>NC_137773.1:168969807-170315051 GCF_963455305.1 Plecotus auritus | reverse complement strand
GTGGGCGGCCAGCGGCGACGCCGAGGCCAAGGCCGAGCGCCAGCGCGCGCTGCCCACCGTCTTCGAGAGCGTGCGCTGCCGCCTGCTGCCGCGCGCCTTCCTGGAGAGCCGCGTGGAGCGCCACCCTCTCGTGCGCGCCCAGCCCGAGTTGCTGCGAAAGGTGCAGATGGTCAAGGATGCACACGAGGGCCGCCTCACCGTGCTGCGCAAGAAGAAGAAGGAGAAGGGGAAGGAGGCAGCCGGGCCCAAGGCGGCAGACAAGGGCGCTGGCGAAGCCAAGGCAGAGGGGGAGGAGGAGGAGGATGAGCGCGTCCTGCCTGGCATCCTCAATGACACGCTGCGCTTTGGCATGTTCCTGCAGGACCTCATCTTTATGATCAGCGAGGAGGGCGCCGTGGCCTATGATCCGGCCGCCAATGAGTGTTACTGTGCCTCCCTCTCCACTCAGATCCCCAAGAACCACGCCAGCCTGGTGACGAAGGAGAACCAGGTCTTCGTGGCCGGGGGCCTCTTCTACAATGAGGACAACAAAGAGGACCCCATGAGCTCTTACTTTTTGCAGGTGCCTTGCCAGCCCTGGGAGGGGGTGGCCAGTGCTGGGGACTGGGGTCAGCCTTGGGGCCCAGGAGAGACCTGTGTCTACTTGTTGGTGAATGTCCTTGGTCTACGGTGAGCTGTAGACCAGGGAGGTTCACTGACAGCCACTTGCCTGAAAGCTGAAGACAGTGATAGACAGTGGACAATGGCTCCATAACTTTGGTGTCTCAGCTTCAGGGGGATGTTAGCCCCAGGACAGTCTGATATGGTGGAGGCCTTGGCCCTGCACAAGGGTTGGGGTCAGGCACAGTGAGAAGGAGGAGCAAGGTCAGTGTAGGGGTTCTGGGCAGGGCCTTTGCATGAGTCGGGGACTGGAGTGTGGAACAGTGTGTCCCAGACAAAGGGATCATCCTGCCTAGTCCTGCCATTATACAGATGAGGAAACTGAGGCACAGGAAGGACCAGCAGAGTGGGGTGCCCAGTCCAAGTTGTAGTGGGACTATGGGATCTCAGAGGGCAGAAATGGCTTCCTCGTGGCAGGCCATGTAGGTGTGGGCTTTGCCACTTGGGTGGAATTTGGAGACCTGAAGGGGAGGCTGGTGGAGAATGAGCCTAGTGCGTGGTGGACACAGGTGGGCACATGTTCATTCCCTCTGGGCTTCCATTCATAAGTGAGGGTATTATTCCTCCTGCTTGGTAAGGTCATTTGAAGGTTAAATGGCAGGTATAAAGTGTTCATCAGTACAGGGCTCAGTCTTCAGAAAACTTTTCAAAAAGGTGAGCCACTGGTATTGTTATTATAAGACTGTCCAGGTGGACAGGGCGACAGACTTACACTGTAGGCTTTGAGGGGTGAGTGGCAGAGCTGGCTGTAAGTGGGTTTCCTGTGCCATGGGATGAGGTGGAGAACAGGGGGCAGGGAGTTGTACAGGGGAAGGGCCAGGCCCGGGGGAAAGCTGCCCCATCCTGGTGCTATAATGGCGATCTTCTGTCATCCGCCTGTTCACGAATGGGGTGGGGGTGGGTCAGCTTTCTCAACCAGAAAGGAGGCGGGGCACTGCCTCCAGAAACCACCTCCACCTGCGCTGACCCTACCTGGAGTCTTGGACTCCTCGGTGACCAGGGCGGTCTGATGGGGCTGAGCTGGGCTGGGGCTGGGACTGTGGGTGTGGGGGCGGAAGCTGACCAGACCCCCGGTCCGCAGTTTGACCACCTGGACTCAGAGTGGCTGGGGATGCCGCCGCTGCCCTCGCCGCGCTGCCTCTTCGGCCTGGGAGAGGCTCTCAACGCCATCTACGTGGTCGGCGGCCGGGAGCTCAAGGAGCGGGAGAGCAGCCTGGATTCGGTGCTGTGCTACGACCGGCTGTGAGCGCGGACAAGGGCGGGCCGCTGGGGCGGGGTTGAGGATGCCAGAGGGGCCTGGCGCCAGGGCACTGGTCTAGGGGGTGTGGCCAGGAACCCGACCGAGACCCGGTTAGGGAGGGGCGAGGCGGGATGGTTGGCAGGTGAGATGGAAGCAAGGAAATGAAGGTCTGGGGAGTTCTGGTAATGTATCGGGTGCACCACCAATACGTGTTGGGTGGGTGGGTGGGTGCAGAGACAGAGACTGAGTGTGTTTACCCTCTCCCCTCCCCTCCAGGTCGTTCAAATGGGGTGAATCGGACCCGCTGCCTTATGCCGTGTACGGCCACGCGGTGCTCTCCCATATGGACCTTGTCTACGTCATTGGCGGCAAAGGCAGCGACAGGTGAGGCTCCGGCCTGGAGTGGGTGCAGCAGCGGGTTGCAGGTGTCCTGGCTGCCTGGGGAGGGATTGGGCCAAGCGGGGGTGGGGGGTGCCCTGCTCCCGCTTCCTGTCCCTCACTTACTGCCTCAACCCCACAGGAAGTGCCTGAACAAGATGTGCGTCTATGACCCTAAGAAGTTCCAGTGGAAGGAGCTGGCTCCCCTGCAGACGGCCCGGTCACTCTTCGGGGCCACCGTCCATGATGGCCGCATTTTTGTGGCCGCCGGGGTCACAGACACAGGGCTGACCAGTTCCGTGGAGGTGTACAGCATCACAGACAACAAGTACGCCACCTGCCTCCTTTCTTCCTCCCTTCCCCGGGCAGGGCAACCAGGGACCGAGGGCCTCACTGGAAGCCCCTGGCTGTGTGGCTTTGGGCCTACGCCAGTCCTCTCTGAGTCAGACCCGGAGAGCAGCATAGCTCCTGAATGGGGTTTTCACAGTTGAGCTTGGACATCAGCACAGAAATAGTCCCTCTCCCCTGATCAGTAGTGAGGTGGGCTTCCCCCACAAGGCGGGGCGAGGATTATGGCCAGCCTGGTCGGCAGGAGAGAGCTCCCAGGAGTGGGGTAGGAGATGCCGGGTTCCTCATTCAGAGACTCACACCAGGCACTGGCCTGGTACTAGGGATGCAGGGGAGACCAAGCTACCCTGCCCTGGGAGGTCAGGAAGAAAACAGCTGTGATGGGAGAAGGATGCCCAGGCTGAGGACCGTTGGTGCCAAGGCAGTTAGGAGAAAGAGGCTGGCCCATGTGGAGGAATTGCTCAGGTTGGATGGAGTGTGGCGAGGGAGGTACTGGGCCTGCAGAGGTGGCCAGCAGGGCTGAGGAACTTTATCCCAAAGGCGATGAAATGCCTCTGAGGGGTTTTGAGCTCATGTCTGTGTTTTACTAAGATGCTTCATGCCAGCTGATGTAGGGGCGGGGTGGGAAGCAAGTCACACCAGCAGAGTGCGTGCGCTGGGCCTGGATTCCCAAGCCCTGGGTAGTCGGGGACCTGAGAGCAGATTTGGAGGGTGGGGATGAAGACTCCTTAAGAGTAATTGGACTGTGGGAGAAGGGGTCAGGGCAGGAGTCCAAGGGGTCAGGGGCTTAACGGCCACTGAGCTAGCAAGTGGGAGCTGGTTCAGGAGTGAAGGAGGGACACTGGGGAGGTCCATAGTGGATTTGGGGGGGCAGGTTGGGTAGCATGTCAAAGGGACAGTGAAAGGAAGTGTTGGGGGGTAATTGAATGGGAAAGGAAGTGAATACCAGAGGGAAGGGGAAGGGGAACAGGGTTGGGACACTCTGAGGCCTGGGCTGGGGCACCAAGTGGGCATTCTTGAGAAGGTCCAGAACAGAAGGCTGTGTTGAGAGCCTGGGACCCTGGGGTTCAGATTTCAGAGGGGTGCGACTGAGGCTGTGGGTGCTGGGGCCTCCTGGTGATGCACCTCTTCCCCCTCCCTCCCCCCAGGTGGGCGCCCTTTGAGGCCTTCCCGCAGGAGCGCAGCTCGCTCAGCCTGGTCAGCTCGGCGGGCACCCTCTATGCCATCGGTGGCTTTGCCACTCTGGAGACTGAGTCCGGGGAGCTGGTCCCCACAGAGCTCAATGACATCTGGAGGTGAGCCTGGCCCCGGGGAGGTGAGGGGCATCATGAGCAAGGCTGACAGCTCACAGCATCGTGGCCGGGCACCGAGGCACCTGGCAGGCTCTTTGGGGGCAGAGCTGATCCCTCTTCTGAGAGCCCTGGTGGGAAGGGACAGTAGACCCCGTTCAGCCCCGGTTCTCTCCAGTTTGGTTGGGAAAGTCTCTGGGTTTGCACACAAGACACCATGCCCCACTGTGGGGCCCCAGCTTAGGGCCCAGACCCATGGAAACAGGTCCCAAAGTAGAGGGGCCCTTTCCTCTCCCCTCCCTCCTGGAGGCTCTAGGGGGAGAGCTGGGGCCAGGATTGAGATCTGCCTGACCCCAGTTTCACAGAGCCGTTGCTTCCCATGGCTGGTCCTTCCTGGGGATGCAGGGGAGAGGTCTGGGCCCCCTGGGGCACCTTCTGATCCTTTAGGTCTCCCACTGCTGCCGGCAGCCTCCAGGGGGCATGGCTGCTGGAGAGTGGGAGTTGGGGGGACTTGGAGGGCTGAGGAGGGAAATTTTACATCTCAAGGGAAGATGTAGACCTTCTTGGAGGAAGGTGCCCTTCCTGGAATGTGGGGTGGATGTTCTCTGGGGGTGAGTCTTGTGGGAACCTTTCCCAGAACATGGGAAACCTCTAGGAGTGGACCATTCTCCAGGGCTGGAGTAGGGTGGAGTGGGGACTCCTCAGGAGTGGGCCTAGGGCACCCAGCCACCCCTTCCTGCTGGGTCTCCCTCTGAACTCGGCTGACCAAGCTCCTTGTTCCTGCCCTGCCTGCAGATATAACGAGGATGAGAAGAAGTGGGAAGGTGTTTTGCGGGAGATGGCCTATGCCACCGGTGCCACCTTCCTACCGGTGCGACTCAACGTGCTGCGCCTGACCAAGATGTGACCAGCCCGGAGGGCCTGAACTAAGCACCGTCCCATCCTGTGGCCCACACAGGCCGGGCCTCCTGGGGGCTCCAGGGATGAGGCTGGGAGAGGCCAGAGCCCACCTGGACCTGTGGTAATGGCCGAGTGGCTGCTTCAGTCGGGGAAGGTAATAGCTGCCCAGTCCTAGCCTTGGGGCAGGGATGAGGACTTTTAGGCCTCTCTGGTGTCTCTGTATCCCCCTGTTCTTGAGCCAGAACCACAGGGTCATATCCTAGACTACATCCCGGGCCTGTCCCAGCCAGGCTGTGTGCCAGCAAATTCCCCACAGGACCCAATACTGGCTGTCAGATGGGGACGGTCCCCACCAAGTGCTCCCTGCAACACAGATAGGTCTCCTGTGAGAAGAATAAAGTGCCTTCTGAGCGGGCAGCTCAGGGTCTGGAAGCTGGGGCTCCAAGAGTTAGTGACCAGCTAGTTTACAGGTTTGGGGCTTTAATGCTCAGATTTGGGGTTACCCGGGTTGGTGGTCTCTGCCCTCCATGTGGATGTCTCCTTCACACTGCGTGTGCCAACACCTTGACCCTCTCCCCGAGGCCCAGAACTCCCTGCTCCTCACCTTGCATAGACAAGGAGCCAGGGGACTGCTGGGGGAAGGGAGGGACCAGCCAAACTGTGATAGAAAAGTCTTTTATTCTCTTGGTCAGGCCCCATCTGGCCTGGCCTGGCCTGGGCCCAGGAATGGCTGAGCCGAGCCATCCCTCCCCCCACCTGCCTACTCCGGCTTCAACTTGTCCTGATTCTGCTCCTCCTCTAGCGCCAGGGTTCGCTCTCGCTCCTTCACCAGCTGAACACCACAGTAGGTGACAAACAGGATGGCCAGTGTGGTCTGGGGAAACCCTGTGGAGGGAAGAGGTCCTGGATGACTCTTCTCAGTCATGCCTCTCCCACTCGACCCGCCCTGGGGAATTGCAGTGAGGTGGGGGCATTGCAAAAGGTCACGGTCCTCGAGGGTGCTGCCTGGCAAGTTCTGTATCCCCCCGTCCTGTCCCTCACCTGAGAGTAACAGGCGCCGGGCGACCAGCTCTGTGAACTCCAGGCTGTTCAGGCTTACAAGGTTGTACAAGATGATAGCCCAGAAGTTCATGGCCCCAAAGATGCCCCGGACCCTGCGAGACATCTGCTCCGACAGAGAGGCCTGCGCGGTGCAGGAAAGCATTGTCAGTGTGGCAAGAGGTCCAGAGGGAAGAGGTCATGGTCGGTCAGAGGCCTTCCCACATGGCCACGGAGGCCCTGGGACATGCCCGGGTCTGAGAGTCCCAGGCCAGGTCTCTCTCCTTGTTAAAGGCGGGCAAACTGAGGTCTGGAGAGACGGCAGGGCCTGGCCAACATCGCCAGCCTGGGTGTTACACACCACACAGAAGGCCGGGAGGGTCAGGTCCCCGCCACATGAGTCCTTGTCCTGACAACCAGGAGGGTGGTGGTGAGACAGTTCTGGACTGGGGACCAAGTGTGGCTGGGAGCCTTCAGAGAGCAGCGGTGCCCAGACAGCCCCTCCCTGCTCACCTCCATGTGTGCCAAGGGCTCCCTCTCTGCCAGCTTCTGCACCCAGAGCTCAAAGTTGAGGCCAAAGCAGTTTAGGAGTGACCACAGGTAGACAATATCACAAGGCCCAAGCCACAGCGTGGTGACGGCAAATGTGGCCACGGAGGCCACCAGCTCGGGGATCACCTCAGAGTGCTCCCCGCCAATGTGGTCGTACACGTACCTATGGGAAAAGGCAGGTAGGAGACGGGCAAAGGATACCCAGCAGGGACAGCCCTCCTCGATGCCCATTCAACATTCCTGACCTCAGGTGGCTTCTCTTCGCGGACCCAACTTTGGAAGGTGGAGGGCTCAGCCCGGGACTCCAGATCTCCTCCAGCTATGCTCACGCAGTCCCCAGGTGGCCGCATCCAAACCCAAGGCTCTGAACACTGCCTATGCTGAGGAGCCCCAAACCTGAGTCTTTAGCCCAGTCTTCCTCCAAACTCCTCTATCCTACGGTTACCCGACTCCTCACTTGAATGGCAGGTTCCCCCATCCCTGCCCAAACCCACTGCATCCCCATCTCAGTTCATGACACTACTGTCCACTCAGTGGTAGGCCGGGAGCCTTCATGCCTTCCTGCATACTCAGTTCCCACCTCCACCCACATCCGCGCCTGCAAATGGGCTCCACTCAGCCCGGGCCACTGCTCACCACCTCCACTACCACCATCCTGGTCCAGGCCATCTCCTCCCACAGAGATTAAGGCCCGTCTCTAGGTCATCTCCCTGCTTCTGCCTTTGCCCCCTACCCTCACAGCAGCTAGAGGCATCATTTAAGAGTGTGGCTTGGATCACATCACTTCCGCAATCAAACCTTTGCCCCCATTACAATGAGAATAAATTCAGCTTCCTTACTGCGGCTAGAAGATCCCAGGTCCTCTGGATTCTGCCCACCTTCTAACCTCATCACCACCATTCTTGCCCGCGTGAACTCTGCTCTGGCCTCATTGGCCTTTCTGTCCCTCAGACACAGCTAGTCCCTGCCTCAAGACCTTTGCATCCATTGCTCCCCTATCTCGAATTATCGTCCCCACATTCCCTGATCTCTCAAATCTCAGTTCAAATATCATCGCACAGAGGTCTGCACAGATCCGGTGGCCAGCTTCTATCCCATTATACTGTGTGCATTTTTCCATAATGCCTACCACTCTCTAAAATGGTTTATGTGTGTGTTTACCTGTTTGTGGTCTGTTTCACCCGAGTTTGGGGTCTTTGCCATACTCACTGCTGTATCCCCAATGCCTAGAACAGTGCCTGGCACATAGTAGGTGCTTAATAAATATTTGTTAACTGAATTCAGTAGACAGCCCATTGAGTAACATCCTTGACCTCCTCGTTTCCAATGGTTTCTTTTCCAGTCCACCTCAGCCACCCACTCCCATGGCCACACCCCAACTTTGTCACCACTTAAAATTTCACTCATTCTTAATTCCCATTCTTCCCCCAGTCCCTCCTGGCCTGGCCTCCCAGCTCTGTTCTCCAGTCTCATTGGCACCCACCCTTCCTCATCTTCCTTAACAGGCTTATATTCAGTGAGTCATCATTATAAATAATCTAAAACCCCTTATTCCTCACCTCTTTCTTCTCACCCACCTGGGAGGGCCCAATCACCCACTTTCTCCTCACCAGCACCCACGAAGCTAAGCGCTGATGGGGGAAATCTCACACCTTCCCACATTAGAGTCCATAAATCCACTGTCTCCAACCTCACCTGGGCTCTCAATGCCAAGTTTACTCTAGTTGGCTTCTCCCATGCTCTACAGTGGATATGCCACCCTTATCGCCCCTTGTCAAGGGGAGTGGGTGTGGGGGGATCTAGGCAGGAGGGTGGAAGACACACAGATGCCACCTCCCTCCATGCCCCCAACCCTGCCTCTCTCAGCTAATGACCTCACCTCCTACTTCATGGAGAAAACCAGAGCCTTCAGGTGGAATCCCTCACCTTCTACATGAACCTGCTATCCTTCGGCAGCACACTGGCTTCCCGTGACCTGAAGCCAGGCCTCTGCTGGTCCCGTCTCCTTCTCCCTCCTCAGGGACCTCACTCCACCCATCAGTCCTCTATCCTGCATCACCAACTCCTCTCTATGCAGTACTCCCTCCAGCACCCAAGCACGTTCCACTATTTCTTGTCTTAAAACCCCCACATCTCCGCCAGCCACTCCTCTGTCTTCCCCTTCAGTGCCAGGCTTCTTCCCGAGTGGTCCACACATGAATTCCTCTGTAGTTCCTCAGTTTTTTCTCACGCCTCACCTGCCCCGGCCTCTCCCGTGAAAGGCTGACTCCTCCATGCCCTCAGTGTGTAGCTTCCGTGACCCCAGCAGCACCTGGCCCCGGTGCGCCCACCATACCTGAATGGTCTTCTCTGAGTTCCAGGATGCCACCTGGCCTTGGCTTTTCTCCTGTTCCAGTGACCACTCCTTTCAGTCTTTCCACCTGTTCTTCCTTCTCCCCAACCAGAGTTCTTCCCGGCCCGATCTTGGCTACCCCTTCTCTACTCTTCTCACTCTATTCCCTCTCTCTGGGACACCCAAGGCTGAAAGACCACCCACACCCATAATGCTCAGCGTTCCATCCATCCTCCAGGCTTCTCTGAACCACCTCCCCCTGAACTTCCACAGATATATCTCCCAGAATCCAACCAGACATTTCTCAATCGGAACCCTTTCTGGAAACCACACCTCCATCCTCCCAGGCTGTAGATATGAATCTGGGAATCATCCCCCTCACTGTCCTGATATCTGCAGATGATGGCCAAGTCCTGCCCAGGCTTCCTGTTGTGTGTCTCTACTCGGACTGTTTCTCTCACCTCCAGGGCCCCACCCAACAACAAACTTCTATGTCTTTGACCTAGACTTCTGCCACGATCTCTTCCCTGCCCTCCTGGCTTCCTCTGGGCCAGGGGTGATATTTTCAAACATGGACCAGTCTCTGCACTGCCTGCCCAAACCCCTGGCACGATGACTGTGACCATCCCCCCACCCCACCCCGACTCACTTGCAAAGCCAGTCATTGATGCCACGGTCAAAGTGCCTGTGGGAGGAGGGCAGCTGGGTGTGAATCACGTCGGGGAAGAGGCTCAGGAAAGGCAGGGAACCCAAGGGCATGTCCCCAGATGCCCGATGCCCACACTCACGTTTCCGCAAAGATGTAGAGTGCTGTGATGCACTTGGGAGGCTGGGGCGGGTCCAAGTGATCAAGACGCGCCACCGTGTTGACTACGCCAAACAGGACAGCGGCCTTCACCCAGTCATACACCAGGTTTGAGTAGGCTAGGGCAGCTGGGGACAGCATGTTGTCATAGCCTGACGGGTGTTGCACCTGTCTCCCCACCCCAGACACCCAAATCTACGGAGACTCACTGAGTCTGGTTTTCTGCTTCTGACAGTCTCCAGGTCCAGGAGAAGGTCCTGCTGCCCAGATTGCTCCATGGGCACCCTGCTCCCCACCTCCTGGATCCTGGCCACCCCATGGAGACCCCATCCCATTGTGGAGATCAGCCCGAGGCCCCAGTGAGGTGGAAAGGGCTCTGTCCCATACCAGTCTGGCTTCACAGGACAAAGAGAACAAGTCCCACACATGTCAAGGAATAAGTTCCCGCTCCCACAGCCTCAGATAAGTGCTGTGCCCCTTAGGGTGTCAGCTTCCCCAGCGGTGACACCATAGGAATATAGGTCTATCTTTCTGGGGTGGTGGCCCAGACCCCATCCCTGTTCTGGGTCCCCTGCGCACCCACCGAGGGCACTGTCCGGCAGGCGGCTGGCAAACTTGAGGTCACTGGGGATGGTGAGGATGTAGAAGAAGTGAAAGAAGATGTCCACGGCTATGATGGCCGCCACGCTGAGGCCCGCCTGGGCCCGGATGTGCCACAGCTCACCCTCGCGCCTCACCGGTTCCACCTGGCTCACCTGGGGGATGTCAAGGATGTGAATGGGAGTCACTGACTTCCTGGGGATCTGAGGGTGAGGGAGACTTGCCTCCATCCTGGCAGCCTGGCCCAAGGGTGGAAACACCCGAGGAGGGTTCACAGCCTGATAGGGGAGACCCAGTCCTGTCTTGGGAACCCTCTTTGAGTAGGAGGAGAGTCCTGTCTGGGAGGAGACACATCTCCATCTTGTGATCCTTGGGGGGACGTAGGGGGGATGTGGCCCAATCCTGGGGTCTGAGGAAGGCCGTCATGCCTGAGGAGGGGCCACAGCCCGCCCTGGGAGCCCCTGCCTGAAGAGGGACAATCAGCCCAGCTCTGAGAGCCACAGGGTGCCCCTCACCTGGGCATGGAAGCGATCAAAGGTCATGATGGGCCCGAAGAAGAAGAAAGGCAGGTAGAAGTTGTACTTGAGCAGGTCAGCCAGGGAGTAGCGGCGATCAGGGTGGGCACAGCTCTCTAGCGCAAAGCTGGTGCACCGCAGCACCGTGAAGCCGCTGCCCCCCTGGAACAGCACCTCTTGAAGATCAAAAGTGCCCGTTACAAACCCGTTCTGGATGGGAGAGAGCAGGCCGCCAGCTCACCAGGTGCCCCTTGTCTCTGGGAAGCCCACCCAGCTTCCCCAGGGGCCCAGCCTGGTCCTGTCCCTTCCTCTCTCCAGACCCAGTCAACGTTGGCCATTCAGGGCCAATTCATGGTAAGGGCTGGGGCAGAGCAGAGGATGAGCTGGACACGTCCCTGCTTTGGTGGAGGGGACCACCTTGTAGGCAAGGCATCCTCCATGGTAAAAGGCTGGGAGACAGCTGGGAAAGTGAAGGAAAGGCTTGGGGAGGTTGGGAGGGAAGGGCTTTGGATGGGGTGAGAGAGGTTTGAGGTCCTATCCCTGCACCCGCTACCCCTGCCCCTCCCTGTTGCACACCTGCCAGGAGATTAGGGGGTCCAGCTTGAAGGAGGCCAGGCTGGCCATGCCGAGGCCCAGACAGAGCCAGGGCTGACCCAGGAGTGAGGCCACATAGTGGCCGACACAGTGGCCAAGCAGCAGCAACAGGTACCAAGGGCCCATTGTGCCCACCACGGCCAGGGCCCCGTACACAGCATACATCCAGGCGCGGAGCTGTGGGCGGGGGGAAGGCTTCGTTTACCTGTCCATACACATGGAGGTGGGACCCCGGCATGGCTTCCCCACACCCCCTGTCGCTGAGGAGGAGCTGGTGGGGGAGGCTGGGGTGGCTCAGGCCTTGCTCACCTGCGGAGCCACCATTGTGCAGAGTTTAGCAAACAGCACGTGTCCGGAGAGGGTGAAGAGGATGACATTGCGGAAGGAGCTGAACCACATCACCCACTCGAAGTCAGCCACGTCCTGGGTGGGCCCGGGCAGGTTAAGGTGGGGCGGGGGCAGGATGGGCTGGCACTCCGGCTGCTCAGAGTCCCAGCACGTCCCAGCCCCCAGGTTCTTCTTACGCATGAGAGCAGAGCCATGGCTGGAAGCCCTGCCTTCCCCTCTGAGGGAAGCACCAGGCAGGGAGACAGAGAGGCGTGAGGGGCACCATGTGGGCTGCTCTGCCCCTCAAAGCTCACCCTCTCCCCGGCCCGTTGCCTGACATGAAACCATTATCGCATTGTTCCTGGGAAGGATGCTGCTAGGCACGTTTGGATTTACTTCCTGAATGAGCAGGGTCTGGGCAGGAGGGGCCAGTGGAGAAAGGGAAGGTGCTGGAGCTCAAACGAGAGACCCTCCCCATTGTGAGCCCCTGAACATCTGGAAAAGGGGGGCATCAGGACAGGTTTGGGGTCAGAGAGATGTGCCAGGGGCCGGGGACCCCAGTCAGGGACCTGGGGTGTGAAGGACCTACCATCTTCCGACCAATGTACTCCCAGCCGGGTCGCACAGACTCCCGGAAGGCCTTCCTTTGGGCCCCATCTGAGAACAGAGTGTGGCCTCAGGGGGAGGACCGCCCCCCCCTCTCCCATGCCTGCCCTGCACGAGGCTGGCCCCCACCTCAGAGAGCCTGCGTCTCTCTCTGCCTGTTTCTCTCTGGGTCTCCCTGTACGTCTGGGCCCAGGTCTCCCTAAGTGTCTGAGTGTCTCTCTCTCTGTGGCTCTGTGTCCAGGTCTCTGTCAGTGCTCCTGCGTCTGTGTCTCCCTGTCACTGTACCTGGCTCAGCCCAGTCCCAGGGCCCAGAGACTACTGGAGCCTCTGAGTTTCTGGCCTAGCTGGTTGGAACTCTGAGGCCCCCAGAGAGAGAAGGGTCCCACTCCCCTGCCCAGGGGCCCAGTGGTTACCTTGTGAAGCCTCAAGGAGGCCTTGGCCAGCATAGGCCAGGGCCCCACTCAGCACCAGGGAGTACAGGCCCAGCTCCGCCGCCGGCAGCGCTGTCTTGATGGCCATAGCCTGGATGTGGCTGAGGAGACAGAGTGGGTGAGGGCGCCGCTGACCCCCAGTCCTGCCTAGTCCACCTTATGCTCCCCCACTGAGGTGGTGAGGACCCCACTCTTGAGACTGCCCCTCTTGCCTCCTGGAGGTCTCATCCCATCATTCTTCCCTCCCCCCAATCCCCAACTCCTCCCAGACCTCCCCCAATTCAAGCTCCTGTCTTTCCCATTGAAACTCTTGAAAGCATACTCTCCACCCTCAGCCTGCCTTCCTCACCTTCATGTACTCCCATACCTTGCGGTGGGCTGGTCCCCACCCTCTGCTCATACTGCTCTTGCCCAGGCCTCAGGTGCCCTTCATGTGGAGCAGCCCCATCTGCATCACCTCAATCTGTTTCTGGCCCTCAGGGTCCCCACCTCCTTCAGTAAGCCTCCCTCAGTCCTGACAAAACCCCACCCCTCCCTGTCCCCTTCTCTGACTTCCACACCCTCCTGAGCCGCCTTTACTTTCCCTGACCTTCCTAGGTCCAGCCCCAGCACCAAGCCTCCAGCCTCTCACTGACCCCCACGCCCTCAATCACCCCTTGAACCCCAGCCTGCTATGTCCCTGGTCCCTGCCTGTGTCCCTGGTCCCTGCTGTGTCTCTCAGTGTTCTATGTATTCAGGCCCTGGATGCTGGCTGAAGGCTGTGCTATTTGAAGAGTTGCCCTGGGGTAGCGGGAGTGGGGCCAGACGGGCACCAGGGAGGGCACTGGCCACTGTCCAAGGTGCTGACCGTATCAGGCTCAGGGCGAGCCTAGCCACTCCCTTCTACCAGAGCCTGGTTTGTCCCCAGGAGCTCTGCTGGGCCATCTCTGGGACCTCAGCTAGCACCTATTCCTTCCCTATCTGGCTCCAGCCTGGCCCAGGACCTTCCCAAGGGCCCCATGGGTAACAGACTCAGGGCCCAAATTAAAGTGGGGCGGGGGGGAGACATGTATCGGCACCCTCTCGGGCTGGGCCGAGCCAAAAGGTAGCAGGCATGGCTCTGTCTCCCAACCCAGGTCCCCTCCCTCACCAAGTCTGCTAACAGCTCTCCTAGGCCCCCAGTGTCAGCATTCTCCCTATTACACAGATGGAGGGGCCATGGAACAGAGAGGCGCAGGGACCTGTCAAGGTCATACAACAAAGTGGATAGGATCAGGGGTTCTCAGTGAGCCCCTCTGGGGTCACAGATAAAAGGACCATTGCTGCCCCTTCCCAAACCAGGGGGCTGCTGCACCTGACTTCTGAGCGGCCGGGCTGAGGGCTGAGCCGCCTCCTTATCGGCCGGCGGGGGTAGGGAGGCCCCAAGGATCAGGTTAATGGAGCAGGAGCTTGAAACCGGAGCACGGTGAAGAGCCCGCGAAATAGCTTTGTCAGCTGCCTCCCACTCGCCACTTTCCAATTTTAGCTCCCCATGGCCGGTGCGGGTGTCCCTAGTGAGGCCTCTGAGCAGGGCCAGGGCTGGCCCCCGGCCTGGGACCTCTCCCAATGGACCCCCAGACCTGGGCCAGTTTGTGGACACAGGAGTCCCCCCTGTCCCCTGGTCCTGCTGGCTTCGAGTACACCTGGTGTAAGAGCCCACTTTGGGACCTGAGGTCTAAGATGAGGAGCCTGGGGAGGGCTCTGAAAGTCTCAAGGATCCCAGAGTAGCTGCATCCCCAGCTGGCACTGACCTTGAGGAGGCTGTGAGGGACCCTGGCACACTGCCCACCTCGGGGCTCCGGGGTCCTGCGTCCAAGCGTTTGTCCGTCCGATCAGCTGGGCTCTGGGGCCACGGTGGGGTTTGTCCAGCCCTGGGGTCCCCACCCCCTCGAGGCTGTGAGCGGTGAGTGGTGACAGCAGGAGCAGGGGAGGAGGAGGGCAGGGAGGAGGTGGCCTGCCTGGAGCGGAGCTGAGCCGAGTGGAGCCGAGCCGAGTGCTGCAGAGCTGCTGGCCACAGGGAGCCGCAGGGAGGATCTCAGTGGGGGTGAGGGTGGGGGTGGAGGTGGGAGTGGGGGTGGGGGAGGGGTGGAAGGGGTGGCCAGTGTCTCAGAAAGGGACACCTGGGCCTCATTTTAACCTGCCTCCTTGGCGCATAGAGTCTGTGCCTCCTGTCACTGCTAGCCAGAACTCCCCTCTTCCAGGAAGCCTTCCAGGTGTCCCTTGCTGGTCTCTCCAGGCCTGTGATCCCTGCAGCCACCACACACACACACACACACACACACATACACACACACACACACGCACTCACGCACACTTGCATGATCAGCTCCAAGAACTCCAGCCTGCACCTTTACAAGTGAACTCCCATGGGCTGACCCAGGGCAGACCATCTAGCCCTGCCCTAGGCCATTCCATCATGCTGAGAGTCCTGGCTGGCCGGGCGTCAGGCCCGGGGGAGGACTGACTTGACCAGTGGGATTGGAACTGACACAAGACATGTGGCTGTGGGACCCTCTGTGCTTCCAGCCCTGACCCATGGGGTGCTGCCCAGGTGGAGGGGTGCTAGCAGGGTCACTCGGCCAAGCTTGAGTGGGTACATGGAGTGACTGGCATCTTCTCCATGGCAAGGTGGAGGCAGCCAGCAATGTCCCTAACCAACTGGGGCTCCTCTGGGGGAGGTGAGAAGGGGGCAGGGCCTCACTCGGGGAAGGCGCAGCCAAGTCCTCAGCCCAGCCTATCGGATGAGGCCACCCTGAGAGGACAGGAACCTCTGATAGTCCCCCTTTAAAATAGGGGCCTCAGAGTCTATGGGGGACTCTTCATGCATGTGTGTGGGGGCCAGAAGTTGCTGTATGACTATAATCACAGGACAGGCCCTGGTGCCACTGCTGATCCCAACTCTGGCCACAGGCTCAGATGCAACTGGGAAGAAGGGGCTGCTCTCCTACCCCCAGCAGGGGCACTTCCGGGCCTGAGCAAGGCCTGGGAAGGAGAGAGAGACCCATATCCTCCCAACAGTGCTTTTAGGCAGTGAGCTTCCAAGCATGCAGACATGCTGGCCCAGAGGCCAAAACTTGGAGACCCCAGCACACACTCCCCACAGTGGCTAGACCTGCATCACTGGTCCCTGACCCTGAGAAGTGTGAGGAGCGATTATTGCACAGTGTGGGGGCTGGGTGAGGGCTGCCGTTGGGATCCTGGGCACTAGAGGGGCCAGCATCAGGGAGGGGTGCCCGAGGGAGTTAGGGAGGGATTCCTGGCCTGGGGTGGGGGCCACCTCAGAGTCCTGAGAAAGTCAATGGTTGTTAGGAGCAAGTTCATCCCAGTAGCCAGGTCTGATTCTAAGGCTGGGCATGGATCGACTCTTTTCATTTCACCAGCACCTGGAGGGAAGGTGTTACCCTTAGCCCCACTTGATGAGAAAGGAAACTGACGCACCAGGAGGTTATGTGGTTGAGGCAGTCCCATGAGCTTCTTGAGCTGACGGCCCTGCAGGGGCCAGAACCCAGCTCCCACACAAGCTGCTGGCGGAGGCCACCGTGGCCCTGCTCAGCCATCCTGCTGGTGCGTCAAGGAAGCAGACAGGGTGGTTTGGCTCCACAGTTAAGAGCACACACAGGTCCAGCCAATTCACTTGAACCTGAGCTGCACCTCGCTGGTGTGACCCCTTCTCTGAGCCCCACCCAGATCCTCACCTAAAAATGGGCAGACTTCCGGCCCTGACCATGGTGCGTTCCTGAGGGGCTTGACACCTCACTCCATGGCCAGGGCCTGGCTCACTAAACTGCTCATAAAGAGAAGCCAAAACCCTCTCACTGGAGAGGCCCAGAGAGGCAGGTCTCACACAGAGCAGATGTTCACCCGGGGACCCCCTCGCAGCGGGGTCTCTAGGGAGCTCGGCATGGAGGGCTAGGGAGGCCCTGGGACCTGGGGCTGGATGGCCCAGCTGCACTGAGGGGTGGCGGGAGGCGAGAGTGGCTGGTGTGGCCAGTCCACAAAACGAGGGGCAGGAACCCGATTAGGGTAAGACCAGCACAAGGACCTGGGGTCACAAATGGAAAGATGTGGTGGCAGAGTTCCTTCCCATCTCTTCGGGGGGTTTCGTGGTCGTTCAAAGTAAAAATGCGGGGAAAGCTCCTGTGTGTGTGTAAAATTGTTTTGTGTTGGTTGTGTGTGTGGTGTATGTGTGTATGTTTTGTGTTGGTTGTGTGGGTGGTGTGTGTGTATGTTTTGTGTTGGTTGTGTGGATGGTGTGTATGTGTATGTTTTGTGTTGGTTGTGTGTGTGTATGTATGTTTTGTGTTGGTTGTGTGGGTGGTGTGTATGTGTGTGTTTTGTGTTGGTTGTGTGTGTGGTGTGTGTGTGTGTTTTGTGTTGGTTGTGTGGGTGGTGTGTGTGTGTGTATGTTTTGCATTGTGTGGAGAGGGGGAGGGCAGGCAGGGACTTCCTTGTGGGGTGGCGGTAGGCTGGCTGAGAGGGGGAGACGGAGAGGCTGGTTCTAGAAGACACTGGATGTGGGGCCCAGAGGAGGGACCCAGGGCCAATGGAATGTGTTTGGGGCTTGAATCAGCCTGAGCCGCACCGCAGTCTTGGCTAGCTCAGCTGTGGCGCCGCAGAGGCCCTACGGGGACAGTGGCCAAGCCACACCCATGGCTCTACCAGGTCTCACCTGTCAGTGTGGGAACCTGAGCGCCCAGGTCGGAGGCACCTGACTGGGGTGCAGCCAGGGAGAAGCCTCACGTGAGGCCTCTTTGATTGTCCTTGCCCCTCCCCCTCCCACCTAGTGGCTCTGGGCAGGGTGTTCTCATCTGTGAAAGGCAAGTCCAGCCCACCTGCTGCCACTTGCCTAGGGCTGGAAAGGGCTCCCTCAGGGCTCCAGGGACGGGTGGTGCTGCTCAGGAGGGGCCCTGGGCATTAACCTGGACTGTCCAGGCTGCCCCTCCCCCACCTGGGGTAGATCCCTCAGGGCCCCAGTGCTTGGCCCCTTTGACAACTCCTCCTTCCCTTAAGAATCCTGCTCCCAGGCTCCCCTGGGCGTCTCCCTCCCACCCTCCCCCACTCACACCTCGGAGATCTGGACAGGCCCTCCCCACCCAGAGCTGGGCCATGAGCCCCGGGAGCCTCAGCAGGGAAGATGGAGGCTCTGCGGTGCCACCTTCTGTCTGTACTCCCACCCCCACCGGTGCCCTCCGTTTCCCTCTGACTGTGCCAGGAGCTCCCTGAGAGCAGGAGCAAGTCTGATGGCCGAGGGGCTGGCGTGCTGTCGCCACTCACTGGTGGCCGGCCGGCTCAGTGGATGGTGGCCTGGGACTTCTTGGAGCTCAGGGGCTGAGTCTGCCTCACCTGGACCCCGTGCCCGGGGCAGAGCCGTTTGATTTGTTGAACTGAGAGAAGTACCACTAAGGCACACGTTTATTAGCGCTTATTGTGTGCCGGCTGCTCCTCTAGCACTTGACACTTTTAAATTCGGTGACTCCTGAAGAGAGAGTCTGATGGGAATGGAGGGGACCTGGATTAACCAAGCTGGCTGCTGACGGGAGGTGCCAGCAGACGCCACGAGGACCCCTGGCCCACAGCTCCCCAGTTAAGGTCTCGAGGTTGCGCGTAGAACCTGTAAGTGAACCAGTTGTCTTTATACCCACCTCTGGCCCAAGCAAGGACTGAATGCCCGGGCTGAGCTCTGCAAGGTGCCAGCTAACCAGTTCACCCCAAAATGTGCAAACTAGATTTACTGTGCCTGATGGGACTTCCCCCCACTTCTCTCTTATGTACATTGTTTTTATCTCTGCGGACCCAAATCAACCCATGGTTACACGTCCCTTGTCCAGAAGTAAACAGCAAGCTAATAACCAGCAAAATGTCTCTGAGTTATTCTTTGACACCTACAGCAGCCCTGGGGGTGGGGGGGGGCGGTTGGAGAGGTTCCTATTATTGTCCCCATTTTATGGACAAGGATATGCAGGCTCAGGGAGGTTAAGTAACCTGCCCAAGGCCACGCAGTTGGTGAGTGAGGAAAGAGACCTGCCCCACACACCCCCACCTGTTCAGACCCTGTGGCCGGATGCCCCTTCCTCTCTCAGACCCAGCCCTGAGCCAGGAAGGGTAGCAAAACCACCCTTGTGTGGTCAGTGCATGAGCCACGCCATGCTACACTCCCTGAGTTGACCCCTACTGATCCGTCCATCCCTGAGGATGGCTGGCCCTATGCCTGCTTCTCCCTCCCAGGGACTCCACTGAGGGCCAGAGCCTGCACCCCACATGCTCAGATCACCCTCTGGGCTCCCCTTCGCCTGCAGCTGAAGGTCCCAACTACTCGGCCTGGTGTTCCGACTCTGCGTTTGGTCCACTCCTCATGTCACACAGCCCCCTCCCGGCACAGGCCCTCTCTCGCTCTGTCCGGCCATCAGAATTGCCCTTCATCCTGACGGCCTTCACTAGCCCTTGCTGGGGACCTCTGGCCCGTGTCACCCCATGCAGGGTCAGCTCCCTGACTGAGGGTTCAGCGCGGAGTCCCTCCACAGCCGTGTCCCTGAGGAAGGCCCTGAGCAAACGGGGTCCCAAGGGCCCCACGTGGCTTCCCCTGGCGGGGGGTGGAAGGGGAGTTCACAGTCTGTGCTCCCGAGTTTGTGAGCCACTGCACACGTGACACAGAGACTGGTCTTGGTGTGTGGTAGCATGCGTCTACACCCACACACACTCCCATGTGCAACAGGCCTGTGTGAAGGGGCCTGCGTGTGCAGCCAGCCCCGTCTAGGTGTGCGTGTCTGGGTACGCGTGTGTACACCTGCGAATGGTGCTCCCGCCTGGGAATGTGTGCGTCCGCATCTGTGTGTGGGCCTGCGTGTGCACAGGGGTGGCCAGGCTGCCCAGGACAGGCCTGGGGTCTCTCCTGCAGCAGTCCCCCTGCTGTGGCGAGGAAGGTGCACTGTGCCTTCACCTGGACTCCTGCCCCAGCTCCAGCCCAGCCCCACCACTGCCCTCCGCCACCAGCAGCCACTGGAAGCAAATCGAGGTGCCTCTTGGAGCAGCTGGCTGGGGGTGGACCTGCCCAGCAGCGGGGCGGGCATGCCGGGCCTGCAGCACAGAGGCCCCTGCTTTTGGAAGCAGGCAGGCCAGGGTTCAATATCAGCTCAGCTTCCTTCTGTGAGCCCCGGTTTCCCCAAGTGTAACATAGGGTGACCACCCCTGGGTTACGAGAGGACTAGAGGGGCTCAGCTTTCCACAGCAGATGCTCACACAGTGGGAGCTGCAGCGATTATGAACAAAATCATTATTATTACAAGTCCGAGGGTCTGCATCTAAGGAAGAGCCCTGAGGAGTGGGCCGACAAGGTGGCTGCGAGCATCGTGCTCCCACATCTGCAGAGGGTGGGGAGGCCACAGATGGAGTCATGGGGGACGGGGGTATAGGGATGCCCTGGTGAGGGGTGGGGTGCGGTGGAGGCGGGTGGCCTGGGGGGTGCTTCCAGCCTGGAGCTCGAGGGCTCTTCTGTGCATATGAAGTCACGTGGGCACGCAGGGTGATAAGCACCCGTCTGAGAGAAGGCGTCTGTCCACAGCCAGCTTGTCCCAGAGCGTCGCTGAGCCGAGCAGGCTGCTGGGCCTCTCCCTGCGGCAGCCACGCCTGCCGGGGCTCTGCCCAGGGCTCCGCTGGGGCTTCTACCTTGCCCTCCTGGCCTGTCACCTCGGGGAGCCTCTCCCAGGAGCAGGGCTGAGCTGGCTGCCCCATCCGGCCAGAGTGACACTGGCCGCCATCCTAGCGCTTGTCCTCCTTCTGCTGCCGCAAGGCCTTCAGGAAGACCCCTTTCACCTGGCCCAGGGTCTCGTGGTATATTCGGAAGTCCTCCTCCTTCCCCCGCAGGGCATTGTCCAGGGCAGCTTTCAGCATCTCATTCTCCTCTGTCTGGATGGCCAGCCTGGACCACATGGAGAGAGGGCTCAGTGAGGCCCGCACTGGTGCACGGGCGTGCGCACAGAGGACCCTGGGATGGGACCTGCTAGCACAGCTGCCCTTCAGGTGCAGGTTCCCTCTGACCCATCCCATCCTCCCACAGACCCGTGGGGGAACCCCACGTGGGATTCCTCTCTGGGCCCTTCCACAGCCCTGGGCCTGGCACCAGGTAGCTCCCCAAAAGGTTGGCTGCCTCAGGGATGGTCCTCATTTGTAGAGGTGCCCCCTCCTTCCTTTCCCATCACTGCATTTGACCTGGAAAGGCTTAACTGAGTGAAAAAAGTGGGTTTGGCCCTAACCGGTTTGGCTCAGTGGATAGAGCGTCGGCCTGTGGACTGAAAGGTACCTGGTTCGATTCTGGTCAAGGGCATGCACCTTGGTTGCGGGCACATCCCCAGTGGGAGGTGTGCAGGAGGCAGCTGATCGATATTTCTAACTCTCTATCCCTCTCCCTTCCTCTCTGTAAAAAAATCAATAAAATATATTTTTTAAAAAAGTGGTTTTGGCAACCCATGCTTAATAAAACTTCTCTTGGGACTTTGGGGTTATCAGGGTCACTGCTGAGTCTCTCCACCTCGCTGAATTACAGGCCTACAACCCACGGCTCGGCAGGGCCGGCCTTCTGGACAAGCAGAAGTCCAAGGGGAGGGATATGATCCTTCTGCCCATCTAAGCACCTCCACCCAGACCATGCCACCCTCCGGAAGTCAGGGCAGGGCACCTGGTGGTCATCTCCTCCATCTGGGATTCCACGGGCATGCTGGAGAGTTGAGTGAAAGACGGGTCCTTCTTCTCTCTCCCATTTGGGTTGTGCCTGGTGTTAGAGGTGGGCAGACCTGTGGGGCAGCAGCATCCGCTTTCTGTGACGAGGCGATGGCCCTGTGTTAACACTCTCCTTCTCCACCCCCGACTGTCCACTTCCTGCTTTTCCACTTGTTGAAACATTAGAATTCCTTCAAGGTGCCGGCAAGGCCTGCCTCCCTCCGGAAGCCCTCCCTGATACCTGCGCTGCATTCCCCTGGACACTGGCTTTGGTCTCTGCGATAGCCCCGACTTTGTACCAAGGTGGTTCCTCTAGTTCCTCTGTCCATCTTTGTACTTTACAAGTTTCTGGAAGGCAGTGGGGCCTGAGGCCTGGCCTACAGGCTGAGCCTGAGTCTAGGCAGCCACTTCACCTGATGCCCTCATACCACTGGGTCCTCTAGTGCCCATCCCGGCCAGCAGCTCCATCTATCCATGCACACAGAGGGTCCAGGGTGGCTGGGATCAGGGACCATGGCTGGGCTCAGGAAAAAAAAATCAGAGCCCAGCTAGCTGGTGGGGAACTTGGGCACCATCAACAGCATCAGAAAACCTCGGTGCTGACACGGCCCTCAGGCTGTATGGTCCTCAGGGTGATGGGCTCAGGGGAAATCACCTGGCGTCAGCAGACCTGGCTTTCACCCCCTGCTGTGTGGCCTCAGGTAAACCATCAACCTCTCTGAGCTGCTTGCCTCACCTGTAAAATGAGGACAATAGTTCTCGCCTCTAGAACTTCGTGAGGCCTGAGTGAATTCACACGTGTGAGTCGGACCACCTCCTCAGCACCCACGGCCTCTCTGACGTCACCTCATAGTCCCTCCCCTCACTTGCTCCAAGCTTCAGGGCCTCCTGGCGGTTCCTCCAGGCCTCCAGCTGAGCTCCCAGCGGGGTGCCTTTTCAGAGTACCTGTGTGCCTCCTCCCACTCCCACCATCTCTGCCGGGGGGGGGCCCCCCCCATAGAGAGCAGCTGCACCCTCCGACCACCTGTCCCCTTCCTCTGCCTCAAGCCCCGCACCTGCCTCCAGCTAACGTAGCATGTCTTTTACTGCTTTATCTGTTTCTCGTCTACCTTCTTCACTGGACTGAAACTGTCATGAGGGGCCAAACCCCAGAATCGGGGCTCCTCCCTTTCCTGACTGGGGGCTGCCCTGCCCGTGCCACAGGCCAGCGGGTGGCAGGGGCCACAGGGGCACTTTCTCCCCGGCAGCGGCCCCTCACTGTCTGGCCAGGATCAAAGCAGTGTGCTTAGCCCTCCCAGGTTGGGAGCCTGGCTGCTCAGCGGGAGGTGAGCTTCAGGCCCGGAGACACCACATCCTTGGGGGCCTGTTCCTGAGGGCCCAAGGGGTCAGCAAGACTAAGAGCCAGGACCTTCCTCAGCCTGGGTCCTCAGCAGCACCCGAAGGCCCGAGCCCTGGGCCCGGCTGGCGAGAGCAGGGAGAGGGCACACTCCTCTCTGTGTCTCCGTCCTGATCCCATCTGGGCTGGCACCAAAGGTCTGAGTGTTCTGGGCTGGGGGATGGAGGGGGAAGTACTGGGGTGTTGAGAGGCAGGGCAGTGGGGACAGAGCCTTGAGGGGTTGGGATGGGATGTCCGAGGGAGGCAGGCCCAGCCCTCCACACTGGACTCCCCCCTTCTCCTCCGTCCCCCCTGCCCCGGGAGTCAGCCACCCCAGAAAGGCTTCTGGCTCTGGCATCCTGCACCCCCAGCTCGGCCCAGCCCCACGAGACGCTAACGCTGCTGGCTGGAGGCTGTCCCTCGAGAAGCACTGTGTCAGAGCCAGAGACCTTTTGGGTTAGGGCAATAAACGCCCTCCACAGCCGGGTGTGGTCCTAGGAGAGGACCTGGCCAAGCCATGGAAGTAGAAGTAGCACAGCAACCTCAGGTTCACTCCCTCCAAGGCCAGGAGCAGGCTGTCCCCTTCCCTCCTCCCCTCCGTGCTGCTGGCGGGAAGCGACCTGAGGCCATGAGAGGGAAGCTGAGTGTGGGAATGGTGGGGCACGTGACAGGAGCCCCCAGGCCTAGGAGAGGCCCTTCACGAGCTGACGACTGCTGGGGGCAGAACGGGTCCTCTGCTGGTCTGCCTGCTGCTCTGGCTCCCAGCAGGCCAGCTCTGCCCCACGCAGACGTCAGCTCAGGACAGAGGGCTGAGGGCTGGGGTTGGGTGGTGGCTGAGGGCATCCAGCCAGGGCACTGCCACCTTCCGCTAAGGGCTCACAGGTGAGTTGGGCCAGGGCCACCTGGGGCGAAGGCACTCTGGGGCTCCAGGGTCTGCCTGGGAGGCCGGCGGGGAGAGGACAGGGGGCAGCAGGGACAGGCAGAGCCCACCCTGATGGAGCCTCTGCTTCCCACATTCTCCTCTCTGGGCTGCTGGCTGGCTCCTCCATTAGCCGCCAGGCTTCCCCGCCCCGCCCTGGGCCCCTGGTCCAGCCCTACCTGTTTTGCTCCTGGAGGCTGATCTCTGAGAGGCCGTCCTCCCGGGGTCCAGGTGCATCCTCCCCAGGTGCTGCTCCAGCACCACGCTGCGCTGCCGCTCCTCCTGCAGCCTCCTCTGGGCCTCCAGAAGCCGGCCGTCCCTCTCCTCCACCCTGGGGACGAGACGAGGGGCTGCCGAACTCCCTGGCTCCCAGAGAGGTGGGCACATCTTACACGGGTGGGCGGTGGTGGGACGTGCGTTTCAAACCCCTATCGCTCCCTCCGAGGCTGAAGAGGAACATCTGCATGCTCCTCACTCCCAATGCCTGCTCGCCAGAAGCAACCACCTCGAACACGTCTAGCTGCTGCTTTGACTACTTACTGCCTTGTTTCCACAGATGCTTATGCCGTTATGTTTTATGTTTTATTTCTTTAGAGAGGGAGGGAGGGAGGGAGAGATTTGTTGTCCCACTTGTTTATGTATTCACTGGTTGCTTCTTGTTATGAGCCCTGACCGGGGATTGAACCACAACCTTGGCGTATCAGGACAACCCTCTCACCAACGGAGTTACCCAGCCAAGGCTATGCCTCTCCTTTTAAGGTTTAAATATAATCGTTTGACTTCCTGCTGTGCAACATGAGAATTTAGTTTTACTTCAATACCCTCCTCTTAGGACCGAGCGTCACCTCTCCACCTCCCATGTCTTGGCTGAATTAATATTAGGTGGTGTAGTGGTTTCCTGTTGCTGCTGTAACAAATGATCGCAAACGTAACAGCTTAAAACGACACGAGTTTATTATCTCACAGTTCTGTTAGCCAGAGGGTCGGAGGTTCTGTTGGGTGTCTCTGCTCCAGGTTCCACAAGCCAGAACGAAGGTGCTGGCGGACCTGGGCTGGTCCCTGGAGGTTCTGGGGGAGCATCCACTTCCCAGTTCATTCGGGTTGTTGGAAGAAGTCAGTGCCAATGGATGGACTGAGCTCTCGTGTCCTGCTGGTTGCTGGCTGGGTCATTATCTTTGAGAGGCCACGTGGCCCCTCCCTCTTCTAAGCCAGCCGGATACTCTCATCACGCTCTGAATCTCTGGGGCTTCTGCCGCGTCTCTCCGACAGACCCAGCTGGAGCAATTTCTCTGCTTTTAAGGGCTCAAGTGATTACACTGGGCCCACCTGGTAACCCAGGATAATGTTCCTATGTTGGGGCCCATAACAATAATGACATTTGCAAAATCCCTTTGGCCCCAGAGGGGGACCCAATCCTGTCCACCCCAGAGGGTTGCATTAGAAATGTCATGGTTACATTTCCTTTCTTAAGTTGTTGCTTCTCTTGGGTTTAGTGACTGCCTTCTGTTTATTATCGTGTATGGCTATTATTATTGTTATCTCCTATGTGCCTGCCATGAATGCGTGGGCCTGGAAGACCTTGCTCTTTGGTTATTTCTCATGAAGGACTTGTTTGACCTCACTGGGGCTGGGGGTAAATCTTTCCTGTGGCCAGGTGTGGCACTGGCGACTTTGGTGACACTCAAGACTCAGCGGGTAGGCCGGGACTCCCTGAGATTGAGGCAGGCAAAGGTTACAGACACACACGCAGATCAGAGTGGCTGCCGGGAAATTCTCAGGGTTGGAGGAACTGGTCTTTGCACCCTTGTGATGAGTCAAGAAGGTGACAATTTTGAAAAGTACAAACTACTAACACCAAACAGAACACGAACACAGTCTGCAGCCTCTTAACACAACTTGTTCAAGCACGTTCCTTGAAACTTTATTTGCAAAAGCAAAAAAAACACCTCAAACAACCTAAAGGTCCATGCACAGGGGAAAGAGAGTAAGTGGTAACTAACATATTCACACTGGGGAATCCGATGGAATCTGAGAGAGCTGTGCTGGTCAGCACCGTGTCTGCCAGCATAATGCTCATGTGTAGCTAAATGAACATTGAACATTAGACAGAATTAAAAACTCAGTTCCTCAGTCACACTGGCCACGTGTAAGTGGTCCAACCGCACGTGGCTAATTGCTTCTTCTTTGATCAGTAGCTGAGCTGAGGCGGTTAGACTCTCCTTTGTCAATGCCTTTGGTCCTAGCAGCTCCCCAACACCATGTGCACCAACCTCGTGAAACTCGAGATATTTTTAAAGACCCGCCCTTTTCACTTTGTAACTGATTTTCATTCTATTTCGAGCGTTTGACCAAATGGACCGAATGGCAATGGGAAGTGATGACTACCAAGTCATCAGTGAGTGAATGTTTTGATGTTAAAAATTTTACTTTCACGAGGACTGTAACTGTTGGGATAGGGATAAAGAATACTCAGGTGAGGAGGTCCCCCGATCCAGGAATGAATTTAATACAAATGATACAAGATCTCTAGGAAAATCAATATTACACATTATATACATAATGCCATATACATAATTTGCCATTATTTGTGAACATTTTAAATGTGCATATTCTTTGATTCAGAGATCCCACTATTAGAAGTTTATAACACGGATATACTCCCACAAACATGTAAAGATGTGTCTAGTGTGAGTCCACCTTTTAATTAATTATATATGTGTGTGCATCTACAGATACACATATATACACATATATATGCATACATATTTTTGGATATACAAAGAAAACATTTTGAAAGTTCTAACAGATCTTTTCTTTTTTTCTTTTTTTTTAAATATACATTTTTATTGATATCAGAGAGAGGAAGGAAGAGGGAGGGAGAGAGAGAAACATCCATGATGAGAGAGAATCATGGATCGGCTGCCTCCTGCATGCCCCCTATTGGGGATCGAGCCTGCAACCAGACATGTGCCCTTGACAGGGAATCAAACCCGGGACCCTTCAGTCCGCAGGCCGACGCTCTATCCACTGAGCCAAACCAACTAGCAGCCTTGGGCAAACTACGGCCCGCGGGCCGGATCCGGCTGTTCTATCCGGTTCTCTTGCTCTCCCCTCCGCTCCTTTACTTTGAATTTATATTAGTTCACACAAACACTCCATCCATGCTTTTGTTCCGGCCCTCCGGTCCAGTTTAAGAACCCATTGTGGCCCTTGAGTCAAAAAGTTTGCCCATCCCTGGACTAGGGTCTAATAGATCTTTTCTGTGAGGAATGGGAAATGGGGGGGGGGGGGGGAAAGGAGTCTTTTTGCAATAAGTTATATCTTTGTCACAGTAAAACTTCCAATCTCGTAAGCCAGGTTGAGAGCAGAAGACGTGAACTTGGGCTCAGACAAGGCAGCGAGCTGTGAGCGAGTTCTCTGCGTAATTCTGGACTGAGACACTCTCCTTCTACAAGCCAGGGAAGTGGTGAGGACGCTTGCAGTCTAGCAGGGCCTCAGTGGGGGACAGAGCACTGATCATGAGGAAACTGAAAACAAGGCCAGCACTTGTGTGTTCAGGAAACCCCAAACCAATAAATGAGCATTAATGACCAAGCACAGACCACTGAAACCCCAAGAGCGCCACAGAAACAAAAGCAGCACCGTGCTGGAGGTGCACTTGCACGACCTAAGAACTGTGACCAGAAACTGTGGCAGTTTCTGCTGCGGAAACAGATAACTGAGTCACCTTGGTTCACAAAACCCCCAACACTCAGGTGCGACTCAAAGGAAATGGGAGAGAAAGCCTGAATGGGTATATTTCTCCCATTACATTTCCATGATAGAAAAAGAATTACTGTCACTTTTCTCACAGACCTGAGCATGTCTGAAAATCAGATCCTCCCTGCGTACTTCAGGAAAAGTCAACAATGAACGCTGATCACTTCCCACCGCTAAGGTGGTGGCCATCCATTGACCACTTCCCAGCACCCCTCGCTCCTTTGGTAATGACATTCTCTTTCTCTCTCTAACACGCTGCCCCTCCTCCAGCTGTGAGTACCTGGAGGTATTTCCAGTCAAGATGCCTGGCCCCTGTCCAGGGAGGGACACGAGAGTGACCTAGGCCAGCTAGACCTCCCCCCCCCCAGAACCCATGGGCACTAGAACTGAAAGCCATCGGGCCTTCGTTCCAGCGGCCCAGGGGAGACCACCCAAGGTCCCTGCTACCAAGATTCCTGGACCTTCTCGAGCTTCTCTCCTGCTCTGTGCCTGGAGTCTGCCAGCACCCTCCAAATGCCTGCCTTTCCCTTCCCTTAGCCAGAATCGGTTTCTATCGCCTGTCACCAAAGCGCCCTCACTGACATGTGATATGGCCTGTTAGGGTGGACACTCACTGATGTCCTTTATATTCTCACTGTGGAGGTCACATGGGTAGGCCATGTGTTGGCCAGGGCACCTGCATTTCTTGCCAAAGGGTCACTTGAGTGAGGAGCACTGATTTATCTGAATGGAAACCTGTCAACAACCCCTTGGAGAAAACCGTGCCTCCTGGTCCACTGCCTCGGGCCACACGCTCCCCTCGCCTCCCCAGAGAAGTCCCAGCTCCGAGCTCCCAGCTGCTCTCTTTCTCTTTGTAATTCCGGACACCAGTCTAGCCTCCGTTGGCGCCCAGATAGTGCCACACTCACCATAGATTTTAACCACTGGTGGTCGATGGACTGATTTCACTACTCCAGGGAGCCTCTCCCTGAGACCCCCACCTCGGGTCCACCTGCCTGCAACAGCCTCGTAGGACAGGGCAAACCAATGTGACGACAGGGCCCCAGGGTGTAGGAACTCAGTGGGGATGTGAGCTATGTCTGGGAATGCCCTGGACCAACACTGTGGGAGCCAAACTCCCCAGTCACGTGGACCCAGTCACAGACGAGGCCTGGCCAGGCTGTGCACCCCCGACCCAGGTAGGCCCGTGAAAGGGAGTCCCTGAGCCCAGGTGTTACCGTTTCTGCAGGACTGTGACAAACTCGGTGAGCCGGTTGCGTTCCACCTCGGTGGCCTGCCAGAGAGCCTTGAGCTCTGTCACCTGGGCCTGCCAGCCCTTGTGTTCTGGGGAGTCCAAGAACCTGGGGACCAGGACAAAGGCAGGATGAGGTCATTTGAGGGGTTACCTGAAGACATACTATGATGGTGGCAGAGTTGATGGACATTCAGGGGTCCTCAGAGATGGCCAGAGAGGAGGAAGTCACCCCAGTCCCTGCTGGCCCCCTGGTCTTCCACCCCTGGCTGCTCCTCAGCCACCGTTCTTGGCCCTGCTCAAGTCTCCAGGCCTCACGGAGCCGGCTCCACACCAGGCCCCACCAGGGCACCTCTGTTCATCCAATCCCCCACAGGGGCCTGGAATAAGTCTAGCAGCCACAGTAGTTGGCTTTTGGGGACCTGGGATGTTCCGGGTACCTGTGTGGCCCGGGGCCTGGCCTCCCTGCCCAATGCCAGCCTGCCCCAGCCCTCTTGCACATCCCGACTTGGTCCCAAGCCCAGCCCATTCTGCCAGAGCCCGGACAGGTGGCTTTGTGAGCTGGTCCATTTTCTCCAGCCCTGATCCGGACCATCACTGCTTCCCTCCTTACCACTGGGCCTGCCTACCAGCCCTCCCTAGTGGCCGGGGTCAGGACAAAGCTCGGCCTCACCCCAACTCCCTAAAGGCCACGTGCCTTCACCTTTCCCAGTGAGACCCTGGTGACCCTGGGTGTGCCCAGCATCACAGGACACAGACAGGCCAGCCCAGAGGCTGGTGCTCCGTGGTCTTGGGCAGGTTCTTCCCTCTCTGGGCCCTGGTGGTCCCTCTGCACAGGGTGGGGCTGGTTGAGGGGGCCCTGAGGACGCAGGCTCCATGCTCTGACCAAGGCCTTGCTGCTCTGCTCAGAGTGTGGTCTCCGAGTCGGCAGCCGGGACATCGCCTGCGAGCTGGTTGGAATTGCAGGATCCCAGTCTCTGGCCCAGACCAGTGCGGACTCAGAACCCGCATCTAACCTGGCAGAGCCCAGCTGATCCTGTGAGCACCACAGTTTGGAAAGCCCTACTCTAGTTACCTCCTTGATCTCCCATGTGGGGGAGCACCCTGCCTTACTCCAGGCATCCCACCAGTCTCCACGCCATCCCTGATAGAAACCTTCTCTGGGTCACTCCCGTCCCACGCACACCCGTCCTGCCACGGATGGGAAGGGACTGCAAGCTCCATGAAGGCAGGGCCCGCACGTGGTCAGGTTCAGTAAACATTTGCATTTTTGAAGAAACCAGTTTGAGAACCAGCAGGCTGGGCGGCCCAGGAGCACACGGGCCCCTGCATCCCTGTGGCATGCCAAGGTCACAGCCACACAGGCCTGGAAGGGACCTCGAGAAGTCATCCTGTTCACCTCCCCGATCCTCCTCCTGTGACTGCAACCTCGCAGACAGAGCCTGTTCTTCTCTGTGGCAGGAGAACTGTGGTGGGAGGCCCCTGGCTCCGAGTTGGCCCCCTCCCCCCCCCTCCCCCATGCCCTGTGACTCCAGGCTGCCGGGTGGGGCAGCTGCAGGGCTGGCCTTGGCCATGGTCCCCGTGCTGCCAGATGCCAGGCCACAAGTGTCTCGGGCACTTCCTGGGAAACGGAAGCCCTGAGAGGACCAAATTGCCCAGCGCGTCAAGGTGGGCCTAGACCCCCTCAGCGGCTCGGACGGACCGGAACCTGAGCTGACCTGCCTGAGGGGTGGGGTGGGGGGGGGGCTGGCAGCAGGGGCATGGTTCCAGGGGACAGTGGGCAGGGCTCAGAGGCAGGACAAAGCCACCCTTTGTCCGTGAGCAGGCAAGAAGAACAAAGAGCCCATCTGAGAACAAGGCTGGATTCTATCACAGAGGAGGAGGAGGGGAAGGAGGGGCTGTCAGTGCCCTAAAGTGGGAAGGCAGACGATGCGAAATTCTCCCCCAGGGGCTGATTCTCAGCGGGCAAGAGAAGACAAGGGGAGGGGCTGGGCGCCGGGCCCTGCAAGATTCCTGTTCACCCTGCAGGAGCAGGGACACCGGACTGCGCGTCAGAGGCCAGGACTGGTGCCAAGCCTCTCACCTTGGACAAGGCGCTCCAGGTCCTCCCTGCCCTCCACGTCCTTATGTAACCTTGGGAGAGTTCCCAGCCTTGGCCTGGCCTCGGTTTCCCCTCCTTTTAATGGGATGGCAATCCCGGCTGAGTCAAGGATGGGCAGGACTGAGAGGGCCCGGGGACGCTGGGTTCTTACCTGGGTGAGGCCCCATGAGGACTGGGCGGGGAAGGCCACGTGAGAGCAGATTCCACGAGTGTGTGGCCCAGGCTGGTCACCGAGCTGTGTGAAGGCAGAAGGGGCTCGTCACCGCGGGGAGGCAGGCTGGCCCTGCTGGGCCTCACCAGGTGGGCGGGGAGCAGGGGCTAGCAGGGCCCGGAGACCCGAGGAGGTGGCCAGTCCACTGGCTGCTCTTCTTTGGAGAGCTCTTGCTCAAAACGAGAAAACGGGAGACATCAGAGCCTCGAACCATCGAGCACGGGTCTGTGCTGTGAGTCCCAGAAGCGGGTGAGTCCCGAGAGGACTGTGCAGGGAGCTGCAACCGCAGGCTCCGGAAGTGACGGGGCCTGGGCCTCAGTGCCCTTCAAGCAGATGCGGGGCCAGCGGGGCAGGAGAGGCCCTCGAGCTGGGAGGACGACGCCACAGCCATCTCCAAATTCCCAGCAGAGGCAGCAGAAGCCTCCTTTCCGCTGAATCCCTACCATTCACTTCCCAGCCCTCCAGCCCACGGTCCACTTACCGAGGGGATCTGAGCCTGCCGCGATCGCCCGCCGAGGCCGGGGACTTGGCCAGGCCCGGGTCCTCCGGGACCTCGGTGGAGGCGGGGTTGACCTCGGACCCACTGGACCCCTCGCTCACGCCTTTATTCCGATGATACTGCAGGGAACAGACACGGGATCGATTCTCAGGGTTTGGCTCCGAGGCCTGGGCCGGCAGGAGGGGGCCTTGGCTTGATTCCGGGCCTTTCAGGGGACATGAAAGAGGCTTCTTTTCAGGAGGGAGACGCGAGGCCTGTTTGGTGCCGGCGCTCCTTGCATGATAATGACATTGAATAATGCCTCTCTTCAGAAGGGAGCTGCCCGGTGCAAGGCCGGACTGGGCCAGAGAGCTGTTCTACATTCTGGTCCCAAAGGGACGCACGGCCTGCGGGCGATCAGAGGCTGACGTCCTGAGAGGGCCCGTCGCTCTCGGCCACCCCACCCTCGCCGCCAGCTGGAGACACTTGGAACTTCCAGACACCTGCAGCCAGAGAGGCAGCCGGGCCCCATCCCTCCCCCGCCCCGCCCCTCCCTCCTCTGGATAGCAGTGAGGCCTGCCTGAAGGACCCCAGCAAGAGGTCAGCAAGGAGTGGACAGCCCCACCCGTTCTGAGAAAACTTGTGTGGTGGGCAGTGCTTGCCCCCAGCTGGCTGGTGACCTTTGAGGGAAGGGTCAGCCCTCAGCCCCCATTTGAGGTGGGGATGCTGGAACGCCCTGTGTGCCCTTCAGACTTCACTCCCCAGTGAGCCTGGGCGAGAGGCAGGGTGAGGACGGCGAGGAGATGCCCCCACTTACTGCCACACATACTGTCCCCAAGCCTTCCTCCTGCCCCTAGCTCTCCCTCAGCCTGGGGCTTTACCACAGCCGATCCTGTGGCCCAGGCTGCCCTGCCTCTGGAGAGGAATGGCTACAGGACAAACCGCCCACACCTGCCAACACCAGCGGGGGGCTGAGGGCTCCCCAGGCTCCAGTGCCTCCCACTGGACCACGGCGCCTGGGAACTGAGGGCAGGGATGCTCTGAGACACACCTTTGGCTGCTCCGGTCAAGCTGGCTGAGAGGCTCCCGTCACTGGGAAACCTGTGTGGATGTCAAGGAATCCTCCCCAGAGGCCACCAAAGCCCCTGTCCCCAGCACCATCAGCACCACAGGAAGGGGCCACAGAGCCCTCATGCCTGACTCCTAGCAGCCCAGGCCACACGCTCAAGGGGTCGGCCAAGGCAGCGTATCTTCCGGAGCTCACGCCTGAGATGCATTTACTGAGCATCTACCGTGATGATGCTACTGTGATCTGTGTCTCCTCAAGGGGAGAAAACTGGAAAATGATGGCGCAGTGTGACAGGTTTGGCTTGGGGATGCACAGGGCATTCGGAGAGTGCCCAGGAGAGGTACATAACAGAGAACGGGGGCCCTGGAGCTTCCCAGAGGGGCTCATACTGGGTAAGACCTAAAGGCTGAGAGGCAGCTGGCCAGGCAGGGTGTGGGGTAGGAAAGGGAAGGCGTGAGCTTCAGGCATGCGCACAGGCCTGGAGTGGGCAGAGAGCAGGGCTCAGTGAGGAGCTGAGTGGCATCACTGTGGCCAGAGCGTGCAGGAACAGGAAGGGTGAAGAGAAGGCGCAGGAGAGGAGGGGTGGCAGCAAGAGCTGGTCACATGGTGCCCCGCTAGCTGGATGAGGAAGTGTGGCTTCCTGCTACCTGGAATGTGAGTGTGAAGGCTGCACTCCAGCCACCACCTTGGGTCATGAGGAGGAGGGGGTGAGCTGGAAGGAGCCTGGACCCTTGAGGACTGGGGTGAGGACAGGGTGATGGGGAGCCAGGGACAGGTTTTGCGCAGAGCAGGGAGACAATCAGGTGTGTACCTGAGAGAGGACAGGTGTGTGCAGAATGAGCGGGGGGCCGGGTGGAAGCAGGCAGGATGCGCTGCAACCTGAACAGAGGCAGGTGGAAGGATGTGGACGGGGCTGAGAAGTCTCTGGATGGTGGACGGACCCGCCAGGACTGGGAAATGGATGCTGGGCTGAGCCAGTGCCCTGCTCACCTGCACGCTGAGCTGCCCAATCTCCAACTCCAGCCGCCGCACCTTGGCCTCCCGCTCAGCCACCATGGCCTGCAGCTGGGCGACCAGGCTGCTGCTCTGCTGAGCCTCATTGTTGAGCTGCTGGTCCAGACGGTGCTGGGAGGCTCGAGCCTTTTCCTCCTGCAGACTCAGGCTGCCCAGAATCTCCTGTAGCTGCTTCAGCTGGACCTGGGGGGCCGAGCAGGAGGGCAGGTGAGGGTCAGCCATGGCCCCTGGGTAAGGAAGGACAAGGGACGACCGACCCCCCAACCCCCCACCAGCAACCCACCATTCCCTGTGCCTGCAGGGACCTAACGGGGACACTGTGTCCCGGGAAAGCACTCGGGCAGGTGGGGGCCATGCCCTTTCCCTCTCCTCAACTTGCTTCTCCCTGAAATTGGAGCCAAGGACGTCCAAGGGGCTCTGGGGACAACAGAAAGCAGCTCAGATGGCAGCCCCTCAGCCAGTGCAGGGGGGAGGGGGAGGCTCTCATTTGGGCAAAACGAAACCCTATCCCCCTCTGCTGGGAGACCACCCTTGCAGGTAGTACCTGGACCCTCACCAGGAATCCTTCAGCACCTGCTGGAGGCCCCATCTCCCCCCGCCCCGGCCCCCCCAGTGTCCTGCCTCGGGGCCAGGAAGGACGGTGTTGGTGACGGTGTTGGAATTCAGAGTCAAAACTCCGGGGTGCCGCAGGCCCCAGAAAGAACAGGCCAGGCTGGGGTCAGGACCGCGGTGCGGCGCTGCTCATCAAAGGCATCGCAGGCAGATAAGCCTGGTTTCAACTCGGTTGTATGGTCTTGGGTGACTTATCTAGCCAACGGGAGTCTTAGTTTCCCCGTCTGTGAAACCGGGTTGTAACGTAGACCCTCGGGGTTATCTTGGGGACTAACCATTATAAACTGCTCCCCCGGGGCCCAGAGGGGAGGGGCTCCGTGTTGCCACACAGACAAGAGTTTGTGCTGGCCCCTCAGTTGTCCCTCCCATTCCCTGATGAGAAATAACCCAAGGTGCCGTCCCATTCCTCCGCCCTCACCCACTTCTTTCTCCTTTGGCGTCCACAGGCCTGGCGGCTTGTGCCTGACATCCGTCTCGTACACTGTGACCTCTAGACGCCCTTGGGCAGCTTCTGAGCTGCCCCTGCCCCTGGGTGAGCATCTGGAGGCAGTGGGCTGCTGGGTCATGCAGGTGGCATATGGGGTCGAGTGAGGGCTCTCAGGGGCTGGGGCTGGGGCTGGGGCCGGGTCACAGGTTTCTGGGAGGGGCCGTACCATGAGGGCATCGATGAGCTCGTCGTCATGCCGGCCCTTCTCCACGAGGGTCCCCATTTGACTCCTGAGGGTCTTCACTTCGCTCGACAGCACCTTGTTCCGGGACCTCACGCCCTCAAACTTCTTCTTCAGCTCTTCGAGCTCTCTCTGGAGGGCGTCCCGCTCAGCAGCCAGTTTCTGGAACCAGAAAGTGCAGGCCTGGGCAGGGCTGAGCGGGCCCGCCAGCACCCCTGGTCCCTCGCTCCCGCTCACTGGGAGATGACGCCCGAATGGGAAGGGGACTTGTCCAAGGCCACAGAGCAAGTCAGTGGAGCCGCGGCCCGGACTCCAGCCCTTGCCCGACCGAGCACAGGGCAGAAGGCACCAGTGGATGCCAGCACTCCTTCCTCGGCTCAAGCTCACAGGTGCCCAGGAGCTGCCCCCGCTCTGCCAGAGTCAGGCTGAGAGGAAACGCACTGGCCACCTCGGGCCACCTCTGGCTCTGTCCTCCAGGGGTGGTCCCCACCCCCACCCCGGCCTGAGCTGGGATAAGAGAAGAGCTGTGCCTCCGTGATGCGGGCCCTGGGGGTGATACCAGGCCGCCCACCTGCCCCAGCGCTGCTCCTTTAAGGCCACCTGGGCCCAGCACACGTCTGGGGCCGGGACACTTGCCCTCTCCTCTTACCATGGACATTTCAGATCGAAACCTCCCAATCAGCCAGGATGGGGCCACCAAAGTTCATGAAATGGGCTCTGCCTGAGGACCCGACAGGCGGCTCGAGCTAACCTCAGGTTGTGAGGAACATACACAGCGGTGACCCCAATCCCCGGGGTCTCCTGCCTCTAAGGGGTGCCTGAGTCCTTGCAGGGGCGTTATGATCTCCGGGCCCCACCGACCTCCCCGGGGTGTGCATTACCTCCCAGCCTTCCTGCTTTTCCCTTTCCAGGTTGCGGATCCTCAGCAGGTTTTTCTCCTGTGCCGTCAGCTTCCTTGGGTCGGGACAGACCGACAGCTCGTCACTGGCTGCTCCCACAGACTGGCTCTGGGTCTGTCCCAGCTGCTTCTCAAGCTCTCGAACCTGAGCGGGGTAAGACTCGCTGTTCCACAGCCGGTCTGCAGTCAGACTCGACTGCTCGGAGGGCCACCCTGAGGGGTGACGGGGGACCCCACCAAGCAGAGGAGACCACAGTTCCAGATGGATGTGGAAGCCCCATAGGAGGGGAGCTGGGGAGGGGAGGGATCTGAGGTGGCACCTTGAGCAAAACAAGAGAAGACACTAGAGAGGGTTCGCTTGGAAAGGGGAAGCATCAAAGTAGATGAGAAAGATCACCCCATCGCTGAGGGCCTTGAGGCCGAGAAGCAGATGTGTAACCCCAGGAACCTGGGAGGGAGAGGACAGAGGACCTCAGTACAATAAGAACTCTGACAGACAGACCACCCAAGACATGGGGTGCTCCTCGGGCGGCCCCGGGTTCCTGGCAAGTGCGAGAGATGCCGCAGAGGGAGGGCAGGGATTGGAGGCTGAGAGACCAGCTCAGAGCCTCACGTAACTTCTTGAATCTCATGTCTCTCATCTGTGACATGGCCCTAAGGCAGGGGTGGGCAAACTTTTTGACTCGAGGGCCACAATGGGTTCTTAAACTGGACCGGAGGGCCGGAACAAAAGCATGGATGGAGTGTTTGTGTGAACTAATATAAATTCAAAGTAAAGGAGCGGAGGGGAGAGCAAGAGAACCGGATAGAACAGCCGGATCCGGCCCGCGGGCCATAGTTTGCCCACGGCTGCCCTAAGGGTATACCCTGAACGTGTCTGAGCCCGGGAATCCCCACGATGCTTCTTGGAATGACAGATCCTGGGGCCCACTCCAGGCCAACAGGTCAGGGCTCAGGGGCAGGGCCTTGGGACCTGGGTGGTAACCAAGTGCTTTGGGAGATCCTATGGCGGCCCAGGGGCAGCCCTCAGCACTGGCCCAGCTCTCACAGGCTCTCGGCAAGTGGCAGGTAGGTGGCTTTATCACACGGGGGCTGGAGTGGATCATTCCTAGGGTCCTTCTAACCCTGGTTCCCATGTCGACATCACATAAATGATGGAACAGAGTTGGGTAAACCTGAGCGGGTGGGGGCGGGGCAGCAAAATTCACCAGGCTCACTGGTAAAGGGTAGCAGTGAGGCCGTGAAAGCGCAGGTCCACGCCTTCATGTGGCATTGTGTGGCGATTCCATTAGGCATTGAAGCGCACACGACTACTCTTACAAGTTTATTTACGCAACTTAACAACAACAGTGACTGTGTGGAGTGCTTATTACGTCCAAACACTGTGCTTTACCAATGTTACTTCACTGAACCCACAACGACCCATGAGAAAAGGACTATCACCTCCATTTTACAGGCGGGGAGACTTGAGGCACAGAGAAGTGATTTGCCCAAGGTCACAGAACTTGTAGACCAGCGACTCAGGCCACACTCAGACTCCAGTCTCTTGAACCCCAAGGCCCCACACTGGTCATGAGTTATAGTTTTTCGAGGGCCTTTCCCTCCTTGGGTTGGTTTCAAGGATCCCACAGGAGACCCCGAGGGTAAAAGCCACCCAGGAGCTGTGACCCCGAAGTCCCTGGGATGAGGGCAAAGTGCTCAGCAGCGGTGGTAGTTATACACCTACTGCTGTTTCTTGGTTTGAAGGCAAAAAAGAAGAAATTAAGCACAGCTAACCTCGGTCCAGCGCTTCCTCGGGCCTGGCCCTGTGCTTGAACACGTTACACACCCTGACTCCTTCAGTCCTCCCACAGCCCTGTGGGGGAGGTACCAGCATAGTCCAGGGTTTGCAGATGAGGAAACAGAGCAGAGAATGAGTAAGTAACTTGCCTGAGGCCACACGGCTGGTGAGTGGAGAGCTGGGATTTGAGTCCAAGCAGTCGGACTCCCCCTGCTCTGAGCCTCCAGGGAGGCTCCAAATGTTTAGAACAGAAAGAGGGAGACGAAGCTGAGTTTTTCCTGGGTATTGAAACTTTCAAAAGTCTACGAGCATCTGGACAAAACTGGGAAAAGCCTACAAGGACACCAGTCACGCAAGTTTCCACGAACTAGGGGGGAATATGCCTGGAGTCGAATAAATCAGAGGCTCTGGCTCTGCGAAGCGCCAGTGGCTGGCACATGGTAACTGTTACATAAATGCTTGTTCACTGAGTAACAAATTAAAATCAGGCTGGGTGGGGAGAATGGGAAACAACGACCCTGCACGGGGCCTCTTTGGGGTCCTGTGTCTCTGATGTGGGCCCCTGTGGGTCTTTCGGGGGCATTTCAAGCCCTCTGCGCAGGGCCGGGAGAAGTCTGATGACTCACTCACCTTGCCCTGCAAAACGAGAATCTGTTGAGCCCGACCCCTCCAGGTCCCTGGCGAGGACAGAAGCTGCTGGATGTTCACATCTTCCCCAACCTCGTTGGCCAACACCTGGAAAGGGCGGGGCCTTCAGTGTGGCCCGGAGAGAGGGCCCGGATGTTTGGAGGCAGAGCGGGTGCGCAGGGTTCCCAGAAGGCCCGGCCTCCGCCTGCACAGCCTGCCTCCACCCCAGAGGCCAGCTGCCCACCCTCCAAGAGCAGCTCCCCCCGGGGAGGCGGCAGGCCCCTCATCCCCACCATTTCTTGGCGATGGATGCTTAGAGCGGACAAGGAACTGCTGACAACACCCAGGTGGGGCCCCTTGCTCTTGACATATTCTGGGATGAGTGAACCACAAAACTGACCAACACCTGCTTCCTTAGTTTGTTCGCCGGTCACCTAGCACTGAGCTCATGCTGGACGGCCACGCCCTCTGTGAAAGCCACTGATGAGGGGCCAAGGCTGAGGGCAGCGAGGCAGAGGGGCTGATGGATGTCAGTGGGGGAAGTTTAGCTCCGGAAGGCCCAGCGCTGCGGCTGCCGACGGGAGGCGTTCAGGCCCCACCTCCAGCTCCGAGCTCAGCCTGTGCCCGGGCCCTCTGAAGCCTGTCACGGGAACCTGACCGGGCGCACCATGTCCTTGGCGCTTGTTTCTACAATAGAACACTGTTTTGGAAATCTGAGCGGTTCCAGCAGGAAAGACAAATGCCAGAGAATTCACTGTGTAAATAAAAATAAATAATGGACCCGCTGGGCCTGCATCCCACGCCTGAGCATTTTCCTTTTGAAAGGGGGCCTGAAATACACAAACAACCTATTCATTTTCTAATATTACCGACGGCACAGGGCACCAGGCAGGCCTTGGCTTCCAAGTCCAAGGTGGCTTATGGAGGAGAGACCCAGGATCCACTGGGGTGCACAGGGCACAAGGCAGATTTTAAGGACTCTCCCTGGGGTGGACAGCACTGTCCTCCTCGCCCCAGGGCAGAGGGTGGACTCCACGCGGGCATGCATGCAGGGGTCCCCGGGGCAGCCAGCAACCCCACTCGCCAAACGGCTCTGTTCCAGGGCTGGTGGAAGGACGTTACTGGAGCTGGAGCCTGACCCAGAGCGAGCAGCATGGTGCCCACGGGGCCAAGCCCTCGCTCGTCCTGAATGGAGCCCGTTGTCCCTGTCATGCCCCTGCCCGATGCCAGCCCCAGCCAAGAAGGCCTGAGCCTGGCGCTGAAATACCTTCTGGGCCATCCGGAGGTCCTGCCTCAGAGACTGCACCTGGTTGCGGAGGTCACTCATCCTCAGGTTTGCGGTCGCCAGCCTGTCCTGCAAGGCCTTCAGCTCCGGGGTCTCCGGCTGGTTGGGAGAGACGGGATGGAGAGCCTCAGTAGTGATAACAATCAGAGCCCCCGTTATGCGGGCACGTGCCGGGGGCCCTGCCGAGTGCTCAGCGAGGAGCCTCTCACTCCATCCTCACCAGCCCCTGTGAGGAAGGTTCCGCTGTCAGCCCCTTAGAGCTGTAAAGCGGAGGCTGGTGGGTGGGGGCAAGGCCCCTTGGCTTGGGCACTTGGTTGGGAGAGAGGGAGGTGAATGTGAATCCTGTCAGCCCAACTCTGGGGGCTGAGCCTTGTTCTGAGTGTTGCGAGAGCGCACACTCACACACACACACACACTCACACACACACACTCACACTCACACACACACACACACACACACACTCACACACACACACACACTCACACACACTCACACACACACACACACACACTCACACACACACACACTCACACACACACACACTCACACACACACACACACTCACACACTCACACACACACACACTCACACACACTCACACACACACACACTCACACACACACACACACTCACACACACTCACACACTCACACACACTCACACTCACATTCACACACACTCACATTCACACACACACACACATACACACACACACATATACACACACATACACACACATATACACACACACTCACACACACTCACACACACATACTCACACACACACACTCACACACACACACTCACACACACACACATACACACACTCACACACACACACACACATATACACACACATACACACACACACACTCACACACACACACTCACACACTCACACACACACACACACATATACACACACACACACACACTCACACACACTCACACACACACTCACACTCACACACACACACACTCACACACACACACACACTCTCACACACACACACACACACACACACACACAGAGGGGGGACCACACTTCCAGAGTGTGCACCCTCTCTGCAGTGCTCAGAGACCAGCACACAGCTCACCCATCTTCACTGGGAACAGAGAGGGAACTGGTTCCTTTGCAGAAGGTACACTGCCATCTAAACACGTGGGGCCTCCCTCTCCTGGAACCCCCAGCCGGGCCTGGGTCCCTTTCCTCGCAGTGAGCTCGCCGAACAGAAATACGGACCCCGTTTAATCCCCAAACGCTCCATTTCCGTGGCTTGAAGAGCTGTGGCAGCCATGAAAACTCTTAGCCACGTTTTTTGTTTTTTAAATAATGTTTGATTTAAACTAGTCAATGTAACATTTTCTCCAATGTGCTGCTCACTTCTCTGTCTTCAGTAGAAGCTCCTGAGACTTGCAGAAGTTTGGCGTGAAAGGTACTCCAAGTTCAGCCCATTCACACCCCTACCTTAGGTGAGGAGAGTAAGGTTCAGAGAGGGGAAGTAACTTGCCGTGGGGCACACAGCCGGTTGGGGGTGCCAGAGGTGGGATCAGAAGCCGGCTCCTCCCCCTGCACTAGCCGACTGGCCCACGTAAGCTGTTGCTGATGCCCAGGCATCGGGGCAGCAGGAGTGCGGGCTGGTGGGCTGGGCGTCCCACCAGCCATGGCACAGACCGTCTGCTCCTGTCCCAACAGGCCAGGTGGGCTGCATTCTGGGAAGCAGGGCGGGACTGCAGTGGCTTTCCGAGCCTCCCTTAGCAGACACAACAAAATCTCCAGTGTCAACGCCAGTGGGAAAGGCAGATCCGAGTAGCCTGGGTCTGCAAAGCGCCATGGACCCCCAAAGGCTCTGGGTAGCCCAGTGGGAAACCCCTGGCCGCACCAGGTTTGCTCATTATGGAATGGGTGTAAAATACTACTTCCCGGTCCTGCTCCCACAGCACCACCGTGAGGCTAAACAGAATCACCGACGTGAACAGTTCTGCAAGCTGGGAACTTATACAAGACCCAAGTGCATCCTTTTTTATTTTTTAACGTGTCCACCCCCCCCCCCAACCCAGTCTGGCTGCCTGCCATCCCTTCTCATTGCTGTTGGGCACTGTCTTCTCCCAGCGACTCTGCCTTGGAATGGGGAGCCACACCCCCTGCCGGTCAGCTCTCCGGTGCCAGGAGCCCCACGGGCCCTGCTGGGCAGTGACCTGCTCAGAGCGCGGGGAGAGCACGCAGGGAGCACCTGATCTAGAACCTGGGCAGTGATGACTCTCCAGCCCTGTTTCCTCATCTGTAAGATGGGGGGTATCACCAGCCTCCGGGGGCCTGCGAGGTGATGACGGGATCGCACAGGTAAAGGTGCTGTCTGGGGCAGATTCTGCCAGAGGGCGATGCCAGGGGCCCTAGCCCGACTTGGCCGGGCAGCTGGTAAAGGGGGCTGAGCGCCAGGCGGTGCTCCCATCGGGGCTGGGCCCCCGTGCACCCGGCAGCCCTCGGCTCTGCCCGGCCCAGCCCTCCTGTCCCGGCAGCTGGGCCAGCCCCACCTCCTGCCGTTTCGAAGCTGTGTCCGCCCAGAGTGAAATCCCACAGGCTCTGAGGGGGGGCGTGGGTCGGGGCTGCTTTCTTGGAGGGGATAACTAAAGCCCAGCCCACGGGGGGGGGGGGGGCGTGGGGCAGACAGCGCCAAGGACGCTCACACCACCGCCTCCTGCAGCCCCAGCAGAGGGCGGGCCGCCCGCTCCACTCTGAACAGTCTACTGAGGGGGGCATGGCCTTTGCTCTCTCTCTCTGGTCAGAGGATGCCCAGGAAAAACAGGGCACTGATGAACTGAGACGGGCAGCCCATCGCCCGCTCCTCCATCAGAAACCGTCCAGGCTCCCTGCAGCCACCCCAGCTGCCATTCGAGGCCCCCCTCCATGGGGACCCCACCCCAGCTTTCTTTGGCTCACATTCCCTTCCACCCCCACCACCTCCCACCCTCCCCCCCCCCCCCCCCGCAACCCCCCACATGGGCCCTGGGCTGCAGGCCAAGGTTTTCCAGCTGACAGACACCCGCTAGCAAACATGATAGAAATACCGATGCTTCCCGGCCTCTGAGCCTTGGCTTGCCTGTTGGGAGGCCCCATCCCCACCCCCACCCCCTTCTCCAGCAAGGCTCAGGAACCCTTCTTCATGCCACCTCCCAGCCGCCTCAGACGAGGGGTACGCTCCCTCTGTGACCTCAGAGCCCAGCCCCTCTAGAAGGCCCTGCCCCCTCCTTCCCTCAACATGGCCACTCATCTGCCCTCTTGGGCTCCCCTGATTTTTGATTTTCTGGGTCACAGGCCTCAGAAGATCCTGTCAGTCTCAACAAGTGCCAGGACCAGCGCTTCCCCCTCCGGGAGCTCTGGCCAGGGGCACGGAGGCGCTCAGCGCTCTGGATAAACCAGGAAAGGCCCTGCCACTCAGCCCAGCCCCTGCCGAGGGCCAGCCCTCCTCACCCCCTCAGCAGCCAGGCAGGTTCACAGACTGGCCCTCAGGAGGCACATCCACCCTGGACCCCAAGGGGCCCGGCGCTGCACGCTGAGGACTGAGCTCTCCCCAGGACGGGCATGAAGCCACGCGGTCCTGAGTGGGAGGCAGCCAGGGAGGAGGGGCTGGGAAAGGAGCTCTGGAGTCCTGAGGCTTGGACCCGGGTCACCAGCCGGCTGCTTCCCAGGGGAATGCCCGGGGAGGCCTCCTGGGATGCTCTTGAGACTCCAGTAACGAGAAGAATTCTCACAAAATAAACTGCCCCTCAAAGCAGGGCTCCATGGACAGCGGTGAGCTCCCTGTCCCCGGGGTGACCCAGAGGTGGGATGTCTCCCAGGGAGGATGCTGTAAAGCAGGGGTCCTCAAACTTTTTAAACAGGGGGCCAGTTCACTGTCCCTCAGACCATGGGAGGGCCAGACTATAGTTAAAAAAACACTATGAACAAATTCCTATGCGCACTGCGGGCCCAGGACGAGTCGGCTGCTAAGCAGGACAGGCAGCGGCACCTGGTGGGCCGGATAAATGTCCTCGGCGGGCCGCATGTGGCCCGCGGGCCGTAGTTTGAGGACGCCTGCTGTAAAGGGTGCTGGACTGAGAGTCGGCGGCCGGTGGGAGCAGGCCCTCCCCTCTGGCCCTGAAATCCTAGGGTTCCAGGTCCTCGGGCCTCTCCTGAGCCCCTCTCTGCGTTAGACCCTCCCTGGCCTCCGCTGGGCATCCCTGGCGGGGCTGTTGCTCCCTCATGGCTGCTGTGCGGATGCTGCGATGGTGGCACCGCTCCCCAGGGAGATGGAGGTGGACCCCGGACAGAGGCACCCGCCCCCCCCCCCCCCGCCTCCCCACCCCGTGGCTGCCCTGCTGACTCCCAGCACAGAAGATGCATACCAAGGCGCTGTCTCCCGGCTGGGCCCTCGGCGGCTTAGCTCCTGCGTCGGTGGCCCCCTTGGCTGGCAGCCTGGCCAGGGCCGTCTGCAGCTGGAAAAGCAAACCCCACGCTTAATGTTTAATTCTGCTCGGCAACTGCGGCGCCCGATGAAGCAGCCTGGGCCGCCCTCTGGTGCGTGGTGGCTGATCTCCGTGGTTGCCTTTCGGCGCACCTTGGGGTCTTTGGTGGGGAACCCTCATCCACCACATGCCCCGGGAGAGGGTTCCGTGGACGGTCCGCCCTGTCCCCAGCCGCACGGAGGAGCCGCCCTGGGAGTCACTGACAACTTAACCAGAAGAAGCTGCAGCCACGGGCTGTGCCCGGGAGCCCTGACAGCCGTCTGGGAGGCGGGTAAGGAAAGACGGACTTCATGGTTCAGACGAGGAGACGCTGAGGACCTGCTGCCTGGGCTCATGGCCAAGACCATCACCACACACAGACGGGCCACCAAGTCGTCACGGGCTTCCCCACCACTCCTCACACGAAGCCCACACCCCGTCTAGCCAGACTGGGCATGGCCCACCCCCGCCTCTCTGACCTCATCCTGTTCCACTCTCGGCCACACGCATCTCATCCCAGACCTTCTTCCCCACTCAGGGCCTCGCACCTGCGGGCGCCTGGCATGGAGGCCCCTCTGCCACCTCTCCCATCTCATCCTCCAGGGACCCACCGGGCATGCTCCCTCCTCCAAGAGGCCCTGGGTGCTGGTCTGTCTCCCAGGAGGGCGAGAACCAGGCCTATTTTATCCCTGCAGCCTCCCCGGGGCCTGGCACAGAGCCCGAGACGGGTCTCAGAACGGTGCTATGGGAGAAAGAAGCTCCGGGTCCATGCCGGGCACAGGGACCGGGAGGGCGCCGCGGAGCCACAGAGCTGGATTTGAAATCGGGCACCACCACCTGCTATGCGACTTGAGGAAGCGCTTAACCGCTTCCAGCCTCGGCTCCTATGAGGAGAGGCTGGTGGGTGCTCCCTGGCACATGGACGCCATCCGGGCTCCTAGGGGAGCGTGACCTGCCTGGGCTGAGCCCTCGCCCCACAGGAGGGCTCTGGGATGAGGTGGGGGGGCAGCAGGCAGCAGAAAGAGGAAGTGAGACCCATTGGTAGCATGCTCCTGGCTCAAGCTTCCAATTAGCAAGGATCCCGGTGAATGCATTTAACAAACAAGCATCCGGCGCTCCCTCCATGCTGGGTCCTGCTCTAAGCGCTTTGCAATGTGAAGTCATTTATTCCTCAGGAAACCGTAGGGGGAGCCCTGCTACCAGGCGTCACAAAGCGACGGAGCTGAGTCCGTCCTAACCTCTGTGCGGCCGCCTCTCCATGACCTCTGTCCCCCTCGCTTCCCGACACACTTCCCCCTCTCAGGATGCGACAGACGGAGGAACTCACTGCTAACACTGACCCACGAGCCCTTCAGAAGGAGCCAAAGCCCCCAAGTGCGGCTCCCTCCCTGGAGGGGTGGCCCGGGGTGCTGAGGCCCCTGCGGAGACAGGGATGACCAAGGCGCCTCACTTCCTGCTCCAGCTCCCGGATGCGATTGCTCAGCTGCTTCACTCTGGTCTTCGCACCCTCGGACTCGGCCATCAGCACCCGGTTCCGTTTGGACAGCTCGACGATCTTGGAGGCGATCGCATCCCCAGCCACACCGGCTGACCCTTGGGGTGAAGGAAGAGAGGGTGAGGTCAGTGAAGAACACAGGCCCACACCACAGACTCGGGCTCCACTGCCAACCGCCAGGGCTTTGAGAGGGGCCCAGGAGAGTCCCCGCACACCCAGGCACCTGGAACCCAACTCCAGCACGCACTGCGGCCACGCGGAGACTCGGCACGCCCTAGGAAGATGACCAAGTGCCAATCCTTCATGCCCTCCTCGGTCACAGGCTCACACATCCACACCTCCTGCCCCGAGACTTGGCTCTGCCCTCCAGTCTGACTCTGGGGGGACGAGGACCGGCTTCGGCCGATGGGATGCTAGCAGACAAGGTGGAGGCAGAGGCTGGGGAAGCCCTTGTGCAGGTAAACTCGCCCTTGTCGCTTGTGTCACCTCCTCAGGAACAGTGCACCCAGGCCAGCTGGCTGGTCCCAGGAAGAGGAAGAGAGGCACACAGAACAAAGCTGACCCACCCCAGCCCAGCCTAGACCAGCTGATCCCCAGCCTACCCCCGGAGGTTGGAGCTAAATCAGCCGTGGGCAAACTACGGCCCGCGGGCCGGATCCGGCTGTTCTATCCAGTTCTCTTGCTCTCCCCTCCGCTCCTTTACTTTGAATTTATATTAGTTCACACAAACACTCCATCCATGCTTTTGTTCCGGCCCTCCAGCCCAGTTTAAGAACCCATTGTGGCCCTCGAGTCAAAAACTTTGCCCACCCCTTTGCCAAAACCGGTTTGGCTCAGTGGATAGAGCGTCAGCCTGCGGACTGAAGGGTCCCAGGTTCGATTCCAGTCAAGGGCACGTAACTTGGTTGCGGGCACATCCCCAGTAGGAGGTGTGCAAGAGGCAGCTGATCGATGTTTCTCTCTCATCGATGTTTCTAACTCTCTATCTCTCTTCCTTCCTCTCTGTAAAAAATCAATAAAATATATTAAAAAAAAAAAAGTTTGCCCACCCCTAAGCTAAATCAACGCTTCCTGCTGAGCGCTGCCGAGGGGATGTGGTTGTTTCTTACACGGGGTTCTGTGGTAACACCTAGTAATACCGATGCACGTGTCCATTCACTCAAAACTGAGTTTCTGCCAAGTGTCGAACCCTTGTGGTGTTAGGGATTCAATGGTGAATGAAAAAGATTTATAGAGCATAAAAAACCAGCATAAATATGCATTCCAATACCTGGGAGGAATGAGTGTTATGGGGTAAACTGATGCTGGGCAAGGGGGTGAGAGTGATGGGGGAGATGCTGCTCTAGGGGTGGTCAGGAAGGGCCTCTCTGGGGAGGTAACGTGCGAACAGAGACCTGGATGAATGAAGGGAGAGACCAGTCAGGCAGAAGAGTGTTCTCAGCGGAGGACACAGCAAGTGCAAAGGTCCGGGGTCAGGAAAGAGCGTGGAGTGTCTGAGGAAGCAGCGGGAAGGCCATGGGCAAGGGCAGGAGCCTGCAGAAGGGGTGGCTGGAGGGATGCCATAGAGGAGGCCGCTTGGTGTGGGGCCTAGAGAGGGCAGGCGGTGGAGCAATCGCTTCTCTGCAGCCTTGCAAAAGGGCAGGCTGCCCTGCACATCTGAGCCCCGAGCCAGGATGAGTGTTTCTGCTCTCACAACACTGAGCCTGGTCCGGTGTTTTGTTTTAGACAGGAACGGCCGGAGCGCGGAGGGAGGTGCCGTAGAACCCCAAGGGCGGTCAGGAGGCCAAAGTCCCTTGCTGTTGAATTTGGAACTGGTCCTCTGGGTGTTCCCACCCTTTAAGGCATTTAAGATCAAAGGCAGGGAGGGACGGTCTGGCACGGGTCAGCGAGGCCCGCTGCTCTCTGCCATTGGTGACACTGCCTCTGTGGTTTATTGGTCAGCCACCTGGGAATTGCTCAACAGGCACACATGGAGCAGAGGCCAAGGTCCCCACCAGACCTGCAGGGCCAAGGTCTAGCTCCTAACCACAGAACCAACGTCCGGCCCACACCCACAGGGCTAAGGTCAGTCTTAAACCCACAAAGTCACGGTCCCTGCCAGACCCATGGGGCAAGGTCTCCACCAACACAGCCAAGGTCCAGCCTGGACCTGAAGGGCCACAGTCCATTCTAGACCGTGCTGGGTCCTGGGAAATCCCCGGGGAACAGCTGGCTTCCCCGTCTCGCCCACCTCTCTGGAGCAGCAGCGCAAGTAGAGTAAATGCCTGCTACCGCTGGGGCTTTTCCACGTCCAAGATTCAACGTCGGGGCCAGAGCACCCACAGAAAGTGGGCCCTGCTGGCCCAGGGAATACACAGCGAGCGAGCACCGTGCAGAACCCTCATCAGGAGTCCCGGCTGAGCCACAGCCCCTCTCTCCCTGCCACTCTCCCCCTCCCACTTCCTGTGCTGGCCTCCTGGCCTGCACACCCCTCCCCTCGCCCTCATTTCCAGGACTCATCTGGACAAGCCCGACCACAGCTGACCCTCAGCACTCTCCTTGGGCACCTGCCGCCTGGAACCTGCTGTTTGCCCATCGCAACGATGGTGGAGCTACCTGTGAAGGCAAATCTGTCCTCTTCTAGCTTCTTCTTCAGGTGTTTGATCTCAAAGTCCCTTTCCTTCAGCAGCTTATACAATCGCCCGTTCTCGTCCACGGTTTCCCTGAGCTGGTGGCGAAGCTGCTCGATCTCATCTTCCAGCACCCTGCAAGGCACAGGCAGCGTTATGGCCCCCGCCCAGGTCTGTCGCGCCTCGCTGGGCCCTAGGGGGTGATGAGAACTGGTCTGAACCAAATAGGAAGGGGAAATTAAGGGACCCTCAACAAGCCAATTTTAACACACTGGTTTCAAAATTGAGACTCGGTGCACACGAGCCACACGCACATGTGCGCACCCACGGGAGAGGAGAAAGAAATTTGAATAACATGGTTTAGATTCAACAGAGAGAGAGATAAAACCTCCACTCAAGAGAATTCATCTTCCTTTTAAACATCCATGGAACATGCACAAAGGCAATCTTAGCAAATGCCAAATAATGGACATACCTCTATAGATCATTTTCCTTCATGGCAATTGACTACAATTAGAAATCAACACTAGAAAAAACAAAACTGCAAACTTGTTGTATGTTTGGAACTAAAAAAAAAACCCCAAACCTCACTCCTAAATTATGTGTGGATTAAGAAGAAATCCCAAATTCATTATACAGCATTTAGAATGGACGGACTGCAGAAGCGATAAATATCACAACTTGTGAAAGGCAGATAAAGGGATGCTTAGAAGGGGACTGACAGTCTTCATTGCACACACATGCCAGACGACCAAAAAGCATTTGTCTACGCCTTACGTTGAGGCCAGGCCTCCGGTTTTTCGGGAAACCTGACAGAAAATCAGGTGGGTGGCTGGTTTTGTATGTTATAAACTGTCTGCAAGGCTCTTTCCAGAACACGAATAACACGTGACCGAGTGTCTGCGATCGCTTCCATTGTTAGGAATGGGACGGGCTCCCTAGCGACAGCTGCTCGGAAAGTAAATACATTGCAGGAGTTATAGGTTATGGAAATTATTGCTGTTGCTGTTAATCCACCAATGGCTCAGGTCTCCCTCACTTCCAGTTTCCTGATTTGGGGAAAGATCATTTGCAAATAGCTCTGGGGTTAACTTGGAGCGAATATTTAAGAGCCATATGAATTTTCAATTACTGAGAGGTCTTTTATTTTTTTATCACCTAGCATTTTTAGTAGAACATTTGGAAAACTGAGAAACCATAGAAGGTAGAATTTGAAGATGGAGAAGAAAAAAAAAAAGATCCTGGGAGAAGCCAGAAGCAAAGAGCCAGCTCAACAACGGCAGTGATTTTTATGTAAAATGACAAACAGAGAATTTTGTGTCAAGACAGACTCCTGCTTCTGGTAACCAGCAGAGATCTACATGCACCCATGGACGTCGAATTCGGAGCAGAGTGCAAAGGTCATGGACACTCTCCGACTTTTCCACCAACTGTCAAATCGCAAAGGAACCCACCCAGAGCTTCTTCAAGGACAGCCACTTCCTGTGTCGTTAGGCCAGGAAAGGGACACTGCACCAGAGAACACTCCCAGGTGGGAATCGGAGCCAGGATTTTCAACGAACCATCAGAATTAGCCAACCCGCTCCTCAGAACCCCAAACACAGTCTCCATGAGAAACAACCAATTAAATCCCAATTCCTAGGGATGGGACTCAATCCTGACGTTTAAAAGCTTCAGTAGATGCCCATTATCCCCAAAGTCCAAAGACATCAAAGGCTTTGAGGGATTTGGCTGCAGTCTCTCCTTCCAGCCTGCCTTCCCCTTGATAATGCCACTTCTAGGTCAATTTTCTCCTACACCCCAACAACAGAGTCCAACTTACTGTAAGAAAATCCAAGTGAATAAACTACACCCTGACGAGTTCCAAAATGCCAATTAAACTTTAAGTGGCTTTTAAGTACATTTCATACCCAATTTCGTCCACAGACCTACCAGATTCTAGAGTCTTCGATAATAACCTGTGCCAATATACCTCTGCGTCTCAACTTATAAACACATGTGTAGTCAACCTGACTGTCCAGCTACCTGCTATTGGTCCTCCACCACCTCCCCACCTCCCGGTGGCGCTCCGGGGAGAGTTCGAAGGCGCATGTACCCCTGCTCAAAGCTGCTTTGCGAGTTTTGCTCCCCGGCTTGGAGAAGGCTGAGGCCATCGAAGACCTCCAAGGGCTCTTCTGGGGCATCGTCTCTGCTGTTGAGGCTCAGTTCCTTTTCCTTCTGTTTCTCCATCTGCTTCTGTAACCGTCTGTGCTGCATCTCCTGCATGGCCTGGAACTGGAGCCGCAAGGTGTCCTGCGAGCCTTCCTCCGCGGCCATCTTGCCCTGGGAGCAGGAAAAAAGGCCCGAGCTGAAGCGAACCTCACAAAACGCACATTTCCCGTGAGGGCTCGGTACATAGTCAGCGGGTCTGCAGCCCCCAGCCCTGGAGTTTGCTGCTTAGCTTTGCATGTGGCCACGTGGGAGTTCAGAAGACACCCCCCCTCCCCCGCCGCATCTCAATCCCCTGAAAACCAAAGTTGGGCTGAGCATCCATCCTCCTCTAGCCCTGACTATGCCCCCAAACCTTGCACGGCATCAGAATACTCTCCATCACTCAGACTCAATGCTTCCCTCTTCCTGTCCCTAAAACAGTGGCTCTCAATTCTGGCCGAACATTAGAATCTCCTAGGAGCTCCCAAAATTCATATGATTTGGGCATGTATGGGACCAATTAAACCCAATTCCTAGGGATGGGACTCAATCATGACGTTTAAAAGCTTCAGTAGATGCCCATTATCCCCAAACCAAGTCCCAATGCATCAAAGGCTTTGAGGGATTTGGCTGCAGTCTCTCCTTCCAGCCTGCCTTCCCCTGGATAATGCCACCTCTAGGTCACCTTTCCTACACCTCAACAACAGAGTCCACCTTACTGTTTCTGTAAAGGGCCGGATGGTAAATATTTTAAGCTTTGTGGGCCAGCGGGCTCTGTTGCAGCTACTGTATTGTGCCATTGCAGTGATAAGCAGCCACAGGCAAGACGTGAGTGGGCAGGTGTGGCTGTGTTCCAATAAAACTTTATTACGGCCCTAACCGGTTTGGCTCAGTGGATAGAGCATCAGCCTGCAGACTCAAGGGTCCCAGGTTCGATTCTGGTCAAGGGCATGTACCTTGGTTGCGGGCACATACCGGGTGGGGAGTGTGCAGGAGGCAGCTGATCTATGTTTCTAACTCTCTATCCCTCTCCCTTTCTCTCTGTAAAAAATCAATAAAATATATATATTTTTAAAAAACTTTATTACGAAAATAGGCAGTGGTGTGGATTTGATCTGTGAGCCTTAGTTTGCCAAGCCCATTTGGAGGAATTTCACCTGAAAAGGTGTCTAGAGGTGGAAGAAGAGCGGGGGCTGGCCCTGGAGCGGAAGGACGGGGGACAGTGACTGCCACCAGGTGGCGCAGTTCCCGCTCCACCCGCGTGTGGGGCGCGAGGCCTCCGCAGCAGAGACCAGAAGACGGCGCTGGAGGTCAGGCGGACCAGAGTTTGCCACCTACTAGGTGGCTCTGGGCAGGCGACCTACCCTTTGAGCCTCACTAACCCTAGTGCCGCGCGGAAATCAGTGCCTGGAGAGGGAGGAGGCGGTGCGTGAGGATTCCCAGAACCAAGGAGGAGTCCTCGCTCTGCGTGGGGCGCGCAGGGAGCGTCCGGCCAGTGTCTGCGCGCCGGGCGAGCGTGTGCGCTCCGGCTCCGATCCAAGGCCCCGGGGTTGCGGGCTCCCCCGGCTCCAGCCCGCGCCCTTCCGCACCTCCCCGCACTTACAACGGTCACTCGGCTCCTGCTGTCTGGGGCCACCGCAGCGGGGTCACCTCTTCCGGACGCTGCTCGCGCTGCCCCGGCAACTGTCACCAGGGAAACCAAGCTACACCGCCCCGTAACGTCACCACGTGTCTGCGGTGGCCCAGAGGGCGCCGGAAGTTCAGAAAGTGACATTGGCCTGGGTGGCCCCGGTGCGGCGGTGTGGGTAGGTAAGGAAGGGGGCGCGGGGGCTGGGAGCGGGTGTCGTGTGCCTGAGACTTGGAAGTGGTGGTCCGCTTCTGGGCCGTATGTTTTGAAAGTTTTGTGGACCAAACGTTCTGCGCAGAGGGGCACATTCCGCAGTCCTGCGGGGGAGTTGAAAAGGGGACGGTCCCACCTTGGATGTCTTTGAAAAATGTAAAAAAAAAAAAAAAAAAAATGCGGGGGAAATGTTGTGATGGTTAGTTATTGCTAAGGTTGTGTTCTTAAAAACGGAGCAGAAACAGGACTGGGAAGGATGCATAGAAATAGTAAGGAAGAGTTATTTCATGTTGGTGTTGGAACTGCAGTGCTGTTTTCATGTTTGCGCTTTAGAGGAGTTTAAATATAATGAACGTGGTTTATTTTCATAGTAAAAAACGCTTGGGTTTTTTTTTAAGGCACTCACTACCATAGTCAGGGCCATCTGAGGATGGGAGACAAATTTCTAGGAAAGAAAATCTGAGGAAGCTTTCTGAATATTTACCCAGGCTTTTATCATTTGAAAATCTTCAAATATCTCATTTTTTCCCTTCTTTTCCCCCTCATAAGGCAGTCCCGCATAGACACGCACAAAGATGCAGCATCAGACCACTCCAGCACAGTGTCACAACCAGAATATTGACATTGACACAATCCACCTGTCTTATTCAGATTTCCCCGTCTGACCGGTATTCATGTGTGTGCATATTTAGTTCTATACAGTTTTATCACATGCCAGTTTGATCGCCAAAGTGTAGAGAAGACATTGAACACTTCAATCACAAGGATCCCCCTTGTTGGGCTTTTATAGCCACACCGACTTCCCTCTTGCCCCCACCCCCTCCTTTGCCAAGTCTCCCTGGTGATTGCCAATCTGTTCTCAATTTCTAAAATTTTTTTTTAAAATATATTTTATTGATATTTTACAGAGAGGAAGAGAGAGGGATAGAAAGTTAGAAACATCGATGAGAGAGAGAGACATCGATCAGCTGCCTCCTGCACGCCCCCCACTGGGGATGTGCCCGCAACCAAGGTACATGCCCTTGACCGAAATCGAACCTGGGACCCTTCAGTCCTCAGGCCGACGCTCTATCCACTGAGCCAAACCGGTTAGGGCTCAATTTCTAAAATTTTGTCATTTCCAAAATGTTTTCTCAGTGGAATAATATAGAGTGTAACCTTTTGGGATTGACTCCCTCAGGATAATTCTCTGGAGGTTTATCCAAGTTGTTGTATCAATAATTTGTTTCTTTTTATTGCTGAGCAGTTTTCCATAGTATGCGTGTGCCCAGGTTTGTTTAACCTTTCACCCATAGAAGTACTTCTGGGCTGTTTCCAGTTGAGGGCTATTACAAATAAAGCTGATATGAACATTCATATACAGGTTTCTGTGTGAACCTAAGTTTTCATTTTTCTGGAATGCCCAGGAGTACAGTTGTATGATAATCACATGTTTAGTTTTACCAAAAAAAAAAGCAAAAACGAAACAGCCAAACTGGTCTGTAGAGTGGCTGTACCATTTTACATTCCCACCAGCAATGCATGAGCGATCGTTTCTCCACATCTTTGCAGTGTTGGATGTTGTCACTATTTTTTATTTTAGCCATTCTAATACGTGTGTGGTGACATCTCATTGTGGTTCTGGCATTCATGATGGATAATGATACTGAACATTTTTCTCATTGTGCTTACTTGCTATCTCTATATTCTCTTTGGTAAAGTGTCTGTTCATGTCTTTTCACCCAATTTCTAATTGTTGAGTTTTGAGAATTCGTTATATGTTCTAGACTAGTGGCCCGGTGCATGAAATTCGTGCACATTAAAAGGGGATTAATTATAGGAAATAATTTAATATTGCTATTTGCCCTTTCTCTATAATAGAAGTGTCAGAGATGAAAGAAAATTAGTGAAATGTATATGAAAACCTTCCTCCTGTCAGAGTCTGGGTGCACCACGGGACCCAGAGTCAAGTCCCTGCCCACCCACATGTGCCTCAAAATCACATGAGACCCAGACCCTGCCGGCTGCCCCCCTCATTGGGCTAGATCCAGAACAGGCCAGTCCCACCCTTGTCAAGCCCCACTGGGCAGGGGGCATAGCCTCAAGTCCCCTGGCCCGGTGCCAGGACAGGGGGCATGGCCTGAGGTCCCCCAGCCCAGACCAGGGCAGGCGGCGTGCCTTGAGATCCCCCATCAAGCTGGGTGGGGCGCATGGCCTGAGGTCCTCCATCAAGCCCTGTCAGGCGGGTGGGGGGCACAGCCTCAGGTCCCCCATCAAGTCCCGCTGGGTGGGGGGCGCTGCCTGAGTTCCCCCGACGCAGCACTGGGGGTGCACCTTGAGATCCCCTGTCAAGCCCCACTGGGTGGGGGGCATGGCCTGAGGTCCCCTGTCAAGCCCCACCTGGTGGGGGGTGCGGCCTGAGGTCCCCCAGCCTGGTGCTGGGTTCGGGAGAGCAGCCTGAGGTCCCCTAGCCCAGCACCAGGATGGGAAGCGCACCTTGAGGTCCCCCGTCAAGACCCACCGGGCGGGGTCATGTCCTCAGGTCCCCCAGCCTGACGCCAGGGCGGGGGGTGTGGCCTGAGATCCCCTGTCAAGACCTGCCAGGTGGGGGATGGGGCCTGAGGTCCCCTGTCAAGCCTCACGGGGGTGGGGGAGGGTGTAGCTTCAGGTCCCTGCTGATTGCTCGTTAAGGCTCCTTATGGGAACTTGGCCTCAGCTGTGGATGCAGCCATCTTTGTGACAGAGTGATGGTCAATTAGCATATTCCCTTTTTATTAGATAGGGTACTAGTCTTTTTTGGGGTATGTGGCTTGCAAATTTCTTCCCAGTCTGTAGCTTGTCTTTTAATTCTCTTTGCATGGACTTCAACTTTTTACATTTTTATTAGGTCCAATTGATCAATTTCTTCCATTTTTGGTGTCAAGTGTAAAAACTCCTTGCCTAGCCTTGGATCCCAAAGACTTCCCTGTAATTTTCTAAAAGTGCCAGAGTTTTATGTTCATGATTTATTTTGATGTGATCTTGGCATAAGGTGTGAGATTTAAGTCGAGGTTTTGTTTTGTTGCCTATGAATGTCCAGCACCATCTGTTGAAAGATACCCTTCCTCCATTGGATTGCTTTTGAACCTTTGTCAAAAATCAGTGGGGCAGCCCGGCTGATGTGGCTCAGTGGTTGAGCTTCAACCAGGGGTGTGCAGGAGGTCACAGTTCTATTCTCGGTCAGGGCATATACCCGGTTGCAGGCTCAACCCCCAGTAGGGCATGTGAGCCAATCAATGATTTTCTCTCCCTCTCCCTTCCTCTCTGAAATCAATAATATATATATATATATTTTTTAAAAAAATCAGTTGAGCAAACTCAACAACAGCAACAAAAAAGCAATTGGAACCGGGCAAAGGACTTGAATAAACATTTCTCCAAAGAAGATATACAAATGGCCAATAAGCACATGAAAAATGCTCAACATCACTAGCCATTAAGGAAATGCACATCAAAACCACAATGAGCCAGGCCAGCGTGGCTCAGTGGTTGAGGTTTGACCTATGAACCAGGAGGTGACAGTTGGATTCCTGGTCAGGGCACTTTCCCAGTTGCAGCTCGATCCCCAGTGGGGGGCATGCAGGAGGCAGCCAATCAATGATTCTCTCATCATTGATGTTTCTGTCTCTCTCTCCCTTTCCCTTCCTCTCTGAAATCAATAAAAATATATTTAAAATCCCTAGCCAGTTTGGCTCAGTGGATAGAGCGTCGGCCTGCGGACCAAAGGGTCCCAGGGTTGTTTCTGGGCAAGGGCACATGCCTCAGTTGCAGGCTCCTCCCTGGCCCAGGCCCTGGTAGGGGTGCGTGCAGGAGGCAGCCAATGTTTCTCTCACGGGGATATTTCTCTCTGTCTTTCCCTCTCTTCCACTCTATCTACAAATCAATGGAAAAATACTCTCAGGTGAGGATTAAAAATAAAATTAAAAAAAACCCATAAACTCATAATGAAATACCACTCCATATTTAGCTGTTTTATCTCAAAATGGAAGTAAGCTTTGCTGCAGCTTAAAGCCAGGCTCCATAATCGGATTTGGTTGTTGTACCAGGAGTGTCTCTTGGGGTAGACCTACGCCAGTCATGGTATTACCCAGAACACTAAGCCACCAGTTTACGTTAGGGGACGGTGACCCTTATCCAGAGCCCCTCCCTTCCTGGATTCAGGCACCCAAGAAGCCAAGAGTTACCAGAAGGATATTGTGGGTACGGATTCAGAGCAAACAGAGGCAAACTGCCTTGAGATATTTTTGCCCCAGGGTTAAGTCTTATTAAACATGCTTCTTCTTAGCCGGGGGCTCCCGCAGAGATAAAAATTATTCACTTTTTCCAGGTTCAAGTTCCTGTGGGCTGGAAGGTGCTGGATACACACTGTCAGTTCTGCCTCTTCAACTCACCAAGGATTTGGGTCTTGTTGGCCATCAGCCTCTCAATGTCACTTCAAGTCTTATTTTATCCATGGAGCTATTTTGTCTAAGATGTGTTTGTGTATATGGCGATCTCATTCATCATATGTTGATTTTATTAGGAAAACTAAATGTTCTGCCAAGACTCATTCATCTTTATTTAGTTCCAAGGGATCTCTCTGATGGATGAGATCTACCCTGGCTCTGCTTCAAGCTCTCAGCACAATGCACTGGTAATATAATTTATATTTGCCCCAAACTTTCTCAATTTCACTCTTGGTTCATATCACTCTTGGTCTTTCAAAACACATGGATGGAAATCAACTGGTCTGAGGAATCATCGTTTGCCCCCTATTGATTAGGTCCCCAATGCCTTGTGTACTTCCCAGTTTTTCATTCGCCTCCTCCAGCCAAGACCATTTGTATATGGCAATCTCATCTTCCTTCTTATAAAGGCCAAAACAAATATTGGCTAAGGATTTTAACTTATGAAAAAAAAAATCTGAGCATAGCCTGGCTGGTGTGGCTTGGTTGGGCGTCATCCATACACCTAAGGATTGCTGGATTTGACTCCCAGTCAGGGGACAGGCCCGGGTTGTGGGCTCAATCCCTGGTAGGGGGCATGCAGGAGGCAGCTGATTGATGTTCTGCTTTCACATCTATTTCCTCTCTTCTTCTCCCCTCCCTTCCTCTCTCTAAAAATCAATTTTTAAAATCTTAAACAATAAAAAGACCAAGTTTAAAAAAATTTAAATGAGGATAAAATAGCCAAAGTATACTGGAAAAAATACTAGACTTGGGACCTGGATGGGGAGTGTGTATGTGTGTGGTGGAAGGTAGAACAGGTATTTCGTGAACAGACATGACTCTGTACCTGCCTTCATCATGCAGTCTCTCCTCATGACCAAGGGTCTCAAGTTCTGGATTTGTGCCCAGCTCTGTCGCTTTTCACTTGTATGGCCCTGAATAAATTACAGCTCTCCTCGTTGAAAAAGTCAGGATAATATCTACTTCAGAGTTTCTGAGAAACTAATGGAAGAGTCTTAAAGTATTTTATATACAGCACAGCTGTGTATATAAGTAAAGTATTATCATAGTGGAACATGCATTGTGTTTTAAACTCAAATGTGACAAAATTTGAAAAAAGGTAAAGTTTATTGTGGCCTAGAAGAATTTGAAAAAGCTCTACCAAAAGTAGAATTTGGTTAGTGTTTTAACTTAAGGCGTGCACTGAACTCACTGGGAGTGAGGGGGAACATTCGGGAAAGGAGCAGAGCATAAGCAAAGGGTTCGGGCAGTGCTGGGCACAGGGCTTTGGCATCAGCGGCACCGCTGTAGGTAGGTGGCAGAACGAGGTGAAGGACCTAGGTGTACAGTGGTGGCAACAGGGAGAGGAAAAGGACAAGTCTGAATGTTGAGAGACTTTGCTTGGGAAAAACTGGCAGGCCCTGGTGACTGGTTTAATAGTGATAAATGACAGGAGGAAGGAAAGATGCTTGAGTTTGAGCCCAGAGTGTGACAGCGGGAGCCGGAGGGCATCGCTGACAAATGGGTGAGCTAGGAAGGAGCACCAGTGGGGAGGACCCTGAGTGTGGCTGTGGACAAGCTGAGTGGAGGTAATAGGGCTCTAGCCGGAAGGTATAAGAAGCTCAAAATATTCAAAAGGACCTATTCCTACATTCCTCTGAGGGGGGCAAATGGACGCTGGCCTCCACTGTAGACCCATTTATCACTACTGAATTTAGGAGAAAACTGTACAACTTTTGTCTTGCTAGAAACAAATTCAGTGACTGAGGGGAGGAAAGTAGGCTTTTAAGACTACAGCCTGGGCAGTGCTGGTTCTTTCGTGAACTTGTACCAGGTAAATCACTGAGAAAGTGGCATCCCGTCCAGGCTGGTGCATGTTCCGTTCCCTTTCTCAAATTTCTCCATTCTATTTGAAGAGCTTTCAAACAGGATCAAGTATATAAATAATTGGCAGTCCCAGTATTTGACACGTGAGAACTTTAAATACCACGTGTTCATTCGGCTTTGTTCTGGCCTAGTAGGTATGTTGCCACAGGCTATAGATCTAGAAGAGCATTGATCCTAAATTTCAAGTTCCTGTAACTGAGTAGCATTTCCTCAGGAATGGCCTACATGGCCAATCCTCTACTCCAAAATTCTGATACAGAAGGGAAGGTACTTTGAGGATTTATGTAAGTATGGAGTCAAATTCTAGTTCTCATCACCAGATGTTACTGTTGCTTGCTAACTAGACATAGGTAACTTCTTTGGGGACAGCAGGATCCTGAATGTGAAAAAAACAAAACCTATTCTAATTAATTCAGTAAAGACTTATTGAACACCTAAATGAGCCAGGTGCTAGCCAGGTGCTTTGGATGAAAAGGATTACAGACTACTGGAGGAGAGGCACGGAAGCAACCCCACACCAATGCTTCAGTAACTCACGACAGTAAGCCGAGGACTCCAACTCTCAATGAAAAATCAGCAGACCACCCCCTAAGGTAGGACATCGTTTCCTCAGGGATACCGTCCAACCCTGGATTGGGCCCCCCAGCCCAAAGTCCCTGCTGCATCCTATACCTACTCCCCACCATGCTTTTGGTCATCACTTATTTAATGCCACACTCCCTACTAGACTGTAAGTTTTAAGGGCAGGGCCCATGTAGCTCTTGTGCTGTTGCATCTCCAAGCTTCACACGGTTAACAGCAATGATTGACTGTGTACTAGTACTGATGCATCAGGTGCTATGCTCAGCCCTTTACATCCGCCATTGCACTTAATCTTCCCAACAACCCCAGGCCCCTGGTGCTGTCCTCACCCATATGATCTTGTTTTACAGATGAGGAAACCACGGCTACTCGGCCAGTAGGTAGAACCATGAACCCAGGTCTGAGTCAAGCAAAAGTAGTATCACATGCACTTAAGTTCCTTTTATGAACTTCTAGAACCTGATGCCAGCCTGTTCATCCACCCTTCGTAGGGCAAGAAACCCCACTCACTTTCTCTTGGTCACGTTTACTGCCATCTCAACACCTTACTATGGTTTTGTCTCTCTATCCTGTCATTTGTCCAGATCGTTTTCTTTCAAATTAGTATTTTCACAAAATCAATAATATCCTCATCTATTAAAATGACAAATTTCTGAAACTTGTTCCCAATTTTTTTCTTCTACAGAAACAACTTTTAAGACTGCCTACAAGCATCTCCTATAATGTCTATTGGAAGCTGATTAAAATTCCTAATAGCTTATATTTTAAATCACTTTCTCACAGACCCATAAATGATCTAAATAGGAGCATAGAAATTATCTAGACCAATCTCTCACCTCACAGTGAGGAAAAGACTGAGAAAATCCTGACTTGGTCCAGGTTATACAGTCAGTGGTGAGCCATAAAATTAACCTCTTAATTTTATGTATAACAAATAAAATTAATGCTGCCACTCCAACATTAATTTCACAAAGGCCAACATTTCAAGTCTCTAATACCTGTTGGCATCTACCACTTGACTATACAGGTTCCAGTCCCAAACCTACATCCTTCTCTAGCTATTCGACATTGGTTAGTTACTTAAACTATTCATGCCAAAATCCTCTATGAAATGAGGATCATAGCTCCTAATGCTTAGGGCTGTTAGGAAACTTAAATGACATTATACTTAAAAAGTGCTTACAGCAGTGTGTAGCACACAGTAAATACTCAATAAATGTTAGCCGTTTTTCCTGTTTGGTAAATATTCTTTAACGATGGTTCTTACCAAAGGTACAAAATTCTCTCCCTCATTTCTGGAAACTTTAAAAAAATTTTTAAATAATTTTTTGGGTTGATAGTATTACAGATATCTCCCACTATTCCCATCCTCCCAGCCCCTACCCACCCCCCAGGTCTTCACTACCCTATTGCCCATGCCCATGGCATATGTATATAAGTATACAAGTTCTTTGGTTTATCTCTTTGGAAACTTAATTTTTATGCTACTTTGAGGAATGATTTATTTTTCCATATTGAAATAAATACAAGCCATTTGATGTGTTCACTTACTTTAATAATACTACATTTACCATGTTATCACCATGGAATGTAATTCAGGTTAGAATTTCACAAGTGCAATAAAGCCTTCTGTAGTACACCAGAGTTTTTGTATAATGTCTTTCCAGAGCTTGCTCTTGAATGAGTCATCATTTCCATTATAGGTAATTTGTTTAGTTTAACATTTATGATTCTTACAGAGAAAATGAACATACAGCAAATATTTAAAAACTGTTTTTCATTACCTTTGTGTTAGCACTTAAAATACATATATCTATTTCAAGGTGACATTTAAAAATGATTCTAATATAACAGCAGCAAAAATATAATTCTGCAATTAGAAAAGAGCTAAACTGGGATCCATAATTATTTTACATTTACAAGTGTGACTCTAAAATAAATACTACCTTTTAGCAGCTGTTATCAGCATGTTAGGTTTGGTTTAAAAACACACACATTTAGTTGTGGGGGTTTGTAACATTATATGCCATGCACTGTTCTGAAAAGATTCTTTAAGAGCCAATCAGCCCTAAAAACTGAAGTCCTCATTCAGTCCACAAGGCAGGCAGAATAAAGTCAAAGTAACTGGGACAAATAGGATTCCTACATAACATCAAAAGCATGTGAGATTCTGCAGCAACTGGGAGTACTTCAGGATTGGCATGTTGTTCTTGCTTAGAACTAATTCCACCAGAAGAGTTTAACAAGGTGGACATTTTACCACATCAAGTGCGTTTAAAATGACGTGTTTCTTATGTGCTAACCTGATTCCCCTGAATGACCTAGCTAGTGAACTAGTCACTAGTAATTTAGTCACCTGGGAAATCAAGCCTGCAAAAAAGGAAGCCAATATTCAAATTAATGTGTTATTGTCTGACCCTCTCAAATGATTTATTTTCAACATAAACATATAACCTCAATATGAGATGTCTAACTATAGCAAACACCACCAAGACCAAGACAGCATCTCTTCTTCTATGGTTTAGGCTTTACCCAGTATTCCTTATACATGGAATAGCCCATACCTTAAAAAAAGAAAATAAAGAAGAATTCTGGTTAAGCATTTAAATATATTTTTTCAATATTAAGAAAATTTAAAATGGCTCTTAAATAGCTAACAGTAGCATCTTTGCTAGCATGCAATCTTTAAAAAGGGAACAAGACCCCCGATTGCTTACATTCTTGCCTTCTTAAACAATTTATATTTCTAAAATTCTTTTTAATTTCCCAAGTAGCTTGAAGCTAGTATGACTAGCTCGGACTGTTCAATATTTATCTGGCAAGTTTAAAAGGCACTGCTCTTGCTACATAATACCAGAGAAAGTCAATGATCATAAAGCCAATAAAAGCATGTAATACCTACATTTAAAAAAACCTTTATCTTCGGCTCAATAAAACAGCAATCATAGGTCTCTTCCAGATAATGGATCTTACTTCCAACCCTATGCATGTCTAGGCTCTTCAGTGAAATTATAAACTCAGTGATAGACAGGATTGTCTTTCTTCCTTTGTAACCTTAGTTAAGTAGGTTTACAGTTGTGAGTACATTCTTATGTTATTATTTATTTTTTTACATGTATTATCATAATTTTTTATTAAGCTAATTATATGTTTTCCTCCTTCATCCACTGTCAGTTGTACCTTATGATATGTTTGGCCAGATGAATTAAGACTCTCTAATATTTCATTATCCAGAAGCTCTAATTTTCTTCTGGCCAGTTAGTTATTATTTATTAACTAGAGGCCCGGTGCACGAAATTAGTGCACGGGGGTGTGTGTCCCTCAGCCCAGCCTGCACCCTCTCCAATCTGGGACCCCTCAAGGGATGTCCGACTGCCCGTTTAGGCCCGATCCCACCTGTATCGGGCCTAAACGGGCAGTCGGACATCCCTCTCACAATCCAGGACTGCTGGCTCCCAACTGCTTACCTTCCTGATTGCCCCTAAATGCTTCTGCCTGCCAGCCTGATCACCCCCTAACCACTCCCCTGCCAGCCTGACTGATGCCTAACTGCTCCCCTGCCAGCCTCATTCCCCCTATCTGCCCTCCCCTGCAGGCCTGGTCAGCCCTAACTGCCCTCCCCTGAAGGCCTGGTCACCCCTAACTGCCCTCCCCTGCAGGTCTGGGTCCCCCCCAACTGCCCTTCCATGCAGGCCTTGTTGCCCCCAACTTCCCTCCTCTGCCAGTCTGGTCACCCCTAACTGCCCTCCCCTGCCGGTTTGATCGCCCCAATTGCCCTCCCTTGCAGGCCTGGTCCCTCCCAACTGCCCTCCCCTGCTGGTCTGATCGCCCACAACTGCCCTCCCTTGCAGACCTGGTCCCTCCCAACTGCCCTCCCCTGCTGGCCATCTTGTGTCCACATGGGGGCAGCCATCTTGTGTGTTGGCATGATGGTCAATTTGCATATTACTCTTTTATTAGATAGGATGACTGTATTATTTTCCATATGAACAACTATAAACGTACTTCTGCTCCACCCTGTATCATACACAGTAAATTTATGTCACTAATTGAACTATTTTTAATTAACCACTTTTCTAGGAAAATAAATATAAGTGATATCTGAAAACTGCTTCAAAGTTAGCTGAAAGTATGTACCTTGTTTTATTAACAAAGAAATTAATTAATGGGAAACCACAAATTTGAAATTTCCTGTAGGTACCTACCAAGAGTCATTGCAGCCACAACAAAACCTTGGGCTGCCACACGCATGTGGATCAGGTGAAGGGACATTTTAGTATTTCCCCTGTTCTTCAATTTATATAATCCATATGCAACGATTGCTCCAAAACCCGCCATTCCTGAGAAACAAATAGTCACAATTATGTTAGATACATGGGGACAAGGAACCAAGATGATTTCACCACCAATCAATGTACTTTCTACTATTGTATATAAAAACTAGTGGCCTGGTGCACGAAATTCGTGCACATTAAAAGGGAATTAATTAGAGGAAATATTTTAATATTGCTATTTGCCCTTTCTCTATAATAGAAGTGTCAGAGATGAAAGAAAGTTAGTGAAATGTATATGAAAATCTCCCTCCTGTCAGAGTCTGGGGCGTGCCACGTGACCCAGAATCAAGTCCCCGCCCACCTGCGTGCGCCTCGAAATCGCACAACACCCAGACGCAGCTGGCCCCACCCCTGTCAAGCCCTGCTGGGCTGAGGGCACAGCCTCAGGTGTCCCCCCTGGCCCTGGTGCGATGACCACTTGCATATTAGCTCTTTATTTTATAGGATGCTTATGAGACCATTAATTAGCTAACATATATGTCGTGTTTTTAATTCCCCCCACTCAGAACCAAAAATCCTGACATGGTAGCAAAAAGTAACAGACTCATAAAGTTAAGATCTTCAAAATGTGGGCTTGTGAAGCCAGTAGATAAATTCCTTTAAGAGAACCAGGGAAACTCTTCCTTTCTGTCCTACTTCCCTCTCTGAAGGGAATTAATTAATATAATAGAGACTGTAATAAACTGTGAGTAGAACAGCTTTTAAAAAAGCCGCATGAGAGGGGAAAAGAAGACATATGTAATACTTTCAACAATAAAGAATGAAAAAACAAAAGATAAGCCTCTTGAGTCCTTCTAGCAAACCACAGAGACTAAGGGGGTCCAGTCCCCAACACATTCACTGAAAGAAGAGTCAATAAAGCAAGAAGTCTAAATATACACAGAAGCATTTTTATAATGATAGTTATATCATGCCAATCTCAGCATATTTCAACCACATATGAAAAAACATTTGAAAATAATGCTTATGGATGTATTTGACGAATTGATCACACTTCGATTGTGTTACAGCATACAATAGATTATCAGAATGTCAAAGCCAAACTTACCAATAGGGACAAATGGTGCCTCTTTAGCTTTTCGGATAAATTTAGATCCCTGACCTTCATCATATGAAGAAAGAGAAACATCTGTGTTGGATGACATACTGATTGAAGAATCTTCCTGAAAGAGAATTTACATGAGGTTCTGCAATTAAAAGCAACTAGAACATTAAGTGACTGGATGTACTTAAAATAATCCTAGTTTCCATAATCTGATATCCATGAACTCTAAAAAACATTTCTCCATACACCAGTTCCTTTTTAGCACGTCACTGTTCATAACAGTACATTTTTAAGTAACTTTTGTCAATTAAAATAGTAGCTATTAATTTTCTGACTATCTTCATCCTTTTTAAAAATTTTATTTTCTTCATCCTTAATCAATTCAACTTGACAACTTTAAATTATTCAAACCAAACTGATACTCCTTATTGCCTCTTCAATATCATGGTGAAAATACTACTAAGCACTTTTAAATGTAGCTGAGTGCAGTCTTTATTGCTTTCAATTATAACTGGCTGACTTATTCCAACATGCTACCAGGCTTCAGTTCTCACCTCTGAATAGTTGTCAACTGATTACACTAACCTTTATTATTGATGGTGGCGGTCTGTGGGGAAGATTACAGTTATTCTAAATAGCCAAAATTTCTACTTGACTCATTGTTTACATATTTGAAGGACAAAGCTTTTATTTTAATATTATTGCTAGAAATGTCTCCTTTTAAACATAACATGTTCAATGAACTAACATAGATTTTTATAACAGGGTTATAATTTTTAACAATACTGCAGCATAAAATTAAACTATATTCTTTTAATTTTTTTAATATATTTTATTGATTTTTTACAGAGAGGAAGGGGGCGGGGTAGAGAGATAGAAACATCGATGAGAGAGAAACATCGATCAGCTGCCTCCTGCACACTCCCTACTGGGTATGTGCCCACAACCAAGGTACATGCCCTTGACCGGAATCGAACCTGGGACACTTGAGTCCGCAGGCCGACGCTCTATCCACTGAGCCAAACCAGTTAGGGCCAAACTATATTCTTCCTATCTAATAAAAGAGTAATATGCAAATTAACCATCACTCTGCTACACACAAGCCATACCCACAAGCCAATCAGGAGCGAATATGCAAATAAACCCAACCAAGATGGCTACGGCCACAGAGAGCAGGAGGGAGGCTTAGGTTTCCCCGGCAATGGAGGAAGCCAAGCTTTCCGCCTGCCCTTGCTGGCCTAGGCCTCCACTCAAGGCTACAAAGTTTCAATGATAGAAAATACATAAACCCAAACAGAAATGGCGGCAGCCACGGAGCTGGAAAGAGCAGGAAGCTAGGGTTGCCCCCGGCGATGGAGGAAGCCAAGCTTTCCACACACCCAGGCCGGCCCAGGCCTCGCTTAAGGCTACAAAGTTTCAATTATAGAAGATACATAAATCCCAATAGAAATGGCTGCCGCCACAGAGCAAGCAGAAGGCTTGGCTCCGCTCCAGGCTACAAAGTTTCAATTGTAGAAGATAAATATACCCCAGATACCAGGGCCTCTGCTTGGGTCGCCAGGGGGCGTGGCCAGCCTGCAAACCACCACAGGCCCCTCGCCCAGGCCACCCCACACCCCAAGGGAACCCCCACCCTGATCTGGGACACGCTTCAGGGCAAACCAGCTGGCCCCCACCCGTGCACCAGGCCTCTATCTTATCTAATAAAAGAGTAATATGCAGTTTGACCATCACTCCAACACACACTCCAACACACAAGATGGCTGCCCCCATGTGGTCAAAGATCCTGACCCCATGTGGACACAAGATGGCCACCACAAGATGGCCAGGAGAGGGCAGTTGGGAGGGACCAGGCCTGCAAGGGAGGGCAGTTGGGGGCGATCAAGCCTGCAGGGGAGGGCAGTTAGGGGTGACCAAGCCAGCAGAGGAGAGAAGTTGGGGGCAACCAGGCCTGCAGGGAAAGGCAGTTGGGAGGGACCCAGGCCTGCAGGGGAGAGCAGTTGGGGGGTGGGGGGACCTGGCCTGCAGGGGAGGGCAGTTAGGGGAAAACAGGCTGGCAGGGGAGCAGTTAGGCATCAATCAGGCTGGCAGGGGAGTGGTTAGGGGGTGATCAGGCTGGCAGCCAGAAGCGGTTAGGGGCAATCAGGAAGGCAAGGCAGGCGAGCAGTTGGGAGCCAGCAGTCCTGGATTGTGAGAGGGATGTCTGATGGGCAGCCGGACATCCCTCGAGGGGTCCCAGATTAGAGAGGGTGCAGGCTGGGCTGAGGGACACACACCCCCGTGCACAAATTTCATGCACCGGGCCTCTAGTTTACAATAAAATGTCTCTCAAGCTTTAGCTGTCTTTCCTTACATACCTTATATTCCCTGGGCTTCTTAAAATTCTCTTTCTTTTATATTATTATTCTTTTAAATAATATAAAAAAAGGCAAGATATTAGCCTGATCATTATACGAATAAGGGGGCAGAAAAAAAAAAGATTATTTTCAGTTATTACAGGGACTGAAGGTTCCATTCTCCCATTTCAATCATCTTCCTTTACATAGGAAGCTAGCAGGCGTTTCATCACAATGAGGTAATAAATTCAGTTTCACCTTAGTCACAGTAACTATGTATACACTTCCTTCTTCACCAATCTGATTTGAACTGCCTATAAACTTTACCCATAGATAAAATAAGGGAGTCAAACATAGTATGTATGTGCACAAGTCTCTGATTGGTGTCAATTACAATAAAGTCAAAAGTCAACTACCCATGTGAAATCTTACCTTCACTTCTGGGCATTTCATGTGCATTATACTCCCTTCCATACAATAGCCATCATTCAACACTTTGCTCTTCAAGGGCTGTTAGAGCGGCTAAGGCCCTCAAAGAAAACCCAACTCTAGAGGTGAGGTTTGCCTACTTAGTTTGAAAAGTGAAATCCTCTCTCCAAGCCCCCATCTCCACTGGGAAGAGTTGATTCTGTCATCTGACAGAAAAGACAAACTTAATCCAGAGAAGTTATGCAATATCACAGAGATGAAAGAAAACTCATATTAGAACTAGACTTTCTTTTTTTGTACTCCCATTATCTGCTAATTGACTAAACCCCTACTTACTGAGCTTTTTATTACTATATACAAGGTTCAACAAGCTCAATGTTCAGGACACTCACTATATTATCTGAAGAGATAACACATAAACACAGAAATGATTAGTGGTTCAAAAATTAGATTTAAAAAAAGGACATGACAGAGTGTGATTACTTGTCAATAGCATAACAGAGACAATTAGAACTGAATGTAGAGTGTGATGTCTTCTAGCTAAAGTGGGCTGGGGAAGTTTCACAGAGAAATATTTGAGGATGGCCTTCAAGAAACTACATAAATGGACAAGATAAAAATTAAACATTATATTTATTTTAGGCTACTATGTCTATTAGTTGCCTTCATAACTAATCATGAACTTCTCAAATGCACAACTATTATCACAAATTCTCCTTCCACCTCCCCTGCAAAACCCACATTCTAATCACATTAAACATCTTATAGATGATCTCTATACCTCCAAGCCTTTCAGAAGCTGACTCCTCTAACACTTTTCCCTTTTCATCTCCTTCATAGTTGATTCCTCCCATTTTTTAGCTTCTTATCTTAATTGACCTCTAGAAAGTCTTCTAAAGGTGTTTTGGTTATGCAGTCTCAGAGAATGCTGTTTTCTCTATAATAACTCTTTCTTATAAATGCCTATTTAACTGTTTCTTTTGCTAGAATCCTTGAAGTCAGGAGGCCATACCTGTCCTGCTTGTATCTACAAGTATTTCCATTGCCTGGCACAATGCTTTGCATGTAGTTAAGTACACCACAAAATGTTGAATACATTTAAAGGTAATATATTTCAACAATTAAAATTATTCTCAGGCTTAATCAGTTGGTAAGAAAAATGCTGAACCATATATACCTTAAGTGTTTGTTTGTTTTTTAATTCTTATATTTTATGTACGAAAGGAAAAAAAATGGTAACCTCAGTAGGTCTTGGCTTCTTGCAATCACAAGAGACAAAACTATTATATACCACAATCTGCTTTTAAAATCTAGTACCTTCTTTTGCAGCTATAAAAGCATGTTTTCTTCCTTTGCTTTAATTATTCCTAAACTAAGAAGTCATTTGGGAATTGTCTTTAAAAGCAAGAAAGTAGGCCTGGCCAGCATGGCTCAGTGGTTGAGCGTGGACCTATGAACCAGGAAGTCATGGTTTGAGTCCCTGTCAGGGCACATGTTGGGGTTTCCGGCTTGATCCCCAGTGTAGGACATGCAGGAGGCAGCCAATCAATGATTCCCTCTCCTCATTGATGTTTCTATTTCTCCCTCTCCCTTCTCTAAAATCAATAAAAATATATATATTTTTAAAAGCAAGAAAGTAGGTAGTTTTTGCTCTCCATTCTCACATCTGGATCACTAATTGTCCACCAGGCAATGGAGCAAAAGTCTCCCTCTTCACTCCCCCCTCTGCCAATGGAGCAAAAGTCCCCCCCATCCTTTCAGGAGGGAGAGGGCTGAGAGCTGGCTGTCTCGGTCCTGTATGTAAAAGAACAGAAGAAAATCCACTGATTTCCATTCCTCACCTATGATACGACTCTGAAGTTTGTATGGGTAGGATATTTTGCTTTAAGTGACTAGATAATCTGTCTGATCCAGGATACTTTGTGAACATTTCAGGATAATATTAATAGAAACATTAAAAATCCAACACTTAAATTATATTTTATACTGTCTTATAAATTCTGTTATAACACTCTCTGAATATAAGATTTTTATAACTCTTTCTAATTACCACCTAGAAGTTTCCCAAGAATTCATGATTTACAGCCACCTAAACTGAAAATGGTTAACATTTAAAGTACCAGGGTCAGTAACTATAAATCAGATAATTTGAAAATAATAACTCATGATTAATTCATGTGAACAGCCTTATTTTACAGATGGAAAAGGGGTTAGGAAGGCTGATATGAATTGCTCAACAACAGGAATACATTTTTGGCAGGGTGGGACTAGAACCAAGCTCTCCTGACATAGAGTCCAGGGTGCTTGTGATTGACAATATGTTGCCAAACCATCCTTCTTTTGATGCTGGTAGATTTTTAATCTGGAAAAAATATTAAAATCCATTCCATAACAGAAGCCTGCATCTCTTTCCGTGAATTGTAAAAAAAAAAAAAAAAAAAATATGTAAGTCATGCCTAACATTAAATGGAACCTTCTTCCCCAGCTTCTTATCTAACAATTTCAATTGTGATTTGAAAAGATTTATTTTCCACTAGCACCACGTCTAGATTTCCCTTATCATTTCCTCATCCACACACAGCAACTGACACAGATTGCTCACAGAAAGTTAACAGGTGTGAAAAAGAGGCACTAGTAACCAGATATTCAAAGCCACTTTAAAAAACACGAATTACTCTGTCCATTGAGTAAGATACTACTACTGAAGACCTTTCCAAACGCACAGGCGTAAGGGAAGATGAGCTGACCAGCAGCAGGTGACGCAACAGGCTGACGGATCTTCACAGCTGCCATTCCGGACTCAAGAACTACCATCTAACAACAATGATCTCGATTTTTGATTTTGCATCGGTCACCTGTCAGCTTGTTGAAAAATGGCTGCCAAGGCCCCACCCTGAAGATTCTGACTCAAGATGAGGGTGAGGACCCAGGAGAAGCCCTCCCACCCCGTCAAGTGACTGGTGCACACGGGAGCTAAGAGCAGCCCTGGTACACAGGACTCAAACAGGTTCGTCATGCTGGGGCCCGGTACTTCGATCTCTCAGCTTTCCATTCAAACCGGTCCTGCTCCGAAGTGCCTTCGGCAGGGATTATTACCGGGACGGGGGAAAGAGCTGCTTCCCACACCGCCAGGAGAGAAGGGCGAGTAACACTGCCGAATCATCTCGGCTGCTCCCTTCTAAACCCAGGCTATGTTTTGTAATCTCTAACCGGAAGAGGTGTAAATTCCGTCACAGATGCTTTAAACCGGGTTTGAGGCCTTGTCCCTCCCTAGGGCAGGCGAGGGTCGCGGAGGGTGGGAGGGAACACGGGGTCGAGAGAGGACGAAGCGCGGACTGGAAGGTCGTGTGCTTTTACGCCCTTCTCTCAACCTTTTCACCTTCCTTGCCCTCTTTCTCCCTGTGACCTTGTCAGGACTCCATGGCCGGAGCGCTCGGCCTCCCGATCAGTCCTCACCCACCGCTCGACCCCGCTCCGGCCCCAGCCCCTCCACGGGTCACTCATTAGTGTCCCATCCGACAGTCCTCCCTCCGGGCCACAATTCACTGCACAAACGTTTGCCTCACCTCCGCGTTGGCTCCGTCTCTCCTCACCCGACAGGGCATCAGGCCTTGTGTCTGGACCTCCAAACTCCCAGAACCACGCGGTCCGGCCTGAGCCCCCAACTATACCTCGCCCCCATTACCCCAGGCCTCGCCCCACTCCCAGCCTTGTGGCCCCCCCACCTTCTAAGGTGCTCTCGGCACAGCCAAGCGTGACCCCACTGCCTCCTGCCCCAAATCGGGCGTCCCCGCTCCCAGGACCCCTCCACATTTCACTTACCAAACCCAACGGGACCTCTCAAACTCTAGCCGCCGGTTTCTGCCCCCGCCCGCGCGCGCCGTCGGGCCGGCTTCTCCCCGTCCCGCCTACAGTCGGACCCAGCCAATCAGAAGGTCGGAAGCGGCCGGTATGTGCGTGCGTGTGCGCAGTGGGTGGGGCGGCCCGGAGCGGGTTCCCGATTGGCTGGGGCGCCGCAGGGGCGAAGTCCCCTGCTCTCGCGCGGGGATCTCGTCATAGGTGAGCGCTGCGGGGTGGGGTATGCGCAGTGCCGCCGGGCCGCTGACTCCGGGCCTGAGGGTACTTCCGATTACTCTCGCCCTTTTCCCCTAGGACAGGCGGGGGCCATGTGTGCGGAGCCCGGGCCGCCTGCAAGGTCAGTTTTGTCTAAGCCGCATGGCCCGCGGTGTGAGAGATCAGGGGGTCCAAACCACGAGACCAGCGATTTGCTAGGGGAGGAAAGGTTTCCCCTAGGTTCTTGTTTTCCCAGTTTTGCCCCTATTCTGGGTTTTTTTTTTGCCCTGGTGAGTTTGTGTACTTGGCCCATAGTTCTTGCTCAGCTCATGACTAATTGCCTATAACATGTATACCTATATCTATAAATACCGATAATATCTATAAATGTCAATATATTCTCTTGATTCCCACCAATTACACACTTCTGTAAAGAACCCCCCTCTCTGCTCCACTCACTGCCTTGGATACTGATTGCCTCTCTGCTTTCTCCCACTCTGTCTCTCCCAACAACGACTTAGGGCTATTTTTACAGTCTGCTAATTCACTAAGAATGAGTGCCTCTTCTGGGAGGCACTGCCATACTCAATGGCACTGCAAATAGGCTTTTATTGACTGATCTCTGGGCTCTCCAAGTCATTTTGCCCTCATACTGAGTGCAAAGCACCATCTGCTTATCTTGACGGCTTAATGAATAGAGGGCTCATAATGGTAGCTGACATCTGAATTCGATCCAGTTACAGTAAGCACAAAATAATGGATGGAAAAATCACTTTTATACCTCTGGGAGAAAAATGGATTATGCAAAGAGACTCTTCACTCCAATTGGTGGCCCTGAGGGACTCCCTCTGTACTGATGCTTTTGCCTAAGGACTGGAACTTGCCTGCCCTGTTCTGGGAAAACCAGAAAAGAGAGGTTTTTCTGCCTGACCCAAGTTCACTCTGAATCAGCAGTCAAGTGCTAGCCATCAGAGTCCGGCCACTTTGCTTTATAAGGACCAGGAAAGGTTTTTAAATGATGAGTGTTAAGTAACCACTAAAAAAGTGAGCTAGTGTTGGGCTGGTGTGGCTCCGTGATTGAGTATTGACCTATGAACCAGGAGGTCATGGTTCAATTCGTGGTCAGGGTACATGCCCTTGTGGGCTCGATACCCAGTAGGGGACAAGCAGGAAGCAGCAAACTTGCAGGAGGCAGCCAATCAATGATTTTCTCTCATCATTGATGTTTCTATCTCTCCCTCTCCCTTCCTCTCTGAAATCGATATGTGTGTGTGTGTGTGTGTGTGTGTGTGTGTGTGTGTGTGTGTACTTAAAAGCAAGCCTGTTGCCTAGCACAGTGTGGCTGATCAGAGAGAAATCACTGGCAGCGAGAGGTGTTAAGTGTAATGTCCAGATTGTAAATTCCCTAGAAACTGGATGGGCTGTTGCTTAAGGGCAGTTTACCAATAACTTAAAAAGACCACCTTTTTTTCATTTGCTCTTACATTCAGCTGGGATCTGGAATCCTTGTGACCCCTGGGCTGTAGTGAGTGAGCTGTCCACGGCCTCCCCTTACCTGCAAGTATCTTAAGCCAGAAGCAAGCAGAACCACATGCAGCTATCCAAACAGCCTCTTGTACAACACCAGCACATGCTCAGTGCCTATCATTCTCTAGGCATACAGCTGTGCATTTGACATACTAAAGTGTCACTGATCATTAGAAGAGCTCCATCGAGTCAATGTTACCATCCCCATTGTACACACAAGGAAACAGATTCAGCATGGTTAAGTAACTTGCTTGGGTTTCCATAGAGCAGGGATGGAGACCATCTAGCCCGCGGGCTGTATAAGACCCGCAAAATTATTTGGTCTGGCCCTGCCGAAAGGCATTAGGGGGTAAGTTAAATGTTTAACCAAATATAGCATGCTAGTGTTTAAGTTGATACTTTTTTCTTTAAAAAATATTTTTATTGATTTCAGAGAGGAAGGGAGAGAGAGAGACATCAATGATGAGAGAGAATTTAAGTTGATAATTTTGTATGGCCCGTGAATTATGTTATAAATATCCAAATGGTCCGGCTGGCGTGGTTCAGTGGTTGAGCATCAATCTATGAACCAGGAGGTCACGGTTCGACTCCTAGGTCACAGTTCAATTCCCTGTTAGGGTACGTGCCCGGGTTGCGGGCTCGATCCCCAGTATGGAACTTGCAGGAGGCAGCCTCTCAGTGATTTTTCTCTCATCATTGATATTTCTATCTCTCCCTCTCCCTCTCCCTTCCTCTCTTAAATCAACAAAAATATATTTTAAAAAGAGTGACATTATCAAACACTGCAAAATGTGGAGAAATGATCGTTCATACATTAGTGGTGGGAATGTAAAATGGTACAGCCACTCTACAGAACAGGTTGGCTGTTTTTTTTTTCTTGTCCCAGTCAGAATACTATTGGGCAAATTCCCAGGAGAGAGAAGCATCAAGCCATCTGATACTGGCCAATTAGAGAAGAAACAGAGGAGATCTCCCGTCTGTCCCTTAAGCAGGATGGAAGTGTGGGCGAGCTTTGGATGGCGAGAAGGGGAAAAGAGATAATGGTCAGTAAGAGGGCCACAGAGTTTGGAATATGTAAAATATGCTATTTGATCAATGCAGAGTACATATTGAGAAGACTGTAAACCTGGGCTTTGGTAGAGGCAAGGCACAGGAAAATTGCTGCCTACATGTTCACATAGGTGTATCAGACTTCTTAGAGTTTTCAAACAGGAAGATTAGCTCACTAGGTGCAAACAAATCTTTGTACTCTAGGCAGTAGCCCTATTGAGTTGATGACTAAGGCAATCCACCTATGTGACTTACCAGGTCAGGGGAGAAAATGGGAGTGGTGGACCAGGAATGATGGGCAGTTCTGGGTGGGCCAGCGTGAGTCACCTTCTCCAGGGTTAATACCAGGAGATCAGGCCAAGGGCTTATGCTGCTCATTTTCTTCACCTTTTCCCAAATTCTAGTTTTGTCAGTTCTCTCATCCTCTGACTTTTCTGATAGGACCCTGGAGTTGAAATAGGTCCAGTTTGATAGATGGGACCCTGCCGTCCAGAGAGAAGGGACTTGCCCTTATTCCTACAGCATGCTGATTTCAGAGTTGGGATCAGAAGGGCCTCTTGGCTACCAACCCCTTGCACTCTGTCTTCTACCAACAAGGCTTTCCTCTTTGAGTCTTCTCCCCATTGTACCAACTAAGAGGCAAAAGGGACGCAGAATGGGACATGGCAGAAACTTGAAGGGGTTGTCTCTCAACTGTAAAGTGCCCCAGGGAACGTATGGAGAGGCAGGAGGAGTTTGGGGGCAGAGGTTTGTCTTCCATGACCCTATTCTCAAGAGAAAGCCAGTTTTAGATCGCATTTTTTAAATGTAAACTCTGAGCTAACAAATTCTGTGACCCTTTCATAGATCTCTTAATATTTTATTAAACAAATACTGGGACCTCTTTAAATGACCCCTTTTTAAATAGCTTTTTTGAAGTTCATTAACTTACAACTAGGTCTATATTTCTCTCCCCTGATGAATGTGATGAGTTCTGAATGTCTCAATGACTCTCCTCTGATGACCACAAGACCATCATGGAGGGAGGCTTAGGTTGTATCCATGTATCAAAGGAAGTGTGTAATTTCCACATATAAAGAGTTGGAGGTGTTGATCTCTGACCTCTGACCAATAAGCATGCCTCTACTTCTACAATGCAGTCCCTACAAGTAACAACATCTTGCCTTTATTTTTTTTAAATATTGTTATTGATTTCAGAGAGGGAGAGAGAGAGAGAAACATCAATGACGAGAGAGAATCATTGATTGGCTGCCTTCTGCACGCCCCACCCTGGGGACCAAGACCGCAACCTGAGCATGTGCCCTAACTGGGCATCGAACCGTGACCTCCTGGTTCATAGGTCGATGCTCAACCACAGAGCCACATGAGCCGTGCCAAAATGTTGCTTTTAAATTTTGTCTGTATCCCCCTCCCCCAACAATTTGACATAGTCAAGATAAGGAGCAACCAGACTCCCACAAGAGCAGAGATGTAATGTAGGATGACTTGATAAGTGCCCACCTGGTGAGATCCCTTAATGTCTTCCTTTTGTGTCCTCCTCCCTCGCCTTCCACACCTGATGATGCCATATCTAAGTTCCGCCCCTGGGCTGGTTTTCTTTTCAGAAGGTCTTTGTTGCTTCAGGCAAGCATCATAAACTAAACCTGCTTAACTGTCTGGCCTCTCTTGTACCCCTTCCTTCTCAGACCCCTCAAAATCAGATGTACTCTAGTTCTCTTTAGACTGGATAAATGTTCCACGGATGTTCCTGTCTGGGTCAGGAAAGGAACTCCAACTTCCCCTGAGGCAGTTAATCTTAAACATTTTGGTCCTACTTCTACTGTGTAAGTTAGGATTGGTGTACCAGAGAGAACCCAAAACCCCGGAGATTGATCCTGGGACCATAATTTCCTAAAAATGTTCAAGGAAGAAAAAAGGAAATGCTCATCCTGGCCACACGGAGTCAGAGATCAATGAGAAAATGAGGCCTAAAAAGTAAAAGGCTAAATCCTTAATTGCCACCCAGGAGAAGTTGGAAAACCTCATTAAGTATGTTGGTAAAATTCTTTTTGGGAAGTTTTTTATGTTCCTGTGAAAAAAAACAAAAACGCTGATAGCACAAATCAAGCCTTCAACCTTTAGAGGGGATGTGCCAGTTGTCTCTTAATGCCTCCTTAGTCCAAATCCACCCTTCATTACTTTTCTTGTGATATTAGAACATTTCTTCATTGCCAGCAGGCTCAATGTTGTCAGTAGGGGGTGCTAGAGGGCAAATTTCATCCATGTAAGCAGGTGGTGTCCAAATCTGCCTACTAAGAACCCCAGTTGTAGGGGACTCTTGCTTGCCCGGCAAGGCCCATAGTATTCTGCCTGCCAGCCTCAGCTTCTGACTGTGTACCAGCTCTGGCCCAGACGACCCAGTGAACTTCTCTGTCATCCAGTGGCGGCAATCACACCCTCCAAAGAGACCTGTGTCCCAGCTTTAGGGAGGGGCTCCCTCCCATCCCAAGTTATTTCCTTCTTTCAGGGGGTATTCTTTAGAGTTCGCTCTTATTTCCTCATAGTAGTTCCCTTTAAATAGTTACTAATCCTTTATATTAAACTTTCCTTTTTCAAACCACTGTGGTTATTGTCTCCTCACTGTCCTTTCATAGACCATGATGCTGGAAATGCAGCACTTCTCAATTCGGACTAGTCACATTTCAAGAGCTCAATGGCCATGTATGGCTAGTGGCTATTGTGTGGGACAGTGCAGCTCTAAATCATGGTTTGACACATACTTAATGGGAGTGACACTTTAGGGAACAGTTTAAAAAAAAAAGTTGCATAAAAAATATTGAACTTAATTCTGTAGCTTTATTGATCATATTAATACTAGAGGCCTGGTGCACGAATTTGTGCATGGGTGGGGTCCCTCAGGGTGGCCTGCAGGGATTAGGCCGAAACCCACGGTCCGCCACCTGAAGCTCCTACCTGCTGCTCCGGCTCATCCCAGCCCCACTGTACCTGCCACAGGCTCGCACCCAATCAGTCCCCATCGGGAGAGGCTCGCATCACCACATCAGCTCTCGCCAGCTGTGAGCCCTGTGTCTGGCGCCCTCCCAAGGGGATGGCCTGCGGGATCAGCCGAAATCAGCTCTCCGACATCCCCCGAGGGGTCCCGAATTGTGAGAGGGCACAGGCCAGGCCAAGGGACCCCACCAGTGTACAATTGGGGTTGGGGAGGGATCATGGGAGGGCTCCAGGGTGTGTCTGGACCATCTTGCCCAGTCTCGATCTGCTGGATCCCATCAGCAAGCTAACATACAGGTCAGAGTGTCTGCCCCCTCGTGGTCAGTGCATATCATAGTGAGCGGTTGAGCAGCCTTAGCATATCATTAGCATGTTATGCTTTGATTGATTGAACAGTAGACCGGTTACTGGACGACCAGACACTTAGCATATTAGGCTTTTATTATATAGGATACTAATATTGTATTTTTTCAACCATTTTCTTGTATTAGATACAAATGAACATAGTCGTGATTATGTGTATTATTTTAGGAATCAAGATTTTCAGTATAAAAGAAAAGTCCAATCACAGAATCAATAAGTAGGAATGCTGGACATTCCTATTTGACCTTGTTACTCAATCTTATTTTCTTATTATTAATATTCACCTGTTCATTGATATCTTGAAGAATAAAGAAACTATTAAAAATAGCAATTAGGATACATTTTCTGACTCAAAGGGAATATTAATAGAATGAATCTATAAATTCCGACCTTGAGTCAGATGAGACCATGTGAAATATTCAAAATTCAATTGGATCTAATTTTAAAGATCCTTAGGAGTTGCAGTGTACCTAGTTCTATGAATATTAATGAATGTACAATTCCATCAGCTCTTCATATCTTCAATGCAAAAGACACTATGGCCCTGGCTGGTTTGGCTTAGTGGATAGAGTTGACCTGCAGACTAAAGGGTCCCGGGTTTGATTCCAGTCAAGGGCACAGGCAGGAGGCAGCTGGTCAGTGATTCTCTCTCATCATTGATGTTTCTATCTCTCTCTCCCTCTCCCTTCCTCTCTGAAATTAATACAAATGTATATTTTTTAAAAAGACACTATGGAACATGAAGTTCAGGGGTCTCGAGAAATGTACATTACTTTTTGATGTGAAAATATTTACATATATTAACATATGTAAATCTTTACATATCTTAATCTATAAATCTTGATTTCAAAACTCAATAAAGTAATCAACTTGACTAGGAGCTGCAGACTTTTTAGGAGAAAAAATATGTAACACAAAACTTGAACCCAAGGAAGTAGTCTAGGTGGTCACTCCCCTATTTATGTTTTTAGGTATAAATTTTTGTACTAACTTCTTTCTAGTATTTTGAAGCAAATCCCAGATATCACATCTTTTCCCCAATTATTGCCACCTTGATGTCATGGAGTCATTAACATAATTATATAGAGAGTTTAGTGTTGCCCCTGGGCTCTCCAGCAAGATTCTCAGCTTCCCAGCCAACATAGCCACCAGCAAATAGCTCCAGTTCATTGGTGTGATAATGCCTTCTTTAGGTGCGGAAACATGTTAACCTAGTAAGCTTTAGGATAAAGCATAGAAGTATTTAAGAGAGGAGACCCAGCCCAACTGGCGGGGCTCAGTGATTGAAGTCGACCTATGAAGTCACGGTTCCATTCCCAGTCAGGGCATATGCCTGGGTTGCGGGATCAATCCCCAGTGGGAGGCGTGCAGGAGGCAGCCAATCAGTGATTCTCTCTCATCATGGATGTTTCTATCTCTCTCTTCCTCTCCCTTACTCTCTGAAATCAATAAAAATATATTTTTTTAAAAAGAAGAGACTCATTAGTATTAATATTATTTTTGTTAAGAAAGTGGCTTTTCATATTCAATGGTTGTTGTTTTTTATTTATGTGTCACGGGAGTGTGGGTTTGGTCTGGTAGAATGATAGTTTTGTAACTGATTTGAAATATTTGAGCAATATAGGTTATTTTATTTTAAGGTGAAAATTTACTAAATTGTTCTTAATATTGAAACATCTAAGAGACCTTTAGATTCCTGATATTGACAAAAGAACGCCCAGCCTAAGAAAAAGTCTTATAAGAATTAATTTGAGCCAAATGGATGACAATTGCCAGGAAGCAAAATCTCAGTGGATCGAGAACATGCTCTGGAGAATGACAGTTTTACAGCTTATTTTGTGCATTAGAATCAAAGAAGACAGTGGTGGCAGGTTAGGGAAGCGGGCAAAAGCAACACAGGGCAATCTCAGTGGTTGGATAAAAAGTAAAATGGAGACACACATACTTCTTTTACATCGCTGGGCACAGAATGGCTCACACTTACAGCACATGGAGATGGTATGTGGGCACCAAGATAACATTGAGGGTTGGTGCTTTGGTGGGAAATTGTGCCCTGAGGCGTCTGGAAAAGGAGATTACTCTGACATTCCAAAGGTATGTGATCACCGAGGCCAAGGGCTTTGGTGGTCTCTGTTAATTGTCTCCTGACTTACCTTGTTTGCTACTGGTTTTGATGTAATTGTGGCTTGTCACATTGTATCTTCCAGGGATAGTCTAGAGCCCCCCAGAGTCATGGGGATGGTCAAGAGCTCTTTCCATCTGGGTTCTTCATTGAAATTGCTTGTCATGGACCCTGTATCCTGCTGGAACCTGTGTGTTGTATGTCGTCTAGGATGGCTTGGGCTGCAAAGGAATCCAGGATGTAAGTGAGTACTTGACAGTGAGATAGTAACAGATAAGTAAGAAAGCTCATGGTTGAAGTGACACTAGTGGAGTACCAGCTAGAATGATGTTGATGTGGCCTGAGTTCCAACATCTGGTGGATTGTGGGATTGCAGCCTTAGTGTTCATCTTGATCCTTGGAAAGGTTTTAGGCCGCGTAAAACTTGCTTAGTGCCATAGTGTTGCTTCTAGCTCACCAGAGCTTTGGAGGTTGGAAGAATGTGTGGTTTGTAACTTATACACATGTTGAAAAAGTTTTTCCATAAAATGAGAACATTCGTCTGAGTTTAGATGTGAGTCTATCTTTTCCTGGGGAAGAATGCATTTTTTGCAGTTCTTCTGTGATAGCATCTGCCTTCCAGTTGGGGTCGCTGTAGACTACCCAGAGAAAAAGCATAACAACTCAGACCCAATGGATGGCTCCTAGTGTCCGGACCATATGTATAGGGTGCTTCCCCGCTACCCCCCTTACCAGTGGCAGAAGAAAGGCAGTGCACCCAATGAAAAACTAATAAATGGGAAAACCCGGGGGCATGCCTCGCATGTTTTATTCTATCATGCTCCTTCCTCCAGTTGTGCACTAAGATGCCGGATCTGATGAGCAGGGGAAGGAAGGAGGGACCTGGAAACTGTGGGTTGCCCATTTTAGTGGAAGTTATAAATAGATCGGACAAGATAGCAACCTGTTAGTGTTCAGGCAGCCTTTTCTGTACAGGGACCCCATTTTGTTATTGTTCCTACACTGGGAAATGACGGGTCTAGGGATTGGAACAGGGAGGATACTCCTACATATTTACACGCCGGACTGCTTCCTCTCGAGGATTTTTCTTTACATACTTCAACTGCTTTAACTTACTGGACAGAGCTTTCCCAGGCAGAAAGTCATGCTTATAAATCCAGTACACTAAACTCCTATACTCTGAACAAAATAGAATTTGAGAAGCATTCCTGAGGTCAGGCTGTTTGAGTGGAGGGATGGTCAATATCAATTAACATTTCAAAAATGCATCACCCCCCCCCCCCCCGCGCCCCCGTCGCCGTCTATTACCAGGGCAATGTGACCACTGTCTCTTACACAGATGTTCCCTCTACTTTTTGCCTTTTGTGTTCATCATAGCTTGTGTAACAGAGGAGGGGAAGTTGCCATTAAATTTTTTTTAAGTATATATATACACTGAAAGGCCAGATTATTATGATCTCTGAACGCATAATAATCTGGCCACTCAGTGTGTGTGTATGCTAGCTGTATCCAGCCACGCGTTGCTGTGGCTCAGTCTGGTTAAATGGAAAAGAAAGAAAAGAGAAAGCGCACGTTTCTAATATGTTTAATTTCACAATGCTTGTGGGTATACAATATTTTTTGTTGTTCCATTGTCTGTGCAGATATAGAGATTGTCTGGTTTGCCGACTCTAGAACACGCAACATATAATTGTCCATGTGAGAAGCAATCCGTGTCTAGATCTAAACCGCACAATTCTAAAGTTTGGCCCTGAGTTTTGTTGATGGTGATTGCAAACGCCAATCGAATTGGGAATTGCAATCTCTTCAATTGAAATGGCATATCCGTTGGAATCATAGGAATGCGAGGAATGAGGACATCTTCACCTTTGAAAGGTCCTGTCAAGATTGTTGCTTCTAGGACGTTGCTCATTAATTTTTTTACTGCAAGCCACGTGCCGTTGCAAAGCTTTGGCTGGTTGATATTTCGCAACATGATAATTGGCACGCCAATTTTCAATTGCAGTACGTGCGGTGGCATCCCTGGCAGATCGAGTGAATTCAAAAATTCTGTTGGATAATTAACCGCTTCATCTGCTTCCACAACAGTGTCGACGGACTTGTATGTGACTGCCTCGCTTTGAATGTCAGACTGAATAATATTGTTAAGTTCGTAGACGTCTTTGTTCTTGGCCGCAAGAATAGCTCGTTCACTCAGCCAATCATGATTCCTATAATGGGTTTGAATATTGGGAAATACTTTTTCAACCAATTCTTCTTTTGACGTCACTAAATTGCAGAAGTTAGGAGGCAATGAAATTCGTCCTGAGGTCAGATCAACCGGCACCTTTCCGTTCCCAATTTCCAGCAATTGATGTGAGAATATCTCAGCTGATCGATCATTTTGCAGCTGGACACTGCATATTTGTAGTTAATTTTAACGTCTTTATGTGTTGCCACAAAGTAGAGTATTTCAGGCAAGCATTTATTTCGTCCGCTGGTATCGATCGAGGAATTACAGGTAATTTGTTTCTTCGCCACTGACTGGATTTATCATCTTAATGTTGAAGTGATATCCATCGGCACCGTCCCAAAAAATGATTGGATATTGCAGGGCATCGTAGCACCAATGAGTTTCTGCAACTTTTGTCAATTGATCGTTTCTCCGATGCAGAACAATATCTCTAGGTTGGAATTGATCTCTGACTATAACAATTGCCACTTCGTCTATAGTTGGAGCATTGAATCTTCACACATGTTCTCCAGCAGGTGTTTTGTCAGCATGAATAACAATCTTGTGTGTATCAGATGGCATCATGTCAATTGCTGTTTTGAACAAACGCACTAAATTGTTTTTTTCGTGAAGAAGTTCTTGCAGTTGGGAAACGATGGACCTTTTTATGCCGGTAGAAATTCCGCAGCGTACATTCAATTCATCATTGCCATCACCGATGAAATACATTTGTAGGAATTTATGTTGACCATCTGGGAACGGAAGCAGGGAGCTGGCTTTATGATAAATTTGTCCTTTCACTTTGAAAGTTGGCATGAATTGAGCTGTTACGATTTCTGCGCCGAACGACATCATTTGGAAGCATGAGTTGTATTTCCTGATGTTAGATAGGAAATGCTTTGATTCGGAGGTATATCCGGCAAGCAAAGTTTTTAATGGCTCTGTCGGTTCTCCCAAGTTGAGGCAGTTTAATTTTTCCGGCGGCGCAACACATTCCTTTCGTTTCTCCATTAAATTTCAGAGCCTTGCAATAAGGACACACTTCAGTCATAGTGCCGATAAGAACATGGTGCTCAAACTATAATCATCACCTGTGTTGTACTGGAATGCAAGGCGATTGTAATCGCGTGATTGCTGAGCACGGAGTGGTGTTTGACACTGATCTGCTGTTTCTCATTGACGTCTTTCAGCCACTCTCAGCCTGTCGCGTTCATTCTGTTGAGAACGAAGCAGATCTGAAGCTGCAGAACGCAATCGCCGTGCTTGCAACTGTGCATCCTCAAGTCTGGCTGCACATCGCTCTGCTGCTTCCTCGGCAAGTATTTGAGCCATTCTTTGTCTGTTTTGCTCGTTCGCTGATGCCCGTTCTTCCTCAATTTGATTTGCAATTACTCATTGCACTGCTTCCGCTCCGCCAGTACGACAACCTAGGTTTGATCTTCTGCGAGGTATTATTTGGATACTCACGAAATGAACACTATGGTAAATGACACAGCTCAATTCCAACGCAATGTCACAGGAAATAATTAAATCAAAATGAAAATAAATCGAAATCTATGAAAATTCAATTTAACAATGCAATTGGAAACATTGAAATGGAATCTTAAAATATTTAGTATAGTGTGTGTTGCTTTTATGTCCAACAGATGGCGCTGTTTTTCAAAAACATGTTTTTACCTGTCACAGGTGTGACATCTATATAATAGTAGGTATAAGGTACATAAAAACACGCGCATATTTGAATGCAACCTTGTGACAAAATTTCAAAGCAATCGGTGGAGAACTTTCAGAGATTTAAGATTTTGAACAAACGAACATTTACATATATATTAGAGGCCCGGTGCATGAATTTGTGCATGGGTGGGGTCCAGCCAGCCTGGCCAGAGGGAGGGGACATGAGCAGTTGGCCAGCCTGCCTGCTGGTCGAACTCCTGGTTGAGGGGATAATTTGCATATTAGACTTTTATTATATAGGATATACACTGAGTGGCCAGATTGTTATGCGTTCAGAGATCTGGCCACTGTGTGTGTGTGTGTGTACACAATTTTTTTTTAGAAATATATTTTTTTATTGATTTCAGAGAGGAAGGGAGAGGGAGAGATAGAAACATCAATGATGAAAGAGAATCATTGATCAGCTACCTCCTGCATGCCCCCTACTGGGGATTGAGCCTGCAATTCCAGCATGTGCCCTGACCGGAATCAAACTGTGATCTCCTGTTTCATAGGTCAATGCTCAAGTACTGAGCCACATCAGCCGGGCAAAAGTTGCCATTTTAAACAAGGTAAGGGTTCTTAACTTGGGGATCAGTGATATAGTTCAGGGAATGCTGAATTTGGATAGGAAGAAAATGTACATTTTTATTTTCATTGGCAAAATTGGCATCTCCTTCGATTATGAATGTAGGCAACAAAAGACAACAGTATTAGCAGAACCTTGTCACAGGTACCTTGAAATATCATTCACACTCATTATTGTCATGGTAGCTGTAAGATCTGTCACTAGATCTTCTACATGTGTTAATAATGGAATGCATGTATTACTATATCATAAATGTGTTTAAAAATAACTATTTCAGAATACATTTTAAATGTTTTGTTTTAAAATTCCCTTAAGATAACTGTAGACCTGCATTTATGAAAAATAATACAGAGAGGTCCTATGTACCTTCCCCCTGGTTTCCCCCAATGGTATCATCTTGTGAAACTGTAGCACATCACCACATCAGGACACTCACATGGGCACAATCCATGGGGTATCTGCAGGTCTCATGAGTTGGATATGCACTCATTGGTGTACATATGTGTGTGTGTATTTAGTTTGATACAATTTTGTCATGTGTAGATTTGTGTGATCACCAGGAGAGTTCCATCACCGCAAGGATCCCTCATGCAATCACTCTTTTATAGCCAGACACTCCCCTCCTCGCCCTCCCTCAGCCCTGCCATTTACTAATCTGTTCTCCTTATCTATAATTTTGTAGTTTCAAGAATGTCATATCACGGAATCTGTGACCTTTTGAGGTTTACATACTTTCAAAAGTATGTAACCTTTTGAGATTGGCTGTTTTTCATTCTGTATACTTCCCTGGAGGGCTGTCCAAATTCTTGTGTAAATAACGGTTTGTTCCTTTTATCCTCAAGTAGCGTTCCATGATAGGCATGTACTCAACTTGTTCAATCATTTGCTCACTGAAGGACATTTGGGTTATTTCCAGTTCTGGGCTATAATTTTTTTAAAAAACATATTTTGTTTTGTGGGTTAAAAACATTATTCTGAGATGCAATCCAGGGCTTTGCTACACCTCCCAAGGGATCCATTGGCACAAAAATGTAGTTGTAAAGGGGAGAAATCTGTACCTCCACCTTGTTCCCTTCTATCCAGAGGAGCTGGGTGGGAAGGGGGACAGGGAAGGGCAGTGTTTCAGAGCCTTGGCCATGTCTTCTGTGCTGCTGGGCGAGGCTGGGGCAGATGGTCTGACATCGTAGCCACATCACTGAGCTGACCTTTACCGTGATGAGGGGAGTGGGTGGGGAGGAGAGTCAGAGGATGAGGACGGACAGAGGAAGAACGAGAGGGGCCCAGGCACACAGCAACCTGAAACCCCACCATTGTCCCCAACCTTAGGAATATCTGTCACACTCACCAATGAGTCATGTGAGTGCTTTTCAGGAGACAAAGTAGTGACCACGCTGAGTCCCACCCCTGGAGCTACAGGGTCAGGGGACAGCTGTGGCAGGTGAGCTGTGAGTGGGTGGAGAATTCCAGGAAGCAAATCCTAAGAACTAGAGGTGATAGTGATGGCATCAGCTCCTAGGAATTGTAGCGAGGTGATTCCCTGCCGGAGGTAAGCCCATCCCATTCTGTGATCTCAGCTGACACTGAACTAATGTTAATTTATTAACTGTATCTGGAGGAGTCAGGACGCATGCTGTGATGGCCACGGAGCGAGCATTGCAGCCCTCAAGAACAGCCCCCTGACTGGGAGGTTTCAGGTGGAATTTGTGCTGTCTCCTGCTTGTTATACCCAGCCCTATCTGGTACCTGGCAGCCTTGATAGAAGTCTAGTGGCCAAGTGTCAAGAAATGCCAGTAGTTAGGAGGAAGATGCAAGAGCTAGGTCAGTGGTGAGCAAGAGTCTGCAGGAGGAGACCATAAGTGGTCAAAAGTAAGCCAGCCACCATTGTACAACTGGCGAAGAATGAAGGGATCTGGGCATCGACCCCACTCACCTCCACAAGCGACTGGTTGTAATACTAGAATTTTCTTAAATGGTAGGGAATTGATCCGTGGTTACCTCTTTCTATCTTGGGAAACAGCTCAAGTTTTGCTCATGATTTTTCAGAGGTATGACCAAGGTCAAGTTAATCTTACAAAATAAGCTAAATTAACTTTGCTTGTAGGATTCAATTGGTTCTGTCTGCTGATAGAGTTTTCAAGGCTGATCTTTTTTTTTTTTTTTTTTTTAACAGCAGCAGCTTCCAAAGCTCTCCACGATGTTGTCTTCTTTGCTTGCTTCCTGAGGGCATGGCCAGCTGCTGCTGTTTGCCTTCCCAGATGTCTGGCTGGCTGGGCATCCTGGTTTCCAGTCATTTGCTCCCAGGAGCAGACAGCAGTCCTCGTGGGCAAAGTTCCAGAGCCAACAACAACAGAGTGGCAGAGCTGATGGAGAATGGATATCATCAAGCCCAACCCTCTGTCACCGCTCTGCAGACAGGGAAACAGCCCCAGGAAGTGGAGTCTTTGTGTATAAAAAGCACTGGGACAAGTCTCTGGTCAGAGAAGGTAATCTGGGAAGACCTTCTACACAGAAGCACGTGTTCACTCAGTAGATGTTATTGAGTGTCTAACTGCTTGTCAAGTACTGGCTGGGCTATGCTGGGAGGGATCCTCAGAGGAGTAAGAGGTAAGTTTTTTCCTAGATCTGAGGTGGAGGGGGCCGGCGAGAGAGAAGGAGCAAAGAATTAAACAGGATATTCATGGACATGTGGGCAAGAGAGCACTAGTGGCAGGAGGAGTCAGCAAGTGCAGGAGGCTCCTGTCACCTGTGTTTCCGGGCAAGCGACTTTCCGTCCCTGAGCCTTGACAACCCTGTCTACAAAATGGGTGTGATCACTTCAGCTTGGCCTGACTCACAGAGGAAACATCTGGAGAATGACTACAAGAACTTCTACATGTAAAATGTGGTTGAAGATCTTTTGACAAATGAATAAATACATTGATTTTGAACAAATATGTTTGTACCAAGGCAAGGGACTGGTGAGTCGTGAAGAGGTTGCAAAACCACCTCCCCCAACTTTAGCAGAAAGCAGCCCCGCCCCCCGCAAGGCCTTCTGAGCACATAAGGGCAGATGTACACCAGGAGAGACAACACATGTTGGGTGGCCGGTGGGGGCGACACAGAAAGAGGAAATGGAAGAGGTGAGATGAGCAACATTTGCTTCCTGTAGTGCCGTCAATGGAGCATGGTGGGAAGAGGAGGGGGCCTGAGATTCTGGCACAACATCTATTCAACGTGAGTAAACACAGGCACCGGCAGAGCTTGTGAACTGGAGGGCACATCTGTGGTTCAGAAACTCCAATGTTAAGAACTTAGAGATGAACCACACTGACCCTCTTGTGGGCTCAGCCCAGATGGGGTGACCTTTGCCCAAGGAAGATAGAAATGGAGAGAAAGAGACAGAGTGAGATGGGGCGGGAGCCAAACTGGGGCTGTTCCCTCAAAAAGCCAGTTTGTCAAGTGCTGGCTCGGCCCAGGTAGCCCACTATTTCCTGCTCTCTGTGGGTAGTGCCAGGTCCTCTGCGTGCAGATGGACAAGGCTTCTGACCAGGAGGAAGCTGCGCTCTTGTAGGGAGACAAATTGCCCCTGAGCTCACTCCTATACTGACGTGGGAAGCTCAGAGCAGGGCATCAGGGAGGCCTAGAAAGATTTCTCGGGGGGAGGAGAGGGGGCAGGGCCGTGGAGTACAGGACGGATGAGGCTGCAGGCAGAGGTTCACAGATTCAGTCAGTGCTGCCTAAAGAGAGAAGCAGGTGTTTTGAAAATGTGATGCCACTTCTCATTGTCATAGTCCATGTGTGTAACATGTGTGTGTCAGGAGCATGTCAGAGTGGTAAAGATGTTAAAGTCTCTGTTCTGAAGTTGAAGCAACCTCATATCCTGTGCACCTTGGGTGCCTGGCTTCAGAGGCTGGGTCCATTCCCTTCCAGGGCAAACAATCCTGGCACATCTTTCCTTTTTAAAATTTTTTTTCAATTGTATTCAATGTTATATTAATTTCACATGTACAGCATAGTGGTTAGACATTTGTATAACTTACAAAACGATGCCCCATGAGTCTAGTACCCCTGATACCTTATACAGCTATTACAATATTATTGACTGTATTCCCTATGCTGTACTTTATATCCCTGTGACTACTTTATAACTGCCAGTTTGTACTGCTCAATCCCTTCACCTTTTTCACCCAGCCCCCAACACCCCTCCCACCTGGCAACCATTGGTTTATTTTTTGTATCTCTGAGTTTGTTTCTGTTTTGTTTGTTCATTAATTTTGTTTTTTAGATTCCATATATAAATGATATCATATGGTATTTGTCTTCCACTGTCTGACTGATTTCACTTAGCATAAATACCCTCTAGGTTCATCCATGATGTTGCAAATGGTAAAATTTTATTATTTTTTAATGGCTGGGTAATATTCTATTGTATATAGGTACCACATCTTCTTTATCCAATCATCTATCAGTGGACACTGGGGTCTTGTTTTCTTATTCATTCAGCTACCCTATTTCTTTTGCATGGAGCATTTAATATATTTACATTTAAAGTAATAATTGATAGGTATATAGTTATTACAATTTTATTATTCATATTTTTATCCTCCTCCTCCTCCTCCTCCCCCTTTCTCTCTCCTTCCTAAAGAAGCTCCTTTAATCTTTAACATTTCTTGTAATACTGGTTTGGTGATGATGAAGTCCTTTAGCACTTTCTTGCCTGGGGAGCACTTTTTTTTTTTTTTGAGAAGGAGGAAGCAGGAGAGAGAGCTCGAGAAACATCAGTGTATTGGTTGCCTCTCATATGCGCCCTGACCTGGATCAAACCCATAACCTAGGTATGTACCCTGACTGGGGAATTGAACCCACAACTTTCGGTGCACGGGACAATGCTCCAACCAACTGAGCCACATTGGCCAGAGCTTGTCTAGGGAGCTCTTTATTTTTCCTTCAATTTTAAATGATAGCTTTGCTGGGTAGAGTAATCTTGGTTGTAGGTCCTTCTTTTTCATCACTTTGAATACCTCATGCCTGTACCCAGTCCAGAGCCTGCGAAGTTTCTGTTGAGAAAACAGCTGACAGTCCTATGGGATCTCCCTTGTAGGTAACTAACTGCTTTTCTCTCACTGCTTTTAGGATTCTCTGTTTGACCTTTGGGATTTTAATTATGATGTGTCTTGGTGTGGGCTTCTTTGGGCTTATCTTGTTTGGGACTCTGTGCTTCCTGGACATGTAAGCCTATTTCTTTCAAAAAGTTAGAGAGGTTTTCAGTCATTATATTTTCAAATAGGTTTTAATCCTTTGTCCTCTCTCTCTTCTCCCTCTGGTACCCCTATGATGTGAATGTTGGTATGCTTGATGTCCCAGAGGCCCCTTAAACTATCCTACTTTGTTCTTGTTGTTTGATTCTTTTTTCTTTTGGCTGTTCTGATTGGGTACTCTCCACTTCCTTGCCTTCCAAGTTTCTGATTCAGTCCTCTGCTTCATCTATCCTGCTACTGAGTCCCTCTAATGTATTCTTCAGTTTCAGTTATTGTATTCTTTATTTCTGACAGGTTCTTTTTTTATATTTTCTACCTCCATATTCATGTTTCCTGCCCTGTTGAAGTTCTCACTGAGTTTATCTATTCTCCCCCTAAGTTCATTGCAACATTATGACCAGTGTTTTGAACTCTTATCTCTAGCAGATTGCTTGCCATGACTACAGCAGCTGAGCTGTTGTGTGTGGGCTGACTCCATGGAATGGGATTCACTATTGCAGGGCTCTGGTGCCTGCTGAGTTCACCCTTTTGGTGTGTTGTTTGTGGAGCTAATCAGGTATTACTCTGGTGTGGTCTGAAGCTGGTCACCAGGTGTGTTGGTTCTGGGCCTTTTGGGAGGTCTCCAGTGCATGCCCAGGGCAGCTACTGCCTGTACCCAGTCCAGAGCCCCTGGTAGGACCTACAGAGTGATCTGTGGTTGGTAGTTGCCTGGGCTGGGCTTGGAGATGCACAGGAGAGGCTCAGCTGTCAACCAAGGCCAGCTGCCATTAGCGACGGGTTGGGGGCTGCTTAGCAAGATGCACAGGGCATGCTGAAAGGTTTGTGTACCTTTCAGAGATTTTAGGGAAAACCACAGTGTGGGCTGAAACCTGAAAGAGGTTAGAGCCTGTGCACAAGTTGGGTGGGATGGGTTCTCAGGAAATCAACAGGGTTGGATGAGTTTGATGGAGACACAGGTTTGGTACCTGCATATCCTGGAGACTCTGTGGGAGGGGAGGGCTCAACAAAGGTACCGATTGGCAGAGAGTGCTTCCCCTCCAGTCCTCGCCTTAAAGCCAGACAGTTCAGTCCCTCCCTGCATGTCCCTGGTGCCTTTGGGGCTGCTGCCCAGTGCTGGAGCTCAGATCGAATGAATTCCTCAGGAAGTAAGTCCATAGGAGGGCCCTTTAAGAGGATGCCTGGTACTCCAGCAGCCCTTCATCTCACCTGGATGGAATCCCTACTGGTTTTACAGCCAGATGTGGGGACTTCTCTTCCCAGCACTGGTGGTCCAGGCTGGGGAGCCCAGTGTGGAGCTGGGACTGCTCACTCTTCAGGGGGACATCCGCAGCCGAGATATCCTGATTCTTAACTGACTCTCCTGGGTGTGGAACCAGTCCATCTTATCTCCACCCCTCCTACCAGTGTCCATGGGGCTTCTTTTTTATATCCTTAGTTATAAGAGTTTTCTGTTCAGCTACTCTTCAGGTGGTTCTCAAGGGTGGTTATTCTATAATTTAGTTCTAATTTTGATGTCGTTATGGGAGTAGGTGAGCATAGCGTACGTATTCCTCCATCTTCCTTGCACATCTTACAGACAGCAAAGACAACAAGCCCCACTCCTCCGTGACTAGTTTCTCTTGCTGCTGTGCATTGGCTATTTCTGCTTTTTAAAAACTCCTCACCAAGCATATGTTTATTAATTTAATTTAATGTTTAAAAGAAATTACCTGTATTTTTTAAAAAAATTTTATTGATTTCAGAGAGGAAGGGAGAAGGAGAAAGAGATAGAAACATCAGTAATGACAATCATTGATTGACTGCCTCCCCCATGGCCCACACTAGGGATCGAGCCCGAAACCTGGGCATGTGCCCTGACTGGGAATTGAACCATGACCTCCTGGTTCATAGGTCGACGTTCAACCACTGAGCCACACTGGCTGGGCATGTTTATTAATTTTAGAGAGAGAGGTGTTTGATGAGCTCTGGCTGCAAATCCAGCTTGAGAGGGGGAGAGAGGGTTAAGGGGAGAAAGAAACATTGATATGAGAAAGAGAGATTGATGGGTTGCCTCCCGTACATGTCCCAACCAGGGATCAAATCCTCAACCTAGGTATGTGCCCCGGCCTGATAACGAATCTGCAACCTTTTGATGTACGGAACAATGCTCCAACCAACCAAGCTATCTGGCCAGGGTTCTGCTTTCTTAGAGTAAAATTCCAACTAATAAATACAGAAAGAATTATGGAAATGGATAATCACCATTTGGCAAACACCACAGTACTGTCAGAAAGTGTCATTGACAGATGCTGCCCTTGGAGCTGGCGGAGAGCAGCTGGCACTGCCCCTGGATGGAGAGCACTTCCTCTGCATGAAAGAATTTGCACAAGTACTGCCCAGCTGTCTGCCACTTGGGCTCCTAGGCAATTATCTCGGCAGCAGGGCAGAGAAGGGGAGTCGTGAAGGAAAATCTCAGGGTGTGAGACTGGCTGGTGCTGCTACTGGGCCGGTCAGGATTGGGGTGGATCTGTAGAGGGCAGGATGATTGACTGGGGAGCAGTCGGGTGACCTGGGCCTATCTGGCCAGGCTCAGCCCTTCCTGGAACTCCCTAATACTAATCCTGAAACATTGACTGACGTACCGTGACTGGAACCTGCCCAGTTATAGGAAAAAGGCCCAGCCCTTGCTGGGAAGATGCCTCAATGAGTTCCAGGGAAATGAGGTTGCAAAGGCTCTGAGCTCCCACCTGCCCTGTATACCGAGTAGGTGTTTGATGAGCCCTGGCTGTGAATTCAGCTCGACAGGAAACAGATGGGTTGAAATTTCAAAAGAGGATGAGACAAGTTGAACAGAAAAATAAATAATGATGTTCATGGAATAAAATGGATACCCATGAGTCCATACTGATAGAAATGAATGAGTAAATAAGTAGGGAGAAAGGTCAACCTTTTCTTAGAATAAAATTACAATTAATAAATGTAGAAAGAATGAAGGAAATAGAGAATCACCACTTGGCAAATACTGCAGTGTAATTGTCAGAAAGCGTCATTGACAGATGCTAAAGTTAGTGGGCGAAAGTATATTTAAGAAGCAGGATATTTGTGTAGTTTCCAATTACCTCCCCACAATATGCTTAATAATTACAAATGAATAAATAGTAATTTCACTGTGGAAAATCCTGGCAGCCCGCCCTGACTGGTATGGCTCAGTGGAGAGAGCATCAGCCTGCGGACTGAAGGGTCCCGGGTTCGATTCCAGTGAAGGGCATGTACCTTGGTTGCGGGCACATCCTCAGTAAGGGGTGTGCAGGAGGCAGCTGATCGATGTTTCTCTCTCATCGATGTTTCTAACTCTCTATCCCTCTCCCTTTCTTTCTGTAAAAAATCAATAAAATATATTTTAAAAAAAGAAAATCCTGGCAGGCACCATGTTACCAAGTGATCAAAGTTAGCATCGTCACTCCTGAGACACTGAAATCGTGTACTTCCACATGACCCACTGAGAAGGACACAACGTCACTTCTGTGGTGGGCCTGCCTGAGTGCATGTCCTCAATCTTATTATGAAGAGGCATCAGACCAAAATTCAGGGTCACTCTACAGCTCTCTTCAAAACTGTCCGGGTTATGAAAGATGAAGCAAGACTGAGGAACTGTCGTGGAATGGAGAGATTAAGTAGATGCAGCCACCAAGTGCAATATGAGATTCTGCTTTAGATCCTAGACCAGAGAAAGGACATAAGTAGGACAGTTAAATATTTTAAGCTTCAGTTAAATATTTTACCCTTTGTTCTCCCTGCGTGATCTACAATAATAATCTGCTTCGTGTTGATATTTACTGCTGTGTTGCTAACAATCACCTGAAAGAAAAGTTGGGATGCTTCACTGGGCTGGAAAATGTTTAGCTAAATCAGAAAGCAGGTCTAATTAAGCAAATTATATATATATATCGCTGGCCCCAATCGCAGGCTTGTGTTTCAATCTGTCATTGTCCATCATGAATTTGGTTGACACTTCTATTATAGAGAAAGGGCAAAAAGCGATATTAAAATATTTCTCCTAATTAATTTCCTTTCCATGTGCATGAATTCGTGCACAGGGCCACAAGTTTTGAAATAAAAAAGTTATAAAGGGGAGTAAGGGTATGAGGAAAAGAGCCCAGGTTGTAGAACTTGGCCATTCCCCAGGATGGAACCAGGACTCTGTGGCTTTTGTTGGGCAGCTCCCTGGACCTTATTCTCCCTATTGGTATCTGGCGTTTGGACTAGAGACTTAGAGGCCCACCCACTTGGAAGGTCCCTACTCGCCATCCCAGGCTTGGCCTCCACTCTATGTGGCCTGTGGGTTCCAGAGAAAAGCAAATGTCTAGGTCCTTGTGCACCTCTCTGGGAACAGGAACTTTCATCATGGCTGTCTGAGGAAGGCACAGAAAGGGAGTCAAGAAGGAAAAACTCAGGGTGTGAGGTTGGCTGGTGTGCAGCGGGGCCGGTCAGGATTGGAGTGGATCTTTGAAGGGCAGGATGACTGATTGGAGAGCAGTGGGGTGCCCTGGGCCTACCTGGCCAGACTCATCCCTTCCTGGAACTCCCTGCTCTTGGAACGCCCTAACCCTAACCCTAACCCTAACTCTAACCCTAACCCTAACCCTAACCCTAACCCTAACCCTGGAGCCTTGACTGACTCCCCCTGACTGAAACCTGCCACTCAAACTCAAACTCTGGTGGGGAGTCTCATGAGCAAGATGGACCAGAGTGTCAGCTTCCCTAAAGACAAAGATGCCAGCAAGGGAAAGACAGGGGAAGGTGCTGTCATATTTGAATCTTCTTCCCATAGGATACAGGACACCAAGCCATGGTTTTTATTCAGGAATCACTTATCGAGCTGCTAGTTCTATCCAGGACTTTGAAGGACAGATAGGATCTGGGCAGGAAGTGACTCTGCAGCAAGGGCGAGCCCAGTGGATAAAACAGCAGTCCCAGAGGGGAAAGGGATGCCAGCTATGACAGTTCAACACCATAGCCAGTCGGTGTCCGTTGTTTCGCAAGCACAGTGATGCTTGCTACGTGGCTGAGGGGAGAGCTATACCTTGTAGGGCACTGTGGCCTGGGAGGAAGGATAGTTCGGGAGGAGGGCCTGACCGGACCCTCTGCATCTGTTCTTTTGTGACAGTGCACCACAGACAGCCCCCTGTGGTGGCAGGAGGCACTCCCAGGAATACAAACTGTGTGTGTGTGTGTGTGTGTGTGTGTGTGTGTGTGTGTGTGTGTGGTGTACACACACACAGGAGGAGGGTAAGGACAAACACATGAGGTCACACTGGTCAGGCCCCTCACAGCACCAGGGCCTCTAGGATCAGACATCCTGTTCAACACCATCTAGTGGCCAGCTGCATAGTTGCAGCTGAGACCAAAGCCCTTCTGAAAATCAGCATACAGGGAGAAAGCACCACTCACTCGCAGCCTCTTTGTCCCCCAAACCCACTGCTAATTAGGCACTGGGATGAGCCTTGAGTTGAGCAGATAGATCTCTTGGGGTCTGTGTAACCCAGAGATTCCTCTTTCACAGGCCATCCCTTATACCCAGTTTGGAAACTGCTGGGGATCTTCCAAAGAGGTGTGGTTGGAGTCACATTTTTTTCCCCAAAATAATTAGACTGTTTTTGCGGGGGGGTTGGGAGGGGTAGCAGGGGTGGATACTCCTTCCTGGGGGAGGGTGGGGGCCGGTCATCTGAGCTTGACTTGTTTTCGAAGAGAGCAGTTTGTGGCTGTGTGGTGAGGTGGGGCTCAGGATGTGTGAAGGAGGATGTATAAAGGATGTTGCCCAGAGAGGGGAAGAGCTTGGGAAGATGAACTCTCCCCCTGCACTTCCCTGAGGAAGGACCAGGCGCTGCTGCTCTCCTCCTGTGCACTGGGTGTGCATCCCCAGGCAGGTGGGTCTGGCTCTGGTGGGGTGGGCCCAGCTCAGGGATTACAGAGAGAGACTGGATCCAGTGGCCTGGAGCTTGGGGGAATGTGTGGGGAGAGGGAGGTGCTGATGGGTCACTGTGGAGCTTTCCCTTTAGGGCAACTATTGGGGCAATTGCCCCAACAGCTGGGGAGTGTAGTCTGCTCCCCCTTCCTTGGTTGACTCCGGCTCTGAGAATCTGCTTTGTGGATTCTGAAAATCCCTAATAGTTGGCTAGGGGACTTCAGGCACTTCCCTTTCTCTCTGGGCCTCAGTTTCCCCAGCGCTACTATGATGGGGGCAGATGAGATGGTCTTGAAGGGTCCCTCCCTCCCAGGGCAGAGGTTCCCAGCTCTGTGTTCTTTTACACACATCTACGCTCTCTCCTTGTGCTCCCCATCCTCTCGTGACCATCCCCTCCAAGTTCTCAGCCCCTCCTTCTGCCCCAAACAGTCCCAGGATTCCCCCTTATCCATCCCATACAGAGCCAAGTGTCATTTTAGGGCCTGGAAGGGAGCCAGTAGTTATGGGCCATACACTCATTTAATTATTATAAAAATTCCACCAAAGGAGGCATTTTGTAGGTGAGAAAACGAAGGCTCAGAGAGGCTAAGTAATTTCCCCAGGGTTACTCAGCCATTAAGAAGTGGACCAACCTGCCCTTCCATGCTGTCCCATGCTGAGTGTACCACCTCCCTGGGGGTGCTGGTTGTGTTTCATTTTGAACCAGCATAATGCTGAATTAGACATCCAAGGAGCTCTAGTGGTAGACTTTCAGGCAATAGTGATGGAAAAGAAGAAAAAAAAAAGAAAGAAAAGCAAGAACAGTTGGGGACAGATAAGAAAATGTTTCTTCTACTGCAACAGTTGGGCTCTAAAACTGAAATTTCATTATCTGAAATAAGGGATTGCCTGTGATTTATCAATGTCACAAACATTTCCTGATAGGAACCAGGAAAACAGGGAGTGATGTGGGGTCCCCGGGAGCATGGGGAACAGGCGGGGCTCACATCTCCCAGGGAGCAGGAGGCGCCATGTCAATCAGGAGGTGTTGGGGCGGGGCCACCCTGCTGGAGAGCGGACAAGGCCACTCTCTTCCAGACTCTGTGATTGTACCAATCTGGGGAGGTTTGGTGCAGCAGAAAACTGATGAGACATACCAAAACGTTCCCAAGGTTATTTCGGAATGCGGGGAAAGGGAGTGTAAGATTATGGGGCATATTTTTTTCTTGTATTTGCATGTTTTATATTGAGCCTATATTACTATTGTAATCAGGAAAGATACACAGTAAAAAGGAGAGAGAGAAATACAGTGTGGGGTCAGTGGTCCAGGACTCAGTCAGTGGTCAGGGTTAGAGTCAGCTCTGCTAGTTTGCAGTGTACCCCCTCAACGCCCCCGAACCCCCGCTTCTTGTGAAACCAGGGAGGTGACACTGCGCAGCCTCTTCACAAAGGAGCCAGGAAGACTTTCAAGGATTGGAATATCAGAGCCTCAGGAAGTACTGAGCCCCAGGTAAATGCCAGGACTGGGTACTGCTGTTTTCGTTGTGTTTTTTACATCGTATTGAATCTAAATGCAGCAATTCCCATGGTGGACCATGCAGAGGGCAGCCAGCCTCCTGTGAGTCTGACGAGAGAGCTCAGCTCCCAGGGTGTGGTCAGGACTCCGACTCTGGAGCCGATGGCAGGGACTTGATAGCTAGTCTTGACGTCCACTTGCTGTGTGTCTTGGGCAAATTACTCCCCCTCTCTGAGCCTCATTTCTTCATTTGCAAAATTGGAATAATAATAACCATGCTTGTCCCATAAGGTTGTTGGGAGCAGTAAGGACATTAATACATAGAGAGCCTGGCTGAGGGGATCACAGCTGGCCTGCTATCTTCTTTGCGAGGTAATGTAACTTTAGTGTTTAAGAGCATGGACTCTGGCTTTCAGTTCCTGGCTCACTTGCTCTGTGACATTGGGCCAGTTCCCTACCCTCTCTGTGCCTGTGTCCTCAGCTGTAAAACAGAGCTAATAATGGTACTTAACTTCCATAAAGTAAATGAGAGGCTAGGTGAGTTAATATCCAGCATCTCACACAGGATTCCATGGTGTTAGCTAATAATTGTATCAGACTTAATCCTCATGAAACCCCCGGCTGTGTTTATTTTATGGGTGAGAAAAAAAGGCTCCTGGAAGTCAAGGGCTCCAGGATGGAAGCCTGACTTTGTCTCAGGGCCGGCAGGCTAACAGAGTGGGGCGGTGAGGGGATGGGGGCGGGGGGAGAAGAGTGGGAGACCCAGCTCCGCCCCGAGGCGGCCATTCATGAGCTCTCTCCCTGAGGGTCATTCCCGGGCTCTGGACTGCTTTCCTCATATCTTCCTCCTGTGGCTGCCACATCCTTTTCCTGTTTTTCTATTCCCACACCATCAGCCTGAGCGATAGCACCCGGGTCTCCCATCACTTCTCCATCTCTAGTCCCCATCCTTCACCCCTGTTTTTGAATGAGCATCCCAGACTCCGGCCTGGTTTCAGATCCCAGCTCTGCTCCTTACTAGCTGTGTGGCCATGGGGAAGTTCCTTAGCCTCTCTGTAACTCAGTTTCCTCCCCTGTAAAGTAGAGGTGATAACAGTACCTGCCTCAAAGTGTTTTTGCAAGGATGACATGAATTGGTGCGTGTGGTCAAGTTCTGAGAACACAGCCTGGCCCCTAGGAAGTTCCATGAATGTGGTGGGTATTACTGTTGTTGTGTTGTTGTTGTTGCTGTGGCCACGGTAGCGTTTAATAGCTGCTGTTTTCCCAGTCCCAGAAGGAGATCCCAGTTCCCCCAAAGGCTTTCTGCCATGTGCCCCAACACCAGAGTGCTTTCCACAGCCAGAACCTGTGGTCATGGTGTGAGTTACTTCTCAACTCCTGATTCAACTTGGATAGCCACAGCAGGGTGGCAACGCCAGGGTTATAGGCAGGGGGGTGCCCATTCCAAGCTTAGCCAGGCGGTGTCTAGTTGGGACTCCATTCTACCCCAGTCCTTCTGAAGCAGCGAGGGGAGCCTCAGGGGTGTTGGGGTGGCCACAGGGCACATTCCGTGACACTGGTCCGGGGAGGCTGCTGACCATGACTCAAGTGGAAATCGTGGGCCTCTGGGTGGGTCACGCTGCATGGTCACTGGCTCCCAAGGCTGCGGGGGCAGAGCTGGCTCAGGCCGAGAGAACAGCTTTCAGAAGGTTTTTGGCTCAGCTGTGTCCAGGGTGTCAATGGGGGAGGCAGAGAGCCAGGTAAGGGAAAATGAGGCAAGAGAAGGGTGGGAGACAGGTGACGGTGCTGATTAATGCCAGCCTCCTGGGCAAATGCCAGTCTGTCACAGGAGGTGAGGGGATCCTGCTTCCAGGAGGTGGATTCTGAGGCTGACAGGTGACCTGTGAGTGCTAGGCCGGGGGAGAGGGTGGGGAGGGGATGAGGCTGGGGCAGGGGTTGCACCAGGTCAGTGGCTCCCACAGGCTTCTGGGAAGGGAGGGTTTAGGTTACATTTGAAAGGATAAGAGTTTTAAATGGTAAGGAAGCCAGCAAAAATGACTGTCCACTAGAAGTGATCTCCAATGTTTTTCTTGGTTTTTATTTTAAAAGCTGGCATGGCCTCTTGGAGTCATGTTCGATGCTGTTTATTTGTTCAATGGTCTCATGCACTGTGGCCAGCACGCTCAGCGTGGGTGTCTGTGACCAAGAGGGGACCTACACGTGACCCTGTCCTCAAGAGCTCTTGACACAGGCGATGGGCAGCTGTGGCACAGATGTGGAAGGTGGAAGAGGGAAGGGGGTGGGACACACAGGCAGGGAGACAGACAGTGAGACAGTCAGGGTTTGCTCAAGCTCCACAGAGTCCTGAGAAGGGTTGTGCCAGTAAATGTTTAACGATCAGCTCTCTTATGGTGGTGGGGTAGGGTGCACACACAGAAGCGGGGGGGATCCAATTTGTAGCACTTGCCATGGTGTAGACATTCCCACCAGGACCAATTTCCAGCTACCAACTTCACTGAGTGCAGATTGGTTAACTCCGTGACTCTGTGTGGAATGCCTCCCGGACGCCACAGAGCTGGCTCCGGGTCACGACTGACTTTGAATCTTCTCTGCCACTCGTTGCTGAGGCCAGAAGTCCCACGGCCAGAAGCTCATCCTTCAAATCCAAGTTTGGTCCGTGTGGAAAGGGGAGCTGGGGAGAAAGAGTCATCCGATCTACTTGTGTCCTTCGGGTCATCCAATCTTGGCTCCATCATCTACGGAGGCAAAGCCGTGGACAACTGGGCTTCACCTCTCCAAGCCTCAAGTTTCCTCACCTGGAAAATGGGGGTCATAATAGTACTGCTTCCCAGAACTATGGTGAGGGTTATCTGAGGAACTGCACGTGAGGGTGCAGTTCATAGAAGGAGTCCGCTAGCATGGCTGCCTTCCTGTCCAGATGGATGGAGACCATCTTCTCCCTCATCGCCTCACCTGAGACTCCTCTGAGAGGCCTTGAGGTCCTCAGGAGGAGACCTGCTCTCCAGCCAGACATTCTTGCTAAGTCAAAGCTGGAGCCAGCCCAGGCAGCAGCCTCAGGAAGTCACCAAGAGGATGACGTCATTGCCCTAGAGATAAGCTATGGTTTGCCTCTGTGCCCTTGGCTTCACTGTAGGGGAAGCTCGGTTGACCTTATCCTTGCTATCATCTTTTTAAAACCTCCCTCCCCCCCATCTAGTCTGTATAGAGTTCTCTGGATTCCCCTAAAGTTCCACTACAGAGCTTCATTCGGGATTGCCTTCCTACCCGCTAATTCATACGAGGATGTGAATAACTGATGCCCCCCATGCATTCCTCTTAAGGTGTTGCTGGATAAACTGAATGAATTCAGGCAATAAGGAAACGTGAAAGCAAAAAGGGAAGAACCAGAACGGGGCTACAGGGACAGTTTAGGGGTGAGGTAACAGAGACCCAAAGGGCAGCTAGGAGCATGGGGTTCATGGCTCAGTCCAGCCACTGACTGCTCATTGTATGCTTTGCACAAGTCGCTCCCCTCCTTTGAGCCTCAGTTTCCCCACCTATAAGTTGAAGGAGGTGGACAGGATTCACTCTTACTCCCTCAGTCTGAGATTCTGAGGGCACAAAAGGTCACAGGAAGTATATCACCTACTGCCACTGCATCAAAACCCACAAAATCAGTGACTTGAAACAACACAAAATTATCATTTTCATGTCCTGGAAGTCAGAAGTCTAAAATGGGTCAACAAAGAGAAAGGAAAAAGAAAATGGGTCAACAGGGCTGCATTCCTCGGAGGCCCTGGGGACAATCTGTGCGCTGCCTCCTCCAGCTTCCAGAGAATGCCTGCCTTCATTCTAACTGCATCCCTCTCACTGCTGTTTCCCTTGTCACCTCTTCTCTGACTCAGCGCTCCTGCCTCCTGATGAGGAACCTGTGATTACCTTGGATAACCTAGGATCCTCTCCGCATCTCAAGATCCTTAACTTAATCACCTCTGGGAAATCCCTTTTGATATAGAAAGTAACATAGTCACAGGTTGCAGGGGTCAGGAGGTGGATACCTTTGGGAGGCCGTTACCTGCTGACTATAGGGAGGCTGTGTTTTGCAAGGAGGCTCAATGAAGCCTTGGGGACATCAATGATGGAGTCTACAGAGGCAATGTTCTGGGCAACCAAGCCCTCCTGAGCCCAGATCCCACCTCTCAGGTGGCTCCTTTCGGTAAGCTGGACAGGTCAGGTGATTGGGACCAGACGATGGGACAAGGGACAAGGCACTGTCCCCAGGATTCAGATGCAGCTCAGCCAGTGCCTTCCTCTGAGGTTGTGAAAAGATTGCTTTGCTTGTGGGTTAAATGGTGCTGACAGTACCTTCCTGGAGTGAGTGCCTTACAGGACTGCCACAGGGGTTATGAAGGTGCCTGGCCATTTCCCATGTGTACCTGGGGCGGGTGGTTGCTGCTGTTGATGAAAGTGGTGGGAGGGGCTGGCTGGTGGCCTCAGAGATCCAGAGGACCTGGAAAGACTCCCAGAGTGAATGACGAGGAGGCCGAGAGGAAAGGGAACAGAGTGTTTCAGGTGTGGGCCAGCCTAGGACCTGCTCATCCTGACATCTGGCTTTGATCAAAGCAATCGTCAGACTTGGTTGTTTGTTAAAGCAAAAGTCAAGGACTCTGAGAAACCATGTCAGGACCAAGTTCAGTGATGATAGAGCAGAACTGCTGGTGTTTAGTTAGTGACAACTCCTGACTAATGAATTCCAATCAGGCCCCAGTACAGAAGAGCACCTCCTCCTCCCAACCCCACAGCTCACAGACTCCCAGCACCAGCCATGTGCTGGGGGTGTGCTTGCTGCTGCCCAGGAAAGGGAGGGGCTCAGGGACAGGAGACCCCACAGGCACAGGAGCTGAATGGAGGACCAGGAAAAGAAGGCATAGGGCCACATTCCTGAGGCCAGTCAGGAGCAGAGCCCTGGATAAAGCCGCCCACTCTTGAGCTCCTGGCATGGCAACAGGGTGTGTTTGTGATTTTCTCAGCATCTGGCCCAGTTGCCATGTAAATAGAATCCCAAGGGTGGGACAAGGAGTAGGAGGACACCAGGATTGCCCTGGGAGAGGTTCTGCCTCAGCAGCATTGGATATTTCCATCAGCTATGAAATCACAGCGCCAAGGAAACTAGAAGGGTCCGCTGAGGATGTGAGTCAATATCTGTTTCAAGATTCTACCTGGAAAAGTAAAATAGACAAAACTTATATTAGAAAGGACTGGGGGAAATGTTTACAACCTATAATAATAAAAGCATAATATACAAATTGACCCAACGGCCAAACACTGAAACAACCATCAGGACCACACTATGACACTCACTGGTGCCAGGCCAGCTAAGGCAGGTGTGATGCGACTGGTCGGGGGCCCGGCCATCGCCTCATGATAGCCCTGCACAGGGAGGTCCAGGCCACTGGCCAGGGGGGCGATTAATCGGGGCGGGGGGAGCGGGGACGCTCCACGATTGCCTCAAAAAGGGAGGACCAGACCACTGACTGGCAGGCTGCGGCGGGTGGGCGGGGCCTCCCTCTGTGGGGAGATCCATCACAGAGCCCCGGCCAGGTGGGCAGGGCCTACCCCTTTGGGGCGATCGATGGCAGGGCTCCCAGACTGTGAGAAGGCACAAGGCCAGGCTGAGGGACACCCCTTTCCTAGAGTGCATGAATTTTGTGCACCAGGCCTCTAGTATCTGTATAAAAAGCTAAAATTCTTACAACATAAAACCTTTTATAAAATGAGAATCCCACCCATTAAAACAATAATTCATTCACACATGAAATAAAGCTGGCATTGAACATATTAAAAAGTTCAATCTCGCCCTAACTGGTTTGGCTCAGTAGATAGAGCATCAGCCTGCAGACTCAAGGGTCCCAGGTTCTATTCCGGTCAAGGGCATGTACCTTGGTTGTGGGCACATCCCCAGTAGGGGGTGTACAGGAGGCAGCTGATTGATGTTTCTCTCTCATCAATGTTTCTAACTCTCTCTCCCTCTCCCTTCCTCTCTGTAAAAAATCAATAAAATACATATTTTTTAAAAAGTTGAATCTCATTTGAATCAAAGAATAAACACTAATATGCAGAGGAACAGGTTGGGGTGGCTTGTGTTCCTCTCTTTGTGGCCTGTGATCATGGGCAGCCTCCAGGCCCCACTCTGGTGGCTGTGCAGGGTTGCCTGTTTGGGCCACATCCCCCTCCTTATCTACTTCCTCTCTCCCTCCCAAACCTTCTCCCTATGGTGAACAATCTAGCCCATTTGACATGATGTTTCTGTTCTGGAACACAGAAGAAGATGGAACCTAATCTTGCTTCATGACAGTCTCTCATCACTGCTTCGTGTGAGGCTCTCTTTTAATAACACCATTAAACTTGGGGAATCACCATCCCAGAGAGAACTTGACCTTGCCTCTGGCTTCTTCTGCCAGGCAGCTGCCAATAATTCTCTGACTTTCCCTTTCATCTCTTTGAATATATGTGTGTGTGTGTGTGTGTACATAGTGCATTTATATTAATTTTATTAAAAGAATATAATGTATATATTTGTATGGGACTTGGAGGTAGTAGACATATTCCAAAGGTAGTAGAATGGTGATGAGGGGGTGAGGAAGGAATCTGGGATATCTCTCATGTTTCAGTCTTAGGTGACCGAGTGGTTGGTGGTGCCATTCGTTAGGTAGACACAGGAGAGGAGAAGAAGCTGGTGGGAAGGTGATGGACTCAGTTCTGGGTGAAGCAATAATTTAAACTAATATTTATTGAGTGCCTACTGTGCTCTGGGCACTCTTCGTAGGGCTTGAAGTGCTTCACATGAATTATCATATTTAAGCCTCAAAAGAACCCCATGAGTAGGCACTATTAATTATCATGATCACTTTAAAGATGAGGAGATTGAGGGATGGAAAAGTTTAGCAGTTTCTGTCAACATGATGGATCACTCCTTTCTGCTACAAACCTGAAAATACTGGATAAAATATATTAAAATATTAAATATAAAATAAAATATTGATATAAAGCTATACTTATAAATAAAATACTGTAAATAAAAGCAAGGGACACTCTCAGGTGATGGAAGTAAAGAAGGCTCAAAGCCAGAGTGGGCACACTAGACTTTTACAGATAAAACAAGCCCACTGAAGAGAAGCTCTCATTCAAAAATATATATATAAGCCCCACAAAGAAGAATAATGATAAGCCACACATGAGGAAGAGTATGGAGACAGAATCAATAGTTGAATTGGTAGCCCTATATAAGGAAGAAAAACCAGAAAGACAGTACCAGTCTTTTTAAATGACGAGGGAGAAAATAAAGAAGAGAACCATAAGGAAAGAAGTGAATGCCTACCCAAGGTGACATCACTATTCAGTGTAGACTCGGGCTCCCACACTTACGCTCATACTTGCTCGGCTACAGGCACTGATGTATACATGAAGGGTCCATTGGACATCCCGGAGCAGTAGAAACTGGGTTTGAAGAGAGGGAGGGATTTCCTAGCTTCTTCTTATTTCTCCCACACTACTCTCTGTTCTGCAGCGCTCCAGGACGGGATGTATGCTCCCGACATGGCCACTTCCCCTCAGCCACTCACCACCAAGGTCGCCAGTTCTGAGAACAGCAGCGCCTTCTATGACTATGAGTACTACTTGGACCAAGCGGCCTTCACGCCCTGCATGAAGGGCGAGGTGCTGGCCTTTGCCAAAGTCTTCCTGCCGGTCTTCTACAGCCTGGTCTTTGTGCTGGGCCTGAGCGGGAACCTCCTTCTCCTAGTGGTCTTGCTCCGGTACGTGCCTCGCAGGCGGATGACGGAGGTCTACCTGCTGAATCTGGCCATCTCCAACCTCCTGTTTGTGGTGACCCTGCCCTTCTGGATCATCACTGTGGCCTGGCATTGGGTCTTCGGGAATTTCTTGTGCAAGATGGTGAGCACTCTCTATACCATCAACCTCTACAGTGGCATCTTCTTCATTAGCTGCATGAGCCTGGACAAGTACCTGCAGATCGTCCACGCTCAGCCCCACCACAGGCTGAGGACCCGGGCCAAGCGCTGGCTCCTTGCTGTCATAGTGTGGGCTGTGGCCCTGGCTGTCTCCATCCCTGACATGGTCTTTGTGCAGATCCATGAAAACCATGAGGGTGTGTGGAACTGCCATGCGGATTTCGGGGGGCATGGGACCATCTGGAAGCTCATACTCCGCTTCCAGCAGAACATCCTGGGGTTTATCCTTCCACTCTTCGCCATGATCTTCTTCTACTCCCGCATTGGCTCTGCCCTGGTCAGGCTGAGGCCCCCAGGTCAGGGCCGGGCTCTAAAGGTAGCCGTCTCCCTCGTGGTGGCCTTCTTCGTGCTGTGGTTCCCGTACAACCTCACCTTGTTTCTGCACTCGCTCATGGACCTGAAAGTCTTTGGAGACTGCAAGACCAGCAATTACCTGGATTATGCGCTGCAGGTCACAGAGAGCATCGCCTTCCTTCACTGCTGCTTCACACCCATCCTCTACGCCTTCTCCATCCGCTGCTTCTGCCAGTACCTAAAGGCTTTCTTGGCCGAGTTGTTTGGACGGCGCCAGGGACCATGCCCTGCCCAGGCCCCACTGTCCAGCTGTTGTGAGAGTAGCAACCTCACTGTCCAAGAAATGACCAGCATGAATGACCTTGAGGAGGGGCAGTCTGAGGACTCCCCCAACAAGGGGGCTGTTGGGGGATATAAAGCCTCAACGGCCATGCCACAGTCCGATAAGAGTGCAGGGGACCCAGCTCAGCTGGGCATCCACCCAACGTTTTCTCTCCAAGGGCCCCAGTGACCACGTTGCTCAGCCCAGAGCTCAGTTCTCAGTTCTCAACCCTCAGCAGCACCCGCTCACTCCTTCCAGGACATCATACACCCTGATCTGCTGCAGTGGTTGCCCAACTGACCTCTGTGTCCTATTGTCACTGTCTCCCATCATCTAATCTGCACCCAGCAGCCAGAGTGATTGCAACATCTTCGGCCTTCACTGCCATCTCCCTCCCAGAAGCCTGAGGCCTCCCACCCACCAGGCTGCTCCTGGCTCTCTAGTTCAGCTGGGGAAATACTGGTGTTGTTTTGTTTAATGTTGCAACCTTGGTGGTGGCTCCGGAGCCTGGCAATCCAGAGGCTCTGGAGATGCAGCACCTGGGGACCTGCTAAGGGGGAAAGGCAGGCGTGGCTCAGTCCAGGAGCGGGACTGCCCACCCTCCACCCTGGGAAGTGTGGCAAGGGCATTCACAGCAGTTACTACCTAGGAAAACATCTCTTTTCTTCCTAGGTGCCTGGAATTGCACCATTGGCACGTCATTCCTGACTGGCTTTGTTATATGCTTTCCTCAGAGAATACACATAGTGGGTGTTTCGCTGAGGGAGAGAAAAACTGGTGCAGAAATGAGAACTGCTGGGTCAGGACAGGTCTCAGTCTTCCTACTGCCTCAAGCCTCTGCAAAGAAGGAAGGGGGACCCTTGGAGAGGGTGTCTCCAGCAGTCCCCATGGGGGGCCAGCGGTGGGCATTGGCCTGTAAGTGCGCTCTCTAATTCTGGGAACTCACGGCTTCGTGGGAGGCCTGTTGTTATGTGGATGTCCTTGGCTGTGGGATGGGACACTTGTATTTACTTCATACCTGACCACCGAGGCTTCGCTCGGTCCCAACCCCTCAGACAGGTCACAGGATCCATGAGGTTCGCTCTCAATTGAGACTCTTGGCCCTGACTCAGTGAACTAGAGCCCTCAGGCCTTCCCCAGCCTGTCCACAGGCCAGGCTCCTGGCCCGTGGTCCTTTGGGTGTAGGGGGAAAAGACAGGATGCAGCACCCAGGTCTGGGCAGGGTCAAGGAGGTATGTGAAGGCCCTGCCACTTTGCTACATTCCATACCTGTGCTGGCACCAGGCCTGGCTATGTGGGCAGGTTGTTGGGGAGCTCCCCATGGTCAGCCCCCAGCCTCTCAGCCCCCTTCTCCCTCTCCTGTGCGCCCTACTAACTCTGTATACTGCTGGCCCCTCATGGAATAGGATGGGATGTCCCATCTTCTCCTAACCAGTCAAAGCTCTGTCAGGCTGCAGGTAGGTGTCATCATTTGGGGGCAGCTAGACCCAGAGAAAGGCAGGCCCTGACCCAGAGTCACATAGCTGGTGGGGACAGACTCCTGTTAGTCTATGGTCTGGGCAAAACTCAGGGCAGACAGGCAACCTCAACAGGAAGAGGCCAGTCAGGGGTGTGGGGGAGGAGTAGCAGAGAGAAGCCCCACTGGGCGGTCCTTGCAGGGAGTCCATGCTGCTGGGGCCTCCCTCCTCCAGGACCCTACACTAGTTCCCATGATCACAGCCCCAGCCAGGCCCTGCCATCAGCCAGCTGCAGCTCTGGCAGCATCCCCTCCCCCTCTCCCAGCCCTGGTAAGCATGCCTGGCAACAGGGACTGTCTCTAGTTCATATGCCAGAAAGCTGAGGGCACGGAGGGAAGGAAGTGATTTGAGGACGTGAAGTAAATTAGCCGAGACTGGAAGTCAGGTTTCTATAATTTAATCCACATCTGGGGAATTGGGGGGTCAGAGATGAGGAATACAATACCAAGCCCCATGGGCTCCAGTGTGGGGAGGGGACAGGAGGAGAAATCCTGGACAGACAGCAAGGACACATAACAGATGTGCTGTGATGCAAACATTACTTGGGGAGCCCCAGTAGCTGGAGGCCAGAGGATGGGATGGGACCAGACCTAAGAAGGCTTCCAGGAGTAGCCAGCACTGGGGTTGGCAGGACAAGCAAGCAGCTGTGCTTTCTAGACCTAGAGAGTTCCACTAGGGAAAGCTGGTGACGTTGAATTGCACTGGATGGACAATTTGGAGACCAACTAAGGCAAAACTTAAATATCAGGTGTGTGAAGGGAATGGGGAACCAGAAAATAGAATAGTGACAATTAGAGATGCTTTTAGAAAAAGGTCTCTGGCAGCAGAGTGAGCAGAGGGCCTGGCAGGCTGGGCGTGGAGAGAAATGCTTGAATCACTCCTACATGAAGGCAGCATTTCTCTACCGGCTGTCCCTGTCTGGTGGCCACTACCCACACGTGGCTGTGGAGCACTTGGAATGGGGCTGGCTTGAACTGAGACGTGTTGGAAGGGTAAAAAGTGCATACCAGATTTTTGAACATACAATACAATATACAGATGATGTTTTATAGAATTGTACCCCTGAAACCTATATATTTTATTAACCAATGTCACCCCCCAAAATTCAATTTTTTAAAAAGTACATACCAGTAAAAAAAAGTACCTACCAGATATGGAAGACAATACCAAAAAGAAATCTAGAAATATTCTTTATATTGATTACATGTTGAAATGCTAATATTTTAGATATACTAGTATGGGGGTAAGTACAATCCTATATAATAAAGAGGTAATATGCAAATTGACCATCACTCCAACACACAAGATGGCCGCCCCCATGTGGACACAAGATGGCCACCACAAGATGGCCAGCAGGGGAGGGCAGTTGTGGGTGATCAGGCCAGCAGGAGAGGGCAGTTGGAAGGGACCAGGCCTGAAAGGGAGGGCAGTTGGGGACAATCAGGCCTGCAGGGGAGGGCAGTTAGGGGTGACTGGGCCAGCAGAGGAGGGCAGTTGGGGACAACCAGGCCTGCAGGGGAGGGCAGTTGGGGGGACCAGGCCTGCAGGGGAGGGCAGTTGGAGGGGATCAGACCTGCAGGGGAGGGCAGTTAGGGGCAATCAGGCTGGCAGGGGAGCAGTTAGGCGTCAATCAGGCTGGCAGGGGAGTGGTTAGGGGGTGATCAGGCTGGCAGGCAGAAATGGTTAGGGGCAATCAGGCAGGCAGGCAGGCAAGCGGTTGGGAGCCAGCAGTCCTGAATTGTGAGAGGATGTCCGACTGCCTGATCCACTGGGATTGGGCCTAAACGGGCAGTCGGACATCCCTCGAGGGGTCCCATATTGGAGAGGATGCAGGCTGGGCTGAGGGACACCCCCCCCCCGCCCCTGTGCATGAATTTTGTCCACCAAGCCTCTAGTATATCATAAAAACAAATTTTACTTGCTTCCTTTATTTTTTTTATTTGTTATTTTTATTTAAATTCTTTATTGTTTAAAGTATTACATGTGTCTCCTTTTCCCCCCATTGACCTCTCCCAGGCTGCTCCCAACCCCCAGCACATGCCCTCACCCCCCTACTGTCTGTGTCCATTGGTTATGCTCAGATGCATGCATACAAGTCCTTTGGTTGATCTTTTACCCCTTCACCCCTTCTTTTATTTTAAAAAAATATGTCAACTAGGATACTAAAAATTACACTTGTGGCTTGCCTTGTATTGCTATTGGACAACATGGTTCTAGAATGTGAATTCCAGAAGACATGGAATAGTATTGAGGGGGAAAATTAAGTGGGGGGGATGCAGGTCACATTGGCGAGATGCTGAGCTCCTCGTGGGTACCAGCTTCTATCCCGCAGGACTGGTGGAGGCCCGTGTTATCTCCGAAACTGAGCTGCCTCCGGACATTTCCCTTCCTCTGGCCTTCCTGTGAAATCAGGGCCTGCAGAACCACTGTGAGGGGGCTTTAGCGAGAGAATGGTAAGCCTGTGAGGTGACTAGAAGGAGACAAGAGAGCAAGGAGAACCACCAGGACAGAGGTAGGGGTGCCGCAGAACCCCAGGGAGCAGTAGTTGGTGGGGGTCTTGGCTGCACAGGAGCAAGAGGAGGTGAAGACCCCCAGGGAGCCCCTCTGGCCAGGCTTGCGCCCCCCTTGGCAGAGCTCACTCAAGGGACCGCAGGCGGTATCGGAAGCGCACGTCATGGCTGGGCTGCGTGGTGCCAAAGCCCCAGCGCTGGGGGTCCACGGGCGGCACAGGCGTGTTGGGGTCCACCAGCTCCAGGTCAAAGTGTGTGATCATGAGCAGGACAAAGAGCTTCATCTCGCTGAGGGCCAAGAACCTGCCGGGACACATGGAGACCCCCGAGCCCCAGGGCATGGTGTAGTGGTGGATCTTTTTGCCTGCCTTGTAGAAGTCCACCTTTCGGCTGCCATCGGGGTTGAGGAAGCGGTCGTACTTGAAGGCAGTGGGCTCGGGGTGGATGTCAGGGTCCATGTGCACTGAGAGGTAAGGGAAGAGGGCCACGATGTCTCCGCTGCGGAGCCGGTACTCCTCCCCACTGGCCATCGTCAGGACGTGGTCATCGTGCACCACCCTGAGCAGGGTGGGTGCTGCCCCCAGCCGCAGTGTCTCCTCCATCACGCTGTCCAGCACTGGGGTGCGTTGCAGGGCACTGACGTCGAAGTTGAAAGACTGCCCGGCCTCCCCCAGGACCTGGGCAGCCTCCTCTCTCAAAGCCTGCATGGCTTCTGGGTGCTTCAGGAGGAACAAGAGGGCCCAGAAAGAGGTAGGCCCCGTGTTCCCCTGGGAGGCCCACAGCATCATGAAGTTGAACTTGTCCTGCATGGCCGGGGCTACCCCCTGCTCCCTCAGAAACTGAAGCATGTAGGCTATCCAGTTGCTTACGCCATCCTTCTCCAGGTTTTCTTTCACAGAGAGGGTCTTGTGGAAGAGCCGCTGGAGCCGGCCCACTTCCAGCCACTCCCGGGGCCCCAGCAAGGAGTAAACAAACCTGGGGAACAGGCGATCAAACTTACGGAACTGCGTAAATAACTCCTCCGCCTGGAGCAGGTCCTGCTCCGTGTCCTTCGTGTAGCCAAACAGGCTCAGATAGCCAGCCTTGAACAAGACGTTGTAGCAGAAGTGAAAGAGGCCATCCTCATGCCAGCTGCTGGCATCCGGGCTCGGGCCCGCGGGTCCCAGGATAACCAAGGACAGGCAGTCCCGCATGGTCTTGTTGAGATCCTCCAAGCCGTTGCCCATGAGGTGCTTGGTGCTGGCGGAGTGTATCATCCGGTGGTCGCCTGGTATGGACTGGTATCCAAATACCTTTAGCACCAGTTTTTCTGCATACTCCACGAAGTCCAGTTTTCTCTTCACGTCCTTGAGGATGGGGCCGAAGGAGAGGGGGTCCATGACGAAGGTGAAGTATTGGCCCCCAAGCTGCACTGTGAACACATCCCCGTGCTTGGCCCGCATGTGCTTCAGGAATTCAGGCATATTCTTCCGGAAAGCCATGGCATGGCCCAGCCAGGGCACAGAGCCCTTGTCCAGAGGGGGCTCCTGGGGCCTGCGCTGCCGGAGTAGCCCCAGCAGGCACAGGTACCCTACAATGACCACCAGCAGGGCTCCCAGCACCGGACCCCAGAGCACCATGGCTGTGCTCTTCCAGGTTAAACTCTGGACAGACTGTCCAGAGAGCTTTTGGGAGGCCTTGGCAAGCTGGGGATGGGAAGATCTGCCCACACGGACCTTGCCCTGTGGCTGCAAGTTACAGTAAATAATCCCGGTGAGACAGTATGTGGAAGTGAAATTAGCACTTGCTAGAGCCTGGTCATGTGGGGGAGGAGGAGATGGGATCAGGAGGAAGCCTGTAGCTTAGGGTCACAGCCCCTTACCAGCTCCAGCATCATCTCCATAAAGCCTTCCTTGCCTCTACTCCCACCTCCATGATCTACTGACCACTCACCCCTTTATTTACTCATGTGCAATGATTCATTAATTTGCTATCTCATTCATCAGAAATGTACCAAGCGATAACTAAGTTTCACATCCACCCTTCTTTATTTGACTTCAGTCTCTGAGCCTCTGGCCTGGGGGCCTGGCCCTGGCCCAACTGGTTTGCATACTTGTCTAGCAAGGACATACTGGAAATCTTGAGAAAGTATGAAATTTCTTTATGGCAGCTGGGCTCTTGACAACCGGCCCACGTCACATATATCGGTGTTAACCTAAAAATAAAAAGCCGAAGTGAGAGGCAGCTGGTGTTTATTTAAGATCAGGCAGAATCAGATGATAGGGGCCTCTGTGAGGTGTCAGGTCAGGTCCCTGCCAGCAGGCCCCAGAAGGAGAAAGCTGTCCCATTCATCCGGTGGTCGCCTGGTATGGACTGGTATCCATACCAGTCAAGCAGCCCAGCCCATTGTTGCGATAGGTGAAGTTCAGACTCAATCCAACCACTTCTGATCACCCCCCGAAAGACTCTGATTTCCTAAATGACCTGCAAACAGGGACTCTGTCTCCTCAGATAACCACAGGATTTCCACATGCCCTCCCGAGTGAGTTCCCTTTGCGTGTGCAGGTCCACTCCACAGGAGCTGGAAACTTCCCCACTCTTCCTCCATGAAGTCCTCTCTGACTGCTTAGGGCACAGCAGGAACTCAGCACCATTAACTCTCTCCAGCCTTAGAATCCAGTTGGCAAATTGTGGGCCAACTCCAATGAGTGGAACTTAGTCCCCCAGTTTTTAATGGGTGGCGGTACCACCTTACATTCATTCTCACTTTCATTCATTCATTCATTCACTCACACCCACTCATCTATTCATTCCCTCCTTCCTTGGAACAGCCCCATCTATCCTTTCAATAGATATTTACTGGTCATTTACTGCCAGAAATGTTGCTACAACCTGAATGAGACAGACATAGTCCCTGCCCTCATGGAGTTTATGGTCTAAGCCAGGCGTCCTCAAACTACGGCCCTCAGGCCACATGCGGCCCACCGAGGACATTTATCCGGCCCACCAGGTGCCGCTGCCTGTCCTGCTTAGCAGCCGACTCGTCCCGGGCCCACAGTGCGCATAGGAATTTGTTCATAGTTTTTTTTTTTTTAAACTATAGTCCGGCCCTCCAATGGTCTGAGGGACAGTGAACTGGCCCCCTGTTTAAAAAGTTTGAGGACCCCTGGTAGACTCTAAGGGGAAATATATTAAATCATTGCCCACAGCAGTATATCATTACAATTGTGTTAAGTGCTGCACAGAGAAGAGCAGATCGAGAAGGGGAGTGGGGAATCGGGAAGGCTACATAATCTGGTGGTAATTAAATGAAGGCCTGGAGGATGCCAAGGCCAGGTGTGTTGGGTGGTGGTGGTGCTAGAGATGGAGATAAAGGTGTGTGGAGTGTGCTGCTCAAAGCATATGTCAGGGTTGTCCTAAGGTACAGACAGGGTGCACACCTACTCTGGGCCAATGTGGCTGCAGAGCTGAGGGGAAGAGCCTCCAGCAGGGTGTGGCTCCCCAGGCTCAGTTTGGATTCGTGCTTTGACCCACTGCATTGAACCCTTTCTCACCAGCCGTGGGGTGTCTGAATCTGTGGTAGGCCAGTTAGACAGACATGAGCAGAGCAAGGACCATGGGCCAAGTACAGAAGGTCACCAGGTGGAAAGCCTCAGGTGCCTAGCAACAGACAATTGTAGGTTGGGACCTCTTGCCCAGGGTGACCTCTCCTTCCCTAGCATATCACTGGCTTGTCCTGTGGTCTGGACCTCCCTGACCTTTCCTCCCTACAGATGACATCTAGGCCTCAGTTGTACTAGTATTGCAGCTGCAGACCCAGAAAAGCAGCAAAACCAGACAACCGACACCAAGACTGACCTCAGGACCAGTTGCATGGAATAATGACCCCCTGCCCTGGTGCCCACCAACCAATCAGTGGAGACCAGAACCCTGAAAGGACACACCTGGAAAGCTGCTGAATATGCTATTGAGATCTTGCCCTGGGACCTCCCCTAAAATCTCCACCCTTAGGACTCAGAGGAAGGAGGAGCCAGTCTCTCCCTCCTGGGAGCATGCCTGCACCCACTTTCTCCCCCTTCCCCTCCAGGCCTGTCACCTTTACCTCCCACACTTCTAAGCTCCAAGGGCCCTTCCTTTGCCTCTACAACTTGTTTCATAAGCCAATTTCTTCTACCAATTACTTCTTCTAACTCTGTGATCTTATAAATAAATGTTCTCTTATAGTCTGAGTCTTGGCTCTGAATTCTTTCCTAGCCAGAGCTCAAGTACTGAGGTTGCTGAACCCAGGTCCCAGTCTGGCCCCACAGGTGCCCTTCCCGCTGCCGCCAACAGATCCAGACTTGGGGGCGGCCAGAGGGACCGGCAGGGATTCCTGGCTCTTCCGCCGGCAGAGGCCTCCCAACTCCTCCGAATTGACCGCGGTCAGCGATCTAGACAGAGCAGGGCACCCCGAGACAGGTTTCTGCCACCCACTCTTCAGCCACAGTTCTGCAGAACGTAGGGGTGGGGTTACCTCGGCGGGCAGGATGGCCTGAAAGGACCAACGACACGCAGAGGCGGCCTCCGGGCGTGCTAGAGCGGCTGCGGGGGGCCCCCACGGCCGGAAAAGCGGTGATGCACTTCCGGCTCTGTAGTCTGCGCTAGGGTCCATGTGTAGGTGTTCTCCGCCAGTCCCTCGGGGGGAGTTTGCGCCTAGGCTCTGTCTGTCATTTCGTCTGCAGAGCAGTCAGTAAGGCAGTGGGACTGGTGATGTCAAAATTTCTGCTCGGGTCCGAGTTCGTTATCTTGCAAAATTGAAGAATGAGTTCACGGACAAAGACGGTAAGCGGAAGCAAAGTTTGAGAGAGAGACAGACTCCCCGCCGGAGGGAGCAGCAGGGAGGGGGCCCAACCGGGTTGCCAGTTAAGTTTCTCAGTCTAGGGGTAGACATATGCTTTGCTGGCTTCTGCTTGGTTCTTTCAAAGAATTCTGCCTTAGTAACATCCATACATTGTAAAGCTCACGTCTCCGCCCACCCTTCTTTCCTGCCCAGTTGGGTTGCCGGTTTTGTCGGAACAGGGCGTGGTCAGCAAGCTGCATTCTGCCCTGGTCTGTAATGTTCTCCTCCACACACCCCGCCTGTGATCCCGTCCCTGGCTGCCTAGCCCTCTTCTGTCTCTTCACTGGGTTTGGAGAAGGACTAGCGGAGGGGGAGCCTCCTTCCCTCCCATCACCGCTGTTTCGAATACGCACGTTGAGCGAAGCCACCACTTGGCCCAGACTCGTGGCAGTTCTCATAAGCCCCGCGAAAGCATTGTTTCGGTGTCCTTCCGCATTTATCCATATATATGCTCAGGATTTTGAGCAACTGGGCACCGACCAGAAGGTTCCATTTATCTGTTGTGGTTACAATATTGGGGTTCTCTGTGCTATCTCTAGTCCGTTTGCACCGCCAATCCCCCAGTCTTTTTGCCCTTTGTTCCAATGCTAGACGATAGTGACTGCTCCCCCCAATGCCTGCCACTTGCTGCCCACTGCCTCATCCCCAGAATGCAACAGCAGTCCCGTTGGAATGGAGGTGCAGGGGAGAAATTATTTCACTCTGCCTTTAGATCGGGTAATAGTTTCATGTAAGTTCGGGATGGGCTTATGGTTCCTTTGCCTTCCTAGCATTCAGGGTTTCTTCTTTTTTTCCAGGAATTGAAGGGAACTCCTTTATGGCAGCTGGGCTCTTAACAACCCGGCCCAGGTCACATACCTACATCGTTGTTAACCTAAAAATAAAAAGCCGAAGTGAGAGGCAGCCGGTGTTTATTTAACATCAGAGAATAGCTATTCAGGAAGCATTGATTCAGGCAGAAGCCCAAAGAGTGTTCTGATTATGGGGTGAAGGGAAGGGGAATAATTATGTGAATAGAAGAGACTGAATATACATACGGATAATGGCCAGACCATCTAGAAAAACAGAACTCTGACCTACAACCTTAAGCAATCAGACCAGGAAGGTAATCCATTACCTGCAGTAACCAGTCCAAGTCTAACTACTCTCTCTGTCAACGAGTCCAGGAAGCCACAATAATCCTTGTATCCCCTAACAGCCAGAGTTTGATTAATATGCTCCCCTAGCCAATTACATACAATATTTTGCTTCTAGCCAACCCTCATGCCAACAAATCTCCACTCAGAACACACCCGAAGCCTTCCTTTTTCCTACTATAAAGCTTTCCCACTGCTCTGCCTACTTTGAGTTTCTGCCAAATGCAGGTGACTATGGCCAACTCCCTTGCTATAATAAACTCTGAATAAATATCGTTTGCTTGTTCCCGTTTGGGTGGTCTTCATTTATTTCCACAACTGTGTTTAAGTTTAACTTCCTGACATGCTGTGTGATGCTAGGTAAGCCATTTCCTCTGTTTGGACCTTATTTTCTCCAACTGAACATTTGAAGAAATGTTCAACATCTATTTTATTCAACAAATACTCCTTGGCACTTTAAGATTCTGGGCCCTAAGAGGTGCTGGACACTGGGCGGATGTTAGAGGCACAAAGATGAACATACCCAGGAAGTCATCTGTTCTCTAGGAATGTAAAACAGTAAAGGAAGGCAGATATAAGGCACATAGTCAGGTGAAGTATATACTAGCTTATATCAGCATCCACCCTACAAGGGTGCAGAGAAAAGGAGAAGTGTGGTCTGTGGGAAGAGGATTCCCAGAGGAAGCCTGTGGTGTCCCGGGCAGTGGATGTTTCGGGGAGACCTTTGGAGGGAAGAAAGAAGGACCACAGAGACGAGGTGCCTTCCATCATCCTGGAGAAGCCAGAGTGGCATGAATGTTGCAGCCTTCACCTCTCCCTTGTGGATCCCTGGCCCATGCAGAGCGTGGGCTGCTGGGTGTGGGGCTAGCATGGCTGGCAGGACCCCTGGGTGTGGGCTGCTATGTCAGGCCCTCCCCTGTCTGGAGCGCCCCTTCCCCACACTGGGCAGCCCCCGAGTGGGCCCAGGGCACACTCACTTCCCCATGGGCGGCCCAGGCCATGGCCAGGCCACTGGAGCTGCTGCTGGGACAGCCGGCACTGGCCCTGGATGTGCCTGGTGAGTGCGGCACCGGCACCACAAAGCTGACTCAGTTGTGCCCCCAACTCTAGGCCCAGATAAAGGGCGGAAAGGGGGTAGTGAGGCCCCCGGGAAATGGGGCTACATCCCAGAGTGGAGGACCTGGAGGAAGAGGCTGGGAGCAGAGTGGCTTTGACACTCAGAGTGACACACCAGGAGAAGCCCACGGGGTCCGTCAGGGAAAAGTTGTGTCCTGAGCCTGGGCACCACTGGAGGAGGCCACAAAAGGGTCCAAGGACAAGTGTGGCTGTGGGCCCCATCCAGGCCGCAGACCCCTGAGCCCTCCTGTCCCACAGCCAGGCCCTGCGCCTCCTGCAGCCCAGCCCAGCCACCTAGATGAGCTCTGCTGAGGGAGCCTGGGGGTGTAGCTGCGTCAGGAGGGAGGCAGGGGCTCTTCTGTTTACTCTCTGATTGAGGTGGCCTTTCCACCCTCCTGGCCTGCTTATAATCTCCATTTGGGGCATCACGGCCATCTTTATCATGATGAAATGGAGAAGCACACACGCAGCTGGCTAGCTGCACATGAGCCGAGTGCTGGGGCAGAGGTGGTCACCACGCTATGCGCAGTGACAGTTGCCCAGAATTTCCGTGACACCTGTTTTACAGAACTGGTTATGTTTAAGCTAGGTCTTGAGATGAACATGAGTTTGCAGGCTCAGGAGGGAGGACCTGGATCTTCAGGCAGGGGGAGCTGCAGGTGCCAGGGCTCAGATCTGGGCAAAGAAAGGGTTTGAGTTCATAACAGGTTGGTGACAAGATAAAAGATAAGTAAGGGTGGTGGCTGGGGATGATCCTTGGCAGGTAAATTGGGCCCCTGAATAGTGAATGGGGGTGTTTACGGTGCAGAGGATTTGGACTTTTTCAGGTAGGCGTAGGTGAGCCAGCCTTTGAGCCTTGGAGTGCAGGATAAGTCCCTGTGGGGACTTCATAGGCAAGAATTGGCAGGAAATGGACCAGACTGGTGTCCCCATACAATGGAGATTTCGATCCTGATTGAGGCAATGGTTGGGAATTATAAGTCTTGATGGTGCTAAGCGCTCTTTGTTTCTTAAGAGGGTGAGAGAGAAAGGAAAGAAAAGGTGCAGGAGCTCTGGCTCCTGGGAGATTCTGGAAAAAGGGGACATTGAGACTGGGGCCTGGGGGAGAAAAAGCAGGGTGGGGTGTTTTAGAGAGTATGTTGGGGTGGGGGAGAGCAGAGAGTAAAGTCAGAGTTTGAGTATGTCCCATTGAGTACAGTTTCCAGAGCAACTTGAGTGTTCTGGAAGCCCTTAGCTGCCTCCTTGGCTGGTGGCAGTGACATGGAGGGAGAGAAGAGAAAGGGGTGCGGGGTGGGGAGGGTGAAGACAGAAGGCAGTATGGCATAGCAGATAAGAGCCAGAGATTCAGACAGGCGGGAGTTGTGTCTCAGTCTGTATCCTTGTGGGAAGGTAATCTCTGATCCTTGGTTTCCTCTTCCATAAAATGGATCTAACACCCTCATAGGTCACGAGACATACACAAAGTAATATCTGTGAAGTGTTTGGCGCAGGCTCAATGAGTGGTGGTTGCTTTTGTTATCACCATTGGTGACCTCTGAAGGAGGACTCATTGTGGGGAAGGATATCACCTAGAGCTCAGACAGTTGTTTCTGGCATAAGGGATGGGAAGGGGAAACCTGCACAGAATCATGAAGGAGGTGAGAGGAGGTTTGCTGAAAAGAGATGAAGAGACATGAGAATACTGATGGCTGATGGCTTTCATCTTTGTAAGTAGGGGCAAGATCTGCTGACAGTTCCTTTAGACATTCAGAATCCAGAAACTCAACCAGCATCCCCTCCAGTACCTCTTGGTGCCTGGTGTACCCCTGACTCCAAACCTCGGTCCTGGGGTTGTCCTTAGGGCATTTAAACACGTGTTGTTTCAGGGCTCAGTGACCTTCGAAGATGTGGCCGTCTACTTCTCTGAGAATGAATGGGCCTGCCTGACCTGCACTCAGAGGGCCCTGTACAGGGACGTGATGCTGGAGAATTATGGGGCTGTGGCTTCCCTGGGTAAGGGTCTTTCCCCTAGGACCCTGTCTCTGTCCTTCAGAGTTTCCTGGTTCCTTCTTCCTCAGAGGCTCTGGGTTCTTCGAGAGCCCTCGGCTGAGCAGCACCTTCAGGGTCATGGATTCTTAATGACCCAACCTCTGGTTCCTGGGCAGGAGGAGGTCCTGTTATCAATTCGGGCCTCACATAGGACCTCCTTGCCCCAGGGTCAGAGCTGCCCACCTCCTAACCCCTGTGCTGTGGGTACAGTGAGAAGGGAGCAGATTCCTGGTGCCCCCCGGAGCCCTCAGTTCCCCATCCCCTAAATTTGGGAGATGCAGCCTCATACCACATGGCCATGCAGATGTCTGAACTTGAGAGCTCTGAGGGAGAGAACCAGAAAGCTCAATTCCTCAGTGAGTGAAATCGCCCATTTGCTCACTCAAACTGCTATTAAGCATCTCCTGCTCTACTTGCTGACCTTTGGAAGCTCTGGCTCCTCTTCCCTGGGTGTCTTCCCCTTTCCCTGGATGTCCTTTTCTTGTTCTCCCTGGTAATTTCCCTTCTTTCCCCTCCTTTCCCTGGAGACACAAGCCTTCTGGAGAGGAGTCCTGGGATTACTCTGTGTCGCCCCACTCACCTGTCTGTCCCATTTCCTTCCCCTCAAGCAGCATTTCCATTTCCCAAACCGGCTCTGATTTCCCAGCTGGAGCGAGGGGAAGCCCCCTGGTGCTCGGCTCCCCAGGGAGCTCTGGATGGAATGGGCTCAAAGGGCATGTCCTCAGGTGAGTGGAGACACACGTGTCAGTCACCTGACCAGTTCCCTTGTCTCGATCTTTACATTGTAATAATTATGTGTTCTCTTAACCTGGTGTTGTGAACAGCAGGGGGATTCCTTTTTGTTCTCTGTGTTCCCATGGTTTTCCATCTTCTTGTTTTATTCATCCTGGCTCCTCTGGGTGCCATCTTCATTCACATGTTATTTCTCTTCCCCATCTTTTTTTTTTTTTTTTTAAATATATTTTATTGATTTTTTTTTTTTTACAGAGAGGAAGGGAGAGGGATAGAGAGTTAGAAACATCGATGAGAGAGAAACATCGATTAGCTGCCTCCTGCACACCTCCCACCGGGGATGTGCCCGCAACCAAGGTACATGCCCTTGACCGGAATCGAACCCGGGACCCTTCAGTCCGCAGGCCGACGCTCTATCCACTGAGCCAAACCGGTTTCGGCTCTTCCCCATCTTTGATGTTCTTACATGGCCACCACTTACGTTACTCCCTGACTTTTCTGTTTACTCTCTGATTGAGGTGGCCTTTCCACCCTCCTGGCCTGCTTATAATGTCCAGCAGAAGATTCTGACTGCCCTTTGGGGCATCACGGCCATCTTTATCATGATAAATCAAGAAGTCTCAATAACCCTGAACCAAACAGTCCCTATTGCTCAGGGATTTCTGGTGGGGAAAGCTATGGCATTCCTTTAGGCCCCACACAGGGCTTTCCTGCTCCTAACTTCTCCGTGAGAACTCTGTCCCCTTATTGCCTCGTTGGCCCCATTCTATCTTCTCCCCACAGGGGCGTTTTTGTGGGCACAGTGGGACTCAAACTCTGTCCTCAATTTCTCCATTCTCACAGTTCCTTGCTGCATCTATCAGTCTTTCCATGTTTGCAAACTCCTGATTGCAAGTAACAACCATTTCAAACTGGCTTAAACAGTAAAGAGGAATTTATTATTTCATGTAACTGGAAAGTCCATAGGTAGAGAGGGCTGCAAGTAATTTAATAAGAATTTCAATGTCCGCTCATTTCCATCTCCTTGTATGTTGGCCTTGTCTACAGTCTGGCTTCTCTCATGATGGTAAAGGTGATTTGTGACTCATACCTGAGAGGGAAGTGAAGCAGGCCTTCTGCAGACTTGAACCATTGCTAATCGGAGTTTGAGTATTGTTCCAATGAACCAGCTTAAGTCTTATGCCAGCTCTAAATCAATGACTGTCCAGGGAAATACTGTGCACCAATTGACTTGGCTTGGACTGTGGTCCCTGAATTGATCTCATGTAGTGAGTCAGGTGGGACAACCTGCTTAGCTTAGACTAGTGAGAGGCCTACACTAGGAGCTGGAGTTGGGATCACTTCCACACGAAGGGCATGGCTTCTCCATAATGGGGGAGAGATAGAATGGATGTAGGGAAATACCTACAGGGTCCTCTGTATTCTCAGGATCTCGATGCTTACTCTCCCTGCCACCCAAGGGAATTTAGGCAGAAAGCCAACAGCTAAGTTATTCCTTAAGCCATACCCTAGCTCCCTGAACTGCAGCAGATCTCCCTGGAGCTCACGCTCCTACTCAAAGTCCACTTTTGTCTCAGAGAAGAGAAGAGACTTCTCAGGGAACACATAGTCCCTGGCATTAGCAGCATTAAAAGGTTGTCATTTGGAAGGTGTAGAGTTGATTTGTTTCTTTGGAGGCTTCAGATGGGCATTCCAAAGGGACAGATCTTAGCTAAGCCCAAAGAATAGTGTATTAGAGTGGACTTTTGTGTAGAGGTGTCTATCATTAGAGTAAGAAGTGACTCTGGAAATGGCTGAGTGAGGCTGTGAGGCCATTTCTTATGGAGAGACCCATGGTCGATTCTTTGTGGAAGAGATGGCAATAGAAAGATGGATAGGAAGGAAGGAAACTAAGAGATCATGGTTTCCTGACATAGCCTCTGGTACAGCTCCTTGCAAGTCCATCCTATCCTGATTCTTTCCTAAGTGGAAGACTGAAGAGACCTTAGCCTTTCCTACTCTTGACATTTTAAAGTGAGTGATTTGTTTTCATATTTTGGGGAACTGATAGAATAACAATTTCCTGTACCTCTATTTCCTATCCTTTATATTTTTTTATTTATTTTAGAGAGAGAAGAAGGGGGGAAGAGAAAAAGAGAGAGAGAGAGAAACATCAGTTGTTGTTCCATTTATTTATGCATTCATTGATTGATTCTTGAATATGCCGTGACTGGGGATTGAACCAGCAACCTTGGCATATCAGGATGATGCTCTAACCAACTGAGCTACCCAGCCAGGGCTTATTATTTATGTTCTTATGCCCCTTAAGTTTCAAGTCATCTGTGTTGCCAGTCTTTCCACCCACCTTCATTCTCTTCTTATAACTTTCATCTCTGCTTCCTTCCTAATGGGCTCCACTCCTCCCACTGAGCCACCCTTCTCTATATCTTGGCAGGCTCTCCATTACTTTTCCTTTTTTTGTTGTATGCTACCCTTCCCTGCACCAGAGGGCTCATCTGGGGCATAGTGTTTCTCTAACACAGTGGGTCCTGCCACAGTCAGAAGGCTCACACCATACACGGCGTTCCCTTATGACCCGGGGCCCTGCATCAGGAGACTCACACTGTACACAGTGTTCCCTTATGACACACTGTACACAGTGCTCCCTCCTGCCATGGTGTCCCTTCCTGCTTGGATTTCCCATCTTGAGCAGGAGGAAGAGCCATTGAACCTGAAACCACTTACTGGTAAGTGAGAAGGAAATGAGCACTTTTCTCCTAGTCACATACTTTCCTCTGTATTTCCTGTTGTAAAATGTTAAAAGCTCATTTTACCATTTATTTTCTAAATAAAGATCCTCTAAAAATCTCCAAATCAATCAAGAGAAAACAAACTCCAAGCTTTCAGCTTCAATTGAACAGGCACAATTAATTAAATTGGGTGCATTTTGGGTCATAGACTCAAACTGAATAGATGGCCTACAGTCAGCCAACATTTTAAAAGTAAACACTTGCCCTAACTGGTTTGGCTCTGTGGATAGAGCATCGGCCTGCGGACTGAAGGGTCCCAGGTTCGATTCCGGTCAAGGGCATGTACCTTGGTTGCGGGCACATCCCCCGTAGAGGGTGTGCAGGAGGCAGCTGATTGATGTTTCTCTCTCATCGATATTTCTAACTCTCTATCCCTCTCCCTTCCTCTCTGTAAAAATCAATAAAATATATTTAAAAAAATAAAAGTAAACACTTGTATTTTACTCATTGTGTTAGTTGCCAAGGATAAAAAAAACAAGTAATATTTGGTGCTTATTCCAGAAGGGCTCACAATCTAATAATAGGACATTATATGGAAATGTATAATTATAGCAAAATATGATACTGTGAAAGAGGTGTGAATAAGACCCTATGAGAAAAAAAGAGGAGGCAGTCTTTTCCCAGCTCTGTCTCAGGTAGTTTGGGGAAGTACTTTTCATGGCAGACCTGGTGATTGGATTGAATGAGAAAATTACACTTCCTTTTAATGTTAACAAGTATGAGGGAGATTCTTCTCGCTGCTCCCCTCTATGTGTGACGAGCTCAGGTTCCGCAGCTATACCACAAGGATTCTTGATTTCTGACCAGGTCTTCTGCCCCGAATCCTGGCTTGTTCTCATTTTATAAACTAGACCACTTGGAAGTAATTCTGATTTGTCCCCCTTAGATTCAATTGGACTATTTCCCAAGAGCACCACTGCCCCCATGCTTGGGTCTGGTGCTGAGATTCACAGCCCTTAGGAACTCGCTGTCTAGTTGTTGCCTTTGTTTTTGGTGGCTTTCTGTGTGTTAGCTCTGTTTTGTCATTTCTGCTAGGTCAGGCCTCTGGCACTTGAAGAGAAATGGATATATTGGTGACTTTAGTCACTCTGTCATGGGTAATCAAGACATTTGCAGCTCTGATTTCTTCTTTCAGAGGGTGTGTTGAAGAGTGATGAGAAAGAAGATTTTATTCTGAAGGAGGAAATTTTTGAGGAGCCACAGGACCACATGGTACCATCAAGAGGACCCCCGTGGTGTGGGTCCCGGAGATTCTGGTTTGGAAAAACCTGTGAAGAGGAGAAATGCAGGTTAGGAAGATGGTGTGACGACCCCAATGGGGGAAGTGTGGAGAACACTACAAATGATATTATGGAAGTGATTGCCAAAGATGAAATGATCTCAGTAGAAAAGAGTTCAGAAAATACTGATGTTAACACCCACCTGGTTATACATCAGAAAATTCTAAGTGAGGAGGTATTCTGTATCTGTGAAGAATGTGGCAAGTGTTTTGATCAAACTGAAGACTTGTATCAACATCGGAGAATTCATAATGGAGAGAAGGTCTATGGATGTAAGGAATGTGGGAAGACTTTCAGTTTTAGATCACATTGCATTGCACATCAGATAATTCATACAGGCGTAAAACCCTATGTATGTCAAGAATGTGCTAAAGCCTTCATTTGGAAGTCAAAACTGATTCGGCACCAGATAATACACACAGGAGAGAAACCCTTTGAATGTAAGGAATGTGGGAAGGGTTTTAGTCAGAATGCAAGCCTTCTACAGCATCAGCGAATCCACACAGGGGAGAAACCATATACATGTAAGGAGTGTGGGAAAAGCTTTATTCGGAACCCAGCTCTTCTTCGACATCAGCGAATCCACACTGGGGAGAAGCCTTATGAATGTAAGGACTGTGGGAAAGGCTTCACATGGAACTCAGATCGTGCTCAGCACCAGAAGATCCACACTGGAGAGAAGCCTCATGAATGTACTGACTGTGGGAAAAGCTTCATTTGCAAGGCAAACCTTATCCGACATCAGAGAATCCATACTGGGGAAAGACCCTATAAATGTAATGACTGTGGGAAGGCCTTCAATCAGAAATCTGTTTTGATTAAGCACCAGAGGTGCCATGCTAGAGAAAAAACCTATTAACTGTCAGACCTCCCACCTTCTGGAAGATTAGAGAATACATAGTGGTGATACTTGTTTGTGATATTCATGATACAGGAACCCCAGAGACAAAATGAGATGACTGTCCACATTTGCTATAGCTCTAATAGCCAGTATTACCTTTCTACTCCTGAACAGATACCCTGTACTCTAGCAAGATTGGTCCCCCTGTTCAACCATGTTCATATTAGGCAACATTTAGTTGAGCACTTACTCTGTGCTAACTACTATACATACATCCTCTAATTTTTCTCAGTCTGATTAAGGTAGATATTCATCCTCATTTTATAAATGAGAAATCTGAGGTTGAAAGGTTATGAAACTCATTTAAGGTTGCTTAGCCTGTGAGGGCAAGAAGGAAGAGAGCAGAGTCAAGAAAACAGAGAAATGAAGCTGTATCACTAATGACAGTATTAAAATTGTATTATGTTAGGGACAGTGATTTTTTCCCCCTGAAACTACATTGTTCTAAAATGAATATTATTTATGCAAACCACTCTGGTATAGCTTCTTTTGATTTTGCCTTAGCATACCTACCCCACCAACAATGTATCTTGTGATGATGCAATTTCTTGTTAGTAGGAAATGAGATCCTAACCCTTGCTCTTCCATAGTTAAGTCTTTGGGGCGTGATCAGAGGAGCTCCTATAAAGGTCCCAGGTTATGCATACCATCCAGAACTTGAGATAAAATAACCTTGAAAAGATGTGACTTAAGTTCCACACAAGGACCTTGTGGATCCCGGGGAAGTGTTGGTCTCAATAGGATATGGCTGAGGTCAGGATACTTCCTCTGGACCCAGCCTTCTTGGTAGAGTGGTTGTTTTGTGGAAAACAATGGTTGAGCATGAATGTGAGGTAAAAAGAGCTGTAACTTTGAGCTCCATGTGGGGCATCACAGTGGCCTGGTAGGAACTAAACAAATGAGGACATCAACAGTGGCGGACGAGTGAAGTTCGCCGAACCGGTCAGGACAGTCTAAGAAAGATATGCAGGGGCAGTGTGGTAGGCTTCTAGCTGGGGCCTGGACTCACTTCTCCCTGCTCCTGACCTTCCCTCATTCGTGGTGGCTCTCTCTATGAAGGACCAAAAAGCACTGCCTTTTTGACATCCTGGGGGTCTTCTGGATATAGAATAAGATCGCCACTCCGTTCCTCAACTTCCATTTATTCAGCAAACATTTCGGAGGCTCCTCTGTCCTGCGGCCTCCACCCCGTCCAGGGTAGTCCCTCAGCCCAGTTCAGATCCCCCTCCAGGCTCCAGATTGCTCTTCCAGGCCCTGAAGGGAAAGGTCCACCCGCAGGTGGGAAATACGTCCAGCAGGGCCTGGGCCTGATTCTTCCCAGAAGTGGCTTCCGCCTCCAAGGGGAGGGACTACTTAAGCGGGCTCCGCAGCAACCGAAGGAACGCTCCGCTTCTAGTTCCCGCCTCAGACTCCGCCTCCTTTCGGAGGAGGTCGGTGGTGCGGGGAGCAGGACCCGGGCCCGGAACCCGGGGTGTAGGAAGGAGATGGGATTTATCTAGCCTGTCCTCCCGTCTCCTAGGCTTGTCTCGCGGAAGTAGGAGGAACCACCGAGATGTGGGGTCCTCCAAAATTACTAGAGGGAATCTCAAGGACGGTTTGGGTCAGCGGGTCAGTGTGAGGAAGTACTTCCGGGGCGCAGCCATTGTTCACGCAGAGAGTTTGGTTTGTGAACACTCGCGGGCCGCGTGCAAAAGCTCTGATCGTTGGGACTCTGCGTAGGCCGCTCAGAGCCCAGGGTGAGCGGGTCTGACTCGGCCCGAGCAGGAAGAGGAGGCCCTGCAGGGAGACGAGAGCGGCGGCTGCTGCCACCGGGGTCCTCATCCCACCCCCGGGCTCGGGTCGATCCTGTCGAGAGGGGGCGCTAGCCTTCGTCTCCGACCCCCTGGTTTCTCGTCCCCAGCACAGCCAGCGGCTTGTTTTCTTTTTGGGTACTGATAAAATGTGAGGGGCGTTGACACTGAGGTTCTTAAAAAGCCTTCATTGAGCTCCAGGACACGCTATCCACAGAGAATAGGTCCCTCGGCCGTTTCAGCTCCTCTTGTCCCGGCTGCGGAGACCCCAGCCGCACCCCTCGGCCTGTGTACACCTTAACGTCTTTCTCCCTCTCCAGGCGGTCCCAGGAAGTCGGTCTGTGAGCACTTTTATCTACTCACCTGGCCTGGTGTCAACCCCATCTGAAAGCTTATTAGTGTCCCTAGAGCAGGCAAAGTCTTGGAAGTACTGAAATGGTTCCCCCGCTCCCCACCGCCGGCCCCCCTCCGGGATGGAGGCTACTTAGTTCACAAATTGGAGAATGTGGAGTCCTGGATTTGGATTGGCCCATTTGAATGTTTAATAAAAAAAAAAAAAATCTCATGACGAGTCATATCCATCAAGCACCTAATGTCCAGTGTTTGGCATGTAATTTCCTATGTACGGTATTGGAGATAGGGAAAGATTTCAGGACCAAGAAGTAATCCGTTATTTCTCTTGTCATTACATCCATTTAACGTTTCCTCATTGTCTTAACCTAACTGTTGAGGTTGGTGATCAATGGGATTAAGCCTTTGGTCCTGTTAGTGCCGTGTATTGGGTTGTGATTCGTTAGTGGAGTGTATTGGGTTGTGATTTGTTCCCCGTTGGGTTTTTATTTATGCTTCAGCTCCATGGTTATGCTTTTCCCCAGAGGAAGAAGTGGAGGGGAATGTTTGGTAGGGTGACCAGTGCTGCCATTCTACTTTTAGATCAACTGTGCATCAGACCTTTTTGCTTAAGTTATTTTGTTTAATATGTCAGTATTATTAAGTATCCACTGCAAGGGACACTTATTACAAAGATATGATGACAATATCATGATTTAAGAGAACTGGAGGACACAGGGGTATCCATTTACTCAATCTGAACCACTGCTTTGGTTACCCTTGGACTTAAACCCTCCATGAGTTTAGCAGCATGCCTGCTATCTGGCCACTGTGAGATGTGTATTGTCACTGACACAAGGCAATAACTGATGAATAATAGTTGATATAGCCTCGAAACAGGGTGGATCAGATGTTGTGTGCAGGAGTTATGGTCAGTAGTTATTGTTACTAATGCTTCTTTCTTTACCTTCAGCTCCTGAGACTTAACCTTTCCTCAAGACCCGAATAAAAGAGGTCAGATAATGACAGCAATGTCCTTAACAGCTGGGCCCCAGGTGAGCTGGGTTTCCTCTGTCTCTACATGAATACATATGTGTATATACATATATATTTATATATGCATGCACGCTTATATATATGCACATATAAATATACATTCATATAAGTTGTATATACATAAGTATACATGCATATATATACATATATTACATACATTTATGTATATAAAATATGTAAATTTCTCATTGAGGTATAATTTATCTACAATACAAATCTGAACTGTATAGCTCATTTTTTAGAAATATACACACCTGCCCTGGCCAGTGTGACTCAGTTGGTTGAATGTTGTCCCATGCACCAAAATATCACCAATTTGATTCCTTGTCAAAGTGGGTTGCAGGCTCCATCCCTAGTAGGGAGTGTGCAGGAGGCAGCCAATCGATATTTCTTTCTCTCTCTCTCTCCCCCTTTCCCTTCCTCCCTCTCTAAAATCAGTTAAAAGAAAACATATTTTAAAAATATATATAGACGCTTGTATGACCATCACTCATATTAAGACATAGAACATTATCAGTACCACAATAAGCTCTGTCATTTGCCATCCCAAGCAGTCCACCCCAAAGTTGTCTGTTATTTTGACCTCTGTCACCATAGTTTAATTTTATTTGTTCCTGAACTTCATGTAAATGGAATCATTCAACATGTATTCTTTTGTATCTGCCTTTTTTTGTTCACCAATGTGTTTATGAACTTTACACATAACAGTCCTCTTTAATTGCTGAATAGTTTTCCATTATATGATTATATTACATTTTATTTATTCATTCTTCTGTGGATGGATATTTTTATTGTTTTCAGAATGCAGTGAATAGGAATGCAGTGAAAATTCTTGTATATGCCCTGTGGCTAGGTCATAGGGTATACATTTGATTAGTTTTAGTAGATGCTGCCCAACAATTTTCTGAAATGGTTGTTCCAATTTATATTTTTACCAGAAGTACATTAGAATTCCAGTTGTTTCACATTCTTATCAACACTTGCCATTCATTATTGCTAACTAATTTTTAAATTTCCTTTTCCGCACAACCAGTGATGGAGCACCGTTTCACATGGTTATTGGCTACATGGATCTTGTCTTATGTGAAGTCCCTGTTCAGTTATTTTCCCCATTTTTTAATACATCGTGTGTCAATTTTTCTCTCCTGGTTGTAGTTCTGTATTATGGATATGCGTCCTTTGTCAGATATATGTGTTATGAAATATCTTCTCCCAGCCTTTGGCTGGCTTTTTCACTCCCTTAGTGATGTCCTTTGATAAGCAGATTTTTCTCTAGCCTGTTCCAAGTAAGCAGTGTTTTCTTATTGGATCTCTAACCTCACTACCTCTGCATTGGCGGGGGGCGGGGGGAGGGGAGTCATTGACAAATCAGAGAGCTCTGTGCCTGGGGTAGTGGACAAGGAGACAAGAATGAGGGAAGAACTGGGATGAAAGCAGAATTGGGAAATGACAGTAAAATGAGCAGCCCAAATAATCACCCAACCGTATTACCAAGTGGGGAGGGGCTGAGAGCTAAGGTGTCAGCCATATCCAGTTCCATGTTAGTTCTCCTTTTATATATATAAAATCACGCTCAGGCTCAAGCCCAGCTCCTATATAGTAGTCTGTTTGGAGGTCACTTATATTTGGAAGCTCATGTATTTGGTTCTAACTGGGAAAGTTTGCTGAACTCTGGCTGCCTGGCTGCCTTTAATTGGCATCCTCTTTCCCCACACCTTCCAAAATTTACACAAAAACTCACCAGGCACATGAGGGACCCAATACTAAATACACACCATTGTAGGTGCCCTTGCCAGGCCTCTCATTGTCAGTGTTGACCATCACCAAAGCCCTGAGGCCTGGAAGAGTAGGAGCTTGTTGTTTCAGGAGCTGCTGACTTTTGAGGATGTGGCCGTGTACTTCACTGCGGAGGAATGGGCCAGCCTGGTACCTGCTCAGAGGGCCTTGTACAGGGATGTGATGCTGGAGAACTATGCGGCTGTGGCCTTCCTAGGTAAGGCCTCTGCCTCGGGTCTCTGCCTGGGCCCTCAGAAGTGAAAGGGCTCTCTTATATATATATATTTTTAAATATATTTTATTGATATTTTACAGAGAGGAAGGGAGAGGGATAGAGAGCTAGAAACATCGATGAGAGAGAAACATCAATCAGCTGCCTCCTGCACACCTCCTACTGGGGATGTGCCCGCAACCAAGGTACATGCCCTTGACCGGAATCGAACCCGGGACCCTTCAGTCCGCAGGCCGACGACGCTCTATCCACTGAGCCAAACCGGTTTCGGCGGCTCTCTTATATTTATTAGCTGACCCCAAATGCCAATGTCAAGAGTTGCCAGGTACTGACAGCCCCGGTGTCTATTTGACCTACAAGAAGACTTTCCTTTTTTTCCCACCATAAAAGCTACTCTCCCTACCTAGCTACGCTCCCTCCCTGCCTTAGAGAGGTACCCTCACCCTAGCATTGAACCTCCAGATTATCTTGAGAGAACTCGGCCCCTTAGTCTCCCTGTGGGAGTTGCTCCTAAGAGCCATGTGTCTGTTTTCCCCCAGTGAGAATTTTCCACCCCCTAGCAAAGAAGGTAAGAAATTTTGTTTCTCCTTACATAGAAATTTGCCTCCCAGGCTATTACAGGCTTCCTTGGGAGCATGATCCTGAGGCTTCTTCCCAGGACCCCTATTTAGGGTATCTCTAGCTCAGTCCACCCAGGAATTGCTCTCCTCACCTGTGGCTACAACTCAGTTTGCGTCTTCTTTCCTTCAAGCAGCATCACCCCGTTTCAAACCAGCTCTGATCTCTCAGCTGGAACAAGGGAAAGAGCCGTGTTTCATCGAGCCACAGGGAGCCCTGAGTTGGAGAGCAGACCTTGCAGGTGAGTTAAGCAAGGGGTGCCCTTGCCAGCGATGTCTTTTCCTTTGCTTTTATTTCATCAAAATGAAAAATGTGTGTTCTTTGTGAAAAGCATCATGGAATACATTGGGGTCCTTGCTCACACTCTGACTGGTCTGTGATTCATTGCTTCCTATCCGTTTACACCAAGCATGTCAAACTCGTGGAACGAGGCATGCGGCCTGCTGGCTGCGAGTTTGACATGCTTGCTTTACACTGTAGTAAACACCCTGCCTGAGTGTTTCACGCACTGGGATACTTTTATCCCTAGGGATGTGTAGAAACTTTTTTCTAAATACTTGTCTGCTTGTATGCATATATGCATAACCCATGGATACAGACAATAGGGTGGTGAAGGCCCCGGGCAGGGGTGGGAGTGGGCTGGGGACATCAATGGGGGGTGAAAAAGGGACATATGTAATACTTTCAACAATAAATATTTTTAAAAAATAATAATAAATACTTGTCTGGTTATGTGTGATCACCTTTTTCCAGTTTCCCCCAGTTTTACAAAATTGGTAAACTCAGTGTAGTATTATTTATCTACTAACCAACAGAACAGATAGAAAAATTTATTTTTGCTTTTCATGATAATCTATTAAAATTCTATTTTTTATATTGAAATACTTTAAGGTCGTTTACAGATACTTTGATTTTTCCTTCCCTTTAGGATACAGCGCAAAAATAAGAAGATGTATCTACTTAGCTAAAATGATGTCATATGCCATAAAATTAAAAATTATTCAGAATCATCTCTTCTGGGAAGACAGGACAAAGGCTTAATTCCTTACGTTTAAATACCACTTTTCAGAGTAAGGAGTTGATTTAAGAGCCATCTGAAATGATGTCAAGTATGCATTTTCTTGTTCTGCTGACACATGCATTTCCTAGATTTAATGTTTTTTCATTCATTAAAATTATTCATGTTGATATACAAAGCTTGCTTTCATGTCCTTTAAAAAACAGCTTTATTGAGGTATAACTCACAAACTATGCAGTTCATCCATTCAAGATGTACAGTTTAGCGGTATTTAGTACATTCAGATTCATGTTAGCATTACTACAATCTACTTTTAGAACAATTTTGTTATTAAAAAAGAAACCCTGTATCCATTAGCAGTCACCATCCCTCTTCCCCGCCCCCCCCCCCCCATTCAGTTTTAGGCAGCCACTTATTTACTTTGTTTCTACAGATTTGCTTGTGGATATTTGATATTAATAGAATTATACAATATATGGTCATGTTCAGCTGGCTTTCACTTAACAGGTTTTCAAGGTTCTTCCATTTTGTAACATGTTGTGCCCCATTCCTTTTATGTGTGAATAATACCCATTAGATGGATAATATCACATTTTGCTTATCCATTCATTAGTTGATGGACATTTGAGTTGTTTCCACAGTTCTGGCATTATGAATAACTAGAGGCCTGGTGCATGAAATTTGTGCACTCAGAAGGGGGGGGTATGTTTCCTCAGCCCGGCCTGCACCCTCTCGCAGTCTGGGAGCCCTCGAGGGATGTCCGACTGATAGCTTAGGCCCGTCAGTCGGACATCCTTAGTGCTGCTGCGGAGGTGGGAGAGGCTCCCGCCACCACCACTGCGCTCACCAGCCAAGAGCCAGACTTCTGGGTGAGCAGCGCTCCTCCTGTGGGAGTGCACTGACCACCAGAGGGAGGGCAGCTCCTGCGCTGAGTGTCTGCCCCCTGGTGGTCAGTGCATGTCATAGCAACAGGTTGTTCCGCCATTTGGTCAGTTTGCATATTACCCTGTTATTATATAGGATGCTGCTGTGATCATTAGTGTACAGGTTTTAATGCAGACATGTTTTCATTTCTTGTGGGTACATACTCTAGATATATACAGGGTGGGGCAAAAGTAGGTTTGTAGTTGTGAGTACGTGAAACAGTTTATTTTTTTGTATTATTAGTTATTAATTACTGTATTATTTTCCATATGAACAACTGTAAACCTACTTTTGCCCCACTCTGTACTTGCTAGGTCATAGGATAATTCTGAATTCTGTCTCCACCCTTGTGAAGCTGGGACATTAGTAGGTAGGAAAAACTCAAGACCGAATCAAGGCCTAGAACAGCTTCCACATGGAATGTTGACCACACGGTGGTGCTATTTACTTCTTCAAATCCGCATTATTTAAAACATTTCTCTTGTATACCCTTGATCTGGGACCAGCCTGGATGGGGCCGATCCTGCCTGCCAGCCGTGAAGCTCAGTGCATTTCCTCCAAGGAGATCACTGTCCGTGACTGTGAGAGCCATTCAAGATACACATCACCTGAGTTCTCAGAATTCATCTTCAGATCTTAAATGATGTAGTCAGCTAAAGAGTGTCGGCTGACCTGGAGGAGAAGTGATTGGCATTGGGAAGCATGTTGAATTGATACAGCCCTTCATTCATCCTAGACTGCTGCTTGGGTACAGGAACAAGGTAAGGGATCATCATAGCTTTTTCTCCCCCCCCCCTTTTTTCATTATTATGTTTTAATTTAAATTCTTTATTGTTTACAGTATTACATATGTCTCCTTTCCCCCTCATTGACCTCTCCCCAGCCGCTCCCACCCCCCAACACATAGCCTTCTCAAGGGCTCTGTGAGCAAGCCCTTGGCGAGGGTGGAAGAGAAGAGCTACCATCTGATGAGCATCTGTGAGGTGCTAAGCTCCTTGCATTCATTGTCTATTTAAAAATTTCTAACAAATTTCACGAGGTAGGCATTATTCCCATTTTGTCGATGAGGAAACAGGCTGGATGGGTGCATTTTTTGGTCCGGTTATACAGCTCACAGTGGTGTGATTCTGTTTTAAGCCCAGGTCTGACTGTTTCCACAGGCCCTAAGTTCTCTTTCTCCATGTGATCTGTAAGATGGAGCCCTGCCCTTGCAGCATTTATAACTAACTTAGGGAGACAAGATTCCTAAAAGTGTGTTTAATAAAATAAGGCGACGGCAACTTAAAACTCATGAAAGGGAGTTACTTTTGTTGACATGGAAATGGTTACAATATATTGATAAGTGAGAAGAAGCAAGTTGTGAATAGCAAGTTAGTCTTCAGTGGAGGCCAGCAAGTTAGTCTTCAGTGGAGGCCAGCAGTGGGTGGTATTGTGTCCACTGCTCAGATCTAGACAGCACGGGAGGCTTCCCACTGCTTCCTACCAGCCAACCTCTTCTCAGGGTTAACCATTTCTACTCCATACTATAGGTTGGGTTATCTGTTCTGCATACAAAGGAAATAATTTAGTATATATACTTTTTGTTGTTAATACTCGAACCCAAGGACATTTCCCCTTGATTTTTAGAGGGAGTGGAAGGGAGGGAGGGAGAGAAACATCATGTGAGAGAGACACATTGATTGGTTGCCTCGATTGGTTGGCTCCTGCACATGCCCAGACCAGGGCTGGGGATCAAATCTGCAATCCAGGTATGTGCCCTTGACTGGGAATTGAACCTGAAACACTAACCACTGAACCATGTCAGCCAGGGTAGTATGTATACTTTTTAAAAAGTATATATTTTATTGATTTTTTACAGAGAGGAAGGGAGAGGGATAGAGAGTTAGAAACATCGATGAGAAAGAAACATCGATTAGCTGCCTCCTGCACATCTGCTACTGGGGATGTGCCCGCAACCAAGGTACGTGTCCTTGACCGGAATCGAACCTGGGACCTTTCAGTCTGCAGGCCGACACTCTATCCACGGAGCCAAACCAGTTAGGGCAGTATGTATACTTTTATGTTTAGATGTGTTCAGCACATTTTGTCTGTGAGATTTACTCATGTTGTTGCATGTAGCAGAGACCTTTTCAAATTGCTGATTGCTATTCCATTGACTGGATATACTACTGGCTGATGGACATTTGGGTGATTTCAGATTTGGGGCTATTGTGAAAAAAGTTACTATGCATACCCTTTTACATGTCTTTTGGTTGACGTATTCACTCATATCTCTTGAATATCTGGAGTGTTTCCAGTTTGGGATCACTGAGAATAATGCTGCTATGAGCATTCTGGTCACCTGGCTTTTGGTGCTCATCTGTTGGGGACAGGTCTGGTTTGCTGGGTCACAGCATGTGGATATTTAACTTGAGTAGATAGCCAGAGTGTTTTCCAACCCAGTGGTACCTCATGCTTGTTATTGACATTCAGTACCAAACAGGGTGGGTGGCAAGTGTTCCCTGGATTGCATGCATGGAGAGCAAGGAAGCAGGGCGGCAGCAAACGAAAAAGTGCACAACAGAGGTCCGCGAGTAGACCTGTTGATTCAGAGGCACAGGCGCGGCTCTGTGGAGGAGGATGCTAACCGGGAGGGGTCGCTGTCAGTCATTTACTCCATTGCCCTAAAGGGGCTATGAGATGCCAGTGAAAGGGGCTTCTCTTTCCCAAGGTTCCCAGAGGAGAGGAGAACCATGGTTTTGGCGACTCCCAGCAGGTCCCTCCAGATTGCCGGCTTGCAGCGCCTCTGTACACCTTGGAGGCGGGATCTGGGCAATGCGGTTTGCCCCCTGCCTCCTGCCCTGGCTCATCAGCCCTCGGAGGGCGGGACAGTTCCTTCCTAGCACCTGGGCCCCAGCTTTAGGCGGCTGCAGCTGCCCCAGGCAGGGCTTTTATTGTGAAAGGAGCTCCCCCTTCCGCGCTTTCGGGGAAGTGGAGAGGCTGGGCCAGGACTTGCCGCAGGGACTTTGCAAAATCGGCAAACGTTCCTAGGACCTAGCTGATCGCAGAGGCTCGAGGCTGCGGGAGAGCTCCCGCAGACCCACAGATCCCACGTGCATTTGCCCAGACCTCCTCTATCAACTCCACTGGCAAGCATCCCAGCGCACATCGCACACCCAGGAGTTGTCCAGGGGCCACTTGGCTGCTGGGAAGCTGTGGACCTTTGGTCCTGGAAACCCACGACCAGGGAAGCCTGGCAAGCCACTGTGCCGGGGCGGCCGGGGTGGCAGGATGAGCTGGTGAGCCGACTGAGCACCGAGGAGTGGGTCCAGCCATCGTGGGGGACATGGTAGGAATCGCAGGAAGGGAAGCGCGGGGGGAGGGTGGGGCGGATTCCCACACAGGTGGCCACATGCAGCGTGCACCCCTGTGGGCATGGGGACCTGCGCATCCTGCGACCTCCAGGCTTGAATTGTTCCCCGAAGGTTCCATGGGGGCAGTGGCGCCTTTCATTTCTGCACCTCGGACGGGGGCACTCAGCTTTGCTGCTCCACTTGGTGGGGAGGACCCTAATTCTGGGCTTTCATTGTGGACCCGCACATTCCATAACCTCCTCTCATCTCTGCACAAACTCCATCCAATCCACTGGCCGGGAGAGGAGGAGATTCTGGCAGGCACCCATGGCAGCCTCAGATGTGTGAGACCCCTTAAAGTCGCTTTATTCCACTGGGAAATGCATGTGAATTTTATATTCTGTGGCTTAGCCATGTTTGAATATTAAAAAGTAATGCCTTACGTTTATTACCATAGAATCACATTGGCCCTGGTAAGGTTCCAATGCCTGGCTCCCACCCCTCTCCACCTCCCAGGACCACAGAACAGGTGTGGTAGCGCTGGCCGGTCTGGGATGTCATTCATGAGGCTGGGGACCATGGGAAAGCCTCTCTTCCACTGACAGAGCTCACAGACACCAGCAAGCAGAAAAGATGGTCAGACCCTCTGAGAACATGACCGAGGCAGCTTAGCTGCACCCCCGCCCCCTGCAGCTTTGGGAAAGGGGCTTCCCCTGGGTGACTGCTTATTAGCTCTGTTCCAGGGAGAAGCTACCTGCAGGTTCCACCCCACAGGCTCCCACAGTCCACTGCCCTGCCCTGTGGGGTTTCAGTCCCTGGGATGGCTCTCCTGGCTGCTTCTATGACCCTCCCCTACGCCCATGCTCAGAGGGCAAACTGGAGCTCAGGAGATACTTCTCAGGGAGTGTAGCTGTGGGCCTGGATTTTAGAAGGGCTTTAGGGATTCCACGTGGGATGGAGGGTCTCTGGGAGAACAGCTCCCCTGTGCAAGGGTGTCCTGGCAGTGTTGGCACCGGAGGCCCAGAGCTGGTCAACAGGAGCTGGGGGCTCAGGAACGTGCGCGCGCGCGCGCGCGCCATCTCCCCCTTACCCACCTCCGAGTAACACCTTGTCCCCAGTCCTCCTAAGTTTTCTTCTCAAAGCAGCTAAAGAGAAATTAAGGTTGAAAAGGGGGAGTGATTGAAGAAACAGAATGTGACACAAGTGTAGAGATTTTTCCTACAAAGTTCCCTGTTCAGGGGCAAGAGTGGAGGCCAAGGCCATCCATCACTCCGAGGGCCCTTCCTGGTGGGCAGGAGTCTCTGAGCTTTAAAGGTGTCTGGCAGAGCCTGTCAGTGCCCTGCGGTGGGGGAGAGTGCAGGGAGGGGAGAAGGTGCCTGCCTGCCTTCTGCTCTGGCAGCCGAAGGGGGCATGGATGTGTTTGCTCCGCTGCCGTGTGGCTTCCTCTCCCCCTAAGCCAGCCCCTCCTGGCTTTTCAGCCTCCGTTCTGGGGTTGTGTTAGGAGGCAGACTTGTCAGGATGTCACTGTGTCAGGGTTCACTTGCCAGAGATAGGGGCCCAGTGGGCAACCTCTGGCAGCAAAATGGCCTTGAGATCTGAAGGCTTCCTTTGCTTCTCCCTCTGAAGGAACGGAGGGTCCTGTGGTCCAGAAGCCTGGGGCCCCAGGGCAGCCAGGCACTGGCTGGACCCAGCAAAGGAAGAGGCAGGGGGCTGGGAATCCTCCTCTGTAAAATGAGAGACTGGACCAGATGTTTATCGAGATTCCATTTCACTCCCAAAATGGATGATGTGTGAGTAATGGAGAAGGTGAACCCCAACCCTGGTGGTGGCTCTTCTTAGCATGGGCAGCTTAGATGGTGTGAGGAAGGAGTTCCAGCCCTGATTCTGTCTGCTCCCCAGACCAAATCTAGGGTGGGGTCCGGATCAAGGTCTTTTTCTAAGGCTCCCAGGTGATCCCAGTGTGCAGCCAGGACTGAGAACCACACAGCTAGAAGGCTAGGGTTCAAAACCGCACCTCCCCGGTAATCCCTGCACCAAGTAGAGCTGCCACTCTGTGATCGAAAGTTCTGAAATGGAAGGTTTGGGGGGAAATTCATCTGGGAGATAATAAATACCACATCCCCTCTTGGGGACTCCTTCCATAGAGAAAACTCCTTAAAACTTCCCCAATTTGTTTGAATATGGAAGACTTTATCCAGTAATTCCTTAACACCATCATTTTATGGATCCAAGGTACATAAGATGGGAAAGCCTCAGTTAGAAATGTAAAGCTAAAAGTCTGGAATCCTTAAATGTTTTTTGCAAAGGCAAACACTGAGCTGCAAGACCTGAGGGCATTTAAAAAAATGTTTTTGCTGATTTCAGAGAGAGGAATGGGGGGGGGGGGCGGGGGGAGAGAGAGAGAGAAATCAATGAGAGAGAAACCTTGATCCACTGCCTCCTGCATGCCTCCTACTGGGGACCGGGCCCCACAACCCGGGCCTGACAGGGAATCGAATCGGTGACCTCTCAGAGCATGGGACGACACTCAACCACCTGAGCCACACCGGTTAGGGCCTGAGGGCATTTTCGGTTATGCCGAAGGGTCTAGGAGTCTGTGCCAAGGCTTGGTGTGTGTATTTCCAAAGCTAAGATTGGGGTGCTCACCATCTTTCCTTACAGTAATGGAGGGAGACTGGATGTGTCCCAAAGACTCCGAGCTTGGATTAAAAATACTGATACATTAAGACTTTTACTGACAAATTAAAAAAGTTTTCTTCCTGGTTGTTGGGGGATATATAAATGACAGCCTTGCGGCCAACTTCTTACTTCAGGTAACCATGGTTATCGCCGTGATGTATTTCCTACTCTTTGAGCAGTGTTTTAAAGAGTTGAAATCATACCAAACATGCAGTTTTACAACCTGATTTTACTTCACTTTTTATCAAAGCGTGTTTCCACGCCCACACTTCTAATAACCATCCTTCTAATGCTCAGTACCAGGATGCTTATAATCGTCTCCCTGCTGTGGACTTCCCACTCGGGGCTGTTTGCAGTGGCACATGGCCAGCTTCTGACTATCCATGGAAGTGGGTTTCTGAGTGCCCGGCTAAGTGGCAGTCAGACAAGCTCACGGGAACAAATTGCTTCAGCATCTTCATCAGAGATTTTACCGCAGCTAGCCACCCGAGGGCTTGGAGCATGGTGTGGGAGGCACATCCCCTGTCTGTCTGCGTTCTGTGCTGTCAGCATGTCATCAGGCAGGCACCATGAGGGGAAAAGGGGGTCCCAGGAGAGCCCACACATGGGTCAGTTCTCCTCGAAAGAACCAAGAGCTAAAATTGCTAGAGGTTAAGCTCAGAGGGGAGTCAGTCTCCAGGTGAAGGAGTCCAGGTGAAATAATGTGACCTGAAGGTCACTCTGGCCTGGAGCCTAGGTCTCCCAGTTCTTCCTCTCCTCGCCCCATCAGTGTGCAGGTCCCCTCACAGACACAGTGGCCTCTTCACATGCCTGAGGCATTGGGTGCAGCTTGGAGTGATGGGGAAAAGGCAGAGGGACTGAGTCAGAATGAGGTTTGTGCTGGACTAGGCTGCTGTGTGGCTCTGAGCAAGCACTCTAGTGTTCTGAATCTCAGACTCCTTGTCTATAAAATCGGTTGTTACAAGGAGCAAGTGGAATCACAGAGGTGAAAACACTCGGTGTCCCCATGGGTGCTAGAAGAAGAATGAGGGTTTTACCAAGGTCCCACAAAAGTAGGGTTTCCTTCTTTCAGGACCAAAAGCAAACAGTCAAGTAGACACTATGGAAGTCACCACGCATTTCATGCAGTACCTGTCAAGGGGGTGCTCTGGGACTCTTCTGTAAGTGTGGATCCGGTGCAGACAGTTCCTATTCTAAAACAGTGTTCTTGCTCCTTTAAATTTCTGTCTTCACCAGGCAGGAAATGCCCAGTGTGTGGAGAGGTTGGCCCAGTCTTTGTTCTCTGGGCCTCCATGCTGGGTGGGAAGGCAGCCCCCACTCAGCTGCAGCCCCTGGGGTCTAACGCTGGCATTTGAGTCCCTCAAGAAGTTAAACCAGTTTTGGAATCCGAACTGGCAATCCAGGCTGAGCCTGAAGGAATCGGATACCCTCTCTGCTTGGTCACCCGCCTCACCTGCAGCTCCTGCTGCGTATGCGAGCCAGGTGAGCACAGGGCTGGCTGGGAGCAGAGGGTTTTAAACAATCTACTGGCCCAACCACACCAAGCAGGAGTTGGTCCTAAAGCAGTGTATTGAAGTGGGGGTGGAGGGTGGATTGGCCTCACAAAGAAATGAGTGCCTTGGCTGTTTCCTGGGCCAGTGGGAGAAACGTGCTTCAGGCGGGCCGCAAAGATGCTGACAACCCCCTCGGAGGAGGCCGGGAGCTCCAGCCATCCCTCTGCATGCACAGTACCAACGTGGAAACGGGTCTCTTTGAGGCCCCGGTGCTGAGCCACCTGAGCTGCCTTTGCTTGGATGGTTTTTGATGTGACTGCTAATGTGTATCCATTTGGGCCAAGTGGGGCACCATCCCTGCATTGTTGGATGTGTCTACACTGGCCTGCATCTACAGGCCTTGAGAGTGAGGATGCAGCGGTGGTTTGTGGGTGACTCTAGGCTGCCCTTCTCTGTGTGGACCCCTATGTCCTGCACACAAGCACAGACACCTGGTCCTGGAAGTGGCCTGGGGTCCGGCCATATTCCCAAGGGCCTGGCCTGATGGCTCCAGAAGTGCTCACTGAGAGGAAGCTAGGAGGTCCTTAAGTAGCAGCTGGTGAATTCAGGGTGAAGGGATGAGAGTGGAAGGAAGGGAGAGGGGATGTGGGGTGCAGGGAGATGAGGAAACAGTGGGTGCCTCATGCTGGTCTCCAAGCCTTGCCTGGTTTTGATGAACACGTGTCTCCTTTGGGCATGGCGTGAGTCTTAACTCCCAGTGGCTTTGGAACTCTTGAGTGGTACATCTAGAAGACCACGAAAGGGGAATTCACAGTCTATGCATGAGTGCATATTCGTGCTCCCTCTCGCTCCCTGCTGCCTTCTCATTCATCCATCCATCCATCCATCCATCCATCCATCCATCCATCAGAAAATGCCTGCTTTAAGCCAGACATTGTGCTAGGGCAGAAGATACAACCAAAAATAACACAGACCCTGTCCCCTGGGGCGTATGCAGTCAGTGATGCTGCTTGTGTGTGCCTGTGTGTGTGCACCTGTGTGGGCGCGTATGTGGGGTGGAGCAGGTAGTAGGTTCAGGGGAGAGGGAAGCACAAAGAAGTGTTTCTTTCCCGTGAGCTACGTGCTCTGATGAGAAGGGGGATCCTCGTGCTGGGTGCCCCCAGCCTGAGGAGTGAGGGGGCCTGGGAGGCTCCAGGACCGGGGACAGGGAGTGTCTCAGGATAGCCTGGATTTTGTCAAGTGAAGAAAAGAAAAGCCGTGACATATGCACTGGAATAGCTACAAACACAAAACACCTGAGAGTATCAAGTGCTGACCGGGATGCGGAGCGACAGGAACGCTCAGTGGCAACGCACAGCCTTGCAGCCACTTGGAAAGCAGTTTCTTCTGAAGGTGAACATACACTTACTGTGTACCCAGCAATCCCATGTATTTACCCAGGAAGAATGAAAACATGTCTATACAAGAACCTGGATCCAAATGTTTGTAGTAGCTTTATTTATAATTTCCCCAAGCTGGAAACAACCCAGATGTCCCTCAGCTGTGGACTGGATAAACACTGTGACCCATCTCTACCACGGGCTTAGCAGTAAGGAGAAAAGGTCCTGTACGTGGGGTGACTCTCAGAGGCATCATGTTGAGGGGAAGATCTCAGTCCCGGGGGTTCCGTATAGGGTGATTCTGTTGATGTGACATCTGGAAAAGGAAAGTGTGGGATGGGACCACAGGGCTGTACAAGGGAGCCTTTGGGGCGATGGAACCGTTAACATGCTGGTTGGTGGCAGTGGTCAATCTATACATGTGTTAAAACTCATAGAACTGCACATGAAAGTTTTTACTTTTACTGTATGTAAATTAAAAAAGAATAAAACAACAAAAAGAGGGAAGGCAACCTAGCAGAAGGAACAGCATGTGCAAAGCCCTAGAGGCAAAAGTGATCTGTCAAAAGTTGGCTGGGAGGGAGTTGGGGGAACCCTCCTAGAAATGGGGCTGGAGGCAGAGCCTGGCTGTTGGGCACTAGTAGTCTCCCAACCCAGCCAGGAATTTGTGCTGTTACAGAGAGAGAAAGAGAGAGAGAGAGAGAGAGAGAGAGAGAGAGAGAGAGAGAGAGAGAGAGAGAGAGAGAAAGCCTGGAGAGGCGGAGTTGTGTTTGCATTTTAGACCGCAGTTGGGGGTAGTGCAGGGAGTGGAGAGGAGGGGGAATGTCTGGGGGATGATCCATCAGTTATGATCCTGGTGGACAGGATGGAGGAACGGGCCCTGCATCGCGAGAGGGAGCAGCTGGGAGGGATATGTGGGCAGAACTTCAGCCCTTGGTGACCTCAGATGGGGGCCCGAGGGCAGGTCAGGAGTGACTTCAGTTTCTTGCTCAGGCATCTGGGAATACAGGCCTCTCCTTGTCTACCTGCCTTCCTCCTCTCTCTTCATCTTCACTTTCATTTATCCTATGTGTCCTGTAGTCACACTTAGAAGTAATCAGGATGTAGAAGCAACTTATTTGAAAATGATACCAATCATTTTAATTCTATAAAACAGATAAATATGTGATATTCTTAAGAGCAGTGGTGAAGTTTTGACATTTCTCCCTTCATCCTCTGAATTGGTTCTGCCTTTCTAATGGTACGATGGATAGATGTAGCTGCCGTACTAAATGACCACGGTGTTACGTTGCCCTGGCCACCTTGCCCGCGGTCCCTGGTGCCCTCTGCCAGCCAGCGCAGCCACACCGGTTCCGTCCCCCTGGCCACAGGCCCAGCTGACCGCCCCTGTGGGAGGGTGGTTAGGGGCTGTAGCGGCGCCACCTCACCTAGCCCAGCTTCCCCAACGGCCGTGGGCTTGGGTTTCTGCTAAGTGGTGGTGGGAAGGGGCTGTGTCACGTGCTGTTTACTTGTGGGCAGTTTTCGTTTGGCTTTCGAGGGTGTTTGCTTGCAGTGAGCAAACAGTCTCTTCAGAACCATCTGGAGAATTCAGATCCTTCCATCTTGGCTGGGCAGCAGGTTCTCGGCTCCACGTTTAGGAGCCAAGTCAGGTAGGGATTTTTCCAGAAACACCATCCGCCAAAAAACTGGGCAAAGACAGCAGCAGGGATAGGCTAAAAGAGAGGGTGGGAGAGAAAAAAGGGACAAGCCAGAGCCGGAGCTGTGTGGATGGGAGGTGAGGAGAGTGAGGCTTAGACAGAAAGGACCGGCCCCCGCCTGTGGGCACCTGCACTGGGGCAGACAGGTGTCCTCCCAGCCCGAGAGGCTGCACGGGGCAGGGCTCTGAGCTGGGTCTCCGCAGAGCAGGGACGTTTCCCGCTGGCCTGGCTGGTGAAGGCTCCTGCCATGGAGCACATCAGCAGGGCAGACTGGGCTTGTCCAGCGCTGGCCTTGCCTCTGTCCAGACTGGCTTTGCACCAGTGCTGTGAGGTGACTTCAGTGCACCTGGCACAGGGGAATTCTCAAGACAGTCTGTCAAGGACTTAAAAAGTGGCTTTGGTACTTTTAAATGCTTGGTGACATGTTTGAGTGGAAAGGGAAGATCCAAACCTGTAACTTGATCAAAGGGTCACGATTTCAAAAAGTGCAGGATCCAAGCTGCCTTCATCCGTTTCCCCAAAGGAGATGAATGAAGCCCAGCCTCAGGGGTAATCGGATGACCCACAGAGCAGCTGCGGGGTGGGGGTCCAGGCACCCTGCTCCGAAGCAGGAGTGTTTGGTGGGTGAAAGGACGGAAGCCAGGCTGGGTGGGACTCTGGGTCACACTGTCAGGATGCCTGGGTCCAGTAGAGGGGAAAACTGCAGCTGGTTTGAGGACTGGAGGCTGGGACGGCCCGTGAATGGGCCATGTGGATGTCCATCCCTGTGCTGGGAGGTGGGTGGGCGGGACACACAGGCCTCTTTCTCCTGGACAGAGTGGCTCTGTTGTCTGTCCACACAGACGCTGAGTGTGCACCTCCTGGGGGACCTGGACCCTGGCTCAGGAACTGGCCGTTGGCAGTGGGTGGCCTCCTGGACAGCACTCATATCCCCCCCCCCCCCCCCCCCGCCGCCCGCTCCCGCCAAACCTCCTCCCTCTCCCCGCATACCCGGCCACTCACTGCCTGCAGGTTCTGGTCTGAGTTAGCTCACCCAGCGAGTTCTCTCTATCCCCAGCCCCAACCACCCCCACTTCTCCAGGTGCCTTAGAGATCCCATTGCAATTACAAAAGTGCTATTGTATTTCTTTCTTTCAGAGCATTTTCTTGCAACTTGAGTTAGAATCTTCTCTTTGCCGGCGGGCGGGGGGAGGGAGGGGCGGGCGCGCTGCGGATGGCTGACTGGGCAATGCCACCCTGTTTAGTCACTTCAGTGGCAGTCAGGAAAGGTTTCCGGCTGCTCGTTCACACTCACGCATCTCCCTGGCCGTGGCCCAGGGTGACTGGGTTTAAACTGTAATTGTCACAGCACCTGACTCTGTACAGTTTAAAGCATGAACACTTCAGAGGGTGAGTGGTCATCTGAACGATTCAGGCTGCTTCCTACCTCGGGCAAGTCAGTGAACCTTTAACCTGGCAGCCGCAGGTTCCCCCAGGAAGAGAACACTGCCCTCTTGTGGGGGGTGTGTTCCATGCTGCAATGAGCATAAAGAGCCTCGCACAATAGTCATCGGCACGTAGTAAGTGTTCAATTAATGGGAGCTGGGATTACATGGCCTCTGGACAACAGACAGGGCTGGAGATGCAGCAACGGGGCCTCTAGGACAGTTAGTAGGATCCTGCAGGGGAGCATCAGGGGGAGCATGAGTTGGGGGGTAGCTCCCAGGAAAAGGGGTTCTGGATTGGGGGATGTGTGCTATAAACGGACTGCCTTTATTTCAGCCATGCGGACCATCCCTGCAATGGTGAGCTAGAGAAAGATGTAATCGAATGATAGATGTAATTCTTAAAAAAATTAATTTATTTTCCAGTTGAGATACAGCATGATAGTAGCTTCAGGTGTACAACAGGGCGATTAGACACTTACATACCTTACAGAGTGGTCACCCGATATGTCTAGTACTTAAGGGTTCTTGACCTTAAGATTTGGGGGAGCCCTAAACTTGGTTGAAGAAGAGTTCCACCTTTGTGGGCACGGATCTCTGATGGAAATGCGGCATTTCCTCGATGGTGAATGTAGGCACAAGCCACAGGAGTGTTAGCAGGACCTGAGTGGCCAGAGAGCAGAAATCTCTGGAAGTCTGGAAGAGCCCAGAGGGAACGTGCTTAACTTTTTTTCTGCAGCCGTTTCCACTCCCTCCCTCCCCAAGCCCGAGACCAAAATGTAAGGCTGCTAATAAAAGGCAACCGGAGAAAATTTCCAACAAATGACAGGGTCTCCAGAATTCCTTCTCTCCGCGGTGTGCCCACACTGGTGCTCTGTGCGCTGGAACAAGATGGTGATTCAGTCATGGGTATGGAGAGGGCCCTTGGGGCCAGCAGGGCTGCCCCAACGTATAATCAGCGTGGAGACTGGAGCCCCACAACCAGTAAATGGGGAGCAGGGGGGCGGGAGGAGAGAGAGACAAAGAACACAATGGTTAACTCCCTCCTGTCTAGGGAGCAGAGGATTCCCAGGCCCATCTCTAGGGTCCCAGGACCCCTACGACGGGACGGAGGTAACCTCGTGGGCGTTGTCAGAAAATTACCGCCATCGTAGTAGTAACAGCAACACTAATGGAACCCAACTCTATGGCAGGCTCTGTTTTGAATGCTTTACCTACAACAGCTCATAAAACTCCCTTAGTGGAGTGATTTGTTTTTATGAGTGACAAGTCACATTCTTTTCCCACCAGACTGTCACCTTCATAAGGGGAGTGACTTTTGTCCCTTTGGTGTTTGATGTAGCTCTCCTGCCTGGAGCAGTGCTTGGCTCAGGAATTGCTGCTTCATGAACTAATGAATGGACCCTCCTGGGAGGGAGGTACTGTTCTTACCACCATTGTACAGACGAGGAAACCGAGGCCCAAGGTCACACAGCAAGGACGCAGGGGAGCTGGACTCAACATTCAGACAGCCTGGCTCTGAGCTCAGCGTTAATGGGCTGGTGGCCGCAGGAAAGCCGGGTGAGCTGCCGCCGCCTCTGGCCCCGCCTCCTCTGGCAGCCAGCTCAGGGTCTGGAGAAAGGCTGTGGTGAGCAGATTTGTGCCGGGAGCTCATCTTTCCATTGGGGACTGGTGGGGCCCTCTGGGACTGTTGGGATGTGGGGTGCTCAGGCCCTTGCCGAGCCTGTCTGTGGGCTGTGGGCCATTCACACTGGGCCTGAGGTCTTGCGGCCTCTCCGGAGAATGTGCACAAACCCTCAGAGGCTGTTTGTCTTTCTGATGACAAGTATGTTACTCTGTCCCTGGAGCAGAGACCTGGCCGCTGCACGCACCAAGTGCCTTGTGCAGAAGTGCACATTCCACACTCCGTGTGCCGAGCAGTGAGTCAGCGCTGAGGCTGGAACGTGGGCTGGACACTGTCCACTCTGTGGTGGGGCTGGCGGCCCTGTGATGGGCAGCCCCACAAGCCATGGTGCTTTGCTTGGTGTCGGTGATGCAGACGTTTTTCTTCCTGACCACGCTTCACCCTCTGAGACCCACACCTTGGGTGACCCCCTGCCACTCCCTTTAGCAGTCACAGGAAGATAGTTTTGTGTGATTGTGTCTGGGGATGGGCGAAGGGGTCTGGGATCAAATTGCCGGGTCTGAGGGTGGGCAGGCCCTCAGCAGATCCTGTTGGTCCCCCTGCTGGCCTCTGCTCCCTGCTCAGCAGGGCTCCCTCCTGGCCTGACTATTCTTTTTTTCAAGTGGCAGGTGTTGGCGTGCAGGCTGCTGTTTGCTTGAGAGAGTGGGGGAGAGCGGGATAGATAGATCTGGGATTCGCAGAGATGGGGAGAGTCTTCAGATGGGAAAACAGCACATTCTTTTCCAAAAATGCACGTCCTGGGGTTCTCAGCCAGGGGCAGCTCTGAGCCTCACTATGCAGATTCATCTCCCAGCTGTCCCCCACACGACTCCACCCAGGGAGGAGCCCTCCGCCGCCGCCACCTCCTTCTAAATGTCGTTTATTGAGCATCTACTCTGAGTCTGGAATAACTGTCAGCACTAGACATGTTATCTCAATTCGCATGACTGCCCTGGAAGGTGACATCTTCAGCTGGCTTCCCCTGAAGCCGACCTTCAGACAATGATCCCTGTGCAGGGGCTTTACTTGGAAGATGTCCCCGAAGGGTGGGGTGGGGTGAGGGTGTTGGGGGTGCGGCCAGTTTGGAAGGCAGTGTGCCTGTTGCTGCATTTTTTAAAAAAATATTTCTTTTATTGATTTCAGAGAGGAAGGGAGAAGGGAGAGAGAGAAGCATCAATGATGAGAGAGAATCATTGATTGGCTGCCTCCTGCACACCCCACACTGGGGATCTACCCCGCAACCTGGGCATATGCCCTTGACCAGAATCTAACTGGAACCCTTTAGTCTGCAGGCCGATGCTCTATCCACTGAGCCAAGCCAGCTAGGGCTGTTGCTGCGTTTTGAGATCACCACACCTTCCTGCCAACATGCACTCTGTGTTCTGGACCAACCTGGGGCACACTGGTGCGTCCCCACAAGCCAATACCCTCCCCTCCCACAGGCCCCAGGCTGTCAGAAGACAGACGTTTCCTCGTTTCCTCGGTCTAACCCTCTGTGATGCTCCCTATAACACGTCTGGGGAGCTCAGGGCCTCAGGAATGCAAACAGGAAAAGCACGATGGTCCTTTAAATGCATTCCTTCTTGCACTTGTTGGTTTAGAGTGCTGCATCCAGGAGACCCACTGTCAGGTCATCCAACAAGTGGCTGGAGTTGAGGACAGTTTGGCTTTCATTGTATTTGGGGGCAGGATGCGGTCTGGAAGACACTGGAGACTAATTTCTCCTCCTTGCTAGTTTTGCCTTTTAAAGTCTTGCCCTGGACCCATTTCCTGAACTCAGATGAACATTTTCTTGAAGACAGGGAAGGAAAACCTCATTCTTTTGGACCCCGTGGCACTGCCATGCCCTGTCGAGGACCCAGGAGATGCCTGTCACAGGAGGGAGAGGGTCAAGTGCTGGACCAACTTCACTTCATGACACAGAGGAGCCGAGTGTAACCCTCCCAGCTCCTTTCCTTGGTGGAACTTGGTGATGTACGGTCCGGCGTCAGGGACCATTCCTTCTAACACTGATGCAACTTAATCCAAGCAGCGTGTGGCCCCATCCAGCTGGACCAGGGCAGGAGGCCAGACAGAAGAGACGGAGCCAGAGCTATGAAATACTGGTCTGTGTCAGTGTGCTCACGCAGCCCTTGCCAAGTGTATGGACGGGCAGACAGTGCCTGCTTATTTACTCAAGACAGAGCGGAGACGGAAACGTGATGGACTGCCTTCACCCCTTTTGAAAGAGGAGAGCTGAGATTCGAGGTGTGTGTGTGTGTGTGGTGGGGGAAGGGGGGCTGCAGCTGCTGACTTCCAGGAATGCCTCATTTTGCCAGGGCCTCAGTGAGAAATTAGAGGAGGAGAAGACAATAAGGGGACAGGTCATTACAGCCCCAGCGTTGGGGGACTCTGGGTCACCAATACTTTTTGTATTTATGTGGCCAGTAGTCTCCTATTGCTGGTCTAACAAATGGCCACGAACTTGATGGCTTAAAACAACAAGAATTTGTTCTCTTACTGTTCTGGGAGCCAGAAGTCCAAAATGAGTCTTACAGAGCTAGACTCAAAAGTGGGTACCTCTGTCCAGTCCCTCCCTCGTCCCCTCTGGCCCCGGGCTTCTTGCTGGAAGGAGTCCTGTATCCTAATCCCCAAGTGTGAAAGCACCTTGGAGCATGTCATGTTCTGAGTAAAAGGCAGCAAAGTGGGCTGAGAGAGTTAACGTTTCCATTTCTATTGCTGTTTTTGAAGAAATCATTTTTACTTTGGCCGAGCCTTTGCCAAAATAATTTCTCGAATTGCTTTTCTTATTCTCAGGAGGGTGTGGAGAATTCACCCTGGATCCGATTTCTGCGATCTCTAAATGTAACATTCTTCTCTTTATTGTTTTCATAGCTGGTGTTCCCTGGGGCTCTTCTCCCTGTTTCTTTTCTCCCCGACTGAGAGCCATGCTTTCTAAGATGTCACGTGGTCTCCATTAACATCCCCAGCACCCGCTGTTGTCATTTGTGCAACAAGGAAGTTTCCATCATGTCACCAGGTGACCGCGGCCCTGAAGTTATGCTAGAACCCAGCCAGACAGCCAGGGTCGCATTGCTCGGGGAGAAGGAGATGGAAAGCTGAACCTAGCGGAACTGCCAGTTACCCTGCCCTGGACCTTCAGCTCCGCCTCTGCCGTAAACCCCCAAGGCCAAATATCTGTGGTGTCTTTGCCTGTTCAAAATGCTTTTCCTCAGCTGTGCCAACGATAGCATTGGCAGGGGCAGTTCAGGAAGCGTGAGGAGGAGATGAAAAGAGAGTTTTACTTTGAAAAAGGACCTTTTTCTGTCCTTAAGAACCCCCTTCGCTGCCCAGCATGCTAGCCCGTCCTTCCTGGCCCATTAGCGGAGGCCCATGTTTGGTCATCTTTTTTGACATCTGGACGTGGAGAAAAGCCGCTTTGCCTCTGTCCCTGCCAGCGGTTCCTCTGCAGCAGCTGGTGGAGCCAGGGTTTAGAGCAGGGTGTTCTGGGAAGTGGTCCGGGGAAGGACGGCTAGTGCCCCAAAGAGAGGCACGATCCTGGCTGGGATTTCCCAAAGCAGAAGAGCGGTCCTTTCCCTGTGACCCTTCAGACGTGAGTCAGAGTGTCCTGCTGGCAGGTGCAGGACAAACGGTACTCGAGTCCTTTCCTTCAAGTGTCCTTGTCTCTCAAACTGTCCCTGTGCAAAGGCCCCCGGCGCGTGTTGGGATTTTTCTTCAAGTCCTTCTCAGAAGACCTCTCTGGCTTCCTCTCCATGTGCCATCTGCCCATCTTAGGGGGCCCCTGGTTCGTGGGTTTATCTGTGACCAGGTTGCCCCAGCCATGTCACCACAGTCTGAGCCCCATCCGTAGTGACAGACTCACACCCTTGTTAGTCAACGGGAGGACGCTGCTCTCTATAACTAATTTGCCTTATTGTTATGTAATTTTTCAGGTGCCATTGTAATTCAATACTTGTATACACTACATAGTGCTCACCACTCTAAATCTAGTTACCATCTCTCACCAACCAGTAAGCCGCCCTATTGTTTGACCAGGGCACACACTGAGGCAGGCCGGTCTAGCTGGGTCCCACCAGCAAACTTTCTAGTCCAGTGTGCGTCATCTCCTTTCTCCTTCCTCTCATGAACTCTTTATTATTCAGCTGAATAGTTCTCTTCAGAGGATTTCCTCCCTCCCCCCAATTTGATCAAAGCTGCCTTTCTTTCCTCAAAGCTTTACTTGGGTGGCCCTGCGGGGACATCTGCTCAGGGCCGTTTGAACCTCTCTCTCGGCACAGCTGCGCACTTGCCAACTCCCCCAGGTTGTCTGAAGCCAAGGAAGGCCTGGGGAGGGATCCAAACATTTTGTCTACTTGAGACATTTTAAAAAGATGATTTCTTTTCCCCCAGTGGTATCCAAAAATTTGAGAATACCGCTGACGAATCCAACTTGAAAACATTTTCCTTTTTAGAAGGAAGAAAACAACACCCAGAGTCTTTGTCAGTGGCCATTTCTCCTTTTAGTTTTAATGTAAAACATTGGCATTCTTGCCAGCTGTGTGAGCCTGGGCAGATCTTAGCGCTCTGGACTTGGTTGTTTTCTCATCTGTAAAAGAGGAATGCTATGATCCCACTTCCTTATGTTCTTGTGGAGATGAAAGGAGATGCTAACCGACCTGCCATGAAAAGTTAACATCAATGAGAAGGAGTGGGGCCCAACACTTCACCCTTCGGGGTCTCCTCTATAGAAATCCTCACCATTTCCCCCGGAGCTGCGTGGACAGGATCTTCAGTGCTGAGTTCTTGGCTGTAATAAAAATGGGAAATGACCTAAAGACCCTTCCTGTAGAGGAATGGGTAAAGGATTGTGGCACAGTCCCCCTGTAAACCATTGTGTAGCAAGTTAAGTAACTTTACATGGAAAAAGGCAGAGATGGAAACAGCCTCGGGACATGTTGTCATGTCAACCAAAGCAAGCTATGGAGTAATTGCCTCCTTTTATTTATTTATCTATCTATCTATCTATCTATTTATTTATAATTGATTTCAGAGAGGGAGAAAGACAGAAACATCAATGATGAGAGAGAATCATTGGTCGGCTGCCTCCTGCACACCCCCTACTAGGGATCGAACCTGCAACCCGGCATGTGTCCTGACCGGGAATTGAACTGTGACCTCCTGGTTCCTAGGTTGACACTCAACCACTGAGCCACACTGGCTGGGCTAGTCACCTCCTTTATGCTAAAAGTAATTGCCACCTGTAGTAGACTGAGAAATTGGTACAGCCACTATGGGAGACAGTATGGAGGTTTCTCAACGTATTAAAAATAGAACTGCCTTCTGTCTTAAGTTGAATAGGTAATAAGATGAATAAATTCTGACTTCAACACAGTGGCTCAAACGGCTCTTGGCAGCCCTGCTCCCATGGGTCCTGCAGGCTCCCCAGCTCCTTCCTTCTGGTGACTCCACGGTGCCCAAGCATTGGAGTCACCTGGAGAGCTTGTAAAAACTCAGATTTCTGGGCCCCTGTTTTGATCGAGTAGTTCTGGGTTGGGGCCTGCGAATTTGCCTTTCTGACAAGTTCCCAGGTGATGCTGATGGTCCCGGGACCACGTGTTGAAAATTACTGTCCCAGGGTGTGTCCTTGCCAACAGGTGCAGAGCTGGTGGCTGGCAGCCCACTTCCTTTTGAGCAAGAGGGGCAGGTAAAAGTGATGGACTCCTGCCATGGGCAAGGACTTAGTCACGTGGCCACCCCTGGAGGCAGGGAGGCAGAGTCCTCCGTAGCTGAGCAGCCCTGTGCCCCTGGGAGAAGGAAGAGTGTGTTTGTGGGAACTAGAGGCCCGCAGAGTGGCCCTGGGACTCCCATGGAGATGAAGAGAGGGCCGGCACTCAGCGGTGGGGACAGATGTGGAAGAGACTTACGGTGCTTGGTGACCAGTGTCATATGGCGGTTTATTCAAGGGGGAAGCCCCTGTCTGCCTGCAGGCATTGCCAAGGCTGCCCTGGACATAGGCAAGCCAAGCTTTGAAGCAGGAGTGCTGGCCGAGGTGCCCACCTCTCTTGAAGGCGGTTGGATGCCACTCGCCTGGCCTCTGTGCCTTTCCCTCTCAGGGATCCAGGATGGGCCTCCCTTCCGCAGCCCCCTTGTTTTGTGGGTTGGGCTGATGTTACCCCAATCTCAAACTTTCTTTCTCTACCCCGCCCCCAGGCACCTTGGGTCTGGAGAAAGCTGCGCGGCAAGAGGCGGCTGGTCATGGCATCCTGCCTCCTGATGACCCTGTCTGTGATGGCTGTCACCCGTTTCCCCGCACAGCCTCAAGCTGCCGTGGAGCCCCAGGGGGTCACCGGCACCCCTGCCCCCCACGCCCCGCAGGCTCTGCCCTCTCGCTGGAGGCAGTGGACAAGGAACCTGCGTTTCTGGAGAGGCTGGGCCCTGCCCACGAGTTCCGACCCAGTGTGCACTGAGGAGCAAGGCCACCGGGGGAGAGTGGACAGCAGCAGGTCCCCCGGAGGGGACAGCAGGCATGTGGGGCGGGTCAAGAGGGACATTGCTTTGGCATCTCTAGGAGATCTGAGACTCAGTACCCCGCGTCTTGTGCCCCTGAGGGAGGATGAGGTCAGGAGTCCAGGAGCCAAAGACCTGCGGCCCCCTTGGGAGAATGGTCCCATCCGGGAGGCACAGAGTGACATAGGCGCCCTGCTCAGCCCCGTCACAGGGCACCAGAGAACTGCTGCTGGCCCGACCCTGCGGCCCCATCCAGAGAGAGGCAGGGCTCTGCCAGGGGCTGGGAGCAGTGCCTTGACTGGTGGGCAGCCAGCAGGGGATCCCACCCCGGCCCCAGGGAGTCGCCGGTGGCCTGGCTCCGTCGGGGAGCTGCAGGGATCCATGTGGTGTGCCCCCGAGACCCCTGGGCTGTTGACCGGCTCGGGGACTGACGGTCTGGTGCCCCCATGGTTCACAGAACATGATGTGCAGATCCTCCGGCTGTTGGCCCAGGGGGAGGTGGTGGGCAAAGCCAGGGTCCCCGGCCACGGGCAGGTGCTGCAGGTCGGCTTCTCCGCTGAGGGTGCCTTTGTGGACACATCTCCTGGGCTCAGCGGACTCTGCTCCCAGGGACTCTGCGGCCTGATCAAGAGGCCCGGGGACCTGTCCGAGGTCCTGTCCTTCCACGTGGACCGCGTGCTGGGGCTGCGCCGGAGCCTGCCGGCTGTGGCCCGGCGCTTCCACAGCCCCCTGCTGCCCTACCGCTACACGGACGGTGGCGCCAGGCCCGTCATCTGGTGGGCACCTGACGTGCAGCACCTGGGTGACCCTGACAATGACCAGAACTCTCTGGCCCTGGGCTGGCTGCAGTACCAGGCCCTGCTGGCACGTGGCTGCAGGGGGCCGGGCCAGGCGCCCTGCCTGGACATCCACCACGCCGAGTGGGCACGCCTGGCTCTCTTCGACTTCCTGCTCCAGGTATGTGGGTCCGGGCTGAGTCCTGGAGGGCAGCAGAAGTGGCGATGGATGGTGATTCTCCCCCAGCCTTGTCTTTTGAGCACCAGGCACCTGTTTTTGTTATTTTCCAGCCTACGGGCTTATTCATCCAGGTCCGAGTGCTGGAATGGCGAGTGGCAGCTCATGAGAGCCGATGGTTCATATTTTCAGGAGTTTTGTGAGCTGGAAAAAATTTAATTATAAACAAGAAAACAAAAAAGGAAAAAAATTATATAAACTAACAATGTAATAATTAGCAACAAAGGTAGTAGATATTCAGGGAAAATGAATTGTCTCACCACATTTTCCTAATTCTCTCACCACATTTTCCCTGTTATCTGTGAGCTTGAGACTATTTGCGTGTCTGGGAAATACTGTGTAGCGGTGGCTCATCTCCTGTCAGCTCCGCTGTCAGTCGTGTTGGCAGCTCGGATTGGCCAGGGTGCGACTATTTACACCATGAGAGTCAGCACGTGCTGCATATGGGCCCCCTCCTCCTGGGGAGCTAACCATTTACCAGCACACGACTGTTTATCACATTCTATCCGTGACTCGGCAAGGACTCAACATGGTTGTGTAATTTAAAAAATGAGAGAGAGAGAGAGAGAGAGAGAGAGAGAGAGAGAGAGAGAGAGAGAGGAAATGGGTGATACAGGTCAAGCCTGGGCACTGAAGAGAGAAGGAAGCCACCGGGCAGCTGAGGTTCCTGTTGTGCCAGCAGGTAACCTGGAGTTTCTGGGGACAACAGGTTGGAGTTTCTGGGGACCCTCAGTCAGGGCGCAGGGGTAACTGGGGGACTGCGGCCATCAGCTGTTACCTGTCTGGTCTGGGGTCGCTCTGTGGTGCATATTCCATGTTTCTCAGAATTGCCTCCCGGGATTGCGCCCCAGGTACCCGCAGTGGTCGCTGCTGGCCTCCCTGGGTCTCGTCCCCTGCTTGGGTTTGGGATTAGTTCACAGATAAACTGCTTTCACTCGAATCCTTGTCTCGGTCTGTCCCAGATGATGACACTGACCTGTGAGGTTTCTGCACAGGAGATCCTTTGTGAAATGTACTTAAGGCAGTGCCTGGTGGAGGCACACGCTCAAGAATGAGCAGGCACTGCCCCTGACACTTGTCAGGAATGGAGTCATCCACTCTCCATGAAAGCTTATGGGTGAGATACTACATTTATCTCTGTTAAAGTGGAGAAATTGAGGCCCAGAGCAGTGACGTTACTTGCCCAAGGTCACAGCTGGAGGAGCGGAGATGCAGCCTGGATGGTCTGACTCCAGAGCTCACCCTCTCAATCAGCATCACTAGTCACCTGGCCATGACTGAGGGCAGGAAAAGGGGACCATTGCAGGGATGCCCTTGAGACTGGGGTACCTCCGCGCAAGGCCCCGGTCCAGCTGATGTGCACACGGCAGCTTTCTGCTCCACACAGAGGCCCTCTGTCTGTGCCCCGGGGCTGCGGTGTGGGACCTCCCTCAGCTGCCAAGGCCTGCTGTGGGGATGGAAGTCTCAGCCGCCAAAGCACACACAGGTTGGGTGTGTGGTCAGATGCGACTCGGCTGGCCTCATGCCACCTTTTCCCTGGTCTGCTGAAGACTGGTCAAGTCCAATACTCTTCTCTGGCTGATGCTGCCTTCCTAGAGACCACTGGCAAGTGGAGAGAGGCGGGGCTGTGGGTTTCCCAGCCCAGGAACTGGAGGTACCTTCTGACCGGGCGTTGGGAACAGACTCCACCTACAGCCCACTTTATTCTATGCTTGCTCCTTTATTTTGTTTGATCCAGTACAAACCCTTGCTTTTCTGTGTGTGTGTGTATCACAACATACCATTTACCTGGACACAGAATACACAGGAACTGCACACATACACATTTCTATACCCCCACGAGTCCTATGCTTTTCAAATCCCACATAACACTCTGAATTAGTGGTTGTAGAGATAATGCTGTGTAACAAAACTCTCCCAAGCTCAACAGCTTAACACACCAGCTCTCCGGGTCTTGCTCTAGGGCAGCCGTGGGCAAACTACGGCCCGCGGGCCGGATCCGGCTGTTCTATCCGGTTCTCTTGCTCTCCCCTCCGCTCCTTTACTTTGAATTTATATTAGTTCACACAAACACTCCATCCATGCTTTTGTTCCGGCCCTCCGGTCCAGTTTAAGAACCCATTGTGGCCCTCGAGTCAAAAAGTTTTCCCACCCCTGCTCTAGGGTCTGTGGGTCAGGGGGGCTCAGTTGAACTTGGGCTCCACCTGCTCTTCACTTCTCATTCCGGAGCCCAGGCTGCAGGAGCAGTACCACCTGGGCAACCCTCTCCCGGCGAAGGGAACAAGCCGTGAGCTCAACCAAACTGCAGGAGCATGTTTAAGGCCTCTACTCGTACTCCTTTGGCCAGAGCAAGTGAATGGCCACGCCCATTGTCAGGGACGGGAAGCACACTCTGCCCAGAGTTGAAGGCGGAGCGGAGAAAATATCTGTTGGACAATCATCAAATCAGTCACAACATCTCAAACAAATGCACGCTTATACATGCACCTTATAAGCTCACATGTGCTATAGCCACACACCCACACATACAGTCCATAGGGTTCCCAGACACTGCCGGGCAGAAATTTTTAAAATTTGTATATTATTGAGCTGTTCTTTTATGACTTCTAGGTTAGTATATTTCAAACTAGAGGCTCAATGCACGAAATTTGTGCAAGGGCCTTGGCCCTGGCCCCCACCAGCCACGGCAGCGGCCAGGGGCCTCTGCCGCCTCTGCTTCAGCCCCCACCTGCTGTGGCTTTGTCTGGAAGGAAGGACATCCAGAAGGACGTCCGGTCTAATTAGCATATTATGCTTTTATTATAGATGGCCGTCCTCATTTCTAGGCTGTTTTGAAAGTTCTCCCATGTGTTTTCATATATCTTTGATCCTTCTGGAAGTTACTTGGAACAAAAAATAAGGTACAAAACAGTGATTTCCGCCCTGCCCCCCCTCAAATGGCAACCCAAATGTCCCAGCACCATTTGCTGAATAATCCATCTTTCCCCCAGTCTGCAATGTTGCCAGTTTCCATATGTATGTAGGTCTATTTCTGGACTATTTTCTGTTCCAGTAAAGGGTCTATTTATATGCCAGAATCACACTGTTTTAATTACTGTGCTTCATAATTTATGTTACTAACCAGCAGGGCGTGGTCTTTCTCATTGCTCTTTCTTATAATTTCCCCCATATCCTTGCATACTATTCTCATGAAACTTAAGAGTCAGCTTGTTACTTCCTTCTCCTTCCCAAGTCCTTTTGGGATTTTATTGGAATCAAATTAAGTTTGTGTGAACTGAGACAGAAATAATTTACACTCTGAAATGTAGAGTCTTCCAGAGAAGAGTAGGATATGTCTCTCCCTTTATTCACGCTCCCAAAAGCATCTTGATGTTTCCCTCAGCTGGGTCCTCGATTTTATGTTTGGTTATTTCTGGGTATCTCGTCTTCTGTGGCCATTGAAAACGTGACCTTTCTCCTCCTCTATAGGTTCTGGCTGATAGCTCTGGGTCTGTGTGGAGGCTATTATTTCTGTGTATTAGTTTGGTTACTGGCCACCTGCTAACTTCGTTTGGCCACCTGCTAACAGTTGTTTGCTTTGTCCTTGGCTTTCCAAGTTCACCATCATTTTATCTGTAATGAATATCTTGTAATCACCTCTTCTTTCTTTCTCCTACCTCATGACGTTGCTGGTGCCTCCAGAGCAATGGTAAATATTAATGGCATGACGACGGTGACTTGTTTCTGCAGACTTGGGACAAGTTCTACAGTTTTTGCTGTGGAGGAGTCATCTTTTAATGGATGCGGATCAGGAATGGGGGGAGAGAGGCATGGGCCACCAGGGACAGCCTGCGGTTCTTCTGGAATCCACCAGACCCAGGTCAGGCCCTGGCTGAAGAACCGGTCCCGGCCTAGGAGCCTGGTGGGTCAGTTAGAGGACTTGGCCACGCCTCGTGCCCTGCGCTGGGCTCCCTCCAGACCGCGCCTCCTCCCCAGCTGGGCCTGGTATCCCTCCTGGAAGACTGCAGTGTATTGTCCTGTCCAGATGTCCTGTTTGGAGACCACAGAGCCAGGCCTCCCCCTGAAGCCTTCTGGTGATGGCGCTCAGGGCAGGGAGGTGGCGTGATGGGCAGGCTTTTCTGTGATCACAGTCCTCATGTGAAGCCCCCTCTAGATCTTTCCTGCTGCCAGCCAGCCATGTACTTCATCCATTCATTCTTCCACCCCAAAACTTCGGCTAAGTCCCTGGCTGGGCTGCACAATGTGTTGGGTGCTGGGATCAGCTTGAATCACACCTACACTTTTGCCATCAACTGATGCCAGAAAACAGGTGCCTGCCACATTCTAACTTAGCCATCAGAGCCAGACTGCCTGGTCTAGACTCCACCACTTGCACACTGTCAGACATCGCACATTACCCAGCCCCCGTGACTCAGTTTCCCCATCCTTGAAATGGGATAATAACAGATCGACGTCCTGGCTGCTGGGAGGAGTTAATGGTGTGTAAAGCACTCAGAGTGGTATGTGGCACAGAGTAAGGGCTTTGCAAACGGCTTAAGTTCAATTAAACAAAAACTTCAGTTCACATCATGATTATGCAACATTGGTAGGTTGGTCAGAAAATTAGAACAGCGAAGGATTTTTTTTTTTTTTTTTTTTTGTAGCTCCTCATTTTTTCAAAAAGGGGGGAAAGAATCAAATCCTGAAGGGCTGTGGAAATGAAATTTGAAGTTGGTTTTGTTGGCTGCTAGTCTGCTGTTGTTTAACGGAATTTCTCTTAAGTGGAAAAAAATAACCAGATGGTGTGGCTCAATAATCAAACTGGCGACGAGGCCCGGCCAGACCCTTCTTGTTAGACACTAAATGGGTGAAGATTTGGGGAAGCCAGCAATACACGTGTCATACAGGCCAGTATTCCTTGTAGCTTTCTCTGGAAATAAACACTGCAGCAAGCTGAAATCTGCACAGGATGGCCTGGAGCCACGTGTGGCCTCCCAGTGGACATGCGTTCAGCATCAGACGCTGAGACCTCAGGCCCGAGGGCAGGAGCAGCTGTAGATGAAGCGGTGGGTGTGGCTGGAAATCCCTGCTGGCCTGAGCTTAGTGTGCAGGGTGGGCCGCCGGCCAGAGGGGCAGAGCAGCAGCCCCATTAGGAGCCAGAGGCCAGCTACAGAGCCACGGAGGACTGCCCCCAGCGCGTGGCTCAGGGGCCAGTGGCCTGGGTGCTGTGCCACCCGCCCTCAGAGGATAGGTGTCCCCACAGGTCCATGACCGCCTGGATCGCTACTGCTGTGGCTTTGAACCTGAGCCCTCAGAGCCCTGTGTGGAAGAGGGGCTCCGGGAGAAATGCACAAACCCGGGCGAGCTGCGACTGGTCCACATCCTGGTATGTCCCTCATCACCCAGACTCCGGTCTCCCTGTCTCCTTCCGAAGATGCTGTTAGTGAGGTTCTGGGATCGTGTGGTCCAGGGGTTCCCAATCCTGTTCCTTTTAGTAGCAGAACCCTTTGAATAATACGTAAAACTGGGCACAGGTGTTGGGGGTGGTGGTGAGCTGTGTGTGTGAGCCTATACATGCGCCATACGTCCTGCAGTCCTGCGGGCAGCTTACCTGTGCACCTGCCCCATTCTCACCCATGCTCCTCACCCCTCTGGCCACCAGAGCAGGACTCAGTCCCTCTGCCTTGCAATTCCACAGGATGGCGCTGTGGCCTGGCCCAGGTTTGAACCAGCCTGCTATTTATTAGCAGTGGGACCTTGTGCAAATTACTTAACTTCTCTGTGCCTGTTTCTATAAAATGGGGCTCACACTAGTGGCCCCCTTCTCAGGTTGCTGAGAGGGCTCACTGAGATGATGCTTGGAAGCACTGAGCAGTGTCAGCACCGTCAGCTGACTGCTCAGCACCTGGGGACCATCTGGCAAGTAGCAGGTGGATAGTGCGACTGACAGCTCAGGGCCCCCGAGCGCCTTCACCCTGACACAGTCCCAGAGCGCCAGCCACTTCCCCCACCTCTGTCTCTGCCCATCTTCTCCCCTGAGGTCCGGAGCAGCGATCCATCTCATCTGGTCTACATCGATAATGCCGGCAACCTTCAGCACCCTGAGGACAGGCTGAACTTTCGGCTGCTGGAGGGCATAGATGGGTGAGGGTCAAAGGGGTTGGGTGGAGGTTCAGGGACTGAGGCTTGATGGCCCTGCTGGAGACTACGGGACCTTAAATCGGGGCTCTGGAGAAGTCCACAGTCTGCCATCAGACAAAAGCTGTTAGGTCTGAGCCTTGGGAGGGGTGTGGGGACCTGGGAAAGCTGAGAGGTATACAGCCAGCAGGCCCTTCAACTCCTGGATGGAGTGCCCCACCCCCAGTATCCAGAGAGCCTCCTGGCCCACAGGACATCAGCTGCCCTAGTGGGGTAGAGGCAGGCTAGCCCTTCCTTTACCCTAGATGGGTGGGGGTAGCCTGGTAGCATGTCTTCCTGTCTTCCTGCTCAGTCTTGGCAGGCAGCTCAGCCTTCCTAGGACTCTCTGGCATTTGCCAGCAGAGCAGCAGGCATTGTCCCCGGAAGGGCAGAGCTGACTGGCCTGGCTTCTCTGTGGGATGGGACCAGCTGAAAGCTTCATCCCTGCCTGCTCTCACAGCTCAGCGGTGGAAGAGTCCCTGGTAACAAGTCATCTAGGGTGCGGCCCTTGGGACCAGGGTTCCCGGCTGTGCAAGTTCTGGCCTTCCGGCTTCACCTTGCTCAGAAACTCCCTGAGATCACCTTTGCTTTTCCTTTCTCTTCTGACCTTTGGGCACTTTTGTCCAGGTTTCCCGAGTCCGTTGTGAAGGTTCTCCAGTCAGGGTGTCTACAGAATATGCTGCTCAAGTCACTGCAGGTGGATCCGGTGTTCTGGGAAAGCCACGGCGGGAGACGGGGCCTGAAGCAGGTTCTCCAGACCCTGGAGCGGCGAGGACAGGTCCTTCTGGGACACATCTGGAAGCACAACCTGACAGTCTTCAGGGACGAGGACCCATGAACCCCACACTGCCCAGGAGGGCTCTTGCCTCGTTGGTGGGGGGCTCACAGCATGACCTGATTGGATGAGCACCTGTGCTGATGGCCACATGTCCTTGGGTTCGCCCATCTTGAAGACAAATGGAAAAAGCCAGAGCCAGAAGGGCAGCATGGATGCCATGGGCTATGCCACCTGCGTGGAAGTGGTAGGGGTGCTGGGCTTTCAATCTCACCACATTCTTTTCTGCCTTCTCAGCAATGGTTATGTACTTCCTTGCACCAATAAAGACATTCAAGAATGTTCTATGAACTGTTCCATATACTGTAAAATTATGCATCCCACATGCATATGCAGAACTGGACAAGTGTGTGTCTGTATGTATGTATGAGTGTGTGTAGATGTGTGTAGGTGTATGTGGCATGTGTACATGCCCGCACACATATATGAGATAAAGGGTCTTCATGGGTTATACTCATTGCTGGGAACTGCCTGGGCTGAAAGTCAACTCAGGTCTAAGGAATGAAACACTAAGCATTTTGTCTTTATAGGCGTTAGATGTTCAATTCTTACTCAGTTATGTTTTTGGTTTAAGGATTATAAAAGTAATATATGCTCACCAAAACCAAATTCATAACTAATAGAAGCACATAAGATAAAACATGAAGTTCCCTAGAGATGTGTATGTTTGTATTTTTATTTACACTCACACTGCATACAAATCCTATATAATAAAAGCCTAATATGGTAAGTGTCCGGTCGTCCGGTCAACCAATCAAAGCATAATATGCTAATGATATGCTAAGACCACTCAACTGCTTGCTATGACCACCAGGGGGAAGATGCTCCGACTGGCGGTAGGTTAGCTTGCTGCTGAGGTCCAGCCGATCAGGACTGAGTGAGATGGGCCAGACACACCCTGGAGTCCTCCTGTGGTCCCTTCCCGGCTGGCCAACCTCCCACAGGGAGCGGGCCTAAGCCGTCAGTCGAACACCCTTAGCACTGCCGTGGAGGCGAGAGAGGCTCCTGCCACCGCAGCTGCGCTCACCAGCTGGCAGCCCAGCTTCAGGCTGAGTGGCACGCCCCCTGTGGGAGCACACTGACCACCAGGGGGCAGCTCCTGCATTGAGCGTCTGCCTCCTGGTGGTCAATGCGCATCATAGTGACCAGTTGTTCCACCATTAGGCCGAAACGGGCTCTCCGGCATCCCCCGAGGGGTCCTGGATTGTGAGAGGGCACAGGCCAGGCTGAAGGACCCCACTGGTGCACGATCAGGGCTGGGGAAGGACGCAGGAGGTTGGCCACCCAGGGAGGGACTGCGGGAGGGCTCCAGGGTGTGTTTGGCCCATCTCGCTCAGTCCCAATCGGCCAGACCCCAGCAGCAAGCTAACCTACCAGTTGGAGCATCTGCCCCCCTGGTGGTCAGTGCACGTCATAGCGAGCAGTTGAGTGGCCTTAGCATATCATAGTGACTGGTCAACCCGTCAACTGTCTGCCCCCTGGTGGTCAGTGCACATCATAGTGAGCGGTTGAGTGGCCTTAGCATATCATTAGCATATTATGCTTTGATTGGTTGAACGGACAACCGGACACTTAGCATTTTAGGCTTTTATTATATAGGATAGAATCATCTATGTTTGTCAGCTCACTGCTTTTACTTGACTCTGTTTTCTACATTCTGTACCAGCCACCTGGGTTAACCCAGGTCATATTGATGACCGCATGGAATTCCAAGGCAGGGATGTGCCGTGTTTTACTTAGCTGTTCTCATTAGGATGAACACTAGGAGGCTCCAACTTTTCACCAATCATTAACAGTGCTGTCATGAACATCTTTGCACGGTGTGCAATTATTTCTGCCAGCTATATTTGCATAAGTGGATTTCTGCTCAAAGGGCATGTATGAGCATTTATTATTTTGAGGGAAACTGCCAAATTTCCCTCCAAAATGGGGGTGCCAAGTTATACTCCAACCAGCGGGGGGGGAGACTGAATGTCTTCCCACCACCTCACCAACACTTGCTATGCTCAAACTTTGTTTTTATTCAACTGATAGGGAAACCTACTTTTATCTTTTATTTTATAATTTTAAAAAATATATGTATTTTTATTGATTTCAGAGAGGAAGGGAAAGGAGAGAGAGAGATAGAAACATCAATGAGAGAATCATTGTTTGGCTGCCTCCTGCATGCCCACACTGGGGATCAAGCCCACAACCCGGGCATGTGCCCTGACGAGGAATCAAACTGTGGTTCATAGATCAATGCTCAACCATTGAGCCACACTAGCCAGGCAGGGAAACCTACTTCTAAAACTGCATTTCCTTAATCACTGATGAGGTTATCTTTCCAATTATTTAGTAGTTATTTGTATTTGATTTTCTGTGAGCACCTTTTTCTCTTGAGATGTTTGTTCTTTCCTTGTTAATTTGTTAGATCTTTGAATCTAATTAGCATAATCAATCTTTTCCCCTTTAGTTATGTTGTAATTATTTTGTTCTAGCTTCTCACTTGTCTCTTGACTTTGTTTATGGTGCCTTTTGCCAAGTGGAAAATTTTAATTTTCATGGAGTCAAATCTATTTTCCTTTCGCTTGGAGTACTCGAGTTTCATGCCTTCTGAGAAAGGCTGTCACTATGGTAAGATTATTGAAGTAATCTCCTATGCTTTATTCTAGAATTTACATTCACTCTCAAACCACTAAGATACTTGAAAGTCTTACTAAGTCCCTGGAAGCTCTCATGAAGAGGCTTGAGTAACCTTATAACTGTGGTTTTGAATTCTGTATCCAGTAGTTTGCTTGCTTCCTTTTCTTTCATTTGTGACATGTTTATTTGTCACCACATTTTGGCTGCTTCCCTGTGTTTGTTTCTATGTATTAGGTAGAGCTGCTATGTCTCCTGGAATTGGTAGAGTGGCCTTGTGTAGTAGGGGTCCTGTAGGGCCCAGTGGCTCAGCCTCCCCAGTCACCTGAGCTGGGCCCTCTAGGTGTGCCCCTGTGTGGGCTGTGTGCACAGTCTTGTAGTTGAGCCTTGATTGCTGTTGGCGTCTCTGGGAGGAGTTGACCTCCAGGCCAATTGGCTGTGAGGCCCAGCTGTGAAGCAAGGCCCGCTGGTGCTAGAGCCGGGTCTCGGGCCTTTTATTGATAGGTTTGGGGCACGTGTCACCAGCTGCAGCTTGTTAGAGAGGTTTTGGCAAAGTCTGAAGCCTGATCCAGACAGCCCATTCCTATGGAAAAGCTGCTGCAAACAGCTTCGGTGGGGCTGCAAATTGGATGGGCGGAGTCTCAGGGAATCACCAGGGCGGAGCAAACAGTGTGGGCCACACTGATGGAAACAGACATGGCTGCGGGTCAGCCCTACGACAGGGGAGGTCCCAGCACAAGAACAATGACCCCTGCGAGCACCCCTATGTGGGAGAAAGGCACCCCTGAGTTCCTGCCTCGATGCCAGGCCATCCAGTCCCTGCCTGTATGTGTCTGGGTCCCCCAGCGCTGGAGCTCAGAAGAAGCGGGACCATGTAAGTTTGTGCGCGGGCCCTGGGGTTCCAGCAGCCTCTTTGTCACTCAGCCACAATCCCCGGTGGTTTTTATGGCCCGAAGTTACGGGGACTTCTCTTCCCAGCTCTGGGACCCTGGGCTGGGGGTCTGGTGGGGGGCTGGGACCCCTTGCTCCTCACGGGCGGCCTCTGCAGAGACCATCTCCCTCCTGATTACAAACCCAGCACACGTGGGTGTCAGCCCAGCCGCTCCAGGCCTCCAGGAACGCTGCTCGCTCCTCGGACCATCTCACTGTGCTTTTTCTCTTTACTTCTCTAGGAGCACTTCTATCCAGCCAGCTTTCAGGCTGTTTGGGTGCCGATGGTTGTGTATTTTTGTTGTGTGATGTGGTTGTGGGAGGCGGGGAGTACCGGTGTTTACCTGCGTTGCCATCCTGGTTCTCCCTCTCTGTTCTCTTCTAGGGCCAAACCATGGTTACGTTCCCAGAATCAACCCATTGGGCTGCGGCGTGTTAGTCTTTTAGGGACCACGGGATTTAATTTGCTAACATTTTATTTAGAATCATTGCAGATACAGTCACATGTGATCTAAGGTTTCCCTTTTTGTGCACTCCATGGCCGTCTTATTTTTTAAATTAAGCAGATCTCATGAAATGGATTCAGAATTTTTCATCTTTAGTGTCCTGGAACAGTGGTCGGCAAACTGCGGCTCGCGAACCACATGGGGCTCTTCGGCCCCTTGAGTGTGGCTCTTCCACAAAATACCACGGCCTGGGCGAGTCTATTTTGAAGAAGTGGCGTTAGAAGAAGTTTAAGTTTAAAAAATGTGGCTCTCAAAAGAAATTTCAATCGTTGTACTGTTGATATTTGGCTCTGTTGACGAATGAGTTTGCCGACCACTGTCCTGGACATTTTAAGTAGGAATCATGTATTTCTCAAAGGTTTGCTAGCGCTCCCCATAAAACCACCTGGGGGGGCCCTGTGCCTTCCTCTAGATCTTTTACCACCGTCTCAAGGAGCTTCCGATGGGGGCGGGGCGGCTCACTACGAACAGCTATGATGCCTGGCATCCTCAGTGGGCACAAGGACGCAGCCGTGTCCTGGGCAAGATTTAGGCCCTTGGAAGGGGGAGTTCGGCTTCCAAAGGTTCAGGTGTTTCTCTTCAATCATCAATACATTTGTCTTCTGTTGACATCTTGCATTTTCTCCTCCCCTTTTCTTCTCAGTTCTTCCCTAGGATGCCCTTACCCAGGGCTGTGCCCCTCCTGGACTCCACAGTGTCCATTTAACTGCCCCGTTCTGCCTTCCCTCCGGAGTCCCCCCTCCCTCCCTCCTGCCTGGTGGACCTACCTTCAGCCAGAGGTGGGAGCTAGACTCTTGTCATCCTAGAAAGCGTTAAGGAGGGAGGAATGTGGAGGAACATTTCATTGCCAAAGCAGAGTGAGGGCACTCGTTTCTGTTTCTTTCTTTTCACACCACTTGACCAAGAGGCTTAAAGTTAGAGGGTCATCCAGGGGAAGGCAGCCGGCCAGGGCCCTTCAGGGAGGCGGACTGAGCTCCATCCTGGAGCATGGAAATAGGTCTGGGTGGCTGCCTGGGAAAGGAGGGGAAATCCGCCCAGCAGATGGGTGGGTTGGCTGGTCTGGTCTGTGTGTGTGTGTGTGTGTGTGTGTGTGTGTGGCTGGTCTGTGTGAGGGTGTGTGTGTGTGTGTGTGTGTGTGTGTGTGTGTGTGGTGTGTGTGTGTGTGTGTGTGTGTGTGTGTGTGTGTGGAGTTCCTGTCTGAAGATACCGAGCCAGAATCTTCCTGTCAGTGAGCAAGGCCCCAGGCTTCTAGCAAGCACTTTTGTGTCCTGATGGGAGCAGGTCTGCTCAGCTCCGAAAGAGGGACCCTGGGCAGACACTCCATGGCCCCACCCTGCCTGCCCAGTGCATGCCAGCTGCCTGTGGCACTGCGGGGCAGGGCCCATCTCTCCTGGCTTAGCACACCCAGCAAAGACACTATCTCCAGGCACTCCTCTCTACACTGGCCTCTTCCCCTGGGGAGAGGGGTGAAAAGAGGGGCAGGGGGCTCTGCCCAAGTCCACAGAACTCCAGGGTTGAGCTCAGCCCCTACCTTGGCTACTCCGCAGCTGACAATGGCTCGGATTTGGGGGCACAGGCTCCTCAGCAGGTCTCCCTTCAGTCCCCACCTTCTGTTTCAGAAAGCCTTTAAATATATGTCTCTATATCTATATCATCTATATCTATATCTATATCTATATATCTATGCTTTAAATTGTTTTTAGTTTTGCCTTTTAGAGGACTGGACTTGAATGCAGGAGCTGTGGGTTCAGATCTGAGGTCAGCACTTGACAAGTGTTTACTGAGCACCCGCTATAAAAACCACTAACATTTAACGAGTGGTGACCATGTACCAGGCACTGGGGCAGAGGTTTACATGGTTTAAAGCATTTAACCTTCCCACAACCTGATGGGTCGCTGTGATTATGATTTTATCTCCATTTTATAGATGAGGCAGAGAGGGGTTCAGTAACTTGTTCAAGGTCACCCAGCTTGTAGATGGAGGGCCAGAATTCAAACCCGGGCAGGAGCTGTGCTGACTAGTCTTGAGCCCAGGACCACCACTCACAGACGCGCCCACCGCTCTCTCCAGCCACTCTGGCATCTCATCTTCCTCTCCAGTGGTCGGCAAACTCATTAGTCAACAGAGCCAAATACCAACAGTACAACGATTGAAATTTCTTTTGAGAGCCAAATTTTTTAAACTTAAACTTCTTCTAACGCCACTTCTTCAAAATAGACTCACCCAGGCCGTGGTATTTTGTGGAAGAGCCATACTCAAGGGGCCAAAGAGCCGCATGTGGCTCGCGAGCCGCGGTTTGCCGACCACGGCTCTAACCCTTTTGGATTCAGAGCTGATGACGGGGCAGGGCCCCGTCCCTGGAATGTGGAGCTGCAAACAGACTCTGGCCAAGCGCATTCACATGCAGTTGGCTCCCCGCCATTGCTCTTTGCTTGTTAACGTCTGCTCAGTCTGTGATCTGCGTCTTTCCTGCAGACTTGAAACTTCATCCGCTTCTTATCCTTTTCAAAAAGCCCTCGCTGCCTCAGGGCGTGCTGCTGGCCCTGTGCCTCCCCAGCCGCTCCCTGGAATGAGAATGATGTGCCAACTGCAGCAAACTGCCGGGGAGGGCGAATCAGGACATTCCCATCAACCTTAGGGGCTTCGAGAACAGGAGCTTCCAGGAGCTGCAGGGGGTAAGGGTGAGGGTGGGAAGGATGTCCGCTCAGTGGCAGGCTAATGGGTCTTCAGAAAGCGGCTGGCCAAAGGTCTCCGGTGAGGCCATCGCAATCACTGGCCACTGTGCTGCCCGGCTGGCCTCACGGCAGGCCTGACCGCGTTCCTTGGCACCACACCCCAAATAAGGCCATCCCAGGGAAAATGATGGCATTTCCCAGCGGGAGAGGCTGATGATCGTAACAGGTTCTCCGGTCTCTAGGTGCAACTCCCAACAGTCCTGAGCTCTGCACATCAAAAGCTTTTCCACGGGGTCGGTGCCGCTCATGTCCCATGCTGCGTGGGTGTTCGCGTTTCACCTCGGAGACTTCAGCGGGTGTAGCCTCAGGCCCTGCTGCAGGGATGGCATAATACCTGGTGCCTTTCTACCTGAAAAAGGCAGACTTCCGAATCACAGCTGCCTCCGGGGTTCTGGTATGGAATCCCGGAGCCACAATAGCTAATTCATCACCAGCCAGGTGCGCTGCTGAGAGCTTGACACAGACTTCCTGAATGCCTGCAACAGCCCCAGCTGTGCAGCCTCATGCTAAGATGAAGTTCGGCTGGGCAGGGAGTGAGTCCCCGAGGTGCACAGATAGAGATGGCAGTCTGCCCGTGAACCTGGGGAGCACCGCCTGCCATGAACTGAGCATGGACAGTGGCCTCCACTGTGCCAAGAGCTTTTCCTATGCTCCTTATTGCAACACAGCTCCAAGAAGTAGGCTTTACTGCTCCCATTTGACAGTAAAGGAAACTGAGGCTCAGACAGGGTGTCACTTGGCTCAAGGTCACAGAGCAGGTAACTGGTGGACCTTCCTTCCTTCCTTCCTTCCTTCCTTCCTTCCTTCCTTCCTTCCTTCCTCTGTCCCTTCCTTCTCTCATTCATTCAGTGTATCTTTTTGAGCAAATTTCCCCAGAGAATGCACAATTTGGAAGGAATTGGAGGCCGTGTGCTGTGGTGGCCATATGTTCCAGATGTTTGGAGACAGGCCGGGTTTTCCATACGCCGTCTGGTTGTCAGAGCACGTGTCTTGGCATTCTGTTTGGAAAGCGAGGTCCCTGTAACTGAGACTACAGCTGTGGACCAGAGGTCAGAGGAAGAGCTCTGCCTGGGGGGGTGGCGGGGGACAGGGGGGCGCAGGGAGTGTGGGAATGGAGACCTCCCTGCACATCCTGAGGTATTTGCCCTTGTCCTGGGCTTTTGGACGCCCCCCCTGAATCCCCGAGGCTCGCCTGCCAGCTCAGGTAAGGCACTTCCTGCAGGCCCACTGCTGGACAACCTGCAGGCAAGGGCTGTAGGCAAGGACACTGGCCTTGCTGCCCCTTGAACCTTCCCCTACTCTGGCCCGGGGCTTCTTCAATGGGGAGGAGGCATTTTGGGTATGGGGGCTGGAAGCTTTCTGGGGATGAGTGGGAAAGCTGGGGTAACCTCTGGGACCTCTGGTTTCATCCAACCGACAAGGGAAGGCACTGAGTCTCAGGAAGTTAACCAGAGAGGAAGGCGTCTCCAGGCAGAAACGCAGGTTCCACACGTGAGCTGAGACCGAGTGCAGTGTTTGTCCTAAAACAGCAGGAGGGGTCGTGGGTCTGGGGACGTGGAAGGTGATGGGCCGGGTGATGGGGAAAGTGCTGGACTGTTCAGCCGGGAGGCCTTAGGGAGCAGACGGCAGAGTCAGCAGGGAGACAGATGGCAGATGGAGGCCGGGGAACCTGAGAGGTGGTGGGATATGATTGTAGGGGTGCTGGGCTGGGGACCGACCACAAACAAGGCTTCCTCACAGGTGGAGAAGGTGTGATCCGCGGTGCTTCCTGCGCAGCCCAGCTTCCAGCTCTCATTCTCTTGCCCCAACCTGCACCTGAATCTTTGATGGGTTGACTTGTTAAGACACAGATTTATTTATTTTTCAATATATTTTTTGTTGTTGATAGTATTACAGATACCTCCCACTTCCTCACCCCTTCCCCCTCTCTCCCAGCCCCTACCTCCTCCCCTCCCCCACCCCAGGTCTTTACTACCCTATTGCCTGTGTCCATGGGCATAGAAGTATGTACGTTCTTTGGTTTATCTCTTCTCGTCCCTCCAACTCCACATCAAGGGATGCCAGTCTGTTCCATGCCTCCATGATTTGGGTTTTATTTTGTTGGTCAATTCATTTTGTTCACTAGATTCCACAAATAAGTGAGATCACGTGATACTTGTCTGTCTCAGTTTGGCTTATTACACTTAGCATAATATTCTCCTGGTCCCTCCATGCTGTCCCAAAGGGTAAGAGATCCCTCTTTTTTACAGCTGCATAGCATTCCATAGTGTAAATGTCCCACAGCTTTTTTATCCATTCATCTACTGATGGGCACTTGGGCTGTTTCCAAACCTTAGCTATTGTAAATAATGCTGCTGTGAACATAGGGGTGCATGTATTCTTTCTGATTTGTGTTTTGGGGTTTTTAGGATATATTCCCAGAAGTATATCTGGGAATACTGGGTCAAACAGAAGTTCCATTTTTAATTTTTTGAGGAAACTCCATACTGTTTTCCATAGTGGCTGCACCAGTCTGCATTCCCACCAGCAGTGTATTAGTGTTCCCCTTTTTCCACATCCTTGCCAGCACTTGCTGTTTGTTGATTTTTTGATGATAGCCATTCTGACTGTTATGAGGTGATATCTCATTGTGGTTTTAATTTGCATTTCTCTGATGATTAGTGACTTTGAGCATTTTTTCATATGTCTCTTGGCCATTTGTATGTCCTCTTTGGAGAAATGTCTATTCAGGTCTTCTGCCCATTTTTTTTTTTTAAATATATTTTATTGATTTTTTACAGAGAGGAAGGAAGAGGGATAGAGAGTTAGAAACATCGATGAGAGAGAAACATCGATCAGCTGCCTCTTGCACACCCCCTACTGGGGATGTGCCCGCAGCCAAGTCACGTGCCCTTGACCGGAATCGAACCTGGGACCTTTCAGTCCACAGGCTGACACTCTATCCACTGAGCCAAACCGGTTTTGGCTTCTGCCCATTTTTTAATTGGATTGTCTTCCTTTTGTTGGGTTGTATGAGTACTTTATCTATTTTGGATATTAACCCCTTATCAGATGTATCATTGGCAAATATGTTCTCCCAAACAGTGGGTTCTTTTTCCCTAGGAGATGTATTTGAAAACAGATTGGTACATGAAATGTCTGAGATTTTACTGCCTATGTTCTCCTCTAAGATTTTTATGGTTTCACCAGAGGCCTGGTGCACGAAAATTTGTGCAGTGGGGGTGTGTGTCCCTCAGTCCAGCCTGCACCCTCTCGCAGCCCAGGAGCGAGATGTCCACTTGGGGGATGTCCACCTGCTGGCTTAGGCCCGCTCCCCAGGTCGGCCGTTGGACATCCTTAGCGCTGCCACGGAGGTGGGAGAGGCTCCCCCCACTGCCGCCACTGCGCTCACAGCTGTCAGCCCAGCTTGTGGCTGAGTGACGCTCCCCCTGTGGGAGTGCACTGACCACCAGGAGGCAGCTCCTGCGTTGAGCATCTGCCCCCTGGTGGTCAGTGCATGTCATAGCAATTGGTCCTTCCCTGTTGGTCTGCCTTTAGGGTCAATTTGCATATTACCCTTTTATTACTGGTTTCATGCTTTACATTTAAGTCTTTTACCCATCTTGAGTTTATTCTTGTGTATGGTGTAAGTTGGTGGTCTAGTTTCATCTTTTTGCATGTGTCTGTCCAGTTTTCCTGGTACCATTTGTTGAAGAGACTGTCTTTACTCCATTGTATGTTCTTGCTTCCTTTGTCAAATATTAATTGACCATAATGGTGTGGGTCAGTTTCTGTGGTCTCTGTTCTGATCCATTGGTCTATATGCCTGTTCTTGTGCCAGTACCAGGCTATTTTGGTTATAATGGCTTTGTAGTATAGTTTGATATTCGGTATCACAGTACTCTTACTTGTTCTTCTTTCTCAAGATTGCTGCAACTATTCAGGGTCTTTTATAGTTCCATAGAAATTTTTAAAGTGTTCTAGCTCTGTGAAGTATGCCATTGGTATTTTAATAGGGATTGTGTTGAATCTGTAGATTGCTTTGGGTAGTATAGACATTTTAATGATGTTAATTCTTCAATCCATGAATATGGTATATGCTTCCATTTGTTTGTATCTTCCTCTATTTCTTTTTTCAATGTCCTATAGTTTTCCAAGTACAGGTCTTTTACCTCCTTGGTTAAGTTTATTCCTAGGTATCTTATTTTTTTCATTGTTGTAATGGTAAATGGGATTGCTTTTTTAGTTTCTCTTTCTGAGAGTTTATTATTGGTGTATAAAAATGCCATCAATTTGTGGATATTGATTTTGTATTCTGCTACCTTGCCAAATTCATTTATTACATCCAGTAGTTTCCTGGTGGAGTGTAGGGTTTTCTATGTACAATATCATGTCATCTGCAAATAATGACAGTTTTACTTTCTCCTTCCATTTTGGATGCTTTTTCTCTCTTCTTTTTGTCTGATTGCTGTGGCTAGGACTTCCAGTACTATCCTATATAATAAAAGCCTAACATGCAAATCGACCAAATGGTGGAATGACCAGTGGAACCACCGGTTGCTATGACGTGCACTGACCACCAGGGGGCAGATGCTCAACACAGGAGCTGCCCCAAGCCCCACAGGCCCCAGGCCAGCCAAGGCAGGTGCCAGTGGGGGGCCCCTGATCGCCCTGCAGATCGGCCATGATCGCCGGCCACGCCTAGGGACCCTACCCATGCATGAATTTTATGCACTGGGCCTCTAGTGTTGAATAAGAGTGGTGAAAGTGGACATCCTTGCTTGTTCCTGTTCTTAAGGGAAACACTTTTAGTTTTTGCCCATTGAGTATTATGTTTGCTGTAGGTTTGCCATATATGGCCTTTATTATGTTGAGGTCTGATCCCTCTATTCCCAGTTTACTGAGAGTTTTTTATTTAAAAAAAAAAAGGGTGCTGGAAAAAAAAAGAAGGGTGCTGGATTTTCTTGAATGCTTTTTCTGCATCTATTGATATGACTATGTGGTTTTTATCTTTCAATTTGTTTATGTGATGTATCACATTTATTGATTTGTGAATATTGTACCAGTCTTGCATCCCCAGTATAAATCTCACTTGATGTGGTATATGATCTTTTTAATATATTGCTGGATCCAATTTGCTAATACTAGTATTTTGTTGAGGATTTTAGCATCTGTGTTCATCAGGGATATTGGCCTGTAATTTTCTTTCTTTGTAATGTCTTTATCTGGTTTTGGAATTAGGATAATGCCAGCTTTATAAAAAGAGCTTGGAAGTGTTCCTTCCTTTTGAATTTTTTGGAATAGTTTGAGGTGGATGGGTGTTAGTTCTCCTTTGAATTTTTGGTAAGATTCACCTGTAAATCCATCCGGTCCAGGACTTTTGTTTGCTGGAAGATTTTTAATTACTGCTTCAATTTCATCAGTTGTTATTAGCCTATTCAGGTTCTCTGATTCTACCTGATTGAGTTTTGGAAGATTGTATGTTTGTAGGAATTTTTCCATTTCACCCAGGTTGTCCAATTTGTTGGCATGTAGTTGTTCATAGCATTTGCTTACAATTCTTTGTATTTCTGTGGTGTCTGTTGTTATATCACCTCTTTCATTTCTGATTTTATGTATTTGGGCCCTCTCTCTTTGTTTCTTGATGAGTCTGGCTAGGGGTTCATCAATCTTGTTTATCTTTTCAAAGAATCAGCTCTTGGATTTATTGATCTTTTGAATGGTTCTTTTTTTTTTTGGTCTCTATGTCATTTATTTCTGCTCTGATCTTTATTATTTCCTTCCTTCTACTTCCTCTGGGCTTTTCTTGCTATTCTCTATTCATTTAGTTGTAGGGTTAGTTTATTCTTCTTGCTGAGAAGTCTGGGGTGGCATCTGTGGTGGGGACCCAAACTGCTGTTTCTGACTAATTAGATCAGGCAAAGACTCAAAGCCTCCAGAGAACCGCCTCTATCTGCAGACTGGATTGAGTCTGGAGTAGCCACAAGCAATTGTCCAAAGGTGGGGTGAGAGGTTTTCCAACAGGGTGGAGCAGCTGCTTCTGCCTGGAGACTAATTGTTATTCTCAGTCTCTTGATGAGCCTCAGAAACTCCAGGGCAGGGCAAGGGATTTTCCAATAGGGTTGGTCAACTGTCTTCCCCCAGGCAAAAACATCTGGATAGCAAAGGTTTGCCTAAGAAAGATGATGTCTGCAGCATGAGTGAATGACTCAGTACAGGAAACCGTGATGTATGCTTTCTGAGCTCTAACCCCAGATCCTCCAATCCTGGTTTGTTTATACAGCTCCAGTCCACTCTGCCCTCCCTCTGCCAGAGCGCAAGGTGAGTGGCTGAGTTTGAAATTTTGTGTGTTGGCCCTTTAAGAAGGTGCCTGCATTTCCAGCCATCTCTCCCTGGCAGACAGCAACCATGCTGCTTTTCACAGCCAGATGTTACATGGGCACCTTTCTCAGTTTTGGTGCTCTCTGCTGGGGGTCCAGCTTGGGGATCAGACCCCAGAGTTCTCAGTGGTAACCCCCCACAGCTGAGATATCTCTCCAGAACTTCAGCTGCTGTCTGTGGGAGCCTGGCCAGCCCTTTCTCGCCTCCACCCTTCCTATTAGTCTATGCAGTCTTCACTTTCTGTCCTTGGTTATCAGGGTTCTCTCCAGCTAGTCTTCAGTTGATTATTCAGGGTGGGTTTTTTTTGTTGTTGTTGTTTTTTTTGCATTTTAGTTATAATTCCAGTTTGGTCCTGGGAGCATGTCTGTGAACTTCCACTTGCTTCACTGCCATTTTTAATCTCCTAAGACATAGACTTAAAACAAACTAGCATTGAGAAATAATATGCTTAATGTTAAATGCACTTTAATAATTCCTATAGCCCTGGCTGGTTTGGCTCAGTGGATAGAGCATTGGCCCATGGACTGAAGGGTCCTGGTTCGATTCCCGTCAAGGGCACATACCTTGGTTGCAGGCTTGATCCCCGGCCATGGTAGGGCCACATGTGGGAGGCAACCAATCGATGTGTCTCTCTGCCTCCCTTCCATTCTCTCTAAATATCAATGGAAAAATATCCTTGGATGAGGAGTAACAAAAACAAAACAAAGCAAAACAAAAAAAACAAACAAAACCCCCCAAATAGTTCCTGTATAATAACAAAGAAATAATTCTTGCCTACTAAATTTCTGAAGTGTACGAAGTACAGAGATGGGGTGGTGGACTAATCCTCACCATGCAGGATGTGCGTACATGGATGGATGTATCTGTCAAACTCATGGGACTCCACACCGAAGATGTATATGTTTCACCATAAATTAACTAAACATCAATTTTTAAAAAATATGTTAAAAACAAACAGAAGCTGCCCTGACCAGTTTGGCTCAGTGGATAGAGCATTGGCCTGTGGACTGAAGGGTCCCGGGTTTGATTCTAGTCAAGGGCATGTACCTTGGTTGCGGGCACATTCCCAGTAGGGGGTGTGCAGGAGGCAGCTGATTGGTGTTTCTTTCTCATCAATGTTTCTGACTCTCTATCCCTCTCCCTTCCTCTCTGTAAAAAAAAATCAATAAAATATATTTAACCGCCCCCCCCCCCCAAAAAAAAAACACAACAAAAAACAGAAGCAAAAGAAGAAAAGCAGTGATACTCAGTGCTATCAAGGGTGGCTGGGCTGGGTGTACCAAATGCTGTGATACCAATTCCTTTGTGATTCCACACAATGGAAAGCCACCCAGAATCTTCTTCTCAAAGAATAATGCTCAGTGACATGGGGAAGCATTCATGCTATAATGTTAAGAGAAAAAAATACCAGGACTAAGTTTCACATAAGGCAGGACTTCAAATTTGGAAAAGGTGAACTGGACACAGGCAGAAACGCATTGGTTCACTGAACCAATGAACCATTCATGGAGCTCCTTCTGCCACCCTGAGCTTCTCGCCTGTGGGCACCTCCTTGTGGGAGCTGAGCTGGGGTTTGGGGGATGGATGTGGCAGCCTAATTGCCAGAGAGCTGGAGGAGACACACGTGGGTTTTCCAGCACTTGAGCTGAGTTTTCCCTGTTTCATTGAGGTGTAATGTGCATGTATGAAGTGTGTCAAGTGCTCTAGTCTCAAGTATAAGCCGATTGCTCGCGTGGACAGCTGCTGTGGGACCACCACCCTGATCAACATTCCCAAGTTCCCGTTCATCCAGTCTTGAACCCTTTCCAGTACCACGGCTCTGACCTGTTGCCACAGATTTGTTTTCCTGTCCTAGGATTTCATATAACTGGAATCATATGGCATATATTCTTTTGGGCCCGACGTCTATGTCTGTGAGGTTTATATTGTTGCACATACCCACAGTTCATTCTTCAATTGCTGTGTCCTCTGCATGAATTTACCTGCCGATGGCCACTGGGGTGGTTATTTTTGTCTGGTCAGAGCTGGGAATATTTTATACATGTCTTCTTGATGAGATTGGCATTCATTTATGGGTATACTAGTATATCTAGAAGTGGAATTGCTGAGATATGCGGTAGCTGAGATGTGTGTTCATCTTTACTAGGAACTGCCAAATGGTTTGCCACATGGTTGCACCATTTTTACCCTCCCCCCTCCCCTCTGCCCCCCAGCAGTGTCTGAGACTCCTGATTGAACTGAACTTTTTTATGTGGATCCATGTGGCAGTCTGAGGCGGTGGCAGGTGGAGGGTATAGTTAGGGAGAAAGATACTCGGGGTAGAAGGAATGTCACGGAGGCACATGTTGACCACAAAAATGTGCTCCTCAGATCTCTTCCCATCAATCCAGTTGCCGAACCGGCACTGAGACCACTCTTCCCACAGTGGCTCAGCCAGAGACCAGGAGACTCGTCTGATAGACAACTCCAGCTCCAAAAACTCCTGATTGTCCTGGAGCAAATCTCTCAGAATGAGCTACAGCCTGAGACCCTAAGTCTTTGACACCTCTCTTTCCCTCTCTCCTTCGCAGCAGTCAGACCTGTATCAGAGTCGCCCTTTGAAGAAAAGGCTAAAACTCTTTCTCCTTCTCTAGGGACAAATTTGACTTGGGGGTTAACGTTCTAGCTGTTTCCATGGGAGCCAGGTAAAGGGGGAATGTCAGGTGTTTTATTCTGCAAATCCGCTGACAGTAAAACGGACCTCTGCTGGACAAACCACATCTGGACGGAGGGACTGTGAATGAACTACAACACGTGGCAGGACTCCATAGCACAGGCTTCCCCGAGGGTGACAACTCTTATAATCGCACAAGTCCTTGGAGGGACCCTGGAAACTGTGGCTGTGGGTTTTTAAAAGATAAGGGCTTCTATGGGGCTTCCAAGCCAAAGTGCCCCCCACAAGTACCACTGTGGGTCTCATCTCACCCGAGCAGTCATGTGGGGCTGAAGGCAAGGGAATGGCCCCTGGACTGGGGTGAGGACGCCTCCTGTGGACAAGCAGAGCCTGGCGCTGCCCAGCCACCCTGCCTTGTCCTGTCCTACATCCTTCGGAGTAGACCCCGCGCCAGGTATGGCCACTCATGGTCCTGAGTCTGAGTGTCCAGTGGAACCTAAGACCCGGGTGAACACGGCTCTTCCTTACCACAGCCCTCTCCCACCCACCCCCAGCTTTATCCCACTGAGACGGAAAAGTGGCCTTTATCCAGCAGTCGGTGGCCTCACTTCCCAGTCCTCAATGCTTCCCTCTGCCACATCCCCTTGGCTGACAATCAGGATTAAAGGGCATCTCCCAGCCCAGCCAGTGTTGCTCAGTGGTTGGGTGTCAACCTACGAACCAGGAGGTCATGGTTTGATTCCCAGTGAGGGCACATGCCCGGGTTGCAGGCTTGATTCCAATGGGGGGTATGCAGAGGAGGCAGCTGATCAATGATTCTCATAATTGATGTTTTTCTCTCTCCTTTCCTCTCTGAAATCAATAAAAAATATGTTTTTAAAAGGGGCCTCTCTCTTCAGAGGAGAACACCCGAGCTCCAGTTCTACCAGAGATGACAGTGCATCTCTTAGGCACTCACTGCAGCAAATTGTGCTGGCCAGCCAGTGATGCCATGAGGCAGTAAGAGGCCTCCAACAGTGTAAGGGTCCAAATCTCCTCTGTTGATTAAACCCAGTTTTGCTGGAACAATTAAGATCAGAATTGCCCTGGCCAGGTGGCTCAGTTGGTTGGAGTGTGGTCCCATTCACCCAAAGGTTGTGGGTTCAATTCCCTATCAGGGCACATAGCTAGGTTGTGGGTTCAATCCCCAGTTTTGGCACAAATGGGAGGCAACTGATATGTTTCTTTCACTTTGATGTTTCTCTTTCTTCCTCTCTCTCGAAATCAATGAAAGCATATCCTTGGGTGAGGATTAAAAAAAAAAAAGGGCATCTCCCAGCCCCACTTTCTACCGTCTAATAAAAAGACTTGACTAAGATGTTAATAATCATTTAATGAATGCAGGTGGATTTTACGGTGATGGAAGCTGATGAGCCACTTGCCCAAACCACCGTGATTACTTGCCATTTCCAGAAACCTGGGTACCAACCAGAGAGACGCAGTAAGGAACAGCATGATCACTCAGCCAAAGAGGTTCCTTGGGATTCTTACTTTCCTTCTCCTCCTCCCCTAAGGACCTTCTCCAGGGGTGTGGATGCTCAGGAGGGAGAAGGGGCCGGGGGTGGGGGAGGAGGGTGTCCCACCACAACAGGGCACAGAGGAGTGCTGCGAACGCCACGCCCCAGATGCAGTAAGACGACACGGGGGCACAGGCCCAGGGCAGGCCTGCTCAATAAATACACAATTCCCAGAAGCCACCACGGGGGTTAGCGAGCCCAGGGACACTGAGCTGGAGAGGCCACCCTCCGAGGCCAGGCCTCGGCACACTGGCTACGTGTTGCACACCAGCACATCTGCAAAGGGTCCGAGGAGGAGCTTGTTGAAGATGCAGCGGACCCACACCAGGTAGGTAGTGAAGGGCTTGATGTTCTCGGTGAAGGTGTGGTTCTGCAGGGCCAGGATGTAAGGCACATAGGTGTTCTCCCCCTGCTCCTGGAGCCACACCTCGTACCTCACCTCCCGCACCTTCAGGTACTTGAGGTTCCATGGGATCTGCCAGGAGACAGTGAGGCGGGCCTCGGAGGCGCCCTGCACCGACGCCTGGCACCGCGCCTCCCGCACCTTGCCTGGGTAGAGGCTGACTGTCCACTTCTGCTTCCGCGGCCCTGGCCGGCCCTTCACCAGGCGCCGTATGGTTTGAATGAGGGATGGGATGTCCACTTTGGTGTCCTGGTAGATTCGGAACAGCCACTCAGGGTTCCGGCAACAGAGATGCCGTGGGACCTCCCGGCTCTGCAGGATACGGGCCTGCTCTGCCTGGTCTAGGTGGGCAATGCCCCCCTCGTCCCAGGGCCGCTCAGGGTGCGTGACCGTGTTCTCTGGCACCATGTTCTGCCAGGAGACATAGTGGAGGTCCATGCCAGGCAATGTGGCCAGCGTTTTATAAGGGGTGTAGTGGTCAGGATTGACGGCGTAGGGGAAGAGCTCGACCACGGTGGCCCCACGGGGCAGGAAGAGGGCCGTGACCAGCTGGGCCCCGTGCATGCTGACCAGCATGGAGGCGTTGCTGACCAGCCCCACGACATCTGCAAAGGCGTGGTCCTCCAGGGACACCGTCACCGTCTTCATCTGGAACTCCTGGGCCAGCGCCAGCAGCAGCTCTGCCTCGTTCAGGATGAGTCTGTTCTGGGTGCGACTGAAGACCAGAATGTACTCCTCGCCTAGCGGGCCCCCCGCGTGGCTCACATTTAGCTTTTCCGTCATGAACCGTGCAAACTGCCGGATCTCGTGGCCCGAGACCAGGATGTTGGCTTTTGGGCCCTGGGGCTGGACAAAGCCATACTGGTACCAGGTGGTGATCTTGGAGAGGCCCACGAACGCCTGGGAGAAGCACAGCAGCCGGCCCAGGGTCTTCAGCTGGGCCCGCAGGAGCGGCTGCTTGGGGCTGAGGAGCTTGTAGAGGTCGAAGTGCGCGCCCTCGCCCCAGCCCTCCATGAAGAAGAGCCGGGCATCGCGGGCCAGGCCGGGGAACTGGCGCAGGGTGTAGAAGAGGGGCAGCAGGTCGTCGTGGAAGACGTGCATGAGGTTGTCGGGGTTGAAGCGGTTGGCGATGAGGGCCACGTCCGGCACGAACACGGGCTTGGGCAGGAAGCGCAGGGCGGCGGCCGGCAGCTCCATGAAGTTGAAGTACTGGGTGTTGTGGTCGTCCACGGTGGACAGGTCGAGCAGGGCCGGCTGGAAGCGCCGGGAGCCCAGGTTGGGCAGCATGACGGAGGTGTTGCCGTGGAAGAAGATGAACTCCTCCGCCTCGTTGGAGTAGCAGAGCCACTTGAAGCGGCAGATGCGGTCGGTGTGGGTGCGCCCTGTGCACACCATGTGCGTGCCGCCCTCCATCAGGCTCTGCAGCGCCTTCGGGTAGTCGATCCTCAGGGCCGAGGCTGCCTCGGGGGCCTGTCGGCCGAGGGCCAGCTCCTCCTCCAAAGCGGCCGCATGTTCGCGCAGACGCACGTGCTTCCACAGCACCGCCGCCAGCACCGACACCAGCAGGGCGTTGAGCACAGCCGAGAGCTGCATCCTAACGCTGTCACCGTGGGGCCCTAGTGAGATGATGGCTCCTGGTAAGTGCCACAGGCCTGCCGGGCTTTACCCATCCCTGCGGGCACCTGAGCACCGGCTGGCAATAGCCTGCAGGAAGAAGGAAAAGAAACAGCTGTTGGCACCGTCTGTCTGCAGTCGCCTCAAGCTCCTGCTGGGTGCCAGGCACCGGGCTCGGCTCTGGCTCTGTGTCCCAGCTACGGCAGGGGGCCCGTGCACCATTGGGCACATTGGCAGCACAGTAGATTAGACTGTTATTCAAGAGTACTTACTCCTGCCCAGCCAGCGTGGCTCAGTGGTTGAGCATCCACCTATGAACCAGGACGTCACGATTCGATTCCTGGTCAGGGCACGTGCCCAGGTTACGGGCTCCATCCCGTGTGGGGTGTGCAGGAGGCAGCCAATCAATGATTTTCTCTCTCTCTCCCTCTCCCTTCCTCTCTGAAATCAAAAAAAGTACTTACTCCTCCCCACCCCCACTGCTTCCAGTACACATCTCTCTACCTTGACTTTGGGCTTGGCCACCTAACTTGCTTTGACCAAAAAGGAAACAATAAAGAATCAAATCACTACTACAAATGACAGGATTCTGGAGAGTGGATGAGTCATAAATCGATATTCAGAAAAAATAAAGCCCTACCTGAGGGGATGAGAGACATAAGTGTGCGCATAAGCCGAGGCATGTTTTGCTCTGATCACAGACAAGAGCGGCTTCCAACAGAAATTAAAGCTAAAACGAACACACCCAGGGAATATCAGAAAGCAAGACCCCCAGGAAAATGAGTCAAGGGGGAGAGGAAAGACCCACCTCCAACCCGAGTGGGCATCTCAGCCCCGGTACTCACATCTCTAGTGAGCATTCTGCTACCTGCCCCTCCGAGGTGTCCCTGTGGTGAAGGCAAGCTTGGCAAGTGGGGATGTGGGAGGGGGGGGCGGTTTTCTCTTACACCCGGGGGCCTGTGTGAGCAGTGGCCAATCCACTGAGCTCAGGCCCTGGGGCAAAGCTCATAGGAGCCAGGCGTGGAAAGGAAGGTTTGCTGGGGATGGACAGCACGTTCTGCTAGAAACTGTGGTGTTCAAGTGCCTGGGTTTCTAACGTGACCACTCAAGCCAGGCAGCCTGCACCAATGTCTGATGGGAACAAATGCAGACGCCATCCTCCCCGGGTGGGAAAGCTTGGGTCCTCTAAGGACTAAGCAGCTGCCCACAGTGGTAACAGGCCTGACGCACACCCTTGTCCCCTTCCCTGTCTCACTTCTTCACTCCCCCATTCATGGTTATTGGAAACGAGTGCAAATTTTACACCTGAATCCTTTCAGGACAAAGCATGATAGAGTAAGACTATTTTTCAAAGGAAAGGGGAAAAAATAAGGGACTAAAATATGCCCAAAAAGCTCTGCCAGGCAGACAGAAGGATGCTGCCAATTCATTCCCCCAAACTGCTTTGCTCAGCTCCTGGAGCAGCTAAATACTACCCGACTGCCACGGATTTGGGGAATCCCCCTTCCAGGATCCCACCTGTTCCAAGGGGCACTGGAGGCAGGTGTCCATGATGCTGCCACACCTGCAGACACAGTAAGAGCTGGGCAACTGGGGTGGGGGTGCGGGCCCCACTTCGGGAGGTGGGGTGCGTGCTGGCCAGCTCCAGACACAGGCTCAGCAGTCAGTCACAGGGGCCTTGGGATCTGATAAGGCAGGGGTGGGCAAACTTTTTGACTCGAGGGCCACAATGGGTTCTTAAACTGGACCGGAGGGCCGGAACAAAAGCATGGATGGAGTGTTTGTGTGAACTAATATAAATTCAAAGTAAAGGAGCGGAGAGAGCAAGAGAACAGGATAGAACAGCCAGATTCAGCCCGCGGGCCGTAGTTTGCCCAAGGCTGTTAAGGAGTAAAAGCTCCAAGAAGTCTAGGCCTAGAGCAGAAGGTACAAACTCACATGCTCACTGGAACCAAGAGCCAAACGGGAGAGTGAAGCCAGGGGTGGGCTGTGTGACCCCGAGAATGAATTCCCAGGTGACAGCTCAAGAGCATGAGGGCCTGGCATTAGTCTGCTCGGGCGGCCATAACACAGTGCCACTGCCTGGGTGGCTTAACCCACAGACATTTCTTTTCGCACAGTTCTGGAGGCTACAAGTCCAAGATCAAGGTGTTAGCAGGTTTGGTTTCTCCTGAGGCCTCTGTCCTTGGCTTGCAGATGGACACCTTCTCATTGTGTGCACAGAGAATGACATCTCTGGTCTCTCTTCCTCTTCTCATGAGGACACCGGCCCTATCAGATCAGGGCCCACCCTTACGACCTCATTTAACCTTCATGACCTTAAAGGCCCCATCTCCAAATACAGTCACCTTGGGGGTTCGGGCTTGATCATATGAATCTGTGGGAACACAATTCAGTCCATAACACTACTCTGCTGGTCTTTCCAGGAAGCCAGAAATCCACTTAAAATGTCAAATGTGCCCAGCCGGCATGGCTCAGTGGTTGAGCGTCACCCTGTGAACCAGTAGGTCACAGTATGATTCCTGGTCAGGGCACCTGCCTGGGTTGCAGGCTTGATCTCCAGTGTGGGGCATGTACGAGGCAGCCGGTCAATGATTCTCTCTCATCATTGATGTTTCTACCTCTCTCCTCCCGTCCTTTCTAAAATCAATAAAAATATATTTTAAAAAAATGTCAAATGTGTTCACTTATAACTTATGGCAACTATTAAAGTTGAATTAGAATGATATGTAGGCCCAAGGGCTGGGGCTGCTGGCCTCACCCGAGTCCCCACCTGCAGGACAGCCAGACCAGCGGCCGGCCACTGGTCACCCGTCCAGGAGCGGGCTTGGAGGCACCCACCAGCCCCAGGCTGCAGGAGACCCAGCAGGGCCCAGGCCAAGACGGTGCCCACATGAGTTCTTACATAACTTTATAACCATTTTACTTCCAAGGGCTGCGCCTAATTGTCATTGAAAAGTATAACCTTCTTTTGCCATTGAGAAGTGTTTTTACCCTAGATCAGTGGTCGGCAAACTCATTAGTCAACAGAGCGGCAAACTGCGGCTCGCAAGCCCCATGTGGCTCGCGAGCCGCGGTTTGCCGACCACTGCCCTAGATACAGCCTGAGTGGCTAGTGCTGAACTACGGAGGCTTTCCACCTGCACTGATGTGTCTCACACACTGTTGGTAAAGAGCAAATTCTGATAACTCAAACATCCTGAGGATGATCTCTCCCCCAACCCAGCCCCCCTCTCACCTCCCCCCTTTTGTTGCTGGAGGCAGCATATAAAATGGAGACTGGTACCATATTGCTTAAATGTGCCCCTAAGTTAGACAAACATTTATAGGGCACCAGGTGTTTTGAGCGGAGTATTTACCCTTTGCTAAGACGCTGGCAGCCTCTGAGTGCTCCTTGTAAAACTTCACATTTAACTGGGCAAGCGTAGTTAACACTCAGCTAAGAGTCCTCCTAGCTTCAGGAGAAAGGGCAACGCTCAGCCAAAGCTGGAGACATTCATCCTACATTAACAGCTGGTGACTGTGATTGACTTCCTTATCAACACACAGGTATGCAACACCTTCAAAGAGGGGGACCCCAAGAGAACTCGTTTGTGTGGCTCTGGCGAGATAGGTGTTATCAGGCTTGGCGGAGGACAGCCAAGACTCCAAGGTTCTCAGCACAGGCAAGAGTGTCGAGCAGGCAGAGGGGGGCCCAGCCTCACCCTGGCTCGCCTGCATCCCTCTCACCAGCCCCCCAACGCAGAAACCTTTGATCACACCGCCTGCTCTGCCATCACCCGGCTTTTGCTTGGCACCATGATCACTTGCAAGTTTGGCCGGCCTGTGTGGTCCTCTCTGGCATCAGCGAGCAGCACGACTGCGCACCCCTGTGGCCGTGAACGGGGACGCAGGCAGGGAACAGAATCCTGTGAGCGAGCCTCTGCTGAGATGCTGCCACAGGTGACAGAACATGCCCACATCCATTTTCCCAGGTGAAACATAAAAGCAGTCCTTACAGGGAATGCTCAGATCCCAATGTGGACACACATCCAAGGGGCCCCTGGGTCCGGTTTGAGAGGGCTGAAGCATCAGGAGGATCCGAAGACAACTCGTTCATTGTAGGAAGCATAAAACATTCACCGAGAAGTGGGACGTGTGTGCAGCAGCGCACAGGCGCATCCCAGGAAATTGCTGGCTGGGGCTGCGGCCAGCCAGACCAGTGACCTGGGGGGCGGGGGAGGGGAGCTTGAGCAGGTTTTGGAGGTCCTGGGGAATAAGATGGGCAGCTCTGTTACGTGTTCACATGTCCCCATCTGTAGCAAGGACAACTACAAATCTCTGTCTACAGCAGGCATCACTGTGCCCAGTTATCACATCTGCCCACCAAGCCAGTCCTGAAACCACTAAGCTGCGGGCGCTTCACCCACCCTGGGGCAGTGACGGCCAGACCCAAAGCCATGTGCAGCTGGGGGGGCCCTGCGTTACGGGACAGGCAGAAGCCGGGAGCTCAGGCTGCAGGGCAGCGCGGACCGCACCAGGAGAAAGCAGCGGGAGGAAGCTGCCAGGGACCTGGGTTTCAGCGGTGGAGGCCCATGAGCTCAGGTAACCACTTGTAAAGCCCTCTGCAGGCTAAGGTGGGCGGTCCCTGCCAGGTCCCAGGGTGCCCAGCAGGTGAGTCCTCAGCCCTTTTCCTGCCCCCTTTCATTTAAGCCTCACAAAAGCTCTCCTTGCGGGTACTAGTATCATCTCCATTTTCTGTTCTTTAATCTTCACCCGAGGATATGTTTTTATTCATTTCAGGGAGAGAGAAAAACATCCATGTGAGAGAGAAACATCCATCGGTTGCCTCCCATACGCGCCCCAACAGGGGCTCAAACCCTGCAACCTGGATATGTGCCCTGACCAGGAATCAAACCCGCCACGTTTTGGTGTACGGGCCGATGCTCCAGCCAACCGAGCCACCTGGCCAGGGGTCTTGTTCCCAAGCACTGTGTTCACCTGCCGTCAGACTCAGAGGTACAGTTAGTGACAGAGAAGCAGGGCAGCCCTCAGAGCAATGAGTTTGTATCACTCAAGCGCAGAGCAGTTGTGGAGAGCTCTGGAAACGCAGACCCACGGGCCCTCAACTGTAACTTAGCAACCCAAGGCTTCCTCTGTGTCATTCACCCGACCTGGCCAGGCACAGCCATACCCGCCGGTGGCAGGAGGCTCAGGGAGCGGTGCCATTCTCTCCCCCAGGGAAGTGTGGGTTCACACTGCTGTGTCCATTACCCCACCTGCCCTAGGCTGTGCTGAGAGGGGTAAGCCACCAATTTAGAACTACAAAATCCCCCTTTTTAGAGATGAAAGAGCCCTTCGAAATGATTTGCTCCAACTCGTTATAAAAGAGGTCGTGAGAGGCATTGCGAGCTCTCACAGGCAGCCAAGATGAAAACAGTGGTGTGCCGAGTCCAGAGCTCCTCCTCACATCCCCGGCCCACGAGTGGCCCACCCCACAAGCGGCGAGCTGCCCAGGGAATGCAGTTCCGAGAGCCTTCCCAGCCCAGAAACAAGACCATTACGTCTCCTAACCACGCTCTCCAGGCCTCACCCGGATTGCACTTGGCTTCAGCTGCCTCCTCCTAACACTGCACCTCCCAGATCACTCCGTGGGTGGGAGGGTCACTCTCGTCCAGCCTCACAGGACCTCCGACCGGGACAGGACCTCACAAGCAGCCAGGGCTGCAGGGTCCCGCCTCTTCTCCAAGTGGCACGAGCACATCCCTGGTCAGGCGTCCTCAAACTACGGTCCGCGGGCCACATGCGGCCCGCCGAAGACATTTATCCGGCCTGCCGGGTGCCGCTGCCTGTCCTGCTTAGCAGCCGACTCGTCCCGGGCCCGCAGTGCGCATAGGAATTTGTTCATAGTTGTGTGTTTTTTAAACTATAGTCCGGCCCTCCAACGGTCTGAGGGACAGTGAACTGGCCCCCTGTTTAAAAAGTTTGAGGACCCCTGCCCCTGGTCCTAACACGGAGGGCTACCCCAGGCACACCTGTGCTTCCAAAGCTGCAAAGGCCGGAGCCGGAAAGCTCAGGGCTGTTCTGGAGCCGAGATGCCAGGATGTGAGCTCCCGGCCTGTCGCTTAGCAGCAGCATGACCCTGGACCGTTTCCTCTTCTTCCTTCTGATACACAGAGGGCTGTACATAATTAATATCTACAACTGGATGAGTTTGGAGAGAAGTGCACACCCAGGAAACCATCAGCATAATCTATATGCCAGAACCTATCCATCACCTCCAAAAGCTTCCTCCTGCCCTCTGATGATTATTTTTTGTGATAAAACAAGATCTATCCTCTTAGAAAATGTTAAGCATATGATAATACATAAGCATTGCTACCTACCGGCCCTATGCTGTATGGTAGACCTCTAGGACGTGGTCATTTGGACACCTGAGATGTTGCAGCCTTTGACTAATGCCTTTCCGTTTCCCTTCCTCCAACCCCTGGCAACCACCATTCCGTTCTCTGCTTCTATGAGTCTGACTGTTTTAGATTCATCATCTAAATGGTGTCACGGAGTACTTGTTCTTCTACGCAGAACAAATTGTGCCTCGGCCACTTCTTGACCCCTGCAAGCCTCCATTTCCTAGTCTGAAAAAGACTCAATCACGCCTACTTCTCAGGATGGTTTCATGAATTCAAAGACACAACACAAGCAAAGCACACTGCCTGGCAGTTGTCCTCATGCTATTATTCTTGGCCATAGCAACGATATCACAGCTCCCGTTCACCGGCTCACTCTATGCCGGGCGCAACGGTAAGTCCTTTACTCGAATCATCTCATTTATTCTTTCCTACAAACCTCAAACAGGTGTGGGCAATCTCCTCTCACATCTGAGGAAGTATGCACAGTCGTTAAGTGACCTGCCCGCTGTCGCACTGCTATGAAGTGGTGGGGCTGGGGTTTGAGCCCAAGTCTGACTCCAAAGCCTCTGATGTCATTTGTAGGTTCCCCCTTTCACATTCATCATTTCACCCCATTTACCTACCTATCATCTATTTATTTTAGAGAAAGGGAGAGGGAGGGAGAGAGAAACATTTAAAAAGCCTACCAAGTGCTGAGCGAGTCCAGGAGACTATCCACTGACAACCAAATTGAGAGTGATGAAGATCCTTGGGGAATGAAGCACTTGGTAACTCACTATTCTGGTTAGCGCAGTCAATTCACTAGTAGCCTTTGCTTATTGCTAAGCATCTTCTCAAGCAAGGCTTAGAGCAGGAGCTTGCCAACCAGAAGGCCCGCTGGAAAGAAGCTTGGACAGGACAGCCCACCACACCGAGGCCACCAGGATGCCCACGTGGTCAGTGTGCGGGGACTTTCATTCCCAAGTTGCAGAGGCGGAGACAACAGAGAGGATAAGTGACTTGCTGAGGGGCTCACAGCTAATAACAATCAGGATCTGAACGGCCTGCACGTGTAACAGTCAACATTTGGTGAAAGAAGCCTGTTCTGTGTTCTTAGCCACTAAGTCCTGTCAAGCTCACCTGGTAACCCTACCCATGCCGGGCTTGCTTCCCCCAAGAGAAGGCTTTGCCAGTTGGTTGGCATAACCAGACCCAGGGTGCCCACCACCAAGGGCAGGGCTTTGGCCGGAGGACCTCAGCCCCTGGCAAAGCACCTCCATTCCCGGAGGCTCAGGCGTGACGGGCTCGTATCACAGACACACAGTAGGGGCCCTGTTGAACCCCAAGTAGCACAGGGACGGGCGGCAGGCCTGTCCACGTACTGCCTTCAAAGGGAGCTCGGGGGGCCTGGCCCGCTTCGCACACCTCACCTGGCTCCCTGCCACCCGCGCCTCATCGCACCATCATCTCCCAGGCTTGGGGATCCAATGCCAGTGCCTGCCCCCAGCGGCGGCACCAGGACGCTCAAGGTCCACGTCCCCCGACCCCTGCCCCCCTCCCGCGCCTACTTCAGCCCGCATCACACGTCACTCCTCCGTTCTGCAAACTCCCCTCGGCTCCCCTTCTCCCCAGGACCCGGCGGCCCCTTCGTCCACTCTCAGGGGAGGTCCGGGGACCCATCCTTCAACTCCCAGCCAGGACACGGAGCCCTCGCCAGCCCCGAGCGCGCGTGTCTCACCTGCGGTTGGGGCTCCGCGGGGCTGAAGCCACTTCCGCCCTCGCGTCCAGAGTGCTTTCTGCGGCGACAGCTTGGCTGAATCTGGTGCCAGCTCCGAGCCGGGGAGGCCTAGGCAGGGAGCGCTGGCAGCGCCGCGCCCGCCGCCCGCCACCGCCGGGCTCGCGGGTGCCCGCCGCGCGTCTGCCCCACTGAGCCAGCCCGGCCAGAACCACCCCCTTGATTCGCGGAATTCTGGGAATTGTAGTTTGAATCCGAGAACAAACCACTTCGGCCCGGGGGGTCCTGGGAGTTGTAGTTTGCTCCCGGAGAGGTTGTTTTACTTGGTGTTAAGTTCGTACAATTATGGGAGCCCTGATAATAAATTTAAATGCGAGTTAAACCAACAACCAGATGGTATTTATAAAATCAAAGTAAGTAATACGTTCACGTGCTTTAAATAATGTAATATGACGGGGTACTTAAGTACAAAAGCACCATACCTCTTCAGCATCACTCCAATTTTGCCAGCCTCACCCTAACCCAGCCCGTCTGCCCAACTCCTCAAGGGTGACCAATCCCAACTCTCCCGGCTGCTGCATCTGGCATTTACTTCCAAGCTTGAAATATACATATGCCCCAGCTCTTGATTTATGAATTTTAGGCACTTTGACCTTTTGCTAGGATAGATTTTAATGTCACTCATTTAAATGTGCACTGGCCATGACTACCTCCACCCACATTGAGCTATGATAAAAAAATAACAGCAATAACACATGCTGGTGAGTATGCAGAGAACCGGATCTCTCAAACAATGCCCTTTATTGAGTTGGGGAAACCTATCTTGGCTTTATAATTATTTTAAATGATAACGCCCAAGTATTGAGGCAGTAAGTTGGTCAAGTTTTGCAGGGCAATTGACAATACAGTCAAAAGTCTTTAAAAACATGCAGCGCTCTAACCAAGAAATCCTAACAGTAAATGGATGAATGCAAGGGTTGACCTTATAATAAATTAAAAGGCTGGAGTGGCTTTATTAATTTCGGGCAAAACAGAATCAAGATCTATTAAAATTAGCAGGGGTAAAAAGGGATTGTATGTGCCCTAGCTGGTTTGGCTCAGTGGATAGCATTGGCCTGCGGACTGAAGGGTCCCTGGTTCGATTCCAGTCAGGGGCACATGCCGGGTTGTGGGACCGATCCCCAGTGGGGGGCGTGCAGGAGGCAGCCGATCAATGATTCTCATCATTGATGTTTCTCTCTCTCCTTTTTTCTCTGAAATCAATAAAAAAAATATTTTTAAAAAAGGGATTGTATGTAACGATTATAAAAAAAGGTCAATGCACCAAGAAGACATAATAATCCTAAATGTGAACGTACCTAACAATAGAACCTCAAAATAAAACAATCAAATACTGACAGAACTAAAAGCAGTAATGGACACATCTGCAGTTATAGTTGGAGACTTCAACTTCCTCCTCTCAACAATTGATAGGACAACTAGATAGAAAGTCAGCAAGAATATAGAGAAGCTCAAATCAACAGGACCTAATTGACATTTACAGACTAGTCCATCAAACAACAATGGAACACACACTCTCTTAAGCACCCATAGTACATACATTAAAGCAAACTGTATCCTGGGCCATAAATTTAAAAATTAGCAAAAGACATGGGTACATATTTTACTGACGAGCAGAGATATATAGCAAACACACACATGAGAAGATTTTCAACATCACTAGCCATTAGGGAAAAGCAAATTAAGATCATGTTGAGAGACTAGCTGGAGAGAACCCTGATAACCAAGGACAGAAAGGGAAGACTGCATAGAGACTGGTAGGAAGGATGGAGGTGAGAAAGGGCTGGCCGGACTCCCACAGACAGCAGCTGAAGTTCTGGAGAGAGATCTCAGCTGTGGGGGGTTGCCACTGAGAACTCTGGGGTCTGATCCCCAAGCTGCCCCCCCCCCCCCCTCCACAGCAGAGAGCGCCAGAACTGAGAAAGGTGCCCATGTAACATCTGGCTGTGAAAAGCAGCAGAGCTGCTGTCTGCCAGGGAGAGATGGCTGGAAATGCAGGCACCCTCTTAAAGGGCCAACACACAAAATTTCTAGCTCAGCAACTCACCTTGTGCTCTGGCAGCGGGAGGGCAGAGTGGACTGGAGCTGTGTGAGCAGAAGCCAGGGTTGGGGGCTCTGGGGTTAGAGCTCAGAAGGCAGACACCCTGGTTTCCTGTGCCGAGTCATTCCCTCATGCTGGGGAGGCCATCTTTCTCAGGCGGACCTTTGCTATCTAAGGGGTTTTTGCCTGGGGGAAGACAGTTGACCCAACCTATTGGAAAAACCCTTTTCTCCATAGTTTCTGAGGTCCTTTAAGAGACTGAGAATAACAATTAGCCTCCAGGCAGAAGCAATTGCCCCAACCTGTGGGAAAACCTCTTGACACACCTGTGGACGATTGCCTGAGGGCAAACCCAGACTGAATCCAATCAGTCTGCAGGCAGAGGCGGTCTCTGGAGGCTTTCTTTGCCTGATCTAATTAGTCAAAAACAGTGTTTGACACTGTCCTGCACTAGAGATTGAGAGGTGTAGCAGATTTACCTAATACATAGTCACAAACCCAAACAGGCAGCCAAAATGGGGAGACAAAAAGATAACCCCCAAATGAAACAAGAGAATTCTCCAGAACAAGAGATAAATGAAATGGCGATAAGAAATTTATCTGATATGGAGTTCAGAATAATGATGGTAAAGGTACTCAGTAGCATATGAAAAGATATAGTAATTATGAAAAAAGAACAGTCAGAAATAAAGAATGACATAGCATTAATAAAGAACACATTGGAAGGAATACACAGCAGATTAGGGGAAGCTGAAGATCGGATCAGTGGATAGAAGACAGGGTACAAAAAAAATCCCTCAATCAAAGATCCAAAAAGAAAAAAACAATAAAAACAAAACAGAACAGGAGGGCAGCTTAAGGGAGCTGTGGGACAAGGTTTTTATTTTCAGACTTGCTGAATTCATTACTAGGGTGCTATTTTCATAATGTCCACAAGAGGGCAGTATGTCAACACTGCCCTGCAAGGGCGAGAGCCCTCTAGGACCGTCAGTTGGATTATCTTTTGAGACTCCCAGAATTAATTACTAGGGTTGCTGTTCTCAGAATGTCCACAAGAGGGGACTATTGCAACTCCTCAGAGAGAGTGGGAGGGGAGACACAAACATTGATATGAGAGCCATCGATTGGTTGCCCCCTCCACTCCCTGCCTGTGTGTGCTGTCCGCCCGCCTCTCCTCCCTTCTCCCTATGCCAGGGGTGGGCAAACTTTTTGACTCGAGGGCCACAATGGGTTCTTACACTGGACCGGAGGGCCGGAACAAAAGCATGGATGGAGTGTTTGTGTGAACTAATATAAATTCAAAGTAAAGGAGCGGAGGGGAGAGCAAGAGAACCGGATAGAACAGCCGGATCCGGCCCGCGGGCCGTAGTTTGCCCACGCTGCGCCCTTGGCTTCTCTCCAAAACAATCATCTCTTCTCTTGGCCTTATGCTCCTTTCTGAGGCCTCAGCCCTCGCTGGCCCCAGGCCCCAGAGGTCTCGACTTCAGCGCTGCGTCCGAGGGGTTCTTAGCGACAGACAATGAAGTCACTCTGGTTGGCGTAAACAGAACCGAATTTATGAAGGGGTCTGAGGTGACTCGCAGGTTCACTGAGATGATGGAGGAACACACTCCAGACTGGGCTTCCAGGAACAATGTCCACAGCCCAACTGCTAAGGGCACGGCTGCCTCCAGTTCCCCGGACACGCTGCCTCCACGGCTGCTGCTCCCAGAGAGAACCAACCCGCACCACGCGCCCACCGCCTCCCTGCGCCGGGGCCCCACCTCCTGAACGCCCAGCTGTTCAGTTGCCGAACAGCCTCAGTTTTCTTTCCAAACCATGTGAACAGCCTGCTGTGCACCACATGCCGTTCTAGCAAGAGAACACTTTCAGGTTAGGGGGGCAGTTAGCTCATCCGTGGGGGCCCAGGTACAGGCACGTTGACTTTTGTCCAGATGTGGTGGGACACGGCTGGAGGTCTCTCCGGAAGGTCAACAGGCAGCCGTGGGTCCCTGCTTCTACCGGGGGAACAGCATTCTTCATCAGTTTTCTCCATTCAGCAAACACGCTGTGCAATGTGTCACTTGGGGGTGTTCATTCGTGTTTGGGGGATCGTCAATGTGTGTTTTCAGACTACAACACCTCTGAGAAGGCATTTGGGCTAAGTCCCATCCATCCATGACCAGGTGGAGGGCTTGCTGGCTTCGCTTCCCTTGTGTTTGGAAAAATTCTTCTAGTCTGATGGAATCTACCTGGTTCACAGCCAGACAGACTGGTGCGGGCAGTTGTCTGACAGACAGTCTAAATGATTCTGGAGGAAAGAGATCCTCTGTCCTGCTCTTATCAGAATGCCATCACCCACTCCCTAGGCCACTGGAGAAAGTGCTGGCCTTCGGCCTGACTCTGGGGGGCCGAGGCCAGGCTCTTGAACTTGTTCTGTCTCATAGTGGGTTCTTCTGTCAAGTACTTGATCCTGGCTTGTGAAAGAGACATTTTGTAAGAGCAAAAATAGTCATAAGGTTGACTTGGACAATGCGACCTAAAGAGCAAGATCTCCCAGGCACATTCACATAAGGGAAAGGCTATTCCTGAAGATGAGGGAGGAGAATTCTTCAACCAAAGATAGCTTGTAGGAGCAGAAAAGTCATCCAGTACAGCCGCTCATCTTCCATAGCTGACCCTTGAGGTTTTACGCACAGAGGTCCCTGCATGTTCCTCCCCAATTCCAGGCTTCCAAAGCCCAACTAACATACTCCATTCTGCAGACAACTGTTTGGCTCATCCCCATCGACAGGGCTCTTGCCTCCCGACCCCATGCCTTCCATGCACTGTATCATTCTCTTAAGTTGGGTTCCCCCAAAACAAGAATTTAAGGGCGAGCAGTTTATTTGAGAGGTGGTCCCAGGAAGCTCCAGCCAGGGGGTGGAGAAGTGAGACAGGAAAGGGAAGGAAGCCAATCTGGGTGAGTTAATGCCACCGCTGTGGGAGAGTGTGGCTCGGGCCCACCGGGAGCTCCAGAGACCGCATACATAGACTTATCCCTCAACGCCATCATACACGAGTGAGGTAGGAATGAAGACTTTATCTTTCTGCTCCCATTCATCGTGGCAGGAGCTGTTTCTAAAAGTCTGGGTGGGCACTAACTTCAGCCCCACACTTGTGGACTGAATATTCCACAGAAAGCCCTGTGGTGGAGGATCCCAGGTCCTTGCTTTAAGAAGCTTTCAGGGTGCAAGGGAATGGGGAGGGCTGAGGAGATGTGGGTCGCCACTTATAAGAAAGTACAAGGATGGAAAAAGATAAACCACTTTCTTTCTTGTTCTCCAACGTCTCTATAATCCTATCTAATAAAAGAGTAATATGCAAATTGACCATACCTCTGCTACACCCACAAGCTATGCCCACCAGCCAATCAGGAGTGAGTATACAAATTAACCCAACCAAGATGGCTGCGGCCACAGAGAGAGCAGGAGGCTTGGGTTTCCCCGGCGATGGAGGAAGCCAAGCTTTCCGCACAGCCTGGCCTGCCCCCACCCGTGCACCAGGCCTCTATCCTATCTAATCCTATCTAATAAAAGACCAATATGCAAACTGACCATCACTCCAACACACAAAGATGACTGACCCCATGTGGACACAAGATGGCTGCCACAAGATGGCAGTTGTGAGGGACCAGGCCTGCAGGGGAGAGCAGTTGGGGGTGATCAAGCCTGCAGGGGAGGGCAGTTAGGGGTGACCAGGCCTGCAAGGGAGGGCAGTTAGGTGTGACCAGGCCTGCAGGGGAGGACAGTTAGGGGTGACCAGGCCTGCAGGGGAGGGCAGTTAGGGGTGACCAGGCCTGCAGGGGAGGGCAGTTAGGCATCAATCAGGCTGGCAGGGGAGTGGTTAGGGGGTGATCAGGCTGGCAGGCAGAAGCGGTTAGGGGCAATCAGGAAGGCAGGCAGGCAAGCAGTTGGGAGCCAGCCGTCCTGGATTGTGAGAGGGATGTCCGACTGCCCGTTTAGGCCCGATCCTACCTGGATCAGGCCTAAAGGGGCAGTCGGACATCCCTCAAGGGGTCCCAGATTGGAGAGGGTGCAGGCTGGGCTGAGAGACACACACCCTCATGCACGAATTTTGTGCACTGGGCCTCTAGTCCTATATAATAAAAGGCTAATATGCAAATCAACCAAACGGCGGAATGGCCAGTTGCTATGACATGCACTGACCACCAGGGGGCAGATGCTCAGCACAGGAGAGAGCTGCTCAGACAGAAGCTGGGCTCACGGCTCCTGAGTGCAGCGGTGGTGGTGGGAGCCTCTCCTGCCTGCACAGCAGCGCAAAGGATGTCTGACTGCCTGCTTAGGCCCACTCCCCATGGGGACTGCCCCCCAAGTGCACGAATTTCGTGCACTGGGCCTCTAGTTAAATCATAATGCCCATTGTATTTTAGACATGGAAAGCATCTGAAGGGGTTCAGAACAAGCCTCCCCAAATGTGCTGCTTTCGCATGTGAATTATTATTATATATTTTTAAAATATATTTTATTGATTTTTTACAGAGAGGAAAGGAGAGGGTTAGAGAGCTAGAAACATAGATGAGAGAGAAACATCGATCAGCTGCCTCCTGCACACCTCCCACTGGGGATGTGCCCGCAACCAAGGTACATGCCCTTGACCGGAATCGAACCTGGGACCTTTCAGTCCGCAGGCCGACACTCTATCCACTGAGCCAAAACAGTTTCGGCTGCATGTGAATTATTTTGAGCTGAAGGCAAATAGAGACCCTGTTGGCTCAGGAGAAACTTTTATCTTTCCCTAAAATAATTTAAATGAGGGGCCTTGCCCATAATAAGTATCACTAGAGATAACAATTTTTTAAAAAAATTCTCACCCAAGGATATTTTTTCCATTGATTTCTAGAGAGAGTGGAAGAGAGAGGGAAAGACAGAGAGAAACATCGATGTGAGAGAAACACATCGATTGGTTGCCTCCTGCACGAGCCCCAACCACAGATGCATGCCCTTGACAGGAATCAAACCCAGGACCCTTCAGTCCACAGGCCAACACTGTATGCAGTGAGCCAAACCGGGCCGGGCAAGAAAGATACGTTTTTATGACTAATCTGTAGGGCAGGAAAAACTTCTAATTACTGAACATCTGCTCTTCTTATCATCCTGCCAATGACCGTCCTTCCCTCTAAAGCCCCAAGGGGCCTTACCTCATCCTTAGCTCAGACTGTCTCATATGCCTCCCTTCCCCTTTCTGTCTCTGAACCTCTGGTGCATGTGGGGTCTCTGTTCTTCCCTGTATGAAACACCCCCCTTTGTACCTATGTAATTAAATCTTGTCACTTCCTCTTGTTAATCTGCCTCATGTCTATGTAACGATCAGACCGGCTGGGAGAACCTGGATGGGTAGGGGAAAGCTCCTTTCTTCCCCCCACACTGATTTTAAAAGATTTAGGGATGTCTTACGCATTCAAAACTGGAAAAGCTCCCTGGCCTACTCAAAGTTTCTACATACACAGAAGCCTGAAACCGTGCGGAAATGACCCCTTGTTTTCCCCGGGGACATCGCAGACAGACGCTGTGGGTGGAGGGTTGGGCAGGCAATAATGGCTTGGATGCAGGCCCCCTGGGAACCCAGCCTGTTCATGCTACTAAAATGACACCGTGACACAGTCTCCTCCCCCTGAGGCTTATACTACTCGGGAGGTCACGTTTGGAAAGAAAAGGTCTTTTGAAAAAGCTTTTGTGTTTTCTTTACGGAAGCAGTAATAACATGTTCACCGTGGGCAAAAGTAAAGGCCGCGGTAAGCTAAAAGAAGGCAATTTAAAATCACCCGTAATTTCTCCACCCAGAGAGCTCCCCGGTTCACGTTTGGCTGTATCACCGTCCGAGCTGTTTGCCCTGCATGGTTACGTCAATGTGCAAGGTGAGCTCACACCGTGAACATTGTTTTGTCACCCGCCCCTTTCACTTGCCAATAGGTTGTGAGTGTTTGGGGAAGAAGAATATCCGGGAAATGACAGCAGTTCTCATGAGAATCACTAATAGATTGGAATAAGGTTGCTGACTCACCTGCTTTGGCCACAGCCACTTTCTTTAAGTGTCTTTGAGATGAATGCAGACAGTTTTAAATGATAATTCTCTATTTTTAATAAGCCCATGATTTTCCTTGTTGCCATGGGTGCATGCTTTCACACTATTCAAGATTAATATATTTTATTCCGCTGGGGTGAGTCTAATTATACCAGTGTTGTGAGCTAATTGCACAGTCTTTCAGATAATAGTGAAATTATTTCATAGAGGTAGAAGAGGCTTTGGCAATGCTTTAGTCCCATCCCCTTATTTCATGGGTCAGAAAATTGAGGTCTAAGCTAGATGGAACTGGACTTGGGCCAGAAAGCTGGCAAATGGCACATCTGAAGTCCCCGGAAATGATTTGCACATTTTCCAAATGACTTTTTCTTGTGGAAATAGCATAACCAGAAAGATCTGAGAGTGCATTGAGACAAGGTAGGTACCCCTCATGTGAACATGGAATTAAAGGCACCCCCAGCTGTATCCTCCAACCCTTCACAGGGACCCATACAACCCCAGTAGAAGCTGGTCATGTGAACTGATGACAAAATAGAATTCTGAGCTGGGCTGGGGTCTGGTGAGGTCAAGGCTAATAGAAAAGGGAGAAGGAGGATGAGTATAAAACTAGGTTGAGGAGGGTGTGATGAGGGTGAACCTGGAGAAGTCAAATGACTATGCAAGTCAGTAATAAACCAATGATTAGGAGCTTGTAACCACGGAAACAGAGAGGACTATGAGGAGCAAGGCCAGGCCAGGCGAAAAGACGAAGGAAGATATTATTTCTCACCTTTTATCTAAGGAATGGCTCACGGCTTCTCCATTTGGAGAGGTGCTCTCCACTGCTCCCTGCGCATGGCCGACGAAGGCATGGGAAGACTGTGTGTTATGTCCTGGGACACTACTCTGGTGGCTGGCGTGTATTTGAAGAGGCCAGTGGCCCTCCCTTTTCCTGGCCACAGGCTCCACCTGTCCACAGGCTCCACCTGGCTGGGCAATGCTCATTACTTTTCTAGCCAGGACAAGAAGACAAATGGGGATATATATCTTTAAGGCGTGCAGCCCATGGAGCTCAGAGCCCAGGCTGTCACAGCTCATTTTCAGGTTCACCTGTAACCATGACAACTCCAGTGATGCAGGTTGCCATGGAACATAATTTAACCTGTACCAGATTGTAAAAGAAAGAAAGAAAGAAAGAAAGAAAGAAAGAAAGAAAGAAAGAAAGAAAGATCACTCAGCTTCGTCTCAGGGGACTCTCAGAGATGGGACCTCTGTCGACACGCTCTTAACTATCATAGTCATTTAATTATCTTTGCTTGTGATTTCCCTGGGAGAGGTGTTTCTGCCAGGAGTGATTTCCTGGGAAGGGTGGCGAGTGTTTGCATGGAAATGGCTGGTGTTAAGGAATCCAGTGGCTCACGTGACCTGGAGCAGATCCTGGGTGGGAAGACTTTCGCCACATCCCCTGAAGCCCATCTCATTTCCACTACGTTAGCTCTAATGGGGGAAAGATCAGACCACTCATCACAGGTCAGAGCTGGAAAGTGCTCAGGTGGGAAAGTAAGAGGAGGGAAGTCAAGGATGGACCTGAACCCACTGGGGGTCTAGGTCTTGGTTGTATACCACCAAAATTAAGGAGGCCAAGAAAGCTCGTAGGGTATAAGAAGAAAGAGCCACAATCAAAGACATGCCATCATGAAAAAACCCTATCATCTTCTAGTTAAACAGAAAATATCAGTAAGTCATTATTTCTTTTGTTCCCTTCTTAAAAGACGTATTTCTTTTTTTTTTTTTAAAATATATTTTATTGATATTTTACAGAGAGGAAGGGAGAGGGATAGAGAGCTAGAAACATCGATGAGAGAGAAACATCGATCAGCTGCCTCCTGCACACCACCCACTGGGGATGTGCCTGCAACCAAGGTACATGCCCTTGACCGGAATCGAACCCGGGACCCTTCAGTCCGCAGGCCGACGCTCTATCCACTGAGCCAAACCGGTTTCGGCAAAGACGTATTTCTTAAAAGAAGTATTTCCTAGCTCTGTTTGCTGAAAAGGCCTAGAAGCAATGAATGGGCTTCATGCCTGAATGTTAGTCTTTCAATATCATTTCCCAGAGGAATCAGGGCTCCTTGAAAAATGGCTGATTCCACACCTGAGACAGAAAATGTGTGAGACGATCAGGGACAAGTGGTCGTGCAAGAAAAGGAGGAAGCTGTCAAATATCGATGGAACCTTATCAAAGGCACCCAGGGATCAACTTGAAGGTCTTCCCTTGACTAAAAACGGGAAATTAGGACATCAAAATTAATGCAGTACAGTATACTGACATGGCAATAGATGGAATGAAAACCCATAAGTTTATAATAAAACTTACAAGAACAAAACTTTACTGGTCCATCTTTGGAGTTTGCTAGGGATCCCAACAAAGAAAGGGAGAGAATCAAGCAGTTGTCCTGAGTTTCCTGCATGAACTGTTTTGCAGAGAAACCAAATGGTTGATGAGAGTTCTTTGTGGAGAATTTCAGATGGAAAGATACCATTAGCAAATCTTCTAGAGTAATGTAGGTAGGTAACAACCACCAACTTATGATATCACAGGTTAACTCTGGTAACACTAGGGCAGGATAAATCACTGGGCGGGCACCGATATCTGGGCAAAAGTCCTTGGCAGAGTCCTGGAGAAACGGGGACCCAGAAGCGGGGTTCAGTGAACACAAGTGTGGACCTGTGAGGGAGTAGTCAAGTGAACAAGGGGGTGTGGTCCCAGGAACAAGGGGGTGGGGCCAGGTCAGCAGCCAGAAGTGCTCACTAGAACAAGGGGGTGGGGCCAGGTCCACCCCAACCCCAGCATGAAGCCTGACACTAGCACTGACCCCAAGGGTGTCCCAGGCAAAGCATGGACTCTCTTCCTGGGGCAGGGCCAGCTCTTCCTGCCTACTTATATTGACACTAGAGGCCCGGTGCACAAAATTCATGCACAGGGGTTGGGGAGTGTCCCTCAGCCCAGCCTGCACCCTTTCCAATCTGGGACCCCTTAGGGATGTCCAACCGCCCGGTTAGGCCCAATGGGATCGGGCCTAAATGGGCGGTTGGCCTGATCCCAATGGGATAGGGCCTAAATGGGCGGTTGGACATCCCTCTCACAATCCAGGACTGCTGGCTCCCAACAGCCCTCCCCTGCAGTTCTGGTCCCCCTCAACTGTCCTCCCCTGCAGGCTTTGTCCCCGCCCCCCCACTGCCCTCCCCTGCCAGCCTGGTCTCCCCCAACTGCCCTCCCCTGCAGGCCTGGTCCCCCCCAACTGCCCTCCCCTGCAGGCCTGGTCCCCCCCAACTGCCCTCCCCTACTGGCCTGGTCTCCCCCAACTGCCCTCCTCTGCTGGCCTGGTCACCCCCAACTGCCCTCCCCTGCAGGCCTGGTCCCCCCCAACTGCCCTCCCCTGCAGGCCTGGGTCCCCCCCAACTGCCCTCCCTTGCTGGCCTGGTCTCCTCCAACTTCCCTCCTCTGCTGGCCTGGTCACCCCTAACTTCCCACAACTGCCCTTCCCTGTAGGCCATCTTGTGGCAGCCTTGTGTCCACATGGGGGCAGCTATCTTTGACCACATGGGGGCGGCCATCTTGTTTCTTGGTGTGACAATCAATTTGCATATTACTCTTTTATTAGATAAGATGTGTCTTCCTGGCTCCTCCTCTGACTCCCCCAAACCCAAGAACTGACCCTCTGCACTGAGACCCCATTGTGGTTCTCAGAGTACTGGGGCCAGAAAGGTACAACTTCTGCTCACAGGCTGTCTCCACACCTCACACAGCCTGTGAGGATGCCTCCAGAGGCGGGTGGGCACAGATGTCTGGGCAGGAGTTCTTGCAGAATTCTGAGGAAACAGGGACCGAGATTGGGTGTTCAGTGAATACAGGTGTCACCCTGTGAGCGAGAGGTCAGGTTAACAAAGGGTGTGTAGGTGGAAACAGGTGAACACTGACTGGGAAGTAGTCAAGTGAATAAAGGGGTGGGGCCAGGTGAACAGCAGGAAGTGGTCAGGAGAACAAGGGGTGGGGCCAAGTGAACAGATGGCAGGGTTCACATGAACAAAAGGGTGGGGCCAGATGAGCAGCAAGAAGTTGTCAAGAGAACAAAGGGATGGGGACAGGTAAATCCCAATGGCAGCATTAACAATGCCCCAAGCACTGACCCCAAGGGTGTCAAGCATTGAGGCATCTCTCACTGGACTGTCCTTCAACCCTGATAGCTCTACCTATGGGCTTTGATACCAGAGAAAGAGCTGTGTGAAGCCCCTGAAACCTTGTAACATTCTGGGAGCACTGTCCCCCCCTAACCAGAGTCACTCATGGTTGCCAGGCCCTGAGGGCCAGCTTTCTGCCTCATTCACAGGGAACGGCCTTCCTTAAGCACAGGGACCTTCTTGCTGCCATCCAGGGTCTGGACCACAGGAAGGTGGGGCATTTGCGTCCTCTTGTGACCACCCCCATCCTCATTCACTGGGCCCTACCGCCTTAAACACTTGACCACTTCCAGCTGTTCACCAGGCCCCAGCCCCTTGTTCACATGACCTCTTCCAGTTGTTAATGAGGTCCCTCCCCATTGCGGACCTTGACAAATTCCAGCAGGTCCTCCGCCTCCCCCGCGTCACGTGACCACTTCCAGCTGTTCACCTGGCCCTTGTGGACTTGACCACTTCCGACTGGCCACCTGGGCCCTCCCCCTTGTTCAGGAGACCCCACCCCTTGTTCACCTAACCATTGAGTGAACACTGGGCAGGCTGTTTTGCCCTTCACTCAAAGGGGTGGACTGCCCAATATCTGGAAGTTAAGTGCTTAACACCCACAGCCCCAGATCACACTCTGCTCACAGGCTGCCTCCTACCCAGTGGAAAGGGCGGCAAGAAGGGGGACGCCAGCCCCCCCTTTAAGACAGCCATGGGGGGGGGGTCTATGAGCCTAGGGATCCCACATGGTCCCCACCATGGGGGCATCTCACAGTGGACTGTCCTGCGACCCTGACAGCCCGGCCTGTGGGCTTTGAAATCAGGGAAAGAGCTGTGTGAAGCCGCTGAAAAACGGGTCCATCCTGGGAGCAGTGTCCTGCCCCCTCCAGAGTCACTTACAGGTCCCCGGGCTCTGAGGGCCAGCTTTCTGCCTCATTCACAGGCAACGGCCTTCCTTGAGGACAGGGACCTGCTTGCTGCCATCCAGAGTCTGCACCACAGGAAGGTGGGGCGCTTGCGTCCTCTTGTGACCCTCCTCCGCATTCGCGTGGCCCCACCGCCTTATCCCCTTGACAACTTCCACCTGGTCACCTGGCCCCACCCCCTTGTTTGGGGCAGGACTTCCGGCTGGTCACCTGGCCCTTGTTCACTTGACCACTTCCGGATGTTCTTTTGGGCCCTCCCCCTGGGTCCCGCGTCCCCACCCCCTTGTTCACCTGACCACTGAGCCAGACTGGCTGGGCTATTTGCTTCTCACTCAGAGGGGTGGACTGCCCAATCTCTGGAACTTGGCTTAAGTGCCTAACACCCACAGGCCCAGCTCACCCTCTGCTCAAGGGCTTCTTTCTACCCAGCAAGGAGGCAGCAAGAAAGTGGAAGTCAGCCTCTCTTTAAGACAGCCATGGGGGTCCATGAGACTGGGGACCCCACATGGTCCCCACAATGGGGGCATCTCACACTGGACTGTTTTGTGACCCTGACAGCCCTGCCTGTGGGCTTTGAAATCAAGGAAAGAGCTGAGTGAAGCCCCTGAAAACCCGTTCCATCCTGATCACTGTCCTGCCCCCTCTAGTGTAACTTACTGGTCGCCGAGCCCTGAGGGCCAGCTTTCTGCCTCATTCACAGGAAATACCCTTTCTTGAGGACAGGGGCCTTCTTGCTGCCATTCAGTGTCTGGATCACAGGAATGTGGGGCGCTTGCTCCTGTTGTGACCCTCCTTCGCATTCATGGGGCTGACCGCCTTATCCACTCAACCACTTCCACCTTTTCACCGGGTCCCAGCCCCTTGTTCAGGTGACCACTTTCGGCTCTTCACCTGGCCCCTCCCCCTTGTTGACCTTGACCACTTCCAGCTGCTCACCTGTCCCCACCTGTCCTGTTCACGTGACCCTTTCCGGCTGTTCACCTGGCCCTTGTGTATTTGACCACTTCTGGCTTTTCACCTGGCCCCTCTCCCTTGTTTACATAACCACTTCCGGTTGGTCACTTGCCCCTTCCCCCTTGCTCCCTTGCCCACTCTCCAAATTCATCTTTCCCTACCCCTTATTCACCTGACAGCTTCTGGTTGATCACCTGGCCCCACACCCTTCAACACTGCTCCACTTCCATTTGTTCACCTGGCCCCATCCCCATGTTCATGTGACCACTTCCAACTTTCCACCTTTTTCTAAAGTCTTGTTCCCGGGATCCCACCACATGTTCACCTGACCACTGGGCAACACTGGCAGGGCTGGTTTGCTCCTTGCACAGAAGAGTGGACCTCCCGATCTTTGGGAATAGGGCTGGTGTCCACCTTTTTCCCCTCCTCTCCACTGCGTAGTAGTCAGCATGTGGGCACAAGGTGACTGGGGCTGTCGGCAGTTAGGCACATAATCTAACTCCCAGAGACCCTGAGGTCCACCCCTCTGGGCGAGGAGCAAACCAGACTGACCAGTATGCCCACTGGTCAGGGGAACATGGGTGTGGGGTCCTGCTAACAAGGGGAAAGTGGTCATATAAACAAGGGGGTGGTCCAGGTGAACTTGAAGAGTGGTTGGGGGGATAAGGGGGTGGGGCCACGTGAACAGGAATGAGGGGTCAGGTGAGGCCAGAGATGCCCCAGTGGGGCAGACTCTAAATAGCAGCCAGAAGGTCCCTGCCCTCAGGAATAAGAGGTGGACTGTGAACCTGGCAGCAGGCTTGCCCTCAGGGTACGTCGACCAGTAAGGGACTCTGTTGGGGGGAGGACAGCACTCTTGGAAGGGATGAGGGGTTTAGCGGTCCCAACACAGCTGTTTCTCTGAGATAAAAGCTAACAGGCAGGGTTGTTAGGGTCCCAGGATAGTCCATTGAGAGATGTCCCAATGGTGGGCACCCCTTGGGGCACCTGGCCACATGGGCACACATGGCTGTCTTGAAGGGGGCCTGGCGTCCACCTTCCTTGCCGTCCATCCCGCTGCGCAGTAGTCAGCATGTGGGCAGATGTGACTCTGGGGCTGTCTGGTGTTAGGCACGTAACCCAACCCCCAGAGATGGGGAGGTCCACCCCTCTGGGTAAGGAGCAAACCAACCCTGCCGGTGTTGCCCTGTGGTCAGGTGAACAAGGGGGTGGGGTCAGGTGAACAGCTGGAAGTGGTCAGGTGAACAAGGGGGTGGGGCCAGGTCCACCCCAACCCCAGCATAAAGCCTCACCCTAGTACTGACCCCAAGAATGACCCAGGAACAGCATTGCCTCTCTTCCAGGGGCAGGGCCAGCTCCCATGGCCCTTTGATCATGGCATGTGTCTCCCTGGCTCCTCCTCCGTGTCTCCCAAACCCAAGAACTGACCCTCTCCCCTGAAACCCAGGTGAGGGTTCCAGAGTGCCGGGGCCAGAAAGGTACGCCTTCTGCTCACAGGCTGTCTCCACACCTCACACAGCCAACAAAAGCCTGTGAGGATGCCTCCAGAGGGGGTGGGCACAGCCTCTGACAGAGTCCTGGGGAATCAGGGACCCAGGTGGGGGTTCAGTGAACACAGGTGTGGCCTTGTGAGGGAGTGGTCAGATGAACAAGGGGTGTGGTCAGGGATACAAGGGGGTGGAGTCAGGTAAACAGCCAGAAGTGATCACATGAACAAGGGGATGGGGCCAGGTGAGCAGCCAGAAGGGGTCATGTGAACAAGGGGGGCGTGGGGCCAGGTGAACAGCTGGAAGTTATTACAGGAATAAGGGGTAGAGCCAGGTGAACTGGGAGAGTGGTCATGTGAACAAGGCGGTGGGGCCACGTGAATAGGAGGAGGGGTCACGAGATATAGGAAGTTGGAGGTGGTTTAGGGCAGTGGTCAGCAAACTCATTAGTCTACTGAGCCAAATATCAACAGTACAACAATTGAAATTTCTTTTGAGAGACAAATTTTTTAAACTTAAACTTCTTCTAACGCCACTTCTTCAAAATAGCCTCGCCCAGGCCGTGGTATTTTGTGGAAGAGCCACACTCAAGGGGCCACAAGAGCCGCATGTGGCTCGCGAGCCGCAGTTTGCCGACCACGTGTTTAGGGGGAGTTGAGAAAAGCCTTCTATGTGTTTTTTAAAAAATATATTTCATTGATTTTTTACAGAGAGGAAGGGAAAGAGAGTCAGAAACATCGATGAGAGAGAAACATCAATCAGCTGCCTCCTGCACACCTCCTACTGGGGATGTGCCTGCAACCAAGGTACATGGCCTTGACCAGAATCGAACCTGGGACCCCTCAGTCCTCAGGCCGACACTCCATCCACTGAGCCAAGCCGGCCAGGGCAAGCCTTCTGTGTTTTAATGCTGATTTGTGGCCTTGGGTTTTACCTACTGGGTAGTCAGAGACTATAGGAAGAGCTCTGAAACTGTGAACATACATCATTGGCCCCATAAAGGCCCTACTACTTGAGGTATGTGCTTCCGGCTGAGATAAAATTCAGGACCTGGTCCATAAACAGAGGGCACGGGTAATATGAGGGGGAGAGCAGGGGTGCCCACAGGAGGAACCTGAGAGAGCAGTTTTGGGTCCCCACAGCTGTAACGTTCGGGGGTGTGGCTGACCCTGCTTCCTCACTGTCAAAATTGTCCATGCCTTTTCCTGGGTTCACAGCTGGACCACATTTCCCAGCCTCCTCTGCGGATATATGTCACATGACTGACTTCTAGCCAATGGAACAGGAGCAGCAGTTCCCTGACAGCTTCCCACATGTGACCCTTTTTCTATTCCCCTGTCAGCTCAAGGTCATTGTCCAAGGTGACCCTGGGAGTCCCATGATGCAGAGCTGCTGTCAGCATGGGACCCTGGGTTTGAGGAGATACCTCCATCCCACCTTGTCCTCACCACAATCTAGAAATACCTGTTTTATACTATTAAACACGTAATATATATGCCTTTATTGTGTTAAGTCACTAGAGTTTGGGGGCTGTTACGGGCAGATAGCAATACACTAACATAAGGAGCAAGCCTCCGAATCTCTTAAGTACTGATGGAGAGCGATCATGATAACTTCACCAGCCATTTGTGCAAACCTCTGCCTTCCCTCAGGCACAACCCCACCTCGTACGTAGGGACACACGCAGAGGAGAGGTTATTATCTCTGCTTTCATGGCTGAGTATGTGAGACTGAAAGAGATACAGCAATTTGCACAGGCTGGCAGACCCAGCAAGTCCTTTGTCAGGGAAGGGCCCTCTTACAGGTCACATGAGAGACCATGTCAGAACTCCACCCATATTGCCATTGGCATCCCCAAGGGCCACTTCTGCTTCTTGTCTGGGGGCTGGAGTCCACTTGACCTGTGCCCACGGCGGGCTGGGGGCGCATGGTGAGTTGAGGCGCCGGGAAATTTACAACCTCCAGGGGTGCTCACTGGGAGGCCAGTGCAGGGGTATAAATGCTCTTGCTCCTCACTCCCAGTCTAGACGCTCTGGGGTGTGATCTGCACTGTCCCTGTTGAATGGAGCCTAGTGGGGGCCTCAGGGGACTTTGCCCAAAGGCATCTTTGCATGGCCTTCCTCCTTCCTGGTCCCACTCCCACACTCCCTATTGGTTTTCCTTAATACATTGCTTTCCCATTAATGCTTGTCAGGGGAACCTACCCTAAGATCTTCAAACAGAGTGCACCCACCTCCTTGTCTAAGTGAGGAAGCTGACAGACAAGGAGGGACAGAGACACGCTGGAGATCACAGAGGAGAGAAGGGGTCAGAGCCCCCCGTCCCTGAGTGTCACCCAGTGCTGCTGTGACAGCTGAGCCCATGAAGGAATCTCCACTCCTGACATCTGCATCATCGACTGCAATCGCTGAAACCGGAGTTGCGGCTTGAACTTGAGCCAAACAAGCTGAATCGCCCAGAACAGCCCTTACCTGAACTCCTGATGCTCTGATATCCCCTCCCTACTGAAATAACAGGTGGCCATTCAAGAAGAGATACTTATCGAGCATCTATGTGTGCCAGGCAGAGTTCTGGATCCTGGGAATTAGGGTGGACAAGACGATTCACATATCTGCCTCTTGCAAAGGAGAGAGGGATGATGTACCACCCGTGAGTGCTCAGTGCTGAGAAGAAAAAGAGACAGAGACCAGGGGTTTGAGGGAGACGAGGCTGCTGTGTGGTACAGGGGTCAAGAGGATCCTGAGACACCGAGCCTGGTTTTCTCGAGGTGCCCTCCGCCGCATCGGGAGAAGGCTGTGCCCAGGATCAGCTGTGGACCCAGCCTGGCTCCTGGCTGGCACTCAGTAAATACCGACGATCTGACGATCACTGATGGGGCTGGCTCTGCCGGGGGGCACAGCTCAAGCTGTTCTCTTAACAAGGTGATCTGAATTACACATCAGCCATCCTGCCCGGACTTTGGGGGGGCAGCCTGGTCTCCTCATCAAACTCATAACAGGAATTTTCTCCAGCTGTAACTTGTTGGGGAGTGGGAATTTTTGAGCATGCTTCCTCCTAGTGAGAAGGCTAACGCCTATTTTGTAAAACTACTGTTTGGAATTCTCTGCTGTTTTTTAGACGAACTCTTATTCTAAAAAATAACTTTGCTTTCTAGCCTGCTTGAATAATGAGGAAGATAAACTTAGCTGTCTGACCTTGTAGGCCAGAGACTAGAGATGCCCATACTCTCAATGCCATGCCAGGTGCATTTTTTAATTGGATAGAACTGTGTTGTTTTCAAGGCCAGCAGCGAGATAACCACTAAGCATACATAGGGCTGGCTCTTTAATTAAGGAAAACTGCTTTGTTTTAAATTGTTTTAGACTGTTTGCTCTGCAAAAAACAGGATGTAGTGAGTGGGTTTAAATACGGTCGGACACAAAGGGTTGCTGCTGCTCTCTGATCTCCCTGAGTGGAGAGGGGACAGTCGCCGGCCGGCAATAAAGGCTCCCTAAATTTTAATTTGGTCTGGACTCCAGTGGTCTTTACTCGCGTTCGCTCTACAACATAACTATCTGAGAATCCTTTTGGAACTCAGCTCCTGCTTGTGGGATTTGCAATAGGGCAGACATTGCTGTGTGCTCTTGGGATCCTCACACGCCCTCTCTGGGCTCAGACCTGAAAGACGATTATCTCAGGCACAGGGAACAGCCAGGGCAAAGCGCCCCGGGCAGAAATGAGCTCCTGTGTTCAGAGAGAATTATGAAAAGGAGTAATAAAGGCCCTCCCTCCTAGGCCTGGTTGGGGCATCCGTCAACCAGCCCCACCTCCGGCTTCACCCTGAACTACCCATGATCCCCAAACGTGTGGCTCGATGCATTTGGAGGAAAAGGAGGTGATGACACCCTGAGCAAGCTCAGTGCTTCCTGGGTGGGAAAGACATGAGGGACCTCCCCCAACACTCTAGACAATTACCCCTCACAGGCAAGGCCCCTCACAACACCCCCCCGGCCTCCGCCAACGCCAGACTCAGCACCTCCTGCTTTGTTTTAATCCCCACTGAAATTGGTTGTGTGTGTGTGTGGTGGGGGGTGGTGGTGGTGGTGGTGGTGTGTGTGGGGGGGAGTCTAATATTTATCTTTCAGTTTTGCTTTGACAATAGCAAAGAAAGTCAGTCACCTCGAGTCCCTCTTCCCGAGATAACCTTCCTAATTTTGGGTGTATTTTATTCCAACCTTGTAAACAATATCTTCACATAGTTGACAAATCACTACATATTTTTTCTCTTCCTACCGATTTGTTTATTTTCTTGACCTGCCACTCCTGTAAACATTCTAACATACCCTAGAGGAATTTTCCTCTACCTGGGGTTTTGGGAACAATTCAAAATGATTCTCTAGCCATTGTTGGCTGAAACGTGGCTTTATTTTATGAAAGCTGCCACTTAGAATCAGGGTCATAAAACTGCACTAGTGTGGGGAATGCGGGCTGGCTCTTGCTACAGTGACAACCGCTCTGCAGAAAGGACACACACTCGTCCAAACCCACTACCTCCGCAGTAATTGTACTTCCCCACCTTCCCCTCCTTTTTGCTTATTTGCATTTTTCCAGTTTTCCTACAATGTTCAATGTAAAACTTTTTGTAAAATAAAAATATTTTTTTTCGCCCTGATCGGTTTGGCTCAGTGGATAGAGCGTCAGCCTGCGGACTGAAGAGTCCCCGGTTCGATTCTGGTCAGGGGCATGTACCTTGGTTGCGGGCACATCCCCAGTAGGGAGTGTGCAGGAGGCAGCTGATCGATGTTTCTCTCTCATTGATGTTTCTAACTCTCTATCCCTCTCCCTTCCTCTCTGTAAAAAAATCAATAAAATATAAAAAAAATATATATTTTTTCAGATCCAGTAAGGGCAAAAAAGGACAAGCAAAAGGCTAACCTAGTGTGTTACAGGATGATAGCAGATGTTCCATGAAGAAATGGTCGGGTGAGGAAATGAGAAACAGAGTAAAACAAAGGTAACTGGATTTCTTCCGTGCAGGACTTCTCAGAGCCTTTAACATACTGGCACGTGTTATGACCTTCAAGAATGTACTATAGCTACTAGCAGCATTACCAGCCTTCTTCAGTCTCTGATCTCCTGTTATGAGGAGTGTCTCTACCCACGGCTTATCTGTGGGACACGCTGGCTGTGTGCAGAATGGGGGAAATGCATTCGGCCACATTCTAATGTGATCTGTGTGGTTGAACGAAGCCTTATTTTGGTGGGCAAATATCAGAACACGTTAGCTCTGACCGCTGGGCTCCCACCGGCAGATTGAGAAGTGTGGCCAGATCCATTCTGGATTTTCTTATCAGTGAAGACATCTGGGAATAGAAAGACGTTCTTGGGCATTCGGTTAGGAGGGCTACTGAGCTTTTGGTTCAGCAGAGACCACAAGCCTTGAATCAACAGAGGGGCACGTGCCCCCGAATTCCAGGGTCATAAAATATGCCTACAAAGGAGAATAAAAGTCATAATGATGAGTGGGTGCAGCAGACAGGTCAGTAGCTGCCCGAGTCCACTGGGGTCTCAAGGTGACAAGGCCTGGACCTGCATCTCGGCCTGAGGACCTCCGCTGGCCGCTGGAGCCAGTGCTGGCCAGCAGGTCACAGGTGCATAAGAATTTGTGTGGAGCAGCCCGCACCCAGCGACGGGTTTCCTCCCGACCCTGCCGGCAGAGGCCCGAGGTGCAGAGTCCACACCTGCTCCCAGAATTCCCCAGTGGCCTCTGGTTTGATAAAAAGCACCTTTTATTACCTCTTTCCCTCCGGGGGCCTCACTTTCCCTAGGAAACAAGGTATGAAAGAAGGAATTTCTTTCCTGGTAAGATTGTTAGGAAGAAAGGCTGGTTTCCTGGGTGCCCATGATTCTCCAAATCCAGATTTGCACCACTTTGCAGCAAGTCAAAAGCATTTCCCTCTTATTTCCGACAGAGGGCAGCATTTCGTTTCCTGTCACAGCCAGAGAGACGCCTGGGCTTGCAAATAAATGCAGCTCAAAATAAAGAAAAACAAATTGAAATGAGGTTTGTAATCACCGTGAAGGGAATGAGAGGCTGTGTCAGCGTTTCCATGGTAAATGCCATCTTTCAGAGACTCATTCTCCTCGCTGTAAAAATACGCTTTATGCTAGGAGTTGGCAAGAGCAAGCCTTGAGTCACTGAAAATCTATATATTGTTCAAGATTCTTCTTTCAATCAAGTCGGAAATGTGACTCCGTGCAAATGGCACAGAACGTTCCTCGGCTCCTTGTGACAGCCAACTGCGCCCGCTGCGTCGCTGCCAAATCTGCTCAGGCCAGCTCCTCGGAGTGGCCAAGGCCCAGTCCCTGGACCTCTCCAGACCCCGCTTTGCATTCTGGGAGTGGTTACCCTGAGGAGGAGGCCTGGTTCTTCTTGGAGGTGATGTCGTGGTCCTTGCTGGGACCTGACTGTGGGGCCGAAGGTGGCTGTCAGCCCTGTTGGCAGTGGGGCCAGGAAAGGGGAAGAAAGGAAGAGATTCTAACGTGATTACTCGTACTGATGCAAAGGCCAGCTCTCGGTCATGTTCAGACCTGCATCTTGTTTGTTTACTACTTCCCGAATCAAAACAAAAGTGAAGTGAAATAGCTTACAATAAAATAAGATAAAATAAAATACACCTTTCAGACCTTGTGCTTGCCCTATCACTTCCTGTTATTTCTCCAAATGCCCCACCCATCCCACGCCTCACTTTGCCGCAGGTCCAGTCTGTCAGAACCCTGCCTCGGTGAGCTCTCACAGTGCGGGCCCCTGGCTGACCTCAAGCTGGTCCTGCCTTGGTTCTACAAGTGCGAACCTCTCTCTGGGCCATTTGTCAATATCCTTACCCTTTCTGCTTCCTGACCCCAGGCCCCCAGGACATTGCACCCCTGGGCCAGTGACTTCAGAGGTTCTAGCAAGAGCCCCCTCCAGCTTTTCCTCCAGGCAGAGCAGAAACACTCCTCCTGGCCTCCTGGGCCTGGCCCTGCACGTGGCCTTGGGGAGGGCTCAGCCTGCCTTCCCGAGCAGGTTTGCTGGGTGTTTCTGACTAACAAGTTGTCAAATAGGAAAAGGAAGTCCTGAGAACCCACATCTCAGTGGAGGAAGACATTAAATTTCTGGGTGATGGCCCAGAATAAGGGTCAGGTATTTTCTTCCACAGGAGTTTGCCCTTGGCCGAGTTCAGAGGGAGGAGTCAGCTTGTATGTAGGCACTCAGTCTGGAGCTGGAGGCAGGGGCTCAGGACCCGCCTTTCCGGTGAAAATAACCCTGGGGATTCTGATGGAAGCATGTCTAAGTAACAGCGAATCTTTGCAGACAGACAGGAAGGAAGGAGGCTCTGTCTTTGGAGATGGAGGTACCAAGCTGGGAAGTGATTTATCTGAGAGCGTGAAATGCCGGTGACCAATCAAGGGAATGCTTTCCCAAGCACCTAATTGAATTCACAGTTCTTTGATGCTGACAAACCACTCATCTGAAACAACGCTGACTAACAGCATCTATCAAGCACTGTTTATAGGCTAGGCCCTGGGGATGTCCTCACATTATTATTTATTTATTTATTTATTTATTTATTTATTTATTTATTTATTTATTTTAATCCTCACCCAAGGATATTTTTCCTTTGATTTTTAGAGAGAGTGGAAGGGACAGGGAAAGACAGAGAGAAATATCGATATGAGAGAAACACATCGATTGGTTGCCTCCTGCATGAGCCCTGACCAGGGCCAGGGTCGGGGAGGAGCCTGCAGCCCAGTACGTGCCCTTGACTGGAATCGAACCCTGGGACCCTTGGGTCCACAGGCCGATGGTCTATCCACTGAGCCAAACCAGCTAGGGCCTCACATTATTTTAAAATGTTGGTACTATTGCCACGCCCATTTTACTGACAAGGAAACCGAGGTTCAGAGAAGTTCCCTAACTCATTTAGGTTCCACAGCGGGCAAGTGAAGGAACTAAGATTGGAACTCAGCTCTCTCCCTGCCAAAGCCATTGCCTTCCTTCTGTCTAGTGAGCAGTTTCAAACATGTGTCAAGAAGCTCAAAAATATCCCCGCTCTCTGATGCAATCACCCCCATCTCGAGCAACCTATTCTCAGGAAATGGTTCTAAATGCAGAATAAGTGTCTTGAAGTTCAACATAGCTATGGACACACTGGTGTGTACCTCACTTTCCCCCCAAATCCCACCGAAATGACAGAAGAAATACGGAAATGAAAATGAATCATAGTGGCTGTGGACAGTCAGGGGCAGTGGGATCAACAACCAGAAGATTGAGGAACTTCAAGAAACCTGTGACAAGCATAAGAACAAGGTGACGATGAAATGCCATGGAAGCCTTGACACCACAGCGCTAATGTGCAATCGTCACCCAGTGGATCCCCCAGCAGCATCCAGAGCAGAGGCAGCAGGTCCCGGGTGAACGAGTGGGCTCGGGATGGACTGTGGGACAGTTGAGCTAGTTCCTTCCACTGTCCACTCACCACTTCCCGGTACTCACAGGCACCAGCTTCCACACCAGCTGCTGTAGTCCTGCCAGAGGCATGGGGTTCTCACCGGTGTCAGCTGTGGTGTCAGCGGCAGTTTGCCGGCAATGCTGGCTGGGAAGCCGAGGAAGCAGAACAAAACCGCGTTAAAATCCACACTCGCGAAAACCGTGGAAAGACCTCCAGGATGCCCTGTCAGGGGATGGATGGAGCAAGGTCCTGGCAGGTGTGCCGTGCATGCGCCTGTGCCCCCCCGCCCCCCCTGAGACACCCACACCCTTCCCGCCTGCTGTGATTCTCAGGCGGCTGGCTTGTAAATGCACACACAGCCTCCCCCGTGCCCGTGACTTCAGATAGGGACTGGCCAGGGGGCCTGCAGAAGATCCAAAGGGGTGAGGGCGGGTGTTTAGTCCCTGGTCCCTTCCCTGCCGCATTGTACTAGTATAGGGTGTCCCAGTGCCTGGAGCCCTTTCCAGGAAGTTCTCTCTGTCTCTCTCCTCCAGCATCAAATCCCTGCAGGCCGAGGGCCCCCCACAATCACCAGCACCCAGGGTATTGCACATTCCCCATCGCTTCCCCACAGCCCACCCACACCTTTGCCAGCAGCCCTTGTCAACCCTTCTTCCGTCACCCAGCTGCCATTTGCTTTCCCCGGAGATACAGGGCGTGCCACATGCTAACTTTCGTGCACCCGAGGGAAGAGGCAGAGTGAGAATAAACGTTTGAAACCGTGCGAAGAAGGATACATAAGAAACTAGTAAAAGGCTTACTGTGGGGTTACTGTGGGAGGAATCTATGAACCAGGACAGAGTTGGAACAAGATTTCTCATTGAGTCTGGTTTAGGTTATTTGATTTTTTTAAAAAATATATTTTTATTGATATTTTACAGAGAGGAAGGGAGAGGGATAGAGAGCCAGAAACATCGATGAGAGAGAAACATCGATCAGCTGCCTCCTGCACACCACCCACTGGGGATGTGCCCGCAACCAAGGTACATGCCCTTGACCGGAATCGAACCCGGGACCTTTCAGTCCGCAGGCCGACGCTCTATCCACTGAGCCAAACCAGTTTCGGCAAGGTTATTTGATTTTTGAACCATGTGAGTTATTCTCCATCAGACAAAATGAAACTGATTATTTGGGGGAATCTGTTGAGTCCTGCGCAGAGCTTTCACGGAGGAAGCTCCAAATCTTGAGCCGGAAGACCACGGCACTGAGGGAGGTGGCTTCTTGGACTTGGCTCTGTGGAGCAGGGCCGCAGCCAGCAGCCATCTGGCCTGTCCCTCCTCGGTCCTCCCAGGGTTCTGGCCTCCGCCACCAGTACCTAGAGCTGGTGCCATGGGGTTTTTCCATGACCAGGAGAGAGAGCAAGACCAAACTGCACCAATGAGGGGGCCCCCGAAGAGCAGCATCTCCGGAGACACAGCGTCAGCCCCGCTCACACCAAACGTGAGAGGTGCGTTCAGTCCGTGGCTTTTGCTACTGGAAACTTCCGAAAGTCCCAGCAAGAGCCTTTGGCTGACTCGCCTGGTGAAATGCCCCTGGCACGTGGCCTGAGCTTGGAGAATGTTCACCCTCATCTCCCCCGCTCCCCCCTGCTTTTGTAGTGTGTCCCCTGGGCCTCTGGTGAGGGTGACACAGATGCCGAGCTCAGAACCACCCTGGGAGAGGCGCCTCCTGCAACCCAGACCTCAGCCTCACTCAAGGGAACTTTGACCTTTACTATTTCTCCTCGGCTTTGCGGGATAATCCGAGGAACCAGCGTGGAAACAAAGCTCGCATTCACCAAACTCGGCGCTCCTTCCCTCGTTAATCCTCCGAGTCACCATTACGAGGGAGGGAGAGGCCGAATGTGATTGCGGCCTTATAGCCACAACAGAGGGGCAATGACCTGCACTGTGCCACGCATCAGTCATGAGTCATGAGCAGAGCGGGGTCAGGCCCTGATCTCTGGACACTGAGCCTGGGGGAGGGGGGAGGCTTGTCTCCAGTCACTTCCATTTATTGCCCCTTTACCTGTGCTGGGTTCTGGGCTAAATCACCTTCACGTGTTCTCACAGTTTCCAGAAGAAAATCGGACACCCATACAGGTAAACTGCCCGAGTCTGCATAGCCAGACACAGCCGAGCTGGAATTTGAACCCCTGTCTGCCTGCAGCTTAAATGTTCCCACTTCCCAGAACATTCCCACACGTTAATTGGCCCACAGATCTGGAACAAGTGGTGGGGCGGGAGAAAGTCAGGAATAAAGGGGACCAGGTCAGAGGCAGAGCAGAAACGGGGAGGCGGGGACACAGGAAATCCTGGCCGTGCACACACACGCTGGCTGCACATACACGGGGCTGTTTTAATGTCAAGGCCAGGATGCAGCCAAAAGAATGGCAGAGGCAAACTGCGTTCGCTTCTGCACTTGGCCTTTCAAATATGTTTTTCATCACCACGAGAGCCCTGGTGAACATCGCGATCTTCCTAAGCTAGCCTTTGACATTAAAACAAAAAATATTCAGGTATCGAAGCAAATATACGTCAGGCTTTGTGGCCAGCAGTCACCTGACCTCTGAGATCCTGGCTGTTCCTGCTCACCTGGTCCCTCCTTTTGATCAGCTTGCTGGAAGGAGAGGAAAGGGGACATCCTGCTAAAGTGTGGCCCAGCAAATGATGTGAGGGGAAGGCAGGCGAGCAGAAGTTGCATGATTTTGTCACTCCTCTCATTCTCGTCTCTCATCCTGCCCCCACCTGGTTTTAGATTAGTTCAGGCACAGAGGAAGAGCATGGGTGGCTGGCCCAGGAGCCACCAAGTCCACCCCTAGTGGCTAGGAAGGGCCTCTGCTCACCCATGAAAATGCACTTGCCACCTGTCTGGTGTGGCTCAGTGGTTGAGCATCAACCTATGAACCAGGAGGTCACGGTTTGATTCCCGGTCAGGGCACTGGCTTGATCTCCAGTCGGGGGCATGCAAGAGGCGGCCAGTCAATATTCTCTCTCATGATTGCTGTTTCTATCTCTTCTCCCTCCCCCTTCCTCTCTGAAATCAATAAAAATATATTTTAAAAGAAAAGAAAATGCACTTGCCTTTGTCATCTAACGGCAGGCCAGACCTAATGTCCCTTCCTATGGGTTCTCCTCAGCCCGTCAGCCCACAGGCAGTGAGCTCAAGTTTGAAGGTGCCCAGCACACGTCAGGAGTGTAGGGGGGACTCAGGAGTCCAGTGTGGAAACTGCCCTGTCTGCACCCACTTCCTTGAAGATCCTGTGGCTTTAAGTATATTTCGCTTTTGAAATTTGAATTTGTATCTTTAGCCCAGCCTCTCTGCAAACGCTAGACTGGCCTTCTCGACATCCCATTCGGCTATATCATGTCCAGCTTAATTTAACATTTTATAACCACCTTCTGATCCCTCTTCCCCACCTTCCTGATCCCCCTGAGGTCTCCCCATGTCTCCTTGCCTCAGGGGAAACTTGGAGGACTCTCGACCTTTCTCTCCCATCTCCCTTGTCCACCAGGAAAGCATTTCAGTTCTGTCTTCAAACAGATAAAGATGCCAGCTCACCTCACTCTCTCAGATGACCTGCTGGTCAAATAATCATCATGGCTCACCTGGATTATTGCAACAGTCCCTGCTCCTATCTTTGCCCACCTGTTGTTTACTCTCAAGTCCTGATAGATCACTCGTTCAAAGAACAGTTATAAAATATGCTATGATCATAAGCAGGCGTCCTCAAACTAGAGCCTGCGGGCCACATGCGGCCCGCCGAGGACATTTATCCGGCCCGCCGGGTGCCGCTGCCTGTCCTGCTTAGCAGCCGACTCGTCCCGGGCCTGCAGTGCGCATAGGAATTTGTTCATAGTTTTTTTTTTTTTTAAACTATAGTCTGGCCCTCCAACGGACTGAGGGACAGTGAACTGGCCCCCTGTTTAAAAAGTTTGAGGACCCCTGTTATAAAGTGTGACCCCACGTGTGTGTGCCTGTGTGTGCGTGCACATTTACCCCCGGTGCGTGGGTCTGGGGGCTGATTGTCCTCATCCCCACTCAGCCCCGCGAGAACACGAGGCTGTGCCACCGCCTCCTTCCAAGGGGATTGGAAATGGGCCCCCCTGTCTAAAAAGAACTGACTCAGTCACTCGAACCTGACTTTAGCAGGAATCAGGAGAGCACACACACACACACACACACACACACACAGAGTCAGGGAAGGCAGGGGTGGCCCTGAGCAGGAAAGAGATCACTTTCTCAAAGTCTCCTTCCCCTCCCGTAGGGCAGGAGCTTGAAGCATGTCAAGGGTGGGGGTGGGCTGGGGATGTTTGGAGCTGAGAGGCCAGGGTAGCGGACCCACCGCGCTGGCCAATGACACCTGCTGTGCTTCCGCCCAAGGGTGCCCAGAATGGGGAGGATTGCCTCAGGGAGGAGACCTCACTGACCAGTCTGATCCGCTAATACACATCTCTGCTCCTCCTCTGCAGACTGGCTCCGGCCTGGAGAGAAGAAAATACAGAACGAGGAAAAAAAGTCTGACCAGTTCCTAAGGGCTTTTAAAAATCTGGTTCCTCGGGTGGGGGTAAGGGGGAGAGATCAACCAAAGGACTTGTATGCATGCATATAAGCCTAACCAGTGGACACAGACAACAGGGGGGTGAAAATCCACAAACCGCATGTGAGTTTGACCATCTGATGTAGTGATTTTGATTCCCACTGATTAGTCCCCCAGAGCCTTATTCAATACGAGCAATGTGTAAAAAGTGGAAGTCCATTCATGCGTTTATTCGTTCAGCATTGCACTGCTTACCAGGGACTGAGGAACAAAGCTGTCCTCGCCCTCCGCCCGCCCCAGAAACTTGTGGTCCGGCCGAGGGCACAGGGCATTGAGCAGCCCGGTGCAGGAAGATGTGCTGGGCTCCGTGATCGCGGGCGCATGCCTATGTGTGCCTGCAAAGAGCTCCTCATTCCCCCTCCCCCCCAGTGTCCCCTCTCTGTTTCTCTCTGTCCCTGTCTTCCTTCCTGTTCCCTTTTCCCTACCTTCTCTGTCTCCCAGTGACAATCTGTCCCCATGTTCCAATCCCCCAAACACACACCCAATTTTGTCTCTCCTCATTCTCTTCTCTCACCCCCATCTTTCCCATGCATCATCTGTCCCTCCAAATCCACTGAAATTCCCCGCCCCTCCTTGACGGCAAGGGGAGCATCCATCTCCAAAAGACAAGGACCAGAACTAGACTGGAGGCCCAGAATCGTGCTAAGAATTTCCTGGGGGTGGGGAAAGGCCACCGATGATCATAAAAGTGTTGCTTGCTGCCATGACAACTGCCATCATTCAGCCCCAGGACCAAGGGTTTGGAGACAATAAAATCAACTGGATGTTTATTTCCCCAGCATGACCAGCACCCCTAAGGAGGGGGAAGCCAAGAAGGAAATGCCTTGGGGCCACCACCTGTCACCTGCAGGAGAACCAGGGTGCTTGGCAGGGATTGGCCCTCCTTTCTCCAATCTGCCATCAATTATGACATCACTTTCAGCTGTGGCTCATCTGTACCACTTCAGCCAAGGCCATTGGGAGTTCACTAGGAGCTCAGGTGAGGAGGCTCAGCCCCAGGTTGAGGTGTGTGGCCTTGCCCGGAAGGCTCAGTGCTAACAAGTTACCCAGATCATGTTTAGGGCTGGGAAGGGGGTCGGTGGAACCCCACATAACAAAACAGGAAGCAGCTTCGTTTTTTAAGAAGAAAGCCTAAAACCAACAATGGGGGGAAAAGAATAATGCGTAGGACCCCTGCTAGGGCTGTAGCTAAAGTGACACAGCTAGAGATTTGCCAGGCCTCGCTACAGAGAGGCCCTGAGGTGGGGCAGGGCGGGGGGCGGGCGGTGGTGGTGAGGGCAGTCACCACTTCCGTTTGAGGTAGTGGTGTGTGAACGTGAACTTTCCATGGTGGATTTCCTCAAGCTGCACCGTCAGCTAAGCTACCCATACAGCCACAGGGCAGGGCGTTTCTGAGAGACAGGTGATCGCCATCTCCAGAGAAGCTGCCACCTGCTCTGAGGCTGTTGGCAGGTGCTGGCAGCGCCCGGGCCGGATGCTTGACCTCCAGTTTATTCCGCATTGTGAGGATGACTAATGAGCTTGAAGAGCGGTGGATCAGCACTCTCCCCGCACTAGGTTCCTCCCCAACCCCAGGTACTCCGGGCTTTCCAGGGTCTCTGCACTTAATATGGCCAAGTGCCAGACATCTCCAACTGTGTGAGATGCCAAAGTATAAAAATATTGCCTGGTGTGAATGGCTGTCATAAGGATGCTCCTTTAATCCCCTGTGCCTGGGCACTGGGGAAGGGGGAAGAAGGTGGTTAGACGCATGTCAGGCCGCTGCCCATTCTATTAAATACGACATGGGGTTCAGAACCAGACAGGCGCTTGTCAATCTGACTCCTTTATTGGCTGAATGGAGCTTGATTGGTGCGCGGATCAAAGAAAAGCTACTTATCCCCACTGGAAATTTCCTTCCAGCTCGCTGGCATTGTTCAGCAGGGGAAGGTGAAACAAAGGCTGAATTTATTCACAGACAGGCGCTTCAAAGTCAAAACATCAAGGAAACGGCCCCAAACTTCAAACTCAGCTCTGACCTAAGTTCTCTAATGTTCCGTATTTTCAAAAATCACAAGAAAAGGCTGAATTATCCAAAAAGTGCAAATTCACTTCAATTTCTGTTTAAATGCTTCAAAGCAAAAAGTCTGAGGGTTCAGAGTCCTCTCCCCTGGTGATCAGCCAGGCGGGGGCCCCTCGGATTCTGCCTCCTGGTTTCTCCATCTCCTTCCTAACTGCTGGGGCTGACGCGAATCAGCGGGCAGCTGCCATCCCGTGCTTATTGCCTCAGAATAAGGGAAGTTGAACATTCACATCCAAGCATCTCACTGATTCACCACATACCACACGGATCTAAAAACAAAAACTGGCTTTAAAAACAAATGGCATTGGAAAACAGTTTGGCAGGTTCTTAAAAAGTTACATGTAGACCTGCCATGTGTTTTAGCCATTCCATTCCTAGGTATTTACCCAAGAAAAAAGAAAACGCAGCCCATACAAAGACTTTTGCATGAATGTTCATGGAAGCTTTATTTGTAATAGCTGAAAACAGAAAGTCCATCAATAATGACCCACTATAGTATGAACAAAATAACCAAACACAAGGTGGTATATCCAATGCAATGGAATATGACTCAGCAACAAAAAAGGAGAAACCAGTGATACCAACCAGTGATACCAGTGGGTCTGGGGGCTGATTGTCCTCATCCCCACTCAGCCCCGCGAGAACACGAGGCTGTGCCACCGCCTCCTTCCAAGGGGATTGGAAATGGCCCCCCCTGTCTAAAAAGCACTGATTCAGTCACTGGAACCTGACTGTAGCAGGAATCAGGAGAGCTCGGGCTGTGTACACACATACACACACACACACACACACACACACACACACAGAGTCAGGGAAGGCAGGGGTGGCCCTGAGCAGGAAAGAGATTACTTTCTCAAAGTCTCCTTCCCCTCCCGTAGGGCAGGAGCTTGAAGCATGTCAGGGGTGGGGGTGGGCTGACATGGATGAATCAAAATAATTATGCTGAGTGAAAGAAGCTATGCAAAAAAAAATAATGTATATAAAACTTTAGAAAAGTTTTCAAACTAATCGGTTGTAAGTAAAAAGCAAATTAGTGGTTACCTTGGGAGGAAGGTCCAGGGAACCAGAAGAGGATTGCAATAGGGCATGAAGACACTTCTTGGGGTGATAGATATGTTCATTGTCTTGAGTGTGGTGATGGTTTCATATGTGTATATATACACTGAGTGGCCAGATTATTATGATCTCTGAACGCATAATAATCTGGCCACTCAGTGTGTATGTATATAGTAGAGGCCCGGTGCATGAATTCGTGCATGGGTGGGGTCCGGCCAGCCTGGCCACAGGGAGGGGACATGGGCAGTTGGCCGGCCTGCCTGCTGGTCGAACTCCTGGTCGAGGGGACAATTTGCATATTAGCCTTTTATTATATAGGATATACACTGAGTGGCCAGATTATTATGTGTTCAGAGATCATAATAATCTGGCCACTCAGTGTATGTTAATACTTGTCTATTGTACTTGTTAAATGTATGCTGTTGTTTAGATCAATTATGCCTCAATAAAGCTGTTTTAAACGTTAAAAAGAAGCTAAAGAAAAAATATTCCATGATATAATAACAGGGACTAGATATATACCCCTGCCTTAAACAACTAGAAAAATCAGGAAAACAATGAATCAATCTTCAACATTGGAAGAGTTGTGGACTCTGAGAAACGGGAAACAAGCTAAGTCCTACAATGGTACCAGGTTACTGGCTAGAAAGAACCCAAATGAAGCTGGAAGTCTTGCAGAGCTGAGACAGAGTTCAGAGTTCTGGGAGGTCAAAGCAGTTCCACTTTGCAGGGCAGACTATCAGAGAGGAGGACTTCTAAACACAGGGGAAATGCCAGAGATTCTCAGGTAAAAACCTCAAGTGCTCCATCTCCTATCAGAGCCTGCATGTGAAGACATGCCTCGAGGCAGGGAGAAGAACCACCTAAAAGGAGCAGGTGGAACAATTCTGGAGCGCATGCAGGGTTAGAAATGCTGGTACTCCCACCAGCCGTGGTGGAGACCTCGTAATACACGGGTAGCATCCTCAGAGGTGATTGCCTTAATAATAGGGCTAAATTAATCCGAGACAAAAGGTTGTTCTGGACCTAGCATAACAAAGCGTAAAAGCAAACCCTGAAAAGATCAAACTGTGCCAAAACCAAGTTCAGCACTCTTTCAAGGAATAAAACAAAACCCAGCACCAACCACTGCAAAATTTCCGTTACCTGGCATCCAATAGAAAATTACTAGGCATGCAGAACAGTAGGAAAACATGGCATATAACCAGGAGAAAAAAAATAGAAATAAGCCCAGAAATGACAGTGCTGATGGAACTAGCAGGCAAGGATGTTAAAATAGCTATTATAAATCTTAATAGGTTCGAGGATACTAAAGGAAAACATGAACTTAATTAACTATGAGAAAAATAAAAAAAATATTAATAAAAACTCAAATGAAGGTGGAAAATACAACGTCTGAAAAACAAATTGTGAACAAAATTCGTCATCTGGTGGACAGTAGAACTCGCGTTCAGGTTAGGAGAGAACTGAATCATCACTTCCTTGGAACCTCCTTGGCTGGAACAAACTCAACAGACTCACAGTGCTTCAACCTCGTCTTCAAAGCACTTGCCATAGTTGTAATATTTCTGTTATCTGTGGGACTATATGTGGGGTGTCTGTCTGCTCCTAAGTTTCATTAGAGCAGGAACACATTTTTACTCACCTGTATGCCCGTGCCCAGAACAGTACCAGGCAGGAAGTAAGCACTCAATCAATAGATTTGAAGTGAAAGGACTCTTGCCTCAGCTTTGCTATGGATTCATTCAGCAGCTCTTATTTAAATGTCACTGCTGGCTTTTTCAGTGTACTGATGCTGGGCGACCATGAGCTACAATTCTCACATGGGCTCTTAACATGTGCTTCCTTTGGCCACTGGTGAGTCCTGAATTAAGTGTGAACAGATGATTCAGGGAGTGACCTGCTTCGAGCTGCTCTGACCTCTGGGTTTCTTAGCTTCTTAAATGAGGTCGTGGAAACAGATCTCAAAGAACTCTCCCAGCTCTGATGTTCCAGGATCCTATTGTCGCCCAGTCTCCAAGAATGTTCCTTTCCCTCTCCTCCCTCTTTCCCCCTCCCACCCCCAGAATTCTCACCTGGTACCCATACTCCGCCTACATTGAATCTGGGCATTCTATGTGACCAATAGAACAGTGAGTGACTTCTGAAGGTAAGTCCTAAATGGCATGTGGCTTCTGCCCTGGTCTCCCAGATTGCTTGCTCTAGGGGACGCCATGTCATAAGAATACTCTCGTGGCCCTGGAGATAGGCTCTCACGGAGATGAACTCAGGTCTCCTGCTAACAGCCATGTTTGTAAGACATTTTGGAACTGGTTCCACCAGCTCTAATCAGACCTTCAGCTGACAGCCCCAGCTGACCTGTGACCTTAACTTCGTGAGAGACCAGAGCCTGATCCACCAGCCAAGCTGCTCCCAAATTCCTGACCCACAGAAACTGTGAGAGATAATAATTGTTTACTGATGTTTCAAGCCACTAAGTTTTGGAGTAATTTGCTATGTAGCAATAGATAACGAGTGTACTGGTAGTGAAAGCTGTCCTTCCTTCTCTCTGTAATGACTTCTGCTATGAAGAAAGCACTGAATTACTGCATGAGCTAAACCTCCAAAACAGAAATCTTTTCCAATTTGGGGACCAAGTTGGGGGCCTGGAATCTAGTGTAAAGTGTAAAGGAATAAAGAAGCCCCTCTTTTCTTCATTGAGCCCCAGGATCCCAGAGGCCACCCCATCTCCACTGAGCTCCCTCTTCTTTTTCTCACCAGCTGTTTATCACTCCAGTTTCAACAATTGCACTCCCACCCTGCTTCTCATTTTCTAGGTGACCTTGGGACACATTTCCTGTTCGTCTGAATAAGTTTTCCAAGGTCCATACTCAGTTTTGAATGTCTTCAAAGCACCCATGGGCCCATAGCAGGTGTTGAATAAACATTACTTCGTGTCTTGGTCCAGGCCCTACAAAAAGCAAAACCTGAGAAAGGATCAATATTCTAATAATTTAGTTAGAAAGCGCAAGGCCAGGGCAATGGAGGTGAGGAAAAGAAAGGTGGCGAGACAAGGAGTCCAGCCATGTAATGTGACACATTCCTCTTTCACCAGGAGCAGTGAGGGGACACCAGTCCACTTAGCATGGTGCTTCAATGGAATGGCTGTAAGAAGGAATCATGATCCAGGGTCATTCCTGGGAGAAAGGAAGGTGGAGGAATTTGTCTGCCCCACTTCCACCATCTATCTCCTAGGCCAGTATTCACCCCATGGGGAGTTAGCTCCCTTGGTTTATCCAGCCCCTGATGACTGTCCAGGGAGCCAGATCCCATGCCCCGTGGTGAGGAATTTCATCCAAGTCTAAATTAGAGGGCATCCAGGAACCGTTGGAGCACCAGTCGAGAGAAAGAACAAAGTCACTGAGCAACCTAAGACGATATACAAGATGTGGCCCATAGCATTACTTCTTCAGTCCCTTTTCTAATTCCTCGGATACTAACTTGCCAGCACAGCCATCAGAAGGCCTATCTGACTGCCTCAGTTCCTCGCATGCATAGCATGGGCAGAGAATTCTGTGAGGCTGCATGTCAATGGGAGCTGAGCCTTGCAGACTTCAAGACAGATGGACACACTCAAATCCTGGCAGGCAAAATGCAAGACTTCCTCTCTCTCTCCAGGGCTGGAAGGGAGACCTTACCTCTCAGCCCAGGGGCCTCTGACACAGTAACATTCCCCCACCAGCTTAGAAAACGCAACTTAATTGAGTAGAGCTGAAGACTTTAGGCAATCACTGGGCTGTTTTGGGCAAAATGAAAAGACCCTGAATGCTCTTGTTTTTATACTAAGAAGAGAGATGTTTGCTGCCAAGAGCTCCAAACTTCTCAGAAGCAACCCTGGGAAAGTGGCTGTGGGCAGTAGATGGAGATCCCCTGGGTCCCTCAGAATTCCAGTGTGCTGAGAGGCCTGTCCAGCTCCCATTAGCAGATGAGGATGGATGACTGGATGGATGAAGGTGGGTGGGTGGATGGGTGGATGGGTGGGTAAATAGATCGATGAGGAAGCTCCTCAGTTTTGTGGGTATATAAAAAGCATTGTCCAGATGACTTTAAATGCCCCCTTTCCAACAGGCAATCAAAGACATCACTGGGTTTTTACTGTCTTGAATCTGTCTCTTCAACATGCATTTTCCTGTCCCTGACACAGCCACCCCCTCTGATTCCCCACCCTCTGGCTTGTTATCAGCTTCATGCTGTCTCTTTGCATTAAAGTGACAAGAAGCAGCACCAAGCTGACGACAGGAGGCTGGAGTGTAATTTGCACTGACATTCACTGGTGTTATCCACTTATTGCCTGGTAAGCCAAATAGGAGATCTGTCTGATTTTGATCCCAGGAAGAAAAATGACAACCCTGCTCCACTTCTGCCAGTCACAACAAAGCGCCAGGCTGGTCCTCAGGCCTGAGTCCTGGCTGGCAGTGCCCACCTGCACCCTGTGGGTCTCCAGTATCAGCGTCCTCTCCTCCGGCTGGAATTGCCTTTCAGGGGTGGATGGAGACCATGGCATTCTCTCCGCTGGTGCCGGTACTGTTCGTAGGTTGTCAGGGGGCCTCAGAGGGCATTAAGTGCCCCTGGGATGTCAGATCCCAGCTGACATCACCTGAGCAGCACCCCCCCCCCGCTTCTGCCTCCCCAACCCCTCTCTTCAACTCCTCCCAGCTGGAAGAGAGCTGAGGCTGAAACAGAGGCTCCTGAGAAACAGCATCAAGGAGTTAGCCTGTGGACATGGTCTGCTTCCTAATTTACAGGGCCCAGCGCAAAATGAAAATGTGGGACCCCCTTGTTCAAAAAGGCACGGGTCATTAAAGGTACAAAAATATAGAGCTTTCACCTTTCTTCTGAATTGTTTTTTATTTGCTGTGCAATGCTGTTCTCAGTAAAAACAAACAAATACATAATAGCAATATTATAAGCATGAATTTACCATCATACCACGACAGTTTTAAATGCACATACTTTATATTATACCACGACAGTTTTAAATGCACATATACTAGTAAGAACTTCGAACTCAGATGTGGAATGACACAGTTCATACTTCCTACCTTATCATGCATGTACTGGTATATTTCATTCCTACCCGAGTGATGGAAATGCTGCTTAGAACTTCTGATTTCACTTCTTGGTGCACAGTCTATCAACACTTTCTGCCTTCCCCTTACTGACGAACAGAAAAGGCCTGGAAGGAAAAGAAACTCCAGTTGCCCTAACTTTCCCGTTCTTTCTGTCATTTCCAGGATGAGTGGCCAGTTAATACAGGGAAGTAACACAGGCATATGATGGGGTGCCTGGGCCCTTCTTAGCCCACTGTTGTCTTCTTCCTGCATGCAAGGCCAAGTGTGGCTGAACAGCAGCATGGTCTCTCTGGGCTGTGGGTGGTATCTCCCCCCACCCCACGCTGAGCCAGCCCTGCAGGTAACATGCTTCCCTTGAGCTTGCTTTGGGTCTCACGGGTTGTGTGTGCGGTGGAATTCTGTGCTCACGGTATCGCAAATGCTGTAAGAGATGGGGCAGCGAGGCACGGTGGACACGTGACTCCCCCATCTCCACTCCTGTGCACGCTTCGTTGTCTCATTGACTTTACTTAGAACAAATAAGTTCAAAGATAAAATTAATAAGAATTTCAAGATGCTGACAGCAAAGCATTAAACTAAATGTGAGACCCTTCCGAGTGTGGGGCGGGGGGGGCCCCCGAGCAGCTACCAAGATCTCACCTGTGAAGCTGGCCTACCTGTCCAGGTGGGAACACAGGAGCTAACACACGGAGTGCCCACAGGGACCGGGCACTGGTTCAAACGCTTGATCGAGAGTAACTCATGGAGTCCTCTTGACAACCGCATGCAGCGGGGAAGGCAGTACCCCATCTCCCCATTTCAGATACAAGACTTGAGGCACTGGGAGGCTCAATGGCTTGTCCAGGATCTCAGAACCTACCGCTGGCAGAGCCAAGATCGGCACCTGGCCCCGCCGTCTGGCCCTCGAGTCCGAGCCCCTGGCCACCATGAGGCTAAACCGCTTCTCAGGATAAATCGAGGGGAGCCTTGGCAGGAAGGCAGTCCCCCAGGGAAAGCCATGACCTTACTTCTTTAAAACGCTGCCTTTGCCCGAGCCTGCGTCAGGGGCGCAGGGCCATTTTAAGAAACTGTGTCCCTTCACCAACCCCCACATCCCATCTTTCTCAGGGTGACTCAGAAGCGTTCCCCACCCGCTGCCTGGAAAGGCGTCGCCAGCAGGTTCAGGTTCACCGGGTCAAAGGAAAAGCCCTTTGCATCCTGCATACGTCAGCAGGAAGGAAGGACAGCCAGGACCAGGAAAGCGACCACTCCCTTTTGGTGTTTGTGTAGGTAGGAGAGGGCAGCAGGGTCATGGCGGGAATAGAGGTCTTGGGGTGTGCCCAGAGGAGGGGCGTGCAAATGAAATAAGCACTTTACAAGGTCCCCGGAAGATGAAGGGATGGATGCAGCAATGGCCAGCGGCTTTACGTCGGCCTTGACTGGCTTATCGGACACCAAGCAGTCTAGTCCTGTTCAGCATCTTTATGCCAACAGAGCCAGTTATCCTGGCTCCCAAGGGGTGTGTGCCCTCTGACCAGCCGTCCCCACAGGGTTATGTCAGTTGTCTTCCCACTCTGAGCATGAAGGTGGAGGGCAGAGACGCCCGGTCCTGCCTGCCACAAAGACTGCGCATCAGGGTGCTTTTGTGCACAGTTAGGTTTTTCTCCATGGACAACCCTGCCGACACAAACGTTAATGCCGCATCACTTAGGAATTAAAATCAGAACGTGTCACAGGAGTGTGACTGGACATTGACTACTACAGATTGGATGGCTGGACTTAAAGAAAGGACACGTGTGAAGGGAAGCCATGGCTGAAAGCGACTGTCTCCATCCTCACAGCCGTGTGGCCCGCCCCTCTCCAGCTTGCTTTTCGTTTTCCCAGAAGGCAGGAGGCTTGCTCTCTCCGTTTTCTTTCCATCTTCCCATGCGCCACGCCTTTAGGGGCATCTTACCGATCAGCAACAGCAGGGGGCAGAGCTCTCTTTCCTGTCCTGTTTCCTTTTTGGGTTACAATGCTCAGTTTCTCCCTGGACACGTTTGGAGACCAACAGGCGTGTATTTGATGCATGGTACAAATGTCATATGATGGTGTTAATGTCACACGGTTGACAAAAGAAGACAGGGAAGAGGACGCCAGCAGACGGATGGGTGTTACATTTCATACCACACAGTTAATTGCTGACAGCCTAGACTCAGCAAACCGCAGCCACTTTGTGGGTGGGGAAGGTGCAAGAATTCCCCAAATGGCAGGCAAGAATTCCCCTTACCCACCTCTCAGGGAATTTTCTTTTTCTTGCTTCTCCTCTTCATGTTCAAAAATGCTACTGGTCCCAGGGCTGAGGGACAAGAATTGCTGCTCCCTCTCGACATAAAGGTCAGGATCCTTTGTTACAAAGTACGTTTTGTGGCCCGGGTCCAGCTGGGCCGACTCGATGTCTGCTAAAGAACAATGCCTCTTCCGGTTGTCACATTTGGCCAATTTGCGGGGAGGGGGCTCTTGGGTACAAGAGCATATGAAACCACACAATCATGGTCTCTTACTTCTCTTTTTATTAGACAGGCAAAAGGGACCCCAAAATGTCAGACAATGCTGGACCTTGAATGGAAATTCAATTTTAAAAAATCAGCCTTTTCTTCTCATGTTCATAATTTTCTGTTAATATCATTTTAAAGTCTCCAGCGAAGATTCTGACACGATGATGAGACAGCTGATGTTTATAAAAGACGAAGAACCCACTTGCATCCTGGCTTGCTGATTTCCAGATTTAGTCTGGCTTTCACACGGAAGAGCTGGGGTGTCTCAGGCCAAGCGGTTGGAGGTTGACCCCTGGATGGCTGACCTCCATCTCTGAGTTCATTTCCACCAGCCGCCAATCAGGGAGGAAGCAGCAACTGGCTGTATGGCTGGTGCGGACCATTCCTTTCAAGTTGTCGTGGGTTGCCATGGAAACAAGGATGTCTTCCTGTTAAGAATAATTTGCTCCTCCTTTGAAAACGATCAACTAGCTCATTACATGCATTAAATGGCTAAGAGCAACGTAGACCTTTTCAGATACACTAAAGTTGACTAAAGTTGAACGATCTTAGTTCCAGAATGTTTCACCTGTGTACCTAAAACTCAAGAGACATCTCACAAAACCAAGCCTCCAGCAATTATTTATTTATTTATTTATCCCAAGGGAGGGGTTGCCTGAATTACCCGGCAAGTTGCTTGCAGCTCCCTTCCCTTGGGCAGCGGTGGGGTGGGGATCTTTGCAAGCATAATTCTTCGAAACAGTGTTTAACTAATGACTTAGTGGAACTACTCAGAACTATTGAAGAGCACCTCAAACACATGCTCAGTGGACTTCTGTCAGGCTTAACTGGTGAAGCCATCAGCAAGCAGCACACCAAGTTGCAAATACACTGAATTGAAATCTGCAAAGGAGCATGCGGCTGATGGATAGGATGGAATCAGCTTTCCCTTCCCGCTGGGATTCAGAGACAGTATTTCATAGGAGAGTGAGGACTTCTGGAGGCCCGGTGGGTTTCCCAAGCCCGAAGGGGTGTGGAAGAATTGCATGACTCAGGTTTTCCTCCTTTAAAAATGTCATTGCATGCACATGGCACAGTTCCTGTTTTAGTTGATTAATCCTCATCACGATCTCATAATTCGTACTGCCTATATCAATAATTTGTATTGTGTTCAACATCTGGAAACAGAAATGTCTTTATTGGGGAGGCGGGGAGGAAACATGAGCCCCTGGCAACCACACCTGGATTCATTTTAGCCCCTGAAGTCGTGGTGCCAAGCACTAATTTCTCAGTTTGTAACTCGCCAGCTGCGTTTAATAGAACCATTTTAATTACATCTATTCTATGGTTCCAAGAGCTTTTCTATTTTCTAGAGGGGGCCAGCTTCACACAGATTCTGCGAGGACCCAATACAGTTTCTTGAAGTATTAGATAGCCAAGGACGGTATGTAGTTTTACAGCAAACAAATCATCTTCACAGAGGCAAGTTGCGTACCTATGACTTACCGCTGGTAGATGTCACATGTGAAGTACAGCATGCCCCTTTCCCAGGAATTACATATTTTCATGTCCTTTTCTTCAGAATGCCCACCGGTGGCCTGCCTTTGCAACTGGTGTTAGATTTATCGTTGACTAGTTAAAGGAAACATAATTATGCTTAAGCAAATCTTCTTTGTAAATTGCAGGTGGTTCGAAGATGAGTATTTCTTAGGCAAACATGGAATCTATCAAGGGCTTTAAAATGTACTATAGTCAGCATTACTTATGGACAAGAGAAGGTCATAGCTCTTCGTAGTGTGTGGTGGGTGCATTGTTAATATTAGAAATGGTTTTGCTCGGGCAACTTTACATTCTTGGCGTGTAATTGCAATCTCCATAGAGATATGTATGTCCCCGTTGTGTAATACCAAGTGTGAGGTTCCAGTGGAAAGCCACTGTCAATGCAAAGGGTTTCCCACTAATAATTTTAAAAAGAGAATAATTGGCTCCTTGATGGAAATGGTCTCTCTCTAAAGGAAAGTTAACTTGGAAACTGTTCGAGTCCTCACCAGCGGCTGTCCCCACCCCACCCCCGCCCTACTTTCTTCCGCTTGCCTAGAGGTCTTAATTCTGATGATCTATGAGGTGTCAGCCGGAAGGTCTTGTGCTCTGCTGCGAAGCACTATAAAAAGGCAGATATATGACTGTGTCATCCACAAATACCCTAGAAAGTTAAGTGTTAAAGCAATGTTAATTATAAATGTTTTCCTCCGAAGTAGGTTACAGCAGCAGCACCAGGGCCTTTTCAAATGTAACAAACCAATACAATCTCTGAGGGCACAGGGACACCCAACCTTGCCATGGTCCTTATAGCACAGTCGGGAGAGTTATTCAATGCCATTCCATCTTGTCTGCCTGAAGCCCTTGGATGGAAAGAGGGACAGCCCACTCCCGCCCCCCATGTGTGAACTCGATCTCTATAAACGGGAAGTCTTGGGATCAAAAAGCCCCAAAGAACGCAGAAATGACGCTTTAAGAACCCTCTGTGGGAAACATGGCCATCGACTCCATCACATGGACTCAGTTTCTTCACCCCACCCCCACCATTTTGTTACCAGAACCCCTTGATCTGGGTCCTGACCTCCCCATAGGGACCTGTCTTGGTCATTTAGCAACCACTGGTCTGGACTCCTGGCTCCTGCAGAGGTTTGCCTGAAGACAGCCCTTTTCACAGGTGGGGATCCTATGAGAAGGGCCATGTGGGTGTGTGCATAAGAATGTGAAGCTTGCTTTGCAGTGATCCATCCTTGTGCTCTTTTCTCAAGAAAATTCCAAGCTGAGGGTCTATATTCTGGCCCCAGTGGATGCCAAGTCTTAATTGTTCCTCATCTTCTGTTGCTTCTTATCCAATAGTAAGATGGGTTGTTGTTGGCTCCCCCCCGCCCTCCCCCCCGTCCCCCATTATAATATCCTTCCTGGTGCAGGGGAAAAAGTCACCATCATTGGGAAAATGTGCCATGGCCTAGAAAGCTGGGATTCCCCGAAGCAGACCCTGAGAGAAGATTCTGGTGAAAGTGACTCATTAGGAGATGTTGTCAGTGTTCTACGTGTCCCATAGGGTGGGGATATAGGACTGGGCAGGCAAGGAGAACAAAGGGTAAGATGTCAGACTGAATCCCCAGGAAGGTGATGTTGGCACAGTCCCTCTGGGGCACAGTGTAGGTCCCACCTAAGTGTCCCCATATAGGATGAGGGAGTTAGAGTGTTTCGAGCCCAGCACTCTCAGTCATTGGTCCTGGCTGCAGGTGGTACATGCATAACATGCAGCCAGAGTTGCTCCAGTGCCCACGAGCCCTCCTCTGGCGAGGACACACGGGTGCTGCTGGGAATGGAAGCACCAGGAGAGACCAGAAATGCAAAATCATCTGAGCGTATGTGGCATAGGATGAACAGTGACTGCTATGCAGCCCGCCCACAAGGAAATACAGCAAAGGAAGGAACCCAAAGTTAACGTCCAGTTCCTTTGTGTGTTCATTACTCATTCATTCATTTAGCAAACATGTATTGGGAGCCTGCTATGTTCCAGTCATTGTGCTAAATGCTGGGGATTTTTTTTTTTTAAAAAAAGAAGGCCAACAGTGTAATAAAGTGGGGTGGTGAACATGGACCCAACTGTCCATCATCCGGCTTGGGTTCGGACTCAAGTATTTCTTCTGTCCACATCTGTTCCAAGAAGGTAGGCTTGTTGTACCTTGAGGAAGTGTTCTGCGGAATTACATAATCCAGGGGTTACAGGGCTGTGCTGCACCTGGAGATCCCTGGATGAAAAGCACAACATGAGGGCAAGGTATTATTAGCAATAAAAGTGGCATTTAGTGGCACCAAAATAAATAAGCTGACACAGGAATGTGGCTCTGTATTGGGGGGAGAGTCCTGGGTCTCCTAGGCCCTTGATCTAAGAATCAAATGCTCCCAGCAGCTACAAAACATTTCTGTCCTGGTTTGTCTTAGGACCTGAGAATTTTTCTGGCATCCACGCTTTCGGTAAGTGCCCTGCTGATGCCAAGGAGTGTGGCTGCGTGGGCGGCAGTTCAGCTGCAGCCCAGGCAGGCGGGTTACTTAAGGTCACATCCATCTATTGCCAGTGACCCACACAGGCCAGGGCCAGGAGTCGGGGGATAGGGGATGGGAGTGAGTGGAGACTAATAACAAAACACTTCTCATTTGTAGGGTAAAATGGGTTTGGAAAGGTGCAAGCAGCCCTCCTGTCCCTCCATTCCTAGGCCCTCAAGTAGGGCTGCCAGATAAAAGAGAGGGCACACCGAAGATGAATCCTTTTTTAGTATGAGCATGTCTCAAATATCTCATGGGCTACACTTATGCTAAAACATTGTTTGTTGCTTATCTGACATTCAGATGAAACTGAGCATCCTATATTTTTTAAAAATATATATATTTTTATTGATTTCAGAGAGGAAGAGAGAGGGAGAGAGAGAGAGAAATAGCAATGATGAGAGGCAATCATTGATCGGCTGCCTCCTGCATGCCCTCCACTGGGGATTGAGCCCAAAACCTGGGCATATGCCCTGACTGGGATTCGACCCGTGATCTCCTGGTTCATAGGTTGACACTCAACTACTGAGTCACTCCGGCCGGGCTAACTTCACATTTTTTCAGGGGAGCCAACGTATTGGTAGGGGTCTCCATGGTTATGAAGCATTTGTCCACGCAAGTTCCTACTGGGATAGTCATTTTCCTGAAGGCTCCCTGCTGCTTCCAGACTGTAACTGGGAATGTATCTGGACAGTGGAGCAAGAAAGGACCAGGACTAAATCCTGTCCATATAGTCAACGCTTCAACTCCACGCCTCAGCAATTCTACTCAAAACCCGCAGCATGGCCCACCTTCAGTCATTCATTCATGCAAAACTATTTATTATACCGGGCTCAGGCCCAATCGCCTCACCCTAAGTCATCCTGTTACTGATGGTTAATAATTATGCAGGAATTTTTAGCCTCACTGATAATAAAAAGATGTGCCAATGCGTGACTATTTTTCATTTATCAAGTTACCAATGCTTTCTTTCAGAAAATGCGTGGTCCTGGTGAGGAGGCTGCGAGATGAACGCCCACAACACTGTTAGTAACAGGAACTAGGAGATCTTTTCTGGAAAACAATAGTTTTATGTACTAAAAACTATTGAAATGTTAAAGCTCATTAACCCAGAAATTCATCTAGAAGTTTATTCCAAGGAACTTATAAAGGACTTGGACAAATATTTATACTAGCTACCATTTGATAAGCACATACCATGTGCCATGCACTGAATACATACATTATCTCCTGTACTAACAAAACTGTCCCCGAAAGATGGTTTTTCATGATAAAAAAAAACAAAAACAGAAACAAGCTACATTATAATAATAGAGAATGCTTAGACAAGTTAGGCCATGGGAAATGCTCTCATATATTCAGTATAATTCTAACTTTAAAAATATATAATAAATATACACACATGAAAAGTAGCAAGGATAAATGAATCAGAATACTGCTAGGTAGAATGGGAATTTTTATTTTTATATCCTTTTTGCATTTTCCTGTTTTCTTTTTTTTCTTTTTTTACAATTGGCGTGTACCCACAAGGGTGTGTGCCCACATACACGTGACTTCCCCCTGGGTATGAGGAACTCCTAATCTCATTCTTTCTTCAGACAGCTGCCTCCTGGGCCAGTCCTGGTGAGTCACCCACCTTGTCTGAAGTCTTTATTTTCTCTTTGCAAAATGAACATGATAATCCACCTCCTAGGATAGTTACCTCCTGCTTATAGAACCCCAGGTGAAGGATAACTACTATTATTACTAACACATTAATGCTTTCTGGGAGAGATGAGTCACAGTGAGTGTTACATCCTGAGCAAGGCTCCCATACGTAAGGAATGCTCTCCTGGGACAGGATTTCATGTGAAGGCTCCTTTTCCCGGAAAGCTTCCTCCTGTGTGGGTTCCCAAAAAGCACTGGAAGGTGGAATTGTATATTTATCAGCTATTACCAGGTGCCAAACCCCTTGAAACCTCGATAACACATCACCAAGCATTTGTTTCTTGTTCATACATTGTAGGTCCTCTGGGGCTTGGTTGATCTTGGCTGGAATCAGCTGGGTTGGGTTCCAGGCTGCAGTTTGGGTCCAGATCTGTTTCATATGCCTCATCTTCCTGGGACTAGCAAGCTAGCTGGGGCACGTTCTTCCCTTGGCAATGCTAGAGGCACAAGGGGACACGCCCGATCACACAAGCACATTTCAAACCACTGAATGTGTCACATCTGCTAGTAACCCCCGGCCAAGCCCAGAGTCAAGGGGCAGGACAGTGTTCCCCTCCCAAGACTGTGGGAGGATCTGCAAAGTCACGTGGCAAAGGGTGTGGATGCAGAAAAGGTGAAGAACTGAGGCTAGGAATTGAGGCCAGTAGCACAGGGAAGGCTGGGGAAGTAACGTGAGCCACGAAGCTGTTAACTACCTGACTGTTCAGACTGAGAGAAAGGAGGGGGAAGGATGGACAGGAGCACAGACCAAGAAATGCCTGTTCTACATTCTTTCACTCGCAGAACCAACAAATATTTATTGGGGGTTGGGCTTGGAACTTAGCAAGGCTCTGAGACACCATATAGGTGAGAATGAAGGCAGGACTCTATTCCCTCCAGCTGTTTCCCTAATGAACCTGATTTTCAAACTTGCAGCCCAGAGCCATATTTCAAATGCACTGTAATTTGCAGCATTCCTGCCTCTTGTGTTGCCATGGTTTTAAAAGGTTGTGTGTATTTTTATCATCTCAAGACCACATCTCAAGCATTTCTCTCATGGGTAAACATCTTTTAAAAAATTTTTAAATTGATTTTAGAGAGAGAGGAAGGGAGTGGGATAGAGAGATAGAAACATCCTTGAGAGAGAAACATCAGTAGGTCGCCTCCTGCACGCCCTCTACTGGGGACCAAGCCGCAACCTGGGCATGTGCCCTGACTGGGAATTGGACTGGTGACCTCTTGGTTCATGGGTTGATGCTCAACCACTGAGCCACGCTGGCTGGGCTTGGGTAAACATCTTTATGAATAGAGTTCTCCCTGGGCAGGCCCAATGGGTGTGTCCCCAGACTGGATGGCAAGGATGCATCTGATGGTGTGTGTGGTCTATCACCTGGGATGGTGGGTCCACCTTCCAGGACAGCGCCTGGGGAAGGTGGGGAGTGGGGGCGGGGGCCTGCCTTGTGCACACGCAGGACTGACGGAGGAGATGCTCACAGTTCAGTGTGGACTCCACTGTTCCAGCAACCCGGAGAATCTGCCCCCTCCTCCAGTTTGGCCTGAGTTCAACTCTTCATGCTCTTTCTCCCCGTGGCTTCCCATCCTCTCCAGGTCCAAAGGGCATGACCCAGCCTGGTGACCTCCCGCACTGGCAGATACACTACCTCATGCCTGCCCTACCTCTTCCTCCTTCCCTGGGAGCTTCCCACTAAATCTAGGAATCACTAATACCCCAGACACCCCCAGTCCCACCACCCGTCCCCAGACACATGGCCCAGCCCCAGACTGTCCAGCTGCTTCTCCTGCCCCACCCCCACAGGATGCTTGGGAAACGCATGTGTTCCTGATTGCTCAGGAAAAGGTCTCCCTGAAGAACAATCCTGAACTCGGCCCAAACGGTAGAAAGCTTGACACAGGTCATCTTCCTGTGAGCATCCGAAAAAAGCCTGTGTCCAAGCAGAATCCGACGCACGCGTCTGCTGTTTCCTCCAGTCAAGGCCTTGAATTCCTGGAGCTGTTTCCTGCTCCCGCTGCTGGCCTGCTGGCCGCGCTCCCTCTCCGGGGCTGTGAAGTAAAACAGAGGTGACCATGTGACAGCGGCCAAAAATCTAAAGCTTCCGGGGGAGGCCAGACCACCCAATACTCTCTCCAGTGTGGGTTCCCCCACTTTCTCCTAAGGGGGTCACTCATACAATTCCTATTTTGCAGGTGAGGAAACCAAGTCCTTCTGAGAGACAAAAGAGAAAAGAGATGGAGGCGTGTTTCCTGTTTGGAGAAGGGGCTGACATGCCTCATTGGTCTATCTGGGGTCAGATATTTTCTTTGCTTTCCATCATGACAGCGCTTGGCAATGACCTACATAGACCACATGCCTAATGATGGCTTGAGCTTTATTAGCACCCAACCCCTAGGGCCTCCAGGGATTTGGCAAAAGCAGCGTTTACTGGATCATGTGCTTGTCGCAAACCTTCACGCCTCCTGGGGCAGCCTTTGAGAAGGGAAGCTCCTGGCAGGACAGTCACTTGTCTGACTCGTTCTTTTCCATGTTTTTATATGGAAAACCCTAAGACCGAGGATCACCGGCATAGGGTTGATATTTAAGATGTATGAATGAAGATGTGTGACTCAGATATCTGCCAATCAAAATGGATGTTGGCCAGGGTATAGAACAGGAGCCCTACCCCTACTCCCACCCCTGCTTGGCCAGGCATTGCCCTTGAAGTTGCTGGTTTAGGGAAAGGCTCAGGGCGTTCCGGGGAAGGGGTTTAGGTGGTTGGGGTGCTGGGACAATGTCTATCCCCAGTGAGAGGGAAATAATTCATTATTTAAGCAGCTGACTGTCAACCTGATATGCACACACATTCTCAGTTCCTGGAAAGTACAGATCCAAGCCATGTAGCGGAACATAGACTTGTTCCTAAGTATACATGATGGTTAACTACGGCAGGCCAAGGAACAGAGGTGTTTGGGTTCAGGAGCCTTAAAGATTTCATTTTGCTGCACCCCACCTTTCCTCTGGTCCACTAGAGCTGGAGCTGGAGCTGGAACTGGAGGTGGCTCGGGTGAGTGGTTACCTGAAATGGACAGGTATAGGGAGAACAAGGGAGTGAGTACAAGTTACAAATGAAAGCATGAGAAGGTCAAAGTCGGGGAATCCCAAGACGGTCCTAGCGTCCAATGGGTGGTGTGGAATTAGACACAAGAGACAGGAAAAAACAGGGCGGATGCTGGGAGGATCCTAGACAAGAGGTCTGAGAGGATCAGAGCTCAGTGAAGCAGGAGGAACCATTGCCTCACAGGCACCACCATCCTTGCCAGGGGAAGCTTAGCTGTGGTTAAGTGTCAGGAAAGGGCGGAGCTGCTCATTACTCATCAGCATTGAAACCTCCTTGTGAAAAGATCTCTCCCGTGTTTGCAGCTCACATGGCAAGCTCTTTCTAGAAAAGTTGTCCCAGATGCCAGAGCTGATGCATCAGAAGGACCTTCATCGTTTGAAGGGCTGCTTTCCACTGGGAAGAAGCATGGTTTGGATAATTGGTCTTTTCCATCACAGAGTCCAAATTCTCCAAGACTTTGGCCATCTCAGAGCAGGGTAGCTTTATACAGTTTTGCCAATACAACCATGTCAACGTGGGCTCAGAGGCCCTGGTGGGATACAGGAATCCTCCTGGTGCATGCAAATTGCTTTCCAAACCTGTGGGTCCTTTCTTCCGCTCTCCTGAGTCAATGCCAAGCCATTCTCCAACTGTCATTTATGGAAAACTACTCGCTTTTTACTCATAGCTTATTAAGCAAATCGTTAAGAACGACTGAATTTGGAATTTGTGAACCAAAATGAGTGTGTGACCAGAATACTATTTTATTCAATGTTCTACCCAAAAAATTCTGTCATCCATGCAACACGTGGCAACTGGGGAAACTCCTGCTGTGCCTGAACTGTAGACAGCTAGAATGCCCACACATAGGAGGAAAGCATCTCTGGCATCTCTGTCATCGACTGCTGCTACTGTGTGATCCAGCAGTTGGTTGCAGATTATCTGGTCTTCTCTACAGTGGTTAGGATTCTTCATTTACCACATCAGTATTTGGGTCCTGTGACTTCCTAATAACTGATTGGAAGACATGCACACATTGCAGTTCATTAGGAATCATCAGAGCCCCTGTTGCAAAAGCGAATGTTTACATGATGCCACCCTCTGGCCCCTCCACCAAGAAAACAAGCTGCTTGCATATCGACACTGTTGTTATAAATGAGTCTCCTCTTTTTTTCCACTGGCAAGTGCAAAGGGTGGGATAGATGACAATGAGGTCTTTTGCCCCGCCTAAAGGGGCAAAGTAGAAAAAGCTGGAGGGTTATTGCTCTTCTCAGGGAAGGTTTTTTAAATGTAGTTTATTTTTAATAGGTTTTAAATTCCTATGATTCAAACATCAAAATAATATATCAAAGGGTATCATTGAGAAGCTTTGCTTCCACTGCTACCCTAGTCTGCTTGGATCCCCTACTCCAGGAAGTCACCACTCTCTCTTCTCCCAGTGTTTATTTATGCAAATAGAGGTATTCATATTTTCTTTTCAAAGAGGAGTTTTACCTATTTCACCAATGCATCCCTGACCTGACCTCACATTAGAAAGTAAAGTAAGATCACTTCTGAAGTGACCCCAGAAGTCTGAAATGGCACCTGAAGTTTATCTTCTAAGACCATCTGCAGCCCTGACCTTTTTCTTACATGTCTGGCTTTCCGGGAAAAGATGGAATAGAGTTTCCCCGCATCTCTCTGGCTCTGGCTTTATCCTCTGCATCCTCCCATGGCCAGAATCTCACAAAGGTCTCTGATGAAGATGCACCTTTTGTTCTACAGCCCTCCCCACCTCCTGCAAACACACCTGTCTCTGGTGACATCACATCCGTGCCCGTGGGGATGGGTAAGTGGATTCGTCTACAACAGTCAAGGAAGGGAGGCCAGTGATTCCAATCGAGGTTTCTTGCAACGGGAAACAGTCCTTCAAAATGCATCTAATGGGGAGACTGGATACTGGAGGATGTCCCAAAGGTACAATATTCAAAACACATTTATGACGTGCTAATCACGTGCCAGGTGTACGGCAGCTGCCAGGTGTACGGCAGCTGCCAGGTGAGCAGGACACAGTTCCTGCCCTCCCGGACCTCCCAGCCTCAAGAGGAGCGTTACAGCACATTGTGATGACAGTCACAGGGAGGGGCCCTCACCGGATGGAGAGCTCAGAAAAGGCTTCACGGGGGAGGCCTCAGCAAAGCCGAGACAAGAGGGGAAACAGGACTCAGCCCAGAAGTGAGCGGGGATCTGAGGAGTCATTATGTGCAAAGGCCTCGGGGTGAGCAAGCCACGTCTCACTCCTCCTTCCCTACAACTTCCTTTCCACCTGGGACCTTGGAGGTAACTCTGGTCCCCAAAGGGGTGACTGTCATGGAGGTGTGGGAGCAGCAGGAGTTGGAGCGACTTGTGGAATCAGGTGCAGGTGTGGAAGCCCTCACATCGCAACACCTGGGCATGGCTGGGTGGAGCTCTGTGCGAGGGCAGGTGGGAGGCAGGCAAGAGTCCGGAAATTAAACACCTTCCCCTCTGGGACCCCCCAGTTTATTCCAGGCCCCCTTTCAGAGGTTGCTTTGGAAACCTCAGAAAATGTCACAGCAATGGGAGCTTCAGGGAAAAGGTCTCAAAATGCCAGTGAGTCAGAAGGTGAATCAGGCAGGTTTCCCACAGAAAACAGCTGGCACATTTAGACCAGGATGGCCTGGGAAGGGACTACCTACGAACTTGTGAGTGGGCGGGGACTCCACAGGAGTGCAGTAGCTGGGGCCTTACCATCCCAGGCCCAAAGGAAGGGACCGGGGACAGCTACCGGAGCCTCAAAAGTGCCAGCATGGCAGGAGAGAATGTCTTGTTAGGCCCCGGAGTCTTGAGAGGAGCTGTGACCTTCACCAGAGGTGACCTTGTAGAGAGAGAGTCAGGGAAATAAGTCCCCCCCCTCCCCACTGTCCTTTGTTCTGCCAGGACACCCATCCACGGGAGAGGGCACAGGCCTTTAGATGAGGCTCCAGGTGCGGAGCAGGCTCAGGGATCTGGAGAAGCACAGGAGGCAAGAAGACAGGAAACCCACTCAGTCCTCACTGAGACTCAGGGTGGCTGGAGACCAGACAAGCTTTTTCTTCCTCTTTATGCTTTTCTCTATTTTTTCAAAAAATCCTCACCTGGGGATATGCTTATTTATTTTCTTATTACTTTTTTTAAATCTTCTAAATTTTTATTTATTTTTTATTGATTTCAGAGAGGAAGGGAGAGGGAGAGAGAGATAGAAACATCAATGATGAGAGAGAATCATTGATCGGCTGCCTCCTGCACGCCCTACACTGGGAACTGAGCCCGCAACGCTGGCATGTGCCCTGACCGAACCATGACCTCCTGGTTCAGAGGTTGATGCTCAACCACTGAGCCATGCCAGCTGGGCTGCTTATTGATTTTTAGAGAGAGGGGAAAAGAGAGAGAGAGAGAGAGAGAGAGAGAGAGAGAGAGAGAGACCAATGTGAGAGAGAACATCAAGTATTTGCCTTCTGTAAGTGCTCTGAACCCCTAACCTAGGTATGTGCCCTGACCAGGAATTGAATCTGCAACCTTTTGGTGTCCAGGACGACTTTCCAACCAACTGAGCCATACCGGTCAGGGCCCTATTTTCCTAATAGTCTAAAAATGAGCACACATGACTCCTGGAATTGAAGAAAATGTGATTTTCACTTTAAAAAAGCAACACACAAACCACATCAATAACAAGGAATGTGTCCCAGCGGGGCCCCCTGGGCAGTACAAATGCCTTTGTTAATTAGAGCTGGACAGGGAGGCCTCACAAAAACTCTGCCCCATTCTGAAGAGCTGGGTGACCCTTTCCCACAGGACACTGACCACAAACAAAGCAAATGCAACTGGCATTCTCAACCAAGTTCTTGGAAGAGGAGTCATTAGACCCTGAGGAAAATGCTGCCCAACTCATTTTCTTGGAAGTGAACCTTGTGGGGAGGGGGTTGTCATAGGGGAAGACAGTTACCATTCCGGCGACATGGGCTCAAGTCCCAGCTCAGTCATTACATCATGGGGGAACCCCAAGCAAGTCATTTATAGGCTCTGAGTCCTGGTATCCAAGTGACCGTAAGTGTTGCTGCTGATCCTTTCCTCCTCCTGAAGTCATGGTGAGGGTCCATGGCCTTGTCAACTGTAAGGATCTCTACACATTTTACTTGTAAATGAAGAAGAATGCACACCGCCTCATACTTCCTGCCACAGCCCAGAAGAGAAGAGGAGGAGCACCTGACTCATACACCTGCACCTCATGTTGATGTGAAAGCCTGGAGCCTGTCTTTCTCCTCAAATTACATGATATGACCTCCAGTCACTGCCCTCAGTACTGGGAAAGAGTGCGGGTGGTGGCACAGGGACCAGAAACAGAAAGAAGTATGAAAGTGGAGCACCTGCCCTTCCTGTAGAAAGGGTGTGGCTGAGTGTTGATTAAGGAGTCATATTGAGAAGGTCCAAATCCCATCTTCTCTGCTTCTTGTCAAGGTGACTTACTTAACCTCCAAGAGCCTCCGATTCTCCATGAGTAAAAGAGTTCACTGACACTGTCAAATTCATTTTAGCATGGTGTCTGGCAAGAAATGAGGACTCAATTGTTAGCTGTTGTTTTCATTATTATTCCTCTACCCTGGATGAAAAAGAGAGAAGAAACTCCTTCTGACCTTGTGTATGGGCTGGAGAAGCTCAGGGTTTAAAAGCTGAAAACCTCTTTGGCCTCTGGGTCTCAGAGGCAGAGAGCCCAGGGTTGGGTAGAGGGCAGCAAGGGAGGAGATGGCATTTCTTGGAAAGGTGGAGTATGTGCTAAGAGTGACTCTTGTGAGCAGTCAAATATCATAGGCTTTATTAACGTAGATTTTTTATTAACCTTCATTAATCAGTATCAGTCAGCTATAGCTTTAATAATGCTGCTTAGCAAACTTCCCCAAAAGTCAATGGCTACCAGCAGTGAGCATTTATTCCATGCTCATGGACCAGCAGTTGACTGCGGCTTGGCTGACATGGACTGGGCTCAGTTAGGTGGCTCTGTTTCACACCATGAGTTGGCTGGGATTGACTCTACACTTGAGTATGGTTTTGGCTCTATTTTACCTGTGTTTGTCCTTGTGACCATGAGAACCCATCCATTCTTTCTCCCCTTCCTCCCGCCCCCCTCTCTCCCAGGGCTCTCAGAGACCTGCGATAGAATCTGTAGGATTGCCAAGGTTTTAAAAATAAACTACTTGCCCTAGGCTGTTTGGCTCAGTGGGTAGAGCATTGGCCTGTGGACTGAAGGGTCCCAGGTTTGATTCCAGTCAAGGGCACATGCCCAGGTTGCCAGGCTCGACCCGGTAGGGGGTGTGCGGGAGGCAGCCCATTAATGATTCTCTCTTATCATTGATGTTTCTATCTTTCTCTCCCCTCTCCCTTCCTCTCTGAAATCAATAAAAATATGTTTACAAAAATAATCTACTTGGCCATCAGATAAAAATATGCAAAAGATATCCATACCCTCTTTTTTGCACACAGTGCAAAGTAGGAAATATTTTTTTTATTAGGAAACTGGCAAGAAGAAAGCTAGGTGAGTGATGATGGGCAACCTGTTTGGCCAGGACCAGGTGGTTCTGAAGCTGGTGATGAGATTAGAAGTGTTCTCTATCTAGGTCAGTGATGAATCCAGCCTAGGTCACAAATAATAGAGAGTTGTTTGTCCAGATGTGTATTTCTTGGCTGACAGAAGTGACAGGCTGATCTGAGACACAGACATCTAAATTTGGGTCTTCTGGGCCCTTTGGGGCAACCTTTGGTCCTGAGTTCTCAGATGGAGTTGTCGTGGAAAGAAAGCTTTCTGTATAGGATAGTGTGGGTCTTTCCTGAAAGATTGCAGAATGTCACTGACTTTGCAGAACTTTCAAGAAAACTTAGTGTCTAGTGTAAACTAGAATCTAGGGAGTTCTCTCATACATGGTAGAGAAGAATGTCAATTATTACAACTTTTCTACAGTTAAATTTCACCGTATACATTAAAAAACCCTAAAAGTTTGCACACCAAAAGGGAGACAAGCTTCATTAGATACAGAGCCCCACTCTGCCTCCATCTCCACTGTGGTCAAAGCTTCCTGTTAAAAAAAGTGAAGGCATATGGACATCCATCTTTGTGGTTTCAGGGAGGACCCGGAATAATAGCTCTCATTGTTCAGGATTCACAGCTGCTTAATGGTCTGGTTCTTGTTAATCATTCAGGGGTGGGCAGAGACACTTCTTCAGGGAGTTTTTTCATACACTCTCTGAAACAGGATCTGATTGGCCCCATTTTTCACTATCCAATATTGAAGGCTCCTATTTGACAGAGCCTGGGATCAAGCCTTCCCATAGGTGGTTGAGCTTCCTTCTACCCAGCCTATGAGAGCCTTTAATAGGAATTCCTGGTTCAATGGGTGTGGCCAGCGGGGCAGTGTCACTTGGCACAAAGGTAGCAACTCTTGCAGGAAGGAGCATCTGTTTGGCTTCTCTCCCAAAGCATGTGCTTAGACCAGTGGTCGGCAAATTCATTAGTCAACAGGGACAAATATCAACAGTATAACGATTGAAATTTCTTTTGAGAGCCAAATTTTTTAAACTTCTTCTAATGCCACTTCTTCAAAATAGACTCACCCAGGCCGTGGTATTTTGTGGAAGAGCCACAGTCAAGGTGCCAAAGAGCCGCATGTGGCTCGCGAGCCGCGGTTTGCCAACCACTGGCTTAGAGGAATGTTCAGCTCAGAAGGGTCTGTGGATCCTCCAGGACAGGCACTGTTCTCCAAAAAGTGCTGTGGGCACAGCTTTCCTTCTTTGAGCACCAAATTTTTATTTTTTAAATTAGAATTATATTTTATTATAATTTTTTAAAGTTTTGTTTTTGTAATTTGGCATGAAGTCATTTATATTAAGCTTAGAAATTTTGTAAAATATAGGAAAATGGAAGGAAGGAGGGGGGTAGGGAATCATTCCTAATCCCACTCCTCAGAATCTATCATTTTAATAATTTCCTTTTTTTTCTTTTTTTTTTCTGTAGGTTTTGTTTGCTCACTTCATTATGTCATAAGTATTTCCCCATGTTATTATATGCTCATAAACACATTTGAGTGGGTGCATTGATCTACCATAGTTTACCTAATTCTTTCCTACTGCTTAATATTTTTGGTAGTTTGCAATTTTTCTCTATTGAAAACAATACTGCAATGAACATCTTTAGAAAGAAAGCTTCTTACAAATTGTTTCCTCAGGGCAGAGCCCAAGAAATGGGATTATGTTTTTCTCTTCTTTTAATATATTTTTATTAATTTCAAAGAGGAAAGGAGAGGGAGAGAGAGATAGAAACATCAATGATGAGAAAGAATCATTGACCGGTTGCCTTTTGAAAGTCCCACACTGGGGATCAAGCTCACTACCTGGGCATGTGCCCTGACTGGGAATTGAATTGTGACCTCCTGGTTCATTGGTTGACGCTCAACCACTGAGCCATGCCAGCTGGGCAGAAATGGGATTATTAAGTCAACATCATGAACATATTAAGACCTTTGATATGTAGTCCATCTAACTTACGAAAGAATTGGTACCAAATCACACAACCATTAGCAAGGTACAAAAATGGGCACCATTACCTGGATTCTAACCCAGTGCTTCACAACTGGGTGATTTTGCACCCAGGGGACCTTTGGCAATGTCTGGAGGTGTTTTCAGTTTTTGAAATGAGAGAGGTACTACTGGCATCTGTTGAGTAGAGACCAGGGATGCTGCTAAGCAGCCTACACTGCACATTACAGCAATACACAGCAACAACAAACATGATCTGGGCCAGAATGTGGATGATGCCAAGGCTGAGAAACTCTACTGTAACGATCACTTGGATCACAACTCCTTCAGAGAGAAAAATATGCAATCTTATCAATCCAATTTCAGGGTCCAGTTGTCAGCTGCTGTTGCTTCTGTTAGTGCCATAAGATGTCATTGATGTTGAAAACTGGTCTCACACCAGCTCAATGTGTCCTTGTCCAGTATTGGCATCCTGCTCCAGAATCAGATTTCCCCTTGTCCAATTCAGGGCACCCTTAGAAGCACCCTTTCCCCTGAGGCCCTAAAATTCTTCCCAGTCAACTAACTGCCAATGGCTCTCAGTCCAGACCACTGCCACCTATCAGAAATGTTCTAATACAATTGCACTTCAAAAGCAGGCACCCATAACCTCTGATTTTGAGAAATTTTCTTCGATCCTATGCAAATTTACCCATACATCTCCCCATCCCAAACCCATAGTAACCCCTCTGCAACACACCCAACCATAGGATTTTGAGGACACAGTTTAAAAACCACCATCTCATCTTCGGTAGAGACAGATAGCTTTTCTCTTTCTTCTGTTCTCCCTTTCCTCCATGGTTAAAGAACCTCCAATTGTTCATCTGGTCAATGGCTTCTCAGAATAAACACTCTGTTTCCTAGACTCCCTTGTGGCTATCCAGTGCCCCATAAATGGGAGTGTTGGGTATAACTTCTGGTGGTACCATTTCAGAGAGTGAATAAGCCCCTGTTCATGGATGGCAGCAATGTGGGCATATTGACTAGATATTAGATTAAGAGGTGGAAGTCATGTTTGGAGGATGGCAGAGCAACAAGATAGCAGCCTGGGTTCTTAATGAGCCTGGAATTACTGTATCAGCCCTGTACTCTCTATTGTCATGTTTCACTATGAGGGAAGAAAAATAACTCTGTGTTTAATTTAAGCCACTATCATCTTGGTCTCTGTTGCAGGTAAATCTAATCCTAATTGACACATAATGCAACTCCCTCATTTGAGAGAAAAAAATGGAGGCCTCAATGGACTGAATCAGGCTTGGTTCGTGGTTCCTTTCTTTGTCCGCTATCTCTCAGTGGGTTGAATCAGTCTAGGTTCGTGGTGCCTTTTTTGTCCATTATCTGGGAGTTTGCGGAATAAGACTAAATAAATGTGTGACTCTTTTAAGGGAAGTGGTATATTTTGAAATACCTTATGAGAGTGATAACAGAAGATATTGATAACAGGAAAGAATGTTAATGAAGGACTTGAATTTGGATGAAAGCAAAGGTTTCAGAATATATGCTATGAGGTTTAGGGCACAGTCGGGAAAGGGTTAATAAACAACAGTCCCCATTTTTCAGGGTTAGGTCTTCCGAATCTGGGAATAGTCAAACTCTAGCGGCACCCTTGGTGGTGTAATGATCCATTTTTAGCAACTGGCATGTGTGAATGCAGAGACTGTTTATAGAGCAGTGTAATTAGTAGATACTCGTGGAAGTGATTGTTGCTGGTTCAATTATTCTTTAATAGATTGGATAGATCAGTGACTGCTCTGGAAGAAAAATCAACCTTTCTTTTCTCCTGATCAGGGTAAGTGAGCCCTCATAATTGATTTAAAGGATCCCTTTGGTTTTATTTCACTCACCAAGGAGATATATGCACCTTCCTAGGATATACAGATTTATTTCCCCGAGGGTCTGGCAGGCACAGGAAAAGATCATCGGCATCCCATTGAGTTAAAAGAAAGCTGTGTCTGCACGTCGCCTAAGCAACCAGTCACTCAGGACAATTCTGCCAAAATACCCATCGATTCTGTGAAAAATCCATCAGCCTGGTTATGTGACATCCCACGGCCCTCCGTGTCCCCCCCAGGGTTGAGTTACTGAATTTCTCATTTTCTGCTGCCTGCATTAGCTTCCCAAAGACCCCGCTGCAGGTAATGCTCTGACAGAGGAAGCCATCTAGCTTTAAAACACCCCACTGGGTGACTTCACTCACAATCGCCAGAAAATTCTCCGCAGAAATGAGGTTCAATTGCCCAGTGGACAGACGAAACCCAGTCCCTTGGATGAGCAGAAACAATTTTGAAAGATGATTATTAATTGGCATTCTCCCCTTCCTTCTTTCCAGTGCCCAGAAAATGCTTTTTCTTGGCTCTGGGGCTAAATGGATTGAACACCTGGTCCAGATATGCTTGGATCGTTCTTCTCCAAGCAACTAATTCTTGATGGAAAATATGCTTACACGTGTAGGCTCACACCAAAGAGAAGGAAAAGCCTCCATTTATCCTGTTCCTTTCTCCTAGAGGCCAAGTTGGTCCAGGCATGCCTCCTTCAGTACTTCATGGCATGGGAAACAGTTTGGCCTGGCTGACGGCACTGTTATTATGGTGTAAACAGGGGTGGGCAAACTTTTTGACTCGAGGGCCACAATGGGTTCTTAAACTGGACCGGAGGGACGGAACAAAAGCATGGATGGAGTGTTTGTGTGAACTAATATAAATTCAAAGTAAAGGAGCAGAGGGGAGAGCAAGAGAACCGGATAGAACAGCCGGATCCGGCCCGCGGGCCGTAGTTTGCCCAAGGCTGGCAGAACCTGGGCAGCAGCCTTCTGAACAGGTTTCTGTGTTTCTGAAGGCTCTTTGCATCACAAAAGAGAAACTGTGAGCTCTACCAAGATTCAACCTGTAAAACATGTGGGTGACCCTCTCCATTCATTTTCTATGCCAATTTACTCTTCTCCTCTGTGACTGGCCTACTTCCACTCCGCCTCCTTTTCTCCTACGCCTTCCTCTAACCAGTTCCAACTTCACATGAGCTGCTGCACCCTGAGTCTGTCTGTTGGTTTATCCCTCACTTCAACCAATGGTGTGCTGGAGCTGGCTCCTACTAGCTCAAGAAAGCTGATGGTGCATACCTCTTCCCAATGCCATGTTCAACCATGTCACATGGGTAGCTTGAATCAGGCACAGTAAGGGTAATTACACCACAGAAATCAGAAAATCTTACAATCAGGGCCCCCCACCCCCTACACCCAGAGGGCAAGTTGTTAAAACCTTTACCACCACACTATTGGATTTATCCCTTTTCAAAAGTTAAATCAAATAAAGATTGATTTTATTTTGGCCAATGTTTAGCTCTGTCCTCAGCCCTAGAATAACAAAAAGGAGCACCAATCCTGGGAAAACGTTTTGTATGTGCCTTGTGCGCCCCTGTACAGTTTTCTTCAGGATAGTGTCCTCCAAACTGGTCTTCCTCCTAGAACTAAGGAGCTCATAGAGCAAAGTTGCAGGATACAAGGTTAATCTACAAATGTGGATTCTCCCCTTCTTCACGACTCTGCTCTATCTCCAGGCCAGTCTTTCCTCAGCAAGTTTGAGCCACCTGGAACTTTCCTGAACATTCTGCCCTATCAAAATGTACCTTACCAATGTCCCATCTCCCTATGCTAAACTGATAAACACATTCTAATTAGAAACGATTTGTGGTGCCAGCAAAAAAAAAGAAAAAAGAAGAAAGAAGAAAGGTGGGAGCCTGATAGAAGCCAGTCTGTGAGTCACAGCAGCAGCAGGGGACAGTGGAGACACTCAGACCCAGTGGTCACTTTCCATGCAGCAATCCCAGCTAGCCATTCCATGGCTGAGACTGGCAAGGAATGAGCTGACCCTCACATCTATCCAACCAGCCCTGATTGTACCTGGTGTTTCTGGCACGTGTTGTGGGACCTCATAGGAGCCCAATCTCTTTCCCTTAAGCAGCTCTTGACCCAGAGCTTCTTCCTTGTCCCCTGCGGTGGCCTGATGGCTTGAAGAGAACCACCAAGTTGAGACGGGACAGCTGTGGTCTTGGACACCCCAGAGAGCCTTCGTTCCATTACATAATGAGGTTAATAAAAGCTGTCTGTTTAATCTGCCGTGAAGGGCTGTGGTGAGGATTAAAAGAATTAAAAGTCTACCTATCTGAGGTTTGTTGTAAAGCCCGATACAAATGTTTCCTGTATTTTTAAATTGATTTTTTATATGATTTAATCCTTAATGTTACACAGCGTCTTACTGACTCTCCAAACAGCCAATGTTGTTATTTGTTTTCTCACCTGGGAAAAAAAAGTTTAGTGCAATATTAACCCAGAAAAGTTGTAAATAAGGAAGAAGGAGGTCAGATACATCCCACGAAATGCCCCTGTGAAGAGGGTGCTCCAGCCCGCATGGCATGTGCTTCCTAGACCACGTTCCCACTCTAATCACCAGCTACAGATCCAGTTCCTGTTCGTCTGGGAACTGCTGACATTGGGTTTTCACTGGCTTTGATTTTCTGTTGGCCTTCATTACCTCCTTCCTCCCGCCCTCCCTCCCTGGCTTCCCAAGCTTTAGTGACGCTCAAACCTTTGGCACACCAAGCTGCCGTGCTCTGCTTTTAGAAGTAAACAGAACCAAATGGCATTTTGAAGCGCTTCTAGAAATCCCTTGGGAACAGACCATGGACAGAAAATGTCCAGTTCTTCCTCCTTCCCCACCTATGAGTGGAATATCAGCTCCAGGTGTGAGTGTCAACAAAACTACCAAAGGCCAATGGAAGCCAAGCCTTGGGTCCTTCACCACTTTCCTCACAACAGAATGTGGGCTCCGATCCTCTGAACCCATCAACCTCTGGCGGCACCCTCAAAACTCTCAACCTAAAATCGTCTTCTGAGAGCTGAAATAAGGGCCAAAGCCCTGGAGAACTGCTATGGAAGGGGATACATTTTAATACCCCCAACAGCCTTCCCCCTGGATTAGTTCTGAGCCAAAGGAATCTCGGTTGTATTGGATTTCCACCTGAATCGGTGTCCCCATGGGAGTGTTGCAGTCCTCGGAGAGGCATCCACCAACAGGAATGCTTCCAGGAATGAGGGCCAAGGTAGCTCTTCACCTTTGTTGGCAAATGAGTGGCTCCCTAAACTGGGCTCAGAGCCTTCACAAGATCCAGAAACCTCAATAGTTCCTAATATCTGATCATCTTCTTCTCTCTGAGTAATTATAATATTAGATTCAATTTGGCAAAATCTGTCATTTAGTCCACCTCAAATTTTCATGTGTAAAACATTGGCCATCACAAAACTTTCCTTCTCTCAAAAAGTGAGTTTTAAAATCTTCATGAACTCCGATGTGTGCGAAGTGCTCAGGTGTAACATTGTCTATATTTATATCTGTTCTCTCATAAAACATCACTACGATGCCATGAGGGTAAGGCAAGCATTACCAGTCCCATTTTTATGGGTGAACAAACAGGTTTGGAGAACTGGAGGGGTTTCTCCCACTGTTCTACTGTTGATAAATGGCAAAGCTAGATCTCAGCCCCACGTGTGTCAAAGTCTCATGCACTTTCTTTTCATTCAGCAGGTTCTTAACCTAGAATCTTGTCTGGCTTCAAGAGGTTGTTGAGAAAAATTCATATTCCATGCATTTTTCTAGAGAGAGGGTCCACAGCTGTCATGGGATTTCAAAGAGATACAAGACTCAAAAGCCGTTAAGAACACACTGCCTGCCTGGCCTGTGTGGCTCAGTGGTTGAGCATTGACCCATGAACCTGGAGGTCAGGGTTCGATTCCCGGTCAGGACACATGCCCGGGTTCTGGGCTTGATCCCCAATAGAGGTCCTGTAGGAGGCAGCCAATTGATGTTTCTCTCTCATCGATGTTTCTATCTCTCTATCCTTCTCCCCTCCTCTCTCTAAAATCAATAAAAATGTAGTTTTTTTTTTTTTTTTAAAAAGAACACACTGTGTTGTCTGGCACAGAGTGAACATCCAATATTTGTGTGCTAAAATGAGTTGAGAATACACAGGGGGTGGGAAGGTGGGTCTCAGAGGGATATCACTCTGTTTATCCAGAAGAGTGCCCGTGGGGAATGGCCCCGTGCTTCAACAGCCAAGGTCCTGGCCATGGTGACTGAAAGAGCACACGCAGAAGTTGGGAAGGAGGCCAGGGAATTTGTATGATGGATACATAGCCTGGGACCCAGGACAACCTACCTCACCTGCAGAGAACATACCCCTTAAGAAGGTCTATAGCAAGAACCCTGTAGGAAGGATAGACATTTCCTTCCCCTCTTCTGGACTTGGAGTGTGGTGGTCAGGTTAGGGATTCCTAGGTCTTCTCTGGATAAATAGACCTTCTGGGACTTTCCTAGAAGCAAAATCTTTCTGAGGAAATTGCCTTCATCTCCTGGCCCAAGATTCATTATAAAGTGGGACAAAGGGGAGGGTTGAGCTTCCCAACCTTCTACAGAGAAGATAAAAGAATATGAGGCTTTGGCAAAGATGCTTCAACAAATGTGGAGATCAAGAAGCATCGTTGTCAAGCCAGTTGTCATCTTGGCTGGGGGACCAGTTTCTGATATACTCGTTTGGGTCTCCTAGAGAATGAGATGTGGATCACGGTTTGGCATCCATTTAGAGACATGAGGTACAATCAGGACATTGTTATCCTACAACAGAATACCGTACCCCCTCTTGGCCAATAGGACACATGCCATTAGAATTGTAAAATCAGGGTAACCTGGGCATTAAGAAACAAGTGTAACAATTGCGCCAGGCTTCTAGTTGGGATGTTTTTGGTCTTTGTGTTGTACAGGATGTGCTTAGAGGAGAGATTTCCGTGGCCACTGAAACACAGAGAAACTTGGTGCCCGAAGAAGAATGAGGGGAAACAAGAGCCTACGTGTGTGTCCCATGGTAAACAAGGAGGCCGGAAGCATCCATCTGGAACGCAGTCAAGAAAAACACACTGCCTGCTGGAATGCTCCTGAAATGGAGCAACTCCTTAGCCAGACTTCGCTGGACAGCAGATATAAAGGATGGGCTTGTGGCAATGAGTTGTATGTGAAAAGTTGGGGATAAGAATTCAACTAGTGTGTGTTTGTGCATGAGAGAGAAAGACAGCAAGACAGAGAAACAGAGAGAAGAGAGAAGGGAAGCCCAGATTTTGTTGTTGGAAATGCTAGAAGTTTAAAATGCAGCCCTCGATCCATCTTAGTCCCTTCAGTAGAGTCCTGGCACTGGACTCTGGATGTGGCAGCTCCTTGAGGAACCCTGAGTGTAATAGCATGGGGGAAAAATATACATGATGCTTCAAGATCCTTGAATGATTCTTAATCAAGTTACAGTGAGGAACAGAAGTTCAAGCAGCAGTGCAGGCATTATTTTAATTCACCCAGTGGAAAATTATTGACGCATATTTCATATAACTAGAGTTAAGAATGGATTTGGCACTCTTTAAGGCCATGCCCCAAACACAAAGCCGATTCAGCTGGCATGATTTCTAGTCTTGAGAACAGCAAGTCTGGCAAGAATTAACCAGGCCAGAGGAAGCAGTAGAGAGACCATTGTTTGGCCACCCTCTGCACACACCAGGGCAAGGAATGGTGGAACTCCAGCAATTAGCAGTATAAGGGGCCCACTGGAATACAGTGCAATGTTGTGGGTAATGGCTTGTGTCTGGAACAGCTCAGCAAGCTTCATGAATATTAATTTAATTGTGCAATAGGCCAGGAAAGTGAGCGGTCCTTGTTTTACAAACAGTAGGCATGCAGGCAGCTGAGCCTCCTTGAGGCTCACCAAGTGTCCTGGGGGGTGGGGGTGGGGGAGCGAATTGACTCTAGAGCTGGATTCTAAGAGATTGAAAAAGAAAAGAAGAATAGAAATATACCTACATTATATCAACACAGCTGATGAGCAGAAAATAAATTTGGAACAGAACCATGATGCTTAGCACAGATGCTTCCATTCTGAACCAAAAAAAGTTGTCCTGAGCTTTAAAACTGTCAAGCTGTATGCAAGAAAGAGTGGCAATGAAACCCCTAAACCAGCTTCATGGCATTCTTAGACCTCAAGCCTCCAGTGATCATGGACCCCAGTGTATGGAAGTCTAGGGTTCAAGTGTGGTAACATGTTGGCTCATTGGTGGATGCTGTAAAGCCAGGGCCAAAAGGCCCGCCTGGCATCATTGTGTTTGCTTTGCTTCCCCCTTAGGCTACTCCCCACGGAGGCTTTGGGGACAAGACCAGTAAGCTTGTCTCAAGGCACATTCCAAGGGGAGTACTGGGAGGCAAAGTACCAAATTCTAATACTTATGGAAGAGCGCATAGGTGGGTAGATGGAGAAGAGACATACATAGGTAGAAGGAAAAGAGAAGTCTCATAGAGGTGACATCATGTAAGAGAGATACAAATAGCAGTGTCTTAAACAAGATGAAAGTTACTTCTCTCTCCTGTAAAAACCTGGATATAAGCTGTCCAGGGCAAGTATGATGGCTTATAGTGGAGGGACCCAGTCTCTTTCAATCTTGTTCTCTATTATCCCTCAGGTATTGCCCTCATCTAAATGATCCAAAAAGACTCACCACCACTATGTGCACATTCTAGCAGTAAAGAAGAGGAGGGCACCCTACCCAATAAGAGAACAATCCTAATGTTGCACACATCCCATTGGTCCGGAGATAGTCACATGACCACATCCACTGCAAGGGAGACTGGGAAATATAGTCTTTTTTTTTTTCAGGTTAGCCATGTACCCAGCTAAGAATTGTATTTCTGGGGAAGTAGGAATGAAGCATTATGAGGAATAGGGTGTGATGGCAGCCAAGTCTTTGACTCCCTGTTAGAAATATCCCACCCTATACTCCTCCATCAGTTGCTTCTCCCTATACTCCTCCATCAGTTGCTTCTCTTCCTCCCTCTGACCCCTCGCACTTCCCTTCCTGTGCTCCAGACTTCCTCTTTGTCACACCCTCTTTCACCCAGATTTCATGGCCTCACTCATCTTGTTCTCTCTCCTCTTTTTGCATTCTCTTCTTCTTTCAAATTAGAGAAACTTAACAACAAGGAGGGGAAAAATTGCATCTTGCATGAACATCTGGCAAGCATTTTTTCCTGGATATAACTCTTTGTATTACATTGACCACTTTAAACAATTACCTCCCTAAATACAGGGGGCCTTCCGTAAATAGGAAGTGGCTGTAACATATTTTGTACACCATGTGCTCAAACACACTAAATGCATTTCAAACACTCAAATCCAGGTTCACTTTGTTCTGGATGGTGGGGACATGGTTATATACACACTAGAGGCCCGGTGCACAAAATTCATTCACGGGGGGGGGGGTGTCCCTCAGCCCCGCCTGCACCCTCTCCAATCTGGGACCCCTTGAGGGATGTCCGACTGCCCGTTTAGACCTGATCCCGGTGACCAGTCGGACATCCCTCTCACAATCCAGGATGCTGGCTCCCAACTGCTCACCTGCCTGCCTTCCTGATTGCCCCTAACCACTTCTGCCTGCCAGCCTGATCACACTGTAACCACTCCCCTGCCAGCCTGATTGATGCCTAACTGCTCCCCTGCCAGCCTGTTTGCCCCCAACTTCCTCCTCTGCCGGCCTGGTCACCCCTAAATGCCCTCCCCTGCAGGCTTGATCGCCCACAACTGCCCTCCCTTGCAGGCCTGGTCCTTCCCAACTGCCCTCCCTTGCAGGCCTGGTCCCTCCCAACTGCCCTCCCCTGCTGGCCATCCTGTGGTGGCCATCTTGTGCCCACATGGGGGCAAAATCTTTGACCACATGGGGGCAGCCATCTTGTGTGTTGGAGTGATGGTCAATCTGCATATTACTCTTTTATTAGATAGGATAGAGGCCTGGTGCATGGGTGGAGGCCAGCTGGTTTGCCCTGAAGGGTGTCCCGGATCAGGGTGGGGGTTCCCTTGGGGCGTGGGGCGGCCTGGACGAGGGGCCTGTGGTGGTTTGCAGGCCGGCCACGCCCCCTGGCAACCCAAGCGGAGGCCCTGGTATCTGGGATTTATTTATCTTCTACAATTGAAACTTTGTAGCCTGGAGCGGAGCCAAGCCTTCTGCTCGCTCCGTGGCGGCAGCCATTTCTGTTGGGATTTATTTATCTTCTATAATTGAAACTTTGTAGCCTTAAGCGGAGGCCTGGGCCAGCGAAAAGCTTGGCTTCCTCCATCGTCAGGGAAACCCGAGCCTCCCTCCTCCTCTCTCTGTGCCTGCAGCCATCTTGGTTGGGTTAATTTGCATACGCGCTTCTGATTGGCTTTGTGGGCGTGGCTTGTGGGTGTAGTGGAGTGGTGGTTAATTTGCATATTACTCTTTTATTCGATAGGATGTGAGAGACTGAATAGGCACATGGACAACAGCCAGACTATGTATGACAATAGGGTTCTGATCACATAAGAAGCTCGGGGAGCCAAGGTACAGCCTCTGAGAGGCTGGCCCAGAACAAAGCTAGGCCTTGGTCAATAACTACCAGTTTCCCTGTTTTTTGGCTATTCCCTCCATCTCACAGCCTCCTCAACCTGCTTCCAGTTCAATACCAATCAGAGAAAGCCAAATGTCAAACATACTCCCCTAACCAATCACATGGGATGCCCCACTTCTAATTACCACCTCCAGCTTCCCCCAGCCTCCAATCAGGGCACATCTCAGGCCCTCCCTTTCTCCACTAGAAAGCTTCCCCACTTCCCCGCCTGCCTTGGAGTCTCTGCCAAAGGCAGCAATGGTGCTGACTCCCTTGCTATTATAAGCTCGGAAAAAAATAGCCTTTGCCTGTTCTCATTTGGGTGGTCTTCGTTTATTTTCGCACTTGCAAAAAAAACTCTCACTGAGCTGAAAATTTAAGAGCATCCAAAAATGTTAAACCTTGACTTTGCTCAACCTTCTGTATAGAGAACAAAGGAACACCATTAGGACAAATGAGAGAAAAGCAAAGGACATGGTGAAATAAAGTAAGCACCACCAGTTTCAATGGGCAATACAAGAACCAGGCACTTCTCGCTGCTGGCGCGTTTGAAATGCCACAGGCAGACTTAGGAATAGCCCCGCCATTTTGTGAAAAGGCCATAATCACAGCCGAAAAGGAAGAGGGAAAGAAAACATCCAGAGAAGTTGTGCGTCCTTAGCTCCTGGGGCTCTGCCCCACCCCGCAGCATGCTGACCCTGAGTATTAAAACGTTACTAACAAACCCATACACGTCCCATGTTTTTCCCCTCCATGCTTCTCCCCTAGTGAAACACCTCTCTGTTGTGGTCCATTTATCTTAATATGTCACTGGGCCCGGCCTCCCTGGGACCCACGAGAGGATGGTGGCATCGTCCTCCATCTGGTCCCCAGGAGCTCTCAGAGCATCATAAGGACTTTCCTTCTGTTCTCTCCCGTGTAGCCGTGGAGCACATAACGCAAATGAAACCCAGACAATTAGAAACCAAAGGACTCCCCTGCCAACACACTGACGTTCATATTTTCATATTTTGAGGAATTTAATTCAATAGTTCTAGGAATAAACTGGAACTTTCCCCCAGTATTTTGGCTGAGTTTTCACATAAGTTTTTAAGGCACTAACTGTTCAAGTAAATCAAATACAAAAAGTTAGAGGTTTAGAATTAGGGCCGAGGCATCCCTAAAAGTCACAGAGTCAGCAATACTGCTGTGACAACAACACAGGGCTGTTCTCCCAGATTCCAAAGCTGGATTTCAAATGTACGGAATAAGCCCTTCGGCTGGCACGCCAGCGAGAGTGAGGTTAGCAGAATAAAGCATGTGTTGATGACTCGACACCCAGCGGAAAGGTCCCTGGGGCTCCACGGACCTGCACTCATGGCTATCCCCACGGCAGAGAAGAGATGATGGATGAGGGAGAGGCAGCTACTAACAGACGGTGGGGACGAGAGTGAGCTGCATGATGTTAATCGGTTGCAAAGGAGAAGACAGGACATTAAATATGAATGCCAGGACCAAACTAATTACGCACAGTCCTGTGTGCAGCCGGGGGCGTCTCACCTTCCAGGGTACACATTACCTGGAAGGTGTCACCAGTCCCGTCCCTGCTTTCTTAATGAATCCCTGGCAGCTCTGGGAAGGAGTTCTAATATTTAAAACTCCCCACTTAAAACGGTCTGCATGTGTCCCTATCCTGGTACCAAATGTGGTATCCATGTCACCCCAACCATCACTTCTTGACTGACAATATCTTGGCCCGCTCCCCACACTAACCCTGTCCAGGATGTGCTTCGACTCTTACCATTGATTATGGTCCTCTCCCCGCCCCCTCCCCCATCAGCCTCAAACGCTGCTTGCATCCCTCCTCCTTTCCCCTTTCTCCTGCCCTCCACTGCTCAGGCCTTTGTGTGGCTCAGCTGGACTCCTGCCCGGGCCCCAGCTGGTGGCACTGTGCCCCAGCCTCTCTCCTCTCTTGCTGACAAGCTGCTCCCCATGGCCTTCCAAACTCAACCACGTTCCCCAGCCTGACATTCCCAGCCCCGCCTCCTGGCAGCCCAGCTCTCAACCCTGCTTTCCTGACAACCCTTCAGGCACCCTCTTGCCCAGCCTTATGCTTTCTGGCCAAGACTGCTCTTTCTCAAACCGTGTTTGATCATGAGATGTAACATACAAATCCCACCTAGGATGTGGAAAGCAACAAGAGAACATCGCTCTCACCCAAGCAACGTGAAAAGACGGATAATCCACAAAGTCCTGTGTATCCTTGAGCCCAGCACAGAGCTAAGGCCACAAGGAAACCAGGTGAACTAAATTCCCAAGAGGACAATCCCCTTCGAGAAGGTATGGGATGCATAACTGTTTCACCAGGGGCAGAGCATGGACAGAAGAGCTTGCTGTGAGCCTCTAGCACATACAGCATAACGGTAGAAAAGGGCGTGGCACGTACCTGTGAAGCTGAATGAATTATGGGAGAATAAGCACCTGTTCGATCGCCACCCAGGTCAGCAGCCTGGTCACAGCACTTCCTCCCTGCTAAGAGGAACCCTGCTGGTCTCTCATGCGTTCCTTTAGCCTGTGAGTCTCTAATGGCTACAGTTCTGCTGGCCTTTTCAAAGACTTTATAAGATGGAACCCCACAGCAGCTGGCTTCTTTCTCTCAACATTGTGTGTGTGAAATCCCACCACGTTGCGCACAGCTGTAACGCAGGCATCTCTGCTCCCGATTCCCCCCACCTAAAATGTCTGTCCCCCCACCAGCCCACCTGGTTCCCACTCCACCTGCCAATTATCACCCCTCCTTAGAATTCAAATACAAACCCCCCTTCCTCCTCCAGGAAGCCCTCCATATAACCCTGTATAGAAGCTGTCACATCTGCATGCAACTCCTCCAACCCGTTGAACTTCTTTTCTAGTTCTTGGCATCTACATCGCTCTGCGCGATGGTTACTTATGCTGTGATTTCCACATATTGTAGAGCGTGTCCTCAAAACCGAATCGTGGGACTAGGAAATCCATGCGGAATCCGGAGGAGTGCTTAGCGTGGTAAAGGTTCAAAGAATCCAATAAGAGGGTGCACCTGCTGACCCAACGCTACCTGGGTACCACCAAGTGCCGTGGGCTCCATGGGCCAGAACCAGGCAGAGCCTGGACACTTTTCCTCTTATTGTGTGATGGTCGCACGTGGTCCTGTAGATGCAGGAGCATCAGGAACTGCAGACAAGACTGCGGATCGCTCTGGGTATTGCTTGGGGGACTCAATCCCCCATTCAAAGTGTTTCCGTTGTACCTGCCTCTTCATCAGAGAAGTGACGTGTGGAACATCATCTGGCTCCTTGAGCTTCCTTGTTTGGATTTCGGGTAAACAGGAGTTTCCTTTCTGGCTCTTCAGGATTAAACACGTTGGCCTATTATTCCAGTCTGAAGGAAAACAGCAAAGTCTCTAACACTGCATTCTGAGAAATGGAAACTGGAGAGATGAGCTTGAAGCATCTTTGATGACGTATGGCAGGGAAAGAAGTGGTTGAGAAACCTTAGAACACGTGCCTCTGCTCAGAAAAGGGGTGTGGATGCGGAGGGGGGAGGAGAGAGGCGTAGAAGCCAAACAGGCTCCCAAAGCACCAGGTCCCATGGTAATAGCCCAAGTCTCTCCCCGCGGCTGGAGTGGGTCCTCCAGGGCCCGTTGCCTGGGAGAAAGGCTCTGCTTGGGATCGGAGACCTTTATCTCTGTTATTATTTACAGTCCATCAAGTCAGAAAGCTGAAAACACCTGTAAACGCAGAGGAGGAGGAACAACTTAACTCCCTCCAAAAGAGGAGCAAAACAAAACACTTCTTGTTATCAAACTCTTTTCTGTGGTTACTGTGGCCAATGTCTTTCTGCATTGTACCGCTCTGATTTGTTTGAAACTTTCCCAACTATGAAAATATTGGATAAAGGAGACACAGGATCGAAGTACAGGAATAATTGGTTTCTTCCAAGCATGAGGACATTGACCCCCAGTCTCTCCACCCCAGGCTCTGCCACCTCCCTGTTCAGTGTCATGTACCCACCATGGCCAGATGCCCAACAACTTTATCCCACCGCAGCTTCTCCCCTTGCTGCCTGCTCCCCCCTGCCTCCCCCCCTCCCCCAATCCCTTCCCTCTCTGCAAGAAATCCTTGGCTTGCCAGGCCTGGGAGACAGCTCTCTTATCCTACCGAAACCTACCCACCCCATATTCAGTTCCATCAGCTCAGGGCCTGCCTCGGCTGGCTGTCACGTTTGATAGATTGCTTCATGATAAAGTATTAATGCCTCAATTTTCTGCACCACGAAAGAGATTTATAGCGTGATATGCATGTTCCACCTTTTTATCCAGTGATCCCACTCTTTGGCATTCATTCTGAAGAAATCACCCAAAGAGGGTAGTGCTTTGCCCCACTCAGACCCCCTTTGCAAAGCCCTCTTCCCGCCCCTGCCGGGTGTTGGCTGTAGACAGCTCACAGAGGACCTTTCCCCAGGGCTGACGTGCTGGGAAGGTGACTGCACCACTCAGGGCAGCCCAGCCCATGACTGATTGAAGTCCCTTTGCCTCAAGCGGGGGCGGGGGGGGGGGGGGGCGGGGGGCCCTCAACTCTGTGATGCAATTTCCACCAGAGCCCAAGGGGATCAGGCCAAAGCCGACTCTGGCTGAGACCCCATCTTTGCTTCCCTTGCTCCCCTCCTACTCAGACCCCCCCTCCCCGCCCCCCCCCCCCCCACACCCCACCAAGAATCACATGCACCTGAATTCCATCTCGGGCGCTGCTTCTAGGGAATCTGATTTAAGACGCAGGGAAAAGTTATATTCGTGAAAAGGGATAATTAGACAGTCACAGAGATAATTGGAGCGAAGCTAAGCAGATGCTGATAAGAGGGATCACCCTGAGGGGTGAAACTGGGGTAGGAAATTTGCGTTTCCCCATAAGCTCTTTTGTTCTCTTGAATTCATTGCCCTGCGCTTGTATTACTATGATTAAAGTATTTTAAATTTAAAAACGAAATAATAAACATCCATCCCACCTCCAACTAACGTGATGGCGCTGCATCTAGTGGTCCCCTGGATTTCCTTTTCGAAGCTTGGTCCAGAAAATTCGAAAGTTTTGTGGGGCCTGGAACAAAAATCTGTATTCCAGGTGAATTCCTCTCTCTATCTGTAGGTTGATAAAAGACGCATAGCATTTTCTGCTAGAATTTGGCTCTTTACTGACTGTAACCAAATCCCAAATCAGAAGTGAAAAAATAATGGGAATTAACTACTTGTTACTACTAAGTACAGGTCATTAAGATTGTGATAAAGCCAATCCAATGTCGTGGGCACCCAATGTGCTTTTAAATGAAATGACAAGGAAGGAGCATTTGAGGAAGAGGATGGTCAGCTGAGCTGAAACTCTGAGAGCACCGGCCCTATGAGGCCTGATCCAAAAAGAAGGCCGCTCTGCCTCTGAGTGTTTGGGAGGAAGGCCCAGTCATCGCTGTGAGGTGGGCAGGGGCCAAGGAGGGGTCCTAAGCTCTGCCATGTGACTGAGTTGCCCTCGCTGTGGTGTGAGACAGGGATGCCAGCAGGGGAGGCCTGGAGAAAGGGATGTGGCATTCAGTAATGTTAAAGATGGAAGGATGGGTCTAAGGTCCCCACTCTGCTGCTTTCTTGCTGTGTGGCCCCACCGACATCCCTTCACTTCTCCATGTCTCATTGAGGGTAATTTCCTCATCTACCTATATGGCTGTCTGTGGTCTGATACAGGTGTCCTCAAACTTTTTAAACAGGGGGCCAGTTCACTGTCCCTCAGACGGTTGGAGGGCCGGACTATAGTTTAAAAAAAAAAAACAACTATGAACAAATTTCTATGCGCACTGTGGGCCCGGGACAAGTCGGCTGCTAAGCAGGACAGGCAGCGGCACCCGGCGGGCCGGATAAATGTCCTTGGCGGGCCGCATGTGGCCCGCGGGCCGTAGTTTGAGGACCCCTGAATTTAGCACCTGCTTCCCTTGGTCTAGTAAGACTTCTAATTTGTGTTTAAGGATCTGTCCTATCTTCATCCTTCAGGAGTAGAGCTCATCCCCCATCAGCAATGATTGGTTCAAGGACAGGCACATACCCTAAGCCAGTCCAATCAGAGTGAATCTTGGGAATTTTTGTGAAAGCCACTAGAAGTGTTTTTTACTCTTTCCCTCTGAGTGGAACCTTGAAGGTAGTCATTCTGCAGCCATCTAGCCGTCAATAGGGAGAGAGCCACAACATGGAGCTCAGGAGTGGAGCCACAGTGGATGGCAGAGCTGAGAGACCTAGAGAAAACAAGTCCAATGACACTCTTTCAGCTCCTGGATCATGCTAGACCTAAAGCCGGAGATACCCCTGGGTTTCCCCATTACATGTAAATTCTGATACAGGGTACTGATGGCACGCAACAGGAAAAGTAAAACAGACAAGCTTTGCGGATGCTGAGGTTTCAAATCCCTGCCTTGACCCCAGGGCCAGAGTTGCGTTAGTGAGGTCTTTCAGAGGGGCTCCGACCCCTGCAGCACTTGCCCCTCTAAGCAGTGTGTTCAGTAATCAAAGCCATCCTCTGACTCACCCACGCTGGCCCGCTGAAGCTGGCAGTGAGGCAACAGGGCCCGGCCCAGCTCCCTGCAGTGGGAGCTGTGTGGGCGGGCACACAGGCAGGTGGCACTGGGCCCAGCGGGAATGCCTGCAGGTGTGCATTGCCAGCTCTGTGCCAGCATGCCGCATGCCAGGACTGCCTCTTAAAGAGGTGTGTTCACAGGGGGCGTTGGAGACGTGTGATCACACCTCCAAGGACATGGGAGAACCAGGATAGGAGCCTCATCATGGCCACATCCGGTGCTGAGGGCAGCAAGAACTCCTTGTTTGGGGCAGTTAGAAGGGATGTGGACTTGGTGTGCACTTGGGGTGTTTGTGTCAGCCCCTCCCCAAAGGAGCTCATGTCCCCTCACGGCATCACTGCTATGACAATTATAGCACTAACAACAGAAATACACTCCACAGGGCTTCGGCCACCACTTTTCTGTGCTTCTCAGCAGCTCATAGTGTGCAGATGTTGGAGTCGGGGGAGAGAGCACCGGGGTTGAATACTGGTAGCCATATAAACATGGGCAAGTGGCTTACCCTCCACAACTCAGTTTCCTCATCTTTCACATATGAATAATAATAGCACCAGTGCCCAGCCGATGTAGCTCAGTGGTTGAGCGTCAACTCATGAACCAGGAGGTCACGATTCAATTCCCGATCAGGGCATATGCCCAAGTTGCAGGCTCGATCCCCAGTAGGGGCTGTGCAGGAGGCAGCTGATCAATGATTCTCATCATTGATGTTTCTATCCCTCTTCTCTCCCTTCCTTTCTCTGAAATCAATAAAAAAAAAAACCATATTAAAAAATAATAGCACCAGCTTCCTGCATTCTTGTGAGGATTAAATGAACTAATACCTCAAGGTGTTTAGGACAGGCCTGGCTTGCAGTGAGAAGCATTATCAACAAGTCTGTTTTTAGCTGACCAGCGAGGCCAGGCCTTGGACCAGGCCTGCTCACTCCCAGCTCTGCCTCTGACTCAGCCGGGAGCATGAGGCTGATGTTCACACACTCCAGCGAGGTTCACACAGGCACACTCACATCCTCAGAAGCCAGAAGTCTCCGGAGGAATCTGTCAGATGCTCCCTCTGAGTCAATGGCACACTGAACACTTTGTCATTAATTACAGCAGAGCGAGGATGTGTCGACATTTCCATTCGCCATGTCTACAACTGCCAGCGGCTAGGGAAACGGAACAGAGCTCGCTGCAGTTATCAGGGCTCAGAGGACATTCCTGCGGGCTTAGCCTCCCAACTCCTGCAGCTCCGCCGATAAGGACAATGGGCAAGTGGAGGTTCATGGTGGCAAAACGTGTGCCCTGTCCATCCGCCGGTGAGTGAGGAGGGCCTTGAGCGTGTGATTTCTACACTGGGGTCCTTGTGTCTTGTCACACAGCCTAGGTTTGTATCAGCAGCCCCAGAACCTCCCGGAGATGAAATGGGGTCCATGGCCACCGGGTTGGCTGCCCATATTCGTTAGCTTCTGATCCTTTGGGGACTCCTGTCTCTCCAGCTGGGCGAGAGGACATCGGGACTGAGGTGAGACATTAATCACCCTGAATAATTAATTCTCCACTCAGCTTTGGGTGAGAACAAGGGGACAATTCCTCTGGTGGGACAGCCCTCTTGGCTAAGCTGCTGCAATCGTCTCCAAACGGGTCTCTAGCCTTCGGATGTGCCCCTCCCATCGGATCCACCCTCAGGTGCCGCAGGGAGGGCTCTGTGAAATATGACAATGCCATTCTCCCGCCTCTAAGACTCCTGTGCCTGCTGCTGCCTCGGGCTGCCCTGCTCAATGGGACTTCCTGTGGCGATGGCTGCGTCCCACATCCGGGCTGTCCAGTGCGATAACCCCTAACCGCAGGTGGCTATTGAGCACTTGGTATGTGGCCAGTGTGTCTGAGGAGCTGAATTCGTAGTTGTCTTTTATTTCAACGAATTGAAATTGGAATTCAGATTCAAACTGCCGCATTTGGCTAGTGGCTACCATATTTCCCGAGAGGGAAATCCAAAGTCCCAGGGGCGTCCCAGCCCTATCTGAGCAACCTTCATTTCCTTGTTGTTGCCAGAATTCATTCAAACTGGGAATTCCAGCCACAGCAAGTAACTTACAACTCCCCAAACCTTGTGCCCGCTTCACACCTCCGTGTATTGGCATCTGCTGCTCTCGCTGCCTGGAATGTTCTCATCTTCTGCCCAAACACGTCTGCAAGCCGCCTGCCAGCCAAACAACCCTCCTTCAGGACACAGCCCCAGTGTTACCTCCACTAGCAGCGTTCTCCACCAGCCCCTGCCCTCCCCACGCAGGAGGAGCCACCCCTCCCCTTACGCAGCTGCACGCACGTGCTAATAGGTTTCCATCTGCTCCTCCTGGAGTAGAGGCAGACCCCTGGAGAGGAGGTTCTGTGTCGCATTCACCTTGGGGCCTTCAATGCCCACCACGGGGTTTGGCTCGGAGGGACCAGTCCTTAGGTGGTGGCCAAAGAAATGAAATTATTATAGTGGACATTTGTCATAGGTCAGGTGGTCTTGCAGCCAACGTCCTGATTCTACTCCAGTCAGTCTTTGGGATTTGTCTTCGTGTGTGGCCTTGAGAGTGAGGGAAATCACACGGGCAGATCCTCCTGTCCATGCCCTGGCCATTCCTTCCAGATACTGATGAGAGTGTGAGGGGCGCAGTGATGCCAGGGCAGGTGGAGGTCACACTCGTCGTAGCAGCAGATGCCTCGCCTACCGGAGCTCCAAGGTGAGTTCTCCAGCCTGCCGTCAAACACGGGAGCCCACAGTGGCCTTCCAAGTCACCGAGAGTGATGGCTACCTCTTGCTAGTCAGCTACCAAGTGACACAGAACAGCAGTCATGCAGAGAGGCTTCTAGGTCTATAGAGCCCCGAAGGAGGAAAGGGCGTGTCCTGCGGGTGAACAGGCTCATTGTGACAAGGCTCAGCTGTCACAATGCACAAAGCTGAGGTGGAAGCCAGAGCAGTAGGGTCCCAGGCAGCAGAGGGGGACCCACCTGGCACTGAGGGTGGTGTAACTGACAGTGTGAGGAGGCTGGTCTGTGCCAGGAGAGCAGAGCACCATCCACTCCAACCAGAGCGACTGGGTAACTACCCGCTGGGCCATCCCATGGGCTGAGGGAGAGAAGGTAGGTGATCTGGAGACTCCCAGTGATGCTGAAGCATTGTTCTGAGAGCGACTGGAAACTGACCGCCATGATGGTGCTATTGGCAAGTGTTTTGGGTTGGGTTTCTATTCTTTTAAGTAAACATCCTTGAAATACACTGTGAACTGAGAACTTCATTCATCCAGTCGACCACGCTTATGAAGGGCCTCTTCCTCTGCACAAGGGACCATGGCAGCACTCTTACCCCCTCAAGGCCTTTGCCCAGGCTGTGTCCTCCGCCTGGCTTTCTTTTTGGCCTCGTCTGAGCCTCCACCCATCATTCACAGATAGTTCAAATGTCACTCCCCGATGGAAACCCTCCTTGGCACCAGGTGAGGTCTCCTAGACCCTGGAACCACACCTCGCAGCACCCAGCCGAGCTCTCACTGTGCAGTTTGTTACTGGTGGGGTTATATGGAAAGGAGTCTCTTCCTCACTATGACAGGCTCCGGGAGGGCAGGGACAGTGCTGGTCCTGTTCCCAGGTGGACTCAGTCCTGCACAGCAGTGCCTGACACTCAGGAAGTAGTTGTTGACCGCATGAATTTTGTAGCAGCTCAAAAGGACTAAGACACCTGCCGTACCACACGTCAGGCACAAATGTAGGCAGTCGACACTTTATTCGGCAGCTCAAAAACATCCAAGAATATAAACTTGGGGAGAATGGAGACATGAAGCTGAGCACTAAGTCTGCTCAATGCCATACCCTGGATGGGACCCTGAGCCAGAAAAAGGGCCTTTGTGGAAAAACTGGGGAAATCTGAATAGACTTTGCAGTTTAGCTAACTTTGTACCAATGTTAATTTCTCCATGTTGACACACATTCCATAGTTACGTACAATGTTAACTCGGGGTGTTGTATATGTGGTAATTCTGTATTAGCCTTGCAACTTTTAGGAAAATCAAAAACTATTCCAAATACCTGGTTTCTCTAAGAAAAGAATTCATCCAATTTCTTCTTCAAAATAGAAAGTTCTGGGTAGAGAGATGATGGGTGACTTTTGTCTTTATTGTACCTCCTCTATTTTCCATAATAGCATGCATTGCTTCTCTAATTAAAAAAGTGTTGTGTTAACAATAACGACATGGCTTGGTTTGGAAAATATTTGCATGTGTATGTAAGTTTTGTTTTCAATGGAAAAGATCAAATTGCAAAAGCTATAATAACCCATCAGCACAGTCCCGCCACAGAACTGGATTCTCGGTGTTGTATGTAACCTTTCCCCCGCAAAGATAAGGCCGCGGAGCTGCCATCGGAGCTGGGCTGTCAAGTTTTAATGCAGGTGCCCGCTGGTGTTTCCTTCAGATGCAACTCAAACGGATCGGACAGCAAGCTCCCGCCGGCACACGCTCCAACACACAGCCGCTGACATGGATCACATGCAGGTCCCCCAGGGGCAGTGCGGGGTCCTCTCGGTTCCCTGAAGGCCTCTGGTCATTGTCACATGTGGGATGGGGGAGGAAGACGTGCAGTCCGGCGGGACTGGGAAGGTCATGCCTCTCCCGTCACCTCGTCCATACCCTGTGACCCCCTCAGCTGCCCGCTGGGAGAGGGGGAGAAGCTGCCTCTGAAGCCGGAAATGCAAACTGGGTGCTCATGGGAGCCTGCTGCTCTTGAAGTCATTCCAGATAGGAGTTTGGGGGAAAGTGGGTGGCTCCTTCTCTTCCTGCAAAGTGAAGCAGGGAATGAGCTACTCAGAGTCAAGTAACAAGCTGAAGAGTCGAACAGGGCCCAGGAAAGCCGGGGTTTTGCACCGCCCAGTCCCTGCCCCGCGCCAGCCTGTGTTCTCATTCTGACCTGAATCAAGGACTTTGTCCTGACGACCTCTGGGACGTTGAACGAGTTAGTCTGAATCCTGTTATTGCAAAGCTTTCTTCTACCATGTTGGGAAAGTGCCATTTCACACAGAAGAAAGTGACACCGGCTTCTCTCTCAGAAGAGACTCCCTGGTCCCACAAAGGTGGACAGCAGACTTTTGTCCACTGCCGACTGTACTAGTAAGCAGCTTGGAGCCTCCTGCGATTCAGGACCACATCTCTGTCTGAGAGGAGCACCAGGATCACCTCCCTCCTCCTGCTTGGGCGAGGGGGTCTGGCTTGCAGGGAGGTCCTGACCCCACGTTCAGGCCCAGCTCTGGATTGCTGGCTGCTCCCCAGACACCTGTGCCTGGGACCATGGCCTTGGCCCTCCCAGCTCCCACCCCACGTTCGTTCTGTCCTCTCTTTGAGATCAGGACACCGGGCCCCTTCCTAAAGCCACTAGTAGCTGCTATGGACCAAGTGCTGGGTCCTCAGCCTGACATCTAGGTGCTTTCTGGGCTCCATAGATGCCCTTTGGGTCACACTGGTCCCCCTTAGCCTCCCCAATTCTGCCTCCACACATTTGCCCTCCTCTCTGAGGTTCCTCCTGGCCCCACTGTGCTTCCACCCATTTCAAAGCCTGCTCTAGGCAAGCTGCACAGTGGGGCGGAGGGCTGGCAGCATTAGCAGTTAGAGACAGAACGCCAGCCCCTCCCAGACCCGCGGCGGCAGCATCTTGCTTCCACAGATCCCTGAGTGGTTCATGCGTGCCACACGGTGGGAGGAGAAGCTTTTAAAATAAGATGGTCTCCAAGTGTGGGTCCTGGACCATCAACAACAGCGGAGCCGCCACACGAAAAATGCAAATTCCTGGGTCAAACCCCAAACATACAGGAATTAGAACATCTGGGGGTGAGACCCAGGAATCCGTATGTTTGATGCTGCAGAGTAATTCTCTTGTATTTTCTCTATACAGTATAAATAGTATAAATTAAAGTTACAAGTTACTATTGTAAAGTGTAATAAATTACAAAGTAAATTTTATTATAATTATAAATTATTATACATTGCTTATAAACGTTAGATATCTATACTAATAAAAGCATAATATGCTAATTAGATCAGACATCCTTCTGGATGACCTTCTGGATGAAGCTGGGGCTGCAAGGGCCGAGACCCTTGCACGAATTTTGTGCATCGGGCCTCTAGTTACATATAAATACATATGCTGCTATTGTATGTGATGCTTTTTTACTGTATACATGGAATACATTGTAAAATATCAAAACATCCTCAACAAGGCTGACGTCTCATTTAGCTGTGCTGTGCCCAGAACACCTGCCCTGCATTTGCACACACACGTTCCTAGAGAAATCACATAGGAGTATTTGGGTTGGGATTTTACATATATGTGTTTGTGTCATTCTGCAATTTCCCTTTTCTCACTCAATAATATGTTTTGAGAAACTTGCTGTTAGAAAGCAGAGGGCTACTTCATCATTTTTAGCTGCATTATATTCCATTGTATACATTTTTTTTTAAGCCACTAGTGGACAGTTGGGTTATTTCCAGATTTCCAGTAATACGACAGAGAACTTACTCGAACATTCCTTCTGTGCCAGGGTGAATGGTGTTCTTTAGGGCAGAACCCGCAAAGGGCTGGAAAGTGGGGTTGTTGATTACAGAGGCATGAGCGTGTTCAATGGTAATGGCCATGCCCAAACAGCTACAGCCCTTCAGTCCTTTGTACCTGCAAGGTTAATAACTCTGCAACCTTTGAAGTGGTATTATGACTCTCAGAATACCAATGCCAGACCAAGGCCTTGACCAAGGTTGGATGGCACTCGAGTATTTGAGGTTCAAAGTCGGCTTCTAGTGCACTCAGTGTTCTAGGTAAGCAAGGGCCCAGCAGGACCCAAAGTCACATCATTGGACTGAGGTTTCTTTCAAGGCTTCTTGGAACCCACATATTCAAAATGGAGTCATCTCAGAAATTCACCCAGAAATTACCCACGGGAAAGCCAATAGGATTTGCAATGCAGGCAGTCCTACGACATGGTCAAAATACAAACTAGGAGCTTCATCTGGAGGCTCGTGAAAGGTCAAACAGGAGTGGCGGTAGCAGACACAGAAATGTTTGGCAAGTCATCATAAGCATTGCTAAAAACAGAAGAAACAAGGGCAATTTCTTTTTCCCACGGGTGAGTGTGTGCCTGGGCCTCAGCGTCTCAGCCTGCACCCTGTGTAGTGTCCCTGACATGGAACAAAAGGCCATGACCTCATGCCCCTCCCCCGAGTAGAGCTTTCTCATGGTTCTCTAGAGTAATCGCAATATATTCCAAATTTAAAAACAGTCCCAGTCCTCAGCCCATCAGGAGTGAAACTGCACAAAGCTCTTTTTTTTTTTTTTTTTTTCCATTTTGACACTTTTTACAGGGAGAAAATGTGTGACTTCTCTTGACGAGCAAACAGCCAAAGGTGTGTGGGAAAGGTCTCTCATTTTTCTGGTGGCAAAACACCCTAAACTAAATTCATTAGCAGCTCTTCTGCTTGGAATTTTAAGATATTCTCTGACCTATATAAATTCCTTGTTGTGTCCTCTACTTACATAAGACAATTAACAGACATACGCTATGGCTACAGAGCAAAGCAGCCGCCTGGTATAATAGAAAGGGGCTCTGAGACTCATCTCACTGTTGAAAACATCCAAGTCGAGGCTCTACCCGCTGCGTCTACTCTTCTAAGAAATGTTCTTCATGTCTGTAATTTTGTGAATAGACACTGCTTTTGAGACATGAGTCAAGTCTTATCTTTAGTAGTTCTAACATGTATATGTCATTTAATCATGTTTGTATATTTTCCTACCTTCTAGAAAATATTACAGAACACCAGGACAGGGATTTGTCTATGTTTTATGAGCAACTAACTGTAATGAGTCCTGTGGGCAAAAGCTGAATTGGTGACTACCAACTCAAATAAATCAGTTCACATCCCTGCCCCTCACTTTTCTTTCTCCAAATGCACACGACACAGCATGCCCATTGGTTCCTTCGTTTGACAAATATTTGTTGAGATCTTACCCTGTGCGCCTTGCATCCGTCAAGGTGCTGGAGCTATAGAGGTGAACAAACATGAGGCTCATGCCCTTGTGGAATTGAAATACCAGTGGACCTGAAAGCTGCAGAAGCAAAAGCTATCGGTCAAAAGCAATATATGTATCTGCCTGTGGAGACTTCCTTTTCCTCTCTGTCTCTGAAACCAATGATCTTGCATGATTCCGCTGTGTATTGGCACCCACTCTAGACCACCTGGGCAGCAAAGGAGCTGTAACCTTCTTGAGGGCAACACACGGCTTAAGAGTTTTCATGTCCCCGATGCTTAGGATGCTGGGGTAGCTGCCTCTGAGCCCTGCACATGGCCTCAGGCCCAAGCGTCGCGAGCCTTTCTCTTTTTCTAAATGGCCTTTCAGCTGGGGTAGGTTATTGTGGATGTTGGATATAGGATGACAATGATAATAAAACTGACATTTTCCTACCAGAACTAACAATGGGTGAGTCTTTTGAAAGGTACCTTTTTTAGAAATATTAATGATTTGAACTTTTTAGGCCTGAGTTTATAGACATTTGGGGATGGCACATTTCACGTTCATTAAACCTGGATTGGCTTAATCTAGTGATTACCAACCTACCCCCAGTTTATGACCATGATTAACCCCTGAAGTCTGAATTAGGGCCTTTTGGTTGACCTCATTTGGCATAGAGTTAGATATAGCTCACTGATTGCAAAAGAAACCATCCTATTTTCACTCTGTTTGGATTTGCATGCCTCTGAGCTCACATACATACTCCACTACCTTAGATAACTGAGAGTTCACTATTTAAGAATTATGGGGATTATCACGAATAACTCACACCCACCTTCCTTATTGCAGAGTGAGATCTACTAATTAGCCTCAGGTCTAGGCAAAGGGCCCCTGTTGGGAGGGGCCCGGAGTACTGATTGCGGATCAGAGTTTAGTCATCTTCAGGGTGAGTCAAGTCTCCATGCACTGTAAGGGAGTGTGGGCCAGGAAGGAGGGCTCAGCTCTTGCCAGTGGTCTTTGTTCCTTTCACCACCATGCACACCCCCAACTTTCTTTTGTTCAAAGGGGCAGGATAGAGGAGTAGATGAGGAGGACAAGTGAAACCTCAGGCTGGCCATTCCAGAGGTGGTGGGGAGAGAGAGGAAGAAGAGAAGGAGAAAGAGGAGGAGGAGAAAGAGGAGGAGGAGGAGGAGGAGGAGAGATGGTGGCAGGTGTCTGCATAACTCCTACCATATCTCCTATCCAATCTTTCCATCACTTTCTGAAGTCTAGGTGGTTCTTCCCTTTTCAACATTATTTTTTTTAAAGTTAAACCTCTTCGGCTGTTCTAAAATATAGTTCCTATCAGAAAGGCAGGGTAAGTGCTTGGTTATTTTCCTTTATTCATTTTTAATCTCAATTTAATCCATTGAATTGTTTTTTGATGCTAAATTGTCCCCTTCTTGAAGTCCCTTCAAGTTGGCTTGTGTTGTTTTGACTTGCTTTTGTTTGTTTAGTCCTCGCCTGAGGATATTTTGCATTGATTTTTAAGGTGAATTGAAGAGAGAGGGAAAGACAGAAACATCGATGTGAGAGAAACACATTGATTGGTTGCCTCCTGCACAAGCCCCAACCAGGTTCTGGGCTGGGGAGGAGCCTGCAACCGAGGTATGTGCCCTTGACTGGAATCGAATCTGGGACCCTTCGGTCCACAGGCCGACGCTCTATCCACTGAGCCAAACCGGCTAGGGCTGCCTCCCTTGCTTTTGAGAACGAGTGCCCACAGCTTCTTTCTAATGTATTAACCAGACTTGGAAAATCCTCACAGTCCCTCTGCTTTGTCCTTTTTGCCTATCCACGACAAGTTTTATACTAGTTGTATTAGTTAAGAATGCTTTCAGCTGTAAGTAAGCATAATGAACAGAGTGTTCCAGTTTTTTTCACCAAACAAGAAGTCTGGAGCAGGCAGCTGTTAGCCTTTGTTCAGCAGCTCATGAGGTCTAGAGCCAGCACTGCTGTGATTCCCTGGGTCTCTCCTTCGTGGTTGCAAGATGGCAGTTCCTATTCCAGGCATGATGCTCAATCAGGGCAGGAAGAAAGGGGAGGTCAGAAACAGCTGCAGCTGTCCCTTTGTACCAGAAAAGCAAGAGTTTTCCCCAACTCCCTCCCCGCCTCCTCCACACCCCCCGCCCCCAGCCTCCTACCACCACTCCAGCTGAATTCCACCCAAATCTTACTGGCCAGACTGGATTATATGGTCAAACCCAACTTGCAAAGGAAGCTGGGAAAGTGAACAGTTAGCTTTGCTGATCTCTATAGCCCAGGCAGGCAAGGAAGTGGAAGTTGGAGTGAATACAGGGCTACTATTTCTGGGAGAGTGGTCTTGAGTCTTGAATCAACTTTCCCTATCCTGCTTCTATTTATTTTTAATTTTTTATTTTTATATAATTACTAACTGCCCTTGATTTTGAAGCAGGGTTAGACAGTTAAAAAGAACTGTGAGCTGGAACTGAGTAAAGCTTTATTTGCAAGACTGTCCTAAGGAAATAAACGTTAGCTGCTTTGACATCCATGCCCTGATGGCTCAGCTCAGCACTGTCCAGTTATCAGATGCCACCTCCAGCTGTGGGGTCTGTGCTGCCGAGTGGCCCACCTCCTCCTGACTGTAAGGGGACAGACCAGTCTCACCTTCGTCAGGACAGATACCCCATTGGAGCTGTAGTCATCCACACAATGCCAGAATACCTCGCGGCCAATTTCACCAGAGGCCACCCGACCTTCACGGTCAGGACAAAGAGCAGTGCTCACATCCAGCCAGCACTCTGTGCAGATGTTAAAACGCTGAGCTTATTCTGCAATGACAGGTACACTGCCACTGCCTGGAGCCTCGGAGTCCTGCTCATCCCAGCTCCTCTCTGAGGAACCCACCACCCAGCCCAAGACCTCCTTATAGTCCAGCAACTGAAGGCTAAGGCCTGGCCCAGCAGGGGCCTTGAGATCCTACTCCAGACAACACAAGGGGCATGCGTTTGTGTCCGTACATTTGATGGCCACGTGGCTTTGATTTTAAAATATTGGAATATCTCTTATGAGAAAGTACACTTGTTACTAGTCCTGCTGGTCATGTCTCTTGACTGTCCATGGCTGAAGGGCAAGTGGGTAGTTAATGATAGGTGGGTTATCTCTTCACTGACAGTCTTGGTTTCCTCATAGTGAATCGAGTCACTTGTTAGAAAATTTGAGCTGCTCAGACACAGTTTCTTTTTCTTTCCTATTCATGCTGCAAGTGAAGAAGGCAGGCGCAGAAGGACACACTCTGTATGATCCCATTGACATGAGGTTGAAGAAGAGGAAGTATGTTATAAGGAGTTAGGAGCAGCTACCCTTGGGGCACAAGAAGGCTTCTGGGGGACTGGTCTTGTTCCTTTTATGATCTGGGTGTTGAGAATGCAAAGTGGTACGGTCACTTCAGAAAACAAATGGTCAGTTCCTTAAAATGTTCAACTTACAGTTACGACAAGACTCAACAATTCCATCCAGTGACATACTGTATGTAAATATTTATTCATAGCAGCATTATCTACAATAGCAAACATCTGGAAAGTGAAGTGTTCATCACTTGGTAAACGCATACAGAAAACCTAGTGTACCTGTATACTAGAATACTAGTCAGCATGGGTAAACATGCTGAGTGTAGGAAGCAGACAAAGACTACACATTGTCCGATTCCATTTATATGACATTTCTAGAAAAGGCAAATCATTGGTTGCCGAGGACTGGAAATTAGAATGTGACTGAATGCAAATGCATATGACAAAACTTTTTGGGAGTGATGGAAATATTCTAAAAGTGGGTTGGGGTGATGGTTGCCTGACTTTATAAATGTACTAAACATCACTGAATTACAACGTATTGCGGGTGAACTTTATGGTATGCAATTTATCCCTCAATAAAATTGTTAAACAGAGCTCTCAATTTTCAAATGTTCTTAGCCAATTCATATTCTTAAAGGGGCTGTGTAAAAACAACATTCAAGTCTGTGGTGCAAGCCCTTGAGCTGCCTGCTTGCAACCTCAATGATGAGTGGCATCAACAGAAATTTGAATAAAATAAAATCCTTGTCCTCTAGGAGTTTAAGTGGCAAAGGGAGAAAATGGGACAGTAAACAGTTACAAAACCCTATGATATTTTATGTCAATTACACTTCCATTGAATAAAAAACACCCCATGATAAACATTGTCAGTGATATGTACCAGGGTGTCTGGGTCCAGAGGACGCCTGGCTCTGATGGGCTGGGGTGGGAGCAGACAGAGGAGGTGACACTAGAGCTGGGCTTTGCAGGGTAAGTAGAAATTCAGGAGGTTGCAAGTGTAGGAAGTGGAGAAGAGGGGTGGGTGACAGTTCCGGGCAGAGGGAACAGAATGGGCAAAGGCTCAGAGGTGTGAAAGAGCAATTCCCTTTCTGAGAACTGGGAAGGCTGGAGACAAGGTGCTCATGGAGAATAGATACAGAGGAGAGGAAGGAAGGAGCCAGAGCATAAAGGGCTTGGCAGCCTGTGTGAGAGTCTCTGGACAAAGGGTTAAGCAGGGTTTATTTGTTGGAGGAACACAGGCATGCTTCTTTTGGCCCAAATTAAACTTTGTATATCTTGGCAATATCCTATGGTACTCATTTAAAAAATATTCATTAATGTAGTGCTCATTAAGTGTCAGGCACTGTTCTAATAATATGGAAAGACTCATTTAATCCCATCAACAGTCGATCTCAAATGCTAACCTGCATACGAATCACGTGGAAGTCTTACAACAGAGAAACCAGAGTCTTTGAGGAATTCTTTAGTCCATTCCAATGAGGCAGTATTTTGGTCCTATTGTGATGAAGCTAGGATTTAGAAATGCACAAGTGTCAATGTACAAAACGACTAAACATGTACAAGGATATCACTGCATGAAATGTTACAACTCAAAAGGGAAGTGTATGTGAATGTCCAGTACCCTGCTGTTTTAAATATATTTAAAAATTTTAATAAATTATGAAAATTGACACTAGAGCAGACAACCTTGCCACACGTGTTGCTTTTGGAGGGCCCTAAGATAAAAACAGCAATTCTTTCATGAATCTTCTTGCTTTTCGCATCTTGAGATCATTTGTAGCATCTCCCTGGTTTCCCTCCAATAAACAACTTCTTCCTTAAATTGGTGGCATTATGTTATTTTTGAGAACTGAATCGCAGAGACTGTACCACAAGCCTGCGTGCTCCATCTTGTTTTGCAGAGTGCTGTATATCTAATTAAAGCTTCCCACCAGTCCATAAAAAGACCTAACATTTTAAAAAGCAGTTTGTGTTGGAGACGGCTCCAGGGCAGACTGGAGAAGGGGTTTCTTCATTACCAATAAACATATTTGCTTAAATTCAAAATTAATAATACATTACTTTGTACTGGAGCATTTTTAAATATTGCCGAAGCATAATCAGATCATGTCGCCACCTTTATGGTGTGGAACCCAAAACGGGTCATGTTCTTGCCAGCAGCACTCCGGCTTCTCAAGAAACGCTGGGGGATGAATAAATGATTTACCGAATGCCCATTACTGCACCCCTCTCTCTGGAAGAGAGTTGGAACTGACTTTATTTACAACTTCTTATTCTGTTCCTTTTCATTTATTGTCCTGCTATTCTTATGCCCTTGTTTCCCTTACAGAATGTATTCAAAACCCGGAGTTACATAGCCGCAATATAAATAAATACTGTCTTCTGAGGGCTTGACTATTACAGCTGTTGTTTTGTGGTTACTGTTATAGCTCAGGGGCTACAGACCTGGCGGTGTAGGTGGAGGCCTTCAGCCACGGGCACTCCCTTGGGAGACCATGAGCGTGGCATTCCCCCCCCCCCCCCGAATGGTGATATTTGGAAAGAAGGGAGAAACAGAAAGGGAAAAGCAGGTTGGTGAACCCTGGCATCAGGCAAGTCCCTTCTTCCAGGAATGCGGGATTGCTGGACTCCCTGAGCGTCGAGCTTCCATGTCCAAGGTGGGGGGCAGGAGCCCATTCGCGAGCTGAACCGTCCAGTGCCACGGTTAATGCCTGGCGTGTGACTTCATATGCTTTAATACTTTCCACGACCTTTTGCCTTTCTATGCTCTTTCAGGAAGAGGCAGCCTGGCCGAGCCCTGTCTCCCGCTGGCCTTTAAAGCCAGAGCTGCATTCAGAGGCTGAGCTTTTTCTCCTTTTGTTTAAATAGCAACAAAACTAAAATTCCTTCCATTTGGGTTCCCAGGGAGAACAAACTCTAGAGGAAAACAACTGTGTACATATATATGAATGTATATTTAATTTTTTTCTCTCCTTGATTAAACCTGGACGGAAGCTTTCAGCCCCCCCGCCCCAGGACATAGACTTAGTCCCCTCCCTCCGATTTCCCCCGACAGCTCGCGCTACTTTTCTCGGCCATTATCCCGAGTCCCTGGTGCTTCCTCCTTCACCGTCCCCGATCCTCCTCGGGCTCCTCGCCGGCCTCCTAACCGCCCGCCGCACCCCAGACTCACAGCGGTCGGGACGCTGCCAGGATGCCCTCCAGCCCCCGAGCACCAGGGCCCGCAGGTGCGCCCCGCCCCGCCCCTCCCGAGACCCCGCCCTTGAGCTCGCGTCACAGTGACGCGCGGCCCGCGCAGGCGCAGCTCGGCCCCGCCCCTCCCCGCTGCCGGCCGCCCGCCTGCTCGGTATTATGATTAGCTCTGGGTGCGGGGAATCGGCGGCCGGGAGGGATTCTTCGGAGCCGCGGCCGCTGCAGACGGACGCCCGCCTGCGGGCTGAGGTAGGGGAGCGCAGATCGCGGCTGAGTGCGGCGGCCCTGGGCGGGGGTGCGGGGCGGGCCTCCGCCGTTGCGGGGCTGGCCGCCCGTGCAGGGGCGCCCGCCGCTGGCGGAAAGTAAGTTGCGCGTTCCGCGCTCCCCGCGCCGGCTGCAGCGCGGGCCCAGGCAGATGCGGGGCCCGGGCTGCGGCGGCCCCGACCCGGTGCGACGGCGACGCGGCCTGGCAGCGAGGCGGCGGCGGGGCCCGGGCGGGAGCCGTCACTGCGGCGACCGGCCGCGGGCGCCCGGAGGCCCTGCCCTTGCGGCCGCGGCGGGATTGCGGCACCTCGGGAGGCGCCCGCATCCCCTCCCCGCCCCGGAGCGGGCCGAGAGCGGCGCCCGCAGGGCCCCGCGCCCCAGCCGGGCTCCCCGCGCCCAGCTTTTCCCATGCAGTGTGTATTCTCCGAATGTGTTTTCCTTTTTCAAACGAATCTGGAAATCTGGCTGCAGCAAGGGGGTTCCTCGGTAAAACTGCAGCCTTACAATAGAATGGGGATATTGTTGTCGGTAGAGAAAGGGCAACGGGGTAAGGAAGGAGGAGCAGTGCCATTCCCGAGGGAGAGCTAGAATTTTTCAGATTGGGAAACCTCCGTTCTTTTCCGTAGTCATCGCCTGTTGATTTCTTTCTGGACCATTTTACAAAAACCTACTGCCTTTTACTTGGACTTGGGATCCGGGAAAGTGACAGCCTTTTCTCCCCTGGGGGGTTCCTGAGGCTGTGCTAGTCCCGACAGTTGGACCAGATACAATCTAATAGCTTCCTAGGGACTTGGTTTCAAGTCCAGTATTTGGGGGAATTTATCAGTAGGGTTTTTAAATCTGTAGATGTCTGTGAATATGGAACCTGTCAAACTGTCAAGTTACTCCCCCCGCCCCCCGCCCCATTTAATTGAATGCATTCACAGAGTCTTAGGAGCAGACTTAATGCCTTTCTCATTTTATGGTGAAAGGTGAAGCATGGCTTGCAAGTGATGGAACCCCAAATGTTGGACATCCTATTGAATTTCCACCAAATTCCTTTCAAACATCAGATCCCTCAGTTTGGGTTCAATATACAGACTTGGGACACTATTCCCAAGTCAGTCTAATTTATCAGAATGCATATCAGTGTACTTTAAAACCTGGGGTTGTCGAGGCTTATGTAACCACTCTGTTAATTTATAATCTTGTTACATTGGTTTCCAGATTTACAAAATCATTCCCTTAAGGAAATCTGTCTTCAACGTCTGCTTAAATATTTCTCTTGGAATTGGGTTCCTGAAGAGGAATGTACTGTACAAGTGGTGTTTAAAGCATTACTAATTAGACAAGTTCCCTTTTTTTAAAATAAAGTATTGATTCTTTTATCTGACTGTTTAACTTTTCCTAGGAAAACAGATGACATCCCCATTTTACAGAACTAGAAATGAGAGAAGGTACATGACATTCCCAAGGTCATGTATGGAAGCAGTATAGTGACTGAAAATGAAATGCACGGTGTTAACTTCTCTTAACGCTCCGTCTTCCAGGCTTTCCAGGCAGAAACGTTGCGTGCCACCTCTCCCTTTTGCACACGTATAGTTGTTTCTCCACCTTTCCCTTTTGCACACGTATAGTTGTTTCTTTTTTAAATTTTATGCACAAAAAATTACTCTCACCCTATTAATTTTTTTTACTATTCTGGATACAATTTCTCGCAGTGAGATCCATATAAAACCGATGAGGACTCAGAAGTTATACCGATTTTCATTTTTCTAGAACTGCAGTGTAGATGGGCCTTTATGGTTCAAATATACTCCCAGAATCCTGAAACGAAGGCTTCTAAATGTCTATATTAAAATGGAAGGGCTTTCATATTTTTACTCGGTGCAGGAAATACTGTTTGTCAGAAGTTTACTGCGGGTGTCTCGTATGAAAGTGAAACTGAATGGAAAAGAAGAGGTGTTTATTTTTGTTGATACCCAGCAGCCATGGGTCTGTGCTTTGGTATAAATAAGGCATGATTTCTTCGCTGCAGCAGCTTGTCTGAGCCGGAGCTCATTGCACTGCTTAGGAAGAAAAGGGCACAAGTGAACTTTCCACATGGTCAGAATTATAAGGATTAAAACCATAGGTGAGGAACTCTTAAAGACTTGATGTAACTGTATGCCAGCTCTGTTTGCTGAACAACCGAAAGATAGAGTTTTAGCCAATGTGCTTTTCTAGGGAAACTATTATTGAGAATTTAGGTACTTCCCAGCCTGCCCATATGTGCAGGTCAATTCTTAGAGCAATTTAGGTGGAAATGTTGACTGGATTCTAGCAGTTTTGAATGTAAACTTAACCTATGATCATTTATTCATGGAGCCTTTGTGTGTCTATTTCTGGGGCACCGGGTTAGAGGGTAGCAATAGCTTACAGGCTGTTGGGGACACCAAGGTGAACAGTAGGGTCTGGTGAATGCTTAGGGGAGGCTTAGGCAAATCCCTGAGAAGCACGAGATGGGGACAAGGCATCTGACTTGGGAAGGCTTCCCAGAGTGGGTGATGGCTGAACTGCTCTTGGAGGACAGGTAGAGTTCTCAGGTGGAGACAAGGGGGAAGGGCTCTCAGAGTACAGGGAGGCTGAGAAGTCAAGGCCAAGTGGTGGAGGGAGAACTTAGATCCAAGTGGGTGAAAGGGAGTTGAGGTAGAAACAGTGCAGCTGTTCTTTTTTTAAAGAATATGAAAAGGAAGGGGGAGGAGTCGGGCAATAGCTTTGGGGATGGAGGGGGACACGTCCTGGTATTTTGCTATAGTTTGGGAGGAGCTGATGTGAAGTACCTGGGACTCAGTGAACGCTGGAGGTGTGCTGTCTGCACCAATGACCTGAAGCTACATCATCCACACTGTGGGCCCCTTCCTCATCAGTTTTTCTGTACAGGTGTTTGGGGTAGAGGCCTTCTATCCCATGGGAAACCACTTTTTGCTGGTGGTATGGGAGCAAGGCATCTAAAGAGGATTTCTGCTTTATTGTTCCTGAACATGTATTTCTCTGCTGTCACTTCCAGAGCCTCCTGAGATTCTGCTTTGGCACCTCCAGCATTTGGCCTCTGCTCAGGTAGGCTTTCACGACAAGTCAGGCCTCATTCCCTCTCCTTACTGTGTCCTGGCCCCCAAACTGCCGCTCCGTGGCTCCTCAGTAGCTATTTCTTTCTTTTTTTTTTTTTTTTAAATAATACATTTTATTGATTTTTTACAGAGAGGAAGGGAGAGGGATAGAGTTAGAAACATCAATGAGAGAGACACATCGATCAGCTGCCTCCTCCACACCTCCTACTGGGGATGTGCCTGCAACCAAGGTACATGCCCTTGACTGGAATCGAACCTGGGACCCTTCAGTCCGCAGGCTGACACTCTATCCACTGAGCCAAACCAGTCAGGGTCTCAGTAGCTATTTCAAAGTCAGAGGGCATTGTCTGCCCATGCACCATGATGTCTTAAGTTCTGGAGTGTCTCCAGCCTCAGGCAAGATTGGTCTGTTTGCCTTTCTAAAGGCGGACTCCTACGGCCACACATCGGCCCGGAAATGTGATGCATGTTATGAAATCCCTGCTCCAGAGTGCAGGTTACAGGACATGCCTCTGGTCCAGTCCTAGCCTCCGTGGGCCTCCGTTCACGGAATTATCTTTCTCAAACCCAAAAGATGGTCAGGTCCTTGAAGGCAGAGACCTTTGATTTCTACGTCCCCAGACCAGAGTAATGCCTTGGGCATAGCCAGTGTACCCGGGAAGAATGTCGATGAAGAAGCTTGAAAAAGATCTAAACTTCAGTTTGTGGATTTTTGTCAGCCTGTGAATAGAAACCGTCCCATTTCAATGCAGCTGGGTTGGATCTAAATTGTTTTACAGTCATAGAACTTGAGGGCTAGAAGCACATCTTCTACTCTGTACTCACAGGTAGTAGACGCTCAGGAAATGTGTCTTCCTTCCTGTGTTCCCGGTCGAGTGAGTGGCGCCACCTGCTACCACGCTCCACCAGATTCATCCTCCATCCCCTCTGATCTGTCCCTGAGCATTGAGTTCTTAGACTCTGCTTCCAAAACGTGTCTCCTCCATCACCTCCTCCTCCTCACTGTCCAGATCCTGGCCGCCCTCGTCTTTAAGTCTTCGTTTACCGGAGACATTTTCAGCTGTCTCCTTCCCTGTCTCCCAGCTCTAGTCTGATCTTCACTTCGCTGCCAGAGTGGTTTGTTGAACTGTCATCTCTGATTGCTGTGCCCCGCCCGGGACTCTGCTTTGGCTTCTTCGTGCCAGCTTTCATTTGTTCACTCATAAAATGTTATCTGTAGACGTTGGGTCGATGATACACTCAGTAGGCTCTGGGATACAGAGCTGAATAAAACAGACATGGGCCTTACCTGGACTGAACTTCGCATTTATTCTAGCGGGGAACACACATTATTTATCACATAATCACACAATTATATAACCACGACTGTGATAAGGGCTGCAATGAAAGAGGACGTGGTGCTGCGAGAGAGCACAGGGCTGTGGGAGAGTGTGGTGGTCAGGAAGGTGACCTTTAAGCGCAGGCAGAGTTAGCCAGCCCTGAGGAATACCAACTGACGTGCCAGGCCGGTGGGTATCGGCCCCGTGCCTCCCTGTCTGACCTCGTCTCCTGTGCCCCGTGTGTGTGTTTGTCCCAGACACACCCAGCTCTCTCAGGTCTCTGCTGGAAAGCCTCGCTCCCACCAAAACCGTGTTCAGTTCTTAGTTCAAACTCAGGAAAATCACTTTCTCTGAGCTCCTTCCTGTGAACTCCAGATTGGAAACGCCTTGAGGCAGGGACCCTCCTCGCATGGCCAGCAGAGGTGTGTGGGGGCAGTTCGTTGGGCCTGTTAAGAGTGAGGCTACTGATAATCAAAACAAGATGGGGAGCTCAGCATGCAGCCCCTCAGTATTGGACTCTGCTGGGAGGAAGGCCAGTTCTGAAAAGGTGTGCAAGTATGCGTCATTTTGATCACACTCACACCTTGCTCGTATGTAATATTCCACGCACCTTGCATAGTCACTGTCCAGGGTGGCCAGTGTCTCTGTTTCATAAAGACGTGCCTGTTTGAGAAGTCGGGTCATGTACTGGGCTCCAGATCCCATGGTATGGTCCCATTGCGCTGTGATGCTGCTCCTTATATTTGCTGAATAAATGAATTTTGATCATTTTTAAAGTGTACCTTTATGGTAGATTTAAGAGAAAAGTTGACCATGCGGTATTTTGAACTGCCGAATCTTAGGGTGCTGTCCCAGCTCCTCTTGATGTCCCGCTCCCCTCTGTGTACACACACCTTTCAGGCCATCATATTGTCTTCATATTGCACAGCAAGGGGAACGTGTTTGAATAATAGATCTAACTGAGCTTAATTAATATTCAGCCACGTTGGTCCTTCCATATTAGAGATTATATTTTACATAACACAACATAAGTTTTACTGTATACTTTATCTAGTAAAGTTCATTTTATTTATTTATTTTTCAATTATAATGGACATACAGTATTATATTAGTTTCAGCTATGCTACATAGTGATTAGAGGTAATTACAAAGTGATCACCCCAGTAAGTCTGGTATCTACCTGACACCATACATAGTTATTACAATAGCATTGACTATATTCCCGGTGCTGGACTTTACATCCTGTGAGAGAAAGTTCATTTTAGAGTTAGGACAATGTATTAAATAACTGGTGGGCAAATTATGTAGCAGAGTGTAATGTTTTCATGGGTCTCTTTTCGAAATAGTCAAAATATTGTGTAGCCTTTTTTATTCATTTATTTTTTGCTTGGACCAAAGCAGAGTGGTTGAACTTTAAAGTAAAGTTTAACTTTCTGTTTTACCTCATTTTCTACAGGTTAGACCAGCCGTGGGCAAACTACGGCCCGCGGGCCGGATCCGGCTGTTCTATCCGGTTCTCTTGCTCTCCCCTCCGCTCCTTTACTTTGAATTTATATTAGTTCACACAAACACTCCATCCATGCTTTTGTTCCGGCCCTCCGGCCCAGTTTAAGAACCCATTGTGGCCCTCGAGTCAAAAAGTTTGCCCACCCCTGGGACAGTTCTCTCCTTATTGGCATAAAGCCATATGAGTAAGTACTGCTGGAGAAGTTTGGAATGAGAATATTCAGTCTGCTGTTTTAGGGCTTGATTCTATCCTTTGTCCTCCTATTTTGTGAGTATTTGCTAATCTTGTGAAGGAGAATCCTTTTTTAGAAACAAATGGAGGGAATGTAATTTGCAGAGTCCATTAAAGTGGCGGTTTTGGAAAGGATAACGTTTTTAAGTAGAAAACAGAACCTCCCCAAGTGTTCCCTTCATTTTGAGTAGGTGGGATTTCATGATTGTTGCCTAAATGGTGAACCGTTAGGTATTTTTCAGGATCATCCCTCTTAGCCCTGCTGAACTTATCGCCCTTGTACCTCAAATCATAACCTCTCCACAACTGGTGTTCTTTGCAGAGTCAGCCAGTGGTCTGCTATCCGCCTGTTCGCCCACTTTCAGGAACAGTGTTCTATGACTGCCGTGGGAGGGCAAGCCGTGGTCTGTGGGCTGCCCCTGTCCACGGGGGTCCTGCCTTTTTATCCTCTGCACTTCCTGTGACATAGCTGGCCTGGGCTAACTTGTATAAATATTTATTTACTTTTATACATAGGTAACTTCTTTGTAAGAGTCTGGGATTGTGTTGTGTCCCACAGTTAGGGCTCAAATATTTTTTGCTGATGAAAATAGACTCAGTGTACCTGTTGCTTCCTCAGCCTGTAGGAATTGCATACCTTATTCCTTCCTCAAAGGAAGCAAACTATTTCATTGAATGTCTTGTTTATTAACATGACATAAATAGGGTTTAGACAATGTATTTTCAGGGAAATTGGTTTATCTCACCGATCTCAATGGAAAAGTAAATTGTGTACAGAAAGTAAAAAATTTAATAACCTCTACCTTTCCTAGGTTATAAAAGCAGTACATATTCACTGCCAAAAACTTAAAAAGCATACTAGTAAAGAGAAAAAAAATTCTATAATCTTATCAATTTAGTATTTTGGTATTTTTAACATAAAAGCATGTGCAAATTATATGCTTTTTCAAAAAAAATTGGGATCCTATGCCATGAAATTTGGCATGTGAGTTTTTTTCCTTACTATTTTATTGTGAGAATTTCTCCACGAGATTAAATAGCCTCAAAAAACAGCAGCGTAATGTTAATGTTAGGTGTACTATAATTTAACTATTTTCTTATTGTAGACCTTTAGGTTCTTTGTGATTATTTTGCAAATATAAATATAACTGAACATTGTTGAGTATAAATATTTGTCCTTGTCTTTATTTCATTAAGACATAAACCTCAAAGTAAGATTTTAAAATTAAGTGTATGCATCATTTTAAGGTTCCTCATACATGTATTGCCAAATTGCTTTTCAGAAAGGTAATTTGCAGTCCCACAGTGTGAGGGAGTCCCCAAATGATTCTGTCTTTCAGTCAGTCAGTGAAATGTTAGGTGTTTATGGATTGATTTATTTTTTTCTGTTTCACCCTTCTTTTTTTTTTGACCATATCTTTTTTTTTTTTTAATAGTTTATTGATTTTTAGAGATAGAGAAAGGGAAAGGGGGAGAGAGAGAGAGAAACATCAATGTGAGAATGCACCATCGATTGATTGCTTCCTGCATGCCCCCTACTGGGGATGGAGCCCACAACCCAGGCATGTACCCTTGACTGGGAATGGAACAGGCAACCTCTTTGTGCGTGGGACAACTTCCAGCCAACTGACCATCTATAATAATAAAAGCGTAATATGCAAATCGACCAAACAGCGGAATGACAGTCCGGACGACCTTCCAGACGAAGCAGGGGCTGTGAGGGCCGAGGCAGCCGGGGCTGCGGCGGCCGAGCCCCTTGCACGGATTTTGTGCATCGGGTCTCTAGCATCTTAATAACCATCTTCGTCACAGTATCAGTGGGGTGGGGAGGAATGGGCAGGCGGTCAAAATGGGTTCTGACAGTGTTAATAAAAGCTTTGGAAGAGAGGTTTGATTATGAAGTTTTTAAAGTCTCCATAACTTCCAACTAAAGTTCTGTTTTCCTGGCAAAAAAGTAACTGTGGGTTGACTTTATTTTGGAGTAAATTCTACACATCAGCTTTTGCTCACATTATTTATTATGTGAGCGCTTTAGACCTGGGCTGTCACCATACTAATTTTTAAAGTCTCACTTACCCTTTGGTGTAGACATAGTGACATGCTTAGCATTTTTCATCAATTAACGAGAGGCACTACCTTTTAGGAATTTGAACTTGTTACCTGTGCTACTGGTCCAGGTTTTATTGTGTGGTTGTTAACCCCTTTATCTCTACAAACACAGAGTACTACTTTCCATGAGTTAATAGGTATCTGGTTCCTGAATACATTGCTTCCTTGACCTGAAGCTATCTTGGACTATAGCTTGTTTTACTTAGGGGGAAATAAAGATGATTTAACCCAGTACTTCAAGGGATCGATCCGCATTGGCAACCCCATCACTGCCTTGCGGGACTGGAGCAGGCTTTTCAGCCTGGCGTTCCTGGTCACCTCAGTGACCCCTGAGTCCATTAAAATTGACTACTTAGAAGAAAACTTTCAGAACATACCTTAGCAGGCAGTTACTTTCCATTAGGAAATACTTTCTTAGACATTTGGAGATACTAGTTTTGCCTGGTAGGATATTTCTCATAGTAAATAATTGACTTTAACTTTTTAATTTGTAGTTCCCATCTTAATATGCTATCTAGTGACTGCAGACTGATCCTACCTGATCACCATATAGTAATAATTGTCCAATCCAGTGAAAAACTCTGGATTCTTCCATAATCTTGGCGCTACTTCTTCATCTTTGATTTCTAGCTTATATTGACAACTGCCAGGGAGTGGAGTGCTATTCCAGAAATGTGGACTGTTGTTTACTTGGTTTGAAGAGATCAGCAGGGTTGCGTTTCTTTTGCTTGACCTGAAGGTTGTTGATGTTTCCTAGGATTTCGTATTCTGTCTTCCTTTCAGCCTATACCATTTCTGTTCGAGACGCCTTTGAAAGTTTGGCGGCAAGGTCAGGGGGCTAATGCTGAGGGAATGCTACTTCCTCCGCTCAGGTTGGCTCTTTTGTCTGATATTTCCCGAGTAAGAATTACAGTTTTCAGTTTTTATATTTGAGGAAGATATCAGATAATTTCCACATGTAAGAAGCTTAAGTCCAGTTTTAGTGTGGCTTTTCAAAAACTCTTGTAGTTGTTTGTAATAGAGGACACATTTTTTGTAGTTGTTAATCCTCAGTGGAGGATATTTTTCCATTGATGTTTAGAGTGGAAGGGAGGGGCAGAGACAGAGAGAGAAACATCCATGTGAGAGAGACACATTGATTGGTTGCTTCTGTACGCCCCCTGACCTGGACTGGGGATCAAGCCTGCAACCAAGGTACATGCCCTTGACCGGAATTGAACCTGTGACCTTCAGTCTGCAGGCCGACACTATCGGCTAGGGCGAGGGCACATATTTTTTTAAAAAGCGTGTCATTTGTTTGGGAGGTTTTGTACATTTGAATATCGGTGGTCTGGTTTTGTGGGGAAATTTGTACTACCCCAAACAAAACAGAGAGAAGTTATAAAAGTGGCCTAGTTTCTGCACATGGCCCTTTCTGTTCCAATCCTCTGCTGCTCGTGCCATGGCTTGGTTCCGAGTTACCCAGGCGGAGCCACCTCGCTTCCTTCCCTGGGCCATTCTGTCCTCACCTCTCCCGGGGGAGGTGTGAGTAGCAGACATTGTTTGATATACAGACCACACTACAGTGGTGGTGATGTCAGTGACAAGCTAAAAGAGAATTTTGACAAGAATAACAGGGTGACTTCCAAAATGACAGGAGGTTTAACAGAGGCTGGTTCTACAACTGTTTTCAGCAGCTTGCAAAATGTGTGTGGGGCCACCCACACTTCCTTCCTCTTCTCCAGCCACGCCCGCCTGCACACAGCTTGCTGCTGCTCTCCTCGCTGGGAGAACATCAGCATATTCTTGCAACAGGCACTAGTACTTCTTCCTCAGATATTGTGAACACTCAACTGCTTGGGCTGTGTCATTTAGGTCCAGCCTGGTTTCATGCATGTGTGAGCATATGCCACATTAGAAGACTGCTTTAGAATGGACCAACAACTTAGTGCTTTTCCTGCTTTAGAAGATGCCATCTTAGCTATGCAATCATTCTAAATATTGATTTAGAATAGCTTGGTGCATGCGAAAATGTGCATCATATAGAAGAAAAACCATTTCTTTATGTACGGCATCTTAGTGTTGTAAGGAAGCATAGGTTTAAAGGATGTGTACTCAAATCCAAAGGGAGGTCCTTCTACGTGAGATTATAGGTGGAGTTTCTACCGCTGTTGTGCTTTTCTGCATTTTCCAAATTGTCTAAAGTGAACTTGTATTATTTTGGGAGGAGAAACACTTAAAAATGGATACAATTCCCCCTCTGGGTCCATGTGCCCACACTGAGTGTATTCCATTTTATTTTATTTTATTTATTTATATTTTTTTAAATATATTTTATTGATATTTTACAGAGAGGAAGGGAGAGGGATAGCGAGTTAGAAACATCGATGAGAGAGAAACATCAATCAGCTGCCTCCTGCACACCTCCCACTGGGTATGTGCCTGCAACCAAGGTACATGCCCTTGACCGGAATCGAACCTGGGATCCTTTAGTCCGAAGGCCGAGGCTTTATCCACTGAGCCAAACTGGTTAGGGCTCCATTTTATTTTTAAAAATTTGTCTGAACGTATATTAGACCTAGAAAATAATTTGGAAGGCTGTTTACCAAAACGTTAGCAGGTTATATGCTGAGATATTTCTTTCATACTTGAAACAAAAATACTAAAAGGGAAATGATAGGGCAGGAGAAAAAGCAGGAAACAGCTTATAAAGTTACTAGTGGCCCGGTGCACGAAATTCATGCACATTAAAAGGGGATTAATTAGAGGAAATAATTTAATATTGCTATTTGCCCTTTCTCTATAATAGAAGTGTCAGAGATGAAAGAAAATTAGTAAAATGTATATGAAAACCTTCCTCCTATCAGAGTCTGGGCCACACCACAGAACCCAGAGTCAAGTCCCCACCCATCCACATGCGCCTCAAAATCGTGTGAGATCCAGACCTGGCTGCCCATTCCCCCATTGGGCTAGATCCAGACCCGGCCAGTCCCACCCTTGTCAAGCCCTGCCGGGCAGGGGATGTAGCCTCAGGTCCCCTGGCCCGGCACCAGGACAGGGAGTGTGGCCTGAGGTCCCCCAGCCTGGTGCCAAGGTGGGAGGCGTGGCCTGAGGTCCCCTGTCAAGCCCTGCCAGGTAGGGGATGCGGTCTGAGGTCCCCCGCCTGGCGCTGGGGCAGGGGGAGCAGCCTCAGGTCCCCTAGCCTAGCACCAGGACAGGAAGCACACCTTGAGGTCCCCTGTCAAGCCCTGCCGGGTGGGGGGCATGGCCTGAAGTCCCCTGTCAAGCCCCACCAGGTGGGGGGCGCAGCCAGAGGTCTCCCAGCCTGGCGCTGGGGCGGGGAGAGCAGCCTGAGGTCCCCTAGCCCAGCCCCAGGACGGGAAGTGCACCTTGAGGTCAAGCCCTGCTGGGTGGGGGACACAGCCTAAGGTCCCCTGTCAAGCCCCACGGGGGCAGGGGAGGGCGTAGCCTCAGGTCCCTGCTGATTGCTTGTTAAGGCTCCTTATGGGAACTTGGCCTCAGCTGTGGGTGCAGCCATCTTTGTGATGGAGTGATGGTTAATTAGCATATTTCCTCTTTATTAGATAGGATAGGATGTACAGTATGGTCACACCTTTGTAAAACAATAAAAAAAGTTGCATATGAATCTTTGCAGAAAGACCTCCAAGATATTAACAGTGCTGATCTTCAGTGGTAGGACTGTGGATACCTCTTTATTTCCTGCTTTCTAGTCTGTATTTTTTGAGATTTTTCTGTAAGAATATATTACTTTGATGGGAAAAAATGTAAAGAAATAGTCCTTTTCTGAAGGATAGATTTGATAGAAAGTCATCTTAGTATCAATTTAAAAGCAAGTACTTAGATTTTGTGCGATGTTTTATTGAAAAATCATCAGACTTTGATGCTCAACTAGAGACATTATTTCCTTTATCAATCTTACAGCACCCATTTTCAATTTCATACATGTTAGGAAAATGAACAGCAGGATTTTTATGAAAGCCACGGAGATAATAGCTCAGTAAATTCATTCTCTTGAAGTAGCAGGGAAGACTGAAAGAGTGTCGACTTGGGTGAGGGAGAACGCAGCCATCAGGACAGCGATGGTGGTGGTGGTAGCTAGTGCTTAATGCATGCTTGCTCTACGCTAGCCTTTATACTAAACACTTTACCTACATTAATTCATTTAATCCCTATCACAACCCATGAGGTTCTCTTTTTACACTATAGTTTCTAATGAGGAAACTGACCACACATAGAGATCAGGGTTTGCTCAGGTCCCCTGGCTAGTGATTGGTGAGCAGGGATTCCAGTCCAGTTGTTGGCCTTCAGACCCAGTGTCAACCACACTGGACCATCACAGTGCCTTGCCATCGAGACTGTGGGTGAAACAAAGGCTACTGAAATAGAGAAGCAGGCACAGGTGATGGGAGGAGCTGCTGTATCCCACTTGGAGCTGAAGGACCCCGTGCATCCCAGGGGTCACCTGGCATTAGACGGCAGGCCTGTGCCCTTGACTTTGCTGGCCCCGTTTTGCTGGCCCCGAACTGTCTCCATCTCTCTCCATTCCCTCACTCCCAGCAATACACTTGTGTTCACACCCACCTTTCCTTCTTCTTTCACCTTTCTGCCTACTTTCCCCCAAGCTCATGTGAACTTGAATTAATGCTTATGGACACTCACCCGTCGTGTATTGCATAAATGGCCTTTGGCCTAGTATTATGACTGCTTAGGCCTCTCAGTTAGTTGTGTGATATTTAGTGTCCTCGCAAGGTCTACAAGGCTTCCTCCAGCCAGTCTCCCTCACTGTGCCATGAACGTGATGTCCGTGAGCTGCTCCCATTCTCTGTGTCCATAGTGATAGTTCCTTCTTTACTATCGGGTAGAAAGCCTCTGGTGCAAAGGTGTTTGGTGTGCTCCCTGGTGGTGGCATTGCCATGGACTTCTGCTGGCTTGCTGGAGGACCGGGTGGGAAAGGTTGTCCTCCTGAGCCACTGGAGTGAGTGTTTCCTGAGCCTGGAGGGGCTTCTGCAGGCAGGTTGGGCTTGGAAGCCAGGCTGAGCGGGTTGGAGCCCTGGACGGCTGCTTAGTGGGCACCTTGAGCCTCACTGTGCCCACCCTGCAGGCTCTCGGTGAGGAGGCTGTGACGTACGGATTTGGTGCCTACTGCCAGGAGGCATTTAGAAAATGGCCAGTTTAGTGTTGTTCAGTGTTATCATTTCTTCCTCCTTCCAGTGGAGCAGTCTTTCTGACCTTTCTACCTGGAACGATCTCTAGGTATCTGTTCACTGTGCAATTCCTGTTGACTACAAAGATTCCTGGAACCGGTTGCAGTTCACAGTGGGGAGAAAGATAATGGGAGACGGGTCACTAAAAACAAGTATGCCATTTTTATATGTTTGGATCCAGCCTTAGGGTATATAATTCGACTTGAAGCAAATTTAAAACAAATGGAACTAAACTAAAATATTTTTCTGTGTTTTCTTTTAGGAGAAAAAAGCAACTAACAAAACACAGAAATAAGGAGGATTATTCAATATGCAGTTTGCAGGGTATGTCTCGGAGCCAGTACAAAGTCACCTTTGCTTTATGTAACCCACATCTTAACAGTTGGCATTGGTGTTCACAGTGGTTTTCAGGCACTGCGAGATCCTCAGAGATCAAAAAAGATCTAGTTGTTTCCTACACTAAATCAAAATACACTTGATGGTGAGATTAGACAGTGGACTAATAATACTTTAAGAGATGCTCACTAACAAGGATATTTTTCCTCCCAACCTTCAGTTAATTACGATGTCCTGTTTTTAGGTATACAATAGACACTGAAAAAGGGATATGTGTACAAAGAAAGTAAATTATTTGATAGTGAGAGTGATGAATCCTTTCACTACAGGGTAGTCTGTCTTTACAGAGATCCTGTAAGGTTCGTTCCCATGAACTTGCTAATGGATTAAAAATTATTTCCTAGTGCCCTTTTGCTGGCACAGTTCTGGGAAGGGAAATGTCATAGAGTGTTAATCGTGATTACCTCTGGGTACCCCCCAAAAAGACTTTTTTCCTTATCTCTTTATTCATTTACTACTTTTGTAATAAAAAATTTCAATTAATTCAGTTAAAATTTAATTTAAACAAACAGATTTATTTATAAAATGTGATTTATATATCCACTTTCCAGGAATTGCATCTAAACTAAAGTGATAGATGAAAAAAAAAAGTATTATATAACTTGGGGGCATCCTGAAGAAGTTTGTTTTGAAAACTGAAATTGTATTTGCAATAGTAACATCGACTTGGGTAGAATTTTAAGAATAATTACTGCCCTTATAATTAATTGAAGTTAAAGATTTAAAGATACTTTTCTGCCTCCTGGAGTTAGCTTAGAGTTCTATTTTTGAAAAATATGCTTGAATTAAACTTTCTTGGGGGGAACTAATGTCCAAATAAAGTAAGATCTTACCATTTAGATTTTCCTGTTAATCTTATTAAAATTATTAGCTCAGATGCCAGGGATAACACACAGTATAGAAAAAATTTGCTTTCTCCCCCCCCACCCCCAACACTTACTTATACATATGACTGGTTTCTTATTTAAACAATCTCAATAGAAACAGAATTAATAATTTAGTTTGGTTTCTGAAATTAATTTGCAGAAACTGTAGCATAATGGTTCAGAGCACAGATTTTAGTGTCAGATGGCTCACCTCTTTTACACACTGGCCTGTAGCCTAGGCCAAGTTACTTACTACTCTGTGCCTCAAAACGGGGCCACGAATCCGTATCTCTGAGGGCAGTTGTAAGGATTGAATGAGGATGACGAAAAACATTTCGCGTGTTTTGACTTACTTTGTTTATTTAAATATATTTAGAGAGGGGGGTAGTCATAGTTATGTGATTCATATCATTTCCATTTGCATGGGAGATTGACTTTATGCCTTTTTTATAGATGACATTTTCACTCCTAAGATATTACCTTAAATGTAACTTGTTTAGAGTAGTCAAATGTTTATAAAGGGTGTGGGCTTTGAAATGAAAATTCAGTTTCCATGTATTCAAGCTTCTCTTAAAAAATTTTTAATGAAATTATAAAAGGAAATGTTATAGAAACTTAATTTTGTTTCTTCTCTTATTTTGTAGATGCCCATGGCAACATTGAAAATGAATTCCTTATTTTCACCAGATATTCTTCTATGAGAAGACACGTTTCTGACAGTCTGAATAGCTTTCCTTCTGTTGGACCAGCATGGCAGGATTCAAGCGAGGATACGATGGGAAGATTGCTGGATTGTATGATCTGGATAAAACCTTGGGCCGAGGTCACTTTGCAGTGGTTAAGCTTGCCAGGCATGTCTTCACAGGTGAAAAGGTGGCAGTAAAAGTGATCGACAAGACAAAACTGGACACGCTGGCCACTGGCCACCTTTTCCAAGAAGTGAGGTGCATGAAACTGGTGCAGCATCCCAACATCGTGCGTCTCTATGAAGTGATCGACACCCAGACCAAGCTGTATCTCATTCTGGAACTCGGGGATGGAGGAGACATGTTCGATTACATAATGAAACACGAGGAGGGCCTGAATGAAGACTTGGCCAAGAAGTACTTTGCTCAGATAGTTCATGCTATCTCTTATTGCCATAAACTCCACGTGGTTCACAGGGACTTGAAACCCGAGAATGTGGTCTTCTTTGAAAAGCAAGGTCTTGTGAAGCTGACAGACTTTGGTTTCAGCAACAAATTTCAGCCAGGGAAGAAGCTCACTACCAGCTGTGGGTCTCTCGCATATTCTGCTCCAGAAATCCTGCTTGGGGATGAGTATGATGCACCTGCCGTAGGTAGGTCACCTGCCAACACCTCTCACTTGAATTCTAGTGGCTAGAGTGCAGTGGGTCAGGTCAGTTGTTTTGTGTGTGTGTGTGTGTGTGTTTTTTAATCTAAAAATAATTTCTAAGAGAATTTCTATTAAATGCATCTTAATGAACAGATTGAGTTTTATGAATGCCATATAGCCCTAAAGTTGGTCATTAGTTTATTTTACCTTTTCAATGGCAAATGTTTATAAAGTATTTTTTGTCAGAACAAAGGAAAACGAGTAAGTTATCATTTAAGGTAATCTCTTATCTGGTTATTATACTATTTTTAAAGGACTGGGTGCTTTTCCAATCTTCTTAGGTTCTTCTAGTCATTTCCTTTCTGGGAATCCCTTTAACAGTCACTGAGACCCTTGCGGTAAAGGTACTACGAATATTATAGTGCAATGCGAAGAATTTGGGCATTGGAACCATTTATTAGTTGTGACCCTGGACAGTGTACTTGATCTCTCTGCTTCATTTCTTCATCTATAAAACAGATCAGCTACAGGCATCATGGTATCCTGTACTACAAGACACGGCTTTTCAAGTTAGACGATGTGCTCTGGAAAAGAAAGGGCTAAGGAATGGTTTCTGGAAGGCAGGTATCTCACTGTAGATGTTCCTGAGGTGTGTAGGGGTTGTTTTTACTTCATTTTTAGTAATTATGGTCTGGGAATGAAAGTCGCTATGATAGAAACACACTGCACTTTTTCAGTGTTCACCTGCATGCTAACAAAGATCAGTCTTACACTGTCATTTTAAGAATAAAAGCAATTTTAAAATCAGGTAATTAGCCAAAAATGATCCCGTGTCCGCGGAGGTGAGAGCAGTTAGCCTTCACCATGTTCAACGCATGTACTTGTATTTGTTTTAGAGCAACAGTTCTTCACTCTCTCTGGTTCAGTGATACCTTAAGTTCTGGCAGACACATCTTAAAATTGGGTGCTTAAGCATCTTTAATTATTCCTTCTCTGGACCTAATTTACTACTCATGAAGGACATCTCAGAATCCAGTGTGAATTTAAAAATGACTGTCTAGTCTATCCGAAGAGAGGTGCTTGCCTGTGAAGAAGTAGATTAGTAAAACGTAAGCTGAGACGTTCTGGACTATTAATTTCTATGCAGCTTACGGTTGGTATAATATGTGAGTTTTGGGAAACCTTGACATATTCAAGCCGAGAGGTGGTTAGACTAGAAGCCACGTTTAATGCACTGAGGTAGTTACTCCTCGCTCTGCTCTAGTCCTCGGATAAAATATCTCACACACACCCCTTAAGAGTCTTCTAGAGCCGCAGTCGCCAACCGGTGTCTGCGGACCACTGGTGGTCCGTGAGGTCCGAAAGGTTGGCGACCGCTGTTCTAGAGGATCTAGCAAATGGGTGGCCCCAGAAGACCTGACTGCAGCAGTACATGTATAATCTGTTGAAATATTTAAATACTTTCCCTGAGAATCTTGTAAAGGATTACTCCTTCCCATACAGATAGTACAACCTAAGCCACAATACCTTTGGGATAGAACTTTGACGTAGGCCTAAAGCAGTGGTCGGCAAACTCATTAGTCAACAGAGCCAAATATCAACAGTACAACGATTGAAATTTCTTTTGAGAGCCAAATTTTTTAAACTTAAACTTCTTCTAACACCACTTCTTCAAAATAGACTCGCCCAGGCCGTGGTATTTTGTGGAAGAGCCACACTCAGGGGGCCAAAGAGCCGCATGTGGCTCGCGAGCCGCAGTTTGCCGGCCACTGGCCTGAAGGATTGGAAATTTCCTCTTTGGTTTCCGTAAATCTGCTGTTATCATTTCTGTCATGGGTTGGTAACTCCTTGCTTCTATTCAGATTTATTCCAGGAAAGCTGTGCGTGTCCTTGCTTTCCCAGTGCTTCCCAAGCTACCGGGTCTGAGTGGGGACAGTTTCATTTCCCACCTCAGTAACTGCCCCTAGAGGCAGATGGCCTCCCATTGGTCAGTGTTTTCTGACCTGGTTAGAGTTTGTATTAGTTACTCTTCCACTGTTGCCCTGGACACATGGGCCTGATGGGTTCCGATTGGGAGACCTTAGGCGATGGCACAGTTTTAGTTCCGAGCGTGGAGACTGGGATCATACGTTTTGAGGGAAGATTTGTGCCTCTTCTCCGCCTAGGGGAGGAAGTTGGTCTGTTAAATTTAACATAGTCCCTTGTTTATTTCATTTTAAAGTAAACATGAAGCTCGCATTGTTCCTGCCCAGCAGAGGCTGCATGGCCACCTGGGTCCTGGCACGGTCACACACGTGGCATTCAGTTGTCAAGAACTGAAAAGCACGTCCATACAAATGTGCCACACACGCTCCCAACCCAGCCACCAAGTGCAAGGTCACTTCTCTGAAAGATACCTTTTACAAAGTATAACACCATCATGAGTCATACAAAGCCACGAGCATAAACAAAATCCCTCTCCTAAACTTTCTGAAGTTGCACATGCCTATGAGAAGTGACATTCATTTCCGAAATCAGAGTTCATTGATCTGGCACGAACTCTTTGTAAATAAAGGCTCTTTATTCAGTGTTAGTTCTGTATTTACAATATGCGGGCTTGTAATGTGAATGTTGTACGATTGTATTTGGGGAGCAGGCGGGCAAGCTTCTGTGCCTTGGGTTTTACAATTAAGCTGCTGTTGAATTTAGTGTGTGTAATAAAGATTCTTGAGCATGAAATGTTGTGGGTGGAGTAATCTACAGGTACCGTAAAGATGGTTATTTCAGGCTAACTCCATCATTGATTCTTCAGTGACTGGCCTGGAAGAGGTGGGAGAAACGGTTTATGAGTTTTGATGTTCTCCCTGCTGCGTGTTTAGTTCTGCTGCTTATTGCTTTCCCTGTCGTAAGCCCAGGTCAAATGAAGTAGAGGTGGATGCTCCTTGAAAAGTATAATTTGCTCTACTGTACTAGTGGTATGGTAAGCTTTAAACAGGTCGTTCTCAGCTCACCACCCATCGATTTCACTAGGGGAGATGAAAACAAAACACCCACCTTGCCTGGGCCCCACCCCTAAAGATTCTGATTCCGATCATCTTGGTGTGGCCACACCTAGAAGCTTCCCTGGGCTTCCGACGTGCATCCAGCCCTACCTACCGTTGACTTGAACCCTAGATTCCCGTATTTTTAGTTACTAGTAGAAAAATAGATGTCCAACATTTTAATTCTCATGTTCTTTAAAGAGTAAGTGTTGGGGCGGGGGCGGGGGGGATGTAACATCTAGCTTCAAAAAAGGCACAAGAACGTATAGTTGTGTTTTGATGCCCAAAGCTGTGCTCATCATTTTCTTTTCATCTGCCCTTTCATTCAGTCTGTTCACGTCACCCCTCTGTTCAGAACTCTTTCAAGACCTCCCATTTCATTCGGAACCAAAACGGGAGCCCTCCCGGTGCCCAGCATGGCCCTCAGAACTGGCTTCCCGTCTCTTCCCTGACTAATCCCTCCCACTGTCTCCCAGCTGCCTGCTCAGCTCCAGCCACTCCGCCTCCTTGCTGTTAGCTACAGTCCACACGCACGCCTGCCTCAGGTCCCTCCACCTCCCCTCCCCTGGCCGAGGGCACTCTGGCCCCCATACCACTTCCTGGCGGCCTCACCATCTGCTCTGTAGGTGGAGGGCCCCACCATTGCCTTTCTCCTGCCTCACCTGACTCATTTCTCTGGCTTGCCCTGGTGAAATCGGGGTAATGGTAGTGCCTGCCTTGGGGTTGTTACGGGGTTAGATGAATGCATGGTGCGTGTGAAGAACGGAGCTTAGGCAGAGGCAAGCGCAGCCTCGGTGATCAGCGGTGCGTCCAGCACCTCCTCTTGGAGGGATCGCGGAATGACATGTTTCTTTGGTGCTGCGGCTGCCGTCCCAGAGCGTGTGCAAGGATCGCGGCCTTCTGCCTTCCGAGGTGCTTTCTTCTCCTTGGGAAATCTGTCCTCCGGAGAATTTCTGAAATGTTGGCTGCCGTGGGAAACTGGGAGGAAGGGCAGGCCCGAGACCTTTGCTCCTGTGTTTTTCTGCCCCACGGTTTTAGTTGTATTTAACTTTCCGAATGTCAGGTTATTTGTCTTTAGGGAGTAGGTTAGCTTCTAAAGTAGGCACTTTTCTGAGTGTGTGTTAAATGTTAGATAAAATAAAACATGAAAGAGTTGGTATTTATTTGGTAACTGGTTAGTTTCTTGGATCTTCAGAAGAGCTTTTCAAATCGCCCAAATAGTCACTGTTTTAATACAGGGATCCATGTAGAAACTGAAGCCACGTGCTTTCACTTCAGATTGTAGCACAGGAGAAGGAACCTTTAGCCAGGTGAAAACATCAAATCAGCTTGGGTATTTTTTAAAGCTTTTTTTGTGTTTCTGAGGGTGTGGGGGTCAGGGGAGAAGAAACATAAACCTGTTGAAGAAAGTCTAGTTTGTAGAACAGAAAATCAGTAGTTAGAACAAACTTTAACACAATACATTTGGAATCCTGTTAGAATACAGATCACATCCTACCTAGACGGTTTGGCTTAGTGGGTAGAGCGTTGGCCTGTGGACTGAAGGGTCGAGGGTTCGATTTCCATCAGGGTGCACATACTTCGGTTGCAGGCTTGATCCCCGGCCCTGGTCGGGGATCGTGTGGGAGACAACCAATCGATGTGTCTTTCCCACATTGATGTTCTCTCTCTCCCCCTCCTCCCTCCCTTCCACTCTCTCTAAAAATCAATGGGAAAATATCCTTGGGTGAGGAATTAACAACAACAAAAAGAATACACATCGCTGCGCAGACTCAACTCCAAGTGGCCAGGTGGAGTTCTTGTCAAGTTTTTAAGAATTGCTGCAGAACACGTGTATCTGCTTACATCAGGATGCTGTGCTTCCTAACTCTGTGCTCGCTCCGAGATGGCCTGATGGGACCAGGTAGTGACAGTTTCTAGGGAAACCCTGTCTGCTCATGTCAGGAAGTGGCTTCTTGAGAAACAATAACATTATCATGCAGAGTCACTTCTTGGGTTTGGTTCTTTCAGGGGCTGGGGCTGCTGTCAATCAGATCCTCACAGGTTAAGGATGACTCCGGTGGAGAAGGTGAGGAGGAGAGCAGAAGTAGAACAGGTGCCACAGAGCTGAGCCCGCTCATCAGCGGAGATGCACTGGGGACCAGTGCTCATTACATATGGAACTCCCATACGTGTCCGTCACTGTTTTCACCTGATTGCCACCGTTCTATGGACCCATTTTCTATGTCACTCCCTTTGTCTTACCTAATTTATCTTGACTTATTAGCCTTATAGTGATGTGATGTACAGTCCTAAACAGTGCCTAATTTAATAGTTTACAGTTTTAATTCAGCGTTATTTAAACTTGGAGCCCCAGGAGGACCTCAGGATTTGTGGCGGTGCCTGCTAAGAAGGAAGACAAGAGTGTGGAGCGAACTCTTTATAGAAGCACAGAACCCGGGTGCATGGAACGCCCCAGGCACTGGGTGGGCACACTGGTTGGATAAAAAGAAGAGGGGGGTTGTAGGCGGCTAAAAAAAGCGGGTGATGAAATGCAGAGGGCACATGCCCCGATTGCCTCTTCCCTTTGGAATTGGATGGGGTGATGCCAGGTCTTGCACACTCCAGATGGCTCCCTGTCCCCTCTTGCTCAATAGTAGGGTCCTTGAGAGAGGGAACTGTGTGTTTGTTTATATCTTATCCGTGCCCCGTCCTCATCACCTGGTAAACAGGACAAGCTCTCAATGTTTAACTGAATCAATATTACAGGGATGAACTAAAGAAATGAAAATGGTGCTCACTTCGGCAGCACATATACTAAAAATTGGAACGATACAGAGAAGATTAGCATGACCCCAACGCAAGGATGACACGTAAATTCGTGAAGTGTTCCGTATTTAAAAAACAAACCAACAAAAAAGTGAAAATGTACGTCCGTCTGAACTGCTTTAGAGTTTAATGGTGGTCCCCTCCTTGCTCCTCTTGGTCTCTGCTCACATCCTAATGCCTTTTCTTGTCTTCTGTCTGTGTGAGTTCTAGACTCACTCTGAGTCTCCCGAAAGCTGCGATTCCCTCTGTAGAGGGGCTCAGAGGCGTGGTTTCACAGGCATAGTATGGACCACATAAAGCCCTTTCTCACCAGGTGGTTTTTTTTTTTTTTCCTTTAATATATTTTTACTGATTTCAGAGAGGGAGAGGGAGAGGGAGATAGAAACATCAGCGATGAGAGTAATCGATTGCCTGTCTCCTGCACGCCCCTGCTGGGGATCAAGCCTGCAACCTGGCACATGCCCTGACCGGGGAATGGAACCGTGACCTCTTGCTTCATAGGTTGACGCTCAACCACTGAGCCACACCGGCTGGGCCTCCCCCGGTGTTTTTTAAAAGGCCAGATTTTGGTAAGGTACAACTTTGTAACGGTTGCTTCACCCAGGCCTTTAGAAATAGCTCGAAGGATTGTTCTGGCTAGGTGGGAATTTCAAGACGGCCAGAGCATCCTGACTGACTGGGAATGTACCCGAGTGGGTGCCTGGGGCTCTGGCTCAGTGTCCCCTTTCCGTCGAGAACCCTCAGGTTTGTGCTGAAGCAGGGAACTGGAACTTGAGGGGGGAGGCCCGCAGCACTGGCTTTCCAAGGCCCCGACCCCTGCCTAGACACTGTGATGCTGAGTTACCACCTGAAAACTGAGCTGTGTCTGGGATTCTGTGGCCCCACAGCCCCCCTTTTCCTTTCATCCCATTTTATAAAACTATTCGGGGTTTTTTATGAAACATCAGTGAGTTTAATATTTGAGTTTTTAAATCCTTGAAGGAAGTTATTTGTGCTAAAAATGACAATGAAAATAATTCCTGCTGTAGCCACGCGTGCTGTGGAGAGAGTGGTGTGTGCATCCATGCAGGGAGCCTCGCGAAGTGGTGTCCCCAGCGCACAGGCTGAGAACCATCTCGTGAGGAGGGACGTGTCCAGGCTTTATTGCCTTTTATATTCCTATAAAGAGCTTTGTGCTTATGCAGTTAAAGTGTGTACACATCATAATATTCTCTCAAGTGCAGTAAATTTTTAAAATTTTTTACAAGTAATAAATGAATGCTCTTATAAGGAAATTCAAATAATACAGGGGTGTTTCGAATGAAAAGTATAAACTCCTTTTTGCTTTTCTAGCCATCTCCTGACTTAGAGTCACTGTTTTCATCGGTGCTCGCAGGCTGTGCAGCAGCAGCGCCCCACTGTCTGCCCAGACCCCCCTCTGACGTTACCAGAGCAGTGGTGGTGTCGCACTTTCCCGAGGGGAGAAGTGAGATGTATAAAAGCCAGGCCCGGAATCCATAGCTGATGAAATGGCTGAAGTAGAATTTGAACCCAGGTCTCTGCTGAAAGAAGTCAGCCAGCGATCTGTCTCAGCCTGGGTTATCTTTCCCTCTTCATCCGTCAAGGTCACCTCCTGAGTGGCGCCAAGGTCGGAGTCATAAAGTTACTTGTGAAAGAGTGCTGAGTTGCAGTTGTCTTCTGCTTCTCTGGTTTGGGTTTGCTAACCTGTGCAGTCCTCCAGCGTGTGCTTGATAACCCTTTGACTCCTGGAACTTTGTCCTGTTCTCTTCTGGCTTGTAAAACAGGTTTGCACAAGGCCTGACACAACTAAAACGAAATGCAGCGCGTCTTCACTGATGGCCCCCACCCCATGTGCACACCCTCCGCACTCCTTACTCTCCTTTCTCTCTCAGCTGTTATTTGAAGGACAGGAACCGGCCACCTCCACCTCAGCTGCCTTTTGGGGGCTCTGCCCTGTTGGGCAGGACTACCTCCTGCAGGGGACACACTCTGCATGTGAGGCGCTCTTCGGGAGGGCGGGAAACAGAACACCTGTAACTACAGCTCATCGTAGTGATGCTGAATCACAAGGTGGCTCAGCTCGCCAGGTCACCAGGTCACTCGGGGCCTCTGAGGGTTCTAAGCACAGGCCCTGGCAGGATCTCCCTGACGGGGAAGTCAGAGAACCCACAGAATGTAGAGTCTGGGATGTCTCCAAGATTTCGATTGGGTGGAGTTGCACTGACCAGGCTAGAACCCAAATGGAGACAAACAGGTTGGGTGAGATGATAAGCTAGTTTGGGCAGCACTGATGTTTGATGTGGGGAAGACATTTTTGAAGTAGATATGGGGTGATGGCACTCATCCTTATTTTTATTTTTTAATATATTTTATTGATTTTTTACAGCGAGGAAGGGAGAGGGATAGAGAGTTAGAAACATCAATAAGAGAGAAACATCGATCAGCTGCCTCCTGCACACCTCCCACTGGGGATGTGCCCGCAACCAAGGTACGTGCCCTTGACCGGAATCGAACCTGGGACCTTTCAGTTCGCAGGCTGACGCTCTATCCACTGAGCCAAACCAGTTTCGGCTCATCCTTATTTTTATTTTCTTAAGAGAAGAAATAATTCCCTTGTTAAGTAATAAAACTTTGCTTCTCACTAGAATGTTGATAAAACCAGGAGTAACAGAGACATCCTAAAACATGGACTTGTCCAAATTCTTCATTCCTCTTCTGCTTTCATTCTTACTCTGTTCATTCAGATGATCTACTTTCAGAATGGTCTCTAGTCACGCCCCTTAGAACCAGCCACTGATCTTGTCCAGAAAGGATCCTTAGGAACCAAAGCTCTAGGTCAGTGGTTCTCAACCTCTCTAATGCCGCTACCCTTTAATACAGTTCCTCATGTGGTGACCCCCAACCATAAAATTATTTTCGTTGCTACTTCATAACTGTAATTTTGCTACTGTTATGAATCGTAATGTAAATATCTGTGTTTTCCGATGGTCTTAGGCGACCCTGCTGGCGGTTCTCAACCTGTGGGTCGCTGCTGTAGAGCCTAAGACCATCGGAAAACACAGATATTTACATTACGATTCATAACAGTAGCAAAATTACAGTTATGAAGTAGCAACGAAAATAATTTTATGGTTGGGGGTCACCACAGCATGAGGAACTGTATTAAAGGGTCGCGGCATTAGAAAGGTTGAGAACCACTGCTCTAGGTGATGGTGAATGCAAATGAGTAGTTCTTACTGTGTAGACAGAATTCACATCAGCAGACCGTAGACCTTGGGTTTATGAATATTATACGAGAAGCGAAGTTCCTAGGTTTCATCCTCGACCGTCTGCAGCCATCCTTGCTATTCTAAGAAAGCATTGCCTTTTCTGTTAGCATCAGGTCATGCGTCCGTTGCTGGTGAGCACAGTTGGAACTGAGAAGTGGTTGCATAAATCCTGCCGGTTGTAAAGTGGTGAAAGGTGCCGGTCTCTGCTTCCCTGTCGTGGTTTTAGAACATTCTCTTCCCACTGCTTCTGCCATGACTCATGGCTATACTGATAAAAGAGACAGAAATAGAGGTTTCCACCTAGAACCTTACTTCTGGCCTTCCGTTTTTATTACTCTCTAATCCCCATTTTTTATTTTTGCTATCTAGAAAATTCACTTCAGAAATGATGTTTAGAAAATCTCAGTAGTCAGGACATTCCCCCCACCCCATCCCCCGTGGCAATTGCTTGTCCTCAAATTAATCATTAGCTTGTTCTTTTATTTTGTTTTCATTTTGATCCTCTGTTAGCCTGCTTGCAGTGAGCATTGTGATAGAAACTCCATCTCTAACGCTAGAAACAGCAGAATTCAGCTGTATGATGGTAACTGGACCTGCTGAAATTTGGCAGAGGTGACCTCAGTGCTCATGGCTGTGCTGAGTTCCAGCTTCAGGGCCAGTTGGGGGACCAGCAACTCCACCCTTTATACTAACAAAGACTTAGCTATCTTGCACCCCTTTCTACAGTGCCATGGAAGTTTTTTATTTTTGGAAGATTTAAAAACAAACAAACAAACACCAAAGGGCCTGACCATTGTGGCTCAGTGGTTGAGTGTCGACCTATGAACCAGGAGGTCACGGTTTGACTGCCTGTCGCTCGATCCCCAGTGGGGAATGTGCAAGAGGCAGCCAATCCATGATTCTCATCATTGATGTTTCTGTCTCTCACTCCCTCTCCCTTCCTCTCTGAAATAAATAAATAAATAAATAAATAAATAAATAAATAAATAAATTTACATATATTTATATATTTAAATCAAAGGAACTGTATTTACTGATATTTTCTTTTTTCAATTTTTATTAACCAAGAGTCTATAGCTAGGTATGAAATCAAAACATGTGCTTCAAATAGTATCAACATTAAGTTTGATTTTTCAGGTGATTGATTGATGTTTGTTAACCTGTGTACCTTTACTATGAGTAGAGAATTCTTTGAACGTTTTAAAAAATGAAAATAATGTGGAGTCCCTGTTCCATGCTCTTTCTCTCACCTCCCCACCCCAACCCCCCAATGACAGACTAAGGGGATCCCTGTGCTCCTAGGATCTCAGGCTGAGGCTATGATCTGTACCTTGAGAGTTTGTAGTTTAATTAGTAAACTTTTTTAAATGAAAAAAGATCATTTAAAATATCCACTAACATGAATTTTTATTAAGAAAAGTACTGCCTCCCTCCCCATTTGTGGGGGAACGTAATAGAGAATCTGTCCTGATGCCCTTCTTGATGTCTGGTCCTGGGGACCCAAGCTCCTGACTCATCCCTTCTTTTAACCTGTGTTACTAGAAGGCCTCCCGTGTTCCTCTCGCCTGTCTCTAGTTCTTCTTCTTTTCTCTGTTGGCTTTGTGCCTTCCTGAGCTTACCTGCTTTCTGTTTTTGTTACCTGCTGTCTGTTTCTCACAGTGAACTGGATCCCTGTCAGGGCAAGGGTACCTCCATGCCCGCTGTGCTGGACCAGGGCCTGCCCCGTTCAAATGGGAGCGGGGCAGCAGCAACCCCCTCTGCCGCCGGGCCCTCCCTACACTTCCTGTGCCCTGGGCTCTATCCTGAGTCCATTTCAGTCCTTTTCAGGCCCACAGCAGCTCTAAGAGGAAGTAGATCACTCTTACTGTTCCCATGTTAAAGACAGGTTAAAGTCATATCACTTTGCATTTGTTTAGTGACACTTTATCTCTTACCTTTGGCCCTTAGGATGAAAAAATAAAATGATTCAAAGACAAAACATAGAGTACAAAGAGAAATAAAAAGTCTGGAAGATAAGTAAATGGAATAAATGGCCTCTGAATACTCATGTTGTCAGTGAAAGGGTCGTTTGCCTTTAAAAAAAAAAAAAAAATATATATATATATATATATATATATATATATATATATATATACACACATATATATATTTTTATTGATTTCAGAGGGGAATGGGGAGGGAGAGAGAGAGAGAGATACATCAGTGATGAGAGAATCGTTGATCAGCTGCCTCCTGCACACCCCCTACTGAGGATCAGGCCCAAAACCCGGGCATGTGCCCTTGACCAGAATGGAACCCGGGACCCTTCAGTCTGCAGGCCGACGCTCTATCCACTGAGCCAACCCAGCTAGGGCTGGGTCGTTTGCCTTCTAAAACTGCCCTCTTGGTGACGCTGTGTTCCCCAGAGGCGCTGCTCCGGACCATGGCGTCACACTGCATGGCACTGTATTCCTAAGTTTCCCCATCGTCAGCATTTCCATGTTCAGAAATGGTTTGAGCCCTAACTGGAGACAGTGCATATATCTATGCTGGGTTTATTTTGTAACTCCTGGTCGTGCGTCACTTCCTAATCAGCAGTGCTCGTTGGCTTGGGCAGATGGTCTTGAAGAGAACATTGCCAAATAATTGGATGTGCTTGTTGCTGCTGAGGTTAATATTTAACAGAAAAGAAAGTGGTGTTTAACCAGATGAGGGTTTGGGCATCATTAGTCGATATTTATATTACTCATTATAGTTTTAAAACATCGGTTTTGTGTAATTGCGCTGTCAGATAGCAGCTCCAGTTTAGCAGAGAGACAAAGTGAAAACCAAACTACTTTATCCACAGGGAAAGTAGGAGGTGGTAGAAGAAATAATGAACCAAATTCATTTTATAAAAAATGTGCTTGTAGGATGTCTTTGGAACGATATGATATATCATATCTCAAATACAATACATAGTCATGGTTAGGTTTGGGTATAGTAGCAAGTAGTATTAGACATTGTCAATATTAACAGAAGAAAATTTTTGTTTTAATCCTAATTTTTATGTTTATGCACATTTTTTTTTTGTAAGCCATTTAAAACCCTCCTTCTTTGGGGAGGAGATAGTCAAGTGTATATTATGAACAAAAACTTGCTGAAAAATCCCCGTGTAATGAGCATTAGGGAAAAGGTGGGTTTACATGATAGTTGATGTCTTGTAAAATGAAAGGCATATACATTAAAGGGAGAATAATTGCAATTGCCACATGTTCACAGTGGTGGCTAGAGAATTGGGGCAAGGTGACCAAAAACAGCAGGTTCAATTCTACAAAGAAGGTTTAAGTTAAACATCAACCTATATAAATTTCCATTAAAAATCTTCGTAAGATACTAATGGGGTAATCAGTTCTTCTCACTGGATGGTTAAAGAGCAGGTGCCGCTAGCCACATTACTCAGGATGTTTGGCTTTGAAGGGGGATGGTCTGGAGTCCAAGGTCAAGGTAAAGAATGCAGGTCAGTGAGTGGAATGGTGGCTGAGCTACTGATCTGTTTTGGGGCCCATAACTCATGGATCCAACAAGCAATGCCAGGCGGGCCGCTCAGGGACACTGCGGAGCCACGTGTTCGGACTGAAAGATCCTTAGGTCCCTTTCATTCTTGTTTATATAAATGTTTTAATTCTAGTGGAGTTTTCTATCTGCTTCGCTAATTTCCACTGGAGCATCTTTAGGAAAATTTAATGTACATATTAAAACCACAGTGTGTGTGTAACCTTTGTGTTTGTGCCTTTGTTTAGTTTGGACCAAGGAAAATATATTTTATTAACAAGGTTTAATTCTCTTGGAGCAGTCGAGTGTTAACAGATGTGGTCACAAAGGCCAGGTGGCCTGCTCCTCTGTTCGCCTCCAAGCCTTTGGTGGTCCTGAAAGCTTCTTGAATTTCTCTCTTACGTGAATATTGATATAATCTGTCTATACTTTAGTTTTTGGAATGAATTAATTTATACGATACCCTTCCTAAGTGGGGGTTTTTTTCATCTGAAAAAGACATTTTTCCATCCGATGGACAGCTTTGTTTTTTATTTCATACAAGAAGTAAGGGATTGTTTATAATCATAAGCGTTAGTCTATTGCTAGAGTGAGAGGGTCCTCAGATGTGACTAGTCCAGCCTTGCAGTGTGCAGGGTGCCTTATGCAGCTATTGGACAGGTGGTTGCCCAGCCTCTGCTGGAGCATTTGCAGTGACAGGAAGCTTGCTACCTTTCCCAGTGTTTCAACAGCTGTATTACATAGGTCCTGCCGTTTTTAAGCCAGAGTGTGCTTCTGGTGACTTATACCTTCAGTCCGAGCTTCGTCCTCTCATTGACAGCCAGGAACATTTCCTCATTGGCAGCCAGGAACATTCTCTCCTCTTCAAGCTGTAATTTTCTTATCTATAAAATGATCATGAGTTGCAAGATCTGGTTATCTCACCAGGATCGAGGTGAAGAACAGCTGAGATAATTGTGACCTTAGGCAAAATCTTTTCCACGTCTCAGAGTATTACCCTCTTAGCTTTACCTCTGGTGTGTAATGTGATGGGACAACAGCCGTGCCTGTCCATCAGTTTGTAACCTTGATAGGCACTTTCCAGTTGACGTTCTTGTCATTAACAAATGAATTAATTCGTCTCTTCAGTCAACATTTATTGACCATTCACCATTGCCTGGCACTTGCTTGGGCCTTAAGTGAATTAAACAGTGAACAAGACAGATACCATCTCTATCTCATTGGGGCTTAATCTTTCTTCCCTAGTCTTTTCACTTTGAGATATAAGTGCTTTTGACTGTTCATAATAAAATAATATTGTTAGTTTCCTTTAACGAAGTGTTTTTGGTTTTCTGATTAGTACAATATTTAGCAGTATGTCTTTGATTTGTAGATATATGGAGTCTGGGAGTGATCCTTTTCATGTTGGTGTGCGGGCAGCCACCCTTTCAAGAGGCCAATGACAGTGAAACATTGACAATGATCATGGATTGTAAATACACGGTCCCATCCCATGTGTCTAAAGAGTGTAAAGAGTAAGTAAAAAAAAAAAAAAAAAAAAAGTGTGTTTATTTTAATTTTTGAACTTAATATTTCTGCTCTTGATAAGTGTGTTTTGGGGAGGTAACCCCAGAATATTATTTGAAATTTGATATTAGATACAGAGTGTATTACTGTACTGCTTAAATATGCCAGTTTTTAAGAAGCTCATTATGTGCTTCTTCAGGCTCCAGGAGAGGGGGTTACTTTCACTTGAAATGAGACATTACCACGAGAACTACTCTTTGCTGTTTGCATCAGCAGTGAGCATGGCCACCTGGAATTATTTTAAGTTCCAGAGAAGAGTTAGGGCATTTCTGAAATAGACAATCAGCACACCATTTTGGGATTTACATAGTGTGTCTCATAATTCTATTCCCACACTCCTTCCCCCAATTAACTAAAGAGCTCTGTTTTGGTTCATGTGACCATGGAAAGCCAACCAAAAATACACTCAAGTTGGTTGTTTTGGATTTAAAGTACTACACAGCACTCTGATGTGTGTAGTAAGGAATATAGTGGAATAAAGGAACTGTTGGAAGTTCCAGATTTCATTGATGTTTTGGGTGATACTTTGAAATGAGCTTGGCTGAGAGTATAGCTACTACTTAAAGAATTTGCTGTAGTAACATAGCTTTGAGTTTCTCCCAATCAGCTGGTTAACTATGTATGTTGCCAGATGGGTAGTAGACTTATGGGGGGATCACTTTGTGATTATAGAAATGTCTAATCACTATTCTGTACCCCTAAAACTAATATAGTATTGAATGTCAACTATAATTGGGGGGAAAAAATAGAAGGAAATTTGAGTTAGAAGAATCCTTTCTCCAGGTGGAGTTCCATCTTAGGCCATGTGGTGGATTGTTAAGAACTTAGGTGTTCAAACTCTCTGGATTCAAATACTATCTTCTCCCTTCTACTAATGATGTGAGAATAATAGAACCTACCTTTTAGGGTTATTGTGAAAATGAAATGAATTAATGTCTATAAAAGCTCTTAGCCCTCAGCAGAGAGGAAGCACCTGATATGAATGTTGATGATGGCGATGTTTACGCCCTTACTATTATTCTTCTCTGCCCCAGGAAGCAGGATATATGTTGTGTGCATGTTAAATGTTTGCAATTCAAGGAGTATTTCCATAGCCTCTACTCAAAAACTTATTTTTATATTGAAATATGTTATTCACAAGAATGTTTAAAATGTATCTGTAATAAAATGAACACCTCTGTACCTGTTATCCAGCTTAAGAAATGGAAAGGTTCTAATAAAGTAGAAAGAAGCCTTCTGTGTCTCCCTGCAAGAGGAATTATCCTTAATAATCATAGGACCACTCAGTTTTCTACTTTCTCCTGTGTCAGTTTTGCTAAGTTGTGTTTTTCAGGGAACTCATTCATTTTTTCTTTTCTTAATGGAAAAGCAAGCAAGAATTTATTGACCATAGCAAAAATATCATGGGGCCCCTTAGAGGTTAGGGAATACGAGCCTTGGGGGAAGGAGAGAGAGAAGGGAATGGCAAGGGCGTGCTCCCTGGAGGGATAGTGCCGGGAACTTGTTCATTTTATCTAAATTTTCAGATTTATTGCTCTCAAGTATTTATAATATCCTCTAATTATATCTTTTAAGTCTATAGATTAGTGGGGGTGTTGTCCTTTTTCATTCTAATATTGACACCTGTTGCCTTCTCTTATTTTTGTCTCGTGCAATCTTGCCTGTGGTTTATTATCTTATTAGTCTTTTTCAAAGAACTACTTTTGTTTGTTTGAACAATGGACTTACTTCCCTTTCCAGCCTGATCACCCGGATGCTACAGAGAGATCCTAAGAGAAGGGCCTCTTTAGAAGAGATTGAAAACCATCCTTGGCTTCAGGGTGTGGACCCTTCGCCAGCCACCAAGTATAACATCCCCCTGGTGTCCTACAAGAACCTCTCAGAGGAGGAGCACAACAGCATCATTCAGCGCATGGTGCTCGGGGACATAGCGGATCGAGATGCCATTGTCGAGTATGTTACCACTCATCTGTCTGGGGCCATGGGTCAGATACTTGGAACGGGCTCTCTCTGTACTTGCCAGGGCCTGTGGCACTGTGTGATGGCTAGAGATCCAGCTGACACGGTCATGCCATTTATCTCTAGAGTTCCCCGCCCAGGTCCTGGCTCTTAGGTTTTGTTGTATTTTGTTTATTTTTGTACTAGTGACAAGGGGTGTGTCATTGAGCGCTGTGGCCTTCCTCCCTTCCTTCTGGGGTACAGCCTGCTTTGTATCCCAGTATATGCCTTGCCCATAGCCGTATTCTCTCCATTCCCATGTCCCTCACTGGTTCCCACAGTGAGCAGGGAGAATGGGGCAGCATCTCAAGTCCCCAAAGTCAGGGGTTGGCATGTGGGGGCCAGTCATGCATTTATGTAAGTAGAGTGTTAGTGAACCACAGCCGTGCCCACCCATTGTATGTTTTGTCCACGGTGCATGTGCTCCTGCAGCGTATCTGTGAGACCACATGACCCTCAAAGTCTGAAACACTTGCTCTCTGGTCCTGAAGAGCCCCTGCTGCCACCACCTGGAACCACAAAGCCCACAAGTTATTAACTGAGTCCTGAGCACCACAGAAGGACTTCAGAACCTAAGGGGCTTAGAAATCACCCATCTTTTTAAAATAACCTGAGCAGTTTAGAGTCAAGGATAATATGAAGATACAGTGCTTTGCTTTAGCATTGATTCATTTCCATAGAGGTCCTAGCTTTAAATATGGAACACTTCCACAAAGGAAAAGTCCAACGTTATTTACCCCATTGAAACAGCTGGTACGATGGAAAGGGTGGCTTGCCAAGGACACGCACTTTAGTGGTGTGTAGAAAATGATGGTTCGTTTTTGAGTAGATAGAAGGCTATTTTTGTCTCCCTGAATTGGCTTAATGTTCTTAGCTGAAATAAATGAATAGCTGCCGTGGTGTCACAGCGCCATTTAATTCATGTGAATTCAGTTATAAACCCAAAAGCAGCACTCATCAAGTGGTTCACGAGGTTCCATGTGCCCGTCCACCAGTGAGCATGCGCCCGAGGGAAGCGGGGATCTGGACGCCCGAGCTGCCCTCCCAGGCGGTCTCGGTCTCACTGCGCCCACAGCGTGAGGAGCGTGAGCCCCTCCTCTGTGGGTGACCCTGCATCAGAGACTCGCGTGTGTTGGCTCTCCTGGGCTCTTACTTTGGAGTCTGTCCTCAGCCCGGCCGCCCGCCCGTTAAGCTGTGGCCCAGGTACACGTGAAAAGTGATCCATGTCGCTTCTTTCCTAGTGTTTATTGTGCATTTTCACTAATGACAGGAAGTTCCTGAAAAGCCTGGTTGCGTAGTTTTGGGCCTGATGGGCCCCTGTCGCCTGCTCCTGCTCTTGCCTGGAAGGCCAGCTGCAGGGGAGCAGGTGGGGCCACCTCGGGGGGCCTTGCACCCCCAGCAGCTCCCCAGCCCCGTGGCTGCACTTGGTTCTCAGAGCATCAGTTGTGAAATGGATGAATGAAAACATTGACAAAGAAGATGCTAATGACAGGCATCTTCTATAATAATAATGCATTAATATATAAAATTCCAATAAATGCCAAGAGAGCGTAAGAGTAAAAACTCCCTGATTTTTGTGATTGGTATCAGTGTTTCAGTACACATTCATAGCACCCATTACACACTGCTGATGGCAGCAAGTAAGCCAGCTCAACGAAAACAAACACTTAGACACGGAGTCAAGTTTTCGATAATGTGTACATTCTTGAAGCCTCATTTCCTTTTATGCACCTAAACCTGACATCTAGCCCACATGCCATCAGCATTTGGGATTTTTCTTACTAACGGAATATTTTTATACAGGTTTTTTTTTAGAGTTTCCAGAGTAATCTAAATACTAGTTTTTTTCTTGTTTGTGATCATCCATAATTTTAAAGACTCTAAGCATTGGATTCCATTTGCTTGTACTATACTTTAAAAACATCAGTTCTGCTTGTAAAAATCTGCTGCTGAGGTTTCTGTGCCCTCTCCCTGTTTCTCCAGAGCCCTGGAAACCAACAGGTACAACCACATCACGGCCACGTACTTTTTGCTCGCCGAAAGGATCCTGAGGGAGAAGCAAGAGAAAGAAATCCAAACCAGGTCTGCCAGCCCCAGCAATATCAAGGCCCAGTTTAGGTGAGAAAAAATCTTCACTGATTTTAGTAAGTTAACGTTTTGAAGTAGTGGACTTTGTTTGTTTGCTTGCTTAATGCTTCCTAACTCCGGGGCAAGAGCGTGAACAGCGATGGTGGGCTCCCCACACGCGTGGGGGCTTGGAGCCTTCGTCACCAAGGATGCCGCAGGCTCCTGGGCTCAGGGGCTGCGGCTGCCGGCCTGGCCAGGAACATGTTTGGAGACCCGGGCTCAAGCCAGGGTGTCTGTAGTTTATTTTCATTAAACTCTTCTAGGTCTGACATGTATTAATAAATTCTTTTCTTTATTCTTTTATTCCAGGAACAAGGCCAGTTTTCCCTCAGTGATTTGAAATAACTTTTTAAAATAACAGGGCATTTCTGGGCCGGGATGTTGTCTCAGGATTTCAGGGGTTTGACAGTCAGATGAACCAGCTGATTTATTGGCCGATGACCTGGGGAGATCACTTAACCTCTGACTCAGCTGCTGAGCTGTCTGTGAGGTGGGAGGAATCACACTTCCTGCCTCCTGGGGTGGGGGGGGGCCAGATGAGTTAGGGCCTGTGAGGTGCGTCCAGCCGGCTCCCTGTTCGCTGCCTTTGGTAGGACTGTCACCACCCTGTCTCTTCTTCCCTCGTCCTTCCTGAGCGCTCCACCCTCCTCCCCAGTTTCCTTTTCTCCTGCCATGCTAGCTTTCCGTCTAAAATCAGAGCGTAGGAAGGGTTACTTTTTACATCATTAGGAAATGTATTAGAATTCATATCCAGATAAAGTAACCCATGGAACTGTAGTGATTCAAAAACCAAAGGACGCTCCCAATTCTGAATAATTCTCACTCCTACATCCAACAATCAATGATTATATGTGTGTGAATATACAGAGTGGCCAGATTATTATGATCTCTGAATGCATAATAATCTGGCCACTCAGTGTGTGTGTGTGTGTGTGTGTGTGTGTGTGTGTGTACACACACACACTGTATTAGAGGCCCGGTGCATGAATTCGTGCATGGGTGGCGTCTGGGACATGGGCGGTTGGCCGGCCTGCCTGCTGGTCGAACTCCTGGTTGAGGGGACAATTTGCATATTAGCCTTTTATTATATAGGATATATACACTGAGTGGCCAGATTATTATACATTCAGAGATCATCATAATCTGGCCACTCAGTGTATACTTATTATTTAAAAAGAGGAGGAAAACCGTTGGATTTAAATTCCCTGCAGTCACTTGCCATGCTCGGTTGTTGCTTGGGCTGGAGCGACAGAGGAGAGAGAAGAAAGCAGTCTCGGTGGCTGAAGAAGCAAGAGTGAGAAGTCTGAGCTGGAAGCTGAGTGTAGGAACTTAGTGTCCTGCACGCATTCTTCTGTAATGGAAACTAGGCACGCTGTCTGGTGGCCGCTTGGAAGAGGCCTGGGCCCAGGGAGCCAGGGGACTCTGGGCATGAGACAGAGCAAGAGAGTGACACGGAGAGGGTGGGTCAGCCTCGTCCTGCTGAGCCCTCTGGTGGGAAAGCACAGCCTCTAAGTAGTCGCCCCACGCTGGGCCACCAAGTCGGGAGCCACCCAGTTCTTCTGAAGAAGGAACATTTGGTTTTGAGCTGTTGTCTGTTCAGTGAGACAGAACAGAGCTCGATCTAAAAGTGATCAAACAGTAACTGAGTTAAATTGGTTTTACTTCTGGAAATTGCAAAGCCAATAGCAGCTATAAAGAAGTATCAGAGCCTCCCACACAGTTTCCTTTACCCTCCTGGGGATTCTGGAGTGGAGACGCCCTGCAGGCCTGTCTTCCTCCTGTGTCTGCTTCCTTGCCTTCTCTTTACGGCACTGTGACTTCCGTGTCCAGACCCTGGGCCTGGCTTGGCTCTGTTGCTGAGGGTGCCTAATGGTCAGCATGACCACTATAGCTGCAGCCCTCACCCATCCTGTTTCCGGCGTGGGGAAGGGAGGGGAGAAGCGCTTTATCAGGCCGAGCCCCTCCCCATCCTTCTTGAATGGACTGGCTGCTGCTCTGGCAAGTCAGTACCTCGCCCCCCGCCATGGACTCCCCAGTGGTCGTGGGGTGATGTTCTGGTGGCTGCTCAGCCTGGAAGCACAGTGTGTGCGGCTGCTCTGTGGGACCTCGAGGCTCACCGGGAGTGGGGGGCAGACGACTTGTCCAGAGACACTGCTTGACCTCAAAAACATGATCGGACACTCAGCTTCTGTAAACCACCACGCAGTGACGACAGCAAATGGCCCTCCACCCTCGAGGGAATGTGATACGGCTCTGAGTTGGGGGCAGGATGTCGGTTATAAATTCCTATGAGTTTTACCAAGCTATAGATTTAATTAGGTGTTATTTCTAGGATCACATAACTGGTGTGAAATGAAAATGTCACTGTGTGGAAGTGGCTGTTGTAAATGTGTCTGGCATCTGCTGGTCCCCTGGGCAGGGAGGACAGCTGAGAATTCCAAGACGTTTATTCAAAACAAGCCAGAGGCCTCATTTTCAAAAGTCTTTTTCTTTAGTTACCAAGTAGGGTTCTTGTTACTTGAGTGATTCCAGATTGGGGAATAAAATCAAAGTTTACGTCATAGTGGATTTTGCTATCCAGTACTCTTGCGTGAGCATTTAAAATAGAAGTACTTATATTTTGCTTATTGCATTTTTTTATTGGTGAGGAGATTCATATATGCCAGCATTCACTGGCTCTTCTCTCCAACATTCTCATGTTCAATCCATTCAGCTATTTCCATTTATCTTTGTAAATACCAGACTTTTACAAAAAGGAGGACTGGAAATTTCAGGTGAATCTTCTTAGCAATACTCCATCAAAGGCTGTGATCTAAGACCCAGAGGGACAGAGTGTGTGGTGTTCAGGTTTTGCTTTGGTGGTGACACCCATGTGCTTTTAAAAAATGTTTTTCTTGGAGTATAAACTGTTGTATAGAAGAGGCGCCCTTTGCAGACCTTTTCTGATAGATGGGACCAAGTTTTTTGGCCAACGAGCACAGACTGAGCTGCATTCAGAACCCGCGTGCCCTTCAGGTGTCCTTGCTGACGTTCACAGGGGGTTGAATGACTTTGCATGGCTGCCATTTCTTCTTTTCTTTTAAGTGTGCGGATTTTGTCCCAGGAAGTTGTGTATAATGTACTTTAACACAGTCTGCATGTGATCACATGGCGTGTCCCTTTCCCGTCTGTTACACAGGCAGTCGTGGCCCACCAAAATCGACGTGCCCCAGGACCTGGAGGATGACCTCACCGCCACTCCTCTGTCCCACGCGACCGTCCCTCCGGCTCCTGCGCGGGCTGCCGACAATGTCCTCAATGGCCACAGGAGCAAAGGCCTGTGTGACACGGCCAAGAAAGATGACCTCCCCGAGTTGGCTGGACCGGCATTGTCCACGGTGCCACCGGCGAGCCTGAAGCCCGCGGCCAGTGGGCGGAAGTGTCTGTTCCGGGTGGAAGAAGATGAAGAGGAGGATGAGGAGGACAAGAAACCCATGTCCCTCTCCACACAAGTGGTCCTGCGCCGGAAGCCCTCGGTGACCAACCGGCTGACCTCGAGGAAGAGCGCCCCGGTGCTGAACCAGATCTTTGAGGAAGGGGAGTCCGACGACGAGTTCGACATGGATGAGAACCTGCCTCCCAAGCTGAGCAGGTTAAAGATGAACATCGCCTCCCCGGGGACGGTTCACAAACGCTACCACCGGAGGAAAAGCCAGGGCCGCGGCTCCAGCTGCAGCAGCTCGGAGACCAGTGACGACGACTCGGAGAGCCGCCGGCGGCTCGATAAAGACAGTGGCTTCACCTACTCCTGGCACCGCCGGGACAGCAGCGAGGGGCCGCCGGGCAGCGAGGGCGACGGCGGGGGCCAGAGCAAGCCCGGCAACAGCAGCGGCGGGGCGGACAAGGCCAGCCCCAGCGAGAACAATGCGGGTGGGGGCAGCCCCTCGGGCGGCTCGGGTGGCACCCCGGGGGGCACCTCGGGCAGCACACGCCGCTGCGCAGGCCCCACCAACTCCACGCAGCTGGCCTCACGCAGCGCTGGGGAGCTGGTCCAGAGCCTCAAACTCATGGGCCTCTGCCTGGGCTCTCAGCTCCACGGGGGCACCAAGTACATTCTTGACCCGCAGCACGGCCTGTCCTTCTCCAGTGTCAAGGTCCAGGAGAAGTCCACGTGGAAGATGTGCATCAGCTCCGCGGGGAACCCGGGCCAGGCCCCCGTGGTGGGCAGCCTCAAGTTCTTCTCCGACCACGTGGCGGACAGCACCACTGAGCTAGAACGGATTCAGAGCAAGAACCTGAAAAATAACGTGCTCCAGCTACCTCTGTGCGAAAAGACCATCTCTGTGAACATCCAGCGGAACCCCAAGGAGGGGCTGCTGTGCGCCTCCAGCCAGGCCACCTGCTGCCACGTCATCTGACTGCGGCCGCCTGGCCACTCGCACGCTTCCTGCTCAAAGCAGTGAAGACCGGCTCCCTTCACTGTTTCCTTTCTGGTTTTACTCTTCTAGCGGGCAGTTATTTATTACGTTTTCCTCTGTTCGCCTGGCGCTGTGACAATGCATGGTCTTGGTGCATGCTGCTGCTAGACACTGCTTTTCTGTTCCAGCCGAAAAGTCAACCTCTTGTGTCACTTTTACATTCAGAATTTTAGTGTGGATGATCAGGATTAAATTAAAATGTATATTTGGAACCTAATATAAATGGAGCACTTAGAAATGTGATGTTCCGCACTTAACCTAGACAGAGAAAACATGCTTGTATTTCCTTGTTGAAAAATCTAAATTCCTGTCCTGACCTTCTGTTACACGGAGACTCCGTGCTCTGGGCACACTCTGGTGTCCGATACAGAACCAAAGCAATAACGGTGAGATGCCGACAGGCCTGGAGCCCGCGGACGTGCCTGCCAGCTTTCCGAGGCTGCGCCGGACAGAGTACAGCCAACGTCTGCACTAGAACCTTAAACCGAGATTTCAACATACCCACACCTGTTTGTCTTAAGCTATAGTGTGAAAAAAGTTTGGGCTCTTAAAAATTAACTGGAAAAGATTTTCTTGTTTTGTAATAGGTGAGATAAAGTACTTAGATTTATACGGCAGCTTCCCCCGTAGTGGTAAATGACAAGCAGACAATCTTATTTTGTAATGTGTGAACTGATGATGTCTTAACTCTACTTATAGAGTGTGTCTGTTTAACAGAACAAAATGACGCTCATGTGAACTCCTTCCCGCAGGGCACAGCCCAGGGTTTCCTTCAGAACCATGTAGATAGAAGAAACTGTAGGGCCTAACGTGGAGGCAGAGTGCACACAGAGGTGGGCAAAGTCAAACCCCGGTCAATGGAAAAAACATATATAAACACACACACATATATACATGGATTGATTTTTACGAGGTTGGTAATTAGGTTGTCTCTTTTGTTATTCCCATGTTATATTTTAGCTCAATTAGCTATGACAATTGGCTAATCAAAAAATACACATAAAAGGGTAGAATCCACACAATCAGCGAACAAAACTGCACAAAACCTGCTTCAGTTTTGTGTTTTTGCCGGAAATATTTTTCACTTTGCCTTCCTGCCAAAACAGTAATCAAGGACTCTTGCTTTAAACTATTCCTGCACAGAGACTCCTTCTGACCAGATAATCATCTTTGGAGACACATGGTGTCTGTGGGGCACAGTGTATTGCACACTGCTGATTGCGGAAGGGGCCAGATGCTCCTTTTCTCTGCTGTGCCCCGAGGGGTCTTAGATGCTGAGCCACACTGGTGATAGGATGCGGCTGGGCCCGGGCCTCCCACGCTCGTCAGCCTCCGGTGAGGTGTCTGGTCCACACGGTGGCAGAGCACCAGGGGACGGCACTCCATTGGGCACGGTTCCTCCAAGAATACACTGACCTTGCTACTTGAGTATCCATCTGTTTTACTCAGAACTCTGAATTTCACTGTATACTTACTAGACTAAGTAAAGATGATACTTCAAATACTTTTTACTTTCTAGACCTAGGCTAGATGTGTTTTAAGCTATAGCTCTAGTTCAATGTGATATTTATAATTGAAAGCTATGAGAATAGGTGTGTGGGTGAAGCCATAGAACACATTTGCTTGAAATTCTTGAGCAGGGATCTTATAAAGGGCCAGATATAAGATGTGTGGTTCACATAGACAGTGAGCGTAACATCTGTATTAAACATAGGAGAGACGTTTATAAAGGGCATTGGCAATAAACTCTTTGTTGCAGCTGTTTTCCAAGTAATGTAAATACTTTTTCCTGTGATTATGTATAGCCTTGGAATGGCACATTTGAACCCGTATGTGTTCGGTTTTCATTGTGTTTTTTATATTCAGATGTATATATGGTGCTCACTTTAGGATCAGCAGTGTTGACCATTTATGCTGCATAGCTGTATTATAGCCTTATTAGTTGTGTGTGGTTGGTTGGCCCTCTGGGTAGACAGATGTTAGTCTGAGTGGTGTCTTACTCATTTGTTCCTAAGTGAATGACTGTGCATGTGTTGTATGTCATCGTATGTTGTCCCATAAAAGAGAGGGAGCGAATAACCATTACATTAAGATAATATTGGACCAAACTACTTACTTGCTCTAACAGTTTCTTGTACCCCTTAACCTGTCTTCAGAAGTTGCATAGAGTTACAGTAGTGTGTAAATTAAATATTGTGGACAATTCGTCTTGTATTTTTCTGTATGTGTGTGTACATATATACATATGTGTGTATATATATATAAATATATATATAAAAATATGTACTTCTGACAATTCTATCTGTATTTAAAGATGTGACAATCTTGACACCGACTTTAAGAATAGCCGTGAGACTGAATCAAATTAAAGGTATTTCTGCCACGTAAGAGCTGATGTGTGTGAAGAGCATACAGAATGGTCAACTGACCTGGTCAGTTGCGTGCACTGCGGGTTGATTTTCCTCATTGTGTGAACATGGACAGGTCTGTGACAAGTGGGAGAAAATCCAGACAATAAAGTGGCATATTGGTGTTCAGCAATAGAACGGCGTCCCCTGTTCTGTTTCTTCTGTGTCCCACCCCTCGAGTGGGTGGCATCTCGCTGTGGCAGGTGCTCAGGAGTGGGGGTGGGAGGAGCCAAGGCGCCCTTCACGGCTCCACACCCCGAGGTCTTTATCTTGACTGGACCGTGGAGACCTCCAGGACGATGCTGTCCCTCTCCACCCCACCCCCGGCCTCACGCTGGGGAAGGGGTGCTCTTCGCAGTTAGTTCGTTGGTGTGTGGCCTCGTGATCCACCACAAAATGGCAGTTTCCCTTGAGCCTGTGGCACCCGTGTCGCCGACAAGGTCGCAGAAATGATGGCCTCCCTTCCACAGTGCTGTGAACTTCCTCAGGGGAAGGGGACACGCCACAGTGTCAGGCTCTGCCCCCCTCCCCCACTGCTGTCGCCCGGTTACACCTGGGAGTGCTGAGGTGTCCAGGCAGGAGGGGCAGAGCTGGGTGGGTCCAGGTCTGCTGACCCTTGGGGGCAACCTCACCCCAACCCCCCAGTCTCAAATAGGCACAGGCCTGATTTTTCGAGAGTGAGTGGGAGGGAGGGGGACAGACAGAAACCTCCATGTGAATGGGCAGGGAGATCAGCTGCTGGGGTTCACATCTGGAACCCACTGCCCACACCCACTGTGATCATGTGACTGGGGGAGACGGTGAGCTGGGTCCGAGGCGCCCAGGCTGGGATGCGAGGAAGCTCCTGGCTGAGGACCATAGTGGCGGGGACCACGTGCTGGTTTAAATCAGGAGAATGTTCTAGAAAGCGTTTCTTAAGTCTCAAACCACCACTGAATGCGAACATGGGCCTTGATGCCTCAAACCAAGCAGAGGCAGGCATGCTGGCAAGCGCAGTGGCCTGGCAGGACCAACTGGGCAGCCAAGAGTGGCAGACGGGGGCTGGCTCCCCAAAACATGATGCTTGACGGGCTGAGGCCACTCCCATCCTGATGGGGAGGGACTCGGGCCGGCCCTGAGGGAGGGGACAGGTCTAGACTGAAGCCCTCATTTCTCCCTGCTCGTCCGCCGACCCCAGTGGCCAAGGCACCTGCATCTTTCTGAGTGGAAGTGCCCACCGCCCCAGTGTCCCGGCTGTGAGGGACATCGCCCCGGGGTGGGGTGGGGGGCGAGAGGAGGGGGGGCGGGTAAAGGGGAGGGGTAGGGGGTGGCTGTTTCACAGGCAGAGTGTGTACAGCTGGCAGAGAAAGGAAGCCAGGCCCTGCCCTTGCAGGTGGTCCTTGTGCCTGGACCACAGGCGGGGAGCAGCGGGCTCCAGTCGCTGCCTTGTGTCTGGAGGGTCGGACCCCGGTGACCCACACTGTGCCTGTGAGAGGTCCAGCCCACGGCACAGCTGGGGGACGCGGCAACCCTGGCTAAGGCCCCTCCTCCGCAGGTGTCAGCCACACCAGGAGCCAGGCGTGGCAGCTGGCTCTCTGCCTGGCGCCGTGTGCATGGAAGCAGCCCCCGCAGCCCTTGCCAGGCACCCCGGGGCAGGCCCCCGTGGTAGCAGGGCCTCCCGAGAACGGCCGAGCTCTGGCTGCAGGCTGTGGAAGTGGCACCAGGTGCACAGCCCCGCGCTCAGCCTCCCCACTTAGGCTTCACCTTGAAGGACCTGCCCCCAAGCCCCTCCCAGAACCCCAGGGGCCATCACAGTCCACGCGTGGGAAGTAGGAGCCAGAGAGGTGCCTTTAATAGCTGATACTATTGCTTCTGCTCATCAAGTGTCTTAACATATTGCAAAATAGAACCAGGAGAGGTAGAGTTGTCGGGAATTGGAACCCTGCCTCTTGTCCACCCCTCACTCTGAACTGAGGCTGGGCAGAGCCCCCTTCAGAATGGCTCGCACCCGGGCCGCCACCCCGCCCCACGGATCCCTGGGTGGCGGTGGGGTGGGTGTGACTGTCCCGTGAGGGGCACCACGGAGAGCTGGTGGTTGGTCCACACGAGAGGCTCAGGGCAGCAGGTGGAGTGCAGTGTGTGGAATGGAGTGTGGGGCTTGGGCAGAAACCCGGGGGAGCGGGGGCAGGGCGGGGGGAGGGGAGGGTGCGGAGCTGCCAGGAGCTGGGGCCCAGCCGCCCTCTTCAGGGCCCTGAACTGGGACACTGCGTTGGGAAGAGTGGGTGCTGCCACGGAGAGCTGTTGTGTCTGGCCGAGCCTTGGGTCTGGGCTGGGAGCCGCTCAGCCACTCGGGTGCCCCTCTGCCTCGTTCAGGTCGCCTTCTCCTTCCCGCCTTCCTCCTTCAGGTTCTCGGCCACCAGCTTCATTTGCTGTTGAGAGAACACAGGATGAGCCACGCCAGCCCGAGTGGTGGCACCTCGATGGTGGCAGGGCTCCCACCTTCTGCGGGAGGCCCTGGACAACGTGTTCCTTCACTGTCAAGGCACCCCGAGACGCTGTGACCCCCTGATGCTGCCCGAGGCTTCCTGTAAGTGCCTGGCCTGCTTCTGGACCGGACAAGATGGGGCCCAGTAGAGTGGGTGGAAATGTATGAGTCAGCTCGGCGGGATTTTAAAGGCACTGAAAGGAGAAGCAGCTGGTGTGACCTGCTTCCTGGACCTGGGATCAGGGGAGGCAGTGCAGGGGTCTGAGCATGGACGGGCCAAGTCCCTGCTCTGCCTCTTGAACTGAGCGAACGTGGCCATTTGACCTCTGTGAGCCTGGTGCCATGTCTGCCCCGGGGGCATAGTCTGCAGGTGGCCGTGGGGATTACTGTACATGAGGTCCCTGGTCCAGAGCAGAGGCTCCCAAACAGCAATTTTACTAGCCCTTCGTCCCCACAGCCACAGCGCCCACAGCCCTGTCCACTGCCATGGGGACAACCTATGAAGCCCCTCCCCGGGGCAAAGCCAGGCTCAGAGGGAGGGGCCTGCACCCCAGGGTCGAGTCACCCAGGGAGGAAATCCTGAGCTCCACCCTGGAGCCCCGCAGGCCCCAGCCTCCTCTGTCCCGGGGGTGCTGACAACAGGACTACCAGCTACTCTGGAATTTGGCTTAAAACACAGGCAGAGATTTCTGCTATTTATTTACTAGTGACCCGGTGCACGAAATTTGTGCACATTAAAAGGGAATTAATTAGAGGAAATAATTTAATATTGCTATTTGCCCTTTCTCTATAATAGAAGTGTCAGAGATGAAAGAAAATTAGTAAAATGTGTATGAAAACCTTCCTCCTGTCAGAGTCTGGGGCGCACCATGGAACCCAGAGTCAACTCCCCACCCACCTACATGCGCCTCAAAATTGCATGAGACCCAGACACAGCTGGCCCCTGCCCCCACTGGGCTAGATCAGGGGTGGGCAAACTTTTTGACTCGAGGGCCACAATGGGTTCTTAAACTGGACCGGAGGGCCGGAACAAAAGCATGGATGGAGTGTTTGTGTGAGCTAATATAAATTCAAAGTAAAGGAGCGGAGGGGAGAGCAAGAGAACCCTCCGCTCTTTCTGCTCCGCGGGCCGGATAGAACAGCCGAACGGGCCGGTTCTGGCCCGCGGGCTGTAGTTTGCCCGCTGCTGGGCTAGATCCAGACCTGGCCAATCCCACCCTTGTCAAGCCCTGCCTGGCAGGGGACGTAGCCTCAGGTCCCCTGGCCCGGCGCCAGGACAGGGGGCATGGCTTGAGGTCCCCCAGCCCAGACTGGGGCAGAGGGCATGCCTTGAGGTCCCCCGTCAAGCCCCGCCAGGTGGGGGGGCACAGCCTCAGGTCCCTGGTCAAGCCCTGCTGGGTGGGGGCGTGGCCTGAGGTCCCCCATCAAGCTCCCCGGGGGTGTGGTCTGAGGTTCTCCGGCCTGGTGCTGGGGTGGAGGGTGCGGCCTGAGTTCCCCTGACCCAGAAATGGGGGTGCACCTTGAGGTCCTCTGTCAAGCCCTGCTGGGTGGGGAGCATGGCCTGAGGTCCCCTGTCAAGCCCAGCCAGGCAGGGGGGCGCAGACTCAGGTCCCCTGGCCTGATGCTGGAGCGGGGGGGCATGGCCTGAGGTCCCCGGTCAAGCCCTGCTGGGCAGGGGGTGTGGTCTGAGATCCCCTGGCCTGGTGCTGGGGTGGGGGGTATGGCCTGAAGTCCCCTGTCAAGCCCCACTTGGTGGGGGGCATGGCCTGAGGTCCCCCAGCCTGACATTGGGGCAGGGGCAGCAGCCAGAGGTCCCCTAGCCCAGCACCAGGACAGGAAGTGCACCTTGAGGTCCCCCGTCAAGCCCCGCCAGGCGGGGGATATGGCCTCAGGTCTCCTAGCCTGGCGCCGGGTGGGGGGCATGGCTTGAGGTCCCCCAGCCTGATGCCAGGGCGGGGGGCGCAGTCTGAGGTCCCCTATCAAGCCCTGCTGGGTGGAGGATGCAGCCTGAGGTCCCCTGTCAAGCCCCACCAGGTGGGGAATTTGGCCTGAGGCCCCCTGTCAAGCCCCATGGGGGCAGGGGAGGGCGTAGCCTCAAGTCCCTGCTGATTGCTCGTTAAGGCTCCTTATGGGAACTTGGCTTCAGCTGTGGGTGCAGCCATCTTTGTGTGTGGTCAATTAGCATATTCCCCCTTTATTAGATAGGATGGGAAAAGCAGAACTCGGAGACCAACCTGCTGGTGCTCTGGGAACCCCGCTGCCCCGTTTGGAGCCCCCGTGCCACATGGAGCTGGACCTGGCGCCCCGTTCTCTCACTCTCGGGGGAGGAAGCCCTTCCACAGACTGAAGCAAAGCCTGGGCCTCTTCACCCCGGTCCACCTCTCGGGAGGCCCCACTTCACGGGGACGGCTCTCCCCTTTCTGAGTCTGCTCTGTCTCCACAGGGCGGGGCAGAGATGGGCTCCTGGAGGCTGACCCCTCCATCTGGATTGAGAGGACTGCCTGGCCCTGCCATGGCCACATGGAAGCTGGGTCCAGTGGATGGCGTGTGATGGGAAGGGGACTGGGCGGGGTCACGGTGACCAGTCTGCAGGTGGGGCAGCGTTTCCGCAGGCCTAGAGCAGAGGGTGGCATGAGAGCGACACTGGCCTCAGGATGTGCCTGCCCCAGTGACCACAGCTGCCCTGAGTACGTGGCTTCAGCCTGACAGGACGATGCAGACCGTGACAGAGAAACAGAGTTGGGTGCCCCGAGTCTCCCAGCAGTCACTGTGTGCGTCTGCGCCTTCTCTGTCACTACACTCCCTGTCCTCACCCGAGCCCATTCGGCCTGAAGCGAAAGATCCCCAGAAAACTAACATTCAGCCTATCTTCCAGCCGGTGTCATCAGACACTTATGAGACCTTAAAAATTCATCTTTTATGAGAGAGAGAGGGGGGGGGGGAGAGAATATCTATTTCCAGATTTGACAAGTTACCATAAGAAGCTGTTTACACTGACCAAACTGGAACCGTCGAGGACAACAGTCCCTAGCTGTCCCAGAATCCTCCAGCCGCACTTCCCCAGCATTCCACGTGGGGAGGAAAATCGGTGTGGGTCGGATCAAATGCGTTCTGATTCAAAGGAGCCTTGGAGGCTCTTTGTGAGTTGCAGCTGCCCCCCCCCCCCGCCTCCGCCCCCCATTTGTGTGGGTAGCTGCGCTGGGAGCCCCTGGGCACCAGGCAGCACTGCCAGAGGGGCCCCCTGCTCCACAGTGGGGGGGGGGGGGGGAGGGATGGGCCCATTTGATGGATTCTCCCCCCGGCACCTCCGGCCCAAGGGACTTCAGTGTAACTTTTTGGAGTTGCCCCTTCTCTCAGGCCCAAGGTTGGCTGGCAGGGGGCTACCCAGGCCAGGAGGAGGGACTCAGCACCCTCTTAGCTGGGCACCTTCTCACCTGCAGAGCCGGCCTGTGCAGGACAGGTCCTAAGAGGATGGGCATGTCAGGAGGTCACAGGTCATCTACACTGAACTGCACTGCTCACAGCAAAGGTAGGACGCGGGCCACAGCTCTGTCAGGCCTCAGGCCAGGTGCCAGGCTCCGTCTGCACGGAGCACCTGCCTGCACTCCGGCCTCTCCTCCCATCCTAGAGCAGGGCTGCTTGGAAGCCAACCCGTGAGCAGCTGTGTGTTGGGCCAAACCACCCCAGCCCCTCCCTCCATGGCTGGGTCCCTCGGGGCTGGGTCTGTGATCCAATCCCCAAAGGGAATGTCGCCTGGGAGCCTTCGCCCGGCTGTGGGAGGGACTGGGGCTTGTACCTCTCCGTCTCTTTTAAAACAAATCTGGCTTCTTTGGGATTCTTAAATTAAAACCTTATTAAACATAAGCAGGATAACAGTGCTCACTTCTTTCCTACAAAAAGCATCAGATGGAGAATAAAATCCTCCCCAGCTCATGACTCATTACACACTCATGTTCTCAATCACTCTTTAAACGGCACAGACTGGGTTTTTGCATCGTTATTAGTAATGATCATAATAGGGACCTCATCACTAAGTGTTGGCCAAAGCGCAGCTGAACCTGAGCGCGTGCATAACTATACCACGCCTGTTCCCCTGTTCCCCCCCCCCCCCCCACATGGCCATGCCCATGCACCTGACAGGGATGAGCAAGGCCTCCTGTCTGTGTCCCTGACAAGGCCTGAGGCAGACCCTCGCTGGCCGGGCCACAATCAGCACTGGAATCCCCCATGCACAGCACTCAGGAGATCATGACCCATCGTTGACATTATTACCCCATTTGGAATCTGTTAGCAGCTACTCCATTACCCCTCCCCCAGAGCAACAGCAACCCACAGAGGGTCTCCACCTGTGCCTTCCTCGCCCTGCTCACCGGGCCTCACTGCAGCTGGCTCTCTCGGTGGCTGGGAAGGAGCGGGGCTGCTGGCCGCTGGAGCTTGGCTGTCCTGGGGCAGCAGCTCAAACAGGAACTGGCTTCTCTGGCCAGTTCAGTTTCAGCATCACCAGTTCAGTTTTAGCATCAATGCCTGGGGCCTAGGGCCTGCCCCGCCCCTCCTGCTAGTCTCAGGTGCATAGGCCTGTGACAGAGTGACAGAGTGTGGTAATCCCCAGTCCCTACATCTCCAGCCCCCTCCACTGGGATTTAAGGGGCTGGGGTGTAGCCTGGACACCAGCGTTTTTTGCAAGCTCCTGGCGACTCTATCCCATAGGTGGGTGAACCCGACCGAAAGGCGGCCTCTTCTCCAGCTCTGCCCAGAGGAGGGGGCTGGGCAGGATGGGACCTGATGGGGGCCCCCCCTCCCACATGGCCGTGCCCATGCACCTGACAGGCACGAGCAAGGCCTCCTGTCTGTGTCCCTGACAAGGCTAAGAACCGTGTCTGAGGTCGTGCAGCCGAGTCAGGGCAGAATTAGGTGAGGGTCCGGCAATTCAGGTGAAAAGAGGAGGTAAAGAACAGGCCTTCGGAAGTACCATGTTCTGACAAAGGCCTTTTATTGGTTAGATCTGGGGCAGGTTTGCCTCAAAAGGCAGTATTCTGACACTGACAAAATGCTGCAAACGCCAGCTCTGCCCGGACCGGCGATGCCAGCGGAGCAGCGGTGAAGGGCAGGAGGGCAGAGCAGTCCCTCGGGCTGTCCGGGGAGGGACAGCCACCGCCTCGCCCTCTGGAGGGGTGGGCTGGTTCATTCTGATGTTTGACAAAATGTAAAAACATGCTGACAACCAAATGTGCTGGTGCTCTGAAGCCCACCTCCCACCCCTGCGTCCCCATCTCAGGGGCCACTCCCACCTGGCTACTCAAGACCAAAACCTCAGAGGTCACCGTGGGTGCTCTGCGCCCAGTCTGCCCCTGGGTCCTGTGGACACCACCTGCCAGGCACACCCCAGTCTCCTCACCCCCCAGCCCCACCTTAGAGCTGCCGCCTTCGTTACCCTGAACCCCCTCCCAGACTCTCCCACGCTTGTCCAAAAGCAGCTTAAGCCACATTTTAACACAGGACCAGAACGTGCCACAACACGGGCTTCCACAGGCTCTGGACTGAAGCAGGTCCCCACTTTTCTCTGTAGCAGTGTCACCTGTCACCCCCACATCCCTCTATCTTAATCCCTGTACTCCATTCACACTATCAGGGATTTTTTGTTGTTAATCCTCACCTGAGGATATTCCCCCCCCCCTTTTTTTAGAGAGAGAATGGAAGGGAAGGGGAGAGAGAGAGAGACATCGATTGACTGCCTCCGGCACCTGCAGGGTATCAAGCCTGCAGTGGAGGTAAGTGCCCTGCAGTCCACGGGCCGACACTCTATCCACTGAGCTCAAGCGGCCAGGGCACTATGTTTTACTTTTTCCTGCTTTAAATGCTCTGTCCCACCTCGTGTGCCATCTCCCTCCTGAGAGCAGGCACCTACCGCAGCTCTGACAATAGGGGCGTGGGGGGTGCTCTATAAATACTTGTGGAGGCGGGCCCACCAAGCTTCGGGCCTATCGCAGCACCCACAGAGGTTCTGACTGGGCGGTGGTCTGAGCATGGTAGGCTGGGCAGGTCCGGCCTCCTTTCTTGTGTATGTAAATGGACACACCCATGTTCTCCGAGTCAGGATCACTCTCTGGACCGCAGATTTGTCTATCACATGTATGGGGCCATAGAAACACGCCGGAGCGTGCACTTTATGTCAGAAGTTCCAGGGTTTTGGAGTTCCCGACAGTTACCTGCCCTGGCAACAACGCAGACCTGGCCCCCGCACCCCGCTCCCCCGAAGACTCTCACTCAGTGGGGACTTAGGGCGTCAGGGGTGGCTCTGGGGAGGGGGAGGGTGTCTGCAGTTACAGCTGGTGGAGGAGGAGAGAGGAGGAAACTCAGGGGCCATCAGGAAGGTGGTCCAAGTATCAGCTTGGTCCCAGCTGGAAACTATGGCTCCGCCAAGAAGGTGGAGACCCAGCTGCAAGACGGGGGCGGGCGGCTCGTGCAGCCGGTGCGATGCCCGTGCTCACATGTCCAGCTCCTGCACGAGGTCGTTACCCCGGGGAGGACAACGTCAGCTCAGCATCTAAGAAAACGTTTTCACGTCGACTTAAGTAAGCTTCTGAGCCCTGCGTTCTCTGCATATCTGGGTTTCAGAGCAAAGTTTTCAAAAGCAGAAGTGAGCCTTCACAGGTGCTTTTGAGAATGCAAACTGCTTTCTAAGGAGAGAGGGGCCGTGGAAGCCCGAGGCTTGCTTTCCAACCACTTCTAGTGCCTGTGGGGCAGGGAGCCAGTGCGATTGATTGGCTACAGCCGGCTGTTAAATCTGGGCTGTTAATTATTACTACCTGCCAAAGCTACAGGCCGTGAGGTTCTACAGATGGCTGGACATGCTGAACCCCGAATGCTAACAGAAAAAGACAAAGCAAAGCTGATGAGAGAGGGAGCCGCCTCGCTGGATCTGGGAAACATTATGAGGTGCCAACAGCCTCCACCAGCGCTACTCGTCACCTCTGTCCTTTTACACCCATCACTGGGTGCTGGCATTTTCTAGAAGCGACGGCACCCTACATGCGGTCCTTTCCATCTATCCAAAATACACGTGAGACCACTGAGCAACCGATGTGGCAGGCCCTTCCCGGGCAGCCCCAGGTTTCAGCAGGGGATGGACACACGCCATCGACGGTGCCCCACAGGCTGTGAGACTCCGTGGGTGTGTCCAGAGCGCCAGCCCCGGGCTCCACACGTGTTCCTCTGTGCCCGCTTCCTGGGAATCTTGCTACTTTCCTCCCAGCTTGCCCATGTCCTGCATTTCTAATTGTCCTTGTACATCGCAACATTTTCCTCCTGCTTTGTTGACATAACTTTTCGTGTCTATTATATTTCATTATCACACTGTAATGTGATCACAGTGGCCAATAGCTAGATCACATTACATGCCAGGCACTGTTCTAAATGACACATACATCCACTCCTTTGCTCATATTCACCCTGTGAGAGACATGCCATTATCATTTTAAAGGCTAGAGATGTGAGGCACAGAGAGGCTGAGAAACCTGCCCGAGGTCACACAGCTCATAGAAGGTTTGAGCCCTTGCCTGAGGTGCATCCAGGTGCTGTCCTGGGTTTGTACTGTCATCACAGCACCCAGCTATCCACGGGCCACCTGTGCTGCGAGATTCCGGTTCACACTCAGCGGGACCACACTGCCATCCCACCGGGGTTTGCCGGGACTTTTTGGATTCCTGGTGAGGCTTCAATTTTGTCCTGTCCCACCCAGCTCAGATTTTTGTGTTTCTCCTACATCTCTAAGTCAAGGGAGTCTGGGTCTAGAACACATCACACTAACCCCTAACCTGACATGAAAGCACAAATTTCAGCAAGATTTTAAAACTCCAGAAAGTTTAGGAGTTAATTTTAGAAAAGAAATCATGTTCGCCCTAGCCCAGTGGTTGGCAAACTCATTAGTCAACAGAGCCAAATATCAACAGTAACAATGATTGAAATTTCTTTAGAGAGCCAAATTTTTTAAACTTAAAACTATATAGGTAGGTACACTGTTATTTACTTAATTAGGGTACGCCTAAGCTGGCCTTTGCTAAAAACGTCCTCAATCTGATTGAGGTACGTTCACTGAGGTCGACACTTTCCAAAGAGCCGTATGTGGCTTGCGAGCCGTGGTTTGCCGACCACAGCCCTAGCTGGTTTGGCTCAGTGGATAGAGCGTGGGCCTGTGGACTGAAAGGTCCCAGGTTCGATTCCAGTCAAGGGCACATGCCTGGGTTGTGGGTTCGATCCCCAGTTAGGGGGCGTGCAGAAGGCAGCCAATCAATGTTTCTCTGTCATCATTGATGTTTCTCTCTCTCCCTCTCCCTTCCTCTCAGAAATCAATGAAAATACATTATTAAAAAAGAAATCATTTTCCCCTTAAAGAAAGGCTTCTAAAGGGCGCAAAAACAAGAAAGTGTGGGAAATACAGTGGGAAGTTAGTTGGCAAATCACAGATGGGAGAACTGCTGAAACCCAGAGAAGAGGCCAGCGATGGGGGACGGCTGTGGAACGTCTCCAGCGAGGAAAACGCGAAGAGCGGGAAGCCTAACGCTGAGGATGACGTGCAATGGACTAAACAGGTAAAGGGGAGAGCAAATATTAATACATTTTTCAGGAACGAGAAATGTTCCAGAAGGATGTCTCCTTCATTAGACGTGAGAAAACTGGCAACAGAGGTTACTTAACGGCAGCTGAATTGAGTGGATGCATTTTTGGAAACATCCAGATGTGAATGTGGAGAACAGGAACCGTGGGCTCCGGGTGCCCTGGGACATCCCCAAACGGGGCAGCAGGGCAGGGCCCGAGGCCAGGCCTGGGGGAAAGGTGCTCGCACTTGGTCTTCTCAGGGGCCCAGGTCCGTGTGGCCCCCACCATGGAGGATCAGGTCAGAATGCAGACAGAATCTGCAAAACGGAATTGCAATTGGAAATAAAGAGAATCAGTGTCCCCAAGATCAAAAGCAAGCTATGACTAATTATAAGGAAGCCAAACAATGTAAATATGTAAGAACGATGACTGACAATTTCGGAAGGGCTATCGGTCGTGCTCCTCATGACCACATAACTAAGAGGGTGACAAAGGCCAGGGGGGGGAGACACAGACGGGATGTCCCCCAAGGGCAGGACAAAAAGACGGATGAAGGTCACACCAATTCTGTGTAAGAAAGGGGAAAGCATTTCCTATAGACACGCAAATAATCATGTGAAAATAGCACGTGATCACTGGTCCCAAATCAGAGGGAAAATGACCACGTGCCTTTCCCTTTTGAAGGCGCCTTTCACTGGAGTGACCAGCTCTCTGGGGGAGAGGTCACCTTGCAGTGAACGCAGGGGAGCGCCTCCATCCAGGCTCGGCTACAATGTGGCTGTTGATCAGAAGAGAGGGAGGTGGGCAGTCTGATGGGTCACCACCAGCCGTGAACTGGCACATCCAGTGATGTTATCAGGACATGGATCCGGGCGCTCAGACCACCCAGACGACCAGCAGCCTCCGGGCTGCAGGAGGCACCTCCTGGACAGGACTTTCTCAGCATCGCTCGCTTGGGAGTGGCCACTCTTGATCTGCCTGTTGGCAAAGGCCCAGGAGGAAGGGTGTGCCGGGCCCTCAGGACATCACTCCCTTCCTTTCTGGAAGCCCAGGAAGCGGGGGTGGGGGGGCCAGCGCTCTTCTCTCGCAGCACATGGGCCGAGGTCAGGGCCAGCAAGGTCCCGTGGGAGATGAGCCCAGAGAGGTTGGTGACCAGCCAAGGCCGAGAAGGACCATCTGGTCAGCCTTCATCTCCAATCTGCGTGTTTGGTGGCAGGCACCAGAGCAAGCACAGCCTGCCCCAGCAGGGGTCCCCTGAGTCCTGTGGTCCGCCAGTGCTGGGCTGGCAACCCCAAAGAGAGGCTCACCCACACCCAGGGGACACGTCTTCCCCTTTTTCTTGCAATCCAAAACCGGACATGAACTTTTCTTGGAGGAAAAGTGCACAGCCTCGTCCGTGAGGAAGAAATGCCTTTTTTGCAGACACGTGAACTGTAGGTCTTGGAGAGCAAGGAAATCCAAGACCCTGGTGTGCTCGGAACACGGAGGCTGGATGAAGAAATGCGAGCATTCGTGGCTGACACTCGAGTGCAGTCTAGCCGAACCCCAGCAGGTTTCTCCCGAGGGGTCTGCGCTTAGGGGAGACCCGGCCTGTGGCATAGGTGTCAGGATCAGATGAGCTGAGACCGGGTTTTCCAAACGGCAATGATCAGTCTCACTGAAGTTCATTGTGGGGTCCATCATGGGGTAGCCTCCTAGACTGGGACGCACATGTTCCTCTCGGCCTTGACGAGTCGAGATCCCAGGACGCCAAGGAGGGCAGTGGTGTCAGGGTGAGGCCCAGAGGTGGCGTGTGCAAACGAATGCGCTTATCCCTGATTCTGACCATATTCCAAAGCATCTTAGGGGTTCTTTCCAAAATAATGGAAATACCCCAACAGCTAATTTATTATTCTACATGTAGCATCACAGGTGCACACTGTGCCCACCTGTGGGAAATAGAAAAGTTCTGATTTTTCTTAGGCCCCAAATGCACGGGGAAACTTAGACTTTGGTTCTTCAGATGAGGCCAGTATTAAAAAAAAAATAAATAGTGAATTCAGGAAGAGGATAAAGCTAGGACTAGAGTGCTGTGGTTCTAGCCGTGGAACACATCGGCGGAGCCAAATGGAAGGCACTTTACAAGGCTCCCAGCCTCGCAGTGGAGAGGAAGCCTGCCCGGGGCCCTCCTCACCCCTGCTCTGCTGGATCTAGTCCCTGCTCCCAAGCCTCTACGCGTGGAAAGCAGCAAGGGCTTCCTCCTCTGCTCCCATCACACACTTCAGCACCTGGAAAGTTCTAGAAAGATGGTGCCTAGCCCCTGTGACCGGTGTTCTCTGTAGGGCGACCTTCGGGAAAGAGGTCGCAGTGGCCCTTTAAGGGTAAGCTGTTGGCCAGCGCAGTCCCGTGCCAGCCATGCAGTTTCCAACCAAAGGCACGGTTTCTGAGTGTCCGAACCCTGCCTTCTTGTTTCACTACCAGAAACAGGAGCTGATCCTTGGAATCGGTGTTGGATGAAACATGCCTTCAAATATTTAGTTCTTCCTCTACCATGACTTCTGTTTCCTTGTGTGAAGCCAGGAGAACGGAGAGCAGGAGAGCCGAGCTGCGTGCTAACAGGGAGTCCCCTGGTGAAAGCCGTGAAATAGATGAGTTTTGCCTGTTGTCCTGAACGGCCTGCAAGTCGTTTCGTGACGAGGAGACAGGATACACTGTTTTAGGAGCACGTGGCCAGGGGTTGGTGACGTCATTCTGCGTCACCAAGCGAAGCCCATAGTTGACACAGTTAATTTAAGTGGCTCTGGATGGGGAAGCAAACCAACATTTCCATGAGTTGTTCTGGACAAGTCCCACAAACAAGCTTGCACCAAATGAATAACCATACCAGGAGGGGGTGTGTGCCTACTGTGCCCTCTGAACCAGGCATTCCAGAGAATTCCATGGCAAAGCCCGTGGATAAATGCTCTTACTTCTGTAGGCTTAGTTAACAGGGCATGGAGACCACTGGAAGGGAAGGTTCCATTCTTATTTTCAGGAAGGAACTGGCATCAGTACAAGACTTCCTCAGTGTGTTAGGGACGCAGGTCACTCCCGCAGCCCAGTGTTCCGGGGGAGGAGGCGAGGCTGTCCACAGGCGGAAAGCACACTCAACAGAAAGGGAACAGAGCAAAGCGGCGAGTGAGAGCCGAGAGGCCGCCACACAGGCAGAGGACAGCTATTTCCAAGCAGAGCCCTCATCAGGGGCGAATGCCACCACCAAACATGACAGCATGGAGAAGGGACCTCTGCCAACGGTTCTGGCAACAAGTCTCCGTTCTTGTCCCCCAGGGGGTGTTCTTCCCCCTTGGGAAAGTACATTCCCCACTGTGCCCACCTGGCCGATCAACAACTGGCTGACGATGCTACCTGCTGTGAAGGGTGTTCTTCCCCCTCGGGGAAAGTACAGTCCCCACTGAGCCCACCTGGCCGATCAACAACTGGCTGACGATGCTACCTGCTGTGCAGGGCTTGCAGCAGGCCCAGGAGGGGGCGGTAGACAAGGGCCTCTGGCCGCCAGGCTGACACACCTGGATGAGACCCTGAACTCACCTCTACGGCTCCCTGCCTCAGGGCCTGCGCAGGGAGCTCTGGGGAAATCCCAGCTTCTCCTGAGAGCTGGTCCTGAGGCAGAAGCTGGGCCCCACCCCAGACCTGCTCAAAGCGAATCTGCACTGAGAAGACCCAGGGGCAGGCACCTGGGAGGTGGAGACACCACCCTGGGTGCCCAGAATCGGCTGGAACCCTCCCTTATTGACACTTTATACCAAGAACAGCCATGAATACCTCCCACTCCTGCCAGGCACCAGCGGTCCTCCGAGCCCCTCAAAGTAGGGCTTGGGTCCGACAGCAAGAGGTGCAGGGCTGAGGGGCTGGTAAGTGCTAGGCAGGAGCTAGTGGGGAAACAAGGCGGCAGTGAGTGATTCTACTCGGGACCAGGGGGCTGGGGTTAGGGGGCTGGGGGCCAGGGGGTTGGGAGTCAGGGGGCTGGGGGTCAGGAAATGCTGAGGAAGGAAGGAAGCACTGACTGAGTGAATGGAGGATGGTGTCTGCAGAGCCGTCACTGTCACCATCACCGAAAGGGGCTTTCTGAGCAGTGACAGTGTGACGCCAAGGAATGAAGGTGGTGGAAAAATCCAGGGAGAGGGATTGGGGGGAGAGGTGGCCATGGCTGAGCCCCCGGAGGCCTGGGGCCGCGCCCCTCTGTTCTGAACTGTGCTCTCTGCAGAGGCCTCTGGTTACATAAGCTTCTTGGCAGTCTCCCTTCCAGCTCCTTTGAACTTGCAGCCAAGGAGACAGGCCTGCTTTTCTCACATGTACTTCATTTGGTCAGATTTCTTTTGCCTCTCCTTTTTTCGTGATTGATTTTTCAAAACCAATTAAATGTGAAACCTTCAGTTTATTTTGATTAAATGTTAACTTCCCCCTTTTTACATTTTTTATTAAAATATATTTTTAAATGTTTTTATAGATTACTTTAGAGAGAGAGGAAGGGAGAGGGATAGAGATAGAAACATGGATGTGAGAGGAACATCCATCAGCTGCCTCCTGCATGCCCCCTACTGGGGTCAAGCCCACCACCCAGGCATGTGCCCTGACCAGTAATCAAACTGTGACCTCCTGGATCATAGGTCGATGCTCAACCACTAAGCCAAGCCTGGTAGGCTAACTTCTCCTTTTGACCTCCATCACTGAAGTCTTCATCCAGCGCAGCCCACCACCTTTCCCTCTTTTCTTTGCGTCTTCATTTCATGCTTCTCCCATGGGGGGTGCACTTTTCTGACTCTCAGAGCTCACTGCAAACACTAAGCTATCAGAACAAGATGCATTCCCTTGGGTTGCCGCTCAATGCCTTCCCACCACCCGGCTCAGTGCCTTCCTCTGCTTCCTCCTTCCTGGAGGTGTAGGAGCCCACCGTTCACTCGAGAAGTCACCAATGCCAGGTACTTTCTCAGGCCCCCCGATAGCTGGGCATGAGCTAATAACTAAATCCTGGCCAGTGGGGCTGGAGGGAAATCTGCTGGGAGCTTTGGGCAAGGATTTTCTCCCTAATACAGAGACTCTGAAGAGAAGCCACCTTCCTCCCCTCCACCTATGACCACCATGAAAAGCCAACAAGCTGGAAATGTCTGGGTGGGGAAATAGAAACTGCCCACCTAGTCTCTTCATGATGGCACTGGGCGGGTCCCCAAACCTGGGCAGGCCTGTTTAGGGACTGCTTGTCACACCGCCCTTCAAGTGCACTTTAATAACTTTTATTCTTTATATGGGAACAACCCAGAAACATCACAGGCTCTGAAAGTTCCTGGATCTCGTCCTTCTTTGGTTCTCCTGTAAGTTCCTGGGCACCTTCTCAACTAAATGTGCCAGATCTGCTGTTTACAGTGCTCAGTCTGCAGGTTCTGTCTGGGCATATGTTTTTCTCCCGTGAATGATAACTTAAGGGTCTCCTGATGACACTGGCCGATTTTCTGACAAGTTCATTCTCCTCGTGTACCGCGGTACTTTCTACTGGCTGTTATACAACAACATCCGAAGCCTCCCTTAGACCCCAAAGCATGCTCTCTGACGTCCATGCAGCTATTGGCTCCCCTTTCCTTTTGGTTATAAAGTCTCCACCTCCAACACGAAACAACACCAGGTGTCCCTCCTGTGCTCCGACCTCAGCAGAGAAGCAACCTGAGTTACCTCCTGTGAGCGGAGCCCCCTGTGGCCGGCTCAGCCCTTGCTCCCTCCTCCCTTGCCAGCTCTCTCCCGCTCACCTGCCTTTTCCAGTGTAAGGCCATCACGCCTGTGCTCTCCACCCCGACCAACCCCGAGTTATTCTGTCTCTGCACAAGCCTGGGGACCGAGCTAGTGGAGCAAGAACACTCGGGGGAGGCAAAGGTGTGGGCACTCCCAGGGTTTTATCACTTGTTTCTATCACACTTCATTTTCATGAGCCAGGGGAGGTTCAGCGTGACTGGGAGGGCTGGTAAGTGTTGGCAGATTTGCTCTCACATCTTAGAAACAGGTGCCAACGCGACACCATCCTTCCTGCCTGGCGGCGAGGGCACCGTAGTCCCGTGGGCAGGAGCAGGCTTCCTGTGACCTGGGAATTTTTCTGCTCATCCAGCTTCCCCCCGGCGAGTCCAGATTTACCCTCGATGGGAAGCCTTCCTGTTATAATCACAGCACCAGTAGCTATGAATTTTCCTTTCCCCTGTGTCGCATTCTTCCCCTCTCACCTCCTGACCGAGGCCTTCCCAGGACGTTTGTTCTCCTGGCTTCCTTCCATCCTGCGCAGGGATGTTTAATCCCCTCCAAAGCGTCAGAGCTGGACCTTCTTGGCTAGCAAGAACACCAGCTAGAATTTAGGGAAAACAATGACCAAAAAAACCCCACCCTGGCGCTCGCGTGTGTTTTCACGTTTGATGGAATCGCTGTCCGTGCTGGCGCCGCAAACCAGGAGGCGATGCCAGCGCACGGGACGGTGCTGCCGGGTGAGAGAAGGCGCCTGGGGAAGGTCCCTTCTCTCTCCTTCTCGGTGTTGCCCACCTTACAGGTGCAGCAACTGACTGCAGCTCGAGTTCTCTGTCAAACTTTTGACTGTTTCCATTTTATAGAAATTTCTCAACCTTTTTTTTTTTTTTTTTTAGTTAGTGGATGGTACACTTTCTTGTTCTCCAACATCTTAAATGGATTTATGCTTTTCTTGTATTTTCCATTGTTTTATAATATGTGATTTGGAAGAGGCAGGAGTAAATGGAGCATGTGAGCTAGGAAGTCCTGGTCGATGGGATACGTGTTAGGGACGTGTGGACACGCTTTCCCATGGAGTCGCGCCCAGAGATGGCAGGCCGAAGTGGCCAGTGGCCACGCCAGCGGGTGCTGCTGCCTGAGGGAACGGGCTGGCTGGGGGCTGGACAAGCCGGAGCCCCTGCACTCTCCGCCCATCCGGTCTGTGAAACCTGACGTCTGTAAGAGAGCAGCTCCGGCTCAGGCTCCGTGTGGGGAGCCAGCATGGCCGGGTGGGGAGCAGGGACGCTGTCACCCACAAGGCAAGCCTGCAGATTTTGCAAAGAACTTTTCTTTCCCTTTATCATCTTTCCCGATGGTCTCGAGTCGGCCTCTGTCTGTTTTTTAGAACCGAAGTACATGCGTATGTATTTCAATGTCTAGTCCAGTATTTACCAGTATGAGGTTTTTAAAAATAATATTGAGAGATTCTGTTTCATCCTAAAAGTATCTACAATCTTGGTCCCGCACACTTTTATTTTATTTGTTTGTTTGTTTGTTTGTTTATTTATTTATTTATTTATTTATTTTTAGTTTCCATAGTATTTTCCCCCCAAGTAAATGCTGCAGCATTTACAGAGGAACTGCCAGGGCAAAATACCAGGCACCAGCACCGGAAAACACCCACTTCCCAGCATCTGTAGTCATTCATGGTCCAAAGGAGGACAGAGTTCCATTTCCCAAAACAAATAAAAACTCTAAGACTTCAGGTTCCCATCGAGGCTAAAGTCCTGCCATTAAATCACTCTGCATGAAGACACAGTACACTTTTTAAAAGGAGGGAAAAGGCCAACACAAAAATACGGCGCAAATACAATTCACGACTCTCTTTTGTTAATGAGTTCTGCTTCTGCTCGACTCCTCGTTAATTCTGTCTGGCTGTTTACACACATTTTTAATTTGTTCAATCATTTCACAGATCAGCAGTTTCACGGTCCAATTTGTTTCAGGCAAAATGGACTGTTGCAAAACACCCCAGACTGTTCTCAGGTTGGAAAAATGAATGAACTGAACTCGCGATGATTCTACACGATGGTTCTTTTGTTCTAACTACAGAACGGCGTCCTTCCCATGCATGTGAAAATGGTCCGGATTATGAAACAGATGTGATAAATAAGGTGAGTACCAGCATCTCCCTCTGATTCTTAGCCTTCCCCTCGCAGGCTCAGACGCGTCCAAGGGCCATCACAGTCAGATGCAGGTTTGGGTGCACTTACACTCCGTGAGCGCCAGGCCTGGGCACTGCTATTTCATCTTTCTCTGCACAGTGGCTCCGAGAAAGTGGCACCCTAACCTCTGTTTTACTGAGGAGGAAGAGGGCTCTGAGAGGGAGGGCCCTGTGCCCATGAAAGCAGGTGCTGGGGGCAACAGCCTTTTTGGGGACACAGCCTCGAACACCCCCTGCTGTCCTCATTGATGGTGGTGAGATAACTGTCATTTCAAGTGGGAAGCCAATGCCCTACCACAAACCATCACCAAGACTCGGTCGCCATCTCCTGAGGGTTTAGTTCTGCTCCAGGCAACTCCAAGGCAAACTGCCTCCTTCCACACCCACCCAGGATTCCACACGCCTCCCCTGTCCACGCCCAGTGGGTCTGCGGAGCCTCTGGTTCATCCTGCTCAGTGTTGCCATCTGCTGTTGGCCAAGTTCTTCCTCCCCTCACTGCCCAGCCTGCACACTGGACCTTGCAAACAGTGAGTGCTCAGCATAGGTGGAACCCTGAGCCATGGTTCTCAAAGTGTGCACAGAGGCACCCTGCAGCACTGCAGAGAAGTCGTGGGGGTCACAAGAGGTTTTACGTGCTCCAGAGAAACACAGCAACACTCAGCAGCTGTCAGATGTCAGACAAGAGCCCATGACAGTTAGCCTTCCTCCACACCTGTGCCTGACTCCTCCCTCTCCGTCAAGACCGAGGGAGATGAGCCTCGGCTGCTCTTGACTTGGGGAGAAGAGAGGCCATCTGGGCACACGGGCTGGGCTGGGGCTGTGAGGGCACCACCGCGAGCTGCTCGAGCAGCAGCAGGGCGGGCTGCTCCAGCTGTGGGGAGAGGGAGAAGCAGGTGTGGCCATCGCCGCACAGGGCTGGAACGGGGTGGTTGGAGCTGCTGGACAGGGGTGCCCCGTGCCCTGAGATGTGAAGAAGCATGTTCCTGTACTGCACACCTCCCCATCCTTTTCTGAACCCGGGGTAAACCCACAGCAATGTTTAGATGAGCCGCACTCTGTTTCATGTCGGACCTGCCAGCTCACCTATAAACGTAACTACAGATGATCACCCTGTTCCGCATTCCCAACAACTGACTTATCACAGACTCTTTCCACTTAATCAACTGACTGAACGCCCCCAGCCCCCAAATGATTCCCATGCCCTGGGACCCATGCCTCGGACAGTCCCCTCTGCCTGAGCGTGAGTGGAAGCTGGGACTTGCTGCTCATCAATAGACTGTGGTAACGTGATGGGATGTCACTCCCATGTGGGGTACATTATATGACGTAGGGCAAGGGATTCTGCTATTGCTCTATTTTCATCAGCGACTTTGCCAAAGGTGATTACCACTTCTTTGGGCCTGAGGGGAAGAACAATTTCCCTCTAATTTACTTCAAGTGGCACAGTAGTTACGGTGAAATAATTATGTTAATCATTCTTGAAAGTGTGCTGTGGAAAGGAGGGGAAAAGAAACCACCCCAGTGACGCGGGCCCATCAGCGTGAAAGCAGGCTACGACAGGCCGTCACTGCGATAAACACGAACCCCTTCCCGGTGCAGAAACGCAGCTCTCCGGGGAGCAGGGAGAATCCGCCTGCCATGGCAACCGCTCAGGGCCACCTTCCGACACCACTACCCGGGCCTGCAGCCGGGCACAGGGTAACGCAGAGCTGCTGCTCCCGGGAGCTGCGTGGGCCACGTCCCGAGCAGGCTGCACGGTCCAGCCGAGTCCGGGCCTTCGCTCTCAAAAACACACTGGAAACACCGTGAGCACATAATGTGCACATGTGTGCACACACCCAGCTCATTTACATACCAGGGCCACATTTTCAGAGGCAGCCTTTGCAATGCTCTGAGCCCAGACTGAATCTTTGAGGCCAAACAAGAGCCACCACCACCACCTGTCTATCACTAATTTTCCACCACAGTCACACTGCTATGCCGGTAAGTTATTAGCACCAAGAGAATTATCTCTAGCACACGTATGACTGGCAGGAACACCAGTCATTAGTGACAGGGAAGGGATGACATGACGGATCATGGGACAGCCAACTCCGGATGGCCCAGATCTGCAGAAGGCTCGCTAGAGACAGGTGTGCCGGAAGTCTCCCCCAAGGCAAACCACTTCCTTACACCCCTGGTTACCCACAGAGCTGTGTTGTTAAAAAGTTCAAATTAATAGCACTACAGCAAAGAGATGATGTGACACCGACTTCCATTCACGACATCCCCGACTCCCTCCTGGCCATGGGAACAGGCATGGTTACGGGGGGGGGGGGGGGGCAGCCGATCACGTGACTGCCCTGTGAGCCCCTCGGGGAGGAGCCAGAGGCCCGCCTCCCCTGCAGTGTGCACCCAGTCTCCCTGAGAAGGGCTGCCCTGGAGAACCAGGCACCTGACGGATCGCCTGGTCCGGGACCTCAGTTCAGGGATGAGGACAAAGCAGAGGGTCTGAGACCTGCCTGAGCTGCCATGGCTGCTCCGAGCCAGAGTTCAGGCTGGAACTCAGGCCTGTTGGTTAAGGGCCCTTGGGCAATCAGTGTTTTGATTCGCTATTACACTTCAGCGTAGCGACGTGGGAAACTGGGGAGGCGTAGATACAGTCCGACTCCAATGTCAATTCAGACCTGGCTACCCTAAGGATCAGAGGGAGGCCCAGCCCAGGGTGGTGCCAAACATGATACCACCTTTCTGTCCAGTGATTTTCCTGTAGGGGAGACTGGCCTCCGTTTTAGGTACAGCCCTTCGAAAGCAGATCGCCCTGATGTTGACAGCGGTCTTACAGCGGGCGGCGCACGAAGGCAGGTGGAGGGAGACTGAATCCCTTGGAAGCTCGGGAGGGGGTGAGAGGAGCGGGGCTCAGTTTTGAAAAGACATCCTATTTTCCTTCGGCTCTTCGTTCTTGAATCAAATCCTGGAGAGGAACTGAAGGGCCGCGCAGAGCAGGCTGCCGGAGCTTCCTCAGCTCCCACTTGGGCCGCCTCTCTCTCTGGAGCGCTGCCAGCGTCACAGCGCTCACCACAGTGGAAAATTTATACTCTGGCTGCAAACAAGCAGATGGTCTCAAGTCTAATGGAGGACCATTTAAAGACGCCTCGCTCTGTATTTTTAGGCTCAGACACAACTGCATTTTGGAGTTACTGTTTCTCAGAAGAAATGAGTTTCAAGGGGATTAGCTGTGTGCCAACCAGCCATTTCTTCCTGCCACTGCCATTGTGTTAAGATGTCATGAACTCACAAGAAATTAGTTTTTTTTCTCTCTCTACAGGGAAACTGTTTGACCTGAGCATCCTGTGTCTGTCGACAGAAAGAGAGACTGTATGTATGCATTTTTAACCAATAAGTCCAAATAACACGGGTGTCTGGACTGTCACACAGACATCTGATGGCTTAACTAAGATTCCTAAAGCTATGGACGGGAAACCAACCAGGTCCCACCACCAAACATAAACGAATTTCAAACCCACTCTGCCTCCCATAAGGATTCTAACTCTAACCACTTAACGCCTCTAACCAAGTCCACGTGGTTTGACAGGGAATCTGGGGAGGCGGAGGGGTGCTGGGTAACTCAGAGCTTGACAACGGTGGCCAATGCCGAAGCTGTTGGTTTTAAGAGAATGTGGAAAGGGAGGCGGCTGGATACAACGGCCAAGACTCCTGGTGGTTTTCTGTCCCAGGCACGGCCCCTGGCAATGGCTGAGAACAGCCAATACGGCCGGCACTGGACCAGCTGCCGGAACAGCGTCCCACTGCCTGTCCCAGGCCCACTGGAGCTCATCTCTACAGCGAGCGCTGCCCAAGCCCTATGCCCTCTCGTAGTCAGAGCATCATTCTTTTTATCAGACGAAGGAAACCATACAAATGGCAAACAGTTGTCTTTACTCCCTGCCTTGTTTGAACAATGAAAATTAGGTGCACTATGATCTCAAACAAAATCTTTGCTACGGCAGAGCCACAAAAAACCCTGTGCTTGGAAATAAAACAATCCTGATAGGATGCGGAGGCAACTTCCGGTAGAGCTCTCAGATGCTCAGCTTTCTGTTTCCTGTTCCTTTCCCCTCTCCTCTGCCTAAGTCCACAGGAGAGGCCACGGAAGAAGACAGGAGGTTTTCTCTCCCTAGAATGCATGTACATTGGGTTCTGGTTCAATGTGGGGCGGGCTCCCTGCTTGCCACCTAGTGTGGCAACAGTTGAAAGTGAATTCGTGTATAACCATCAGCGGAGGCAGACCAGTCCCTTGAGAGAACAGAGTTCAGCTGGCTGTAGGGCTGCATCCCTCGCAGCAGCCCCTGAGTTACATCTAGTTTCACCTCCTGGCTGTTACCAGGAAGATGGCTGGCAGGTCTCCAGGCCCTTGCAGGGACCGGCCGGCCGTCCTGGGAGGGATTCGCCAAGCATGCCTGGCCAGAATGGCCCACTGGCAGCTGGATGGGAGGGCTCTGAAGCCCCCAACAGCATGCCCTCACCCCCCCCCCCCAAGAGAGGGCAGCCTCGTGAGGGAAGGCATCTCCACAGAGAGCGGCCCAAGCAGGGGTGCTGGCTGAGTGCGCTGACTGCCAGGCGTGTGGCCGTCCCAGGAAAGGGCTGGAGGCCGTGTGCTTCGAAGACTGGAAGACAGATGCAGCAGGATTAAAAAACGAGATGCATGAGCATCTGCAAAGATAAACAGAGGGAAAAGCAAGATAATTTGCTTAAAGGAAATGAAGAAAGAAAAAGAGGATGCAAAGAGTAACACAGGCACAAAGAACGGAGGGCAGTCAGATACCATCAAATCCAAAGAACAGCCACTCTGTGTGTTAACCTTTTCCTTTCTTGAGAAACAGAAAAAAAGAAGAGCTGAAGATGGGGAGTAGAGAGAGGGCGCAAACGAAGGGAAAAGGGTGACTTCCATACACACTAAGATTCTGTAGAAGAGATGCTCAGTTCTAGCATGTTGAACTCAGCATCAGTCTTTTTTAAAATATATTTTTATTGATTTCAGAGAGGAAGGGAGAGGGAGAGAGAGATAGAAACATCAGTGATGAGAGAGAATAACTGATCGGCTGCCTCCTGCACACCCCACACTGGGGACTGAGCCTGCAACCTGGGCATGTGCCCTGACCAGGAATCGAACCCTGACCTCCCGGTTCACGGGTTGATGCTCAACCACTGAGCCACACTGGCCAGACACATAGCATTATTCCTATTAGAAAATCATGCTCTAATTTATTCAAATCCACTACTCAGTGAATTCTGTCCCCAAAAGAGCAAAGACTTATCCTTTCAAGCATGAGCCCACGGAGAACCATCCACAAGAGCCTCATTGTAACTTCTGAAGGAAGGCCACTGCACAGCCACCTGACCCTGCTCTTCATTTCCAGAAATTCATTTGAAATCCAAATTAGTTTCGGTTGATTAGCATTTCAAGATGACTTGGTTTTGGTTAAAATATAGCTGGACAGCAACTACTTTAAAGGAGGGATGTGAGAGTGCTCATGGCCAGAAAGCAGGTCAAGTATCAGAGTAGGCAGTTACTTCTCTTCTGCAAGATCTCGAAGGATAGAGCATGAAAACCAGCCACTTCCCAGGATGGAATATAATTTTATCTCCTAATGGTTAAGATGTTCTTCGTTGCACTCCGTTTTTATACCCATCTGCTCTTGTACGAAATGATGGGAAAGCTACTGACTCAGAGAGGCCAGCCTGGGCCTGACTCGACTTGCTCACCCTGTGCAGTGTTCCCGTCATTGTGCCCACTTTACAGAGCAAGAAACTGAGGCCAGAGAGGTTTGGTAACTTGCCCAGAGTTACTAAGAAACGGTGAAGCTGGGATTCCTGAGACATACACCTGATTCCAAAAGCTATTCTCTTAACCCCCAAGGCATGCAAACCCCCCTTCCTGCTCTGGGCACATTACATATCCTCAGAGAACCAAAATGCTTCATCTAAGGCCAATGTTTTGGTACAGACTGTGAAGAAAAATGACAATTCCTTCGTGAGTTTCTCCAATTGTAATTGTTTAATCACACGTCGTTTTCACAGAAATGATTTGTGCACAGCTATCCTGAACTAAATGTAAATAACCCAGATTGATGTTTTTGGAAATGGTTTTCTACAACATACATTAAAAATAAGTGAACCCATTAGTCCAAGGAGTCAAAAAAGGCAATCTGGATTTGTTCTGTCTCCAATCAAAACAGTATCTAGCACATGTGCAAGGAGAGGGGGTGGAGCTGTGTCTCCCAGACATTTGGCAGATCATCTTCCCCATGCCTGTGACTCAAACCAGACGCGCAAATTAAAAACATGCCGATCTTTTTTTTTCAAGACAACTCCAACCAAACAGCCTGCAGATCTGCCCACACAAACACTGCTTGAAGCTACTTGAACAGAGAAGTGAAGACAATCTTGAGATGCGTTTCTTTTCCAAATAACAAGTAAGGGATTTTTTTCCAAATTGTGTTTTTTTAGGGGGTGGGGACCAAGAATTTCAAGTTAGAGCCCTGATAACATAGTTTCCTGGCAGATAGTGACCACCTTATAGACTCTAAATGGACAGCCACCCGTAAAAAATAAATAAAAACTCAAAAATTCATGAGGGAAAAATTCGTTTCCTCCCAGCCACACTTTAGGATAGGAGACTATGACATGAAACAGACTTTTGAAAGGAAAAAGGAAAGAGAAGATGATATTTTTGAACTGAATTTCGGGACCCAAGGGCGTACAGCAGGTCTAGTATTCTGCTCTTTGGCCCCCACCGCTTGCTTTCTTCACCTGTTCACATCACGTTATCCCACAGATAAACGGCATCAGCAAGGGCGTCACAGGAAGCATGAGATGTACAAAATCCAAGACGAACTCATTTCCTAGTTCTCCTGGGCACTGCAGGAGCAGAAGAATCCAGACCCGTTCTCTGAACCCAACTCACCCACCCCGCTGGGAGGTGAGTCCATGTAGTTGATGCAAAGGATCGCAAGACAAGTTGTTCAAACATCCACTTCAGGCGCCCAACAATCAGCACATTAAGTTGTTTGTGCTGTCAGTTAAAACCCTTTCAGGGTGACTCCATTTCAAAGGGATTTGAAAGAGAAGGTAAACTCTTTCAGAACCTACTGTGTGCCACTCCACAAGGAGGCAGGGACTCTGGGACCATCTCTGCAGCAGACAACCACGGAGAATGACCCTTTCCTTCATCTGTTAAATCAGGGCTTGGCACAGGGCAAAGCCATTTTCCAACTCTAACATTTGACAAATAGATAATGCAGGGAATTTCTGATAATTTACATTTTGGCTTTGATCATAGATTTAATCAATTAATACACCGAGTGGTCAGATTATTATGATCTCTGAACACATAATAATCTGGCCACTCAGTGTATATCCTATATAATAAAAGGCTAATATGCAAATTGTCCCCTCAACCAGGAGTTCAACTAGCAGGTAGGCCAGCCAACCACTTATGTCACTTCCCCCTGGCCAGGCTGGCTGGACCCCACCCATGCACGAATTCATGCACCAAGCCTCTAATATATATATATATATATATATATATATATATATATATATATATATATATATTTACATACATACACACACACACACACACACACACACACACACACTGAGTGGCCAGATTATTATGCATTCAGAGATCATAATAATCTGGCCACTCAGTGTATTTGTTGCTAAATTTTAATATCTGTATTTTAATTTTGCCTTATATATAAATTCAGTATGATTCACTATTTGTGTTCTTAGAGCCATTATTAATGCAAAGTGATCATTTTTCTTTATTTAAAAAACTTCTTAAATCCAAACATTTCTTGTCTTCTGCATTCTAGTCTTATGAGACAGAGGCAAATCACTAAATGTCCTGTTCTTAGGGCTGTACTTGAAAGTCTAAATTTCTTAGCCTATCGATCAGTATATTTTCATCCCAATCTCTTAGGTTTACATTCATTGCATGACATAATATCCAATCATGTCAGAGGTTCTGTGGCATTGGAAATCAATGGAAAATAATACTGCTTATTACATTAAATAAAAGATTTTCTGTTTTAGCAATATACTAGTAATTAAAAACAAAAGTTAAAAATAAAGTGGTTTCCTGGCATGGTAAGCGCTCAATAATGATTTCCTGAATCCCAAATTAACACTCAGAAGATAATTTCAAAGTCAAAGGGCTAGAATTTAGTAATAGAAAAGGGCAAAAAAGAATGGGGCTTACACCTAGTAATGTTCACTTAATTACTGAGTCATTCATTCAACAAATATAAATTCCATGTCTGGAGCAAGCCTGTCCCTAGGAAGCTTCTAGTCTGGTGGTCACAGACAAATATCTTTGACCCTGATGAAATCAGCAATATAGTCTTAATATCCTAGAACATCTGGTAAAAACAACAGGCATTTACCTGGGAAAGGAAGACCTACTCTCACACCTGTTGGCCCTCAAGACAATGGAATTATTCATCTGGAACAGAATCTGAGATTGGGAATCTTAGAACTTTTGACATCTTACCAAAATATATCTTTTCCTTTTCAATAGATAGTTTTAAGCATCCTGAAATCTCTAGAATTTATTACAGAGCGGGTGTTTTCTTTATAAACACAGACACATTTTAATGACATCTGTGAATTGGTCTGAAGCTCAGGTGTCTCCTCTCCATCACAGCCTGCCTGGGCCCGTCTGTGGGGAGTGGATCTGGGCTGCCAGCCCTCTGCCAACACTGCTCCTGACCCACATTCATAGGGAGACCAGGAAGATGCTAAATGTTATCCTGTTTCACGGCCCATTCAGTAATTTCTGTAAGTAAAAACAAGTCTGATTTGGCCGTGTTTCTTACATCGGGGAGAATAATTAAGATACACACATTTTCAATTTTTCTTAGAAAACCAGGGGAGTAAGATAAGAAGTGATTTATATAGAAATTCACTAGTGAAGACAGAGTGGTTGGAGGCTTTCTAGAGCTCTACTGAAGCAGCTCATTTTAACATCTGGATGCCCCCGTGTACTTGGAAGACTTTTATCTCCGGTGAGAACAGAGAATGCTGGGAAAAGTCTACCTATCAACATTAAGGACAGGATTGTTCCAGAGTCTGAATTTGTGCGAAATAAACTATTTCAGAATTCTATCTGGCTTGGCTTGGGGTTGTTTTATAGTCTTTTGGGAGCCGCCTTTGTTACCAATGTCAAACACAGTTGATCTTTTTAAAAATAAAACAGGGTTTGAGCTTTTATGGGATCCTTACAAAGTGCTCACATACATCCTCCTCCCCAGGGATCCCAGAAAGGCATGTGACCTAACTGTTCCCATTTTTGCCAGAGTACCTATTTTAAGATTTCTCTTTTTTTGTCCAAGGACATCATTTGTCATTTGCTTAATATATTAGCTTCTCAACTAGGTATGCGTCAACAAATTCAGTTTAAGTGGAGATTTATTCAGAGTCTACGGGGCATCAGGGCCTGTGCTGGGTGAGGGGACACAGGGGTAAGCCATCACCTGGCCAGGGGCAGTGAGGTGAATGCACAGAGATGGGCAGCAAGTCCTTGGTCACACAACAAAGGGGAGGCTCCCCCTGGAGGTGGGTGGGTCTGTGAAGCTGAGGGCAGAGTCCCGAGGTAGCAGGGGTGCTGGGGAACCCATGAGCAGTGCGACCCTGCTGGGCCCAACCGGAAGAGGAAGAAGTGACAGGAGAGGGGGCTGCAGAGGCACCGGGAGCCAGTCTGTGTTACAGCATGAATCACCTTTGAAGAAAGCTAGCATTTGTGCATGGCGATAAATCATACCCCAAGACCTGTTCTGAGGAGCCCTGGCTCATGCAGAAGGCTTGGAACGGTGCCTGGCTCACGTGCCCACCCATGCCAGCTGTTACTACCCTCTGTTATTTTTACTGCACAGCTGTGCTCAGGTCAGGAGAACAGGTGGGGCTTCCACAGAGGTGGAATTGTGACTCGTCATCTAATCTGGTGTTAGGGTACCATTTTATCCCGGAATTCCTTTCTGGTTTGCCCAATGATGCAAGGCGCCCAAGTGTGAGATGGTCCTCCCCCTCCATCACCATCACCATCACCATCACCATCACCGTCCTCATCTCCCCTCCTGCCCACCCCCCTGCTTCCCACTGTGTCCTAGTCACCCTGTTTCCCTTCAGCCTTACCCACCTTACATGTGGGCATCGTTTTCCTTGGGTTCATTTCAGTGTTGGGGAAACGATGACACAGAAAGGTCAAGTCGCTCACCCTGAAGCTGCACAGGATGGTGAGACCAACCACCTGACATAGGAAGAGGTGACAGACCAGCTCAGAGGGCCACCTGAACTCCCAAAACACCAAACTTGGTTTACCTTTCCCTCGAGGTCCTAGGAGACGGACCACCTCCTCCACAAGGACTGAGGCTCCGCACCGCCTGCCCCAGGTTTCTCAGAAGCCAGGTCTTTCCCTGGATCAGGCATTTCATCCTAAGGACACGCTGACAGACCATACATGTTCAGCCGTCAAATACTTCACACCCTCATTCTATGTGTGAAACTTCCAACTTCCCACTAAAAATGCTGATTTGTCTACATAACTCAGAGCACAAATGCAGGGAGAGAAAGGTTCAGAGGCTCTGGGAACTGCTGGAGTTGGTTTAAATGCACTGAACCTAGAGAACAAAGGCATTACCTAATGCAGGCTGGCACGTGGCCTGCCCTGTCCAGGGTCCCACATCTGATCTGAGGTCACTGAGGCTATAATTAGCATGTGGTGTCCTCCGAAAGCCCTTATCTTGTTCTTTCAACTGATTTCCTAGGCTGTTATCGTCCTCAAAGGCTCCATTTGGACCCAGCTCTGCTTCTGTGGGTGCAGCTCCCTCCCAGGAGGGCTGGCTGCCCAGAGGCCAGTTCTGTGGTGACTGAACCCAGGATGTGGGTCCTGGTGCTCCAGGCCACCCCATCCCGGGACTCCTTTCTATTTTTAATTGGATCTTAAAATTACTGAGCTTTAGATTCCACATATAAGGCCTGGGTGGGGCGGGAACCAGGTGGAGGGGGCAATGGAGGAAAAAGAGGGGGGACATTTGTAATCTCTCAACAATAAAGATTACAATTTTTTTTTAAATTACTGAGCGTTGAATAAATCAATTTGAAAAGAAATAAAAGGGCATCCCCAGGATGATATTTACTGTCTAGGAGTCTTTGTAAAGGTCTCACCAGCTGAAACCCGATCATTTGAAAATGCCCTTTGCAAAGCAAACAGTTTTATTTCGCCCAGTCTGCCTCTCTCCTTAAGTACATCTACTTTGACTATATATTCAGAAACGCCGCACTTTCCTATCTGACAATGAAAGACAACTGCTTTCAGTACCTCTCTTCTTTCACCCCTGCACTCACCACACCCCACAACCCCGAGCTGAGGCATAACTGGGACCCACAGAGCGCTTCTACAGGGGGGCTCCCGGTCCTGCCCTAGAACCACACAAGTGCTGGGTGTAGACAGGTAAGCCAGAGCCTTCCCACACACCATGGAGTCCGGCCTTCAGTTAATGAAACAAAAACCGAGCTGCAAAGCGGCTCCCAGCCTGGTTCACAGGGGCTGAACTTGGCCCAGGACTCACTTGTTCTCGGCACTCACCTGACCACGCCTGGGGTCTATCTTTGCTGGGGGCTGGGGGTTGGGGTGGGGACATGGAACAAAAGGAAGAGTTTTACAAATGTAGGTGCCTGCCCCACCTCAGATCTAGGGAATCAGGAACTTCAGAGTGTGGGGCCTAGGCACGCGTATTTTTCTAAAGTTCTACATTCAGGTTGCACAGCCCAATTTAAGAATTCTGATGACTTAAATTTCTCAATTGCATTTTGTCCATAAAATGGAAAGTGAGTTGAAAAGTAGCAATTCAAATATAAATTAAATACAACATAATAACTAATCATACGTAATAATTTCTATTGACATGCTGGCTGTCAATTTCTGGCCACTTAATAGTGAGTCTGGAGATAGGCTAGGCATTAATGAGATTTATTCTTAAGCAAGCTTTACAACAACTCCGTTTTCAATCGGGGGCCCACCAACTGACCAGAGGACAGGGCGGACGCTCTCCCTGCCTCGGATACCTGGGAAAAGCCCAGTGGTCGAGGCTCTGCCTGTTTACAAAACAGACAGTTAAATGTCAGATTAAAGAAAAATAAGAAAAATTCTATATCCTAGAAATGCCAGTAGTTCAGCAAGTAAACCGAAGACACGCCAGTTCATGTGAGTTTCTGAAAAGCACAAAGCAGGTGACCTTTCACACCTGGACCGTCTGGCCTTTTGGGGACCTCTGGGCACTGGCAAGATGATGACAATCTTTGTGCCGACTGACAGCAGCGTGAACTTGGGCCCCCGCAGCAGTGCAGAGCATGCACAGCGTGAACGTGGGCCAGCACAAAGGGGCGGGGGGGAGGGGAGGCAGCTGGGACAGAGCTCAGTCCAGCTTCTACCCTGGACCTTGTATTCTCAGGTTGTCACTTTAACAAGGAAGCAGCGGAGGGGGGACACTTCTCCCTGGTTTGCAGACAAGGTCCTGGAAACCCTGACTCCTGCCCACTTGATGGAGCGGAGACATGAGCCGCACACGCTGTAATTTAAAGTCACCTCTACTGCACGCTGGGAACGTCCTGTCTGAAGGCGTTTGATAAACGCACTGAGTCAAAACCTTTTACACATCTCTGGGCCTCCAGGGCCCTCACAGCAAAATCAGCACCAGAACCATGTGTTTGTCAGAGGGTGATGTTCATCAGGGACTCACATCTATGTCCACAGGAGGAAAAGGCCCCGAGAGACTTACAACCTTTTAGATATTTTTCTTCTTTTTAAATAACAGGAGATAGGATTTTGGTTAGATGGGTGTAAATAAATTGTGCCTCGGAATTAGGGCTTTGCTGCATGGTCAGGCAGGGCGTGTCTGAAGAGGTGGGACTCTAGGAGCTGAGAGACTAGAGAGATCATTAGCCAGATTCTTAATAAACACTAATATCTGTGCGCCCCCTGAAAACAAACAAAAGAGCTCTATAGCAGGACTTCTGGGTAAATGTGGTTAGTACCATGAGACAAGTTAATAATATCCAACATCAATAAAGACCCTCTGCTTTCAGACAAACACATGAGCACATGAACTCCTGGGGAGAGGAGAGCTTTACTAACACAGAGCCGGACTGGCCTTGACCTGGGCAAAGGTGTGCGCGTGCTGACCACAAGATGCCTGCCCGCCTGTGACATCTCACTGGGAATGCAGTCAATGGACAATGACAATGCTTACAGTTTTAAAGTATTTTGCTTATGTACCCCCTAAATCTTTTGGATGCTACTTGCCTTTCTGCACAATTTTAAGTTGACATCTAGCATTTTCATCAATAATGAAATATTTGCAAAAAATGTAATTTCTAGCATACTGCACATAATGACACTTATAAATAAAATTTTAGATTACTCTTTTAAAGATGCCCAAGTCTAATAAGTACTATACTAATGTGATATCCACCATCACACATTTAAAAATACACAAATATGTTAATTAATAGTAACAATTTTATGTCTCGCCTTTTTTCCTCTTTGAAGTCACGTTCCTTCCACTACTCCCAAAGAAATGTATCTTACCAAAATATATTTGCTTGCTTGAAATTATATGCTCATAAATGAAAATTTAGAAGTTTAAAAAAAATGTCCTGTACTGTATTTAAAATTTTCTTCTGCACTGACTGGTCATTACAATTATTACTGATGCATAAATGATTAAAATTATCCTATATAATAAAAGGCTAATATGCAAATTGACCAAACAGCAGAACGACTGGTCGCTATGATGTGCACTGACCACCAGGGGGCAGACACTCAACTCAGGAGCTGCCCCCTGGTGGTCAGTGCGCTTCCACAGGGGGAGCGCCACTCAGTCAGAAGCCGGGCTCACGGCTGGTGAGTGCAGCAGCAGTAGCGGGAGCCTCTCCCGCCTCCACTGTAGGTGGGCAGTAAGGAGCAAGGGGTCCTGGACTGCGAGAGCCCTGGGCGGGGATCGGGCCTAAGCCGGCAGGCAGATATCCCCCAAGGGGTCCCGGACTGTGAGAGGGCACAGGACAGGCTGAGGGACCACCTCCCCACCAGTGCCTCTAGTATAAATATAATATACATTTTAATAAACAATTATTAGACATAGGTTTCTGGATAAAGTTTAAAAATGCATCTCTTAAGGAGATGATTTGGTTTGGTGGGTGGGAGGTTGGGGTGCTGCGCCACCTCGGTTTTGAAAGGCTCTCTGTCACCTGGGAGATTTTCACCCTGGGGACAAGGCACATGATAGGGTTCAAGATGGTTCCTTCTGCAAAGTGGGTGGAAGACAACTGTGCAAGGAGAGACGGATGGACAGCGGGAGGAGCCAGGGCTCATGGGCATCCTGGGGCAATGCTGTCTCAGGAAGGAGGACACGTGTAAGTTGAGGGTCTGAGCATCGAGGCCCTGCAGCTGTCTGTGCCCACAGGCTCCTGGCGAAGACGAAGGAGTGAAGGCGTGTCACTGTGTGGCGGGGCTGTGCTCTGCCCACCCCTCCCGTTCACCTACTCCTCTGCCCCTCGCCCACGCAGTCTCAGCCTGTCCTTTAAACGAGAGCGGAACAAATGCTTTAAATTCTGAGTGGCGTGCCAAGTTAGCAGCCTGCAGGCCTGTCCTTGTCTTGGTCTCGCTCACTCAGCCTCACGGAGGTTTCCTGAGGAATTTACAAGCAAGTTCCACCTGCCTCCTATAGCATCTTGGTTTGCCCACCTGATTCATGGCCTCAAGCTTTATGTCTAAAATACATATAATGGGAAAATACATTTCACTCTAAAGATTTCATCTGACGTTTAATTTTTTTTTCTTAAAAAAACAAAAGCATATGAATGTTTGTAAAAAAAAAAGAAGGAGGATAGAGAAGGAAGTATGTGAATGGCATTAGGGAAGTGAAGGAATTATTCAAACCCTCGCCGTCAGGGAGAACTGGTAAGTTCCAGCATGGTATGTGTACTCTCTCTCCTCTCTCTCTCTCTCTCTCTCTCTCTCTTTCTCTCTCTCTCTCTCTCTCATTTCTTTGGTCTCTAGTAGAATGTGGAAATCATGGGGAAGAGGTTTCCACTTTTTGGCATTTTTGCTGTTTCTGCCCACACTTTCTGGTTCTCCCTCACTCCGCAAGATACTCAGGATTCTATTTACTCACTTCGTCCTACTTCCTGTTCCTGTAGGAGGCAGACCTAGAAACTGTGAGGAGCGCCCCAGGGTGATTCTAGGAAACCTCTGCTGTTTGCTGAATGCCAGCCCTATTCTTTATTTAACATTGCTTGAGTATTTCTGTTTTTGCTTCGTTTGTTTAGGTCATTAACCTCCTGTGGCTCACATTACTAGGTTGTGGGTTTTGCGATGCCCTCCTAAACGGGAGTCTTCTGTGTTTATTAAACTGGTCGGTCAGGTGAGGCCGGAGGACATGCTGAGAGCCAGCGCTCTGAATTGCGTCTCCAGGCCTTTGCCAGAGAAACACGTTTATTTTCAGGACAGCTGCCCTTACCTGCTGCTTCAGTGCCTCCAAAGACTCAAATTCCAATCTGGCCAGTTTCAGCTGGATGTGCTGTGGTTTATCGTGGATGGCAAAGGCAAGGATAAACTTCAAAGCCAGGAGAGCGTGCTGAAAACAAGAAAGAGTACACGTTGATGTGCCACATTCGACCGCATGGGCAAGGAAACGGGTTAGTAGCTAAGCAGCCTGCAATCCTGCTCATTAATCTTGGGCCGTTTCTAATTACTGGCCTGCAATGCATCAAAGATCAACCAGGCCCATGAGTTACAGTTAGTCCACCCACTGTGGCCCCGTCAATCATTACTGACTGCTTTGCTCTATTCTTTTAAAATCAGTTATTCCCTTAAATTGATACCATAGGCTGCCTTCACCATTTTATAGGAGAAAACAAAGATTGCTCTGGGCAGTCTTCCACACAACGTTTTTCTCTTTCTGGGTCTTAATGGCCAATGCACCTTAGCATACGACATTCGCAGTCACTTTGTTCTTTACCCAGCAACATCCTCCTTGTGCTGTGCCTCAGGCCGAGTTACAGGAGATGTGCATGTGTCTGAAACAGCAGGTGCCCCGAATCCTCTGCATCCTCAATAGAGTCTTGTGTAGTTTCTTTCATGAAATAATAACCAATAAATGCTGACGACGTGACGGATAGTGATACACTAGATTACACTGCTGACTCCAAATACTGCCAGGCAGGTACACAGAAATGCAGAGAGCATCCTTTATAATGTGCAGAGTATATCCTATATAATATAAGCCTAATATGCAAATCAACCGAACTGCGGAAGGTCCGGCGGGACAACCGGTCGCTATGACGCGCACTGACCACCAATGGGCAGACGCTCAACACAGGAGCTGTCCCCTGGTGGTCAGCGCGCTCCCACAGGGGGAGCACTGCTCAGCCAGGAGCCGGGCTCACAGCTGGCGAGCGCAGCGGTGGTGGCAGGAGCCTCTCCCGCCTCTGTGGCAGTGCTAAGGAGCAGTGAGCCAAGAGGTAAGGAGCAGTGAGCAGGTGGGTGGTAAGGAGCGAGGGGTCCTGGACTGCGAGAGGGCACAGGCTGGGCTGAGGGACCCTCCCCCACCCCCCCAACCCCCGTGCACGAATTTCGTGCACGGGGCCTCTAGTCCATTATAACACGGGAAACTTACAGCGTGGCTAATGTGATTTCTCTTCAACCTCAACATCATAAAGAGGTTCTCTACAACAACAACGGGAAATTTATAATTCTGCTTCTTGCTCTCCGGGACAGAAATAAGCCACCAGGACTGCTTCCAATGGTAAGCCTGTTAAATGCACTACCTCAACTCCCACATGGGTCTCCAATTCTAACAGCATTTTGTGACCCAGGACCAACACCCACAGAAATCTGAACGATCAGAAAATAAAGTTGCCTCTTTCATGATAGCATGAGTTATTAAATATGAAAGCCTGTGAAATAATTTTAAAGTAAGAAATAAAAGACATTAAGAAATATCAGTGAAGGAGAAGAGACAGCCTCTAAGAAATGTTGCACTGAATTACTGACAACAACAACAAAAAGACAGCTGAAAATTAAATAAGTTTTTTTTTACTGTCACATTTTCAAAAGAAGGATGAAGGATAAATAACATGTGGATATCTCCTGGGAGACGCATGAAGTGATGAAGGAAGTCAGCATCATACCAAAACAAACAATAATTCAATCCAAAGACGTGAAAATTGGCAGAACCAAAAGGCAGGCCAGGCATTGCCGGGCACCAACAAGAGATGCGGAGGACCAGGGATGGGCAGGCTTCACAGAAATGGGACTGCCACGACCAGAGAAGATACTCGAGGACACTGATTGGGTGTCCATCGAGGGAAAACAAGTGGATAATACAGCCCGGATCAGGTGCAGCATATGTTCTGGTTCTGAACTAAGTGAATTGAATTAACAGGAACTTGAATATAATCTACAAAGAACAAATGAATAATTCAGAAAAAGCTACACTGTGCCATTATTTCATTCCACTAGAACAGTGGTCGGCAAACTCCTTAGTCAACAGAGCCAAATATCCACAGTACAACGATTGGAATTTCTTTTGAGAGCCACATTTTTTAAACTTAAACTTCTTCTAATGCCACTTCTTCAAAATAGACTCGCCCAGGCCGTGGTATTTTGTGGAAGGGCCACACTCAAGGGGCCAAAGAGCCGCATGTGGCTCGCGAGCCGCAGTTTGTCGACCACGGCACTAGAATACTGTGATATAATTTCACTTAACCTCTGCAGTGGAAATAAACAAAAGACATCTTCCATATTTTTGAGAAACTGCGTGTCCTAAAGTTGTCAAAGCCCCATCACGACCCAGGCGCTGGCCTCTTTCCTCTCTCCTAACAAATCTGACCCCTTTTCTCTCCCTCGGACGCTCGGTGGGAATCAGTGAGAAGAAAGACCCTGTGTGGTCTTCCCTCGGCCGTAAGGTGCTTGTAACATGTGTCAGCTCGTCCCAGCGGGTTTCTTTGGATGGTGGTGCTATGGGTGATCTCTTTATCTTTGGTATTTAGTGGACATGTGTGACTTTTCATGGGAAAAACACTTACGTGAAAAAGAAGACAGGGATCCCCCACTTCACCAATGAGTGACACCTGTCCGGCTCCTAACCCGCGCACCTGGTCACAACTGTCCATATGCCCAGTGCAGACCCAAACCAGACAACTGGTGACTCAGAGTCCGGCAACCGTTTTTTATTCACTCGTTCTGCAAATGCATGGAGAGTGTGTGTAAAGGGCCACGTTGCTCAGTGGCCTTCTTCCACCACATCCTTACCTCCCAAACCTTCTGCCACAATGATGCCCTCCCCCAACCCTGACTTGGCTGCACACCCAGAAGTTCCACCAATCTTACAGGTTTGTTTGGTTTAAACACATCGTTTTTTAAAAAGTGAAAACACCCCTGGGAGGATTGAGGAGCTTCCCCGTTCACAGATACCTGTTAGTTAATTTATGAGCTGGTGCTAGTAAACGCTTTCTCTCTGCCCTGCCCCCACCCTGACAACCTCGGATGCCTGGGAATGAATGGGGTGGGGAGGACACCATTGCAGCTGGGGGTGAAAAGAGGCAGAAATGAGCCAACACTGTCTCCGTGGTCAGGAAAGGATAATTTAAGACACCCGCCAAGTTTCAAAAGTTTAATTTTTAAAATCTTGTTTATATTTTCCGTACAGCAAATCTGTTTTAAGGCTAAAAACTATGCTAACTGAACTGAGGGAAAAAAAATGATAAAAAGCATTTCAGCTTGTTTTCATAAATAAAAGGAACCCTAAGATGAAATACGAATCTGTGCAGATTTGTAGAAAAACATACTCAAAATGAATAGTTGGTGGGCTTTTCATAGTCTGTCTATGAAAAGAGAAGACAATTTCTGGGCCATGACTGTGATTCTTCACCAACAATCTTCTTTTAAAGTAAAACTCACATAATTATATCCTAAGCAAAGTAAAGGAGAGAAAAAAACATTTGCAGGGGGATGGGGGGACGGGCAGAATTTTATTTTATTTTTTAATAGGTTTTATCTTTATTTCCTTTGTTGTTAATCCTCACCTGAGGATATTTTTCCACTGATTTTTAAATATATTTTATTGATTTTTTTACAGAGAGGAAGGGAGAGGGATAGAGAGTCAGAAACATCGATGAGAGAGAAACACCGATCAGCTGCCTCCTGCACACCCCCTACTGGGGATGTGCCCGCAACCAAGGTACATGCCCTTGACCGGAATCGAACCTGGGACCCTTCAGTCCCCAGGCTGATGCTCTATCCACTGAGCCAAACCGGTTAGGGCTCCATTGATTTTTAGAGAGAGAGGAAGGGGGGGGGGGGGAGAGACACAGAGAGAGGAACATTGATGTGAGAGAGACAAATCGATTGGTTGCCTCCTGCATGTGCCCAACCAGGGCCAGGGATTGAGCCTGCAACTGAGGTACGTGCCCTTGACCTGTATCGAACCTGGCTCTATCCACTGAGCCAAACCGGCTAGGGCAAATGGGCAGAATTTTAAAAGTAATGCATACTAAGAAGTTGGCAATCCAAACAATGCGCTTCAAGTAATGATTATAGGGTGCCTTAGTTAGGAGAGGAAAGAAGAGGAGATGAGCACTCAGCAGTGGGACGCCTCCCAGCGCCAGCGGCAGGTACCCCCTACTCTACCAGCAGCTCATCCCTCCCCTGTGGTCACTGCAGGGCTGTCAGCCCTCAGGATCCTGCGCCAGGTGCACAGAGGGTGAGCAGGGCCATTTCATTTCACAAAAACTAGAAAACTCATGACGTGATCGACAGTAGCAGCTGTGTTTATAGCAGTGTGTCCCCAACCCTCTCTTCTGAAATAGAAAATGCAAATTAGAGTTGAATTCTTGAAATTCTGAAAAGCTAATTTGATTTCTACAGTGGTACCTCTTCCCATTCAGAGCCAGCCACCACTGAATAAAAGAAACTCCCTCAGAAAAGCATCCTCTGATGATTACCAGACGAATTACATGCCAAATGCCAATCAATAAGAAATGGTTAATGGAGTCAAGATAGAAAAAAAAAATGCAATTAGGCTCTCAAGGAAAAAAACCTCAGAAATTTTCATTTTAAGATGGTAGCATGCACATCTGCTTCTTCCACCTCCCCAGGGCCCCTGAAATGACAGAAGTATATGTTCTTAAAAAAAAAAAATGAGACTGGAAAACAAGAGAATTTGCCAGAACTTCTGATGGAGCAGAAAGCGCAGCTTGAGTCTCCTGAGACAAAGGAAGGACCTCCCGAAGGAGCCTCAGAGAGGGGCCAATGTCATGTTCAACCCCACAAAGGAAGGGTAGGCCAGGGAGTCCGCATCGCAGCGAGTGCATCAGAGAACTGTCTTCAGGAAAGCAGGGGCCGCAGGGAGCCCTTCCTCATGGCGCCTCGTAAGACAAGTAACTGTAGGTTCTACCCTCGCACTAAGGCCCGAGGCGTGTCCTTTAGGAAAGCACGTGATCTCCCGGGAGGGTGCCTTGTGTAGGGTTGTAGTCCCCAGAGAGAAGCTGAGCCCAAGGTCAGCACAGAGTGAACCCTAATATAAACTGTGGGCCTTAGTTAATAACTGATCAATATTGATATATCAACTATAACAAATGTACCATACTAATGAAAGATGAATAGCAGGGGAAACTGGGGGGATTGGGGTATATGGTAACTCTGTACTTTCCATATAATTTTTCTGTAAAATGAAAAATGCTCTAAATATAAAGCACTAAGTTAAAAATGTACATTGTACATCAAGATTACAAGGTTTTTAGTATTACATAGTTAAACAGACATATTCTGATTGCAAAATATTTTTTCAGTAAAGTATTTTTGGAAGGATGATATAATGATTTCCTCTCTTACATAACACGGCTGTGGTGGCCCAGAAAACACTCTCCCCCAGTTGGAAACCTATTTAAATAACATCAAACATTCAATCCCAGGTTTAACTCACAGTAAAGGTGCATCCAATTACAAAAGAAACATTAAGAAATTAAGTACAAATAAAACACTTTTAAAAAATTACCATAAGATGTCTCATTTTGGGATACAAAGTCTCAAAATTTCAAAATTCTATGCATAGGAAACAGAATAGTCCTTGCAAGTCTACATTTTCTACTTTTGACCTGAAACCTCACTGTATCCCTCCACTGCAAAGGATGGCTCTTCAGGGTGTACACCAGGGGTGTTAAAACTCTACCCTGTAACCAGTTGTACTAATAAAATTTCTATATTTGGTGCATTCCCATGGGTATTCCCACATTTTCCCTAGGTATAAAAGTTTTTTTTAAATAAAGTTTTAAAGAACTACTGGGGGGAAAAGATCCACTACTATTATCCTCCAGTTTACCTTATTAAAAAAAGTAGTTGAGAATAACTGATGGTTATTTTTTAAAATATACTTTTATTGAGGAAGGGAGAGGGAGAGAGAGAGAGAAACATCAATGATGAGAGAGAATCATTGATTGGCTGCCTCCTGCACACCCCCTACAGGGGATTGAGCCTACAACTGAGGCATGTGCTCTGACCAGGAATCAAACGATGACCTCCTGGTTCATAGGTCGATGCTCAACCACTGAGCCATGCTGGTGGAGCCTGATGGTTATTTTTTTAAGTGTCAAGTCAATATATAATCACATAAAAGTCACTTGTGAATCAAATGGAACAATCACAATGTAAATCCAAGGCTCAAATGCTCCCTGAGACCCTGGACCACTGTCCTTGTGGTGAGCTCAGAATGGGAGGGAATGGCCTGATGATAAATTGCTCGTCTTAAATGCCCTTACGCCTCCCATTAAAGGTGGGTGACATGTCTTCCTGTTTGGACCAAGTATCATCTTGACATGGAAGGTGCGTACTGGTTTTGAGCAGAAAAGGGAGAAGGATGACTTATACTGGAACGGAACCCTTTGACCTGGCAGGTGACAGCCAACCAGCCCACCACAGCACACATGGTGGGTGAGGGTGGGAAAGTCTTGAAGCTATTTCCCTGTCGCCAGTCCCTGGGGAAGCAGGTCCTACTTTTTCAATTAACTCTTGAATACAGTGCCTACTGTGTGCCAGACCCTCCTCCAAGTGCTTTGCGTATATTTACTCACTTAATGCTCACAACCATAAACCACATTCCCATTTGGCAGGTGAGGAAACTGAGGTTCGGTTCCTGCCTCCTAGGGGCTCTACCTGCTCTGATGGCTTGTGCCTACCACAATGTGGGTGGCCTTTTAGGTGGAGAGAAGTTTTCAGGCACAAGTAGTTAATTTCATAAATGCTTAACTTTCACCCCAATGCAGTGTTCTTGCTTGATATAATTTTTTCTCATTTTAAACAATATGGAGTATTTACACCATGTGTATGTTGTAGATAATTCAAAAATAAATTGACCATGGCCCAACATTTGGCAAAAGCCCGAGAAATCAAGTAGTTGAAAAAGTTTGCTAGGTGATTAGACTTCCAAATTCTATCCTTATTTTAAGGTTAAAGTATCAGAAAGCAAAGCCAAGCCCTTGCAGAAGTGTCTCTACACGTTAGGGCACTTTAGAAATGACACTGAACCATCTGAACGGCCTATTCTGCACATTTTCTAAAACCATTCTCGAGGACACTGATCATTATGCAAACCAAGGTTCCCCATTCAAGGAATTACATAATAAAGTCAACTTTGAGTTTAATTTTAAAAAATGTGTTTTTCTAAAGAAGAATGTGTATGCTTTATTTTGTTTAATAACAAAAACATGTATTACCTTTCCCCTTCTACTTCAGATGAAGGGAGAATGCAAGGCAAGAAGGCAGGCCCAACTGTATTGAATGTCTCATCTCGTGTGGGTGGATAAGAACATACTGTCCCTGTTAGTCCACACAGTCTCTGAAAGTTTCTTAGCCTAATTTTCTGTACACAGTTTTACGTTTGTAGTTACTTCCATCTTCAAGTAGGTGGAGGCAGAAACAAAACAGAAACATTAGACTTGGATGTAACAATTCAGAATTTGGCCAATCTAAAATTAAACAATGTAGTAAAAATTACAAATTCACAGAACTCAATGATAAAAACAGAACTAGACAAGTAATGTCCCTCGGGGAAATCTGATTGGTACATCGCCCTGAAGAGAGCTTTTAGAGCAGTGGTTCTCAACCTTTCTAATGCCGAGACCCTTTAATACAGTTCCTCATGTTGTGGTGACCCCCAACCATAAAATTATTTTCGTTGCTACTTCATAACTGTAATTTTGCTACTGTTAATGAATCGTAATGTAAATATCCGTGTTTTCCGATGGTCTTAGATGACCCTGCTAGCGGTTCCCAACGAGAACCACTGTTTTAGAGGGAAGAGGAAGTTTTCAAAAGCTGCAGGCATTTCTAAATAAGTATTAGACAGACCGAGTAGGAGAAAAGCTAATTACCAAATGGTTAAAATCAAAATGTAATCCTGGGAATTGAGACACTTCTGGAATAAACAGATGAGCTTATTTCTGCTCTCCTCTCCTCTCCTCCCAAACCTCGCTAAAATGAAAGCGCTCTGTGCCCAGACCCAGTGACCTCTGGCGGGCTCCTGTGGCCCCTCTGTCCTGGCCAGCAGAGCCAGCCCTTACCCTCCCCCCACCCCCACCCCCCCAATGAAAATGCTATGACACTGAAAGGGGAATTAGGAGGAGACAGACAAGGCAAGGACCAGAAGAAAACTTCGGAGAAATGACAGCACACTCAGGAAGCAAAGTGCAGAATTCTATTTTTAAAGGGGGTGAGATCATTCAGAGAACAAAACGCCCTTGGACATTAAACAAATTACAACAGAAATAAATTCAACAGAAGAGTTAGAAAATACAGTTGGGGAAATCTCAAAACAGACTAAAACAATCAAAACCAACAAAAAAGGAGACAGAAAATTGGGGGGGGGGGGGAAGAAATACACAACAAATGATAAATCTAGATAATGCAATGGAGGCCCAGGAATAGAGGAGATAAAAGATGGAGAAAGATAATTTTCAAAGAAATAATTCAAGAAATGTCACAGAACTGAAGAACAGGAGTTTGCATGTGTCAAGCTCAATTGATGGGAAAGAGAAAAGAAGCCCAACCGACCGAGACATATCACTACAAAATTTCAAAACGACGTGGGTAAACTTGAAAGCATCTGAGAGAGACTGAGCAGATCGCGGTGGAAGACAGGGCGAGCCCAGCGTCAGCCTCCCAGCATCGCCGCAGGCAACAGAGCAGAGCCTTCCCAATCTGGAGGGAAGATGGCCACGGGGAAGCTTTCAGACACTCAGGATCCTCAAATTTCTCTGCCGTGTACCAGCCAACACGAGAGGGATTAGGAACGGGTGCTGGAGCAAAGCAAAGTCAATTCTCAGGAAGTGAGGAGTGAGGATGAGAGTCTCGCAGCGTATTTAGAGAGTGAGCCGCCACGGTCGGGACCGGACACCATGATGCCCCGAGTAACCTCTCCCAGGAAGACAACAGACGAGAACACAAATCAGTTACCGATGTGTTTCAGCGCACCGAGTTTAGGAAAGAATCCTTCATAGGCACATAGAAAACCAAGCAGATTAAATAGAAGGCAATGATCACCTCAACTATGTTTAAGGAAATGTAATCACGGCACGTTATATGCTTACCTGTAAGTAATAGTTACATAATAATGTAATCGTGCAATATTAATTTAACCAAAAACTGCGATGTAAAGCTACATGGGGAGGATGGAGAAACAGAAGTATGTGGTAAGTGTGAGCACCTCACACTGCTCATATTATTTAGCAGGGGAGTCAGTAAAACTGAACATGTTTTTTTTAGAAATGTAGATGTAACTAGAAGGGCTAAAATATTGAGTCACTGACACTAAGAAATGAGAAGAAAGCAGTGACCTGTAATTTTGTTATTACTGTGCTCTTAAAGAAATATTTGACCTTTAAAATTATGAATATGGATTACTTTCATAAACCTAAGTGTGATTGTCAGAGGGACCGCAATATGCTTGGTCAACTATAAGCAGAAAATTTTGTAAAATGCAGCTTTTAAATCTGGCAAGGACTCAGACACTCGTAATTTGTGCCTTGAGAGAACCATGGGATCCCAGGGCTGGAGGCACCTGAACAGTCATCCGGTTGACGCCACCTGCTCCCCCGGGCGCAGCCAGCTACTTCATGGAACGCTCTGCCCCAGGAACTGCTCCCGGTACAGCCAGGCCCCCATCGACAACGCAGGATGCCACACCAGATGAACGTGCTAACCCTCCACGGCCCCCGAGGCCTCTTTTCTGAGTTCCCATCTATCTCCAGAGGGGCTCTCGTTGCTCCCCAGGCTGTGTGACCAAAGCAGACACCAACAACAGCTCCCAAGTTCACAGCTCCGGGCTCCAGGAGCAGCCAGACCAGGATGAGCGGCCCCTGGTGGCAGCTCCAATCCCGCCAAGGAAGGGTGGCATGGTGGCTGGAGCCTAGGCTGGGTGCTCACTGCTCATCATGGGGCAGGGGCGGGACACACTTCCACCAGGAGCCACGGCTGCACCCACTGCAGTCAGGGACGGAGGCTAGTTTCCCGGAGAAATGGGTAATGGGCAGGCAATTCAATAAATAGGACATGGATGTTGAGGAAAGAGACTGCTATTGAATTTGTCTCTTCAGAGATTCAATTTTTGGTCATGTTTAAGAATTATTTAATTATATCTTCTCTTAGGAACAAATGATTTTATGCTATAAGCTTTCTGTGGTCTGGGCACTGATAAGTGATCAGCACCAAATGGCACAAAGCAGAAATCCAACCAGGCTGTTCCTTCAAAAAAAAAAAAAAAAAAAACCCTTCAGCCTCTTCTCTCTATCTGTGTGTTCATTTGTTGTGAAAAGAATGATCTCTTAAGTGACTCGGTCCCAGTGAAAAAGGTTTGCTTCCGGGCCTTGGGCCCTTTTCCCAATGAGTTTAGCGACCGGATATTTTCATAGTGTTGGGGATCTTGTGGTATTTCCTTCAGATGCCCTGCTTCATTGCTCTCATTTGCATTGCAAAATGGCATTGCATCAGAGGGGCCTCACTTCTGCAGCGAGATTCCGGCAGAGTCGGTCCTGCTGCTGCACCTTGGACAGCACTCAGCACCCCCTGGCTCCTAACTGGCCACACGAAGGAGTACATTCAGCCCCTCAGCACCTCACACTGCTCAGATGATTCCTGAGCCAATATTACCCTTGATTGATTACGGAGGTGGAGGCTGTTCTCTCCCCCAGTGGGCACGACCAGTCGACTAAGTATCTGGACTTCACATGTCCGCAGCTGATGGCACAGCGAGTAGGGGCCTGGTGTGGACCAAAGGAACTGATTATACTCCTTTCACTGCAGACACGAGGGGCGAAAGAGGATGCGGCACGTTCTCACCATGACGCTGCGGAATTATACACAGTTTGCCAGGATGGACTCTTTACTAACGTTCATTTCAGGTGCTTTAAACAGGCGTCCACATGCGGCCCGCCGAGGACATGTATCCGGCCCGCCGGGTGCCGCTGCCTGTCCTGCTTAGCAGCCGACTCGTCCCGGGCCTGCAGTGCGCATAGGAATTTGTTCATAGTTTTTTTTTTTTTTAAACTATAGTCCGGCCCTCCAACGGTCTGAGGGACAGTGAACTGGCCCCCTGTTTAAAAGTTTGAGGACCCCTGGTTAACACGTGTTGTGATTCAATTAACTGGTGGTGTAAGTAGACGCTGGAGAAAATGCTTCTTTTCTGTTTCTGTGCTAGAGGAGCATTTGGCTACAAAAAAAACGGGGGCGGGGGTGATCTCTATTTCCAGGTGACTAAAGAAAAGACATGGGAAAAGTCTCTCTCTCTCTACGAGGACAAGGAAAGAAACAGAAAGTGTAGTGATGCCCACAAAATCAATGAGCTGGTGTTTTGTTCACTTTCTTAAGATTGCTAATGATCCCAGGATGTTCAAGTGTGACCTGGCCGGCTCATTGGGGTACAGTGTAATATCTTTAAACCTGAGATGACTTAACAAAATTTAAAACCTGTTCTAATTATCTCATGGTCATTACTGATCCTGACCAAAAAAAGACCGTCTAATAATAAATCAACAACTACTCAAATAAACATTTGCAAATAAAAATCTCCTTTCATTAAAGACATTTCCTATTGTATGAATCATTTGATAAGAATAACCCTGTAAAGTAACCTTTGTATCAACACAGTGCTTTAAGGATTTAGACGCTTTTGAGTATTATTTCTTCTGACCCTCATAGTGGTTGTATTACGCAGCTATCAACATGACACATGGATGAGGAAAAACGACTTAAAGCTCAGAGGTTTGCATAATTAACGTCACCCAGCTTGCAGGGCGTTGGAGCTGGAGCCAGGCTTTCAACAACCAGCCCTGTCCTCCTTCTCCTGCTAAATGTAAGTTCCTTCCCCTTCTCACATCTCCAACTATGCAACATATAGTATGCTTGGACACTATATGTACAACACCCCCCTCCATGGATTCCTTCCTGTTACAAAAGCTTTCAGCTTATTACTAAAACTCTAAAACTTTTCATGTAAACACAAGCAAAAAAAAAAAAAAAAAAAAAAGAAAGAAAAAATAAAAACAATGAAACAGCCCAAATCTTGGCAGTTTGAACGAGAGGGGAAAACAAGCATTTTAGAGACTTTCCTTCAAAGTTTAAAGCAATAAGATATTTTAAAATCACAATGGTAAAGGTTAAAAGCTTGGTAGTACCCAAAACTCTTATTAACATTGGACAGCAGACATCATCAGATACTATGTACTCAAACTGGTCTAGGCCATAGAAAAAAATGGAAAGCTACCCCAATTAATTCTAAGAAGCTAGAATATACTTAACACCAAAACCTGATTTAAAAAAAAAAAAAGGCCAATTTCACTATAAATATAGATGCAAAAATTCTAAATACAGTACTGGCACATAGAACCCAGTAGTGAATTAACAGAATAATATTACATGACCAAGCATTGTTTATTTCAGGAATGCAGGGATTACCCACCATTAGGAAAGCTATCAACATATTTATTACATTTATTTTTTTTTACAGTGAAAACATAAAAACAATATCAATAAAACATAGAGGCTAAAAAACATTTGGTATAATTCAATTGTCATTCCTAACTAAAACAACAAAACAAACAAACAACTCTCTAAAATAGAAGTAGAAAAACATAAATAAGATCAAGGCCATTTACTACAATCTTACAACAAACAACTTAGGTAATGGTGAAATATTGAGGCCATTACCATTCAAGACTAACACAGGGATGTTTACTATTCAACATGATCCTAACTAATGCAATAAGAGAAGATATAAAACAAATGGTATACTGGCAGAGCAAACACCTCTATTTGCAGCAGCAAGTGAGAGCTTAGTAGTTGTTGCATATAAATACTTTTTTAAGCTTTTCTGGATACTGGTAAGAAATGGAAATTGATAGAAAAATACTATTCATAAGAGCAATACAATTTACCAAAGGAAAATAAGAAAGGTACAGAGCTTATATGATGAAAAACCAAATTTTATTGAAGAACATAGAACAAGGCACTGATAAATGGAAATCCTGAATGCAGTGTTCTTAGGCAAACTCATCACAAATCACATAGAAATTTAATTCAATTGTAATTAGAACCAATGGATTTTGTTGAAACGAAACTAAGTAATTTTAAAGTTCATTTGGGAAAATAAATATATAAAAATTAATAACAAATTTGTAGGGGGGAAGTAGGAGAAAAAATTTAGGGAAAAAATACTAAAACTTACTTTAAATAACTACAATCAAAACAATATGAATGGGCTCAAAAAGAGACAAATAGATCAGTGAAATAGAACAGATTCTCAAAACATATGTTGCAAAGGTAGTATTTAGGTTACTGAAAAAGATGGTTTATTTAAAAAGGAAATAAATATAAATGGCTACTCCTTTGGGATATACAAAGTTGGACTCCTACTTTAAAAACAAAAAATAGTTTCCAGATGAATTAAATATCTAAATATAAATAGGACACCAGACAAACACAACAAAATTCCTTCCTGATGCTGTTTTCCTGATCACAGAAAACCCAGGCCCCGAAGAGGAGGGGCCTCTCTTTCCGGCTGTGCCCCCTCAGCAGGAAAGACCCACCTCTCTGGGCTCCCTGTGAAGCGGTCCCCCCTCCTCCCAGGTGCCCTCTGCTCTCCTGCAGACCCTTCATATGCCTGTTGTCGTTTATACGGGAGAAGGCTGTTCCCTGCAGCAAGTTTATTGGTAGAACTGTAGAATTCGCCCCAGATATATTTTCACATTGCTTGTTATGATATATTCAAAGAAAGAGGAAAAAAACCCACAATACAAATTAAGCTAACATAAACATGAAATTAAAGAACCCAAAGTGAAAATCATGGTACATGTTGATGCTTAATTTCTAATTTTGTTGCACAATCTCTGCATTTTTTATGTGGAATGACATATATCTTGTCCCTATCAGGATGAATTCTCAGCTGCGAATCAAGTCATTAACAATCTGGTAATTACCTTCAAAGGATTTAAGTAGCATGGAATTCTCCGCTTGTGCATTTGTTAAAGCAAGCAGTACCGAGTGCTTGCTCTGCATCGTGAAGTGGCCTTGCAGCAGGATGAGGCCCTGAGCAGGGACCGGCCGAGGGCAGGTGAAGCGGGCCACAGTGGGAGCGGTTTTCCCCTCCCGCTTCCTGGGAAGCTACTGGGCATATCTATGTGTTCCTACATCATCAAACGGTTCTGGACTCGAGGTTGTAGTCCTTGGGGTGTTTGAGTAAGTTCCTAGCCCTGAATGACTTCAGGTGGTGAAGAATTTAAGATGTCAATACTGAGGAAAAAGCTAAAATCACACCACATTTGTAATCACCCTTCTCCCCCAGCGTTCTAGAGCTGGAGAGGCGGGCAGCTAAAGGGCTTGCCCTGGTTTTTCTCATAAGATGTTTTCATGTTCCTGACAATGGTGCTGGCAACTTCTAGTAAAATTTAGAGCACAGCTAAAATCGGTAAGTATTTACCAAGAGAGTTCCTAAGCAATGCTAGGCCTTATGGGTAAAATAACTGGAACACAGAAGACATAACCCTGTCACAAACAGTTTACCATCTATTACAAGGGAGGAATCCAGGCATGAAGCAAATACAAAACATTTCCATGGCAACGTATATTCAAGTGTGGTTCAAATTATATACCCCCACCCAAGGACCTTGATTATAAAGAAATGCGTTTACCAAGGAAGGCGGGGCAGAGAAAATCTTTCTCCGACTGGGCCTCAAAGGAAGCCTAGGGTTTCGGCAGGCAGACAGGAGCACTGAACAGAGGAAGGGGGCAGTCCCAAGCCGTGGAAGCAAGAATCAGCAGATCGGAAGCAACAAGAGATTGCTGGAGAGAAGAAAGATTCCTACCCTGCCATGAAAGACGGTTGTATTAGTCACCTTCCACTTTGCCCAGAGCCCAGCATCATGTTGACACAAGACTGATATCCTGCAGGATGGAACTCAATCTGCCCAGGGATGGTGGGAGGAAGTGGGTGGGAGAAGACCATGAGTGTGACAGGCAAGGGGAGCAGGAGAGCCAGGGACCCTGGTGAGGTCTTGGCTCAAATGACTTCACTCACACGGCCTTCTGTGACATGGAGTGGGCGGCCACCAGGGCAGACAGTGGTCTCCATCTGGTGACCTCCCATTTTCACCTTAAAGCTAGCTGAAGGAGATCGTTACAATTATGCACGTGTACATCACTGTTTGGAGGTGCCCTCTTCTATGGCCAATAAAAGCGAGCTGTTAAACTTGATAGGATTCAGAAATCGGAACAATATGGGCTCCCTCTAGTGGTTTAAAACATCTTTCATCCTTAGATATTTAAAGGAAGTTTCTACTTTATTTTGATCATTTCTTTTTAGTTTTTGTATCACCTAGTCCTTTTCCTCTTGGAAAATACCAGTCTTATAAAGAGCTCACTACAGTGTTCATCCCAGTAGTGAGGAGAGGGGAACAGGCCCAGAGACCCAAAGTCACAAAGCAACCTCATCTCCTTCCTTCCAAAACAAGCAGAAGCTCAAGCAGCAAGAAGCGAAGAGAGAAGGGGACAGACAGCGAAGCCACGTGATGCAGGGGGACTGGAATAGAGAATGGGATTCGGCAAAGGGAAGTGAGCTATAACCACAACATTAAAAAAAAAAATTAATGCTCTCAAAAGGCTCCAAAATCCTCTTGGAAGAAATTTTAAAAGGACTAGTTTCTAACGGGCTTTATGCCAATCCTGGCCCAAGTCTGCAGGATGCTGTGGCTGCTCGGCCAGCTAAGATCTGCTTGAATTTTTCAAGGCTACCATGTAGAGAAAGGTTGCATCACTGCACAGCCATGCATCCTATTAAGAACCCCACTCCAGTGAGGCGATGTTATGGCTGAGAGAGAAGGATTTTTACAGAGCAGCAAACCTGGCCGTGGCTGCCGTCTGTGCTAAGGCTTGGGATCTTGTTATATAATGATGCAATTAAGTGTTGGCGATCTGCAGGTCCAAAAAATCAATACCGACAAAAAGCCAAGTGCAAAGGATCCAAAGAAAAAGCATGAGATACCTCCACTAAGAAATGTAAATAACAATTATGACAATTACAGCTGGGTAATGTAATTGGTACCTAATTATAGCTGTGGCTGGGACGGAATATATTTTCTGCTATTGCTAAGCGAGGCATTGCTTGTTGGTTTTTTTGAAAAATCAGATTAGTTCACCTCATTTAGAGAAAAATGTCCTTTTAGATAATTATTCTTGAATCAATTCTCGACAAACTACCAAACCGGTCCAAAGTCTCTTTCAAAGATGATGGTAAAAATCATTCTGAATGAAGTTCTTCTGAACCCTTTCAGTGCAATGACCGTTTCTCTGGTTTGCTTTAGTAAAACTATTTAGTCTTATACTAAACTAGAGGCCTGGTGCATGAAATTCATGCACTCAGGGGAATCCCTCAGCCCAGCCTATGCCCTCCCGTAATCTGGGACCCCTCAGGGGATTTCCAACTGATGGCTTAGGCCCACTCCCTGGGCCTAAGTCAGACATCCTTAGCTCTGCTGTAGAGGCAGGAGAGGCTTCCGCCACCACCGCGGTGCTCACCAGCCATGAGCCCAGCTCAGGGCTTCTGGCTGAGTGGCGCTCCCCCTGTGGGAGCACACTGACCACCAGGGGGCAGCTCCTGCATTGAGCGTCTGCTCCCTGGTGGTCAGTGCGCATCATAGTGACCATTTGTTCGGCCACTGGTCGATTTGCATATTAGCCTTTTATTATATAGGATAGCAACCATTTACAGCTGAAAACAAATATAGTCAAATGCAACGTGTCGGGTAAATACTATACAATGGTGACCCTTGGATCCCTGGTCAGAATACAATTCTCTCTCACATCACTTTTTCTATGGGGAAATCAGCTGCAGATTGAAATTGCTTAAATTACCAGAGCACTTGTCCTGCTTAGCATGAGGATTGCCTACAGGCTGGTCCCTTGAGGTTATTTCACTAGTGAGTTGACTGAGGAGTAAGGATGTCATGAGATGGCATCATCTCCAGGGGTTTACTCAGGTCCCAGCGAGACCCCAAATTATACCACATCAAAGCCTCAACCGGTTTTCTTCCTCGGGAATGTGGTGTCACGCTTTCCTCACGTGCCCTTTACAGCAAGTCATCTCTCAGATCACAGAGCCAACACACTGTCGTTTTGTGACAGATGTTCAAGAGAAGGAGGTGACATACACAAACGTGAGCCAGCGGGGTTTGTTTCAGGCTCCCTGATTCTGCAGTTTTCACACCTTTTACTCATGCTTAACAAAAGAACACAGTCCCTCGGGCCAGCAGTTATACCTTCTTGTTCCCCCACAGGGCCCGGAGATTAGGAGTCTGCGTAAGTGGGGTGAGAGATACTTGCAGAACAAATCAATTTTATATTTCAATTTGTAGCAGAGATAGATGTACCTTGTTTCTCAGAAGAGCTAAAAAGGTAAAGAATTTAAGATGTCAACAATTAAAGAAATCAAAGAAAAACATGTCCCCTCAAATCTTAATGAAAAAAATCTATTTATTCCTGCAAACGAACAATTTAAGATGAGCACGCCTTAATGCACTTTACTGTATGTTTGTTAATCCTCAATGTTTAACAGAGTTGCTCTTGCGGTGTTATCTAGACCTTATTGGCTCTACTTGTTTATAATGGTGTTCTCGTCTCAGGAAGAACAATTCCTTTCTCTAAGGTGCTCAGGACAAACCAGGGGTTCTTCGGCAATGCCTGCTTTTGCTACATCCCACCTGCAACCTATAATCAGATCCTTCTGAATTTGCCTTGAACATATATCCAGAACCCAACCACTGCTGCTACCTCCACTTTCACTACACTGACCCAGGGCACCACCGTCTCTGTCCAGGATCATTGCCATGGCCTCCTAACTGGTCTCTCTGCCTTTGTCCTCATCCCTTACAGTCTCCTGTCACCACACCCACATATAATCCAACCATCCTCTGCGCAGAACTTTTAAAACCCAACTATTTAAAAAAGAAATCCAGTTCAAAAATGGGCAAAAGACATGGACAGACATTTCACGGAAGAAGACAGACAGATGGCAAATAAGCACACGAAAAGATAGTCAACTCATTGGCCATCAGAAAAATGCAAGTTAAACCACAACCAGCTCTTGTTGCAAACCCATCAGAATGGCTGGAATAAAAATTAGTGACACCGCCATTCTGGCAAGGATGTGGAGAAACTGGATCACTCTGCAAAACAGTTTGGCAGCTTCTTGTAAAACTAAACGTGCAATTACCATACAGCCCAGCAATGTTACTTTTGGACATTTATCTGGAGAAATGAAAACCTGTGTTCACCCCAAACCTGTATGAAATGGTCAGGGTAGCTTTATTTGCAGTAGCCCCTAAATCTGGGAAGAGCCAGGGTAGGTGGTTAGATACACTGTGGTACACACATACCATGGAACAAGACCCAACAAGGAAAAGGAACAAGCTATTGATCCACATACTAACTTGGAGGGATCTCCAGGGAACCGTGCTGAGTGAAAAAAAGCCCATCTCAAAAGGGTATATACTGACGGACTGGGAAATGGAGAACAGGTCGGTGGCTGCCAGGGTAAGAGATGGAGAAGGAAGGGTGGAGGGGTGAGAGGTGGGTGTGGTTATGAAAGGATGAGAGGGAGCCTTGTGCTGACGGAACTGCTCTGTATCTATCTGGGACGGTGAACATGCAAACTACACATGTGTAGAACTAAAATTGTGTAGAACTAAATCCACACAAACTGGGAAAATCTAAACAAGATCGGCAGATTGTATCGATGTCAACATCCTGATCTGCAACATGGCTCTAGAGTTCTACAAAACGTTAGCCCTGGAAGAGACTGGGGGGAGGGTGCGGGGATCTCTGTGTATTACTTCTTACAAATGCATGTGAACCTACAATTACCTTAATAACGATTTCAATGAAAAAAAAATCATGAGGTCATTACCTTGCTGTCGTCTGATGGCACCTTCTTCTAGTCCAGTGGTCAGCAAACTCATTAGTCAACAGAGCCAAATATCCACAGTACAACGATTGAAATTTCTTTTGAGAGCCACATTTTTTAAACTTAAACTTCTTTTAACGCCACTTCTTCAAAATAGACTCGCCCAGGCTGTGGTATTTTGTGGAAGAGCCACACTCAAGGGGCCAAAGAGCCACATGTGGCTCGCGAGCCGCAGTTTGCTGACCACTGCTCTAGTCTCTGGGACCTAACTAAGTATGTCACTGTGTGCAAGGGAGCAAGCTTGTAGAGTTGGGAAATGTGATACACCTGATGGTTAATTAAACCGATGGGATTTACATAAAAACTCCCCAACGGTCCCACTAAGTCGGCCAGCATTTACATTCTGCATGCTATGCTTATCTCCAGCTAGAATGGAAAAAAAAAAGATGATCTTTTCAAATAGTAGGACACAATCATAGTTAGTTTCAGTATAAGCATATTGGCCTCAAGGTGACAAAAATTAATCACCTAATGCTATCCCCCTTTGTAATAAGCAAGAACAGTAGAGTCTAATTCATGTGACCAATTAGTGAATTTTTATAAGCAACGTTCAAAATTTCATTATCACTTTAATGATTTCATTTTCAGACTATAGCTTTAAGTGAAACAGATATGATAAATGCAAAAAGAGTCAATGGCAATAAAATAATGGAGTGTAACATGCACGAAATAAAAAATGAGCATTATTACATTTCCAGCATAATTTATTTATGCATTATGGTTGTTTTGCTGTGTTACTGCTGCTCTAGTAACACAAATTAGATTTTTTCAAAAAATTCACAAAATTCAGTCCATATATCAATGTATGTGCTGACTTGACAGTATCTGCAAAATCTCAGAAAAATGTTTTAACGTGGTCCTAGCTCAGGCTGCCATCTCCAATTCTATTAGCCTGAGAGTGGAGCCTCCATAACCTCTTCCATATTAAGTTAATGTCCGTCTAACATCCAACCCGTAGCTCGGCCTGAAAACAATCTTTTATCCAATAACCTTACGCATCCTTCTTCACATGAGGATTGCCTAAAGGCTGGTCCCTCACGACTGCAGACACTCGGAGCCAGGCAGAGGACACTCGCTCGGTTTTGGCTTATGTCTGTTAGTGACACCACCCTTCATTTCTGTTAGTTTTGGAATGTGCAGCCTGAACTGGCCTCCATACCTGAGCGGGTCAGAGTGGTTCCTGTCTGTAGTGGGGCAAGAACGTGACCACGGGCTTCTCTGGAGGGAGACACTGCCCTCTTGAACGCAGAAACCCCTCACAACCTGTAGGGCTCTCCCTTGGATCCTCAGGGCCCCAGGGCACTCGACGTGAGGTCCACAGGACAGGGCTAAACTGCAAAGCCCAGTCCTGTCAGATAAACCCAGGGGGTGGCGAGCTCTGACTGTGCCTTCCTTACAGGATGGCTCTGGCTGTGAGCTGAGGGTGGAGTGGGACGCGGGTGGCTCCTGAATAAAGGACCCCTGTCCCCTCTCCCCGCCCCGGCCCACCACATTGACCAGGACGAGGCCCTTCCCAGGAGACCCTGGCCAGTTAGTGGGGTGACAGCCTTGATGCAGGAAGCAGGAGTGAATCTGGTGCAGCCCACCATCTCCCACTTAGGTAGGTGGGTGATTCCACCAGATTCACTCCTGCTTCCTGCATCAAGGCTGTCACCCCACTAACTGGCCAGGGTCTCCTGGGAAGGGGCACACCCCCAGTATTTTCCTGCACTGACCTCAGCTCCAGGCAGAGGGAAAGCAGGGGTGAGATGGAAGATGGACATCTCAGGAGCCAGGCAGACACAAGAGAACCCCATATCAGCCCCCTTTCATTTAAACAATACCCCTATAATGCTTAATATATGCCAGGTACAAAGCACTTTAAAAGCAACCATTTCCCCCCTCCTAACAAAGTTACAAGGGTGGGTTCTATTATCATTATTTTACAGATTAGAGATTTGTGCTAAGTCACACTGCGTGACTGGACCACAATGCTAGCAGTTGAGGTGGAGAGAAGCAGTCAGATTTTTATTCTTCTTAGCCATTGAGCTTTCTTCAAAATATGACATTTTTACTTAGTGAAAAGTCCTCATGGGCAACTTCCACCAGGAGGCACTAACCCTCCCACCCAAAACAACACCCAAATTTCACAAAACAACGTTTTTCAGGGCTCTGGGCATCAGGCAGTAGGACAAGCGACAGGAGTCAAGGTGGCAGGTCATCCCCTCACTCCCGGAGGAGGTGTCTGCGCTGCAGCACTGGGCGAGGAGACCGGGCTGAGCCAAGTGACTGCCGAGTGGCAGTGGGAACGTGGCCCCACCTGTCTGCAGGACAGAGTACCGAAGGGGAGAGCTGCACAAGACAGACACCCTGGGCATCTGCAGACGGTGCCCTCAGGTGCTGACCGCACACACATGTGAGGTCCGGGGAAGCTACATGTGAATGGACTACAGGGACCAGCACTTGGGGCACACACAGGACTGAGAATGGTGTATGTTCTCACCAGCCAGACTGGAAAACCTAACTCACAGGTACTCAGAGAGAGTCCTTAGAGGGTCTAGACCAGCCGTGGGCAAACTACGGCCCGCGGGCCGGATCCGGCCCGTTCGGCTGTTCTATCCGGCCCGCGGAGCCGAAAGAGCGGAGGGTTCTCTTGCTCTCCCCTCCGCTCCTTTACTTTGAATTTATATTAGTTCACACAAACACTCCATCCATGCTTTTGTTCCGGCCCTCCGGTCCAGTTTAAGAAACCATTGTGGCCCTCGAGTCAAAAAGTTTGCCCACCCCTGGTCTAGACTCAATCCTGGGAAATAATCAGGAAGCATATTATTGTTTATGCTTCCTGATTATTTCTTACACTGTACACGAAGTGGTATAATGCCTCTTGGGGTAGACTATGATAACATAAAAATGTATTCTATAAACCTTAAAATAACCAGTAAGATAACAAGATAAAGAGTTACAGCTAATAATTCTAACAAAGGAGAAAAAAAATATGGAAACACACACCCAGACACGCACATAAGCCACTATGAATTCAAAGGCAGAAAAGAGAACAAACAGCAAATGGGGCAAATGGTAAATACAGAGAGAGGTGGTAGAATGAAATCTAACCATATCAATAACCAGATTAAATATAAACGCTGGAACACCCTAGTTAAAACTCAGATATGATCAGATTTGTATTTAAAAAGACCTAATCGTAACACTACCTAGAAGAAACACACTTGACATATACAGACACACAAAGGTTAAAAGTAAAATGTTTTTTAAAAGGTTATACTAACAGAACCACGCTTTACAAATATGAGACTGTAGAGGAAGAAGCCGAGGTCCGGAGAGCGATTAGATGCTCACGGAAATACCCCACCCGACAAGGCACGACCACAGTAGCCTGGTGCAGGGACAGCAGCTTAGGAAGGAGTGGATGGGTGGAGGAGGCATCCAGAGGCAGAATCAGCAGGTGGGAGACAAAAGAAAACTCCAAAGGAAAAGAGGGAAACCAAACATGTCCCACGGTTTCAAAATGAGTCACCTGGAAGCTAACAATCCCATCTGTGAAGCTATAAACTACAGAGAAAGAAGGAAGCGCAGGAGTGGGTCCCAGGGAGGAGGCCGTCCTGCCTTCTGAGAGGCTGAGAGGGTGATTGCTGAGGATGGCCTCGGGGAGATGTCCTCAGGCAGCTGGCGGCCAGAGCCGCCAGACGCAGGCACGGATTCACAAGCTGGCTGCACAGACAGGAAGCTACGCGGCAAGAGCAGCCGCGACACTGCAATGACATTAAGCTTAAAGCCAGGCCTCAGCGGGAACGAACTACCCAATACCTCTTTTCTGGTTTTTCATCTAATCTCGTCTACAGAGTCAACATTTCACACAAAACCATTTCATTGAACGTGAAGATACATCAATTTCATAAATATTTAAGCATTTTAACCTAATCCTAAGGTTTCCTGCTTCTATATAGTAATATCTACTTGTGATTACATTAATGGGCTCCATTTATGTCAATGGCAGAGCTTCTCAAACTATCTGTGGTGAAGGACCGACCTTGTAAATCCCCAGTCCCTATGGACCTACATGTGGTCCTACAGTGCTTGGACTGAATTGTGTCCCACCCAAATTCATATGTTGAAGCCCTCACCGCCCCTCCCCCCATGGGACTCTGGAGATAGGGCTTACAAGGAGGTAATTAGGGTTAAAAGAGGTCATAAGAATGGGACCCTGATAGAATAGGCCTACTGTCTTCATAAGAAAAGACACCAAAGAGTTCTCTCTCTCTCTCTCTCCCTTTCTTTCTCTCTCTCTCTTTCTCCACATGCACACAAAGAAGAGGCCATATGAGCACACAGCAAGATGGTGGCCACCTGCAAGCAGGGAAGATGCCTCAGAATGAAATCTACCCTGCTGACACCTTAAGCTTGGACATCCAGCCTCCAGAACTGTCAGAAATAAACTTCTGTGGGTTAAGCCACCTAGTCTATGGTATTTTGTTATGCAGCCAGAGCAGACTAATACATACTGCATGTAACTCACCATGCAAAGTGAACACTACTCTAATTGTTCTATACTTGTTCAACAAGATAAGCCCACTGATCGCATGCTTAAATGTCAAACTGTCTTAGAAGTTTCCAAATGCTTACCCTCCATTTCTGTGCTTATCTCACTGTAGACCTATAACAAACACTCTGTGAACTAATAGCAGTCTGCAGACCATGTTTCAACCAGAATTGGTTTATAGTCTTTCTGTGATTTAAAAGAGAAAAGCAATATTTAGCCAAAACATAAAACTTAAAATAAGGGCATGAACTTTAAACACATTAGAAACCAGATGTATGCTGTGGAGTGAGAGAAATTAGAGAGAAGCCCAGGATTCTATCATATCATACCATATCATACATCATATCATACCTAGGCAAGATCCCCCCAAGACATTGCAGAACGCATGTTCTTAAAAATGAACACCACTGTGCCTTGTTTATAATGACCCTTGAATTCTGTTTCTCTTTAGAACTTACATCAATCTCTGTAATCATATCCACAGAGCACATTACAATTCGATTACAAACTCACAGACAGAGTATTACTTCTTCTTCAATTGGTGGTATATACACCAAACTCACAAAACAGATGTTCTCAAGGGACTGACCCAGATGGATGAGCAAATTAACTCCTGTGATCCTGCCACTGAGGGAGGACCCAGTACAGAGATGTCCAACTATCCAGTGGCCATCATAGAGGGTCTTTGATGGATTCTAAGCCATACATTTGGTCATCATTCTAAGCCACGGATGGCCCCAGGTACATGTCTGATGATTGGCAGCCTATTAGTCCAGGAGAGCCTCAGATGAGACAGCTACTCTCTGCTCCATATGACCTTCCATGGAGGCCAGTCCTGGGTTCCAAAGAGTAGCAAGCCCCCAGCACATGTTTGCTAATGTCTAATTGGCCAAACAAATCACATGGCCAAGCTTAGATAAAAGACTGGGGGAAATAGAGTTCACTTCCTGGTGTGGGGGTGGGGGTAGGGTGGCGGTGGGGAGACAAAGTCACAGTGCAAAGGGCTGGCTGTAGAGAGAGGAAGAATTTGTGGCCATTTCCATAATCAGAAATGGAAAATTTGTATTACTGGCATAAATAGAAGGTAAATACTAAAAATAAACTGAAACAACTCCATCCTGAATATAAACTGATTTCTTTTGGAGGTATGAGACTTGACTTTCCTAAATGTTCTAGGCCAAGAGACAGGGTTAGGTTAACCAATGCTAATACCTTAAAAGAATGCAACCTAAGCTAATTTATAAAAACTGGATATCAACAGTCATATTTAAACAGATTATGTACTAAGCATCGATTTAGAGGGCATTGGGCTCTTTAACAACACAAATATTTCACATTTTTGACAAATGCAAAAGCTGGGCCCCTAATTCCACACTCCCCACAGACAGAAGAAGCTCATTTAGGTGGCACACCTGGGATCAGTAATTCCTCAGTTAATCAAAAGAAGTTAGCTAAAATGAGGAATCATTTAAAAATGCATATCTTTAAGATTTTAATTTAGCAAACATTGAAAGTACATTTATTTGCAAGTCTTATAGGGCCACGGCCTCTCCTTTGAGCAAATCCAGTGACACTTTCTCACTGTCTTCGTTCATAAATAACACCCACAATTCAAGGTCAAAGATTCCCAGGTTCACTCTCTTTGAAAAAGAGTGAAAACAAAAGATACGTGTGAAGCCATGTGGAAACAGAATCTGGCAGCTGTCCATATTTTATGATTTTTCCCTAATCTTTTATAATTGCCTCATCTTTACCCAATCGGATAGTAATATGTCTTTATGGAGTCTTTCCAAAAGTTTTCACAGAAAGGACGGCTCTTTCTGTTTTAGCACACACATTTCATCAGCTTTCATTCCATTTAATTAAATTATGCCAATTACAGTAACAAGAACACCACATGTAAACAGATTTGGGGACAAAATGCCTTTTGGTGAGCACTTAACTTGGTGAGTGAACATAGGCCCCGGGCCCCCACCGCTGGGTGGGCCGGGGAGCCTAGGCCAGTCTGGACTCTGCCCGGGGAGGATGGAGAGAGCTGGTCTTCGGGAGCCTGCCCCTGCACTGTGGTTCACCTCTTGGAGGACCCAGTGGGTGAGCACTGCTAAAGCCAGGGCTATAGTTAGTAATGACTGTCTTTAATCCTTCCCACACCATCAACACAACACAGAGCAGTGTTTCATTTGAATAAAATGCGAGAAGGGAACAGCCCATAGAAAAACCAGAAAATTACCAAGATCGTCACAGGAACAGAGGAAACCAAAGAAGGAAGAAAAAAACCCAGTTCAATAATTCTATTCAAAAGTACCCTACTCCACAAGTTAAACCCCTATTTACCTTCCCAGGAACCCAGCACCTGCTCCAACGCCGGGAAGCAGTGCCCTGATGAATATAGTTGGTAGTGACCAGATGGATATATATAAGTATAAATCAATTTAAAAACTTCCCAGGCAATTTTTTAAATTGAATTCCGAGTTTAATCAGACCTTTCAATTAAGTAGAGACTTCTAGAAGAGAGATTTTTTTCTGAAACAACAATAACAATGACTAACATACTGAATACTTAATCCTGCCAAGCAATGCAGTAAGCATACCACATGCATTCATTCACTTACCCTTTGATAACTCTAGGTACTACACTCATTTAAGGACACACAGCCTGCCAAAGGTGAAGTCAGGATTTGAACCCATAGCCCACATTCTCAACCACTGTATCATACTGCCTAATTCAGTTCACCATTTCTTATAAATGCTATAACTCCATGTTCTGCCTGAGAGTTTTGTTATACTTCCAAAGGCACATCAAAGTCTTCAATTATAAAGTTGAAGTCAATTCTTAACAACCACTAACTATATGTTCACTGAAAAACACCTATATGTGCCTGACTCATTCATTCATTAATAAACATTTGACAAACAATGGCTTCATCAGTTGAAAAGTAAGTTAACGTAATTTAATGGACATTTCTCAATTACTGAATGCTACTGCATGCTGCCCTTACCCATGCTCTCAGGAAGCTGAGCCTGGTGGAAGGAACACACGTGGTCCTATAGCTTCAGTAAACGCTAGCAGCTACTTGCAGGAAGGGCTGTGGGATGTCCAAGGGTGGAATGGGTAGCAGGGAGAGAGGGCTGTATAGAATTGATCTCTGACTGAGGCATTTTTTCCTAAGTCATGGAGAGTCCTGTGAGGACTGTAGCAGCGGAGAAATAGGACCAGGATTTTGTTTTGGAATGACCCCTCCAGCAGCAGAGAGCGTGGGGGCAGAGGAGAGAGCATGAAGCCTGGAGGGCTAGTGAAGATCTGCTGTAAAAGTCTAGGTAAGAACCGTGGAATGTGCACTTGAACTGCGTAAACTGTGTGATATGTGAATAAACCTCAATAAAGCTATTTTAAAAGCTAAGTCTAGATGAGAAATGGTGAGCGCCTGAACTCAATCCATGCCAACAGTAACAGGGAAGAGAGAGTAAAGAGAGATCCAGAAGTCAGAATCAGCAGGACTGGATGAGTGAAGGATAGGTTGGGAGGGAGGGCTGAACTCAGCTGTAGAAACAAGATCAAGAAGAGGAGAAAAATGGAGTCATAACATGAGCTGCAAACAAGATCACAGAGGAGGTGGTTAACATATAAACAAGGAACCGTAACACAAACCAAACCAGTTCAGTATTATGGAGAACCAAGCCCATGGAAACGAATCATCGAGCTGATGGAGACATAGGCGCTAACTGCGAAAGGGCTAACTCATTAACAGCGGTGGTACTGTTAAGTGATCACCTTTTCACTTCCTCCTCTGTATCAGACCTGGTGCCCATCACTTATGTGCACATTGCCAATATCTTCATTCTGCCTCGGAGGAAACCAGGACACTGCAGAGTTAAGAGGAAGAGCTGAGATTCTAATCCAGCCACCTCCCAACTCTGACACCCCAAGCTATTTCCATGCTATCATGCCCGCTTAACAAATAACGATGGCGATGATAACAAAGACAATAAAAGTTCATCCTGTCATTGCTGAGCCTGTTAGAACTGCAGCTCACATCCTTGTGCCTCGACCGAGTGCCCAGTTCTGTGTTTGGCATTTCACAAATATAATAGTGTCTATATCCTGCCTTGTAAGAGTGGTAGCAAGACCTGCAATGGATTGCACATGTGCCAATGCCAGACCCTTGTGATCAGGGTTATACATGTGCCCTTTCTACTCCTCAGAGCATCCCTGCAGTGGAAGCTGGACTGGCCTCGATTCTGCAGTCAAGCAAATAGGCTTACAGGTCAAGGTAACTGGCCCAGGGCTGTGATGCACTGAGAGGCAGTGCAGGGACAGAATCTCCCTAGTTTGGAATATCCATGTGCAGTATAAACACAGGTGTAAATATAAACCAATTGAAAAAAAAAAGAAAGAAAAAAAATATAAACCAATTGAGAGACAGAGAGAAAGAAAGGTGCATATGTGGCAAAATGCTCAAAATGGTAGTTACTCCTAATGAAGGGTATGTAGGAATTATCTGTATTGTGCTTGCATCCGTATTACACTTTTCTTTAAATCTGAAACTATTTTTTAAAAATAGGAAAATAAACCCTGTGAGTCAAGGCATAAAAGAGCAGAGGGTTCAGTCCACTCTCAGAAGACACTTTCAGTCATTACAAACAACTGAGAACCAATTCCGTTTCTACGCAGCTCTAGAAAAAAAAATTACCTAACTTTTTTTTTTTTAAAGAAACTGCAATTAAGCAATGTTTTTAAAACTATCAATGAAACATGCATGGTGCAGACTGCCTTGCTGCTCACCACGACCTGATGATTAGAAGTGCATTGTAACTTCTGGGGTGAGTAGTTAATTCATTTGCATCTTAGAAAAGGAATAGCTCTTAGCAGGTGAACTGTTAGTCTTCAATATGTTTAACTGGCTCATCTTGCCAAGTCCAGAATTAAAAGAAAACCATGAGTGCATTTAATACTAAAATAAGGTATTACTGAACATTTGATACTTACAAGATTGTAGGGTTTTTCTATTTTTAGGAATTGGAGATCTGTGTGTAATTCTGCATTTAAAAGAGTGACCCGTTGCTTGAAATTACATCAAAGAAGTAAACTAAATTTGCCTCAAGAGTGAGGACCATGATGATTATTTAAAAGAATTTATTTGAATATTGATTTGATCCTATGGGCTGGACTTTATGACATTGCCAGTATTTGACTATTTTTAACCTAGAAAACAGCATTTTCATGTGGTTCCAACATAGTGTTTTATATTGGTATGCTATTCTCTTAGTCTATAGGTGGACATACATTAGCACACACAGATGTTATATGATAAAGTTGTACACCTGAAATGTATATGTTATTAACCAATGTTATCCCAATAAATTTCCTTTTTTAAAAAAGTGAAATTTCAGTCATTTTTGAAGGCAACACTAGATGGCAGTAAATACACAAAAGTTGTAATATGACATTGACTTACTAGCATACAGTGATGATCATTTTTGCGTTTACTCAACTATATGCCGCATTAAATCAAGTTTTACCAAAAGAAAAAAACTAACAAATAAATAAATAAATAAAAATTAAAGTTTGCTGGCTTCAGAAATGTGAACCAGAAAAACTACTGAACTAAGCAATCATCCACAATTTGAATATGAGAACACTAGCTCTCAATCAACATCAACATCATAGTTATATTTTGTCTTCTTAGTTTAAAAAATTCTGATAACATTAATTTATTTTAAATTTTACCTAATTTGGAGGAAAAATCTTTTTTTTTTAATTGTTTAAAGTATTACAAATAGTAGTACATATGTCTCCTTTTTTTCCCCATTGACCTTCCCCGGTCTCCCCTACCCCCCAGCACATGCCCTCCCCCCCACTCCCCAATGTCTTGTTTAAAAAATTCTGATAACATGAATTTATTTTAAATTTTACCTAATTTGGAGGAAAAAATCTTTCAAAATAAAATATCTTAAGTTACTTTTTACATCAAGATGTTAATGATTTATTTATTTGTTTCTATTTATTTATGGCTTATTTATTATGGCTTTTTTGAATTAGTAAAATTTCTACTCTTTCAGGAGCCATGAATGAATATAGGAAAGTACAGCCTGTTATTTATTTAATATGCTACTAGCCAAACATTTTTAACTCAATAAACTAACAATTTATCTAGAACGCAGGAAAAAATAGAGAATAAAATATAATTTTAAGATTTTACTCCCCAATTTGAAGACACTGAAGATCAAAGAGAAAATCTTATATAAACAGAAACATGTTAATTTGATCCATTGATGATTCTCATGACTTTTCTGTAACATACTACATTAGAATTTCAGTATGATTTTACAAACATATAGTAATAAACAACAAAACTTATATTTTCCAAGTTATTTGTAAACTTTCTACTTTTTGGATTCATTATAAGACCAGATGGCATTCAGCACAGGTCTCAGCAACTCTAGAATAAAATTAGCTAACTTACTAATTTTTTGGATACTTCTAACACTTTCTCTGAGCTTGATTTTGTTCTGACACAGAAAATCCTCAAATTAGAAAACAAAGCGAGGGTTCTCTCAAATGTAAATAAAGTAAAAATAAATAAATCTTTAAATACATTAATGTGGTAGAAGGAGAGGACTTAATTTAATACCAATCTGTGCCTATATAATTCAACTTTTGATCAATAGTTTTTCAAAAGTCAGAAATAAGTAGCTATAGTTACTATAAACATATAACCAAATAGCCAAAACAATCTTGAAAAAGAATAACAAAGTTAGGGGGTCTCATACTTCCTGATTTAAAAACTTACTACAAAGCTACGGTAATCAAAGCAGTGTAGTACTGGTAAAAAGATAGATATCACTTATTTTGTCAACTTATATACATTAAATATGTACAGCTTTAGGTACGTCAATCATACCCCCAATAAAATGCTTGAAAAGACAATATAGACATACAGACCAATGGAATAAATAAAGAGCCCAGAAGCAAACCCTCACATTTATGGTTTTTGACAAGGGTGCCAAGACCATTTACTGGGGAAAGGCCTGTCTTTTCAACAAATGATGCTGGGAAATTGGATAGCCACATGCAAAAGAATGATTTACCTTCTATCATACAAAAAATTAACTCAAATCCAAGATCTAGACTTAAGACCTAAAACTATAAATCTAGAAGAAAACATAGGACAAAATCTGCATGACATTAGATTTGTCAATGATTTCCTAGATATAACACTAAAAACAAAGACAAAGAGAGAGAGAGAGAGAGAAAATAGAGAAGTTGGGCTTTTGTGCATCAAAGGATAGTATCAACAGAGTGAAAAGGCAACCTGCAGAATAGAAGCAAATATTGTGAATCATATATTGGATAAGGGGTTAGTTAATGTTTATAATATATATAAAGAACTCTACAACTCAACAACTAAAAAACGAACAACGTAATTTAAAAATGGACAAGGATTTGAATAGACATTTCTCCAAAGAAGATTTACAAATGAAAACATTTACAATCCATGAAAAGATGCTCAATGGGTATCTTCTTCTGTAAATGAACTACTTGGCATTCTCATCAATCCCTTGTGAGTCTCATTAGTTTAAGCATAAGTCAGTCCCAAAAGTCTAGTTAGCCCTGGATGTACTACAGGCAAAGACAAATTGCTAGATCTGCAAAGTTAAGGGCCATACCCTAAATCAAGAAGCTACATTATGAGCCTGGCCAGCTGGCCATCCCCTGGCTAAGGGCCCTCTCTGTTTTGATCTCTCACTTCCACAGGTAATAAATCAGCCTTGCAAATAGCACTCCAAAATCCTATTCAACTCACAAGTCCAAAACAGCCCTACTTTTTTCTGCCAGAGCCATTCTCTTTCCCCTCCTACACACTGTCATCTAAAATCATTCTCCAACACGAATATGCTACATATAGCATCTATCACAAGCACAGATTCCTATCAAATATGCTAAAAGGGCAAAATAGAGCAAAGCAGACTGTATTTCTTCAGCCACTACTGGAAATGTACAAATGAATTCCAGGATTTCATTTTTTTTTCTGGTCAGCCCTAAGTCCTGAGACCTTAGGTATATGAATCCTCACTTTATGTTCCTGCCAAAGTTTGCTTTAACAAATTTTCACCACTCTCCTATGTTTTAAACATCTAAAATAAGAAGGTTATAATATTCCTGACAACTAAAATCACTAGCAACAAAAAATTGCCTGCAAATTCTTGTGATTGGTAAGTGCTTGATTTTTAAGATAGTACAGCAATCCATAGTCAGAAAGATAATTAAATGGTTTCTAAGCAGTACAGAGACAGCCAGCTTGTGCTTTGTATGTGAAACTAAGAGTCCTCCTACACACACGCTTTGGAGTTTTAGAATGTTTCACAATGGGCTCCGTACCTGTTGGAAATGAGACTTAAACATGAATTTTTCTCAAAAAATATTTTCTTAGGATTTGTTTAAGAAAGTAGAAGTGACAAATCCCTAGATTAGACTAAAAAAACCCACCATATTAAACCTACAGAATTCTATCTATAATAAAAAAAAGGGTTATATGCTAATTAGACCTAACATCATTCCTGACGTCCTTCTGGATGAAGCCGGGGCCAGAGTGAAGCCCGGATCCCAGGTGCCTGCCGGTGGCCAGAGGGAAGCCAGTGCCAGCAGCCAGAGGAAGGAAGGCCTACGCTTGCACGAATTTTCATGCATCAGGCCTCTAGTTTCAAATAAGATTTATCTACTTAGCCCTGACCAGGCTGGGAAAGTCACTTTCCTGTTTGCACCACGGTGGCCATTTTTCAGTCACAGGTGATCACCAGGAATGCACAGCCTCAGACTCCTGTCTTCCCGTTACCTGAACGGCGTTGCTTTCATACCAGTAAATGCATGTGGCTAAATTGCCAGCCAGAGACATCACTGCTTTGGAATAACAGAGGCATCTGATGCAGAAACTATTTGAAAGAGAGTTAAGCTCTCACTTACCTCCACTGCTACTACAATCAAAATGAGGTCTGTTTTTGACTCCGGAAAGAGTGCATCCACTTGTGGCGACATTCCAATCAGAGCACAGTTAGTGACCACGGAGATAACACTCATTGTTTCAAAAGCCAACTGAAAGAAAAAAGAACATGAAATTAAAACTGCTTTGTTTTTCTTGTCTTATTATGAGTTACCTAAACATTTTTTGATATTCCATTTTATCTGTGTTTTTGAATATATTTTTTATATAGCTTTCTAGGGGTTGCTATATATATATATATAAAATTATATTTTATACACACATATATACATATATAGTTACATTATATTTTATGTGTATATCCATTTTTTCCTTTTACTTGTGTTGTTATTTATCAGCTCGAGTAAAATATTGAAATCTTACCTCCCTTTACCATTCCCTATCTATATAATAAAAGGCTAATATGCAAATTGTTCCCTTGACCGGGAGTTCAACCAGGGGGCTGTGAACTGCCCATGGCCCCTCCCCCAGGCTGACCCCACCCCCGATCACCCCCCCCCAACCCCGATCAGGGCGGGCCCGCCGGAACCCACCCATGCACGAATTCGTGCACCAGGCTTCTAGTTTGTAATATAATTGCCTAAATATGTTCTCTACATATAGTATTTAAAAATCGTTAGATAGCTTTGTATTTTTTGTTTCAACTTTCAAACATAACTTTAAAGACTCGAGAAGGAAAATCTGTTGTATTAACTTGTATTTTTGTTTAGCAAGTTTACTTCTTCCTAATGTCTCCCAATTCCTACTTTTATAATTTCCTGAGTTTTGAGAACTTTCAGTCATACTTTTAGGATAGATCCCCTGACAATAAAAAATCTGTTATTGGTTTCCCTTCGTCTGAGAGTGTCTTGCCCTCTCCTGCGCTCCTTAAACAATGTGTTCTGTGAATGTAAGATTCTGTATTGACGGTGCTTTGCTTTAAGCATTTGGAAAGTACTGTGCCACTTTCTTCTGACACTGCAGTGGGAGGGCCTCGTTATGTGAGTGAAGGCCCAGCTGGCTACGCCCCTAGAAAATTGTCCAAGTTTTACACCTGAAAGGAGTCATAAAGATTATATTTTACCTCCCTCACCCCTACCCCCAATTTTAAAAATAAGAAAAGTGAGGCCCAGAGGAAGTTAATGGCTATTGAAGTCACACAGCTGTTTGGTGGCCAAGCAAGAATGAAATCAGTTTTCCCAAATCTCTCCTTTGGGCTCTTGGTTTTAAATCACAATGCCCCATTCTGTTATTTCTTTTAAAGGAATATTTTTTTCTCAAATAATTACCTGCCATACACCAATACTGGCCGAAGGCTCTGCGAATGGACGTTTGAAGACTCTGCACATTTTTAAGGCATCGGAATTAACTTCGGTGAAGTTATTTAACACAGCGAAGGCCGCTGCTAACGGGTAAACACAGGAGAAAAGGCTCACGTAGCCAAACTGCAGCAACAGCTCCAGGTAGTCATCGAAGGTGCCCTGGAAATGTGAGCCACAAGGAGAAAACAGGCATTGTTTAATATCGTCTAATAAGAATAACTTACCAATGTCATCCAGCTAAATTTAACTTAAAAAAAAAGAAGAGCCCTGGCTGGTTTGGGTCAGTGGATAGAGAGCACTGGCCTGAGGACCGAAGGGTCCTGGGTTCGATTCCGGTCAAGGGCATATGCCGGGTTGTGGGCATACCCAGTAGGGGGCATACAGGAGGCAGCTGATCAATGATTCTCTCTCATTGTTGATGTTTCTATCTCTCCCTCTCTCTTCTTCTCTGAAATAAATAAAAATACATTTAAAAAATCTTACATGATGGCCCCTCACAGTATGGGCCCCCCAGAACCCCAGTCCCTGACCTTCCAAAGGAAAAACTAATAGTGGTGATGCCAGCAAAAAGGACCGAGTAAGGACCTCCAGAAGTTTGCCCCTCCAAACAAACAAACAAACAAAAAGGGCAAAATTTGTCAGAATCAGCTTTTCCAGTACTGTGAAAATTAACCCACGGCTAGTAGCAACTCAGGCAGCACTTAGTAAAGAAAAACAGCTCAATCTTGTGCATTTAAATTCACCTCCCGCTCCCAGGTCCACAGCAGCTGTAACAAGTAACAACAGGCACGCCCGGGCGCAGAGGGAGCAGCGGGGCTAAAGGTCTCACAAAGCCTCGCTCCAAAGAGAAGCCACTACCCGATGTGGACAGTGGTACCTTCTGGACTCGCTCAGAAGGCTCATCTTCACTCAGCCTCACTGAGTCCTCCCCTACCCCCACCAGTGCTACAGGCTTCTCCCTTGGGGGGCGGAGGGTAAAGGGTCCTAATATATGGTGATGAAAGATTATTTGACTTTGGGTGGTGGGCACACAGTGAAATATATAGATCTTGTAACCTAGAAATCCACATCTTAAACCTATATGACCCTATTAACTAATGTCACTTCAATACATTTAATTTTAAAAAAATAAAATAAAAGATAATGGTTATGGGTTTCTTTGGGGGATGATGAAAAAGTTCTGGAATTAGATAGTGGTGATGGCTGCACACCTTGTGAACTTATTTTTTAAAAAAACCTAAACTGTACATTTTAAAATAGTGAATTTTATGGTATAAGACATTTATCTCAGTTCTATTAAAAGTAAAGAAAAACAAAGCTGATAGAAACAAGGAAACTCCCCAGAGTCACCCTAACAAAAGTAGTATATACATCAAAGAGGCCAAAGACAGGAGTCTACGCAGAAAATAAGGATACCATGGAAGCGTGGAGAAATCCCTCTGAAACTGTTTAAAAGCCTTTCCACTATGTTTGTAAAGGGTTAGTCCAAAGGAGGAGAGGGGCAATAGTCGCTGTGTACCCTCAACAACTAAAGAGATACTAACAGTGTGGGGTGAGTTACTTGGTGATCTTTAATAACTGGACAACGAAGCCCTCATTGAAGCAGGATGCTTAAGCACTGAGCTGTCACCTGAGTAACACCACCACTTCTCACTGGACACAGGGACACGCTACTCGAATGCCTCACTAGATGCCTGTTGTTCACAATCACATTTCTTCTGACCCAAGGGAAGCTGAGCACTGCTTTACGCTGTGCCGTAATTGCCATGTCGCCCACGGCCACACTCCAGACCTCCCCATGACCACCCTATGCACACGCAATGACAACTTCAGTTTAAGAAAAACACTCATCACAATATTTTAAAGCAATATTAAACATGGATATTGCGAAATGAATCATTATTATTACTGCATCTCAGAGTCAGTCTTTCTCCAAGGCATGCATATTAGACTCCGGAGCTGAGAGCTTTGGTGTAAGTCAGATTCTACTTCCAGTCAGTTTCTTTTCGTATGTTATATTTTGCTGAAATAGAGAATTTCCTAACATAATTATAGAGTACTGGCAATGGAGTGAGTACTTCTCTCAGATGCTCTGGCTACTTGGATGAAGCATGGGCCCAGGGATTTCAAGTGAGTCTCTCTGGCAGTTTCCAAGGCTCGTCAAAGAGCAACACCAAGCACACGTATGTTAGGAGCTGGCCGGTGGATGCTCAGCTGGGGATTCAGTGGCGAGCAATTTCTAAACTGCTCTTTGGTTGCATTTGGCTCTAGAAAGCATTTCCTTACGTTGTGTTGCAGCATGCAGATGTGGCTTTAAAATATGCCCAGTGATATAGCATTGATTTAATGCTCTGAAGAGTGAAGTAATCAAGAGTGGGGAAAGAGTAAAAATCTTAGCAATCAAGCCGGTTTTACCACAATTCGGTCTTAAGAAACCATCATAGCCTATGCTCAGCTTTCAAAATTGTGCTGGTTTGACTCATAAAGTAAGAGGTTGAGCCTCTGCAGAGATGTGCAGATAGTGTCTCTCAGATGTGCCGCCCGGCAGCCCGGCAGTCAGGCCAAGCTCTGCCTGGAATTTTTAGCATACGACATGCAGTGAGCGAGGGCAGGGAGGTGGGGGAGGGATGGAGGGAGGGAGGGAGAGAAAGAGAAAGAGAGAGAGAGAGAGAGAGAGAGAGAGAGAGAGAGAGAGAGAGAATAAATTCCTACTCCAGATGAACATACAAACTAAAATTCTTAAGCATATGAGAAAAAAACTAAGTCAGAAAGTTCAATAATCAGAAGATGAATTCATTCATGATGAAAAACAAGACTATGGAAGTTTAATGACAGTGGGCCCTCCCCAAAGGCTCTATCGCACTAAGAAGACTATATCATACGAAGAAGGTAGGTGCAGGATATGAGAAACAATGACCTAAAGCTAACGTGACCCCAACACCAGCCCCCGCTACAGAAGTAGTGAATGTAGTCGGAGCTCAATAAAAGTTCATTAAATACATGGTTAGGTTTTATGACTCTCTAATGATCTCCTTATAGTTCCCAAAGAATTTCAGACTTCTGTCTTAGGAACTATTTTATTTTTACAATAGCACTAAGTAACTTAAACTATAAATTAATCTTCATTTTTAGTGATGGGCTTCAATATTTTCTTGGGTTTAAAAAATTTTTTTAAGTTTTTCAATTACAGTTTACATATTATTTTTTATTAGCTTCAAGTGTGCAGCATAGTGGATAGACAACCACATACTTTACAAAGTTCCCTCCGATATTTCCAGAAGCCACGTTCAATCTTTTCTTTGCGTCTGAAGCGAGCCGTGCTGCTGCCCTCATAGCCTTCTCACCCCCCTGCCCCACCGGCTCTAGCTGCTGTTCCACCACCTCGGCAGAGCACTCACAGGGTTCACCACGCTCATCCTCTGTGTTTTAGGCCTAACTTCAGATTCAGGACAGTAGCCCTTCACTGGCTGGAGAGCACTGAGCTGAGACCGTGAGTGTTTACATGTGTGTAAGTACGTGGTATGTGACTGTTACGCACACTGAGTCAATGCTAAACTCAACCAGATTCCAGCTTACCAAATACGTTCCCATTTCTTTTTCCAGGATGACTTGTTCGTATAACGTGGCATCGATGTCTGCCTTCAGAGCCTGCACCTTCTTCTTCACCTGCACGTGGTGCTTCCTTTGGAGCCAATAAGGCAGCAGAGATTCCACAACCTGGTTCAGGATCTGGGACATAATCAGGAGAGTGGCCAGGCTCTAAGGAGAAGCACATACATATTTGCCAGTGTAGCTTAATAAAACCACCCCATGTGCACAATTATGCAAATAAAATGGCCATTTTCAATAAATAGTGTACTATTGTTATAAAAGCTAGTATCAGAAAAGTTGGGTGTTGGAATGATGTTTCTAATTTGTGTTTATTTTTCCCACAGGGAAGACTTAGATTAAAATACAAAAAGATTATAATACAAATAATATTATAATAAAAAATAAACCAGTTACGAATCAGTAGAACAAATTTCCTTAAAATTGTGTGGGGTTTTTTTTTTGTTGTTGCTGTTGTTGGTATATCATCCTGGCTACAAAATTTAAATATCTAAATGATGTTGCCAATTTTGGAAAAATAATAGTTTGGCCACAACGTTAAAAATATTATAAAACTAATACATCCCCCACCCACTGTAAAAAACTTAGAAAATGAAAAATAAAAAGTCACCCATGATGCCACAAACAGGACAGAACCACTGCTAACATCTTGGATATTTCCAATCATATGTAGAAATTAAAGTAGAATCATCCACTACATATTATATACAGCTTTGTATTGTTTTTCCCCTCTTGTCATATATTGTGAGCACTTTCCTGTGCCAACAAAAATTTTTTCTTTGCCGAAAACCGGTTTGGCTCAGTGGATAGAGCGTCAGCCTGTGGACTGAAGGGTCCTGGGTTCGATTCCGGTCAAGGGCATGTACCTTGGTTGCAGCACATCCCCAGTGGGAGGTGTGCAGGAGGCAGCTGATTGATGTTTCTCTCTCATTGATGTTTCTAGCTCTCTATCCCTCTCCCTTCCTCACTGTAAAATATCAATAAAATATATATATATATTTTAAAATTCTTTCTTCATGTAGCCCAGGCACTGCTGTTGAATGCAGGTGTAATTCCCAACCAGAACTACTACAAATGCGGCTCTTTAGATACCTACACATGTGAATCTCCACCCATCTCTGATGACTTATTAGGGATGAATTAAAGCTCCTGGCAAAGCTGCCGGAGTGGTTTCCAGAGGTGGTGTGTCAATTTCTACTTTTCCCAGATGGATATCAGTGTTTCCATCACACAACATCTTTGCTGATATTAGAATTCTATTTTTTCAAGAATCCTCTCCCATCCCTCTGTCCCCTGTTATATGAAGGAGACTCTCTAAAGTGTAAGAAATGAGAAGTCACACCCCACTAACACTGTAGGTGGGACTGGGGAAGGTATGTGCATCTAACTACTTTTTCCATTTTCAAAAATAATTTTTAAAAAGTAGCAATATATAGAGTGCAATTCTTAAGAGCACAAGATTTAATTTACTTTTATGCAAGCTGTTAGGACCATAACTACAAAATACTAACTTTCTCTGTTATACAATTTTTTAAAAAATTTCCTGACAAAAGATCCCAAGTTCTCATATAAATAGAAAGAAGCCTCGGCTCTGAGGCTGCTCACTAACCATCACAGGACATTAACACCAGGAGGGAGCAGCCCTCCCTGGCAGCTGACTCAAGCATACACAGTATTAAATATATGTCAGATGTTCTTAACATTTCAGAAAAGGATCTGCTGGTCTCTAAAGTACAACAACTTATAATTTAAAAATGAAATGTATCAGACCTATGTAAGGCTACACCCATCACCCCCACCCTGAGACACACACAAAAGTTTAAAAAATGTTTTGTTGTTAGAATTGTTCTTATAATTCTATACAAATACAAATATATAGGAACTACGTGTTTTATTTTACTGCCCTGTATCATTAATTTTACAAGTTGGTTAGCTTCCATTAGTTTCTTTCCAGTTATGTACACTACACAGTGCTAATGGGTTTCCTGTTTTTAATTAGAATTGGGCTTAGAAACAGACAAAATTGAAAAGGTTTTATTTGTAAAAGTAATAATGGGAAGCCGATTGCATTACCTGACTACAAGAAACCGCCTCTAAAGCCTGAAGAATGGATACCTTTCTGCTACTCACACTCACCTGACGTAAGAGCTTCATGTCCTTCAGGACAAAGGCGATGTAGAAGAGTGAGGCAAAGCAATTCAGAAAGTTGAACTGGCAAAAAAATGGTAACAATATTTAGCGTTGCTTCACAGTACTTTACATTTACTCGTACAACTGTAAGTACCGCATTTAAAAACTCAGTAAGAGACTGCCAGCCCTGTTCTCCCTCCTCCTCCTCCTCCTCGGTGGGCACGTCTATAAACCCTGCACGTGATGCAGGAGCCACCCAGAGGAGACTCAGACCGTGAACCGGCTGGGGACCCAGGACTGGGTGAATAACACAGCACCAGTGCAGCTGACGCTCCTGTTTCTACCCTGTTCTTACAAGAGGCAGACCAAGGTCCACCATTCCCTACCTCCAACCTGGTAAGCCAGGTGGCCCAGGTGGGTTCATTCCCCACTCACCCACTTAGAAGCTTGAAAACAGCAGATGAACCAAGAGGAACTATCGGGACCCCCACTCACCATGAGCTGCCAGGGGCTATGCTCTCCTTCCCTCCTTCCTGCAGGGCCCCCCATTGCCTTCTCCAAGGGGATTTGCGAGGATGGCCTGGCAGCACCAGCAAGAAGGACCCCCAACCTTCACCACCACAAGTAGCCCAGCCCCGGAAGCCTCCTTATGCCCATGGACCTGAGACTCCTCACCATCACGGGGCGACGCCTAGGTAGACAAGTGGCACCAGCAAGAGAGACCAGCTGTAACAACCAGCCGAGTGTGGGAGGCATCTTTGTCACCACAGGCCTGAGATGCCCCTGCCCTGCTCAGACACAGTTCTGGGCTGGGGATCCCACCATAACAAGTGCCATTTCTTCAAGCAGTTCCCCTGCTCAAGAATCTGCAACCACACCATGCACTAATGGGTTTCCTCTCCACCTCCAGCCTCAGGCTGGCTACTTCCTGAGACAGAAGACTGCTTTAGGTAAAGCTGTGGGCACTTCATTAGTGAGGGAATAGGGCAGTGGTCGTCAAACTCATTAGTCAACAGAGCCAAATATCAACAGTACAACGATTCAAATTTCTTTTGAGAGCCAAATTTTTTAAACTTAAACTTCTTCTAACGCCACTTCTTCAAAATACACTTGCCCAGGCCGTGGTATTTTGTGGAAGAGCCACACTCAAGGGGCCAACGAGCCGCATGTGGCTCGCGAGCCGCAATTTGCCGATCACTGGAATAGGGAATCACTGCAGTGAGTCAGCAATAAGATCAATGCAGCCAGGGGAGGGGTGGGGGCTAAGTCAGAGTAGAAGGTGGAAAGCGAAAACCTGGGCAAGTGGGAAATGCTCTCCCCATAAGATTAAAAGGGAGGGAGAGACCCAGGGAACACAAGCAGATCCTAACACGTGAGTCTTTTCACAAGGCAGTCACCTGACAACGTATCTGAAATGTCAGAGAATAATGAAGTCCCACAAATAACTGAATTCTTCAAGCTAAATGGAGCGTTTTACCTCTAAGGGCAAAGGCTCCATATTAAAATCAATTTGAATGATCTTTTTAATGCATTACATGTTCCCCTGAATCTTACACAGAGAACAGAGAAGGTAACTTCCTTGCTGATTCGGCATCAATATTTTGAATATCAATTACTTCATGGGGCTAGAATGAGGCCTTCAGAGCCTTTTTAGATATGCACAAATGTCCAAATTGCTACACCGTTGAATTATTAGCACCTATTATGACAGGTTTTCTATTTCCAAGCCCGCTCTTGCCTCTATAAACTTACCTACTTCCAGAAACCTAAACACCTTCCCAACGGTAGTTTCTGATCTTTTAAGGACTGAAAAACCAGATCAATAGGCTTCTCAAAACGATTTCTACAGCCAAACAAAGACTTTTTCTCAGAGGGGGCCTCGATCTCTGCCTTGGGGAGTCAAGTACATGAACTGTGTTAAATCGGTTACAGTGGCAAGTTCAGAGGACTCCATGCTCCTGTCTTGATTCTCAGTTATGGTACGGATGCCTCCTGATAAGTGAGGTGCTTTCAAGCCGGCACATCTTTGTTGTTTATAATGATGGTGGAAAGAGGCAGAATGTGTGAGCTTTTACGCAACCTGCAAGCAAGTTACACAGTGCCTTCTCTCCATCTCTCTCCTTCTGCCCATCAGAACATGCTGGGAACCTCCTCAACTGTAAGCATTCTTCACCAAAATTTATAAAAAAATAACTTAACGTTCTATCACTAAATGAACTGTGCATAACTGCAGGGATTGTTGAATAGTGAAGCATTCAAAGAAGTCACCGAAGAGAAGGGAAACATGACCATAAAGTAGATAATTAGCTTTTTACAAATTGGCTTTAAGTAAATTTCTACATTTGAAGCCTTAAACCACATGCACATTTATAAGACTACTAGCGGCCTGCTCCCTCTCACAGTCCAGGACCCCTTGGGGGATGTCCGCCTGTTGGCTTAGGCCCACCCCCCAGGAGGGGTCATTAGCACTGCTGCGGAGGCGGGAGAGGCTCCCGACTCAGCCGCTGCACTTGCCAGCTGTGAGCCCAGCTTCTGTCTGACCACCAGGGGGCAGCTCCTGCATTGAGCATCTGCCCCCTGGTGGTCAGTGTGCATCATAGCAACCAGTCGTTCTGCCGTTCAGTCGACTTGCATATTAGGATTTTATTATATAGGATTGAATGTAGATATAAACACACCTATTAATCAATCCTTGTCTACTTGCTCAAAATATATTAACTATCTGATATCTTGAAATTAGAAGCAAGTCTTCATATTTATATTCCTAAATATTAACACGTTAAGCACCCTGTCAGTCACTGGTGACTAACACTATACTTTCCGTCCGGAAGACAAAACAGGCTGGGTGCTTAATGTGTTAAATGGTACTCATTAATTTCATAATTAAAATGAATTTGTATATAAAAACTCTACTTACCACTAAAACTTTCAAAATTAGATGATTCTGGTAGGCAGACTCCAATCTGTGATTCTCTAAAACATCAAAAGGAGAGGTCATTTCTCTCAGATAAGATAGCAGCAGGGGGCACTGTGGTGAGGTGAGACCTGCACTGTGGGCAGGACGTCAACTACAGAGCCTCAGTCAGTAAATGCACTAGGCTCTGAGGCTGCTCACTAACCATCACAGGACATTAACACCAGGAAGGAGCAGCCCTCCCCGGCAGCTGACTCAAGCATACACAGTATTAAATATATGTCAGACTTTCTTAACATTTCAGAAAGGAGCATCCGACAAGGAAGAAACCAAGGTTAAGACACATTTTGGGGAGGTACCGCAGTTATCACTGCGGTCTGAAACTATTTTTTCAATCTTACTGCTACAAAGAAATGTGGGATGTGTTGGCAAATGATCCCACAGACAGCCACCAGAGAAAGACCCTGAATAAGTGTGGATGGTGAGACTGATAGCAACCTCTAGAACAGGGGTGGAGAACATCCGGCCCACAGGCCATATATGGCCTTTGAAATCATTTGGTCTGGCCCCGCCAAGAAATTAGGGGTGAGCTAATTAAATGTTTGAGCTGTAAATACAGCAGGCTAATTTTTTAAAATATATTTTTATTGATTTCAGAGAGGAAGGGAGAGGGAGAGAGACATGGAAACGTCAATGATGAGAGAGAATCATTGATTGGCTGCCTCCTGCATGCCCCCTACTGGAGATCGAGCCCACAACCCTGGCATGTGCCCTTGACCGGAATCGAGCCCGGGACCCTTCAGTCCGCAGGCCAACGTTCTATCCACAGAGCCAAACCAGCTAGGGCCAGGCTAATTTTTAAGTTGATAATTTTGTATGGCCCTCAAATGTTATAAACATCCAAATGGTCCTTGGCAGAAAAGAAGTTCCTCACCCCTGCCTAAAGAGAAGGGCAATAAAGAAAGTTTTTTCCAATGTGTGGTTTGAAAGGCTTAGCTTAAAAGGAAACTCAAATTTCCATCCTCAGCCAGGAAGAGGAGACACAGTGCAGGTCCCGGAACAGCAGGACAGAAGAACAAGAGGAAGATTCTGCTGAGAAGGGTCACCGTGCACAGACAGGCAGTGTTAGGCTGACCTGGACTGGAAACCCAACCCAGCCGCTCAGCCTCCTTGTCTACAAAACAGAGCTGGCACCACCCTCCTCCCGGGGTCACTGTCAGGATTAGGAAGAATACACAGCCTTAGCCCAGCATCAGCAAAGAAAGCACTCACTAAATGGTGGCAGTTGCTGTTACATGACTATCAAAAGTAATTTAAAATATCTTCGTGGTTAAGGCCTAGATTCTTCCTAGGGAATAATAACATGTTTGCTTGTTTGAATGAATAAGTAAATGAAAGACTGAATGGGCCTATCAATGAAGCATCCATCTTATATAAATACTGCTGTTTGAAATTTTAGCCCTGCTATTTGGCTTCTGTAAATTCTTGCTTGCTAAGACTACTCCCACTTCAGAGAGGCCATTAAACCTTCCCCAGACAAGGTTGTCAGTGCTGGCGCCAGGCCAGGCCTCTGGTTGAGGTCTCAAGGCCCCAGCACATACGGGCTCTTTAAGAACTTGCAAAAGGGGCCAGAAACACCCCATATTTGGGAGACAAAGAAGGTAAAAACATATAAATAGGGAAAATTCCTGCATGTTGGGGCCCAGAATTTGAGAGACATTCTCCTCTGGACCCGCGCGTAATAAATGTAACTCCATCTCTCTAAGTATTGCTTTGTTCTTCTTCGGTTTTCTGTAACATCAAGGCTGTTTTTAAACTGTAAGCAGGTTCCTCTTTTACCGCAGACACACATGAACACCTCACTGAGTTCAATGGCAGCTCTCAGTGCCCGGCGCGACGAGACAACTGGTTTTCAGATACTTAGACAAAGTTCATTCGTCCGGAGTTTCAGAAAGATAACCCAATCTACTCTCCCGTCAGCATAAAGCCCAGCAGCATAGCACTAGGAGCACAGGTTTAGAACAGAGAGGTGTGGATTAGCCTGGCTCTACCATCTGCTGTCTGAACCTTGTGAAGTCTCAGTATCTTTATCCATAAAATGGTAAAACGTTCTTTCGCGTGTCCTGAGGAGGTGAGAATGAGGTACCTAGAATGGAGTAACTAACACTCAATGAATGAGAGCTGTGATGACCATGACCTGGAGATCACTGGAGCTCACGGAGTCCAGGACTTCTCCTCACGACTCTAGAAGGAGCCCAGAGCAGCATCCATCTGCTTTGCGAGGTAGCAGTTATCTGAATCCCATGGTGGAAGCAATATTTCTTACTGACGCATGAGATAAAAACAGAATATAAAGTCTTACCCCACGAAGTTAAAAACTCGGCAGCATATCGATAGAGGCGGTTCATGATCTCAATCACGATGGCATAGATGATGCTGGGCACATACAACAGGACACTGGTCCACTCGGACCCGCTGTTCTCGTGGAGATCCAAGGCCCAGGCCTCCATGTCGAAGTAAATCATCATGATGTACAGGGAGAAGTAGAGGCAGAGGCACACAAACGGCAGGGAGACCAGGTAAATGCGCAGCTGCCTCCTGTAGCTGGGGTAGAGCGGTTCCTCCCTGCCCGTGACGGAATTGATGCCCAGGACCCCGTGAAATCCTGGCCGGGGCTCCTCAAACTGCCTCTTCATGACCAGGGTCCCCCACCTGTAGGTCATGCTGGCACAGGCACGCTTCCACACTTCCAGGATCACTGTGGACCAGATCAGGTTGAAGGAGGCGAAGATCACATACTTGTCATAGTCTTCCCACACAAACAAGTAGTAAGGTAGCCCAATGACCGCCATGGGGATTAAGGCAAAAGTAAAATACTCCAAAAATCCAAAGTAAAGAGCGATTGTTTCCCCAAAGTAGCCACGGATACTGTCTGTAATAAAAGGGAAAAAAAGACGGAAAAAAAAGGCCTTAATTACAGACTATCAAAGACTTTCTTTTCTTATCTTTTCAACTAAGCTTTTCTTATCATTTAGTTAAGTGGGGATCACTTAATACCATAATTTCCCAATCAGTGTGGGATGCTAAACCCATCCTCATGCTAAACGCAGTACAAAGACCCCATTTATCTGTATTGTATGCCTGACACCTCCCCCAGCTCAGGGCCCAGGCTCTGCCAGGCACCCTGCGTCTATTTCCTCTTTATTTCCTCATCTGATGGATGCCTTCTTCCCAAAGGCAAAAATCACCGAGGGGTTTGTCCCAAATCTCCAAGGTCCTCATTTAAATTCAGTCTTGGCCAATGAAACATTTAAACTTGCACTCCCCTTTTAATTTATGCGCTCCATTTTTCTCCTACTTTAAAATTGTAGTTACACATGTTCTTTTCAAAGAAGACTCCCCATCCATTGTATCCTGTTCCCCCTACCTAAAGATATAAATTTTCATCCATGTGTCATGGCAAATCTTTCAATACATTAAAGAAAAATTAATCAAAAGCACAAAACAACGTTCTACATACTGACTTCTAGAACATTACCTACACCTTCATATGAGCACCAGGAAGAAGAAGGTCCAAACATCACTGTTAATATTCCATGAGTTTGACACAAGCTATCTAATCCAAGAGAGGCCACCAACACTGCGTCTTTTGTCGGCCGCATCCACGTGGGTGAGCGTGTGGACTGTCCAAGCACCCTGCCCTGAGACCGGGGTGGGATGCCAGGGGTGGGGGAGGTGCAGCAGTTGAAGTTATTTCTTGCTCAATTACACATAGTTAAAATGTAATTTCCTTAAGGTCATGTGTCAGATCAGTCTATGGTTGCAGGTTAGAATAAACTGAGATAAGCTATTTTCTCCTATCCTTATTTTTTTCTCGCTAACCCAGGTGGCATTTATCACCACCTAACTGCCAACATTTATAAACAGCGGGTATGTGAGGTTGCCTCAAATCTGAATCAGGTGGAAGAATATCTAAGCAACGTTAAAAAAAAAAGAAAGAAAGAAAAAGGTGTTCATGGTCCTGGGCTCCAAATCACATGATCGTCCTCTTTTGATCTCAAGGGGAAGTTCAATATCTGCCTGTGCCCCAGCTACAGTCACCAGTCCCAGCCCCCCCAGAGGCCTCAGACCCCCCACCACAGCCATGCTCAGCCTTCACCATTAACTCCTTTTCTCCCCCTACTTTCTAAAAAGTAGCTAATAAATACTTCACTACCAAGACCTAGAAGCAATATTTAAATTTACCGCCACCTAAATGCCAAAATTTTAGAAATGTCATAGTGTAACATAAAATGACTACTGTGTCACCTGGAACTATCAAAAACAAAACTATTCCTTTCAAAGGCTACAAAAAATTTATTCAGAATACAATTTCAAAATGTAATCTGAAAAACAATTTTTGTTCAGTTATGATATTGTAATAGTTGTTTTCAGAATGGAAATTAAAAAGAAAATCATTTTAGAGGGATTTCAGGGGTCCTCAAACTTTTTAAACAGGGGGCCAGTTCACTGTCCCTCAGACCGTTGGGAGGGCCGGACTATAGTTTGAAAAAAAAAACTATGAACAAATTCCTATGCACACTGCGGCCCTGGGACGAGTCGGCTACTAAGCAGGACAGGCAGCGGCACCCGGCGGGCCGGATAAATGTCCTCGGCGGGCCGCATGTGGCCCACGGGCCGTAGTTTGAGGACCCCTGCATCAAAAGAGAAATGTCCTATAAGGAAAAACTGATAGTAAGTAATACTTATGGTGCTCTCTACCAGCTTAAATATAATTCTTACACTTAAAAAAATATCTAAACCCCAAAATTCAGACATCTGTATTGATATAAGTTTATTTATACAAAGTAGGTTCAACACACACCGAATAAATTCATGGTTATTTTTATCACTGTATTCAGGGAAAATGGATAGACAACAGTAATATACACGATACTTATAAACCCACCTCCGAAGATATTTAGGCCCACAAGTCGGCCCCTAAGAATGAGCACAACTTGACTAACTCCAAATGACTAGCTCTAAAGAAACAAAAATTTTCAAATACAAAATATTCACAAACTAAATTCTCACAGAACCTGTTCCATTCCAACTCTGACATGCACTCCTGAAGGATACTCTGAACTGCCTGTGTTGTTGGTGAAATTGAGAGAAAGCCTGTAATTCAGTCCATCTAAAATCATATTAGAACTAAATAAACAGGTCATTAACCCCTCCCACTCCCCTGCCCCCTGTTTTCCCAGCATGCAGCTGGTGAGCCCTGCCTCGTGAGCCCCAGGGGGATGGCACCACTGCTGCAGCCCGACTTTTCATTGGTAGGTCTTCCTCTCGCTACGGGAACGGGCATTGGCACGTACCTATAGGCTGATACTTTAAATGAAACCCCGTATACCAGGAGTCCTCCAGCTTCTTCAGGGCTTCATTGTCATGCAGTGGAAACACCTGAATCACGATGCCAGACGTGAGCAGTCTTCTCACTGCGGAGGGAAAGGTGCCAAACAACATAAAATGAGTTTGCGATCGCTCATGACACTCTCCATGTGGTGCTACGAAGCCACTCGAGTCAGTGAGGAGTGCTCCACAGAGAGCAAGCGCACACACTGCCTCGTCCAAAGGTGCATACTCCTTTTGTTCTTCAGAATGGCACCATCTTGACTTTTTCCTTTGACTATGAAAGCAATACAAGTCGATGTAAAATTTTAAGCCATACAGATATGTACAAATCAGAATGAGATGCCCAGTTATTCTCTCCCTCCCCCCGCCAAAATAACCACTGTAAATAGCAATTTAGTGTATAACCAGATTTCAAAATATATATGTACTAGAGCAGTGGTCGGCAAACTGCGGCTCGCGAGCCACATATGGCTCTTTGGCACCTTGAGTGTGGCTCTTCCACAAAATACCATGGCCTGGGCGAGTCTATTTTGAAGAAGTGCTTAAGTTTAAGAAATTTGGCTCTCAAAAGAAATTTCAATCGTTGTACTGTTGATATTTGGTTCTGTTGACTAATGAGTTTGCCGACCACTGTACTAGAGGGCCAGTGCATGAAATTCGTGCACAGGGGGTGTCCCTCATACAAGCCTGCACCCTCTCCAATCTGGGACCCCTCGAGGGATGTCCGACTGCCCGTTTAGGCCCTATCCTGGTAGGATTGGGCCTCAAAGGGCAGTCGGACATCCCTCTCACAATCCAGGACTGCTGGCACCAACTGCTCGCCTGCCTGCCTTTCTGATTGCCCCTAACCGCTTCTGCCTGCCAGCCTGATCACCACCTAACCACTCCCCTGCCAGCCTGATTGATGCCTAACTGCTCCCCTGCCAGCCTGTTTGCCCCTAACTGCCCTCCCCTGCAGGCCTGGTCACCCCTAACTGCCCTCCCCTAAAGGCCTGGTCTCCCCTAATTCTCCTCCCCTGCAGGCCTGGTCCCTCCACAACTGCTCTCACCTGCAGGCCTGGGTCCCCCCCAACTGCCCTTCCCTGCAGGCCCAGTCACCCCCAACTTCCCTCCTCTGCCGGCCTGGTCACCCCTAATTGCCCTTCCCTGCAGGCTTGATCGCCCCCAACTGCCCTCCCTTGAAGGCCTGGTCCCTCCCAACTGCCCTTTCCTGCTGGCCATCTTGTGGTGGCCATCTTGTGTCCACATGGGGGCAGCCATCTTTGACCACATGGGGGCAGCCATCTTGTGTGTTGGAGTGATGGTCAATTTGCATATTACTCTTTTATTAGATAGGATATATACACACATATACATATGTACATATATGTACATTTATATATTGAATATATAAATGGGATTATACTATACCCATTGTTCTGTAATCTTTTCTAATTTAGTAATCCTATATAATAAAACCCTAATATGCAAATCAGCTGAACAGCAGAACGACTGGCCGCTATGACGTGCACTGACCACCAGGGGGAAGATGCTCAACGCAGGAGCTGCCCCTTGGTGGTCAGTGCCTCCCACAGGGGGAGCACCGCTCAGCCAGAAGCCGGGCTCATGGCTGGAGAGCGCAGTGGCGGTGGTGGGAGCTTCTCCTGCCTCCGCTGCAGGCGGGCAGTAAGGAGTGAGGGCTCCCGGACTGCAAGAGGGTGCAGGCCGGGCTGAGGGACCCCCTCCCTGAGTGCACAAATTTCATGCATCGGGCCTCTAGTGTGTATATATATATATATATATATATATATATATATATACACACACACATATATATATATATATATATATATATATGAATGTGCCAGTGCCAACATAAATAGAACATAAAGTGTCCTTTTTAACAGTTTCATGATATTCCCTTGTATGAAATGCTATAATTTAATTCTATATTGAAAAATATGTTTCTTTTTTTGCTATTATAAATAATGTTAAAACTCTTGTACATATACCTTTTCCCACCTGTCTACTATTTCCTTATTGGATATATTTAAAAGTAGAATTGTTAGGTCCAGGGGTATATGTATTTAGATTTGGACACACATTATAAAACTGCCCCTAGAAAATGTTACCAATCTATCCTCCCATTACTGTGATAATAAGAGAATGGTTTAGTTCCTTTCATTCTTGATACTGAGTATTTTCAATCCTTTCCATCTTTTCTAATCTGATATCAAAGGCTTACATTCACAAACAGCAAATATCAAAATCAAATCAAATACTTTCTACTGTCAGCAGTCATTTGGAGAGTATGATTTTAATACTCATATACATATCTAAAAGAGTCAAACTAATTTAGCCAAAGACCATATCCCCTAGCAACAATAAATGAAAACGGGGCATTGTCCTCTCCACAGTTACTTAGAGTGACTGTCTGGGTTGGTCTTTAAGAGGAAGTGTATTCAGGACACACGGAGAACTCAAATGCAATGTCTTGTGCCACACTTGGGGAGATGAGCACTTTCCACACAAGCTCCTAGCATTGCCTCCTACTAAAGATTATGGCTGCTCAGTAGATGGAATCAGCATCAAGCGAAATAAGACAGAGAAAGACAAGTATCACATGATCTCACTCATATGTGGAATCCATTTAATGATCAAAATAAAGTGTTGAACAAAACAGATCCAGAGACACAGAAGCCTGGAACAGACTGTAGAATCTCAGAGGGTAAGCAGGGGTGGGTGGGAAGAGATCAACCAAAGAACTTGAATGCATATATGCATAACCCATGGACACAGAAAATAATAGGGTGGTGGAGGCCTGGGGCAGGGGGTGGGGACGGGCTATATAAGGGGTCAATGGGAGAAAAAAGGGGACATATGTAATACTTTCTACAATAAAGATTAAAAATAAAGAATGCTTTGCTGTTTTCATCCATTGATAAGCTTTGAGCTCTTTAAGGTTTATGAGCTGAACTCTTACTAGTATCTCCTACCTACCTAGTCCCCAAAGATAGGTGAGAAGAACATCAGTCAACAGGTCTCTCAGTAAGAAACAGCAAATAAATGTGGCATGGAAAACAAAGGACAATTTCAGTTTTCAGTGTAGAATTACTACATAGGCCCAGCCAGTGTGGCTCAGTGGTTGAGCGACGACTTATGAACCAGGAGGTCAAGGTTCAATTCCCAGTTAGGGCACATGCCGGGTTGTTGGCTTGATCTCCAATGTGGAGCATGCAGGAGGCAACCGATCAATGATCCTCTCTCATAACTGACGTTTCTCTCTCTCTCTCCTCTCCCTTCCTCTCTAAAATCAATAAAAATATATTTATATATAAAAAAAGGAATCTATATAATAAAAGGTTAATATGCAAATCGACTGAACGGCAGAACGACCAGTAGCTATGACGCGCATTGACCACCAGGGGGCAGACTCTCAATGCAGGAGCTGCCCCCTTGTGGTCAGTGCACTCCCACAGGGGGAGCGCCGCTTAGCCAGAAGCCAGGCTCATGGCTGGCGAGCACAGCGGCTGTGGAGGGAGCCTCTCCCGCCTCTGTAGCAGTGCTAAGAATGTCCAACTGCCACCTAAGCCATCAGTCAGACATCCCCCGAGGGCTCCCAGACTGTGAGAGGGCGCAGGCAGGGCTGAGGGACCCCCCTAAGTGCACAAATTTCATGCACCAGGCCTCTAGTTACCACATAGGAGGACAAAGAGTCAGTGTGTTCTTAGGACACAGGTCCTCTCATAAAATCCCCAGATTTACTGATTTAAAAGTAAACCTAACTTCTTAGAAATAAAAGAAAGGATAACAATAAAAAAGAGATATCTGATACTAAAAAGTCTGGGTCTAAAAAAGTCTTAATTATGGTTCTTCGTACAATTATTTCTCATGTAAACTATAAAGAACAGTTTTTAAAAGGTAGGGTTGTAATGAAATCTTCCTTAGTGATTGGAAAAGGTATAAGCTTTAAGTTAAATGAGTCTTTGGTGCTATCCAACCCACCTTTAAATATTTTTATTCTAAAGTGTTTCTGTGGACTTTTTTCTTAGCTAATATTAGTGAAAGTCGATCACCCACAACTGTTCTGATTCTTCTCTCGTTCTTGGGGACGCACAACTATAGCATATTCATTCTTCCTGTTATTATCCTTTTCAGTTACTACATCAAATTTTTTTAACTTTGAACTGATCTACAGCATCTAAATTATTATTTCTAAGTTCTTTTTAAAAAAATGACTCCGTTCTACTGTAGAAGACTTTCCAGCCAGGCATAAAAACCAGCTTGAATACTTCTAAAAATAGGACTGTGAAGAGAATATAAAGCCACAGGTCCTAAATTATTGGGCTTCTCTTCACCATCAACGCCAAAAACATGGTTCTGGTTTCAGCTTCTAAAAATAGAGGGTTTTAAAAAAATCCTTCAACCTTCTGATGTCAGCTAAAAATGTAATTAACACGAGCCTTACCTTCAAAGGAAAATATGACGCTCTTCGGGCCTATTTATAGAAAGGAACAACTTCAACCAGGAATACTTCCTTCAAGTAGGCTGAAGGATCCGTTGTCAAGTTCTAGGGTTATTCCTGTTACAGCCATTTAACAATTAGCTAAACAACCCAAAATCTAATTGAAGGGGGACTACCAGTAACCTGGCTTACAACTGAACCCTCTAAATTAAAGAATGCAATAACAATACTAACAGTACTGCTTCTGCCTTTGGCTAATGCGATGTGCTTAGTTCAAAAGTAAAAACAAAAATCTCTCTCACATTCCTTACTATGTCTCTGTGCAACAGGGAGGGGCAGGTCGTGCTGCCTCGAATCAGCCTCAGCAAAGGAGTGATGAGCACACAGAGTCCCGACAGGGAGAGCAGGCCCGCAGCAGCCTTTGCACATGGAGATGGGGCCCTCTGCACGCCCGCAGTTTTTGTAGCTGCTGCTGTGCCCCTGCACCCCCTCCCCGGCCGCACCCGACGCTAGCATTCTGGTGTGGGCAGCCCACTTTTGTCTTAGTAAGGAAAAACTGCTTCTTGGGGATACCTGTGTTTTCAAAATACGTTCTTATATTCCCGTATTATTTTCACTGCAAATATGTATGTAGCAAAACACAGTGCGTGTATATACATGTGTGTGTGTTTATATACACAGGGTGTCCCAAAAATGTACACATACTTTGAATAATTATTAATTCTAATGGGTTACATCTGAAAAGAAAAAAACACACCAATTGAGCTATTAGCTGTTAATTGTGTATACATTTTTGGAGGACACCTTGTATATAAACATGCTGTACCCAGCAAAATCATACATATAAAAATATATCAATAGCTTAATCTTCTTACGTACATGTCTGCTACGTGATACTTGAAATCTACTCTAATATTCTTATAAGGACAATTAATAATTTTTTTTTTGACAATTAATAATTTTAAAGACAGATTATACCTGACACTCTAATCTATCTATTTGCATATAGAAGATATTCAGAGGAAATTACCATAATGTTTTAAAAGAATAACAACAGAATAAAAGGCCTAATGTGAGACATGCCATATGCCATCAATCATCGATAGACATTTTAAGACAGAGCTTTAACCTAAATAACATCCCTGAAGATACCGTTAACACATAAGACATTTTTGGCTCCTTTAACTCCACTTTCTAAAGAAAATCTGTCATTACGTTATTTGCATGACTGTTAACTATGAGGGATCAACGGCAGAAGGCAGAGTCTGAGAATACCAAGAGATTTTAGCTCACACAGCAAACGAGATGAGATGCCCACCAAGACAAACACTGACAACCAAGACTCACAGCGCACTCCCAGGTCTCCGCAGTGCTTGCTGTGTGACGGGTGAGGGAGAGCCCTGAAGCGTGCAGCTCACAGCACTACCTCACTGCCTCAAAATCATGTCTATAGTGACACATGGTGCCATCTACTTAATGAAAGCTTTCTATCAAACACAACATTAGGGCAAGCAAAAGGATCATCACTGCATTTAAAATCAAAATCAAATTAAGCCTAAGGCAAACGGAGAGTGTTTTTCATGGAAGCCTTGGCCAGCTGTCAAAGCATCGGTGGGGGTCACACCGAACAGGGTACAAGTCCTCCTCCTCCTCCCCTCAGCTTCAGAGAGGAGGCTGCCCCAAGGGGAGCGGCTCCCTCAAAACGCAAAAGTGAAAATAAGCTTTTCCACTTATTTCTCTGGATTAAACTTAATGAAAATCTAGGGCTTTAAATTACTCTAAATTTTATAACTTGGACTCTGAAAATAGTTCACAGTTTGTAATTATGCATATACCATTTCTTCTTCAACAGAAATGATGATTATAAAGTTAAAATGGTGCAAAATTCATGATGGCATATTAGAGATTATATTGTCAAAGACATAAAGATAGAGAATAATACAGAACTTTAAAATACAGACTTGGCAACTTAATATGATTCTTACCTCAGGTGGTATAAAAGTTTCTCAAATGACCATGATTTAGATGATTTTATTGTTTTTGTATTTACTATAAAAAAAGAAATAGAGGAAGTGAGGGAGGAGAGGAGGGAGTGAGGGAAAGGGAAGGCCCTTGTTTACAAAAGCTTCATCTTTCCTTCAAGAAAGTTTTTACCTAAAGATGAGAACAGAGAAAATACAACCAAATAACTCTTCACAGATGACTGAAGAAAATTTGCCTGAAATCATGCTAATCTCTCCTCTCTATATTAAAAGAACACAGGTCTAACAAAAACGGCCACAAAGTAATCAATATCAAGACATTTGCGGACACCTGGAAATGTAGACAATCAAGAATGATGAGGACCAACATTCAAATTTCCTGACAGCTCCTAAAAGCCACTCAGATCAACCAGGAGAGCAAGGAAAGCAGCATAACATATGTTTACAGCGTTACTCCGACAGGAAGACGACAAAATCCAGCTCACGTGCAAGTCAGGCGATAAAGAACCAAGACATGTTCTTCTCAAGTTCACACGAGACTTGACATAATGAGAAAGAGAGAGAGAGACTTAAGAGCTATACCAACCAAACAAAATGAGTGATCTATGGCTGGATCATGCTTTGACAAACCAGCTCTAAAATATAGGGTGTCCCCCAAAATATAGGGTATCCCAAAAATGCGTACATACACATTGAATAAAGGCAATGCCTTTATAATTATTCAATGTGTATGTATACATCTTGGGGGACACCCTGTATATTTGGTGACAACTGAGAAAAATTAAATACGGACTGCTTCCTGGCCATCTATCCTCCTGGGTGCAGACTGAAAGGTAGTGTTAAATGTATTTATGCTTTAATAATACTTTAGTAATAATAAAACAGCATTAAAGTCTAGAAAGTATTAAACTGACAATTAAAAAGAAGCCAGACTAGGGGACACAGAAGCTCACATGTTTAAAGTGTATTTGAGGCAGCAAAAATGCTCTGAGGCTTTGCCACTATCTGGGTTTGAGGCAAACTTGGAATTACACATTGCAGTAAACACTTGCACGCTGCGAACTAGCATCTCATTCAAATAGAATTACCTAATGTCAACTTTCATTCAGGCCTTGTCACCTTGTGACTCTCCCTAACCTTTCTATGTTTGCTTGTGTTCACACCAGGGAGATGAGAGGCGGTGGAGAGAGAGCTCCAGGAAAAGACCAGGTCTCCGTTTTTATTCCTCCACAGATTTTTATTATAGTACAGTGCTTGGGCATAAAGGAAACTTTGCTCATTTTAACTGAGTAATATGTCCGGGTGTTCACACTCAGCTTTACGCTAACTGAATGCTGTGAGATCTTGATAATAAGAAGTACAAACCATGTAGAACAAATATATTGATTGTAAACGTGCAATATAATGTATTAACCAATGTCACCCTAATAAATTCAATTAAAAATATAATAATAAAAATAATAATACATGTAATATAATGTAAAGGCAAAAGATATGTTTATGAAAAAATAAATTACTGTAAAGTTGTGTAAGTTTCTCAGTAATAAATAAAGCCCCTGTAATGTGTTATTTATGTCTATGAAGAAAAGTAATTGCATTACAACATGTATTCATGAAGCTGGTTGAGATAATCACTTACATAAAGATTTTCCTGGATACAACTTTGCCTGGGGGTAACCAGGGATCATTTTTTCATCTCTGGCTCTAAGATTTTCAAGTTCATGTTTGATAATGAATTGGCGTTCTGCCATTGTGAGAAAATCATCATTGTTATCTAAAATAAAACAAAAATCTCCAGTTATTTTCTCAGTAATAGCCAAAATAAAGTTAATAATATTCAAATAACCTGGGGTTGTGGAAATAATGGTATAAACAATAAATAACATAAGGAGTAAGTAAAATAGAAAAGTGGTAAATTTAACAAAATATAAAGCTTCTTATATTGCTTTTGCTTTACAATGGCAGTGTTGAATAATTGTGATTTGTATGATCCGCACAGCCTCAAATATTTCTATATACCCTTTGCTAAAAAAGTTTGCTGACCCCTGATCTATTCATCAAAAAATTCTCTTTGATAAAGTAATTCTGATAGCAACCCTCCCGGGACTCACCATCAAATCCTTTGAAGTTGTGTCGGGTTCCATAGGTGAAGGCTCTCATGGTGTTATCGTTACACTCCTTTACCAATCCCACTGCTTCTGCCCCCAGTAACAATCTAATATTGGAGGCACCAACAAGATATAAGTTCTGGTTTTCCACTGTTTCTTTCTCATATTTATTTAACAATGGTCTAAACAACAGCTGGGCACCTTTGAAAACAAATATGATTCTTAAAAAGGTAGGCACAATCTTAGAAAGAGACAAACATAAAAGTTTTAAAAACAAAAACTTTCTAAATAAATATTATGTCTCTAGTTTGGTAGAAAGAAAATAAATTGTATTAACAATTTAAATCCATCTTCGAAATAAATAGGAGATATAAGTAAGTTGGAGATGGCAGGTTCTTTATGGCTCTTTGAAATAAAAGTCAAAGCTGGAAAATGCAATAATAAGTGGCTTGCCAGTTACTCAAACTAGAAATAAATATGAGACAAGAATTCAATATTTATTAGTTCTATGTATAAATTTACACTAACTATAAAGGATAAGGATACATTTTCTAATATAAAAAAATTACAGGTCAAAATTTAAGAAAAATTTGAAATAAAATATCCTCAAATGTTACACAATTACATTGAACTATAACAGATTGTGTGAACATTAAATATTAAATAATTTTCAATGATTTTCCCATAAATGTTACATTTGATTAAGTTTAATGATAGTTTTCTTCAGTAGGTTTCCAAATGTTAAGAGTAGATGTTAAGCCCAGTCAACATGGCTCAATGGTTGAGCATCGACCTATTAACCAGGAGGTCACAGTTCGATTCCTGGTCAGGTCACATGCCCGGGTTGCGGGCTCGATCCCCAGTGTGGGGCGTGCAGGAGGCAGCTGATCAATGATTCTCTCTCATCATTGAGTTTCTATCTCTCTCTCCCTCTCCCTTCCTCTCTGAAATAATAAAGACCAAAGAAACAACAATTTTAGAAATCCTATATAATAAAAGGCTAATATGCAAATTGTACCCTCAACCAGGAGTTCGACCAGGGGGCAGGGCCAGCCAGCCAACCACCCGTGGCCCCTCCCCCTAGCCGCCCCCGACCCCCAATAGGGGCAGGGTTGGCCAGGAGCAGGGACGGCCGGCCAACTGCCCGTGACCCCTCCACCCAGCCGGCCCCACCCCTGATTGGCCCCCCACCCCCACCCCAATCAGGGGTGGGGCTGGCCGGCCAATCTCCCATGTACCTTTCTCCCTGCCCCCGCTCCCCACTGGCCAGACCCCACCTATGCACAAATTTGTGCACTGGGCCTCTAGTATATCTATAAAAAACTGTAAAACACACTTGAAAAAAATGTTTAGTCACTGAGCATGAGTAAGTCTGAGTAATATTTCTTTTACTCACCTCCATCTTTCTTTTTCATGGTAATTCTGTTTTTCAGCCATTCCTTGGTTTCATCTTTGACATCCTGAGCAAGTTCTATGACTACCAGAGGCGTGAAGGAACTCTGGAAAGTATCCAGAGCTGATAAGGTCACTTTCATCTTTGACAAACTTGCTGAAAATTAAAAAAAAAATAAAAGGCACACATGGGATATAATCGGAAAGAGAAACATATAAATTGTATTTGCATTTTCTCTTAGTTACACCTAATTCTGACTTCCAAGATAAAGCAAAATTTCTCATGATCCAGATGGGTTATATGACCGGCTTAACCAATGGTTCAAGCACATGTGTGAGCCGGGCCCTCTACAAAGATGAGGGAATACCATCCACTTCCATAAGCAGCTCAGAATACAATAGGGAAGACATTCAGGTAACAGAAAAGTAACAGCATAAAATGTGCTCTTGCACAAGAGGCGTTAGAAACTATTTACAAAGGACATGACAGCAGAACAGATTTAGAAGAATGAATAGGAGTTTGCCACACAGACAATGGAAGGCATTCTAAATAGAGAAAGCTGTATTACCCTACAAAATAATAATGAAAAATAGTCCACCAGTGTGGCTCACTGGTTGAGCACTAACCTATGAACCATCACCAGTTCAATTCCCAGTCAGGACACATGCCCGGGTTGTGGGCTGGGTGCTACAAGAGGCAGCTGATCGATGTTTCTCTCTATCCCTCTCCCTTCCTTTCTAAAAAAAAATCAAAACAAATAATATTTTAAAGTTCATTCATTCAATATTTTTTAAAAAATAAAATAATGAAAACTAGCCAACAGACTCAGAAAAGGTGCATTATCTGTGTGAAGGGTGGAGGGAGGATGGGAATGAGCTGGTAACTAACAAGGGCCCATGATTACAGAGGAACTGGGCCTTGTCCAATACATGCTGGGAGTCACTCATTTGTTATGAGAAGGGAACTGACACTGTCCAATCTCATGTTTCGGTATACAGTTGATCTCCCAGCATCAGCTTTCTCTGTTACCTTTATCTCTGGTACCCAGCTTGAAAAACAAGAGTCAACTGGAGAGCCACAAATGCTACCATTCACTAAGGCCTATTGGCCTCTCCGTAAAATATATCTCATATGAATCTCTCTGACCCAGCGATTCTCAGGGGGTGATCTTCAGACCTGAGACTTACTTATTCTAACTTTGAACTTGGTGTAAGTTTTAATGACTCCAAAGGACAAGTAAAAATCAGTTTTCTATCACAAAAGGAGTGACCGGCACCATAGAACGCCTTTCCTTTCTTTGGGGGAAATCTTGCAGCAAGCTGATCAAAGAGATCCACGTTGTCTAGCTTGGACTTATAAGCTTTGTTTTTTCTCTAACAGAGCATAAGTTTTGTTTGGGGCAACACGGGTATTATAAATCAATGTTATTTTCAAATTATACTACAAATATATCAGGAATACTATTAAAGATACCAACCAAATCTAAAGTCAGCACACGAGGCTCTATAAAGGAAACCAGATCAAAATAGGACCTAGTACTCACCTCCAAACAGGTAATGATATAGTCAGGATTTATACAGATGGCAGTTGGAGCTATGGAACTCAGAACACTTAATGTGTAAAAGTTTTGGATCAAGCAAAGGGAGAAGCTGTGCTACACAGGGGAATAACATGTATAAATCAATTAAGTGAGAATCAGGACAGTGTAGAACAAGAAGACCGAAACCATTTAAGAATACTTAATGCTGTCATTTACACCTGACCCAATGGCCAGTAGGAGTCACTGTCGGTTTCTGAGCAGAGGACTAGCTAGGTGTCAGAGTGATATGATTCTCAATAGGTAAATCTAGGGAACAAGAATATGGGTGATCTTCCTGGTATTCTTTCAACTCCCCTGAACTTCTGGAATCTTTCATTTAAAAAAATGTTGGAGGAAAATGTTACTCTACCAGTAGACTATGAGATAAGCATCATCATCTTTTAAATGAAAATATCAAACACAACCACCATGAATCATGTGCTTACTGTGAACCAAGCTGTGATACTCTGGCAAGTACAAAATAAATAAGGTCTCCATCCTACTTTTTTTAAAAAATGTATTTTATTGATTTTTTACAGAGAGGAAGGTAGAGGGATAGAGAGCTAGAAACATCGATGAGAGAGAAACATCGATCAGCTGCCTCCTGCACACCCCCCACTGGGGATGTGCCCGCAACCAAGGTACATGCCCTTGACTGGAATCGAACCTGGGACCCCCCAGTCCACAGGCCGACGCTCTATCCACTGAGCCAAACCAGTCATGGCTCCATCTTACTTTTGAGGAGCTCCCAGTCTAATAGCAGAAGCATGTGTGCATCAAATCATTCTGACACCTGGGCTAAGTACCTCAGCAATAACCCGGGGTGGAGGGGCCTCCTGAGGAGGGGAACAAACTTTCTGGGAAGGAAGGAAGAGAACTAGACAACCTACAACTTGGAAAGATAAATGGATGGCTCCAGGGTTCCTAACCGGAGACATGGAAAGAATAACTGTGCATGAACAAAGAGCAACGATGAAAAGACTGGTTAGGTGAAGGGAACAAGAAATTGTTCAGCAGGGCATATGTAGATGGCATTAAAGGTCAAAGTTTTCTACCAAGTATGCACTGGCATGTAATAAAAGGCCTACCTCATAATTGCCGGGTCATAAAACAATCTTTCTGAGACATGAAAAGCAGGTTTCAGTTTTAAATATATATATGAGTACTATTTACAAACTCATAGTAAATATTTGCTCATTGATTTATTCTCATTTGAGATATAATCCCCCTTTTATTCCTCAAGGCACACTCTTTTTCCATTAGAGCATTTTAATTGTGTCTATTGTTCAAACTCCAGACCAGAAGAAGAGAGAAAGAGAGAGAGAGAGAGAGAGAGAGAGAGAGAGAGAGAGATGATCCATAAATGCTAGATATACTTATGAGGATATATATTAAATTGGAAATTCAACATTTGGCTAATAACTTGAGAAGTTAGGCATTACATAGTTTTTTCTCCTACAATGTGTATATACATATACATATCCTATATAATAAAAGACTAATGTGAAAATTGTCCCCTTGACCAGGAGTTCGATCAGGGGGCGGGGCCAGCCAACCGCCCACAGCCCCTTCCCTCAGCAAGCCCCGCCCCCAATTGGCCTCCCCACACCCCAATTGGGGCAGGCCAGCCTGACCCCACCCGTGCACAAATTCATGCACCGGGCCTCTAGTACATAATATAAAAACAACATATCCTCAATGTACTAATTCGAAATAATATAATTTGAAAGACTATATGCATACCTATGTTTATTGCAGAGGCACAACCTTAGCAAGATTTTCAGTACACTACAGACAAAAGTGTCACAGTACGTGATTTACAGAGAGTTCTTACAAATTCAACAAAAAAATTCAAAAACACTGAAATCACGTCACAAAAGAAGACATACAAGTGGACAACACAAATTTAAAAGGATGTTCAAATTTACTAATAAAAGAAATGCAAAAGTAACAACAAGATACTTTTCCCTTCTCAGATTTGCAAAGGTTTAAAGATAAAGAGAACCCAGTTGCAAAAAATCAGGCCTTTTCACACATTGATGACAGAGATAATATGTGCCATTCATTGGGCCACAGTGTACTGACAGTCTGGGTTACCTAAGAGGCAGGAATCCTCTTACACCACCTGTGTTCTCTTTTTTCTGTCCCTGCAACCCTGAGCACTACTTCCTGTGCCTTCTACTCAGGAAAGCTGTCACTGTACAGTAACACCTCTGGGGATGCCCTCTCCTTGGAAGATCTCTGCCCCTCTCTGTGTTGGGCATGCACAGGATGCAGGCAAGGCAGACTTGTACTCTGCAGTTCGCTGGCCAGTGGCATCCAGGCCTGCTCGAATCCCACTTCTCCCAGTGATGTGAATATCAAGTGTTAAATGTTGGAAATAAGAAGCCTCATGGCAGCACTGGTCTAAGCTGAGTTCTACAATCTACTTTTACCAGAGGGTCTTAATGGGAGCTTGCTCACCAGCATTATGCATACCAGATGAGTACATGGGACCAAAATACCAGATGGGGGCACATTAGGGCTTTAAGTGTGGGTGCAGAAAAAGGCCTCATGGTTTCAGTTGGGGCAGATCTAAACAAGTACATTCAACGTATACAGACTTCTTGGGCACTGGAGGGAGAATGCTTTCCACTACCATAGCCAATGTCCCCCTTTTATCCAGACTGTCAGCCAGGAATGACTATAGCATGGAGCGACAGGTTCCACACAGGCCTTGGGGCACAGACTCAGCAGATAGCCACCCCAAATTCTGTTCTTTATCACGTGTACAACTGCACACAGGGCCTAGGAGAGCTCTACAAAGGAACTGGATTACTGATTTATGTGTCTTTTACATCAGCTCCTAGAATCACTTGACTACTACGGTAAGCGGTGAATCCTGACCAGGGGATTGAAAAGAAACCCACTGTGAGTTCAACCATGTGTGTGTATGTGGGGGGAGGGGGGAGGCGTATATGCATATTTTGTCAATGAACGAAAAATAACAGTGGGCCCTTTACTCTCTTCCTGAGTCTGGGTAAAGGGGAAAAAAATAAGTGGAATTATTATCAATTCAAAGGCCAGTAAGAAAATGTACAAGGCTGTCTTTAGGAATCAACTTGCTTCAGACCCAAGGAGAAGCGTGAAATAAAATTACGAAACCAGCCCTGACCAGTTTGGCTCAGTGGATAGAGCGTCGGCCTGCAGACTCAAGGGTCCCAGGTTCGATTCCGGTCAAGGGCATGTACCTTGGTTGCGGGCACATCCCCAGTGGGGGGTGTGCAGGAGGCAGCTGATCGATGTTTCTCTCTCATCAATGTTTCTAGCTCTCTATTCCTCTTCCTTCCTCTCTGTAAAAAATCAATAAAATATATATTTTTAAAAATTACAAAACCACTCAGTCATAAAGCAGAATGGAACACATCCGTGAGAGAAAAATGAAGGGCCACACTGATGGAGCTGGAAGACGAGAGGGCTTCCTGGGAGGAAAGCTGTCATCCTAATGGCCAGGGCTAGAAGTGGGACAGGACTCCCCCAGAGACAACCCAGCGGCATCCTCTAAAACCTCCCATAGGCAGTTAAGTTTGAGAGCAATTGTGGGACACTCCCTCCTTGGGATGTAGGGCAGCCGCCTCTCAGTTATGTAGGAGATGGGCAGATAGGGGAGTGAACAATCAGTACTGCACACACCCACCCACCCTCACTGGAGTTTCTCAGTGACACCGACAGTGTAGGGAGGCTGGTGAGGCCCATTCCCTGAGGAATGTATGTGGGAACCTCGTGACCTCAGGACTCAACAGGAAGCTGGAGGAGATGAGACAGGGCACACTGAAGACAGCCTGGCCACAGCGGCCCAGGCGGGACTGCACGCTGCACAGTCAGAAGGCACAGTCACCCAACTGAGTCTTGTGGGGAGTGACCAGTGAGGTGAGACAAGACTATCTCCTCTCACTCACACTTTCTGTCTACTGTCATTACCCCAGATACTACCAAGATTTTGGTCATTTTAGCTGAATGATGTCTGAAAATCTGGAGCAACCCTGAATCTCACCTCCAAGCACATGAGGTGGCTCTGGTATGTGATAAAAGAATGAATCCATACGAGAACTAAGTATTATACAACAATTTAAAAAATTCGTAAGAATTTTTAATGATCCGGGAAAATGGTGAGGAAAAAGCAAAATAATTATAAAGTAACAGATAATATGATCCCAATTAAGTAATACGTACATTCAAATACACAAGAAATACAAAAGAAGAATTGCATCAAGATTTTAATGGGGATTTTCATTTTCATCCTTATACTTCTCTCTTCCAAGTTTTTTACAACGAAAAAAAAATTTCACTGTTTTTTTTAAGTGCACACACTCTCCAATTTACCAGGCCTTTTCTATAACTTTACTTTATATTCAATCTTTTAAATGTCATTCTTCATCGCAATTCTAAGATTCTTTCAGCGGTAGGATTAGATTTTTTAGAATTACAACTCCGCAGGACTTAAGCCAATGTGATAAAACTGTTTATGAGACTGAATAAACCTCAACTATACTTTTAAAATCCCAGATCTCCATCTATTGTCTCAGCTGCTCAAATAGGGTTTTACAGAAGACAGCGCACACCATTGCTGGCTCTGTGAAGGCACCAGGAAAATTAGAGCAGCCTGTAGGAGGAGGACCCCATTCCGCCCACATTTCTCCTGTGTCCCAGGCACTGCCCCTCACTTGCACAGCCTGGAAACCCAATCACCCCGCAAGCCCGCTCCCGCCACACCCTTTCTGAGATTCCCTGCACCCCAGATTGTCAGGGGAAACGTAAATCATGGGCCTCCGTGAGCTGGTCCTTCCAAAACACGCCCTTTACTATGCTTCGCTGACTCCTCCACCCCATTCTCGACCACCTTCCACAACGTTCTGAACCTCCCTCCCCGAGAAACGCCCCATCCTCAGCTCGCCACCCCAGATTTCGGCCTCACCACCTTTCTTCTATTCCATTACTCAACCCTCCGCGCCCAGACTCACATCCCCTCCCCACACCCGGGCTGTCCCCACCCCCCTATCTGCGACAGCCACTCCCTCTCAATACCTTCACTCCTCCCTCTCCCCACCTGAACACCCCCCAACCCACTTCCCCATTCCCGGGATCGCCAGCTCGGGGAGGTCCTGGGAGGAAGGGCGGCGGTCGGGAGGAGTCCCAGGAGGCGTCCCGGGCTTGGATTGGGGCGCTGGCCCGCGGAGAGCGAGGGGGTCCGAGGTCCCCTCCCCCACTCACCAGCCGCAGCGGCGCTCCACGTCTTTGGGGGCGGGCCGAGTGCCGGGAGACCCGGAGGCAGGGCGGGGCCTGCAGGGAGGGGCGGGGCCTAGTCGCGATTGCGCGCCGGCGGGGGCGGGACCATGGCGGCAGAGGCGGGGCCTAGTGCGTGTCGCTCCAGAAGAGGACCGGGTTGGCCTACCTTGCCTGTCTTGTGGAGTGGTAGCGGAGCCGGGAAGGGGAGAGGCGTGTCTTCTGGGCTGTTGCTCTGCGTGGAGGCGGGACTACGGTAGGACAGGCGAGGCCTCGCTGAGCTGTCACTCTGAGGGGGCGGGACCACATGAGGGAGGCGAGGCCTGTCACTCCGAGGAGTCGGGGCCACAAGGGGAGGGGCGAAGCCTCGCTGGGTACAGTACCTAGAGCAGGTAGTACTTCACATTTTCCTTTTTCCATCTCTTAAGGTCCAGAATCCAGTTTTCTTGTCACTTTCAAGTATCATGTTAGTTGTAACTCATTTTCAGGTGGTGAAACCCCAAATTCATATTATTAAACCTCACATCCAATAAAGCCAAATTCCTTACAGTGGTCTATAGGGTCTCCCAGCCCCATCATCATCCTTTATGTCTCAGAAAACCTATTTACACGCTCTTTTTCTCTGTCCCGGTCACTTTGGTCTCCCTGCTCTTCCTAGAACTCACTTGACACCCTCCCACCTTGCCACCTCGGGGTCTTTGCCCTGGCTAGACCCTTGGCCTAAAAAGCTCTTTGTTAATTATGGAGATGGTTTTTCTTCCTCCCTTTCCTCAAAGAAATCGACTCCCACCTTCTCATTGAGGTCCTTTCTGACCATCCTATTTAATACCTGCTCTCCTCCCCACCCTGCTATCTACCTTAACTGCATTCCTGTGTCTTTCATATAAAAAAAGACCTATCTCATCCTTCTAGAAAGAAATATGTAAATTGTTTCCATCCTCCCCGTGTTGACTACAAACACTATTTGCTAGAGTAGCCGATATGTCCTATAAGTATTTTGAATATTCTGGGGAAAGTGTTATTTTATTTCTGCTGTGTTTTACTGGAAACCTGTAACCTAGTGCAATGACCCATTTGACATCTGCCAAGCAAGCAAGGGCACAATTTAGCTCCCAGTGTTATTTCAATTTCTTGTCTTAGCAGGGAACAGGCTAAATGGCTAATGGGTCTTTCCTGTGTCTTCTGTGTATCTAATACATTCCTGGAATAAAGCCATTGAAATAATAGAATTTCTCTATGAAACTGCTCACCTGAGGAGAACTGCTCATCCTAAATATTAGATTTTGATTAAGATGGGTATCTTCAACTATCAAAATCTATATCATTAGTGTCAAGAAATACAGAGGGTATAACATTTTACCATATTTGTGAGCTAATAAATTAATCTCACAATTTCATGGATGCCGAATGAAGACAAGAAACTCCTGGGTCAGAGACAGAAGACTTTATTACTCACTGCATAGCAGTTGGTATGAGTTCCATGTTGCCTCAGCTCCCCTTGCCCCCAAGTTCCAAGGGGGTAACGTGGAGCAGCCAGGTGGATTCTGCATACTCACTGGGTTTGCATCGTAGCTAAGAATCTCTGAGTTTAGGTAACCCTGGTCTCTTAAAGGAGCTGCTAGCAAAAGCCTGCTCAACCTTACCTTTGAGGGAGACATCACCCTACATAGGAAACAAATCTGCCCTCTGCTCCATAGGGAGAAACTAGCTCTATCATCAAGGATATTCGCTATGCAAGTATCCTTCAATAGATAGTTTAGAACAGTGGCCGGCAAACTCATTAGTCAACTGAGCCAAATATCAACAGTACAACGATTGAAATTTCTTTTGAGAACCAAATTTTTTAAACTTAAACTTCTTCTAACGCCACTTCTTCAAAATAGACTTGCCCAGGCCGTGGTATTTTGTGGAAGAGCCACACTCAAGGGGCCAAAGAGCCACATGTGGTTTGCAAGCCGCAGTTTGCCGACCACTGGTTTAGAACAATGATGTCAGTGCCTTTACTCAGTAGATGTGCTTACACTCAAAAGGCCCACGTAGAATATCTCCCAACCATTAGGAGTAGCCTTGCTATCAGTACAACTGAGCCTTCCCAACAGAAGCATATTCTACAGCCCACACAGGTAGCAGACCTTCAGAGTTACACAGACTTTGTAAGAGGACAGATGATAACTAGATTTCCTTGTCACATGTCTTCTAATTTTTAAAAAAGTTAAATAGATAACACAGCCACTTAAAAGCTGTAAGAGAATAGGTCTCTCTTCCTACCCCCAAACCACTCAGTTTTTCTCCCCAAAGGAAACCAGCTTATTTTGAATTTCCTGGAGATTTTATATCTATCTATCTATCTATCTATCTATCTATCTATCTATCTATCATCTATCTACACACACACACACACACACACACACACACACACACACACACACACACAAGAACAGGTTGGGGGGGATGTATATACTCATCTTTCCTTGATCTGAAATTCTTGTCTACTCTACACATCCTCAATCAGTAGAAACAGTCGAAATGAAGACAGATGAAAAATCTAAAACCAAAACCACGTTTGTTTCATCCAGTGACTTTCAAAATTCCTGCATTATTTTATTTGCTGGAATAAAGGACCAACTCACTGGTGACCACTCACTGAGCTCACACATGTCTAGGAGAGCAAGGCATCTACACACACAATTATAACATAAACTAGAGGCCCGTTGCACGAAGATTCATGCAATAGGCCTTCCTTCCCCTGGTTGCTGGCACCAGTTTTCCTCTGGCACCCAGGACCCAGGCCTTCGCTCCGGCCACAGCGGAGAAGCCAAGCCTTAAGGCTAGGCTTCTCCACTCTGGCCGCAGTTAGGGTTGGCTTCTCCACTCCGGCCGCAGAGGAGAAGACTGAAGAGGCTTGGCTTCTCCGCTGTGGCCTCGAGGCTTGGCTTCTCCTCTGTGGCTGGAGTGGAGAAGCCAAGCCTCACTGCAGCCAGAGCGGAGAAGCCTAGCCTCTTCAGTCTTCAGTCTTTGCTTGGGCCGGAGCCTTCAGTCTTCACTCCGCGCCTGTGTATGCAAATTAACCCGCCATCTTTGTTGGGTTAATTTGCATACTCACTCCTGATTGGCTGGTGGGCATCACGGAGATACGGTCAATTTGCATCTTTCTCTTTTATTAGTGTAGATAATTAGAGCAGGAAACAAAACAATGTACTACAGGAGACTAGAGGAGGGATAAATTACTTGGAGCTAGAGGGACTGCTGGGGGTTTGATGGCAGATGTGACATCCAAGTGCTGCCCTTGAGGAAAGGAGAGGATGTGGTCCTGTGGACATGTGTGAGATGAGTGGGGGCTAGAGGGTGGAGTAGACAGGCATTCAGAAAGAAGAAAGACATGCGCAAATGTACAAAGGCAGAAAGACAAAGCATGTACTGGAGAAACAAGGAGCAGAAGGTCATGAGGAAGGGAGAGAAGGAGGAAGCATTCATGGCCAGGGCTTCGAATGTGGTGCTGCTGCCAATAATGGTTTTCCTGGGGATCTTCTTCGGTCCCACCTCGAGACAAGGGTACTGAACTGCCATGTGACAACTCATGCATCATTTAGGACACTTTATTGCTGGCATCTACTTCCTTCCTTCACAGCAAGCAAAACATTCTGACTCTAACTTGAGCCCCTGAGCCCTGGTGTCTACCATTCATGTCAAATGTTAGTGCTCTGAACCTTGGAAGGCCCTGAAAATTTGAATTTCCTACTAAAGCATTTGTGACCTTAATGGGATTTTAAACTCTCAAAATCAAAGCAATAAATGCACATAATATTGGCTACTCAGTCAGTTCAATGGGATATGGATGGGACAGATCTTTTTTTCCGACCTTAGTATTTCTGAAAAATAAACATCTATTCAAATTGAAGTGTGACTTTAAAGGGTAAAAATACTTAACTCACAAGTATCCAGAGAGCAGCTGCTGGCACTCAGTGTGAAACCATGGTCAAGGGCCCAATTCCCAGAGTGCACTGGGGCAGAGCTGTATGGCCTCTGGCCTCTGCAGCTGAGACAATTCTCTTCAAGGCGTATGTGGCTGAGCAACAGTACCATCCAGTAGGTGCTATTTAAAAAATTACCCCCAATACAGCAACTTAAAACAACAAAGATTTATTATCTCACCCAGTTTGTAAGAGTCAGGAATGCAGAAGTGGCTTAGCTGGGTGGTTCTGATTCAGGATCTTTCCCGAGATTGCTGTCAAGATGTCAGCAGGGCTGTGCCCCCTCATCCAAGGCGGCTCGCTCACCTGGCTGTTGGCAGGAAGCCTCAGTTCCTTACACGCAGACCTCTTCATAGGACTGCTTACATGTCCTCCTGACATGGCAGCCGGCGTCCAGCAGAGGGAAGGACAGGAAAGAGAGCAGGCAGGAAGCTGTAATACCTTCTGACGGCCTAATCCCTAAAGTCACATACCATCATTTCTGCTGTTTTACTTGTTAGAAGCAAATCACTAAGCTGCCAATCAAGGAGAGGGGAATTCGGCTCCATCTTTTGAAGAGAAGGTCAAAGAACCTAACATTTTAAGTCACCTCAGTACAACAAGCTCAGGGATCAGACGACTCAGCCAGCTTCCCCACATATACCACACACTCCCATCCACATCTTCCTGGGGATTTATACTGCATTCCTAGAACTAATGCTTCAGACATGGACCCTAATGCCACACATCTAGAATAAAGTAAGGAGTCCGTTTGTGATGGGAATACAGACAATTCTGCTTTTCCAGAAACTAGATTCTAACATGTTAGTACAGTGAGCTTGTTTGGATGACAGAGAACTTCTCCAGCAGTATTTACTCAACACAATCAGTTAAACCAGTGGTCGGCAAACTCATTAGTCAACAGGGCCAAATATCAACAGTACAACGATTGAAATTTCTTTTGAGAGCCAAATTTTTAAAACTTAAACTTCTTCTAACGCCACTTCTTCAAAATAGACTCGCCCAGGCCGTGGTATTTTGTGGAAGAGCCACACTCAAGGGGCCAAAGAGCCGCATGTGGCTCACGAGCTGCGGTTTGCCGACCACTGAGTTAAACCCATAGGAGTGTCCCTAGCCTGAGCAACTCGAGTCCTGAGAGTTGGGGCTATAGACATGTATGTTGAGGTAGCCAGGGTGGGGGTACCGAAAACAGTGTTTCTGGACAGTCACTTCAAAATGAACCACTTTACACTTTGTTTGAAGAACTGATATTTAAACATAACGCTCATTAGACACACTTATATTCAGTGGGTTTATATTTCATAGTACCTCTCACTCCTGGTTGTATGTTTTGAGGGGGTAGGGAAGAAATGGTTGAAAAGTGTGCACTTATACTATGAAAAGAGTTTACTTGAAATTGCTCCACTCAACCAATTCCAAACAAGCACAACGCTTCTCCCTGCCCACCACCCCAATCAGCACGGCCCTCTCCTTCCAGGCCTCTTTGCACAGGAGTTTATGGAGAGCAGGTACCCACAACCCAGGCACCAAAAAAAGACTCTGGAAGGTTTGCTTCCAACATCCCTATTTTGACACCACATAGCAAAAGGGTGGATTCACACACACCCAAATAAAATGGTGGCTTCTTGTACGTGCAGACTTCTACTAAACGGGACTCTTTTAGAATACACTTTCCATTGCCACATTACAATGATAAGTAATGTTCACAGTAATGACCTTGAAGGTCTGTCGGACTCTGATTAACCCTAATGAATAATCAAGAGAATGAAGTGGCTTTCAATAGGATTTCATGCTTGGTGCATTTGTATTCTAACACTTTTAGATAGATGGTCACGGTTCATTGTCTATCCCCAGTCATGCGAGTAAACAGAAGATTTACTCTTTTTCAATTGTCCTGTCCTGGTAGGTTATTTAATATGCATGGGAGCATATTAAACCAACATCTGAGGTGTGTTACAAATCCTCGGCCAACTCCGGCATAGCTGTACAGGCTAACACATGAGTTGCAGCCACGGGGAGTGCCCACCTGTGCTTTATGCCAGGTGTATTTTGATAGATTTGCCTGATTTACTTCTTTAATAAGTGCGTTGCTTTGCTTCCTTCATAAATTAACTACAATGCTCCTGTCTGTCACTTGTTTGAATTCTTTCCCACGAGCATGACAAGAATTGAGAAGGAAACAGCCCTCTCCCTTAGACTGTCTGATAATATCTTTTCTGGTATTTCTGGGGCCGTATGAAACTTAAGGGCTATTTTCTGGCCCCCTTGTTCTTTCTCTTCTAAGGGTGTCTAACCCACATGACTAGCAGCATACTAGGGGAAAGGTCAGGAGAGGATCTGAACCACATGACCAGCAATATGAAAGGTCAGGGGGTCTAAACTACATGACCAGCAATATGCTAGGGGAGGAAAAGTTTACCCGGGGTGGGGGGTAGGGGAAGATCCTTGTTTTCCCAGTTTTGCCCGTTGCTAGACACCTGTGGCTTTCTGCCCTGGTGACCTTCTCTGTACCTGTCCCATGTTCTTGCTCTGCTCATGTCGGTCTAACTGCCTGCCACAGAATGACTCAGAACCCATCCTTTTTCTTCTAGATTGAAAAGAAAATAATTGTTGGAATTCAGGATAATTAAAAATAAAATCATATACCAAAATATTGTTCTTATACTTGAAGAACCATTTGTCACCCTTATCCATTCTAACATGCTTAAAGAATGTGACACAAGATTGATGTCAAAAAATTATCTGGAAAAAAATTATCCTACTCCAGGTGTCACTTCATATCCCAATAAAGCCTCACCTCTCTCTCTCTCTCTCTCTCTCTCTCTCTCTCTCTCTCTCTTCACTCCTGTTATTCTTAGATGCAAAGCCCTATTTGGAGAAAACTCAAAATCACAGAAACTTACAATGTAAAATAATCATGTCCAATCCCTGTATTTGGCAGTTGAAAACTTAAGATCCCTAAAGGGGATGTGATATGTCCAAAGCTACATTCCAAGTTGGTTACAGAGCCTCAGTGAGAATCCATATTTCCCAATTCCAAGCTGCGTCAAAGCCAGTAACTTCTAATGAAAGCTCTCACCTGTCACAGCCAAATAATCACACAAACAAAAGCACTGGGGAAGTGGTATTTCAATAAATGCATTAAGACTGAAGTCCCAGGTGTTCTATTTTAAATATCTGAATTGAAAGAATTTAAGGAGCTTTAAGCAGAAAATTAGAGCACATGTGGCATTGTCTATTTTTAGGATCTCTAAGCATCGGGGACATGCAATTTAGTAATTTTGATCTTTTTATGAGTGTTCCTCCAGGCTTTGGTTCATCTTCAGAATGGAGGCCATGTGCTCAAGAAAGTGTGGGCAGGTGGAGCTAATTCTTCGGAGGTTATGTCAGGTGCAGGAAAGAGGATTACCTGGTGCAATAGTTAGATCCTTATCACTCATCCACCCATCCACCCATCCACCCACATGTACACAGCTGAAGCATTTGAAAATAAATGGTAGACTCACACCATTTCATCCCTAAATATTTCAATACCCATCTCCTAAGAATAAGGATGTTCTCTTTATTGGTGAGAAATGATATTTAGAAACCAAGATCTGGGGGCAAAGAGTGCTTACTCCCACTAGAATAGCATTGATTCTAGGTTCTTTCAGTGGACAGATCTAGGAAAGACATATTTATTTTATTTTTTTATTTACTGAATTTGAGAGAGAGAGAGAGAGAGAGAGAGAGAGAGAGAGAGAGAGAGAGAGAGAGAGATTTGCTGTTCCATTTATTTATGCATTCACTGATTGATTCTTGTATATGGCCTGACCAGGGATCGAACCCACAACTTTGGCGTAGTACCCATGCATAATTATTTGGTTTCATGTTTTACATTTGGATCTCTGATCTGTTAGGAGTTTATTTCAATGTGAGGTTTCCAAGTGACTTTCTATTTGTCCAACCACCATTTATGCCAAAGCCCATTTGATTCATTTTTAGACATTAACTTGATATAATGTAGGACACAGAGACTAAGGAACAAACATCTGGGTGGAAAAGAGATCCACAAATAGACATTTTTACTCTACTGTGGAGCAGAAAATTGCTCCCTGGTGCTTTGGAATAGAGAGGAAAAATGCTCACAACAGTATATGGGCGTTGTCCTCCACGGACCCCTCCAGATCCAGAGTCCTCCTGATCAGCTGCTTCCTCAGTCCCACCGACACCACTGCTGTTAAAACGACCTCCTAAATCCTTTTTCTTAGGCCCCTTTGGCCTTAGAGCATGACTGATACCAACAGATCACAAAAACATCCCAATCTATCAGCAAAAAGGTAGGCGATAGGGTTCTACACCACCATCTCCAGATGAAGTCCAGAGGGGTATTATTTCTCTTGATTACCTTCCTTATTCCATATGCAAGGCTCTGGTTTACTGTGTGATTGGTTTCACAAATCAAGCCCATCCTCAAAGGTTTAAGGTTGAACTGGATATCAAAGATTGTGTTCTCTGCCTCTGAAGACGATTCCACTAAAAGCATTCCTAAAATGTCTTGAGCTGGTATTCTCTCTGGGTGACTGTGTTGAAGTCAGACACGAGCATGTGCAGGCTCCGGTCTGGTTAGATAAAAAACAAAATTCCCTATCCCCATTACTTAGAGCCAGGCCCCGGGTGCTACTTCCTGGGTACATTTCCTTACTCTGATGTTTCTGTACTCAGCTTTTAAAGGTCAGTAGCATCATTATTTAAATGCCTCTGCCTGTTATTAGTTGCCTCATTGATCAGTGGGAAACTTCCAAGGGAAGTTTATTGTTCTACTGCTGAGTCATGTTCAAAGTTATGACAGCTTTGTTTCAGTAAACACAAACCTTGGGAGAAGGTTTTTAACTGCCTCACTATAACAAGATGTAAAAACAAAAGTTCTATGTCCCCTGTTTGTAAGAGGGACACTTCCCAGTCTCTCATTTGGAACAGGGGAGATGGGGACCGGGAGAGAGCAGACCACATGCCCTCCTGCCTGTTACCTGCCCTGCTCCTTTTATTGCTCTAATCCTATAGTAGATGTCACTCCGATGCTGAATCTGTCTTTGAGTTAAAGGATGAACACAACAGTGTTAAGGTGGAAGGGGCCTTAGAAGTCATCTAATCCAGCCTCCATGTTTCACAGGGAGGAAACTGCAGGTCTAAGAGAATGTTGTTCAGAGTCATGGTCATGCTGAGTTAAGAGGTTTTCAGTATGGACCGGTATGAGTGTTTACTTCCAGTGGTTACTTAAACCCTGAAAGGGGAAGTTGGTACTGGTCACACAAAACCCTTCCTTCCAAGTACTGCAGAGTCACCCTGGAGATACAACGTCTGGAAGGTAGAGGCTGGTTTGCTGTGAAAGTGGGAAAAAGGGGAAGCACTCTCCCTTCCCAAAGGAGAAAATCCTCCTTCACCTCCTGGCGGTCAATGTCTAGAATTCTGCCATTAGAGCATCATTCCTTCAACTGTTGAGTCCAGTCCAGGAGACAAGACTACTCTGTATTTAAATATCCATACCCTCTACTAATTCCACCTTAATTTCAGCCATGTTCCCTGGTGCTCTAGAAGGAGACAGAATATCAAGCTCTGATGCAATCACCAGCCGTGTGACTCATATGCACAGACTTAACTTTCCTGGGTCTCAGGTTCTTCATTTGCAATTGGGGATAATAATAACTTAAAACTCACCGATTTATATAGGGATTAAACAAGCTTAGTACATGAATAGTAATTAGCATGGCTGTAGCCTCAACAACCACTTCCACTACCATGAAAGGCCTTCAACTGCATCTCTACTCCAGCTGTTGTGCCCCCCTCACTGTAGGGCCCCTGCACCTCCTCTTTCTGGGGAATCAGCCTCTATTTACTCTTCAGAGCGAGGCTGCAGCCTGTCACCCCCAGGAGGCCTTCCCTTATCTATGCAAGTCCCTAGGATCTCGCCATTCTTTAGGATACTACTGAATACAGTTTTATATTTTATTTACATAAATACAAAATTTAACCTTAAACCTGTCAAACAATATATGCTTATTGCACCTGCTCCTGTCTTTCCCCATGAATTCCCATGTAAGTCAAGGGACAGAAGCCATAGCTCCTTAGGGCAGTGGTCGGCAAACTGCGGCTCGCGAGCCACATTCGGCTCTTTGGCCCCTTGAGTGTGGCTCTTCCACAAAATACCACGGCCTGGGCGAGTCTATTTTGAAGAAGTGGCGTTAGAAGAAGTTTAAGTTTAAAAAATGTGGCTCTCCAAAGAAATTTCAATCGTTGTACTGTTGATATTTGGTTCTGTTGACTAATGAGTTTGCCAACCACTGCCTTAGGGAAACACTGTGCCGAAGCTTAGAACATCTGACATGCTCACTGAATAAATGGCAGGAGTTCACTGGGCATTCATATAGGGGGGCAAATTACTTGACCCTCCCTCAGGCACCTAACACAAAACTGTCCTAGGTGGCAGTAAGCAGGGTGGTGAGAGAGTGGGAGACCACAGCACACACATGATTTGAGCAAAATTGAAGTAAATAGGCAATAGTAATAGTAACTAATCCCCCAAAGTCACATAGCTAGCAGGTTACTAAGGTAGGATTTTAACGCAGGCTGTCTGAGCTCCAGCTCCCATGACCTTAATCAATCACTGTGCTAATTAGGAGTCATGCGCTCTAGCTATTTCTTCATTTAACAACATTTATTTAGTGACTATTGTGTGTCTAGTGGATTGGGAAAGAATATTTATTAACTGCTTTTTAGTTTACACTGTGTCTTCCCTGTCTTACATGAGGTAATATATCTAATTCTTACAGTGAATAATCTGTGAGGTCAACAACATTATCCCCACATTACAAAAGAGGAAAGTCATATGCAAAGCAGTTATTTATACAATATCACCTGCTGTTAAAGCCAAGCCAAGCCAACCTACGTGGCTCCTGCCTCAGTGAGCGGCCCCAGCGTTTGGACAGGTTCAAGCAGGCGTCCTCAAAGTACGGCCCGCCGAGGACATTTATCCGGCCCGCCGGGTGCCGCTGTCTGTCCTGCTTAGCAGCCGACTCGTCCCGGGCCCGCAGTGCGCATAGGAATTTGTTCATAGTTTTTTTTTTTAACTATAGTCCGGCCCTCCAACCGTCTGAGGGACAGTGAACTGGCCCCCTGTTTAAAAAGTTTGAGGACCCCTGGGTTCAAGCCTCGGACTAATGAGAGGGCATGGTTCTCTCATGGCAAAGCCACGTGCAAGTCCTAGCTTGGAGGGCAAAGCCCTCCAACACAATTATAGCCAAAGGCTATGGTTGGAAGCTTGAACCTATGGTCCGAACCTGTGGTCCCACATGGCTGAGTGATGAGGGCTTGATAAGAGTTCAGGTGCATGTAATTGAGTAGATTCGAAACTCACGAGAACGTTGTAACCACGCCCTTACTTTGACTCGTGAAATCTGGCTGTAAAATAAAGAGATGGCTTACAGGCTGTGGCGCTGTCTCTCCATCAGAGAGCAGCGTCCCACCCAGACCCAGCTTTTTTCTCTTGTCTGTCTTTTCTCAATTCTTCACCGCCTCCTCTCAGGCTCACCGAACTTGGCTGAGCTGGCTCCACACATATGGCGGACAACGTGGGGCTGAATATGCCATGGCCATGCCAGCTCGCCCAAGTGGGGCTGCCTCCTTCCTGCTTCCTGGTAAAAGCTAAAGTTTCCCATCTCCCACTTGCCTTTCTTGAATTAGGCTACTGTGCCGTGCCAGCACAGCCAAGCGTTCGGCAAGCCTGAGGGAGGGCCCGCAAAGGATGAAGAAAAGACAGACAAAGAGAATAAGCTGGGTCTAGGTCCATGGCCAGCAAACTGTGGCTCGCGAGCCACATGCGGCTCTTTGGCCCCTTGAGTGTGGCTCTTAGACAAAATACCACGGCCTGGGCGAGTCTATTTTGAAGAAGTGGCGTTAGAAGAAGTTTAAGTTTAAAAATTTTGGCTCTCAAAAGAAATTTCAATCGTTGTACTGTTGATATTTGGCTCTGTTGACTAATGAGTTTGCCCACCACTGGTCTAGGTGGATCTTCTGTGTGTGACTGAGACCAGAGAACAGATCCAGACTGCAAGCTGATGCTTTATTTTATAGTCAGAGGTAAACAAGGTAGTGGTCACCATAGTTACAATGTTCTTGTGAGTTTCACTTGTTTTAGCAGCTCTTGCTGCACCTCTCACAGCCCATTAGCTACCCAGGAAAGATCTAGGGAGCAGTCACAAGATCAAGCTTAATTATGCTAAGAGGGCTGTGCCCTCTAAGCTGGGACTTGTTTGCGGCTTTGCCAGCAGGTCAGTCTGAGGCTTAACCCTATAACTGCTTCCTACAGGCTACTATAACCTGCCTCAAGGTTAGAAAATCAGGCTGAAAAGTAAAGAATCAAAAATGCATAATTCAGGCCTGGCCTGTGGCTCAGTTGGTTGGAGCATTGTCCCATACATCAAAAAGGTTGCTGGTTCAATTCCAGTTCAGGGCACATACCTAGGTTGTTGGGTTTGATCCCTGGGACACATGTGGGAGGCAACCAATAGATGTTTCTCTCTCTCTCTCTCTCTCTCTCTCTCTCTCTCTTTCTTCTTCTTCTCTCTAAAATAAATAAATAACATATCCTCAGGTGTGGATTTTTTAAGAAAAGAATACATAATCCAGTGTGCAGATGATATTTTGTTGAGTTGTACACTTGAAACCTGTACAGTTTTGTGAATCAATGTCATCCCAATAAATTCAATTTAAAAAATGAATAATAACCTGTTCTGACTCTAGGCATGCTGGAGTAAAAACCTCTGAAAATCTATCCTCCCATAAAAGCGACAGAACACTGGCAAAAACTATCAAAATCCCTTTTTCAAATTCTGGAAATTAACTAAAGGGTTGCAACAGTCTAATGAGTGTTTATTCAAGAAAAACAGCCGAGTCACAGTAAGACAATGTGAGATCTGAGCCCTAATCCCATTTCCCATTCCCCAGCTCCACAGGAGCCTTGAAAACCAACAGCCTTCCAAGTACAGTAGCCATGAAAACTAGCAGCTTAGCAGCCACTAAAAAGGGAAGAACAAGATTGAGCTTCCCAAAAGCCCTGTCCCATGGGAACTGGCATTATTTGACCTGCCTGGCATCTCAATGGAAAGCCCATCCTCAGGGCTTGTTATTTTATTTAACTCTAGTTCACCCTAAAAATAGTCAAATTCACGGGATTTGTCAAGCACAATCAATCACTAGTAATTATTTAACGTTAAAGCGACCTGATGTTATTTACAACTAACATTAGAGCTGACCAAAAATCTAAAAAGAAAAAACTGGAAATGAGATACAAATTGGGGGTTTTATCAAGCTCTGGGGTTCCTGGAAGTCTAGAATATGAGATGCATGCACAGGGCATCGCTCACCTCTTCATTTAACAACATTTATTTAGTGATTATTGTGTGTCTAGTGGATTGGGAAAGAGTTAAAACTATCGTGAAAGAGAACAAAGTTGGAGGACACATACTCCTGGATTTCAAAACTTACTAAAAAGCTACAGATCAAGATAGTGTGGTATTGACATAAGGATAGACAGGTCAATGGAATGTGATTGAGAATCTAGATATATACCCTTACACTTATGGTTAATTGATTTTTGGCAAGAGAGCCAATAGGACAGAAGAATTTTTTTCCCCAAAAAAATGGTGCTGGATATATTCAAAAGAATAAAGTTGGACCCCTACCTCATACTATATACAAAAATTAACTAAAAATGAATCATAGACCTAATGTAAGATCTAAAACTATGAAACTCGTAGGAAACATAAGAGCAAAACTTTATGACCTTGGATCACAAATGAATGGTAGCTTAGATATGACACCAAAAGCATAAGCAGCCAAAAGAAAAAAAAAACACAGATAAATTTGCATTCATAAAAATTTTAAAATTTTGGCTGCAAATATCAATAAAGCTATCACCCAGAATGGAGAAAGTATTTGCAAGTCATTTATCTGATAAGAGACTTATATCCAGAATTTATAAAGAACTCCTGCAAGTCAACATAAAAAAAGACAAATAATTCAATTTAAAATTATTCAAAGATTTTGAACAGACATTTCTTCACATAAGGTACACAAATAGCTAACAAGCACATGAAAAGATGCTCAACATCATTAGTACTTAGAAAAATGCTAATCAAAACCATGAGGAGATACCATTTCACATCCAGCAGGGTGGCTATAATCCACAAGAAGGATAATGACAAGTGTTTCCAAGGATGTGAAAAAATTGGAATGCTGGTGGGACTGTAGAATGCTGTGCCTGCTTTCGAAAATATTTTTGCTATCCTTAAAAATGTTCAACATAGAGTCATTATATGGCTCATAAATTCCACTTTTAGATATATACCCAAGAGAACTTAAAGCTTATGTCCACATAAAAATGTGCACATACATGTTCACAGCAGCATTATTCATAACTAGAGGGCCGGTGCATGAAATTCATGCACGGGGGGCGGTGTCCCTCAGCCCAGCCTGCACCCTCTCCAATCTGGGACCCCTTGAGGGATGTCCAACCACCCGTTTAGGCCCAATCCTACTGGGATCGGGCCTAAACGGGCGGTTGGACATCCCTCTCACAATCTAGGACTGCTGGCTCCCAACTGCCCTCCCCTGCTGGCCTGGTCTCCCCCAACTGCCCTCCTCTGCTGGCCTGGTCATCCCTAACTTCCCACAACTGCCCTCCCCTGCAGGCCATCTTGTGGCGGGCATCTTGTGGTGGCCATTTTGTGTCCACATGGGGGCAGCCATCTTTGACCACATGGGGCGGACATCTTGTGTCTTGGTGTGACGGTCAATTTGCATATTACTCTTTTATTAGATAGGATAGCAAAAAAACAGAAGCAGCCCAACAACTGTCAAATGGATAGATAAATTGTGGTATGTCCATATGATGGAATATTATTTGGCCATAAAAAGAAATGAAGTATTGATACATGATAAAGCAGGAATAATTGCTAATTTAAAGAAGCTAGACATAAAAGGCCAAATATTATGTGATTGCATTTATATGATCTATTCAGAAAAAGTACATCTATTGAGACAAAAAATAGGTTTGTGGTTGCCTAAGGCTGGGGGGTGGGAGAGATGCTAATGGTTTCTTTTGGAGATGATGAAAATGTTCCGAAATAAGTAGTAGTGATACAGTCAAAACACTGTGACTAAACTAAACACCACTAAATTGGACACTTTTAAAGGGTGAACTTCATGGCATGCAGATTATATGTCAATAAATCTGTTTTTTTTAAAAAGAATGTATACTCTATATTAAAATATCCAATGCTGTGTACCTATAAGACTAGTCCCTCATCTACTCCACTTTGACTTGGTCGTAAACCTGTTATGTGTTGTACACACACATACCGTGATAAGGTCCCTCTCGCCCATATAGATGCATATCATGCTGTGGCTGACACACATACACACACCTGAGGACAGATAATAAATATCACGAGTATTGGAGTTGAGAGGTGAGAGGATTTAGAATTCACCAAATACAACAGAACCTGGGTATGAGTCAGGGAGGTGTTAGGAATGTCCTAGGTAGGTAAAAGATCATTAATGGAACAAGGTAAGAAAAATAACAGGTAGTTGTAAGGAAACTGCTTTGAAAATTGAGAAAAACCATGGAGTTACTGAACAAATTCATCAAGAATATCAGATCTAGTGTCTTTTTTGGATGATTAGAAAAAGAAGCAACAGGACATCAAACAACAAGTTGTAGTAACCTGAACCTCTTTTTGTAAATCATAAAGAATCACAGAAAAAGTGCAATCGTAAGTTATTTGAAGAAGTTAAAGAAACAACTTCAATAAAAAGCAAGACTGTCATGAAAGGGTTTCTCGGTAGGGGTTAAAGCAGGTCTTAGGGAAAAGCATACATGCAAGAAAAAATTATCTTAAACCAGCTATGTTCTGTTTGTGTTACTTCAGCTCCTTTGATTTCCTATCTGATGAAATGCATGCCTTAAGCTGTGTGTATTAACATTAACGTAATAAATGAGCAATTTACTATCTCTGAAAGAAGTCAACAGCCTCAAATGTACTTGTGCAAGTGCATTGATAATAAGAAACACCTCCTTGAGGCAGCGCCTTTTGATAAAATGAATAATAAAGTGCTCATCACATCATTTATTTCTTGTCTCTCTGATGCACCAGCGAGTATGTGTTCCTTTCAATTAACATTCTGTTACTGGTACAAAATTATCAATAAATGTTCTATTTTTTGGAGGGCAGTAAAATTAGATGAAATCATGGATGCAAAACTAGGATGAAGTTAAGATAAGAACACTATTCATAACATCTTTCAAAAGATTTTATTCAGCTTTATCCAATCCAAGTCCACAAATAATTAATAAACAAACACTATGTGTCCTACATTGTCCTAGCCTTCATTGAACTTAAAGTCTTGTAGAGAAGATGTTGGGAGCGACCTCAGTTGACAAAGTCCTGAGAGGGCAGGTTTCACACAGTGGCCTGCCTGTTCCCAAGGTTAGTCATGCATCCTGCCCCCCTTTTAGGCTTAGAGACCCTTAAGCACAATAGTTTAGTAATCACACATTCTGCCCCCTAGAGCTTAGTTAATCTTCAGGCACAGTTGATTTATAAGCGTAATTGTCCTTAAGCAAGAAGTATAGCTAGACTATCTCATGGAAAGGAACTTAGGTGGCGTCAAAGGTGTTTGTACAGGTTTAGCCATTGGAATCTTAGCCAAGAGAAGGAACTTTGTGTAAAGATCAGTAGGAAACCTAAAGCAAAGGGATATAATTATGTTTACCACATACCAGGAATGATGTATTGTGTGGAATGTAACTGACCCTGTATAAATGTATGGTGAGAAATAAACTCGGGACTGTAAGCGGGAAGTGCTACAGTCCTCCCGATCCCATTCTGTTTTCTGTCTGTCTTTTCTCATCCTCTCCCCCACTTGCAGGTACTGTTCGACTGATGCCGGCAGGCTCCGGCAGAAGAAAAACTTACACTGGATTTAGTAGGCCCTGACATCCCTCTTCTTTTGGACTCAAAGCTATATATCTTCACTCTCAAGAAATTATTATACTTCAACTTTCCCCCAGGAAAAGAAGGTACATGTATCTAAATGAAACTGATGAGTTAATACAGAAGTAGCAAGTAACTACAGAGATACTGCAGATGCTACTGAACCCGGGATAGTTAATAACAGTCTATTTTGCCCGCTTGCAGCTGAAAAAATTACATTAAATCAGAGACTGCACTAAGAAGAGGGGAGGGTACCTAAGTAACACCTTCACATTGCAAAGCAGAAAAGCCCTAAGTTTAACTAGTAAATGTATATTCATCAGCACAGCTAAAAAAGTCTTCAGAAAACTGATTTGCAGCACCTATCAAAATAAAAGAAAAATCCAGAGGTTATACTGTCCAACTGAAAAAAATTTTTTTAATGTATTGATGAGAGAAAGAGAGGCAGATTTGTTACCAATTTGTTGTTCTACTTATTTAAGCATTCTTTGGTTGATTCTTGTATGTGCCCTGATGAGGGATCGAACCTGCAACCTTGGCATATCGGGAAGATGCTCTAACCAAATGAGCTACCCCGCCAGTGCCAACTGAAATTCTTGAAGCTCAGTACTGCTATGGAGCTCTTTTGTTGCATGCCTGCCTGGATTGCGTCCTCCATTACTTCCTCCTACATTATGCCTTTTTATCCCAGAAAATTTGCTTCATAAAGTTCTTCCAGCTGTAGGTATCTGGATTGTGCTTATGCGGATGTTAACTTTGTGATAACCATTATGCTTTGTGCTGTATACTTCAACTTAAAAGAAAACAAGCCTTATTTGAAACTCACTTTCATGAGTCATTACCATACTTGCTTGATCAAATAACCAGTCTCTAGCTCTCAAATGCTTAAATGTGCTTATCTATACCTGGGTACTTTTACAGAAATTTATACCTTTGTCATCCGATTCTTTGTGTTTTCAGTTTACTAGTGTTTATTCACTTTCCCCTGCAAAGCCTTCATTTCTTTGCCTGCCATCTCCTTGGTAGCCCTCCTACATTGAGGTAGAGGAGGAAATGGTGTGTTGGTAAGCCAGCTCTCAAACAAACAAACTAAAACACCCTGATTTGAAAAACTGACAATTTCTGTGGTGTAAACATCCTCAGTTTCAAACATCTAGCTCACAAAGGTCTTGAATATTTAACACTAGACTGTCATGAACTGACTAGGGCCGGCTCCAGTCACGTAGGTAAGCAAAATGAGCTTGGCTAGTTTTGCAGGGTGAACAGCATTTGCACTAACTCCTCATTCACTCAAACCACCACCAAGCTCTTCCGGCTGCTGGTATCAACAATCCCAACATATTTCAGTGGGGAATCAATGATGGGTGAAAATTGTTCCCTGCAGAGCGAAAGCTAAATAAGCCAATTTGCTGAATTACTTACAACCCAGTATGTATTGCATCACAAACAGGTATTTTCCACTTGTCAGAAAATGTAATAGAGCCAGGACACCAGTTGCTGTTTGTTTTCCACCACAAGTGCAGACTACACAGAATGGGTAAGCTGTATTAAACTGAAGGATGCATTTTCAAAATGGTGAGGCAACATCAATGTCAGAGGGAATTATGGGTATGGACACTTTCTGCTACTGTATAAACCTGCCCCTGCATAAATAATGGCTACAAAGATGGGTTTTGCTCTTGGAAGTTCAAGCACAGAAAGGCACCTTACATATTCAATGTGAACATTTTGGAGGGTAACACTTTTCCTGATCTGTGAGAATGCCTATTATTTCGGCATGAACTGATCAGAAAAGAACAAACAATCAGAAGAAAAAGAGAAGTTAAAATAACTGAAATATGGTAGGAAAAATCCTTTTTAAAAACACTAATCCTACTGACAATACAAATCCAGGACTTTTCCATTTTAATTAAATGAAAGGTAGAGAAAAGGGACACTGTTAAAATTTACTTCTCAAAGTATGACTTCATGGGGTCTGGGGACATGTCTGGAAACTGAACTCTAGCCTCTCTGGCCCCTTCCTTTCTGCTCCCTTTTCTGCCTCCAACTCCACTGGCATTTGAGCTTGAAATTGGACCATCACTCCTATGACTTTCGTCTCTAAGTCTGGTTTTCCTAAGGAGTCATGAAAGGTGTTAGGAGGACATCAACATGGGAGCTGGGACAAGTTTGGGGATGACTGCAGGGTCATGACTACCCGATTTCTTACCCCATGTTGATGGGGGAGATTTGGTCCTGCTGCACTTATGGACAGTCACCCACACATCTACCTTTCTGGTTAGTGTTGGAACCACTACAAACTATGGTGACAGCATCATGCAGCTCTCACTCTGCCTCACTGTGGTCTCTTTCTCTTATGTGCACGCTGGTGCTCATCCTACCACTCGCATCCATCCCTTCCCTACATTCCAGCTGACTCTCCTTTTGCAGTGGTGTGCTGTGAGAGCACATTTTCTCATGAGAGTTTTCCTGTTGTGACTGACTCCTACAACAGTAGTATAAAAACCATCAAGTCATAACCTTTTCACCGATCTCAAAACCTAAGCCAAATGTCACGCTAATCATTCAGTAAAAGTGAAAAGGAGCGTCAGTTTGAAATTCGCAGGAAGTGGTCTCTAAAACTGAGTTTAATGTTCCCTTGAGATCCACACCTGTGAGAAGGAGGGAGCAAGTAGAATCGGGCAGAGGGAGAAGCTGAGCTGTGATGCAGGCTCACCAGCCTCAGGCATAGAGAGCTCTGGAGCAGAAATGGACTAATCAGAATCATTCCAATTTGGGTGGAAATAGTTGACCCTTAATATCGCTACCTGCATCTGTGATCAGATGTGAGCCTTCCTCTGAAGGGCATGACCTTCGTGAGGGCCTGAAGGCTAGAGGCTATTCCACCGAAACTCTCACAGCAGCTGGGGTAATAAGGCCTTCCTTAAAGAGGGATTTGAGCACCACATCTCCGCATCCACAACCACAAATCTCCTTACCCTGAAAAATGCCCGGCATTGTTCACACATCATATCTACATTATAAAAGACCATGGGCCATCACATCCTAAACAACCAGTCATCAGGCGTGGGGAAGGGGAGGCAGTGGGGGGGGGGGGGTAGGGGGAAAGGCAGCAGGAGGGTGTGGGGTGGGTCGAGGCAGGTGCAGTGAAGTTGTTAGCCTCTGGCCCAGGCCAGGCAGAGGCCTAATGAACTCACCACTGCCTCAGTGGCTGCAGATGAGGCCCAGAGAGAGGCAGGGCCTAATCAGCAGCCACCATGGCTGCTGGCGAGGCCCAGAGAGAGAGAGGCAAGGGCTGATCAGCAGCTGCCATAGAGGCTTCGGATCAGGCATGGAGAGAGGCCCAGAGGCAGAGGCAGGAAGAGGGGTTAGGGGCAATCAAGCAGGCAGGAAGAGGCAGTTAGGGGTGATCAGGCAGGCAGGCAGGTGTGCGGTTAGGAGCCAGCAGTCCCAGATTGTGAGAAGGATGTGGGATCTGGCCTAAACCAGCAGTCGGACATCCTTCAAGGGGTCCCCAATTGGGGAGGGTGCAGGCTGGGCTGAGAGAAACCCCCTCCGTGCATGAATTTCATGCACAGGGCCACTAGTATTCTTTATAAGAGCACAATAGGCTACATCATAATACGTTAAAGACTATTTGTTATTTCAACAAATGGTGCCCAAGCAATTAGATATCCGTGGGCAATAAACAAACATCCTTGACCAAAACCTCTCGCTTCATTCAAATATTAACTCAAAATGGATCACGGAGTTAAATGTAACATGTAAAACCATACATTTAGAATAAGACAAAGGAGAAAATCTTTGGGGTCTCAGGTTAGGCAAGAAGTTCTTAGACAACATCAAAAGTTTAAGTCATCAAAAATCAAAACATTAGATTTCATTAAATTAAAAAACTTTATTCTTCAAAAGCCGTGTGAAGATGAGAAGACAAGCTTCATATTGGAGGAAGTATTTGCAAACCACACATCTGACAAAGAACTAGTGCCTAGAAAATATAAAAAGGCCATGAAAACAAGAGTTTAAGACTAGATGACTCCCAACATTCTATGTCACAACTCAACAGTTAGAAAATGGGCAAAAGACGTGAGCCGACATGGGATCTCTTCATATTATTCTTACAACTGCATCTGAATCTGCAGTGACCTCAAAATTAGAAGCTACACAAACTATTTTGAAATAAATCTTGGAACTCAATAAATCAGCTACATAATTTCCTATATGAAATAGCAGCATTATACATTGGTCGGGTAAAGGGTTAGCACTATATGAAGCAACTGTGGTGTAATTGTCTATTGCTACAGAACAAACTACCTTAAAACACAGCGGCTTAAAGCGATGACCATTCTACTTCCTCACAGTTCTGTGGGTCAGGAATTTAAGCTCACTTGGGCAGACAGTTTATCCACATGGGGGGAAAGGGAGCTGGAAATTTTTAAAGGGCTCCACTCACAACTCTGGTGCTTCGGGGCTCTCCACATGGCTTCTCTCTCCACGTGGCCAGTAGGACTTCCTCACAGCATGGTGGTCTCCCAGTGGTTAGATTTTTGCCAGGGCAGCTGACGTTCAAGAGAAACACATGACTCGGTAAACACTGAAGCCACAGATCTCCTAAGTTCTAGCATTGGAACTGACACAGCATCACTTCTGTCCCATTGTACTGGTCAAAACAAATCACAGCTCAGATTGCAGGGGAGGGAAAATACACTCTCACGCTCAGTGTGAGAAGTGGCAAAGAACTTGTGACCATCTGACAACATCGTAGGGGGTGACTAATTACCTATTTGAAAAAATACTTTTATTTGTGGGAATTTTTTTAAAATTACACATTCAATTAAAAAATAGATTTTGAGCTATTCACGTTTTCTTTTTTATCTTGTCAGTTTGGGCAAGTTATTTCCTTTAAATATTTTGACTACTTCATCACAACTGTCAAATTTATTGGCATAAAGCTGTTTGTAATATTGCCTAGTTATTATTTTAATGTGGGTAGGATCTGTAATGATATCCTCTTTACCAAACCAGATATTGTTCATTTGTGTTTTTCTTTTCTTTCTTCTTGATCAGTTAGCTAGGAGTTTGTCAATTTTATTAATTTAAAAGAATCAACTTTTGGCTCATATTTCATGGATTTTGATTTTTCTACATCTAATGTGCTCCAGAGAGCTTTCCATATTAGTACACACTCATTTACCTCATTTTTCTTCATTGTTGCCACAGTATTTCATATTATGGGGATGCCAGAATTTATTTCATCATAGGCACTCTTATTAATTTCTTTTTTTTCTTGCTATTAGAATACTGAAGGTAACAAACATCCTTTTATACATCTCTTTGTGCACACGAGAAAGGCCAGACTCCCACAAGTTAAATTGCTGGGCTAGTAGAGGGCACATTAATTTTACATATAACTCCCAAACTGCTTTCCAAATGGCTCTATCAATTGGCAGTCCCATCAACTATGTGGAAACGGTCCCCATGGATCCACGTTCTTGCCAATATTTATGACCATGAACCTTTCTCATTTTTGTCATCATGGTTTGAATGTGCATTCCCTTGATCACAGGTCAGTGTCAGCATCTCATGGCTGTTTATGGCTTTGGAGTTTTCTCCCCTGAGAAGAATTTTTAAAATCTATTTTTTCAATCCAATTTTCTTTATATATTAAAGATAGTAAAGCTTGGTCTGTTTCATATTTTTGCATTGTGTTATATTGTGTCTTTTTTCACAGAGGTGTTTCAAATTTAAAAAAAATATGTTATTGATTTCAGAGAGAGGAAGGGAGAGAGAGAAACATCAATGATGAGAATCATTGTTTAGCTACCTCCTGCATGCCTGCTACTGAGCCTGAAACCAGGGTCCTGACCAGGAATTGAACCTTGACCTTCTGGTTCATGGGTCGACATTCAACCACTGAGCCACACCAACCAAGCTGTTTTAAATTTTGATGTGGTTGAATTAATCTCTCTTCCTTTCTGGCCTGGCATTTGTATCTTGCTGAAGAAGGCCTTTTATGTGGTTCTGAGAGTTCCACAGACACTCATTGGCTAGTCAGTCTCTTGTCTCTGGAGGGCAGCTCCACCACTGAGTTCTAGAATCCAGCCCCTAGGGGACATGCTGCATGTTCACCACGGAGCAGCTCTCAACCCCTCAGGCTTTACTCCAGACTTTAACAAGTGTTCCACCCACCAGTCTCCCACCCCTACCCCCATACATACCTTGAAGACAATTTGGAACCACAGAACGCCAAAAAGAATGTTGGGAGTCATCTAGTCTTAAACTCTCGTTTTCATGGATGAGGAGTATAAGATCTACACCTTGCTGTCCAACATGGTAGCCATTAGCTCTGTGTGTTCTAAAATTTAATGTAATTAAAATTAAAAATTCAGTTGCGCTGGCCATATTTCAAATGCCTCATAGCTACATAGTTCATATCGACTATATTTATAACAGTTCCAGCACGGCAGAAAGTTCTAGTGGGCAAGGCTGCTCTAGAATCTCGCTACTTAAAGGGTGGTCTGCTGACCACCCCAATCCCTGGGAGCTGGTTCGAAGTGGAGCATCTCAGTGAACAGAGAATCAGGCCCCACCTCAGATCTACAGAGTCTGAATCTACAATTTAACAAGATACCGATTAGAGTTTGAGAAACTCTATCATGAGACTTCCTCTCCCCCAGCCCAGTCCCCGCCTCCCCCTCCCCCCTGCCCCTTGCAAGGTCATACAGCTCACTGGTGTCCTTCGAGGCCTTTCCCTTGACCCAGCTACCATTTTCCCTTACCTTCCCATGTTCTTCTTATTTCCCTGCCACACCTGCTCCCTCACTTAGTTTAATTATAGCATTTTATAAGCACTTATAGGGCAGACAGGCCATTGAAGCCCTCAGAAAATCCTCCATGCTGTTACCCTCATTCTGCCTTGTAAGTGTTTGCTTGGCACATTTATGATAAAGGCCCAGACCCTGTGGTGGCTGCGGTGTTGTTCAACATTTCCCCTGGAGAATCTCTGTTGGGAGTGGGGAACAGGGGCTAGATATTAAAGCCCACCTTGAAACCAGTGGGTCACCAGTCATCAACCTATGGCGTACTTAGTCTTGGTGATATAATGGCAGCATTCAGGTCTCCAGACTCCATAGCCCTGCGGTAGATTAGGCAAAGCAGACAATGTATTTGCCTTGCAAAGTTTTACCTCTGACTAACTGATGGGAGAATTCAGAGTAGGCACTGGTGATCTTCCAATGTAAGTACTGATCACTCAAGGTAATTGGTTAGTAGGTCACTAAAAGGGTTAGGACACTGATAGCTCTCTCTTTCTTTCCATCCACCCCCTCTCTCTCACTGTGCAGGAGCCACTGGCATCTATGAGAGCAGGCTCCAGGTCCACAAAGACCTTTGAGAGTACATGTATGTCAGTCCAACTTTCTGAAGGTGCTGCAAGAATTGCCACCACATCTTTGGATTTTGTTAAATGAACTCAGTACCACTGGGCTGAGACTGTACTCCAGGCAGTAGCGTCCCCAATAACCAGCCTGGCCAATATAGAAGGAGGTGCCCCTAATATAGATATGGTCTGAGAGGTGGAGATTGTAGAGGGTCATTTTCTGCAGAGACACTACAAATCTCTAGCAATGCCATGAATTCCTGAAAAAGTGATCTTGTATGTCTTAGTCTTCCCTAAAATATTTATAAATTGGTTCAAACACCACAAAATATTTATTGCTATGACTATGCTCAAGGAATTATGAGTGGGGTTTTAATTTTTCTCTAAATCACAGAAAACACCAAACCTAACCTCAAGGAACTTCCAGTGTAGTTGGGAGGATATTCACTAATGTTCATTAAAAAGCTGTAACAATCATACAAGGCTGAGAATCTGAGGGAGATAGAGTCTGAATTACAGGGACCCCGGAGAGAAAGAGTGTAGTGAGGGAGGAGGCTCAGGGAAGAAGAGCAATGACCTGCATTAAAAATAAAAGGTATTACATTAGCATAGGCTCTGCAAAGGTACGATCTCTATTTCAGTGCTTTGTTTCTCAGCGCCTAGAACAGTGGGCACATAGTAGGTACCCAGTAAATACTATAGACGAATACTATAGGCAATGTCTGATGGCTAAAAGACTTGAAAACAGGTCACGGAATGTTGACATTCACATTAGTGATTCCCACTCAAGAACTCTGTCTAAATACTCTGTACACACCTCCATGTACACAGAGTGCGGGTGGAAGTTGCTGGCTTTGACCACTATTGTAATGGCAGCGTCTAGCGCAGTAGATACAGAAGGGTCCTGAGAGTCTCCCTGTCCCCTTTGGCTATCCACCTGTAGGAAAGGGCTGGTGGAAGGCCACACATCACCTCCATTAGGACATTTCCATTCGTCATTAAACATTAATCAGTTACTATCGTGGCTCTTCCAAGGTACTAGCAGGTGCCTGCCTGGTGCCCAGTACCTGACAGTCAGTCAGTACAGCGGATGATGCATTAATACGGTCCTTACTGAGATGAGTTACTACATAATTATCGGGCGAATCTCACCAGATCCTCCAGGTTGACTGCCGGGCCCAGGACCCACATAAGAGCCGGTAGAACGCGATGACGTCTGCATTGCAGGTGTTTGGCCCGAGGCGGGGAGCGGGGGAAGTGACTGGGCACGCGCCTGCGTGCGGCTGTGCCGCCGGATCGTGCGAGTGGGCGGGCTACGCATGCGTGCGTAGCGCGGCCTTAAGGGCGGCGGCGGCCCCAGCGGCCCAGTCGGCCCGTCAGCCGGCTAGGAGGCAGAGCTTGGCGCTTGCGCAGCGGCGGCGGCAATGGCGGCGGAGGACGAGGACATTGGCGAAAGGTGAGTGCGGCCGAGACTGGTGGGGCTCGGGCGCGCGCCTTCCACGCGGGCCAGGGGCCGAGTCCGGCCGGGCGGCGCCGAGGACTCGTCCGGCCGCTCCCTCGCGCCTCCCGGCCCGCTCTGCCCCAGGCGGATGCCGGTCGGCGCCGGGACGCGGGAGGTGACTGAGTCCGACCCCGGCAGCGTCCGGAGGCCGCTTGAACCCGCGGAGGGGCCGCCGCGTTATTGTGAAAGCGTCTCCGCGGGGCGGCGGCGACGGTGGCCAGACACCCAGACCTGGGCTCGTCGGCCGCGGAGGCTCTCCTTCGGTGCCGCGGCGGCCTCGGACCCTGGCCCTGCCCGGCCGGCGGGCGGTGACCAGCCGTCCCTGCACCTGACCCCAGTCACTGGAAACGGCCGAGACACTGTGTCCACTCCGAGCGCGGCTTCCGTGTCCAGGTGCGCGCTGTGCTCTGTCCAACCGGGGGCCTGAACCAAAGTGCTGTCTGGGCCGAGCGTCTCCAAAACCTGGAGGAAGGGGCGGTGCTTCTTTGGGGCGCTCGGGGATGGAGAGCCCCAATTCACCCTAGGAGCCGGGCACAGAAGGGGGTTGACCAGGGAGGGAGCAGCCCCGTTGTGAGGGAACGGGGGTTAGAGGAGTGGGTATATGGCTTTGGGTTTCAGAAAATGTTAAACTTACAATTACTTTTTAGAAAGTTAACCCGATATGGTTAGCAAGTTAAGAATTAATCTTTCAAATGGAGATGTCCCTTTGCTTCCAAGTGTTCCGATTTACTGGAAAACTGTGTATGTATATCTCAAATGACACATATTTAGAAAACTGTATGAAAGCTGGAAAACAGATGTCTAATGTGAAGCTTTTTAATATATATACTAAGTTTAAGTTATTCTTTTCCACCTGTAACTAACTTTATGCACCTGTCAGCAGACGGATAAATAGTAGTTAATAAGTGGAAAAATTCAGTTGCTTTGAACATTAGTTCCTAATGTCTCAAGGCTAGTAATTTATGTTGGAGAGTAATAAACTTCTGTGCTCCCATCTGTATGCTTAACATTTTGATATCAATTCTCCTTCAGGTGTCTGGATAAATTTGCGTATGAAACGATCTAAATGATAGAAGATAATGTGGAGTACCATGAAGACAGGAGTATTTGGAAATATGTGGTGTGGGATGGGCAGGGTTGGAGGTAATTCTGAAATATTAAAAACTAGGTTATTCCCTTGAATTTTGATTATATGATAAATGAGTTCTTTTTTTGGTTTGTGTTTGAGCTTCCTTGTTCAGGTAGGATGCTGAATGTCATGTGAACAGGAGTTGCTTGTCTCCGTATAGTTTGTCACATGTTTTTGGCTCTTTTGAGACTGCTTTAAGGTGGACTCTTTTGTCTCCCAGTTGTTGTGGGGCTTGGAATACGACTGTGAAAGGAATGTGTGGCTTTGGGTGATGGCTGGAAGTCACAGGAAACAGATTATAAAAAATCCTTAGCAGCTGACTAGCCAGGGTGCCACAACAGAGGTTGGTCTCCTTGGTACTCTTGGCAATACACTCGAGGTATGGCCAGTGTCCAAACTAGTATGGCCTTCTGAATTGTACCAAGCAGGAAAGCAAGTACCTGCTCCTGCTGGGTGTTTCCTAAATGTGCTCATGTTAAACCTAAGGTTGACCCTGTGTATTAGGTATTGCTGTTCCCATTTTTCAGTTAGACCTGCAACTGGGAGGTTACTAGCACCCTAAGGACTAGTAAGTAGTAGGGCTGAATTTGAAGCCCCCAAGTGTCTGGATTTAGTCTAAGGTGCTTTCCCCATACCTCTACTGCCTCTCACTGGGATGGCAACTAATTTGGACTGTTTTGTTCTTATTTATCTGACTTACTCAACTGCCACTTTCTTATTTATTCCTTGCATTGACACGGAGCTCTGTTGAAAAAAAAAAAAAAAAAAAAAATATATATATATATATATATATATATATATATATATATATAATATATATATATATTAGAGGCCCGATGCATGAATTCATGCATGGGTGGGGTCCGGCCAGCCTAGCCAAGGGGAGGGGACATGGGCAGTTGGCCAGCCTGCGTGCTGGTTGGACTTCTGGTCGAGGGGACAGTTTGCATATTAGCCTTCTATTATATAGGATATACACTGTGTGGCCAGATTATTATGCGTTCAGAGATCGTAATAATCTGGTCACTCAGTGTATGTGTGTGTGTGTGTGTGTATTTTTTGTTAATCTACAGTAGAACTAATTCAACAGCCAAGTAGATTGTGGAAAACAGAAGTCTTGAATCAAGTTTCCTATCCTTAAGACTTTTCAGGTTTAGATGGAAAGATGACACTAACAAAGGAAACAATTATAAAAAGTCTTAGGAAGGTTGTTTTTTTTAAAGCATATGATTCTTGTTTTTTCCTTTGTGACTCTCAGTAAAGACACGCATGCCTGGGAGCCATTGGCTTTCAACATCTGATCCTTTTCCGTTGCAATACAGTTGAGAAAGCTCAATGTAACAAGAGTAGAGTAGACTTGTGTGAATTGCAGCAAGGTTGTCCCAGAGAATGAGTATCAGTTGAATTCCGAGGAAAGCTGTCACAGAATTGCTCAGTTGCAGAGTAGACTATAAAATAGGTGGTGTGCAGTGGTATGCTGTAGTTGGCTCATACTGGCAGCCATTGCTAAGTTCTCAGGAATTTTGACACACATTGGCAGCTCCAAATCAGCTATGGTGGTAGTATTTACACCATGGGAGTCTTCAGATGCTAAAAATAAGGGTTTTTCCCCCTCTCCTTCCCCTCCAGTGGATTTACCAGTCCTCTACAGGATTTGCATTAGACTTTGAGTATAGTTCTTGGAGATAGAGTGGATTTCTGTCTTTTAAAAGACAGTTAAAATCAGTGACTCCTCTTGGTTGCCATCTTCCAAACCTTTGCCATCTGATTTCTTAAAAATCATAGAACTCTTCAATGTCATATCCCAGTGGGCTTTTATTTTTCTCTGTACTTATATTTCCTGGGTCCTTTTCAGTGTTTGACACTCTAAAGATGGCTACCCCTTTTTTTTTTTTTTAAATATATTTTATTGATTTTTTACAGAGAGGAAGGGAGAGGGATAGAGAGTTAGAAACATCGATGAGAGAGAAACATCGACCAGCTGCCTCCTGCACACTCCCCAGTGGGGATGTGCCCGCAACCAAGGTACATGCCCTTGACTGGAATCGAACCTGGAACCCTCCAGTCCGCAGGCCGACGCTCTATCCACTGAGCCAAACCAGTTAGGACCCTTTTTTAAATTCTTAACAGACATTCTAGCTCTTAGGACATATTGCTTCTTGTCTTACTTCAGACCATTGTCACTTTTATTAGGTTCTCTTCTTTTTCCCATTCTTTAAACCTAGTCATTCTCCAAGATTCTATCTTCATCTTCATTTTCTGTCTTGTTTACTCACACTCCTTGATATATCTCCTCGTCTGTGGAGAAAATTGAAATCTCATCCTTATTATGGAGCCCTCTTCAATAGTCTAGTGCAGTGGTCAGCAAACTGTGGCTCGCGAGCCACATGCGGCTCTTTGGCCCCTTGAGTGTGGCTCTTCCACAAAATACCACGTGCGGTTGCGTACGTACAGTGCGATTGAAACTTCATGGCCCATGCGCAGAAGTCTGTTTTGGGCCCTCAAAAGAAATTTCAATCGTTGTACTGTTGATATTTGGCTCTGTTGACTAATGAGTTTGCCGACCACTGGTCTAGTGACATGTCTAATTGTGTGCCAAATTTTGCACCTGTTTCCTCAAATGTAATACGTCCAGACCAGGATCTTATTTGCACCTTTCTTTCCCTGAACTAAACAATACAAAATGCTCAGTTCTCCCCTTTGACTTAACTAATTTTATTAGGACACTTTTATTAGGGTTATTCTGGTCATCTAGATTCAGAACTATGGCCTGATCTTTTAACTCCCCTCTCCCTTCTTCATTGCTCTGAATACCAAGTCTGTTACCAAATCCAGTAGGTTCTCTAAGCACAACGTCACCTCTCCATTCCCACTGTCACCTGGAGCCACCTGGTTCACACCCTCCTTACTCCCTTTTCTGGATTATTGCAGGATTATTCTGTTCTTACGCTCTCAACATAGGTTATTTCATTACTTTCATATCCCCAAGAAGCACAGTCTTGTTTGCAGCGCAGGTACATAAAGTGGCTTTATTACAGATCCTCAGCCTGACTTCAGAGCCCTTTGCTGGCAGTGTGGCTCCTGTCTGTCGTTGGAGTCATATTTCTGTGCCTGGGCTCTAGCCAAGCTGTGTCTTTCATGGTTTCCTAAACATGTTCCTTGCTCCATTTCCCCATGGCTTAGTTCACACTACTGTTTGTGACCCAAAACAGATTGTGATCTCCCTTCTTTGAAGGTCCTTGTTATTTTCCTAAACTTTTCTTTATGGCACTTTTACCATCTTTTGTAGTATAGTTGTAACTATACCGTATACTTACCTGGCAGGAGAGATACAGTCAGTGATCATGTAGTATAGTTATTTGTATATTTTTTTGTCAGCCCATTGAGTACAAAGCTTTTGCTTTACTCAGATGTCTGGCAGGAGACTTAAGGGGCCTTATAAATAGTAAAGTTCAATAAATTTTTATTGAATTAAATACATTTATGCTGACACAAACATTAAGATAAAAAACCTAATAGTTGCTTATATATTTTGCAGCTGTGGGACTTAAATTTTTTCATCCAAAGGTATTCTAACGACATCAAAAGATATATTCTTAAAAATTCAGAGTTTGAATTTGAGTAGGACAACAATTAGGATTATGAACTTAGATTATATTGGAGAGATTGGGAATATGATTCTATTTGTTGACCGTAGATGAGCCAACCCAGGCTTCACTGTTTTTCCTGTTCTCCAAAATGCCAATCACAGACCAGCAAATACAGATTTCAGTCCTGTGACAAAGTTAATAAAAAATTCAGGAATGGTCCATTTAAGGAAAACAACACTGGATAATACATTTCAGAATTATATACATCTCTGAACGAGTCCTTAAAGATTTGACTTATATTATTTACTAGAGGCCCGGTGCACGAAATTCGTGCAAGGGCCTCTCTGCGGTCCCCGCCCCCTGCGGCTTTGTCCAGAAGGAATGACGTCTGGAAGGACATTCAGTCTAATTAGCATATTACCCTTTTATTATTATAAAAGATAATAGTTCAGAAACATTATATTGTTAGGTTTTTAGTCTAGGCTCCTGGTTCTATAATTGCCCACCCCGATTAAGAATTATAAAAAATTGTGTGGAAAGATAATTTTATTAAAAAATATTATTCAAGTTGAGGCCTGGGATTTTTAATTTTTTTTGATCTAGTGCAGGGGTGGGGAACCTTTTTTTGCCAAAGGCCATTTGGATATTTATAACATTCACAGGCCTTACAAAATTATCAACTTAAAAATTAGCCTGCTATATTTGGTCAAACAATTAACTCACGCCTAATGCCTTGTCAGGGCCAGACCAAATGATTTTGTGGGCCTTGTACAGCCAGCTGGCCAGATGTTCCCCATCCCAGATCTAGCAAATGAACTTATTTTATTTTTTAAAATGTATTTTTTTTTTATTGATTTTAGAGAGGAAGGGGAAGGGAGAGAGAGATAGAAACATCAGTTATGAGAGAGAATTATTGATCGGCTGCCTCCTGCATGGCCCCCACTGGAGATATAGCCCGCAACTCGGGCATGTGCCCTGACAGGAATCGAACCATGGCCTCCTGGTTCATAGGTCCACACTCAACCACTGAGCCATTCAGGTTGGGCTAGTGCCGTGGTCGGCAAACTGCGGCTCGCGAGCCACATGCGGCTCTTTGGCCCCTTGAGTGTGGCTCTTCCACAAAATACCATGGCCTGGGCGAGTCTATTTTGAAGAAGTGGCATTAGAAGAAGTTTAAGTTTAAAAAATTTGGCTCTCAAAAGAAATTTCAATCGTTGTACTGTTGATATTTGGCTCTGTTGACTAATGAGTTTGCCTACCATTGGCTATTGGATGAACTTACTTCAGAACTAACATGCAATGTCACTTGAATTTATTAAGCAATTTAATTTACAGTATAAATCGAAATTGCACATGTAGCTTTCTTTTAGTATGTTTGATGCTGTGTCTGACTCCAGAATGCTTTGCTTACTATGTGAGAGAAGGTAGGAAACAATTGGGGGAAAATATCAGCACAGGGCTGATTCTCCAACTCTGGGTCTTTTAAATAAAAATTACAGGTTAGAAATGAAAAAAAAAAAAAGTTAAAAGAATGTTAATGTGTTACAATATATTAGAGGGCCTGTGTTGTCATTGATCTAAAGGTTAGTGATAAGTCATTTAAGTATTATTTACTTTTTAAAACTGGCATGTTAATCTCTTAAATTATGGGCATATGAGACACTTCCCCCCCCCCCCCCCTCTCTCTCTCCCAAGAATGGAATTTAGAAAGTCAATTCTCAGGAAAGAAGGCTTTTATTTGTCCAAGTGTTATAATGTCCAATTTGGAAGTTTTCAATCATTTATTGGTTGAGGAATTACTTCAGAGGAATATGTATATATGCACCTCTAATTGGAATATTTATAACAAAAATCAAAGCTTCATAGTTGCTCTAAATGAGATAGAATACTGTGCTTACAATAGCCTATAGAGAGCAATAATAAACCTAAATTTTTTCTCTTAACAGTACTAGCATAGGGATAGAGGCCATTTATAAAATTGTAATATAATGAAATCCTTTTTACTTATAACCTAATTAGAAATGTTATTTAAGTGGCCAAGAGTGTGTGGAAATTGGCCAGATTTTTGTACATTTTCTTCAGAATACTTTGAAACCTCTTTCACTGTTTCACAATATTTATGGATTGTGCAATTCAGGTTTAGTAATACTATAGATAGTCCAGTGTCTTAGAGAACACAACAGGGATTACCAAGAAACTTAAATGTTGATTGGATAGGACATAAGTACAACATTAATGATATTTATTTATTTTGAATATATATTTTTATTTCAGAGAGGAAGGGAGAGGGAAAGAGAGAGAGAGAAACATCAGTGATGAGAGAGAAGCATTGATCGGCTGCCCCTGCACACCCCACACTGGGGATCAAACCTATAACCCGGGCATGTGCCCTGACCAGGAATCGAACCATGACCTCCTGGTTCATAGGTCAATGCTCAACCACTGAGCCACGCTGGCCGTGAGCTATCTGTGTCTTCTTTGGAAAAATGTCTATTCAAATCTTTTGCCCATTTTGATTAAGTTTTTTGTTGTTACTGAGTTGTATCAGTTTTTTATATATTAACCCCTTATCAGATACATGGTCTACAAATGTCCTCCCTGTGAATGGCTTTTCTTTATATTATGATTGACTCTTGGGTCACTTCTGAAATTAGAGCCTCAGCAATAGATGATAGTGTTTCTTGATTATCTGCTTAAATAAAATCTGGAAGTTAAATTTTGCTTTTCTGTTTATTTTCCAAAGCTATGAAGAGACTAACATGCAATGTCACTTGAATTTGTTAAGCAATTTAAATTACCATGTAAATCTAAATTTCACATAAAGAGACATCTTGGTATGTTGTTCACTCTTTTATAGGTGAGCCACATGAGTTTAATTTTTACTTTTGATTTTTCGACCTCAGAAGAATGTTTGGATATCTGACAAGCTTCAGTCTGTGTCCTTAGTTCTAGTCCTCCTAGACTAGAAATGCAGACTAACACTGAATGACACAGAAGATCATGTGGCAGGGGCAGAGAGTCCCTTTGAGAATGAGATTAATTTACCCCACAGACAGGGGATGAGGCTGGCTGGGTGTTTTAGAGCAATAGAGGTAGCAAGCTAAGGTGTGGGAACTTGAGAACAAAGATTGATCAGCTGAAGGATGGAAAATATAGACCCCCTGCTTTTCACCCTGTAGAGATGTGTAAAACCCCACTTTAAAAAATTATCTGCTTTGATGAAAAGGTTGTTATGAAAACAAGAGGAGTGTTAGTGGCTCACTCTTGTGGTTGAAAAATTTTTAATGTAATTTTTAATGTAATGTGCTAGGCTTGCAAATGTAAAAATATTACTTTGCCTCTTGGATAAGACATCCTGTCCTTTGAAAGTTGGTTTTATGATGAGAGGTAGAAATAATTCCAGTATTACAGGCTGGAATATGACATTTTAAACTCCAGTACCTTGTACATTGTAGGTATTCAAAGACTGTAATTCTTTTTTTAAGATTGAAACAAAGATTGCATTTGTGTTCCTCCCGTCCCCCAGCATGTCTATGATGTCAGTTGGAATAATAGTAGATTATAGTTCATTTCACTTTAATTTTTTTTCTTGTTTTGTGTTGACCTTTGATTCTCTCTGACAAAGAACTGTGTAAGATTTGAGGGATATTTTAAAAAATTTATGAGACTGAGTTGTAACTAACTGCTTGGTACTAGCTCATATTTTTGTGACCTCACATGGAACTTTGTGACTATCCTGGACAAGAACAAAAGAGCTTCAGCTTAGTAATGGCTTTAAAATTTTTAAGCTATAAGATCATGAAATTCTTTTAACTGCTTATTAACTGCTTTTATCCAACAGTTGAAAAATGGCTGAATAAATTGACAAGTTCATTGCTGATTTGTAAGTAGGTTTATAAGTTTACAAATAGGCTAATGTTAATGTTTTACATTAGTTCATACTTTGATAATAAGTTATATGGAACATTTGTGGGAGATGCCTAGAGGTCTTACCTTACGCTGTTAATACAGAAGGTTTAGGTTTAACGTTAACAGCAGAGACCATTGGAGTAGAGCCTCATTATAATACAGGCTATAATGTATCTTCTCTGCAGGCCTAAGGAATATGACTTTATCCTACAGGTAATGAGAACTCATATAGTATAAAGAAGGTAGTCACCTGAATGAAAAAGGGGCTTTGAACTCAAATCTCTACTTGTGTCATTTAACTTACTAGCTGTATACTCTTGGACCTGCCTGGTATTTAACATTTCTAAACCTCAGTTTTTACATCTATGAATAGAGATAACTTGGAATGAGAGTAACCTGGATTGTGAGTGACTTAATCATTCAACAAACAGTTACTGAGTGCCTGTTATAAATAATGCCCAAAGGAATTCTACAGAGAGGGGAAATGCAGAAGGATGAGCCTACAAAGCCGAGAAAAAGCTGGATGCTGGCTCAACCCATCCAAAACTTAGCACATTTTTCTACTCACACCTATTCTTATTCATGTGTTCTGTGACGTCATTAGTGGCATCTAAGACAAATCTAGAAAGCCTCTATTATGCCTTTATATCCAATCAGTTATCAAATCCAGCCGTTTTACTTTTTTTGGTATAAAATTTTATAATAATGAACTAGAGGCCTGGTGCACGAATTCATGCACGGGTGGGGTCTGGCTGGTCTGGCCAGATTGGGGCCGATCGGGACTGATCAGGGCTGGCAGCGGGGAGGGACTGCAGGAGGTTGGCCGGTCGGCCCGCCTCCATCGGGCTGGTTGGCCAGCCACAGTGCACGTCATAGTGACGCGTCGTTCCGGCCGCTTGGCTTTTATATATATAGATTGCTTAAATATTAAGTGTTCATGGGTTGAATTTTAGGTCAAGATAGAGACCTTCATTATCATCCCAGAAAATTCTTTTATTACTCAAGTGATCCTCTTGTAATTCATTGCAACCAGTTCATTTCAGATGAAGCAATAACTTTTTTCATTCATATCATCAATGTATATTAATATGCCAGGTATAGGAACATAAATTGAGAATACAATTGTGAGCACAAAGTCCTTACCTTCAAGGAAATATACAGTTGGGTAAGGATACTAATCTATATTTATAAAAGCCTAAGTGACTGACTGTCCGACCGGTAGCTATGATGTGCAATGACCACCAGGGGGCAGATGCTCAATGCAGGAGCTGCCGAGCTGCAGTGGCTTGTTAGCTGTGATTCTCAGGTGATGCATCCAGAACCAAAGAGGAGGGAGCCCAATTCTGGGGTGCGTCACCCGAGAACCACCCTCTTGCAATCCGGGACCCCTGGGGGGATGTCAGAGAGCCAGTTTCAGCCCAGTCCCCACAGGCCAGGCCGAGGGACCCCACCAGTGCATGAATCCATGCACCGGCCTCTAGTGAATAAATAAGAACTTTATAACACAACTTGGGAAGTAAGAAAAAGTTTGAGTATAAGGTGCCATCCTGCCACCTTCATCTAATCCTGTTGGGGAAGTGAAATCTCATCTGAGGTTGGTGAGAAGTGTAGTGAATCATGAAAGGAAGGGGAGATGCATATTCCAAGGATGTTCAGAACCAAGAAGCAAGAGAACAGGGGATATTGTATGACTAGAGAATAGAGAGAGAATAAGAATGACAAAAATGATACTAGGGTGTCAGGTAAAGGGCTGGAGAAAGACTGAGTTTCCCATTGTAGGTCACTTAGGAGTAGCCTTAGCTTTGAGGCAAGGAATGATGCAAAATGACAATTCTTTGAACTCCTTCTAAACCTTAGCTAACACTCTTATTTTAGGAATTACTACCTAAATAATGGAACATAATTTTAGTGAATTATTGTTATTGTCATCAGTTTAATGTTAACTACCATTTATTGAATGTTTCTACATATTTTATCTTGGGACACACTTGATGTTTCTATTTGTGGTCGTGGTCCCCAAAGATAATGGTTTCCAAAGGTATGGCCATGTTCTAATCCTTGGAACCTGTGAATGGTACTTTATATGACAAAGACTTTGCAGACTTTTAACTGATTCAGTTAAAAATCATAAGATGATTCTGGATTATCTGAGTGGGCCCTAAATGGATTCACTAATGTTCTTTCAAGTAATAGGCAGAGAAGATTATAGGCAGGCAGAAGAGGAGACACACAAAAGAGAAGGCAATGTGGTGATGAAATGGAGTGACCCTGCCACAGGGTAAGGGATACCAGCAGCCACCAGAACTTGGAAGAGGCAAAGAATGAATTTTCCCCTAGAGCAGTGGTTCTCAACCTTTCTAATGCCGCGACCCTTTAATACAGTTCCTCATGTTGTGGTGACCCCCAACCATAATATTATTTTCGTTGCTACTTCATAACTGTAATTTTGCTACTGTTAATGAATCGTAATGTAAATATCTGTTTTCCGATGGTCTTAGGCTCTACAGCAGCGGTTCTCAACCTGTGGGTCGCCATCCACAGGTTGAGAACCGCTAGCAAGGTCGCCTAAGACCATCGGAAAACACAGATATTTACATTACGATTCATAACAGTAGCAAAATTACAGTTATGAAGTAGCAACGAAAATAATTTTATGGTTGGGGGTCACCACAACATGAGGAACTGTATTAAAGGGTCACGGCATTAGAAAGGTTGAGAACCACTGCCCTAGAGCTATTGGGAACATGGCCCTGCTGACCCCTTAATTTTAGCCTAATGATATTGGTCTCCTGAACTATAGAAAAAATTTCTGTTTAAGCCACCAATTTGTGGTGATTTATTACAGCAGTCATTGGAAACAGCCAATGCACTTGTTAGAGCATACATTATGCACTTCCTGTGTGCGTGGACTCAGATGTCTTTTCCTTCACTGGAAGTGCTTGGACTACCACTCCACCTTTGAAATAAGCTCATTCATCTATGGCGATCAAGTCAAAAGCAGCTTCTGCTGATGCCAGGGCAGGAGTTGAAGGCCCATCCTCTCCTTGGCTGGCAACTACAAGGCATGTCAGTTCCAGCCTCCCCACACCTTTCCTCGCCTGTTGCCTCAGGCCTGCTTCCTTTTTCTCTTGGTTCAGCTGTCTTCTGCCAGATGACTAGGTCATTCTTTTCATGGACTGTTTGCTGAAACCCAAAGCTTTTTCACTAAAATTAACCAGTTCACCCTAGTCAGGTTGTACATGGGTCAATCCCTCGGAAAAGTACAGAAGAGAGGATTACAGAGAAATGGAGCCAGAGCCATTAGATTTAGTCAGTCCCTCTTCTTCTGGACTTAAAGCTATGAACTTATAATTTCCATTATCATTTGAGCTCGATTGAGAGGGGTTTTCTGGAATTTGCCACCATAGGCCACCTATAGGTTTACTCCACTTCCCCTGCCCCTGCATAAAAAGGAGGAAATACAAACAGGAAATGGCTTTAATGTTCTACTTTTAACTATTAGATTTGAAGCCTTATTATAAAAGCAATCTTTATATTTTAATAAGATTTCTCTCAATCCTCATAGCAGTTATATTTTATACCCTCTCATGGTCTCTGACTTGATTGCACTTCCACCCTGGTAAGAGGCTGTCTTGCAGTGGGGAGGGGAATGCCTTTTTTTGTCTCCCCTCCCCTCCCAATTTTTATTTATTGATTTTGAGAGAGAGAGAGCTGGGGGGAAGGGAGAGAGAGAAACACGATTTGTTTTGTTTCACTTACGTATGCATTTATTGGTTGATTCTTGTATATGCCCTGACCTGGATTGAACTTGAAATCTTGGTGTATCGGGACGATGCTCTAATCAACTGAGCTACCGGGCCAGGGTTTGTCTTTTCTTGGTCTGCCCATTTTTAACCTCTGATTATTTAGAATCTGACTATCCACAGAGATAACATAGGTAGACTTTGATATTTACTTATAGGGTCACAAGCTGGAGTTAAATGTCTGTAATCCAGTATTTTACCACAATGCTTTGTACCTATCAGGTGAATTTTGTCATATGTAGATAGCTTCACCCTCAGTAAGTTTTCTATTCTGCTTTTCTTCTCTGTGTATAATAGTTGGGAGTTGAGAAGAGCATTACCTCACCTCTCTGTGTTTTGTTTTGATGCTCTAGGTCAGGATGGCTAACTGGTTGGCTTCCCACATGGTGCCCTACGTCTACATCACAACTTAAAGAAGCTGAAGAGAAAATTTTAAAATGTAAGGCTTTCTTCTTATACATTAACAGTTGTTTGCTAAAATAGGTTCAGTATTCACATTGTCCTGAAACTTAAGATTTTGTGGTGTGTTAGTTGTTTGCAGAACTTTTTTTTTTTTCTTTTTCATGTCATGAGCAAGTACCTAAATGTGTGGGGGGACAGGAGCTCCCTAACTTTTTGGTCTTGGGTGTCTGTTATATTCTTAAATTAGTAAAGACCCTAAGGAGCTTTGTTTATAGGTAATAGGTATCATTTATGATATTAGAAATTAAGACTGAGTAATTTAAAATATGTTAATTTATTTTAAAATAATAGTAATAAACCTATACAGGTTAAAAGAAGTAACATTTTCTAAAAATAACTACTTTTCAAATAGAAATGTAGTAAGAAGTGTAGCGTTGTTTACATGCTTGCAAATCTCTTTACTGTCTGACTTAATATAAGGCATCTGGATTCTTATATTTGCTTCTGCGTTTAGACTGTTGGTAATCACATCTTTTGTGATCTCTGGAAAACTCCACTATGTACCCTCAAAGAATAAGAGTGAAAAGGCAAATATAAAATACTAGAGGCCCAGTGCACAGATTCATGCATGGGTGGGGTCCGGCCGGCCTGCCCCGATAGGGACCAATGGGGCCAGGCCAGCTGGGGGTAGGGGCCGTGGGCGGTTGGCCAGCTGGCCCTGCCCCCTGGTCGAACTCCCGGTCGAGGGGACAATTTGCATATTACCCTTTTATCATATAGGATTATTATTATTATGAAAATAGATTTGACCTCATAGATCTCCTAAAAGAATCTTAGGGGTTCCCCAGAGGTCCCTAGACTATGCTTTGAGAATGGGCTGTAGCCAGTCCAGAGCACATGTCTTGTAGAGTGGAACAAGGTCTGGACCAGAACAAGGTAACCTGGTGTAGGCCTAGATCAGCAATCAGGTGATTACAAAATCTTGGGCAAGTCACTTTTCTCAGCTTCTTGATGTTTACTTATAAAACAAGGGGGTAGGAGGATCCTTAAAATTCCTTTCAGTTCTAGTATTCTGGGACTCTTTAATTCTACATTTATAACGGTGTGGAAACCTTTTTGTTTGTTTCTTCCTTATGGACACTGTAATTCACCCAGACTTGTACTGTCTAGGTCAGGGGTCCTCAAACTTTTTAAACAGGGGGCCAGTTCACTGTCCCTCAGACGGTTGGAGGGCCGGACTATAGTTTAAAAAAAAAACTATGAACAAATTCCTATGCGCACTGCGGGCCCGGGACGAGTCGGCTGCTAAGCAGGACAGGCAGCGGCACCCGGCGGGCCGGATAAATGTCCTTGGCGGGCTGCACGTGGCCGGCGGGCCGCACGTGGCCCGTGGGCCGTAGTTTGAGGACCCCTGGCACTCTAGGTGTTCCCAGGTATCTGTGGGTATACTTTTAAGCAGTAGTGTTTATGGTATACCAGTAGTTCTATTCTGCTGATACAATTTAGAGGCGTGAATTAAGCGATACAGTTCACATATATGATGGTTGTGTATGTATGTGCAGGTATTTGTTGTGTATGTCATGTACGTTTTTCATCCACTCTACCACAAATGAATTTTCTTGTTTGTGCATTTGAATGATTCAGGAGTAAGTGACCATAACTGAATATAGCCATAGGAAGGGACAGCCAGTCATCTGACATGGATTTTCAGCATGAAAATAAATTTCTACTCTATATGCTTGGGTAATCTTTTTCTCTGTAAAGCTGGGAAAGATGTCATTGTGGTTTACTAAAAAAATTCTTACAAACTGCTGAGCTCACATGTGGCGGGGCGTGGCTTCCCCTGTGCCTCCAGGTTACCTAGGTACTCATCAACTCTGTGGAGTTCAACCTTGACTGTGTTCATGGCACGTATTATATCCAAGGTGGAGTGGTTGGCACTTCAAGGTGGCTGATACCTTGCATCTGGTTGCGGTGCCTAAAAGCATGGGTCTGATCGTGATGAGAAATTTCTGAGGAAGATGTACCAGGTGCTGCTGAAGGTGGATGTGTTGGAGGGCAACCTGCAATGCCCAGAGTCTGCACATATGTTCCCATCGGCTTGGGATTCCCCAACATGCTGCTGACTGATGAGGAAAGCGAGACTTAACCATGCCAGGCATCAGTTTTCATTCTGTAACTGTGTGTATCTTTGTTCATGTTTGTCCTGTTTGTTAATTATACACCCAACCTTTGACCCAGTGACACATTAAACACAGTGAGTGTTCTTGAGCTTGGTATTGTTTTTTTCCTCATTAAAGGTTCAAAAACAAACAGAAATTCTTGTCAGGAGATAAGGAAGGGTACTAGATGCCCACCTCATGCATTTAACAAATAATACTGATTTCCTACTGCTAAGTTCTAGGGATGTAAATAGGAGTGAGAATTGGCCCCTGGTCCAATATCAGACATGAAAGCAAGTGACTAATGCAGGGGGTGAACTTGGCTCTGGTTGTCCACTGCAAGTGAATATCAAATAAATAAGAAGACATCTAAAGTGTATAGCCATTCAGTTGATAATTTAATGTAAATGAATTTCAGATTAGTTTCATCTTTAGTCTTTTTGGAAGATATTTAAAGTATTTAGTCTCACAACATTGAAGGCAAGTAAGAATTTTTATCTACAAATGATGATGATTTGCACTTTCCAGAGAGAATGTTGGACTTGAACTCACACTATTGTCACTTATGCTGAGGAGTTCCTACCATAACATGTCACCTTTTTTCCTCTAAACTCTGAAATGACTTAAGATTTGTTATGTGTTTAAATACAGATACTGTTAATCCTTCCCTAAATTTATTATTTACTTTTTAGGGAAAAAGGTTTCTTTTGAGTCTGCAATTTAGTCTTCAATGCTTAATCTTCAAGTGTTAGAAAAATTCAAGGTGGCATTCTTTTGTTTTGTTTGCAAGGATAGAGACCTCCAAATAATGGATTCAGTGAATATTGAGTTCCTCTCCATTTCTAGGGGTGAAGTACTCTTATTTGATGGATGTGGAAAGAAGTCCAAAGAACTACATGACTTGCCAAAAGACCTTGACCATAGGAACTTGAGACTTGTCTGAGATGGATTGTCCTTAGATGTAAAATATGATAGTTAAGAATTACTTGCTTCAGAGAAATGTATACTTTTTTTTTAGGAATAATATAATAAAGGCTAAGATCATATGAATGGCAACCAGTTGATTTGTAGCTTATTAATTTCTGATTGCTCTGAGAATACTTCCCTTCTCAGAGGTAGTGAAGTTAAGCAGAATTTTTCTTTTATGTTTTTATTAGGTGTCCCCTGTATATATAAAAAAGAAGCTGTTCGTATATCTAATGGAAATAAAATATGGACACTGAAGTTCTCTTACGATGTTTCAAATAAGACTCCACTTGTCCTTCTCCATGGTTTTGGAGGAGGTCTCGGACTCTGGGCACTGAACTATGAAGATCTTTGCACCGATAGACCCGTCTATGCTTTTGACCTGCTGGGCTTTGGACGAAGTAGTAGACCCATGTTTGACAATGATGCGGAAGAAGTGGAGAATCAGTTTGTGGAATCCATTGAAGAGTGGAGATGTGCCCTAGGACTGGACAAAATGATCTTGCTTGGACACAACCTGGGTGGGTTCTTGGCTGCTGCTTACTCACTGAAGTACCCAAAAAGGTAAGTGATGGTGACATGAGAGAAGCACCTGTGCTAGTCTCTAGTTTCTATCTTTGGTGGTTGGTATCTGAGCCTTACAAGACAGATGCTCTTAAAGGACCCTAAACACGTCACAACTAATGGCCAATTTAGTAGCTGAAATAATGATGTCAGATTTTCCTATTTCACATGCTACACATTTATAGAAGCTTAGGAAGGGACTTTCTATTTGTTAAACTTAGAATGTGTACAGTTGAAGACACAAATAAAAGTTGTTGTGGTATTGCTTACTGTTATTATCTTTAGATTTATGGATCCAGCAGGTTTTTCCAGGTTGTAATAAGCTATAATAGGAAACCAGAAGGTTAGAAATTAGAAGACATAGTGCTATGTTTTGGCTTAGAGCAAAATCACTTAACCTCTAAGCTTTAGTTTCCTCTAAACTACAGAAAATATACCTGCATAGTGTATTTTACAGGGTTTTTTAATTATACTGTGCCCTAACATTTATTGTTATAGAATTATTTTTCTAGTCATTTAATTAATAAGTTTTTGCCTCAGAATCTTTGTAGCATCTCCTCCTTTCTCTACCTGATTTTCTTGTGTTATTTCCTATTTATGTTACTTCTCTGAGGGGAGATCACGTTAGAGTGCTAAAAACAAATGGAAGAAAAGCTCATTTTTGTTTTGTTTATCTTTCGGAAAGAAACAAATAATAATCAGCATTTTTGGTTGCCAATGTATTTTTTCCATTGGACTAATTTTTAAATCCAAAATTGCAACCAGCTGTGCCATTGAGGTCTGTGAATGAGACATTGGATGATGGTCATTTCAGAGTGCCTTTTTGCACCTGTGAGGCTGCCCATTGCATAACTCCATGACATGTGGAGCAGCAGCCCTGGGTACCTGAGGTTTTCTTCCCCTGGAACAGCCAACTTTTCTCTACGGATTCTTTATCTAAACTTCAACATTTACACTTTTGTGGAGAGTTTATAGTCCTGTGTGTGCTAGACAGTGATCGTTTTTTCAACTGGCAGATCAGTTCTTTTAAAAAAGTCAAATTTCCTTTCACCTGGTTGGCTGTTTGGGATTACTGCCTTTAATTGTGTCCTACTCTTATGACAAATGTTTGTCACTGAGAGAAGGAAGTGGATACTTTTCTGGTATAAGACAACAGGGTATTTGTGGAGATTGGACTTCCTTTGTTTCGTAACAGATGTTTATGAGGTCTCTCTTGTGGTATTTATCCCTTGGAGATGTGACATGGGCCAGACTCTGGTTATGAAACCCCTGAGTCTTAGAATCCTGGCTCTTCGTGGCTATCTGCTATTTAAGTTAGGGAGATTTTCACTTGCAGTTGTGAAATGTTTAAAGAAATAAGGGGTTTCAGAAGGGAATGATCACTTTAAAATTACCTATAAAAGAGGTAAGTACATATTTTGAATGACGTGGTTGACAGAATAGGTTCCAGCCTTGGACTGACTACATTTATAGAAATTGATCTTTGAATGTTTGTGCCTAATACTAGAAATAAAACTTAACTACTAAAACTAAAGTGTCAGGACCAAGAACCACCAAATATTAGCAATAGATGAATATGAGAAAGCTTGAAATAATTAGCATGTTTAAATTGGCTGATTGCTAACAAATATTGAATAGAACTCTATAGAGTGTGTTGAATAGTCAACCTGAATTCTTAACTGCATAACTTAAATTATTCAATACAGGTTAATTTCAAAATAATGAGATTCTCTGGATTTTCAAATATCCCGAATCATTAATGAAGTTCAATTAAAACCCTGTGCTTGGCACATAGTGGGTGCCCAGTTTTAAATGAATGAAACAAGGAGGCTAATAGACTGATGTGGCTCGAATGCCATGGCCTGTGTAAGCAAACCAGAATCTAAGCCTGTAAATGTCTCAAGGTTATGAAATAAAAAACTAAGGACAACGAATCACGAACAGCCAGTCTTTCCTCTTGCTCAGTGGAGCATTCCTAACTACTTCTGGTTGGCACTGCCTGATTCAAATCGGTTTTTGCTCAAATAAACTCTTAAAATTTTTAATATGCTTTATTTTATCTTTTACCAGTATCAACTAAGCAAGTATGGAACTATCTACTCTAGATGTCTCTTATCCAACTTTCAGGTATTTCTTATAAACTAAAGAAAAGGACACTAAGAAACTAACTTAGAAAGTGTTTATGAGTTACAACAGAGTAGGTTACAACTGGTCTTTACTTCTTCAGGAAAAGGTTTTCAGATCATCTGACCTTTTGACCTTGCCTGGCTCTGTCTTCGGACTCTGCAGAGGTGGGCTGAACATTTCTTCTCGGCCTTTCTTGAGAAGAAAGGTGGTTCTGCTTGATCTGAAGTTGGAGGTATTTCATTTGTTGTGCTCTGGACCTGTCCCATTCTCCCCCAGTGGTTTGGAGGCAATGGGAAATACCTGGGCCTAACTCCATCTGAGAATTGCTCATTTGTGCACTCACTAGAGTTCTTTCTGGTCCTTTTTTTTTTCCCTTGTTGCATAAGTAGGTCCTGCAGACTCCCTTGTGCGTTTTAGTTCTTGCTCTGAATATTCTCCTTGTTATATTATATCTGGTTGGTGGCAGAACTTAAAATTCATGAAAGTCAGGTTTTAACCTTTGTTAGCACTCAGACTCAGCTGTCCCAAGGGGTTAGAGCTTGTGTATTGTCCACCACTTTGCCCTTTATACTGCAGTCACCTCACCATCTTCCAACTCAGGACCTACTCCAGTGACTAACCTGGAGAAAGTGCCTCTTTATATTTTGAAACTGATGGGCTATTGTCCTCTTGTTCCTGCTCTGCTGGTTCTTTGTTTTTCATGTAGTTCAAATCAGTCTCTGATTCTTGACAAAGATGTCTGATAGGATGACTCACATGTGGTGTCTGGGTAGACCCATTCCTTAATCCTATATGTGAACTAACAATCCCATCATGCCATCAGCTGCAGAATTTGAGAGGCGAGGGTCTGGATTACTATACGAATTTAGTTATACTACATTAACACCAAATAACTACTATCAAATGAGATGATCTTTTCTTTAGAGAAGGAGGCGAGAAGATAGCCTAGGAGCTTGGTGTACTGCAGGGTTATAATAACCTGTGAGACAAAACCTGTGGTCAGGCTTTCCTGGGGGATGGAAGTTAAATTACTCACTGCTCATGTGGTTCTTGCCACTGTCTTCCCAGCTCCCTGGAATGAATTCTTCTCCAGTAGTCTTGCTACTGTAACTAACATTTACTTTATATTTATTATTTGATAACTTTGCACAATCTATCTCATTTTAAAGCCTTACAATAAAAAATAAGGAACAATTATTTTCTGAGGTAGTGGAAGTAGATGATATATATAACTCCAATTTAGACATTATTGTAGAACTTTAAAAAAAATGTTTTTCAAACTTTTTTTACTAGAACCCTCAGTATGAGTTTTATGTGTATGTGTGTGTGTGTGTCTGAAACAAAGTTTTGTGCAATGATACACTTATATATTTTTCTACTCCACGTTATATAATTTTATTAAAAAACAATCAGACCAGACTGGCTCTGACTCTCTAAATGGATTTTACTACCCACCAGTGAGTAATGACCTGCAAGATTAATATGAGAATTTATTGTGATGTTCTCATGTCATCTGGGAAACCAGGAAATCCAGACTGGATAGCTCCTCTGCTTGTTACTTGATTATATTTTACAAAATTTATATAACCTTATAGACAAGGACTGAAAGGAAATGTGGACAACAATACTCCAAATGTTTACTGATCATCTGTTATGTGCTAAGCACTATGCTAGGCTGATGACACAGGATCAGTTATTAGAGCAATTTGTTCTCATTAAAAAGGGGGGGGCATGTACTCTAGTATGTACACTTTGCATAATTTGTTAAGCTGGCATTCTTAACCTGGAGGTGATATTTTGCAGATCCGTGGTAAACAGGCAAGCCAAAATTAAGGCAAAACCAAAACAATCACTTAACTCGACTTTCCCTCCCTCAAATTTTCCTTTGTCCTCCTCCTTCTTGGGTTAGCAGGTCTGTGAGAGTCTAGAGCAGACTGTGCAAGATCCTACAACAGATTTTAACAAAAGTTTAGTCATCTTGTAGGGTAATTTTTTTCTTTAAGGGGTAAGTCAATAGTGAATAATACCATTTTTTTCTTATATATATATTTTTAATCCTTACCTGAGGCTATTTTCTCCATTAATTTTTAGAGGGAGTAGAAGGGAGGGGAAGAGACAGAGCGAGAGAAACATCGATTGGTTGCCTCTTGGGGATCGAGCCTGCAACCAAGGTATGTGCCTTTAACTGGAATCGAACCTGTGACCCTTCAGTCTGAGGGCCAACACTCTAACCACTGAGAAAAACTGGCCAGGGCAATAATACTATGTTTTAACGTTAATCTTTGCCACTTTCAAATAGGTGGCTAGTTCATAAATTCTACTCATATCTCTGACCTTTCCCCCTTCCTCAAATCTCAATGTGGGCTGTACGAGAGGAATTTAGGAGGAAGTCAAAATGTCAGAGATAGTCTCTGCCATTAAAACAAAACAAACTCATTCCCATCCCCCTTCTTTACACTATTATAAAATAACTATAGGCCCAATGCATGAAATTTGTGCACTCGGAGGGGGGTTCCCTCAGCCCAGCCTGCACTCTTTCGCAGTCCAGGAGCCCTTTGGGGATGTCTGACTGGGGAGCAGGCCTAAGCCAGCAGTCGAACATCCTTAGTGCTACTGTGGAGGTGGGAGAGGCTCCCACCAATGCTGCTGTACTCGCCAGTCGTGAGCCTGGCTTCTGGCTGAGTGGTGCTCTCCCTATGGGAACGCACTGACCACCAGGGGGCAGGTCCTGCACTGAGCGTCTTCCCCCTGGTGGTTAGTGTGCATCATAGCGACTGGTCGTTCCCCCATTCAGTCGATTTGCATATTAGCCTTTTATATAGGACTAGAGGCCTGGTGCACGAAATTCATGCACAGGGAGGGGTGTCCCTCAGCCCAGCCTGTACTCTCTCCAATCTGGGACACTTCGAGGGATGTCTGACTGCCCGTTTAGACCCAATCTTGGTGGACATCCCTCTCACAATCCAGGACTGCTGGCTCCCAACCGCTCGCCTGCCTCTGCCTGATTGCCTCTAACCACTTCTGCCTGCCAGCCTGATCACCCCCTAACCACTCCCCTGCCAGCCTGATCAACGCCTAACTGCTCCCCGGCCGGCCCGATTGCCCCTAACTGCCCTCCCCTGCTGGCCTGGTCACCCCTAACTGCCCTCCCCTGCCATTATGATCATCCCTAACTGCCCTCCCCTGCAGGCCTGGTACCCCCAACTGCCTTCCCCTGCAAGCCTGATCCCCCCAACTGTCCTCCCCTGTAGGCCTGGTCCCCCCCAACTGTCCTCCCCTGCAGGCCTGTGTCCCCCCCAACTGTCCTCCCCTGCAGGCGTGGTCCCCTCCCCAACTGCCCTCTCCTGCTGGCCTGGGTTCCCCCCAACTGCCCTCCCCTGCAGGCCTGGGTCCCCCCCCAACTGCCCTCCTCTGCTGGCCATCTTGTGGTGGCCATCTTGTGTCCACATGGGTGCAGCCATCTTGTGTCTTGGAGTGATGGTCAATTTGCATATTACTCTTTTATTTGATAGGATAGTCTCATAGAACTTTTATGAGTGAAGGCACTCAAGGTCTATAGAAATCTCTTACATCGCACATTTCCATGCAGATTCATAGTTACATTCTACGAATCTTGGTGTTATGAAATCTAGAGTACAGTATTAGGACCAGCCTAGAGTTGATAAGAGTGAAGGGCTTTGCCTTTACTAATATCTTTCTTTTTTGTGGCTTAGCTTGTCCTTAGGAGAGAGCCTTCTGCCCAACGGCTTGTTGGCATCTGTTAGTATCCTGAAGTCAGGAAATGTGCGTTTTAATCCTTGTTCTACATTCACTAGCTTTTTGTCCAGGAGCAGGTCACACAGTGTATCTCAGCTTCCTTCTCAAATCTGTGAGACAGAAGATTGGGCTGACTTCTCCAAGGGCCCTTGGAGCTCTGGGTCTGTGCGCTGAAACTTTCTGTTGGAGAAAATGTAGTCAGAACAAAGGACTCGTGTGCTGGCAAAAGAGAAAAACATTTAATATCCAGAATAATAGCCACCTTTACCCCATGTGCTGGTTTCTTTACTTTTCTGATTCATTTATGACTTAGGAGAGGGACTTCAGAATCATTGTCAATTCATCCCTGGGAGATTTTTGCTGGCATTTGTTGGCTATTTTGTTTACAGTTGAATATCATCTGTGTCCGGAGGACCCTTATGCTCTGCTTAGATCTGCGTGATTTACTATATAATATAGTAATATTATATTACTATATTTACTATATAATATAGCCACTGGAAGGAAGTACTGCTGAGAGTTCTGGCTTTCTCTCATCAGGAAACAGTTTCAAAAGATGGAAAAATAAAACTTAGTGATATGAAACCATTTTATATGAGTTTGGACTGAAAAGTTTCTATCTCTTTAGTCAGTAAGGAAGAGAATTAGGAAAGGATAGCATCTGAGGCCAGTTTAGCATGATGTCATGGGTATGGTAGGTGTGCTCCTGTTCACCAAAATAGCATCCAAAACTAGGAAGTACCTTTCAGCCCATTTTATTACATTATCCTTATGTTTGTGAAAAGTCAATTTAAAGTTCTTTTGAGCCCACTTAAACTCCTAACACCCCCTAAGCTATTTTATGAGTGTAATATTAATCTTCAGTCATTTCTGCAGTGTCGACCTTGAGATAGATTGAACCACTGGATTTTTCTGAGTGGTCATCTGTCAGAGTGTAGTTTAAACAACAACAAATACAATTTCTCAAGAATAGTCACACAGTATCATATACTCTTAGATATCCTCTCAAATCCTATCAAATCTCAAAAGTTTATATGTAACTAGTTTATATGTAATGAATCCATGCGCCAGTAGCTCTCTGCAGGGCCTGGCCACTCTGCGCCCGCTGCCCAGAGGCTCTCCGCAGCCCAGAGGCCTATCCACGCCCTGGCCTGGCCAGAGGCCCATCCGCAGCCGGTGCGGAACACTTGCCTCGTCGCCGGGGCAATTATGCAAGCATTCCGTGGGGTGACGAAGCAAGCATTCCGCCAGGCCGCTCAAGCATTCCGCCAGGCCTCTCTCAGTGGCCACCCCCTCGGGACTGGGGGGACTCCAGCGGGGCTGAGAGGACTGGGTGCTGTCATCTTGTGGCTATGGGCACCATAGCTTTGTGACAGAGTGACGGTTAATTTGCATATTACCCTTTTATTAGATAGGGTAAGAACATGATGTAACCTATTCAGCCCTTGGTCTTGTCTATAATGTGAAGGTTGTTAAAGGTGGTTCTTTTGTCTTTACTTCATAAATTGTGTTAATTCTTGACACTAGGGTGAATTTGCCAAATGAACGTAAATCTGTTCTTTTCCCAACAGGGTAAATCATCTCATTTTAGTGGAGCCTTGGGGTTTTCCTGAGCGACCGGACCTTGCTGATCAAGACAGACCAATTCCAGTCTGGATCAGAGCCCTGGGAGCAGTATTGACTCCCTTTAACCCTTTAGCTGGCCTCAGGATTGCAGGACCCTTTGGTGAGTGCTTAGATCTGTACCCTAGGAAAGCAGAATCTTTATAGATGAGCAGTAAAGAAGTATTTATTGATCACCATTGTTAGTCAACATCTTAAAAACAAAGAGAAAAACTGAACCTTACTTTTTCTCCTCTAAAAAGTACCAGTCCATGCATAAAGATGAATGAAACCAGACCCTTCTCCTCAATGACGAGTCTTTGAGGGACTGGGCTGGGGGGAGTGCTCTGTGGACCTGTTGGTGGGCATTAAAGAGCACTTGTCAGGCTGATGATATCCAGCTGCAGAGATCAAGTCCAGCTGCAGATTTTGAAGCCTGACTTGATCTACCATGGAGATGACAGCAACACTCACAGAATCTTTTCTCACCTTCTATGTCAGAGGGTTAAGAAGATAAAGAAGTTCTTTTCTGCAAAGATTTTGGGAACTCTTGTTTTGTGTTTCCAGTCATATTTTGAGGTACCAGTGCTTAGTCTTTGATTTAGGTTCATTTGACTCTCAGCTCCTCTGTTTTAGTCTCAAAGCCAAGGGAGTTTCCTTCCTTTTTGTCACAGATGGTGGTGGTCTGGACCTCCTCTGAACTACCTAAGAGTCTGTAGTAAATGGTTTTGACTTGATCAGAGTCACACAAGTAGCAGAGAAAAATAAAGTATGAAAAGAAATTAGGACACAATGGTAGAGAATGGATGCCTCCCATTTATTGCTTGCACATGAAGGTGGTGGTGATGATGGAGAGTAATGTAGGCTATTAACTACATCTTACAAATTCTTGATGGAGCTGCATAATTCCTTCAGAAATAGGAAGGAATGTCACTAAAGAACTAAGACCTGGCTAGAATAATAGGCAGTGATAGCAGAAAGGGAAACTGGTTAGTCCCGGGGCCCCAGGAATATGATGGCTCCTGCTCTTCATCTTCTTTCCTTTGGGGGCCTTGTCCCTGCTCTCCCCTCAGGGCCGTAGGACCATTGTGGATGCCTGGAGTATTGCTAGTGACCCAAGCAGAAACCCTGAATTTATTTTTTCACAGAAATATATATATCTTGGAAAAATATAAGTTAATTTTAGGTATGAGCTGCTCTGTTCATCTGCCATGTTTAATAGAATCTATTTTCCTACAAAAACAAGTCTTAGAAAACAATCATATGTTTTCGAATTAAAGAGCATCTGTAGGTCACTATGGGACACTTTAATTCTTACTTTGAGCTCTCCTTAGGGAACTTGAGGAGAGCAGCTTCTAGGATATGTGTTTCTTTCCACCTAAAATATACATTTGAATACATATGTTGTAAGCATATAATGCTCATTATATAAGCAAACACTGAAACTGTCTGTATTAACCTGTAAGTCAATTATAATTTAAAACACTGATAATTTAAAACATTCATTTTCTATTAAATAGGTTTAAGTCTAGTACAGCGTTTAAGGCCTGATTTCAAACGGAAGTACTCTTCAATGTTTGAAGATGACACTGTGACAGAATACATCTACCACTGTAATGTCCAGACTCCAAGGTAAGGCTTATCATTCTAACTGTACTGTGTTCATAGTTTAGACTTTTCTTTTTTTAAAATATGCTAATAGTCTAAGAGATGTTATCAGTAGTTAAGTGACTAATTCTTAAGTTACTCATCTATTCTTGGAGCACTTTTTGTGTAAAACACTGTACTGGATTCTGATAGGAGTTTGAAAAGCAAGACCTGTTTTCTTCCCCTAAAATGCTTATGGATCACTTGAGGAAGTCTTGGTCTCAGGCATCTCTAAGAGATCGTCAGAGTTGAGAGATAAGAGGACTTCATATAAAACCGCATTCCCAAACTGAATAGGAATGTTCTCCCCCAAAAAAGAGTGCTGGATTAAGCAATCTAAATCGTTTTCTGTATCATGGATCTTCTTAGGACCTTTTATTCTGCTAAGAGTAATAAATCTCCCAAGTGCAGGGGAGATGCTACACAGCATTTTTTAAGTTCATTTGATGATTGCACCTCTCGTTACTAAGCAGCTCTTAATGTTTGCAGTGGGTGAGGAGAAAGTAAAGGGTGGGGGTAGGGGAAGAGAGATCCTGCATGTATTTTGACAGTAATTACAAGGATAGAGAGAGTGAGAGAGCATATTAGCTAGAGGGAGCAAGAAGGCCAAACACAGATGTTTCTTAAAAAAAAAAAAAGACTTAAAAAAAATATGGATATTGTGTGCAAGGAACCAGGGGAGAAAACAGCCCAAAGATGGTGGGGAGCTAGGAAGAGCCCGAAAGACAAGACCCTAGAGTTGGTAGGTTGAGGATCAAGAAGGGAGTATGAAGGTGAGCGCTCCAGTTCTCATGCTTCTGTGTGCACCAGAATTCTTGGAGCTTGTCAAAAATGTGATTCCTAAGCCCTGTTTCCAAGAGTCAGGCTTAGCAGTTCTGGGCTGCATCTTTAACAGATGCCTCTAATGTAGCTGGGCCATGGCCCGCACTGTAAAACATAGAAGCGGTACCTCATCCTATCGAAGATGGAGACTTGAGTGTGAAAGGCTGAGAGGCTAGATGCAGAGACAGTCTCCCTCACTTTTTTCCTCCCTCACTTTTGACAGCGAATATGTATACCTACTTCATTAAAGATTGAGGCTATGGAAGCTATTGAGGTGTGGCTATGGCCTCACTCTTTAATAAAGTAGGTTAGAGGGAGGCTGGAGAGGTTTGGGGTCCTCAAGAGATTGTTTTGTGACTCAGGCAATAGGATCTGGTAGATTAGGTCTACACACTTCATTGACTTATTCCTGCAGTTTTTAGTGGTCTGTCCCAGGTACATCATGTGTTTTCCTACACAGTCTTAGTGTTTGACTCTTCACTTACATGTCATGATTACTTGTGCCTGTGTAGCCTTTCTTACGGTGGACCTTAAAGTCTTCATAAAAGGCAATTCAAAATTATGCCTAGTACTGTAAGAGAAGCAGAAATGACAGCAAAATGGGTCTATCCTGGGAGTTTGCAAAGTGTTGTGTAGCCATGGCTACAAGAGAAGAAGCAGGAAAGACTCAAGAAAACAGTTCATTGTATTCACAGGTTCCAAGGGGTCACAGAAAGGCCAGGTTTTGAAGATAGGAGCAAAGGGAAAGTAGGTCAGAGCCTTTGTGGGGTCTCCGAAAAGGCACACCGCAGGCAGGGAAGCGTTGGGGACTGGCCAGTGGAGTAATTTCGGTAGGCTCAAAGAATGGGATAGTCTCTAGTTGCCTGTTACCTGGTCCTGGGATGAGTAAGGCAGAGGAACATTGCCTCCTAGAATGTCTGGGCCAACAGAAGAGGCAGCGTTCTGCACTGGTTCATTTGCATATCAAAGGCATGTTCCCTGTGGAGTCCTTTGCCACCTCTAAGAAATGGCTAGTAGGTCCTGGAGGCACATTCTCAGCCAAAAAGGTTTTAAGATGTCAAATGTTAAAAATATAAACAATACACAAAAAATGCTTAATTTTAATTTCTTCTTATCTTGGTATAGGCTTTGCCATTGCCTATAAAAAGCTGGTGCTATGAACCTGTGGAAAAGCTGTCTTCTATATTTGAAATAAGTTAGAATGAAAAAAATACATTTTAACTATCCTCATAGGAAATTTAATCATTTAATGACATGGAGTTAGGGCTGCAAGTTTTGATTTGGCTTTATTTAACTAGAGTTTGGACATCCATGTTTATCCAACAAAGCACATATCTTCTGCAGGGTGTATACAGAGGTATAGATCTTCTGTGGGGTTGTTCCTTACAGTTTCTACTAAATTGATTTCTGTTTAAGCTGAGGTTTTTGTTAAGTGGGGAAGAAGCTTAATGTGAGTCTGTTTTGATACATGCTCCTCCCCAGAAGTCATCCATGTGATTTTCTTCTTTTTTTTTAAAGTGGTGAGACAGCATTCAGAAACATGACTATTCCTTATGGATGGGCAAAAAGGCCAATGCTCCAGCGAATCGGCAAAATGGACCCTGACATTCCAGTCTCGGTGATCTACGGTGCCCGGTCCTGCATAGACGGCAATTCTGGCACCAGCATCCAGTCCTTACGACCACATTCATATGTGAAGACAATAGTAAGTGGGTGGCTTTTTTGGGGTTTTCAGTTAGGTGAGATCTGTTAGAATCTTTGCCTTCAGTGAGATTTCAGGCCACCTATGCTTTCACACCTGAGCTGTGCACTGGAGCCTGGGTCTGAGATCTGGGATCACTTGTGATGGGGGTAGGATTGGACCCACACTAGTCTTCATGTCTAGGCGGTGAATTGCCTTTCTTAAGGGCTTTGCCTGTCCTTAGAGCCATAGTGTTTTTGAGTGGGAGAGACTGGAAGAGGGGTAGGTCCAGTAGCACCTTGGCCAAGTCCCACCTCACAAAGCAGCACGTTCTCACTTTGTTCAGTTTATCTGCTGGCCCTGTCTTAGTGGTCAATTTGGAATGGTTTGTTTATTTTTTTGCATGTTAAAATTTTAATGAAGCTCAATAGATTTTTTTTCTCTTTATTCTCTCAGATTCTTTATTTGATAGAAATATCCAGGGTGAGGCAAAAGTAGGTTTACAGTTGTGAGTACATGAAACAGAGTTGATTCTTGCATTGTTATTTATTAATTGTATTATTTTCCATACGAATAACTAATTGTAACCCTACTTTTTTCCCAGCCTATATAGTAGCTAGTTGCCTCAGAACAGTGTTGCTTATTCTTTTTTTTTCCATAAGAAGCAAGTTGTTCACTTTATTACAGTTTAGTGCTTTCATAAAATAAATACCATAGAATATCAAACAGACAGTGAGGGATAGCACGCTGTTCAGACTGTTTACCAGAGTTCATGGGGCCTTCCACCGCCCATTTCCCCTGCCCCCTCTCCACCTACAACTATAGGACAGTCACACTCATCTGATGTCATTATAGTCATTACGCGATCTGAAGAGAAACCAGAGTATTATTCTTTTTTATTTTTTAATTGATTTCAGAGAGGAAGGGAGAGGGAGAGAGGGATAGAAACATCAATGATGAGAGAGAATCATTGATCAGCTGCCTTCTGCACGCCCCACATGGGGGATCAAGCCCTGTGTTTTATTTACATATAGCTGTTCTCACTTTCATTGATAAGTGTCTTTGCTTATGTCCTTGCTTTAGTAAATCCGTTTCCTCACTGACCACCTGCTTTTCCTTTCCCAGGCCATCCTTGGAGCAGGGCATTATGTGTATGCAGATCAACCTGACGACTTCAACCACAAGGTGAAGGAGATCTGTGACACTGTGGACTGAGCACCTGGGTGGTGGGGAAAGCCTGCTGACTGATATAGCTCCTCAGCATCAGTCAGTCCACGGTGAAGCGAAAGGAACACAACAGAATCAGGCAGTCTTCTTGACTGTACTTTGCACCTGTTTTCTCTGTGAAGCTGCTTGCACAATTTAACCAGTTAGTGCCTTCTAGAAGAATGCCTTTCTTTCTCCCTCACAAAGCCAAAATATACAAGAGCCTCTGAATCTAATAGCTTTAATAAAAGGTTGTTTGTCGCTCTGCTGTACTGAGAAATGGTAATTTTTTTCAACTGAAATTTTTTTCATTTCTGTCTAACTTAGCTACGTCAGGCACTTTTTATATTTCAGTCTATATTGCCTATTTTAAAAAGTGATTTCTGTATTTATGTTATATTTACTGTAAAGGTGCACTTTATTTTCTTTGTCTGCTTGTATTTGCCATGTCTAATAACTGATATATAACGCATCAAAATTCAATGTGTTTTTATGTAAAAATGTGTCACCTTTTTAGAATACTTCACTTTTGAAATGGAGTGATGAGATAGCATTTTGGGTAAAAAATAGGAATTGATCACTAGCATTAATTTTTCTGATTTTCCTCTGTACTCTATTTAAGACTGCAAAGCCATGGTCAGCATTTTAAATGTGATCCAGCCTGACATATCTACAACAGTGTAACTCCTAGGGATCTCCTTATGTGTGATGCAGTTCTCCACTTCCAGCAAAACACAACAGTAATACTTAGGTGATCCAAGTACTGAAAAGCCTTAACAAAGGCTATCCTTCTTCCGCACATAATATTAATCTTTTCTGTGAGCCAGGATGCAGCAAAGTGAACAGATTTCCTCACTGAGGGATAGCAGGACTGTTACCTTCCAGTAAGCCAAATCGTATCTTTTCATTAACATGTAATCTTGTAGATTGGTGCTAAAACTGGATTATATTTTTACCACTAAATATAAAAATAGATAGTGCTGTTACATCTCATGGCACCAGAGATGAGCTAGCACTTGGGTTTGTTTGGTGTTTTTTTTTTTAAGTTTTGTGTTAATTTACATGCTTGAATTTATACTAAAATTCTGTAAGGTTGATTGAACTATTTAAAAACAACTGCCATCAAATGTAGTACTTTTTTGCTGTTTTAAAATGAGGAGAACCTCTGAAACTGTGAAAAAGCTCCATGTGGTAACTGGCTGCTGAGAAGACCCTTCGAAGAAGAAAACAGAACAGGATTGTCACGGACACGGCATTTCTGACTCAGGTTTTGCTAATGTTCTTGTCTAGCAGAAAGGTGGTTATGGAAATAAAAACAATAACCTAGAGCAAATAATGGTTTCATGGTTTTGACTGTTGCATTTTTTAAATGGTTAATTAGGAAATTTCTGGTTGTTAGACATAAGGTTGTATCACTTGTTGATTAACTGCCAAAAAGACTGAATGTTTTCAACATTATTTTCCCTACAAAAGAATAGGCAATATATACAGATTACACTGAAGCAAAACAGATAGGTTCCCAATGAATTTGTCTCACTTGTCAGATTAAGTAGGTTAGTGCCAAAGGTAAGAGCCACGACATGTCCGATTTCTCTACCGTTAGAACCAAAATAGCCTTTACTTTTTAGTTGATAGTTTAGATGGCCAGAGTCAAGCATATGTGGTACAAATCATTTGAGTGATATTTTTATATTTTTGTATGACAGACTCTCCTATCTCCTTAATTATTCTTTACTGGACAAATGACAGCTTTCTGTGTAGGAAGCCTGGTCGCAGTCCCCTGGGGCGGGGGTGGGAGGTAGTGAGGGGGAACAGTTTCTAGGTTCACTTAGTAAATGGGGTTTCAGCCGCAAATGGGCCAAGTGGTTCAGGAAAAAGATGTACCCATTTGTCAAGTGGAACTTATTTTCCTATGGACTGATTTTGCTTTATTTGAAAAATGTTGTCATAATCCTTTTTAAAAGTTAAATTTTACCTCGGGCTATAGCATATGTAATTTTGTGAAGATTGAGCTAGCAGAGAAAATCAACAGTCCTCAAATTCCTGAACATAACAGTGGTTGCTAAATGTTTTTTTAAATCAATCACAGGATTTGATCTTGGCTAATTTGTGCACAATGTACTCCAATGTTATTTTACAGAATGAATTTTACTGTGATCGTCACAACAAGACAACTGCTGTGCGTGTTCTTGAGTTTTCAATGATGGCCCGGCGTATTTACCACCAGTTACTGTAGGGCCATGGATCCTGTGAGTGTTCAGAGCGCTAGGCATTCTGAGGGAAGGCTGCTCTGCAGTGCTGTGCCCTCCACACGTGGCCCCTGTGTTCACACATCCCTTAGTATAATTTCTGTTTTCTTCTAAAACTAATTTTTTAAAAAAGTTTATCTAGAATTGGTTTCAGAATATTACCTAGAAAACACTTTTGAAATGTCTTCACATATGTATTTTATATATTTATGTTTATATTTGAAGGGCACATTAGATTCAATATAACAAGAATCCCCCCCTGCCCCCCCCCCCCCCCCCCCGTATAAAGATATTAGAAAAAACAAACAATTGCCAGGAAAGGTAATTGTTTTTAGCAATGATATTGGTGGTGTCATTTGAAACTCTGTTTATATACGATAAAGCAAATATTATGGCCAAGGAATTCAGAGCCAAGATTTTTAGCACAAGAGAAAAATAACATTAAAGTCAAATAAAAATCCTATCGTATATTTCAATTGGAAATACCAGTAAAATACTGTGATCTATTTTTCTCTTTCTGAAAGACACATATGGCATAGCTTTGTCCATTGAAAAGGCCTAGAATCAATCACAACCTGGCAGTAAGGCCCACCCTAGCACCCAGCCTCTCCCATTGGACGGGGCAAGGAAAGGACAACTTGAGGCTGGACCATCTTGTGGCAGAAAGCAGGGAAGCAATCAAGAGTAAGGTCATGTCAAAAGGACCCAGGAGAAAACTGGAAGGGACTCCCATCTACCAAACATGGAATAGTTTGAACAAAAAGAACACTGGGCTGAAGCATGAAATACATAATAATCTATGATGTCATAATGATAGTTTAAAAAAAAAGTCACCTTTGGAGGTTACTAGGGCACCCACCAATCCATTATTTTGAGAAATTCTAACTGGAAGATTGCGACATTTACTCTGACTTCTTTGTGTGTCAGGTCAACCTGATTAGGGGAAGTTCTTCACTCAGGAATCAGCTAAGTTTCAGAGACACGATAGGGTTAAGAAAACACCATTGTGTCACTTCTAGTGAAATAATGGATCTAGTCTGCTGAAAGTATTAGGTGAAAAGTTGATGGAAAATGTTGTATTGCATGGCTCAAGTTGACAACATCTGTGATCAACATCAGCATTACTGAAAAAGGAACAACCAGAATACCCAAGCCTACTTATCCCTTATTAAACATTCATTTTGAGAGGGGTCCCTTGGCTGCCAGATGTGAAGGCTGAGACTCTAATTCAGATTTGCCACATTGTATGACTGCACGCTTGCTGTGGAGACAGGTAAGAAAAGCTAAATGACCGGCCCCATTTCCTCTTGGTAACGGGAGAGACTGTCACAATGACCCGGGTGGGGCAGAAGTGCATTACAAACACTACTGCTGTGTTTGTCCTGTTCATTTAAGAGCTGTTTCCTAGTTCTTACCTATGAATGCTTTTATAATTGGAAGTGACAGCAATAGAAACAGTTCACTGTTGAGACCAAGATACCAGACTCACGTGACATATTTCACCTTCCTGTGCCAACCAGCTTGCTATATGCTGATTCGTGAAACCCTAGCAGATCTTTAACGTCTACCTATTAAGACTTGAAAATGCTACTTTCCAAGGGAGGGGCGGGGCACCATGGCCAGAGTAAGATGGCAGAGGGAGGCCCTGTGCCAACCTGCAGGAGATGGCTGCAGGCGGCTGTCTGGTCTCCCTACGACCTCCTCCAGTAGCAGACAGTTTTCAGTGATGATCTTGAGTGAATCACTGGGCCTCTGGTTGACCTCGCAGCCTCACGTGGCCAGCACCACAGACGCAGGCAGCCAGACAGCACTGCGCACTGAAGCGCAGCCTGTTTCAGCAAAATGCGAGCCTGAGATGGGGACTGTGCCAACTCTCAGAGCAGCAGGCCTCGGACCCTAGTTGCCTGAGTCATCGAGGCCGCCTGTCACAACCGCAGAGTCGAGGCACTACACCAATACATCTGATGCTGCCCATCTGTGGGCCGGCAGGGCCTGGGAATCTACATTCCCTGCCCAATGCGTCTGACCTAGGATGTCAATTATTTGCTTGGTTTATCAGTTACTTTGGTTGGACTCAAGCTACAAATGCTGTTTCTTGGTGGCAGCGGAAATCCCGTTTCGGTTATTTTATCCTCAGCTAGAGTCTGCCCCATACGGACAGTCAGAAATGCGGGCAGAAATTCTATCCAGACTTGGAGGCTCCCCTCCCTGGCTCTCTCCTGTCCAGGACTCGCCCTCATTTTGCAATAGCTGCGCTTGCAAGCTTCTGGGGCCACTGGTGGGCAGGGCAAAGGCCTGTGAGGCCAGCAAAAGCTATCAGCTGATTGTTTTTGGTCTTCCCCTTCCTACCTGGTGGCCCTCCCTCAAGCTAAGAGCTCTGAAGATGCTGTTCTTCTATCCTGTGTCAAGTGTCTTCCTGAGTCAGCTGCTTTTGTTCGTTCTCTAGCGCGCCTTCAGATTGTTGTTTCTTGGTAGTGTCCCTTTTATGATTGTTACCAGTGGGTGGGTTGGTCTTCAGCTTTTCTGGAAGTGGGGCCCCTGGGCCAGACTTTAAGATCAGTGTTTTCCAGTGTTCTTTGTGTACAAGCTTGAGACTTGGCTAGGTAAAGGCTTGTCTTGCTCAAAGACACACTTATGTCTTATTTCTGTATTTTCATTTGACTTACTGTGGCCACGTGGAGCAATCTGTGGATATTTCACTTCCCTGCCAGCTGTGGCCACGTGGAGCAATCTCTGGATATTTCACTTCCCTGCAGAAATTTAGACGGGAATTAGCCAATGCAGGACATGCGGTGTGGTATTTGCGTTGCTTTTAGAGAATGAGGCCCCCAACGTAGCTGAGATGAAAACCATACATAGTATGTAGTCGATACCTTATTTGGAAAGCCTTTCTGTTTGTCTGCAAAGCTGGTTCTCTTTAAGCCCTTCTATCTTTAGCTTTTGCTGGCCTCACAGGCCTTTGCCCTGCCCACCAGTGGCCCCAGAAGCTTGCAACAGTCATTTTGATGGTCCCTGATTCCTGAGGCCTCTGCCCTCCCTGGAATTGTATTTGTCATACAGTTGGAGCCATGCTGGTTCATTGTAATCTAATAGTCCTCTTGCTGTCAATTCTGACTAAGCTAAATGGTTAAATTCTTGAGAAATGCCCAAGTCTCATAAATCAGGAAGGTTCCAACAACTTCAGATGGTAAAGCACCACAATATTCTACATTACTCAGAACCCATGGCTCCAGCGCTAGGATATGATTAGTGGTGTTTTATTTGTCTGGAAATCAGCAAAAATCTTGAGGGAGGAAGGCTTTTAAATTTGTGTGTTGCTGGTGGAAATTATTCATGAGTCCCTAAAACTGACCCATAAAAATCCCTAAAACGTGATGTTCCTGATATATTTCCCCCTATCTCCACTCCCCAATGCTGAGAAGGAAGAAATTTAGAAACAATCAGCTGATACTAATAAGGGGGTTATTTACTACACTGAGACTGAGGAAGTGGAATCTGGAATTCTGAGAAGCACAGTCCTGTGACCTGTGAACTGGCTCTCTGACATTTTCCTCATCATCCATTAATCTTTGTCCTGTGGGGACAGCAGCCAGCCATTAAGTATTAGTAAGCAGGTGTCACACACACACACACACACACACACACACACACACACATGCCTATTGAGCAACCTCTACTATCAAAGACACAGCTGAGCACCAAGGAAGAGGAATGAGGCCTGAGCACCCCAAATGGACACCACCAAGCCTTGCACATATAGCCCGGGACGGAGGAAGTTGCAGCAACTCTCCCTGGGCATTCAAGCAGCTTCCATGCTCAGGGCACTTCCAAATAGCAGTTTTTAACCTGCAGGGTGGCTTTGAACTCCTAACCTGCTGGCTGGGGGAGGAGAGACCAAGCAGCCAGAAGCAGCAAAGAATAAGCTGGTTCACTTAAAAATAGCTTTTTCAAGTTTTCATGGCAACTCACCATAATGGCCTGGACCAGAGGTCCCAAGAGACCCGCCTTGGGGAAAACAGTAGGTGCCCTCCCCGATAGAGACGAGTTTAAAGGATGCACAACCGCAGTGAGCGATGCACAACCTCGAGGTGAGGTTGGCAGAGAATATACAATTGGGAACCTAGTGAGTTTGAGGAATGGGAAGGTCACTCAGATACCTGGAGGAAGATGGTGTCCTGTGGATGAAGACAGAGAAAGCACAGCCCTTTTACCAAGGGGCCACGAACACCTTAGGCCATCCTTACTACCTGCTGTGTACCTCCTAAGACTTTGGAGTTCATCCTCAGGGCAACATACAAATGCGGATGTGGTATATATAGGGAGGGTGGGGGATGAGACCACATACATTTGAAAGATATCTCCAAAAACCATCTCTGTTCTACAAAGAAAAAAAAAGAAAGTGAGAGAGGTTAGGTGACTTGCCCAAGATCACACAGCTAATGAGGGGTCAGCCAGGACATTGGAACCCAAATGGTCTCATTCCCTTTAGAGTTATTTCCATTGAGTCTTCCTTCTGCATAGTTTTGCCAAATATTATAAATAATAGTGTAGTGTTGGCCTGCCATGTGGTAGAAAGTGGAGATGTAGGGTCCCTGGCCACATTCTCACACAAGTTGTGATGGTAAGTTGCGGGCAGGGGGGAGAGGGAGAAGACAAGGAAAGGAAACTAAGCAAATTAGCACTGAGTGAGACGGCTGCATGCCACGAGCCTTTCCATGACCCATCTCACCGGCCCCTCTCAGCCTAGGTGAGAAATCATCTCTCAAACCTCAGTGTCTTGGCCTTACTAACCAGGCGAAGGCCTCACAGGTCATCTCTTTGATCCTCTTAACACCCATGTGGGAGGTACTATCACCATCCCCATGAGGAAACAGCAGCCTGAGAGGTTAAATGACCTGCAAGATGAGATCAGAGTCTATGGACAAAGCTCAGTGTGTGGCTTCCCCAGGAGGCCAGTGCGGGGGAAGCTCTCGCTAGGGGAGGCCCTCAGCCAGGGGCCACAGCTGGGCCCTGGGGACAACTGAGTGAAAGAATGAAGATACTGAGCACCTGCCATTTACAGCAAGGCTGGCACATGTTTTCTGTAAAGGGCCAGATAGTAATTTTTTTTTAAATGTTGAGGGCCACACAGTCTCTGCTGGAATTACTCAACTCTGCCCTTTTAGCGCAAAAGTGGCCATAGACAATATGTGAATGAACGGGTGTGGCCACGTGCCAATACAACTTTACAAAACCAGGCGGCAGGTCTGTGGGCCATAGTTGGCCAAACCCTGATTTTGAATCACATGACATGGATGGACAGGAAGGCTCAGGATGAGACAAGAAGCGTGAAGGGTTAGCCGAGCAGGGCCTTGCCCCGTTCACCCCAGTCTGTGTAAATGGCATCCTGGGGAGTCGTGCAGTGTGCAGACCGCACGACCATAGTGACAGTCCTGGGGGTAAGATAAAAAGAAGCTAAGCCTTACACTCTGACGGTCCTTCCCTGAGAATGGCTAAGTGCTGGGGCCTGGACAGCACCCTCCTCAGTGGGGCGGGTGACAGATTGTGAAAGGGCCTTGGAGAGGAAAGTGGAAGGGCCACTTACCTGCGCAAAGGTAGTGCGATCCCAAGAAGGTCAGGTTCTCAGCGGTTGTCAGGAGGGTGCAGGATCACATGATATCCTGTTTCTTAGAGGGGGAGGAAGGCAGACAGACTCAGCTGGTGACCTGGTCTCCGGGAATTTGGCCGCCCTGCTTTGAGGGGCTTGTCCGGCTCTGCTCCACCGTGGAAGCAGGGTGTGGCTGGGTCAGGTTACAGAAGGAAAGCCCTGGTGAGGCAGAACCCCACATTCAGAATAGACCAGGAAAGTTCTAAGTCTCACTTTCTTGGAACTCCCTTCCCGGGTTGCCAGGGCAACTGGCACTCAGTTGTGTGGTGCACCAAGTTCACCTTTGGCTGCTCTCGGCACTGTCTGCTCCGGCAGCGGCGGAGGAGTGGGACAAAGTGCAGGAGAGAGGCTGAGCCGATCTGACCAGGACTGAGTAAGGAAGATGGCGAGCACGTGTCAGACCAGCTCCAGGTGGTTGGCAAAGACCAAGATGGGCAGCTCGGCTCCGGACAGGGTGGTTTGCCCAGCAAATGCCATGGGCAGGGTGCCGTGCTCAGGAATTGGGAGCTAACCAGACGAGACTGGAGAAATGGCTTAGGAGCCAGACAGGGAGATGTCAGCGAGAGCAAGGCAGGTCCTGGTGGGAGACATGAAGGCCACTGCTTTGTGCGGGTCTGGCCCGCTCAGCAGACACCCAGGCCTGGTTCTGGCACCAACGGCAGCATCTCCACCTGCTGCTTCTAAAATCCCGATTGTGGCTGTGGAGCTGGAGACCCACTATGCACTAGGACAGTGGTCGGCAAACTCATTCGTCAACAGAGCCAAATATCAACAGTACAACGATTGAAATTTCTTTTCAGAGCCAATTTTTTTAAATTTAAACTTCTTCTAATGCCACTTCTTCAAAACAGACTCGCCCAGGCCGTGGTATTTTGTGGAAGAGCCACACTCAAGGGGCCAAAGAGCCGCATGTGGCTCGCGAGCCGCAGTTTGCCGACCACGGCACTAGTAACATTCACACCGTTTGCACAGAAATGAGACTCAAGCCAATTTCCCATCTCTTGCGTTGACCCAAGGCCCCGTGGGTGTCTCAGGAGCAGAGCTGAAGGCCGCCCCCTGCTCCTGGCCTTTTTGCCTGACGGTGCTACAGCCCAGAAGAGGGAGACACGGTACTCCAAATGAGGACATCCTGACTCCAGGAGTCCCCAGCACAATGTTCAAGTCCTGGCTCCAGTTACCTGCCCCTCCACACAGCCACAGATAGAAGTTAGGGAAACCAACACTTGAATATGGCCAAGCAGGACAGCGATGAAGGGTTGTCCCGCTGACCTCCTTTTTTAATCGACGCTGGTGAAAATCCAAAGGGGCCATGTCATGCTCTACTCCTTTCTATCTGCACACGTTTACATTTCTAAAAGCAAAGTCATAAAGTATATAGAGAAAGAGACAGTGAATTAAGGCTCCAATGGAGGAATAAGAAAATATGCTAAACTAGGAGGAGAATGTGGTGATGGCCTTCACTAGGATGTTTATTCGGCTAGAATAACCACAACCCCCATTCCAGTGTCAACACTGAGGTCATAAAGAAATACATAACTAGACAGACAAGTGAGCAATTTATTTTAGCTAAAAAGGAAAATCTGTGATAATGGAAAGACAGGATTAGATCTAGAAAACCATTCAGGCAAAGCATTAACAAAAAATATAAAAAGCAAAACTATTCGATGTTCGGTAGACTTCTCCAGTGTAACCATCTGGACCTGGAGATTTATTTTTGGAAACTTTTTAATTACAAATCCAACTTCTTTAATGGTTGACTAGTCCTATAACCATTAGATAAATTGAATTCAGAATGTAAAAGCCCCTGAAAAAATAAATCTCTTCTGGTTTCAGCTCCAACATGTGAAGAGCTTGCAAGTTATTACTTCCATCCTTAGCCAAGAAAAAGTGGGAGAAAAATTGAAAATCAATGGCTTTTCTTGGGCCCATCACAGAACTGACGTCACAGGGCAAACTGCCTCCCCAAAATCTGGAGAGGTGGGCAATTCCAAGGAATCACAGTCGAGATCTACTTACCTGGTGCAGAAGCAAAAGGTAAATGGGCAAAACAATTTTTCGAAGATAAAGCAAAGGGATGCAGACCTGAGCAGATAAAGGGCTTACACCTGCGGCTCAGGGCAAAGCTCCGACTCTAGAGACCACATGGGCAAAGGCCACGAACGAGCAAAAGTAGACGTGAAAGTGCTCAAGACAGTGGGGAGAAAAAATGTTCCAGTTCACTGATGACGGGAGAAAAGCAAATTCAACCAATGAGGTAGGTTTCCGAAACTCTTGCCACGCTGACTGGAGGCAGATCCTCTCTGGTGGCCACATTACACTGTTACATTCTTTCTAGAAGGCAATCTGGCAGCCGGTGTGAAGAACCTGAGCCCTTGCACACGCCCTTTCGCCTGGTAACTCCAATTCTAGGAAACTGCCCTGAGACAGTAAACACAGTTGGGGGTCAAAGATTCATTCACACACGGAGCTGTTTGCCTCAGCTTCACAGGAATGGCGAAATTACCAGCTATGCAAAATGCTGGTGAGGGGTGGGCATGTGAACAATTTAGTCTGCACTTATTCAAATGCATATTGAGGAGCCATTAAAATTACACGTAGAAAAAATTCTTAGTGATACGATAAAATGCTTTTGGTGCAATGCGAAGAGGGCGGAGAAAGAATAACAAATTTGTATAAAACGCATATTTTCACCTGTGCTTAACAGTAATCAAAAGGAAAGACACAAATATTTAAAAATTGATGTCTGGGTAGTGGTTGGGAGGGTGATGGGAAAATACAGATAAATATCTTTTGAAACTGGAATTTCAATAATAAACATGCATTTGTATGTTGCTGACTTCTAAAAACCTTTTTTTTTTGTTGTTGAGCTTAAGAACCTTTTTTTTTTTCACAGTAAAAGTAAATCAACTTAAGGAGAGTTAATTAACTCGAACAATGTGTCGAAATAATTAAATTGATAAGAAAACTCATTGAATTCTTCAAAAGCACTAAGACTATGTACTGTAATTGTATACATTTTATACACAGAGAAAATTATTTTGCGATGGGAGGGAAAGGAGAAAGGGATGGGCTGCTGGCCTCTGTGGAAACCAGTGTGTGCAAGATCGAGAATCAGTGTGACTCCTGTTGGAATACGTATGAGAGCGCAGTACTGACTCCATTTTTTTTCTATTCTTTTACAAATGTGTTAAGCACAGTAAAAGTGAGAGAATAGCCTAACCCACTCCTGGATTCAATACACGCTAGCAGTTTGCCACGTTCAGATTCTCTGATTTTGAAGGAAATAAACATTGTGGGCACATTTGCATTTCCTCCTTAAACCCTCCCCTCCAGTTCATCCTGTCCGCCCGCCCGCCTCCTTCTGCCACATTCCTTTGTTGGTTCTCTGCTTTCCTAACGCGAGAGAAGGAGCTCCATTCATCCGTGCTTCCAGTACACCAACGGGGTGCAGGGGTGCCCCCCACCTCCAGCTTGTCCATGCAGCCTCAGCCTGGCCAGGTGCCTCCCTGTGATCACGAGCCTCCAAGGGCACCGCCCTCAGGAAGCTCTCTCTGCTCGCCGCCCCCACCCCCAGCCCCACCCCGCAACTGTGTGACCTGCAAGTCCCCGAAAGGACAGCCTCTTCCTTGGAACAGAGGCACCTTCAGCTCCAAGAGCAGGCTATAGTAGCAAGGATACTGTTTTGTCTCCCTATTCTAGGACAATTGGCCCAAAATGGTAAGACAGGGCAAAAGCTCTCCTCCCCACCCCCAACTCAAGGTATTTTGCTTCAGTGCCACTTTGGTGAATGTAGGAACTGCAAGTGCCATGGCGGGTATCTATCTTTCCCTCCTCTCGGTGAGTGGGAGAAGCAGGGAGATGTTAATTCACACATCAGAGAGGCACACTCCTTTGGCTGCGGAAAAGGGAACAGCGGAATACACAGAGCTTTAGACTCACCCATTAGCTCGCAGCCTTTGCAAGGAGATTTGAGAGAAAAAACATTACCAGGTTAAGGGAAGTCTTTTAGCTTCCAAAACTCTAATGACGTTCCCCTCCGTCATGGCGCCGGGCATGATGTCAGAGGAGGACACGCCAGAGTCTGCCGGAGTCCTGGGGCCTGCTGTGGGTGGCTCATACAGCCCAGCATTGCGGGGGGCCTGCTGTGGGTGGCTCACACCGCCCAGCACTGCGGGGACCTGCTGTGGGTGGCTCACACCGCCCAGCGTTGCGGGGGCCTGCTGTGGGTGGCTCACACCGCCCAGCACTGCGGGGGCCTGCTGTGGGTGGCTCACACCACCCAGCACTGCGGGGGCCTGCTGTGGGTGGCTCACACCGCCCAGCACTGCGGGGACCTGCTGTGGGTGGCTCACACCGCCCAGCACTGCGGGGGCCTGCTGTGGGTGGCTCACACCGCCCAGCACTGCGGGGGCCTGCTGTGGGTGGCTCACACCGCCCAGCACTGCGGGGGCCTGCTGTGGGTGGCTCACACCGCCCAGCACTGCGGGGGCCTGCTGTGGGTGGCTCACACCGCCCAGCATTGCGGGGGCCTGCTGTGGGTGGCTCACACCGCCCAGCACTGCGGGGGCCTGCTGTGGGTGGCTCACACTGCCCAGCACTGCGGGGACCTGCTGTGGGTGGCTCACACCGCCCAGCACTGCGGGGGCCTGCTGTGGGTGGCTCACACCGCCCAGCGTTGCGGGGGCCTGCTGTGGGTGGCTCACACCGCCCAGCATTGTGGGGGGCCTGCTGTGGGTGGCTCACACCGCCCAGCGTTGTGGGGGCCTGCTGTGGGTGGCTCACACCGCCCAGCGTTGTGGGGGGCCTGCTGTGGGTGGCTCACACCGCCCAGCGTTGCGGGGGCCTGCTGTGGGTGGCTCACACCGCCCAGCGTTGTGGGGGGCCTGCTGTGGGTGGCTCACACCGCCCAGCGTTGCGGGGGCCTGCTGTGGGTGGCTCACACCGCCCAGCATTGCGAGAGAGCCAGCGTAGGTCTTCTGCCTTTCTATTTGCGGGTTTGCTGTTAAGTTGTTGTCATTTTTTCTGGTGGGTGGCTCTCTTTGAGGCAGTTTACACAGGGAAGAGTTGAACCTGAATTTGAATTCAGGCTCTGGCACTTACAGCCAGGTGGTGTTCTGGTCTGGTTCTTCGGAAGCAAACCCCAGAGGAGCCTTTGCCTGCAAGTGTTTCAATGGGAAGTGCTCCCAGGAAAAGCCAGTAGAGACTGGGGAAGTGGGATCACTCAGGAAAGGAGCCAGGGAGGGGAGCAATGTGGAACAATGTCCCAGAGAGGGAGGGCTCCCCCCTGGCTCAGTTCCACAGGGAGCTCTGGGGTCAGCGTCGATCACACCTCAGAGTGCCCCCATCAAGAACAAGGGAGCTAGGCCATGTACACCTCTGTAGCCCACATTCCCAGGTTATGGGTTTCCCCAGAAGACCTAAACTCTTAAGCACCCCGGCTGCTCCTGTGGTAGACAAAGCGGACTCTAGCAGCCTGAGGGCAGTGGTCCCACAAAATGACCCAGGGGCTGGCTGTTGGAGTGAAGGCACGTGGGAACTGGTGTTCACAGTTGATGGGCACTGACCCTGTCTGCCACAAGTGACCCGAGTCATCCGCTCAGGTCTGTGAGACCCATTTGGGAAATAGATAATAATGTGCCTTCTTTACAGGACTGGCACACAATTAAATGGGATGAGACATAAATGTGAGTCACCTAGACTGTCGCTCGGACACAGTAAACAATAATATTACGATTATGCCGAACAATGGCACAGATTCTGGATCTGTGGCCTGTTAGGCTGACCCTGGCATGGGGATGGCAGATGCCAGCTCCTTCCTTTCTCCTGCCCTCAGGGTTAATCAGTCATGTGGCCTCTGCATCCTTGCCAGGGCTGAAATCCTGGCAGCCTTTATCAACCTACCTGATCTGGGCAGGAGATGAAACCATGTTCTGGCCCTGAAGTCGAAGGGTATCTGTCCCGAAGGGGGTGGGTACAAAGCCTCACTGCTTCTGCCTCACTTGGCCCCTGCGAGTACAGCTCTCCAACCCACACCAACCTCCTTCCCTGGCAATTCATTGGCTCGGGCGTCTAGCCACTGCCCAACAGAAACCAGCTCACACCTCAGGACGGAGATTCTGCACTTTCTCACCTTTGGTTTAAGATATTTTTTAAAAAATATATTTTATTGATTTTTTACAGAGAGGAAGGGAGAATAATAGAAAGTTAGAAACATCGATGGGAGAGAAACATTGATCAGCTTCCTCCTGCACACCTCCCACTGGGGATGTGCCCGCAACCAAGGTACATGCCCTTGATCGGAATCGAACCCAGGACCCTTCAGTCCGCAGGCCGACGCTCTATCCACTGAGCCAAACCGGTTACGGCAAGATATTTTCACACTGAACCAAAGCCCACATGGACAGGAATCATATCTTAGCGAGCACTGTCAGGAATATAGAGATGGCTGGGTATGGTCCCTGCCTGCCCGCTCGCCAGGTTTGCTGACCAAGGAACTCCCTGTGTCATGGAGGCCAGTCAACCAGTGATGCTCCTGGTATTTCCTGGTCCAATTACACTCCTGGTTGCGGCAGCGAGACTAGGAGGGCCCGTGCTGCTGTATGACACTGTCTGATAGTATGCAATCGGCTGTGAACTGAAGGCCAGTATAAGGTGTGGTTCTGGAGGTTTATCTGCCTCATCTCTTTCCAAAAGGAAAGTGTGTTTGAACTTGCCCTGTTTGTATTTCATTATTGTATTTAGGGTGTACAGCTGACACTTGAACAAACCACTGGGACTGAGGGGTGTGAACCACTCCCACCCCACGGCCGAAAATCCGCCTAAAACTTTTAATATATATATATTATTGATTTCAGAGAGGAAGAGAGAGGGAGAGATAGAAACATCAATGATGGGAGAGAATCATTGATCGACTGCCTCCTGCACACCCCCTAAAGGGGATGGAGCCCATTACCCAGGCATGTGCCCTGACTGGAATCAAACCTGTTACCTCTTAGTTCATAAGTCCAAGCTCAACCACTGAACCACCCCAGCTGGGCACGCCTATAAATTTTTAAAAATATATTTTTAAAAATTTATTTCAGAGTGGAAGGGAGAGAGAGAAGGAGAAACATCAGTGATGAGAGAGAATCATTGATCGGCTGCCTCCTGCACACCCCACACTGGGGACCAAGCCGGCAACCTAGGCATGTGCCCTGACTGGGAATTGAACCATGACCTTCTGGTTCATAGGTCAACGCTCAAGCACTGAGCCACGCCAGCTGGGCACGCCTATAACTTCCGACTGTGTGGTTGGTCCTTTCCATGTGTGGAATCTGCGATTGGGAATTCCAAAATACTGTGTCAACCCGCGGTTGGTTGAATCTGCGGATGCGAAACCTGCGGGCGTGAAACCAGCGACTATGCGGAGTGCGAGGTGCGTCTAAGTGGACCGCACTGTTCAAAGCCCTGTTATCCAAGGTCAGACGCATTCGTGAAGGTTAAATTTCCTTCCTTGGTCCTTCAGACGCAGAATGAGAATGGCGAGGAGGTCACAGTAGCTCAGACTGTTTTGGAGCCAAGAGAGAAGCATATTCCTGGAGACGGAGGACTCTCAGAAGGAGGTGAACAGATGCCTCTGGCCGGAGTCTGTGGCTGGCAGGTGAGTGTGTGCGCATGCGTGCTTGGCCCTGCTTTGGAGCCTGGTCCGGGGAGGGGCTGGGCCTGGCAGGCGGAGGGGAAGGTGGGGCCAGCTTTCGGGGCCTGCACTGCCTTGGCCATCCCGCCCACTGAACAGACGGGCCAGTCAGCTTTTACTTCTGAACCGGGAGACAAACTGTTGCTGGTGGCAGGGGTGTGGCCAGGCTGGTGCGTGGCCCTGTCTCGGGGACCTGGGCAAGGTGAGCTAGCCTCAAAGGGGGGGTGGAAGGAGGAGGAAATGAGGGCCCAGATGGTTGGACTGCGCCTTCTCCTCCCTGGCCTGGGGCCGCCTGGGCGTTTCTGTGATGGCTCCCCCTGAGCTGTGCCTCTCCCCCCATGAGCTTCCTCTCCCGCCAGGTGAGGGGGTGGAGAGGGTTTACAATCCTGGTGACCCCTGACCCTGTCCCCAGGCAAACCCCCGCAAACCCCAGAACAGCCCGCCTTTCAGGCTCTCTCCATCTCCTCCACCGAAGGCATGTCCACTAACACTTAAAGCTCCTGGCCTCGGCCACATTCCTCCTGGCCTTTACTGCCAGGAACCAGGGCCTGACTCATAGGAGCAGCACCGGGCTGATGAACACATTATGTGACTCTCTCAAGCCACATTATTCATCCTGTAAATCAGCTGCCACCTGATCAGGGCCCAGAATAGCCACCCTCCTCGGTGTCACGCTGAGCAATCTTGTATTAAAACAATACAGTCTCCACAGGAATTTAATCTGTTGTTTGGTGTGCTGAACTCTGGCCTCTGTTGAGTGTGAGACCAGAGCCATGTTTGAAAGCTTGTAGAACCTCCCTTTTCCCCCCAGGTACAAGCACAAACATTATGATCACCATGGTAACAGGAGGAGCCCATTGGGTGTGTAATGAGTGGGTTAGTGACCATTAGGGCCACTTCCACAGCGAGGTGTGGGGACCAGTAGCCTCTGGTCACCTGGCAGCTTGGTAGAAGTGTACTTTCTTGCCCGCTCTGCTGGGTTAGAATATGCATTGTAATAGGACCTCCCCTCCCCTCACCCCCCTTATTTACTTGCACATCGAAGTCTGAGAAGCACTAATTCAGAAACACATTTGGCTTCAGTAGACAAAATTTCTGGAGTTCCAGGTACTTTTTATGTTAAGTAGAAAGGGAGGGTGAGGAGGTGGATTTAGGAAGCCTACCCGTTTTCAGCAGAAGAAGGTGCCATGTGGGGGTTCAGGGTGTGAGCCTGGCTTCAGATTCCACTAAATGACCTGGATGGGCTCCTCAGCACCCCAACGTTCAAATTCCTTATCTGTGAAATGGGAATAATACCAGCACCTAGCCAAGAAAACTGTGCTGGGGAATTAAACAAGAATATATATGGAGAGAGAGAAAGAGAGCTCAGGACCGTGTCCTTACTACGTGTGAGCTACTATTATTTTGCATCATGAGAACAGCTACCATTTATTGGATATTTATTGTGTGTTGAACACTGTGCTAAGCACTTTAAACCACACCTCGAAGTCTTACCATTCTACCAAAGAGGAGACAGAGGGTCAGAGTGGATCCGGATCTTGGGTGGAGATATTGGTTCCCTAAGGTATACATTGCTCTTTCTCATTAAGTCCCGTTATCTCCCAAGGTCTAGGGGAGAATTAGGGTATGTCAAGCAAGGAGGGAACCAAAGTTCTGTGTTGTGATAGCAGGACACAGTGTCAGAGTAACTCCTGAGTTGTCTGTGCATATCCTCTGCCAGTGTATACTTTCCGTATTGCTGTGTAATGAATCCAATCCAAATGAAGTGCCTCGACCAGTGCCTGGTCCATTGTGAATATTTAATAAAAATTAACCTTTATGTGGGGTTCTCCAAATAATACCAATACATGATACCAGGAGATAAATAACACCAACCCATTTTCAATTACATGCATTTCAAATCTCTTCTCCTAGGCTGTGGCTTATCTTCTCATTTTTTACATGGTGATTATTGAATTAAAGGTTTTAAGTGATAATGTTGGCAGATTTATCAGTCTTTTTCCTTTAAGGTTTATAATTTGCATGTCTCAGTTAAGAAACCTTTCCCTATTCCGTGGTCATAAAGGTACTCTCCCATGTTAGCATGTTACGTTTTAAAACTTGCTCTTCTCATTTGAGTCATTTTTTTTTAGACTTCTTGATGCTTACTCTCCATCCCACCCCACCCTCAGCCACCCTTTCAGATGTATTTGATGTATGTCCTTAGATATGTATATAGCCTTGTAAAATATTCGGGGCTGTCTTGGGTTCGTTTTTAATTTACATAATGGAATCTTGCCCTAAATCTCATCCTGGTTCCCGCTTTTCTCACTCTGCGTGTCGATCTGTAGATGTCTGCTTTGCTTCTGAGTGCTGTGTATAACTCTGAAGCATGCACTGTCACAGTTTACGCATCCATTTCCCCAGTGAACAACACCAGCCTGCTTCCAACTCCCCGTCATAAAAACTCCACGACGAACCACCTGCTACTTCGTGAGAATTTCCATGAGATGTATGTGCCCAGGGATGGGTTTGCTGGGTGCTGGAGCCAATGAATTCTAAATTTTGCTAAATGCTGCCTGAAACTTGTTCAGAAAAGTGGATCCAGTTCACATACCCCAGCAGTGCAGAGCTCCCACCTGCCCACGTTTCTAACATTTGCCCTCTTGGTGGGGATAAGAGGACTCCTCGTTTGAAGTTGAATTCCTCTGATCACTACTGATCTGGAACCTCTCTTCACGCACTTCTTGGCCATCTGGTATCCGCCCCCCCCCCGTGTTTGCCTGATTACCAATTTCTGGTATTTCCTCTTGAAATCGTTATTGTTGGTGCTAGTTTGTAGTCGATTTTGTATATTTGAGCGTCTGGGTAGGTATCCTTGATTTTTTTCACACTGCAGATGCTTTCTCACAGTTTGTCATTAGCCTAGTTATTGGTTCTTGTGTCCTTCACTAACCAGACATGCGATTTAGAAAATATAGTGAAAAGTGCCCTGACTGGTTTGGCTCAGTGGATAGAGCGTCGGCCTTCGGACTGGGGGGTCCCAGGTTCAATTCCAGTCAAGGGCATGTACCTTGGTTGCAGGCACATCCCCAGTGGGGGGTGTGCAGGAGGCAGCTGATCGATGTTTCTCTCTCATCGATGTTTCTAACTCTCTATCCTCTCCCTTCCTCTCTGTAAAAAATCAATAAAATATATTTTTTAAAAAAAGAAAATATAGTGAAAAGCGTTATCTGAGCAGACACTATGTGCCAACACTATGTGGGGTACCTGTCTCAGTCTGATTGCCCCAGCAGGCCCTGAGACAGGATGTAGGTGTAAGTCGTGTGTTTGGGCAGTGAAGGCAACAACTTCGGGGGAATGGGGCCCGACCCGGAGAAGGGGAGGCAGCCAATACATAGTGTTCTCCCCAGCAAGGCACCGCCTAGGTGAGTGGAACTCAGTTCTGCTGGAGAGTCTGAGAGTAGGACTTGCCGCTCTGAGTCACCCTACCAGAGAGGCAAAGGAGCCGTTGCTGGAGGTGGGGGGGGGGGGGAGCAGCAAAATGAGCTCTAGCTATAAAGAAAAGGTCTCGACAGAGCGGAGCAGGTGCCCTCGGTCCCCCACCACCCACCAGACATGCACTGAAACAGTGAGGGGACCTGGGCAGGGCACCCCAGAGGGCCTGCTGCTGTGCTGTATGTATACCATCCCTAACCCAAAGATCAAACAGAAAACAAAACAAACAAAAACTCTCAGAAGCAGGCATGATTATGCCCATTTTTTAGGCGTGGCACCAAGGGTAAGAGCAGTGATTCAAGTATACAATGCCGGTCAGAATCGCCTGGGGGCACTTATAAAGGGCAGATTCTAGGTCTGGGATGAGGCTCAGAGGTCTACATTTTTAACAAGCGTCTGATACAAGATATCTGTAATAATTACCCGATTTCTGTATGACAAATCACCTCAATACTTAGCAGCTTAAAACAAGAAAACATCACACACCGTTTCTGAGGGTCAGAAATCCAGGGTGGCTTAGCTGAGTAGTTCTGGCTCAGGTTTCTCACAAAACCGCATTCGATATGGCCTTCACCTTCAAGTTGCCCTTGTGTTCCTCCGTGGCTGTCGGTGATCGAGCTGTTCAGTGTCTTAACTGTGTGGTGGCAGGTACATGAACTTACACATATGATACAAATTTATAGAACACAACACGCACATTCCCATGCATACATACAAGTAAAGCAGGGGAAATCTGAGCAAGATCCGTGGTGGATTGTGTCAGTGCCAGTATCGTGGTGGTGTTAGTGTACTATGGTTTTGCGAGATGTTATCATTGAGGGAGTCTGGGTAAAAGACACACCAGGTGTCTCTGTATCATTTCTTACAGCTGCATGTGGATTTACAATGATCTCAGAATAAAAAAGTTTAAATTTAAAAAAGACTTAGGCAAGAATTTCTAGCAACTTTATTCATAATCACCTTGAACTTGAAACCTCCTCAAAGCCCATAAAACCGAAGAATGGATAAGTACATTAAGTTGTATTCACACAATGGAACAGTATAAAAGAATGAATATGAACCAAGTACAACCGCGTGCAATGTGAATGAAGCCGGGCACAAAAGCATATGCAGAGTATGAGTCTATTTATGTAAATACAAAAACCAGGCAGAAGTCTATGCTATTAGAAGTCAGGACTTCTCTGCTAGTAGAAGTCAGACTTGCCATTGTGGGGAGACTTCTGACAGAAGGGGCAGGAGAAGGGGCTCTTGGGGCCTGGCAATGTTTTCCTCTATGATCTGGGTACTGGTTAGAGGAGTGTGTTCTGTTTAGGGAAATTCATCAAGATATATAATTATAATAAGTGTGCTTTTCTGTTTTGATGCATCAGTAGTAGTTTTAAAAATATTTAACATTTCCCCTGGCCAGTGCGGCTCAGTTGGTTGAGCACTGTTCCATGCACCAAAATGACATGTTAATATACTAATACCTAGTATTAACTGAGTGCTACATGCCACGCCCCTCCCAAGACACTTTACATCATCGTGTCATTTACGTTTTTGAAGAAGGTTCTATTATTATCCCCTCTGTACAAATGAGAGAATTGAGGTTAAGGGAAGTCGTTTTCTAGGGCCACCCAGCCGACCTGTGAGGGACTGGGAATCACCAATGCTCTCCATCACCTTGGGGTTCATAGACAAGGCCGAGTCATTAGCAACATTGTTGAAAATGGACCTGTTCACTCAGCCATGAATGATTGTCCTGGTAACACCCAACATGGCCCTTTGCCCAAGCAAGGGGGAACCCCCTACAAAGAACACTTGTGAAGTTCAAGCACTTTATCTTTCACTGAAAGCCAGGGCAGGCCCAGGGTAGGGGATGAACTGCTAAATTGAGAAAACACTCTAATTAAGTAGGGAGGCCTCCGTTTCAACCACCGGGATTGTAGTTGATCGTGGAAGTGTGAAAATGACCATGATTAATGAACTTGCTAATAGTGTTTTCCTGTCAATGACATTCTTTTATGTCTTAGTAGGAGCTCACGTGGTGATTGCAAATCTGAGACCAGGCAGGCCAATGTAACTTTTTCCTGAACTGTTTCCCATTTCTGTCCTGGAGTTTTACTCTGCCTGGTGGTGAAGAGCTTAATTTTAGTCAATTCAGGGCTTTTCCTCTTCCCCGTTGTGCCTGGGGTAACGGTATGTGGAGTCCAGGCCATGGTGGTGGTGAGGGGCCATCTGGTTCCTGTCATTGTCCACACTGGTCTCCCTGAGATGACGACAGTCTCCTGATGTGACGACGCACATTGACATTCTGCCACACTGGCATCTGCCATGATGTCCTTGTCCCTCTGTGGCCTACCGTCTTCCTCCGAACTACTGCTGTGTTCGTCTTGTTTTGGCCACTAGAATGACTCCTTACAATACGGGTTTATCCTAAAGGATACAATTCAGGAATAGCTGCAGGGAAGAAATACACAGGTCAAGGAAAGGGGAAAGGGGCTCCATGCCCTCTCTGGGTCACCACCCTCCCGGGACCTCGAGGTGTTCGACAGCCGGAAAGCTCCCCACCTCGTCGTTTAGGGGGTTTTATGGAGGTTTCATCACACAGGCATGATGGCTTAAATCACTGGCCATTGGTGATCGAACTTATCTCCGGCCTCTCTCCCCTCCCCAGAGGTCTGGGGGTAGGGCTGAAAGTTCCAACTCTCTCATCCCGGTTTGGTCTTTCAGGCCACCAGCACACCTCCAAAGCTATCGAGGGGCCCCCAGTTCCCAGTCAGCACATTAATATCCCAAAGACACTCATCACTCTGCAGATTCCAAGGGTGGTAGGAGCTCTGTGCCAGGAATCAGGAACAGAGACTATTTATTCTTATTACACTACAGGTAGAACCAACTCTGTGGTACATGCCATGCTCCAGAGCTCCCTTTGGGGTCAGGATGAAACTAGACTCCAGCTAGGACCACGTCCTGGCTTGGCACCTACCTCTAGCCTGTCTTGCTTTCTTCACTTTTTTTGGGGGGGTCTCCTAGGGCACACCCTGGATAAATGACTTCCACAAGAATCTCCTCTTAATCTCTGCTTCTAGGGAACTGACTGAGACCTGCTCTGTCCCATGAGGGCAGGGGATGTAGGGAACTCTCAGGTTTAGATACAGCCTCAGCCATTCCTCTTCTATATCTCTCTTATCAGGGGTGTGTGTGTGTGTGTGTGTGTGTGTGTGTGTGTGTGTGTGTTGGGGAGGGGTTCTCTAAGGCTCGCTACCTTCCAATCTCCACTTGGAAGTAAGCTGTGGATTCCCTCACCTCTCAAATCCCTACAGCTCTCCAACTGTTCCTACTGGTCAGGAGGCCTTGAGCTGCAAGTAAGAAAATCAAACACAAACCGGCTTCAGTAATTTCTGGATCGCTCAACCAAAAGCCCAGAGGATGGGTGGACTTTCATGTTAACCTGGTCTAAGTCCCAACTCTGATTCCTGGGGTGCTTTTTGCTTTACCCTCGTCAGGGTCTGGGCATCATCTCCAGCAGAGGAAGGGCCAGATGCTACAGCCATTCCCGCTGCAGCTCACGTCCAAGGACGGGGAGAAAGAAGTAGAACCGATTCCTGAAGCTCTTCCAGTAGAGTAAGGAGAAACTTCGCCCGAATCTGTTGAGAGGCCTTGCTTTGAATGGCACTGGCCACGTGGCCATCTCTGAGCCAATCTGTTCTAGCCCTGGAGCTCCATGGGGCCTGCTTCCCTCCCTAACTGTGGAAGGGGGATCCGTGACCAATGCACCAGAATTCTCCTAGCAAATGAGGGAGGGGACAGCTTCATGCAGAGTGGACATCCTCAGTGTTCACACACGGCATTGCTCTGTCTGCTGTGTGCGGTAGAGACAGGGCACAGGTGTTTTTCCCAGGAACTCTCTCTCAGGTTTCATACCTGCAATTTCAAGTTGCCTAATCAAATACCTGGACAGCCAGGATGCTCTGCAGAATGGCTCTGCAACTTTATATTCTCATCCGATGGCTTGGGGGTTCCCATTTTTTCTCATCTTCACCCATATGGGACATTCCCTACCTTTCTAATCTCAATATAGTTTTAATTTGTACTCAAATTCTTGTGAGGATTCTCATTTTATCGCGTGTCGTTAGCCAGTCCATTTCCTCTCCAGTGAATTATCTAGTCACAGACTTTGCATTTTTCTGGTGTTATTTCCTGCACATTCCCTATTTATTCTAGATCAGAGCTCCCCAAACTTTTCCTGTAAACGGCGAGATACCATGTGTCACAACTACTCAACTCAGCTGAGGTAGCACAAAGGCAGCCACAGACGATACATAAACGAATGGGCATGGCTGTGTCCGCAAAAACTTTGTTTACAAAAACAGGCAGCCAGCTGGATTTGGGCTATCGTTTGCCAACTCTTATTCTACATAGTAATCCCTTCATTTTAGACAATGCAAATCTTCTCCAAGTCTTCACCTAGTCCTAGCTGTTAGTTTTTTTTTTAAACAAAACCCTTAATTTGGATCTAGTCAAGTTCATCTAATTACCATCAGAAGGTTGTGTGTTGGGGATTGAGCCACCCTTTCTCATCTCAGCGACACTAAGATATCTCACTTGCTTTCTTCCTACTAACAGCTGGCTTTCACGGTGACGAGGCCTGCACACCGGGTGCTCCCATTTGCGTGTGGTGGGGGATGCAGCTTTCTGTTTCTCACCAGGACGGCTACTTCCCTCACATTAGCAGCCCACCCAGCCATCCTTTCCCTGCGGTTCCGTAGCAGACGGAACCTTTAATTGGAAAACAGAAGGCTTACTTCCTCAACCAGAGGCTGGTTTTCAGCGCTCACCACGTCCGCTCCACTGGCCTCCTGTTCCTCCCACACCCAGGACCGCTAGCTCAGAGACACGGGACAGGCTGTCCCCTCTTTGCCAGGCAGGCTTTTGCTGGTGCTTCAGGTCACACCTCAAATACTAGTAACTGCTCACAGATGCTTTACCTGAATGCCCTCTCCTGTACCTGTTCCTTAACCCGATTGGAAATTATTGCTTTCATTTGCTAGCCTGCTTATTGTCCATCTCTCTCTATTAGAATGTGAGTTTCAGGGGGAGAGGCCCGAACTGCATTATATTCATCAGTCACCCAAATTAGAGTTCCCAGAGAAACGGAACAAATGAGCAAGTTTCATTGATTTTTCAACGGCAGTGGGTCATTAGAGTGCCCGGGCATTGTCCAATACATTCTCTTACCCTCTTTGACAATGTACAGAATTAGAATGAAGGTTTGTCCTACAACCTCACCCCCGCTACATCTTTATCACTTGATAAAACACCTCAGTCACTCGAGTGTCTTTGCCACACCTGTACTTTTTTCACAGTTCGATCCGAGAGCCCTTGTTAACGCCCTTAAAATACCCAATTGAATTTCATGTGGAAATGAATGCCACAGATTAAATATATGTTGTGTTAAGAAGCTTCCCGTTTTATCACAGCCTGTGCACTGCCAGAAAAGCGTTCTGCATGCTAATTAAGATAGCTGGGGGAATTCTTAAAAGACTTCTTTTTCTCCCTTTAACTTTATAATGCATTCAGAGGAAGAGAACCCAGGCAACGCTTTGCAAAGCTGTAAAAATCAGGGTCAAGTCAGATGGCCTGTGAGGTCCCAGTGAGCGTCAGTGAGCGGCCAGGAACGCTGTCTCCACATGTCGGCCGCAGGCGGGTTCTGCGAGCCGGCTGCCGGGGAGCTGGTCAGACTGCAGGGAGGAGGCTCTGACTTCTGCCTTCAGTGGGAATGGTGCCCTTCCGGCTAAGACTGGAATTTCGTCCAGGGAACAGTTAAGCAAGAGGCAGGGGTGGGAAGTGATCAAGTCTGAGAATCAAAGTGGACAAGATGAATTGGGATACTGAGAATGTGGAAAAATCTGACCTTCCTCCCAGTTAGAATGTCAGCGTAGCCAGGACAGTGTGGCAAGACCAAGAGGGCGCTGCAGACGCCTGCTTTGGCCGCTGTCAGAAAACAGCACGCTCTTGGTCTCCCCAATGGGCCCCAACCCAGGGGTCACATGGCGATGTTATCAAGCACGGGCTTTGAACTTCAGACCTGGGTGAAAATCAGGCTCAGCCATGTTCGTGGACAAGTCACTTCCTGGGCCTCAGTTTCCTCATCTGTGAAATGAGCACAGGGTCCCTGCTGGACTCGGAGAGGCAGGCCTGCAGCCCAGGGCACTTACTGCTTTTATATAAGAACCTGTGCCCACTTCTTGCTGGCAGGGGCTCAGCACACCCCAAGCTGTGTGGTCCCCCTTTCACCTCCCTGCCCCTCGCTCCAGCCTGCTCTCACCTTTGAAACACAGTAGCCCCTTAGAGGACGGAAAGGATGTCGGGGTGACTTGGGGAGTAGTTCCATCCTTTTGCACAATCCCAGTAAGCTCTGGCTAGGAAAACACCCTCGCACAGAGAGTCCAGAAGACTGCTGTTTGTTCGGGAATCCCCGGCCCATGGCCTAGGAGTCACTCCTTATCACACTAAACATCTCAGCAACTTGCCTGTATTCTATCAATTCCCAGCCCCGTCTTGCTTAACTGTTCCCCATTGTGGCCAGCAGGGGGAGGCACCTCTCTCTCCTGTCCATTTCCACAATCCTCCTGGGTTCACTCCCTGCCAGCCCATCAGGCCTCCTCCCAGTCTCCTCCTCCCAGGCCCCCTGAGATGCAGCCCTGGCTCCTGCCTCCTCCAGTTGGTGGAAGCTCACAGACCTGCAGGGAGAGGCCGTGGCTGAGAGCAGGGCAGGGATTTCCTCCCGGGCTGGGGGACAGACACCCTGGCATCCTTGGCACTGGGTTGGCTGGTCTCTCTCCTTCCTGGGTCCACTCCAAGCCGGCTTGGTCCCAGGAGAGACCCAGGCTTCCCATTTCCAGCTGTGACAGAAGGGCATCAAGGGACCCAGTCATGGGACACGCCCATGAAAGATGAGACATTCCTCAGAAGGTGTGTCCCATGCCGGGGATGACACAGACTCTGAAGATGTAATGTGCTCTGAAGAGGTGACATGCCTCTCACCTCACAGAGGTGACACACCCCTTTATGGGCAATGTGGCCCACACAGTTGATGTGCCCCTCATAAGGGACACACCCTCAGGGGTGATATGGCCCGCAGAGGTGACAGGACCCACAGAGGTGATGCAGCCACTGCGGCTCAGCCCTACGCACCACTTCAGGCAGCAGAACCATGCCCATGGCGCAGTGGGCCCTGCAATGCCCACCCTGGAAATCCTGCTACTTGGTTCCAAGATCTTGCAGCGCAGAGAACAGCCCTCAGCCAATAGAGGCCTGAGCCAGCCCAGCTCCTGGGCCCCAGCTTGAAGCTGGTTGCCACCCCTGGGGTCCCCATTCAGGGGAAAAGGGGTTCCTCCGAGCCCCTGCCCTCCTGCCCATAGGAGGCTGTTGCTGCTTCGAGTCTAGCAGACAGAGGTAGAGACAAGAATCAGAGAGGGGAAGTGTCATCTATGATTTATGGATAATGAACTAATTTAATCCTGGGTTTCTCTTGTGCCTCCCATTTAGTAATTTGTTCTATTTCTTAATGGCTCAAGTTCTTTATCAGACTGTGACAGAGGGGAGCGGTGAGTCATCACACCGGGTTGGAAGGGTGACCTATATACCGGGACTGGGAGAACAGGTCCTAGGAGATGGGCATCCGCTCCACCCTCCGCGCCCTCCCTGTTGGGGGCAGCTCCGAGGTGGCACAGCGCCCATCAGAGAGTGGACAGGAAGCCGGCATGGGTGGCCCCTCACTGTGGGTGGTGCAGGGCCTGTGGAAGCTGCGTGTCCTGGCGAGTCCTCTGAAGATGGGGATGATGGATCCCCCTAACGCCCCACAGCTCGCTTTCAGCCACACTGAGAGTGAGACAAGACCTGGGGGTCCGGCTACCTCGGCTCCAGTCCTGGATGCCACTTTCGTTGTGACTCTGGGTGCATCGCGTCACTGCTGGAGCCAGAGAAAGATGTTCCAAAGGGTGATGGCAGCCGCTTCTGTCCTTGCCCTGCTCCCTGAATCTCCTACTCAAATCTGAATCTTCTCTTCAATATTATTTCATTTATTTTCCTTTTACACACAAGGATGTGGAGGCTTATGGAAGAGGGAACGAGGGTGATCTGTGAACAGAGATGGGGAGACCAGAGCCTGAGAAGGCCTGGAATCCGTTCGCCAGGTGGACCCTTAGGGCAGGCTCTTCTCTGCCACATCCAGGTCACCTCGTTCAGTGGTTTGGCCCAAAGGTGCCCTCACACGGGATGTGGCTGGCTAGGTTGCAACAGCTGCTGAGAGCACAGGAAGGGACAAAGGCAGAGGCCTCTGGCTAGTTGGACAGGAGGAGTGAGGAGGGAAGAGAGGTGTGGGCAGTCATATTTGCATAGTTAGCACACCCTGTTGGCACTCACCATGTGAAGAAATGGTTATTGTGCTCACCTCACAGGCAGGTGAACTTGGACAGAGGAGTTCAATAACGCCTAAGCCGGTGCAGGTGGGACCCTCTTCCTTCAGCCTTTTCTCTGCCCACTGTCCACTGCCTCTTGCCCCCCAAGACCCGACAGGTGGGCATCCGGGGCCCACCTGCTCTGTGATCATGCTTGTCCTCCTCTAACAGTTGGTGGTCTAGAGGTCACAGGTCATTGCCATGTCCATCACCTTCTTCTGTTCTCCCAGCATTCCTGGGAGGTACATGGGAACCAGAACTACTATATGTGTAGTCCATGCTTTATTAAAGTAGGATCTACACACAGAAACATGTGCATTATTTCATGGCTCTCTGAACAGTCATCTGGTCTGTGATCTTAACCCCATTTTGCCTCAAGGACACTGGCGTTTGGAGAGGTGTGGTGACACTCCCAGGTCTGTTTGTGTATGGAGCGATGGAGGTTGTATTCGGCCTGCATCTCTTCATGTCCACGTTTCAAAATGGATTTTCTTATTTAACGTTTGATTTTGATTTCTTTGGAGAGCAATCCAGTTGAATGGAAAACAGCAGTGCTTTTCTCTTATTAACTTTATTAACACAAGTGGGTGTATGCGGAGGACATGGGGCGCTGTAAGTCATCCACGCCTCCGTATTCAAACTCTTTGGGGGATGCTGAGGTGTCTTCAGTAAAGCTGGTTAACAACTTGCAGGACAAACTTTGCAATGAATCTGAAGTTTGCAGATTCAGAAAGGCTGGAGAGAGGAACAGTGTACTTGAATCATTTATTTTTGCAACATTTAATTTAGCAGTCATTCTTTATACCAACACGTTGGGATATTTTGGAGAATCAACAAAGCCTTCTTAGGAGCGGCCTGATCCTCTGCTCGCAAGTCTGTTTCTAAGCTGTGTGTGAAATGGCTTTTTTAATCTCACGTTTCAAAGAGGAAAGCATTTCTGTTCAGTGAAGGGGGAGGGGAGTGTTGTTGTGCGGTTGTCTTGGTGCGCAAGACAAGAGACCCCCTCCCCTCCCCCAGAGGGCGGGGACACCTGGGTGGATTCCCACTTGTCTGTATGTTTTCGTGGGACTCCAGGGTGAAAGCAGGGGTGGGATGTGCCAGAAGGCCCCTTCCAATTCCACGAGAGCATGATTTAGGGCGATGAGAAACCATTCCACCTTAGTCATCTTCCCCTTCAAAGAGATGTCTGGGGACCTTCCTGACTGTCTTTGGAGCAGAAGTGACAAAAACCCAATCAATTAGCCAATATCCACCCACAGAGACGGAAATGGCAGGCAAGGCAGAACCTGACAGGAGATCCATTCTCAGGGGAGGGAAGATGAATCGGAGGTGTGGGGGTGATGGGGGGCAGGGGGATGTCACCCCTGTCCCACAGCCCTGCTCACAGGTCCTGCAGCCTCGGCAAGGGAAGCAGCAGCTGGTGGAGCTGCCCCCGCCAGAGGGAAGATGCTTTGCCAGCAAAACCTGCAAGTCATCCTGCCGCAGCTGCCGGCCTCAGAGACAGACAGGCCCCGGCGGGGCGGGTGCTGGGAGGAGGGGGCCTCTCCAGCCAGGCTTCAGGCAGTCTGAGCCACCCGCTGGCTCTCTCTGCACCACACACTGGCTTCCTGGCTCCGCATCCTCTCTCCATGGCATGGGCTGGTCTCTTCCTCCCTCCTTCCCTCCCTCCCTCCCTCTGTGGACCCCTGGCACCCGAGCAGCCACTTTCCCGCAGTCCCAGGCACCCCGAGAGACTGCGTTTGGTTTGGCCCATGATGAGTCAGGCGATTTTGCTGTTTTAATGGAATTAGTGGCCGACTTCTAAAAATTAGGAAATGTCTCCTGAAAGCTGGAGGCTCTGGTGACACTGGGCCTGAGTGGCCCCTGTCCCTGCCTCTCCCATTTTTGACACCTCATTCATGTGCCTGGCCCTCAGGGGCCACTGAGTTAGCGAGCGCTCATCTGGCACCTGCAGAGGCGGAAGGCAGGGCGGGTGGCACTCTGCCCCTGACCCACCTCCCCGGGGAGTGGGACCTCCTCTGCATGCAGACCCCCACCTGGTGCCATCAAGGCCCTTCCCAGCCTCCCCTTCAGTGACCTGGTTACTCCACAAGGGTTGTGGCCATTTGTGGGCATTGGTTTCAATTTCCTTCCTCTTGCCCCCGGGGTCAGGACTTAATCCCCTTTGGGAACAGATTTTAGGATGTGATTCTCCATCTCCATAACCCAAGGAAGGCTGCGGGGACTCAGGGATTTATCCTGCACTGAAAATGAAGAAAAGACGTCTCAGAGTGGTTTCCCAGCGTGATGCAGCGAGCACGTGTCAGGGAACATCCTGGGGTACACAGCCTCCCCCTGGAGCCCCGTTTACTGCTCGGGCAGTCAGGGGCCTGGTGTGGAGCTGCAGGGGAGTGATCGTGTCACTGACCCACACACACAGGCACACCGGCCCCCAGGGCTGTCTCCTAAGAGGTTCACGTGCAGGTTACTACCCTGCAACCCCCCGGCCAGGATTCCAGTCGGCCGTGTGCTGCTCTGTGTCCACGTTCAGACTCACTCACCACTGACACCGAACTCTGCTGGACAGCTGAGCTGTTCACACTCACCCTCATTTCCAGTTCAAGGCCAACGAGCTGTTCTCTGCAGGATGCGGAGTGGGAAGTGGGCCAGGAAGAGAGAGTACAGACAGTCCATCTTGAGATGATGGCTTGACTTAGGATTTTTCTGCTTTAAGATGCTGCTAAAGCGACACACATTCAGTAGCAACCATGCTTTGAATTTCCGGGCTAGCGATATGCGGTAGGAGACCCTCCCTGGGCAGTGGCCGAGGTCAGGCACACGATCATAAGGGTAAACTGGTGTGTTCATGTGTCAGAGGTGCTGCCCAGCTGTAGGCTAATGTGAGTGCTCTGAGCACGTTTAAGGGAGGCCAGGCTAAGCTATGATGTTTGGTAGAATGGGTGCATTACATGCATTTTCGACTTAGGGTATTTCCAACCTATGATGAGATTTTTGGGATGTAACCAGAGCTTCCAGCTTTCAATCTATAAATGAAGGCGGGGGGAGGGAGGACTGATAGAAAGGCCTGATTTTCCCCCAACTTTCCTTCCACTGTATTCGGAAAGCTGCCCTCAGTGCCCTGTGGCCAGAAGCCAGGCCTTCCAGCTCTGGGTGTGTGCAGAGGTCTCTCAGCTGGCACGGATGACCCCGCGGCATAGTGTCGGAGGGGGTCCTGAAGGCTTTGATCTTAAAGTACAAGTTTGCAAGCCCAAAGGGCGAGGAGTGCATCCGTGCGTGCGTGCGTGCGTGCGTGCGTGCGTGCGTGTGTGTGTGTGTGTGTGTGTGTGTGTGTTGGATGGGGGGTGGGCTCCGCCCTCAGTAGGGCTGAGCGGTTGATTTGTCTCCAAGGAATCTCTCCTCATGTCCTCTGAGAAAGGTAGGACCAGCCGTCCTAAAGCAGGATGCTTCATGGACTAGGCAACTTAGAAAGGGGCTTCAGCTCCGCTTGCATCATTTTCTGGTTACGGAGCTTCAGGTTGCCCAGAATCTCTCTGTCCATGAGGATACTAACTCCTCCCCTTTTATCTCATTGTGACCCCAAATGCGATGGCATTCAGGTTGTGAAGGTGTTTTGCCAACTTTCAAGGGCTTTGCCAGGTAATGAGGTACAAGCTAAAGCCCACACCCTTCATAGTCACCCGGTGCTGCGCTGGCTGGAGGGGGAGGCCGCCGTCTCCTGGAGCTGTCTGTCCAGTTGTACTTCAGGTACTCAGCCGTTGGCCTCTCAGCCCTCGACTTCCTGTGTGGGGCAATCGGAAGCTGTATATACTCCCACAGCATCAAGTGGCCTGGGAGACTGAGATGGGGAACTCATGTTTATGTGAAAACGAACAAACACATATGATTGTGTGCAATGCAGAAGTTCATGAATTTTAATGTTAAAACAGGAGCAAAGAAATGTGCTTGTGCAGGGATGGGGAGTGGAGACTGCTTGGGGCTGTTTGCCTAGAGGACTCGGGACTTCCACATTGTCCCCTGAACCAGCCGTCGCCAACCTTTCGAACCTCATGGACCACCAGTGGTCCACAGACCACGGGTTGGCGACCGCTGCTCTGAACTGTTCTCAGGGTGGGGAAGGCACTGTGTGGGGAGCAGCAATGTTGAGGAGAGAGGCCTGGCCCTGAAACGGCCCCACAGAGGGACAGCTTCCTTACTTGGGTAGAGGGGAGCACACGCAAACATATGAGAGGAAACAGCTCACGTATAGCCAGAGTGATGGAGATGTTCGGGGATGCTGGACATCCGGAGGAGGAGGAGGAGAGGGAAGAGGTGAGATTTCAGGGGCCCAGGCACATAAACTCAGAGAATCAGACTGGGCCAAGGGTTTGGAGAGAGAGGATGTGGCAACTGGGACTGGGTCCCGTGGTGAGGAATCTGGGGTGAATATAACAGGTCTTAGAAACCCCAGAAATCAGTGGAGCAGTCAAGTGACCTGGTTAAAGCGTTGCTTTACAGTTCTTGATTTCATGTTAGAGACAGATTTCTAGTTTTTCCTTTTGCCTGGAGAGTTGTTCAGACACGGGGGTCCTTTAAGGTGTTTCTCCTCCCAGAAGACAAGAGAAATGCAGGGGTGGGCCAAAGTAGACTTATAATTGTGAGTCCGTGAAACACGCAGTTTATTCTTGTATTATTAACTATTGTGTTATTTACCCCTGTGTTCTCTAAACTCAAACACAGCCAACCTTTTACCACCATCTTCTCTGGCTTCCCAGAATGGTCAAGGGCTTTGCCTCATGTTCCCAGCAAAATTCGAGCTGATGTGGAACAGCAAGAGTCACAGGTCATTGGGGTGGATTGGCCCCAGCAGGTCCTCCAGAAAGTTGGACGCCAAGGTCGTCACTTCACTTAATGCATGAACTCTCCACGGGAGCCCTCAGCACACAGAGCGAAGGGCTGAACAGATAGGAATAGCGAGAACCCCGTTCCTCACTGCCTGTGGGCGTGATCTGGCCTCTTAGGCCCCCTAGACCAGGAAGGCTTCACACTGGATTTTGGTCTTGCTGAAGAATAATATCCATCACACGCCTGTGCACATGTGTGGCTTTCCACCCAGAATGGAACCCGAGATAGAATCTGAGGCTGCAGGATTCCCGGAAGGGAAGAGAAAGGGCTTCCTCTCTAGGGGGCCCAGAACGGTCTGCCAAGACCTCCCCCTCCTCCCTCCCCAGCCCAGGGTTAGACCCGAGTGGGGTGCTTGGTGTGTAGACCCGTCTCCTCCAACTGCACTGCACACACACATCAGGTGGCGGCATCTTGATAAAATGCAGATGCGGATTCAGTGGGCGACGTGGGGCCAGGCGTTCTGCGTCACACAAGCGCCCAGGTGATGCCCGTGTGCGTTTAGACAGCACCATCCATCTCTACTTTCCTAAAGGGAAGATGCCATCCTCTGGAGTGGACAAACCTGCCTGCCCACTGTGCCCAGGAGCTCTCCTTCAGTCCTCTGAGGGATTCAGGGAACTTCAGCACCATCTCCACTCATAAATAAATAAAAAGGTCCAGTCGTGCTATGCACCTTTATAGAACACCCACCGTATTGCAGGCCCTGAGGTTGTAGGGATCCAGAAATGACCGTGATCTGTAGTTGCCCACAGGCTGGGCAGGGCAGACAGCTCGGACTACGTAAATGAGGACGATAACAAGGTCAGGAGAGAGGAGTGAATGCAACGGGCAGAGCAAAGAAACAGCTCTCTTCTTTTTCCTAGACCCTTCTTGGTGATGGGAAGGAGACTATTTTGTCAAGATTGCTCATCAGTTAGATAGGAGAAAAGGTCTGAGCTGCAGAGCAGGGGAGGGACGTGGTGGGGGGGGGGGGGGGAAGGGGGCACCACGTGCTGAGCTTCCTGGCCATCACGGCTCCTTCCACCTCTGGGGCACGAGTTGAGCGCTGGATGGCCACGTCCACTGGGACCCCTGCTCTCCTCTGGGCTCCCAGTGCTCCCTCTCTCAGCCCCTCTTTGGGGTGCAGCTTCCTCCACCTGAGACTGAGGTGGGGGAACTGGCCTGCCTTGCCCTCTCATTGCTGGTATAAACCCCCATGTGGGCGGAGGTGCCCAGCTCTGCCTCCACCCTTGAGGCCCGGTTCCGCACTTCGGGGCTTTCTTGTTCTCTGCCCTGTCGTTGTGACTCTTCTGTTACCTTCGGCCCTACTTCTATCCATCACGGAGCACATTTCCTTCTCCATTCTACTTCCGAAGCAGCCCCAAGCGTGAGGCGGTTGCTTCTTCCAGGACCTTCATGAACGATTGGTGGACTGCGAAGAGTCCTGTCCAACCCTGTGTCCTCCCTCACCGGCTCCGCACGCTCTTCCTCCTGTCCCCTCCTCCTGAGAGCGCTGCCGTTCCCTCTCCCGCTGTCACTCCATCCCTCACTCCCACAGGCAGCTCCCAGACCGCCCGGGGTCTCCGGTTAAACCAGAGAGTTGCTTCCTTAGGAGAGAGTTGTGGCTCTAAGTACATCTCTCCTCCGCCCACCACACACACGTGTGTGCTCAGAGCTCAGAGAGGGTCTTCAGAGGGCATCTCCCCAGATCTGTCACTTTCTGACCGAGGCCCAGAGCCCAGGCAGCTGGGGTGACTTGCCCGCATCTCCCAGCTCTGGTCCCAGTTAGGACTGGAAGGCACAGGCCTCTGCACTGCGTGTGCACGTGTCGGCGTGTGTGGCACCAAGACCAGGAACCCGGCCTCTGTCCCCCAGCGTGGCGTGGACCCCGAGGCAAGGCAAGGTGAGGCGAGCCGACGTGCTGACCTGCGCGGTCTCCTCCCGGCCCTCGGGCCCTGCGGTAAAGCACATGTGCTCGGGCCATAAATATCTCATCGTGTGTTCCTGCCAGCCCCCGCTAATAGGGCTAATGCTTCCTGAGGAGCAGCCCAGAGCTGCATTAGTCGCAGATGTTTGATTGATTTAGAAGAAAGAGCCTGACCACCAAGCTCTCTCTATGGTTTCTCTTCCTGCCACTTTGCTCGCAGGGTTATCTCTGAAATGCAATTAAGGGGCTTAAAAAGTACATTTTCAGGAAGATGCAGAATTGATGAGGGGAGCTGGCCCCTGTGGGTGCCTCTAGATTGTTCCAGTTCCAGGGAAGGGAGCTGGACTCTGCCCGGAGTTGCATCCACACCCACCAGGCTTGGGTTTCCAGAGCAGAGCCTGCCCCCAGGAGCCCAGGCGGGTTGGTGGGAGGGGCTGCCTTCCAGAGGGGCTGCAGCTGCTTCTGCTGCTTCCGCTGCTTCCCTGCTCCTGTGCTCCCCTGCTCCTGTGCTCCCCTGGTCCTGTGCTCCCCTGGTCCTGTGCTCCCCTGCTCCTGTGCTCCCCTGGTCCTGTGCTCCCCTGCTCCTGTGCTCCCCTGGTCCTGTGCTCCCCTGCTCCTGTGCCCCCCTGGTCCTGTGCTCCCCTGCTCCTGTGCCCCCCTGGCCCTGTGCTCCCCTGGTCCTGTGCTCCCCTGGCCCTGTGCTCCCCTGCTCCTGTGCTCCCCTGGCCCTGTGCTCCCCTGGTCCTGTGCTCCCCTGCTCCTGTGCTCCCCTGGCCCTGTGCTCCCCTGGTCCTGTGCTCCCCTGCTCCTGTGCCCCCCTGGTCCTGTGCTCCCCTGCCCCTGTGCTCCCCTGCCCCTGTGCTCCCCTGGTCCTGTGCTTCCCTGCTCCTGTGCTCCCCTGGTCCTGTGCTCCCCTGGTCCTGTGCTCCCCTGCTCCTGTGCTCCCCTGCCCCTGTGCTCCCCTGCCCCTGTGCTCCCCTGGTCCTGTGCTCCCCTGCTCCTGTGCTCCCCTGCCCCTGTGCTCCCCTGCCCCTGTGCTCCCCTGGTCCTGTGCTCCCCTGGTCCTGTGCTCCCCTGCTCCTGTGCTCCCCTGCCCCTGTGCTCCCCTGCCCCTGTGCTCCCCTGCCCCTGTGCTCCCCTGGTCCTGTGCTCCCCTGCTCCTGTGCTTTGAAGGCGCGTCCCTGAGTCCTCTGGGAGGAGCTGAGGCTGCCAGCCCAGAAGCTCCTTATGTGCCTCCCTGAGGGGTCGGCTCATCCAGGAACCACCCTGGTGGGCTTGGGGCTCTTCCTCGATGGTGTTATCTTAAGAGCTTTCCTGAATGTGCCCCGGGGCTAGTGCCATGGCCCGAGCACCTCTCAGGCATGGAGGGTCCACTCTGAGGGCCCTGCAAACCAGCGAGTGAGCCCCCATGGGAGCCCTTCTGCAGGTGGCTCCTCGTTAGCAAGCCCTGATGGCTGCTCGGTGCTGTGCAGGCTGTGCAGGTGCAGAGGCCGACTCCCCGAGTCTCAGGCTAGTGGGGGAGGCTGGCAGCCCACAGCACAGCCTGGAGCGGGGAGCAGGCTGGCAGGACGGGCCAGGCAGTGGTCAGGTGCCCAGACTGCAGACACATTAGAGCTGCAGTCTGGAAACATTTGCACAATTGGGAGGCAGAGTCTGAGGTGGTGAGCATGCGGGTTGGAGAATGCCCACAGGACAGCGCAGGTCACAGGAGTGTCGCCGAAGGGCGTCTGCTTTGCCCAGCGGGATGCCAAATTGGGGGCCATTGCAGACTTGCCTGACCCCTCCTCATCCTGCTTCTCTGCCCCCCACCGTGACACCCTCCAGTGTTAAACGAACAGTCTGAAATGTCAGGTGTAAAGGGACACCACGTTCTTAGCCTGCACAAGGTGTAAACTCTCCCTAATGCGTCCTGGCGGCACAGACAGAAGGGAGAGATGCCTCCTGCCAAGGTGGCTGGGGAAGGTTTACCCCAGATGTACTGTTCCAGCCGGGCTGGGAAGAACGGGCCGGGTGTTGGCAGATGGAAGTGAAGAGAAGGGGTCGTTCTGCTGAAGGCACACGGGGAGCAGTGAGAATCTTCGAGGGGGTATAGGAAACAGCAGATACCTACTGAAGCCAATAGTGAGTGAGCTGGACCAGTGGCTACAGAACTATGGGGGTGGATTTCAATGTCTTGCTAAGAAGTTTGGGATCTAGGTGATGGTGAGCCGTAGCTGGCTGTGGTGCAAGGGGACAGGCAGAGACAGAAGTGAGTTTCTTGAAGATGAATCCCACTGGGCATGAGGACAGAATGTGGTGTTTTCGTGATAATCAGATGTTTCTTAGATGGGGCCGGAGGGGAAAATTTATCTCAAACTAAAGAACGTGCAGCTTTGACGTTCAACTGGACAAGTCCCTTGGCCACCTCACCTGCCTCATACACATTCTCCACAGTGTCTATTTCTCTACTCTTCCAGAAACTTCCAGGCAATTACTGCCTTCCCTGGTCACCAACCCTGCTTCTTGAGGCACTCCTGGTACTCGGTCACCCCTGTCAGCTGCCATCTGCGGAACTTTCAGCATCTCCCCGCACTCACCCAAGACTTTGGCAGCCTTGTTAACTCTTACTTCCTTCTACTGGTAACTCAGTCACCTCGTCCTAAGGGTCTCATTCCCTGAGATGAGCTGTGTGACATCATGGAGAAGATTTCATATCTGATTCATGCTTACCCCTGCAGTAGACTGAACCATGTGTGGCTCAGATCCCCATCAAACCTCAAGTGTCCAGCCCAGTATTGTGGGCACTGAGTCAATACCCTGAGCGAGGGCTGCAGAGGAGAGTAATGTAACCTGGTAACATTGGGATGGGTCAGTTTATCGAGCATAAAATGAGTGGCTCTGAATGAGAGGAAGGGGCAGACATCAGAATCTCCTTGGGAGGATTTCCAAAGTAGGCATTGCCAGCTGCCTTATTTCCATCCCCCAAATTCCTTCTTTGTATGAATTTTTTTATTCCTTTCTTTCATGGGAAGAACTATATGAATTTCAGGTCCACTGGATTGGCAATAAAGAGTCCTTGGAAGGCCAAGGTCAAAGCCATGACAACTTCCTGGGTTCGATTCCTAGCTTTGCCACTTACCAGGCCTCTTTGCACCTCAGTTTTCTACTCTGTTCATTAGGGATCGAAACACCTGTTCCTTAGGGTTGATCGGAGGGAACTGCTGGGCACCTGATGGTGCTCGGGGGCAGTCGTGTGGCACTGCCCTGCCCTTCCTGACCCAAACTCAGCAGTAGGAAAGTTGCTTGTCTCCATGCCCTTTTCCCAGACTTTCATCCTCTTCATTATTCATTGAACAAGGCTGTTACAGACTAACCTGGGAAGCTTTATTTCAACGTCCCTGTCTTGCCTTCCTGGGTCTTGCTTTGGTCTGTCTGCCATTCTGCAGGGATTCCAGAGAGAAAGTTGCAAAGATGAAGTTGATTTATAGTCAGAGATTTTTGCTAACCATAACAATTGGGTTTCAGTGGAATGATTTATGAACGTGCATTTACAGCTGAAGTTGTAGATCTGTTTTTAGAAATTATTAGCAGGCATTAAACAAAAACTGGCTTTATTAATAATTCACCAGAAAAAAAAAACACAAGATATGGTGCAATATCCCGCAATAGTAATGTGTAATGCCGGAATAAGTATCCCATTTATTTGTGTGTGTTTTCTCTCCTTTCTTTGACATAATAAAGACTCAAATCCTCTGTAAACTGAAAGGAAGGTGATCTAAGAGGGCATATTTATCAGCTGAGCAGAGCCCGAGTCTGCCTCTGGAGTCAGAAACAGGACAAATTCCGGGTGCCAGCACTTAGAAATAAAGTGGGCTCCTCTGAGGCAAAAATAGGGCACGGGGTTGTGTTGCAGATGCAGCGTGAGCCTCTGCTCTTTGGGCCTCGCTTTGCATTAGCTTCAAGGCCTCATTCATTCAGGGAAGTAGCAGACCCCGCTGGCCCCACCCACACCCCTCGGGCCCACCCTGGAGATCACTGCAGACATTCCTGTACACACTGCTGGCTTTCTGGGTCGCCCTGCCTGAGGCTTTCTCCAGCGATGGTGCCAAAGTGCCAGGACCTGAAAGCTCCCTCCGAGTGGCAGTGCTCACCCAACAAGGAAAAGATTGGGTGGACTAGTCCCCAACTCCCTGGCCCACTGTGGATGCATCTGGGTGGTGCCTCATATACACACGCTCAGACACCTCCCTGGAAGCCACGTGTGCATGAACACATTCTGCTTGGGTTTTCTTTTCTTGCCTTTGCTTTCCCACTTACCCTGTTTCCTGGAATCACACCCCAGATCAACTGGCTGCACCCAGGTCCCACTCTAAGGGTTTGCTGGACAATGGGGAGGTGAGGCAGGAGAGAGGAAGTCTAATGACGATGAGCTAAGGAGCAGGTTGTCTCGAGGAGCACCGAGGGCTCCATCCCACTGGCGATCCTCTGAGGAGGAGGGGGAGGCTGGAGCCTTTATCTCCCAACTCCCACCCCTAACTGGTGGAGGGTGGACCCTAAGTAAACCTCCCTCCACCCCCCACCCCATTGCTCTGACCAAGCTCCCTAGGCCAGAAAAGGCCCTAGGCCAAGAAGAAAGACAGTTCCAGGGGTGGGAAGTGTCAGCTTGCTGGGCACTGTCACTGCTGAGAATTCAGGGGCAGAGTAGAGGGAGCAAGACATTGACAACATCTGCAAAGGGTGCCCTTCCCTGGTCCAATCCATGTGGCCACAGGTCGGGGGAGGAAAGCAGGACAGGAACGGGTTAGGGCTGTATCCTTGCAGGTGCAGGGCAGGGGCAGGGGCAGGTGTGGGTGTAGCTGGAACCTTGATCACTAGCCCTAGGCAGAAATCGCCAGGACAGGAAGGTAATTCTTTCTCATCCTCAGGGGCTCTGGTGCAATGGAGGTTTTCCCAAATGAGGGCAGAGGAGCTGTATTCATGCCATTGGTCAAGGGTTGCCCCTGAGCAAATGTAAGTCTCCAGGCACTTCCTGTTCCCCCGTGCACATAGGCAACCATGGCTCCAGAAACCCAAGGGCAGCCTTCCTTAGCAATGCTGGCTGTTGGGAGTGAAAGCACATGGTAGTGGGGGTGTGGGGAACCAGCATGAGGACAATGGCAAGTCACCCAACATGTATAGGAGGAGCCCCAACAGCATTGGCTACCTCATGAAAATCTCATTTGGAAGAATCCAATCTTGAAAACAGTGAGCTCGAGGGACCAAATTCCCTAAATCAGTTACAGAAAGTTGTCACAGGGCAGGATATACTAGTAACTATAGTTATTAGTGACTAGTTTCCTTGGGGCCAATCTTAGCCATTAGAGACAGTGTCCACCTTGAGAAGTACTAATGGCTTCCTGCCAGTTGATCCAACAACAAGTAGACCCCTGAAGCCCAGAATAGATGTGAATGCCTAGAAATTCGAGCCCAAAACCTGAAGGCCATTGCCAACTGAAGGGGATTAAAGATAAGACAGACTACGAGGAATGTTCTAAGCCTGTCCTTGTTACAAGAATGAGGCAAAACCCTCAAGCAATATTTTTAGGAAAGAGAAGGAGAGTGGTGTAAGAATCTCCCTCCAATTCCCAGCTGCTACCCCAGACTCCATGAGGGTTAGGATACGAATGGCCCAGTGCCCTCAAGGGTGACCATCTCCACTGTATTTCTGCACAGAGCCTGGGAAGGTCTTCTGCCATCTCGAGACCAGAGAATTTCTGATTTCCTATCAGGGAATGTAATGGCTTTCTTGGCAGGCAAACAGACAGGACTGGGTCCTCCTTAATTTTATGTTTTTACAGGTTAATCACTCTAGTCTGACTCATATGTTCTAAAAGCCTGCTGCCTGATCCAAATCATCAATAAATATCCTCCGTCTGTCCTTGGGAGAGACCTAGTAATGAACTCAGCATTTTTAGTTCAATGCCACAAGCATTTATTGAGCACCTACTATGTGCCTAGCATTGTGATAGATCTTGGGGGCAAGATTTAGACACTACCTTTAAGAAATTTTTTTTTTTTTTTAAGTCTAGTGGAAAACAACAACAAAAACTCAGTGGCCAGTTAATGCCACGCCTCACATTGTATAGGAATTACTTGGCCAAGACTGAGTTTGGAGTGAGTCAGAGGTTTTATATCTATCTATCTGTCTGTCTTTCTGTCTGTCTATTTTAGGCTGATGAGCCACAGTCTCAGTGAGATCGTGGACCTTTGCAAGGCTGTAAACCGAGAATTCAAGTGGAGCCCTTAAGTCAGAGAGAAGGCAAGGGGAAGTATATTGAGCTGAAAGAACAAGAATTCATCTTGAGAAACTTGTGTGCATGAGATCAGATGCAATTTGAGGAATTAACTGACAGATACACACCACAATGTTATTAGTGGTTTTCTCCAGGGGATGGGATTCCAGTTGAGTTTAATTTGTTTCTTCTTTTTCTTTCTGCCTTTTCTTTAGTCCCTCTTTCCCTCCCTCCTTCACTCTTTCTTTTTTCTTTTGCTTTGTTAGCATCTGATACATTTTCTACAAATGCCTTATTTACTTTTGAGAATAAAAAGGCCTTATTTTAAAAAGTAAAGTCCACTAAGAATCTAAGGCACATTGCATCTGAGGCTGAAGGTCAGGCCAAAACAGTGTCAAAGATCAGCTAACTCTACAGCGGGTCCCCCATTTCTCCCCATCTCTCCCCCACTCTCCCAGTGCTTGGCTATCTTCAGATTGCTGGCATCAGTGTCTGCTTAAACAAATCTAATTTTAAAATGTCTAACTATAGTTTATGGACCGAGATGCATATTCTTACCATATTTCCCTCCTCGGAGAGTCACAAAACACTTCTCTTGAGAATGATAATTGGGAAACCAAGAGGTCACCTGCTCAGTTATTGACCTGACCTTTTTTTTTTTTTTAAAGAGACATTTCCCCTCAATGAAGTGTCGGTGGCCCACATAAGGCAGCTGCAGCCTTAGTGAATATTACATTCCATCTCACAGAGTAGCATCCAAGACGTAGGGTAAGGGCATCAGCCACTATTATTCTGTGTAGCAGAAACATCCCCCAAAGAAAGAAGTGAAAACAAAATGATTTATGTTCATTTAAACACAAAATATAAATAACAATCTGACTACTCCCAGGAATTCATTCAAGCAGAGCAACAGGGAAGCATAGATTTGTGTTTGCTGTTGTCTGCTTGTCACCTGAGAGTTTGGAATCTGTGCCCTGGGCTAGTGCTGTTCAAATTTTAGGTCACAACACATTAGCTATAAAATCCATTTAGTGGATTGAGATGACCAGTTTTTACAATTTTTACAAAATATCAGAGTGTGTTCCACATAGTAAGGGAGAGAATTGCTTCAGGGGAGTCATGTATGTGTGTGTATGTGTGCATGAGGGCATGTAACTGTATTTCTCATGTGCATTGTGGTTAAAAAAATTGGAAATCACTGTCCTAGACAGTCATTTGGTGCACAAGTTTTTTTAAATTGCTTATATAAATAAAATATCAAAATCATGGTCCCCCTTGGGAGAGGAGTCCTGAGGTCACCCCAGGGAATACTGATATCTTTTCCTGAACTCAGTCCCATTCAGTTTCTTCATCCATGTCCCTGGATGTGGGCTTCTCTGGCAGGGTTTGCAGCCCTGGCATCGGCAGGGCAATCCCCTTCAATGCCACTCAGCCCACACACTCTGCAGGTTGGGGTGGGAGCCAGGGAGCCCGTGGCCGGGCCAACCCCAGAGTCTGCAGAACTGGGCAGTCCTTCTTTGGAGGAGTGCCTCCGCTGCCTTGAAGGGGAACGTGTCGCCTCCCAGGTCAGGAAGGAAGCCTTTCTCCTCCTCAAGCCTCGGTCTTCCCACTTTCAGGAAATGCCATCTCCACTGGAGACCTAGGGGTCGGCTCCTTTGCCTTTTGCTTCCCACCGACAGCCCATTGCTGAACCTTGGCCACTCTTCCAAACTAGAACCCTAGTCTGTCCATTCCTTTCCTTCTCACCTTGGGCAAAGCCACCATCGTTTCTTGCCTGGATGACCAAAGTCTCCTGTAACTGCACCCCCACTTCTTTAGCTCCTCTCCAGCCCAATTGCACTCCATGAACTAAGAGGAATTCTTTTAAAGGAAATACAAATCATACTGCTTTCTTGTTTAAAACCCTCCAGTGGCGTCCTGGCACACTCAGGATAACCTTCAGACCCCAGTGTCGCTCTTCCGGCCCTGCAGTCTCCCCACCTGAGTTTGCCTCCTCCTCCTCCTCCTTCTCCTCCTCCTCCTCCTCCTCCTCCTCCTCCTCCTCCTCCTCCTCCTCCTCCTCCTCCTCCTCCCCAGGCTCACACGCCTGACCTGCGTGGTCCCTCAAACCAGGGGTCCTCAAACTTTTTAAACAGGGGGCCAGTTCACTGTTCCTCAGACCATTGGAGGGCCGGACTATAGTTTAAAAACAAAACTATGAACAAATTCCTATGCGCACTGCGGGCCCGGGACGAGTCGGCTGCTAAGCAGGACAGGCAGCGGCCCCCGGCGGGCCGGATAAATGTCCTCGGACGCCTGCCTCAAACCAACAAGCTCCCGGGCTTCACAAATGTGTGGAAACCCCTTTCCAGCTCTCCCTGCTAAGTTCTTCTCATTCCTCAGACCTGGAGGGATTTCTCTGACCCTGGGCCCACCCCATCTAATTGGGGCCCCTTGCTTCTCTCTCTGTTTCTTTCTTCCTTAACAAAGTATAGGCCACACTGTACTCACATATGTGTTTCAACGGATTCACTTAGTATTGGCTCCCCTTCTAGTCTGTCTCCTCCAGAAAAACCAGCAATGTCTGCTCATAATAGATCAATAAATATCTGCTGAGTGACTAAATTAATGGGATAGTGGTGTCATCTCCTTTCACCAAAGGCAGATTTTACCATTGAGACACCCCAACAATTTCCTCTTCTGGTCTTAGGGTCCCAGCCCCTTTAGCCTGCCGTTCCTCGTTTGGAACCCTTTAGAACTCTCCCAACCCGCTGGAGCTCCCCTCCACCGTCACCAGTCTCTTTCTAGCTGAGAAGCCCAGCCTTGTGTCTTCTGTTCTAAAAAAACTTCTGGCCAATATTAAGGGTGATGGGAAGACAGCCCGATGATTCTGACAGGGAGCCTCCTTCTCAGCTTCTACCACAGGGAATTCTAATCTCACAGTAATGCTGGAACTGGCAGATAATGCGATTCTACTTAAAATCACGGCTCACCTTGCCTTGACAGTGCTTGTTCTGATTATAGGAGGCTTCCTTCCTTCCTTCTCTCCTTCCTCCCTTCTTCCCTTCCTTCCTTCCTCCCTCCCTCCCTCCGTTCCTTCCTTCCTTCCTTCCTCCCTTCTTCCCTTCCTCCCTCCCTCCCTCCCTCCCTTCCTTCCTCCCTCCCTCCGTTCCTTCCTTCCTTCCTTCCTTCTCTTCTTCCTTCCTTCCTTCCTCCCTTCTTCCCTTCCTCCCTCCCTCCCTCCCTTCCTTCCTTCCTCCCTTCCTTCCTCCCTTCCTTCCTCCCTCCCTCCCTCCCTCCCTTCCTTCCTCCCTTCCTTCCTCCCTTCCTTCCTCCCTCCCTCCCTCCCTTCCTTCCTTCCTTCCTTCCTTCCTTCCTTCCTTCCTTCCTTCCTTTCTCCCTTCCTCCGTCCCTTCCTTCCTTCCTTCCTTCCTTCCTTCCTTCCTTCCTTCCTTCCTTCCTCTTCTTTTTTTTAATTCCTCCCTCCCTTCCCCTCTCTTCCTGTCTTGTTTCTCTTGTCTGGTCTTCCCTCCTTTCTTCTCTTTCTCTCATTCATTCATTCACTCTTTCTTTCTTTCATTTATTCACTGATTCACTCTTTCTGTTTTGTTTTCAACCCCAAATGTAGTACTTGGTTTCCTGTCCTGAGATTGGGACTAGAGGGAGATGGTCAATGTATTTAGAGTGAGAATCCAAATCTGTTCCTCACAGAGGCTTTGACTTTGCCAACAACGAGAGTGATTGAGTTCTTTGTGACCCTGTTTGGACCCCTGCCTCCTTGGAGAGTCTGCCCTGTATTCACAACCAATGCCCTCTGGAGAAGTGAGGGCCTGTGAACCAGGCAACAAAGACCCGAGCCTCTGGTGGGGGGCCCTGGGCAGTTACATCAAAGTGGAGGATCAGACGATGAAATCAATGAAGTGCGAAGTGCTGTTACTCACTCTCAGGCTCCATTTAGCACCTCAGCCCTGGGTTTCAGCAAAGAAAATCTTCTGGAATCGATACCACTATCATTTCACGAAATTGCAGCATTGTGTACTGAAAATGAGCCATAAATCAGCGCCAGGCCTCACTTGCTGGAGGACACAGCTTCACCACGAGCATGCCGGCAACCTGGAGCTGGTGTCGGGAACTCAGCGGGCCCAGCCATGTGGTTTTTACACTAGCAGGATTGACAAGTCTTGGGCAACTTTAAAAACCAAAAGAGTAAATAATATTTCAAAGACAGGCAGTTATGAGCTCATTCCTCCTCACTCTGGCCCTTGCTGCAGATCCCCGTCTTGGATATGGACAGAGGGAAGAAGCACTCATACTGGCCTCCAAGAATCTTCCATGAGTCATCCTCAGAGATCAGGGGCCCAGAGGTGGAGAGGAGTGTCCACTTCACTGATGGCTTCCTCCTGAGCCACCCCACAAAGCTGCTGGCCTCCTCCCCAAATATGGGGCTGCCCCACATACGCCAGTGTGTTTGAGCATCCTCCTTGCCTCCGAAGTCTGGGCCCACACTGAGGATCAGTAGGTGAGTTGAGATGGAGATGGAACGTTTTCCATCTTGATGCCCTACCGAGATCCATGGAAGTAATGACAAGAATTCGCTTCTAGTCCCTCTCCCTTTCTGCCTCTCTGAAGCCAGGGACAAGGCATTTAATCTCCCAGAGTCTCGCTTTCCTCCTCCTTACAAAAGGGGTATCCCAGGAGTGCCCACTCCAAGGGCTTCTGTGAGAACCAAAGAAGATATTTACAGGAACATACTTTGTAAACCATAACCAGTGGATCTCAAAGTATGTTCTGTGGACCCCAGGGGTCTCTGACACTCTTTCCAGGGGTCTTAGCACTCGAAGCGATTTTTGTAATAGCACTAAGACTTCATAGCCTTTCCCCTGGGTTGGCATTTACACTGATGGGGCAGAAGCAGTGGCACCTGGGCATGAACCCAGGTGGCAGTGGCCACTGTACTCCTCACCTCCTTGAACGTGAAGAGAAAAAACAACTGCCAATTGCAATTAAGAATGTCTTTGATGAGCCAGTACAAAATAGTAAGTTCATTGAATTGCAGTCCTCGTGTCCACGCCTTTTTAATATTCTCTGTGATGAGATGGGAATGACAGAAAGCACTTACCCAGCATGTCCCAGTGCAGTGTTCATCTCGACAGAAAGTGAGTGTGCCGTTGTCTGAGTCAACCAGCTACTTTGTCCATGGAACACCATTGCTGCTTGAATGAGCAACTCACAGGCGAAGGTATTGGCAGACATTTCCTCAAAAATAATGCAGTGAGCCTGTCACTTCCAGGAAATAACTGGTAATATTGGTCACAGCCAATGATAACATTGGAACTTTGGTGCAAAAATTAGAATTTCGGAAAATTTGTATTTGCCTTTCTGAGCTTGACTGTGTCCCGATCCCTAAACGCTCTCTCGTGAGGTTGGTGAGAGCATCCACTTGCGTGGCTTTTTGAGATTCCGTAATGAAATATCCCAGTGTTTGAGCTGCAGTGAGTGCTGTGAACCGAAAATTTTCAAGTAACCAACTCAGGACCAATGCATGATGCTACGAAACCAAGCCTGGTAGACGATCCATTCAAAGCAGAAGGTTTTAATATAACGGTGTAAGATTTCACAACCGTTCGTCCAGTGTTGGCGTAGCATTGAGGAATAGCCAAATTTTCCGAAAAGGCTACTTTAATACTCCTCCCTTTTCCAACTTCCTATCTACTTCAAGCAACACAGCATTTTGCAACAGAGTAGATGCAGAAGCAGACGTGAGCATCCAGCCGCCTTCTATTAAGCCAGACTTTAAAGAGCTTTGCCAAAACATTAAAAAAAAAATGCCACTCTTCTCACTACATTTCTTTGTTTTCAAAAATATAGTCTCTTATAAAAATATTATTTTATATTACTACGGAATGATTTTATTATTACTATTATAAAATAAGCTACAAAAATAACTTTTAAAAAAAATTCTCAGTTTTAAATCCCAATAGGGTCAATATTAATAAAATAACCCATATCAAAAATGCCCTCGAGGGCCTGAAGAAATTTTGAGAGCAAAGTTTCTGACACAGAAAGTTTGACAACTACTGCCACGGAGCACAGTAAATTTTAGGTATTTTTAAAAAATCTATTTCTCCACGAATTCACAGACAGGATGTCTAATGGAGAGCTCAGACTGGAGCTCCCACTCTCGGGGAAAGAGGGCTGTCAGCCAGCTTTCATTTTCCAGAGCAAGGCTCATGAACTTTCCCTGAGATTTGAGGGTTCCAGGAAAGTCCCCAAGTCTTTCTTACAAGCCTTTGTGATGCTAGATAATGTATTAGTCAAGACATATTCCTCAGATTTACTTAAAAGTTGTTCTCAGTGTCATGAGTCGGCAGAACCATTCAGTTGTGTAGCAGGTCCATGTCCACAGCCACCACCATGGACACAGACTAGAGTCCATCTTCAAAACACAAGTCAATGTGGGTGTGGCTGTTCCATCCACATCTTTATTATATTGTGTGCCCTGCCCCTCCCCACCCCCTTTTCTGGTAACTTCCCCCACTTCCACCCTTTGCCCCATGTGCATGGTCACTCTGGGAACAACCCTCCCCTCCGCTATGTGGAACTCAGCGAGTCAACTCAGCCTCATTCAAGTTGCCTAAAGATGCCGCACATACTATTGGTCTTGTCTTCTGCCACGTGAACTAAGGAGGAGCAAAGAGAGCCAGTTCGAACCCAAAGACGGGACTGAAGAAGATGTGCAGAGAGAAGCTGAGTCATGAGATAGAAGGAGTAGTGTCCGGCATCTGAACCCAGGCTGCAGTTTGTTCTTGGGCCCAGCCACATCCCAGTGCATCACCCACCTCCCACCCACCACTGCCAAGCCCTGGCTTTTGTTGCTCCTGTGCTTGAGTAAGGCTGAGTTGCTAATCAGGACCAGAGAGGACTCTCTTAGTAGCTTCAGCATAGCACATGCTCAGGATGGATTTTATTCAGAAGGTTGTTATAGTTATACTAGATGCCTGATGCACAAAGATTCATGCAAGAATGAGCCTTCCTTTCCCTGGCTGCCGGCACTGCCTTCACTCCAGCTGGAGCCACCTTTCCGCCTTCCCACACTGCCCAGAGGCCCAGAGCGGCTGGGGCAGTGTGGAACGCCTGCGTCGTCGCCATAGCGACAACACAGGCGTCCCGCCCTGCCCCCAGCCACTTGGTGCCTGTGTATGCAAATTAACCCGCCATCTTTGCTGGGTTAATTTGCATACTCACTCCTGATTGGCTGGTGGACGTTGTGACGGTATGGTCAATTTGCATCTTTCTCTTTTATTAGTGTAGATATTACTGGAAAATAAGACACTCTGAAGTTTAGTGTCTTAAAACAGGGACAGTCATTTATTTTGCACAGGAATCTTCATTCTAGGCAGGCCTCGGAGGCAATGTCCTATCTGCTCATTGGCAGCCACTGGGAAAGCTTGACTGTGGTGAAAAGACCCACTTCCGAGATGACTCAGTGCCAGGCCTGCTGTCAGCCAGGGGCCTTCACTTCTCTCCACGTGTGTCTCTCTACTGGTCACTTGGGTTCCAAACTGCATGGTGTCTGGATCCCAAGAGATGATTTGAGACACTGAATGCTGCTGTTCTTTAAGACATGAGCCTGAAAATTCGGGCAGTGTCACTTCCACTCTATTTTATTGTCTAAGCAGCGGTCAAAGGGCCCCGTCAGGTTCAAGGGGAAGGGACGTAAACCTCCTCTCCTGCTGGGGGAAGTGGCAAATAATTTACAGCCAGCTTCTATCCCCCAGCTCCCTACTGATAAACAGCTTCTATCCCCCAGCTCCCTACTGATAAACATTGAGATTGTCCCCAACTTTTCTTCCCTAAAATCACAATTTTAGGGAACACTCCTAAATGAAATCTGTGAAATGGTGAGTTTAATGGTATTGACAAATGAAATTTTATTGGCGGATGGAGAGACTTGGCGTCATATTTGCAGCTGTCCCTTTCTCCTTCCCTTCCTTTCACTCTCCAGCTCCTTTTACAACCTCAGTATTCCTCCTCTTTCCCCACTGTGTTCCCCCCTTATTTTGAAACTTTAACAACAGATGATAGGAACAAGAAAAGGAGGAAGAGGCGAAAGAAGGAAAAGAATAGGAGTTAAAAGAGGGAGTCAGAACTGTAAGAGGTGGGAGTGGAGGAAAGGGAGATGGAGGAAGGAAAAGGCCTGGGCAATACTGACCAAAGGTAGAAATGTCTCTTCCCACGATGCAGCAGCCCTCTCCTGGGAACAGGGGATCCCCTCACAGTGTAGGTATATGAGGAATTTATAGGGAAATTGTGATTTTAGGGAAGAAAAGTTGGGGACAATCTCAATGTTTATCAGTAGGGAGCTGGTTCAGTAACACACCCATGATCCTCATTATTTGAAGACCCTGTATTTTAGAATGTGCCTACTTGCTAAAATTATTTGTAACCCCCAAATCAATACTCAGAGCAGTTTTGTGGTCATTTGTGGACTTGTCCAGAGCTGTGAAAAATCTGAGTTGCCTGCTGTGCACTTTGTACCTATAGGAAATCCTTCTGGAAAGTCATAATCCCGGGAGGGTGGGGACCAAGGACCAGGGAGAAGCTCCCTGCCCATGGTGGTAGAGTTAGGAGGGTCCTGGCTGGCGAATGAGCAGGCAGTCGGGGCTGCTGCTGCCTCTGCATCCATGGAAGACTGTGCCCCTCAACCAAGCCGGCGTGGCAGGTGTGGATAGAGGGTCAAGCCAGATGCACTGAGGGAGAGGAGGGGCAGGTGGGCCCATGAGGTGATAGGTAGGTGGCTTCCTTCTGTCACACCCACAGTGCCATGGGAAGCAGGTCCGTGCAGGCAATAACCGTGACCACATGTCTGCCCCTGACGAGCAATGTGACAAGGGCAAATAGTTTCCTTCCCCTGGGTCTAGTTCCCTCATCTGTTAGGTGGGGAGGTTGGATCCCATTTTTTCACTCAACAAATATTAATTGATTATCTATGCTGAGCCAGGTACTGCCCTGGAAATATACCCAAGAAGAGGATTTATCATTGAAGATTTGATCTGGCCCAACATAACAGAAAACCCAAAAAAACAGTGGCTTAGTTAAGATAAGGGATCCATTTATTTATGTTACCTAAAGCAAGTCCAGAGACCTGCCGGTCAGAGCTGGTATGCTATTCCTATGCCATTTCATCAGCATCACCTCATGGTCCTAAGGTGGTTAATGCCACTCCAACCATTGCATCACGTATCAGGAAGGAGGAAGGGGCAAGGGCCGAAGAGAGCCCCTTCCAGCTAAGAGCTTGCCAAGAATTCCACAGAATTCTATCTTACATCTCACTGGACACTTGTATCATCAAGACAGACTGAGAAATGTGGCTCTGTACACTAGATACGCTGCCACGGCCCACCCTATAGGGGTTCTGTTCATAAGGATGATGGGGGAAATAGGACTCAGACATTTCCACGAAAACAGATCAGTTCCCTGTTCTCAAGGAGTTCGTGTCCCAGCAGGAAAAATTTGATAACCAACAAGAAAGCAAATTAAAAGGTACTTTCAGATGGTGATAAGCTCTGTCAAGAAAACAATACAGTGTTGAAATATAGGAGGTGGTAGGAGAGTGGTGGGAACCCAAGGTGGATTGCAAGGACAGAAGTTATTCTTGAGAAGAACAAGTTCTAAAACCCTTCTAATTTTGACACTCTGTGATTTGAGGTGTCTGTGCAATGCCACCCACCCCCATCAAAGAGGAGAAGAGTGATAGTAAGGTTTTCTATAAGCAAAATATGTCCTCTTTTTCCCAACTCTTAATTCCTCTTATTAGTTTCAACTTCAACAGATGGGCACGAAGGATGCATCAGGTTCTTTCAGTTGCAAGAGATAGAAAACCCATTCAAATGGCTTAGGCCAGTGTTCGGCAAACTCATTAGTCAACAGAGCCAAATATCAACAGTACAACGATTGAAATTTCTTTTGAGAGCCAAATTTTTTAAACTTAAACTATATAGGTAGGTACATGTTATATAACTTAATTAGGTTACTCCTAAGCTGGCCTTTGCTAAAAATTCAAGGGGCCAAAGAGCCGCATGTGGCTCGCGAGCCGCAGTTTGCCGACCACTGGCTTAGGCACTAAGGAAGTGTAGCATCTTACAGAGCTGGAAGTCCAGAGATAAAGGTGGGCTCAAGGGCTGGTTGATTCAGCCGCTCTGTGATGTCATCAACTGGGCTCTTCTTGTTTCTTGGCCCTGACATTCTTAAGGGTTTCTCCATCATCTGGCTGATAGAAAGATGGCTTCACCATCTGACCATCATTCTGTTATGACGGCATCTAGATGGAGAAGAAAGACATTCTCTTCCTCTGTGACTACTGATCTCATTTAAGATTCACTGACTTTTTCCTTCTGCCATCTCTGTTATTGGGATCTTCTAGTGATTTTTTCATTTAGAATTTCCCTTATGATTTCTTCTTTAACCAATGGTCAATTTAGAAGTGTGTTAATGTCCACGTATTTGGGATTTCCCAGATACCTCTCCATTGTTAATTTCTAGGTTTTTTTTTGTGTTGTTGTTTTTTCAGACTGGTCAGAAAACGGAATCTGTGTTAGTTAAATTCTTTTATATTTTTTGGGACTTGTTTTATGGTCCAGAATGGGTTCTGTCTTGGAGAATGTTCTATGTACACTTAAATATATTGTTGTTGTTGGATGAAGTGTTCTACAAATGTCAATTGAGTCAAATTGGTTGGTAGTTTGCTTCCAATAGTTCCTGGATTCTCTGACAACAGGAGTGTTGAAGTCTCCCATCAAAACTGTGGGATTTGTCTATTTCTCCTTTAAATTCTTGATGTATATATTTTAAAGCTCTATGATTGGGTGAAAATAAAATTCTAGGTTGGTGGATTTTTTTCCCTTTTAGCACTTTAATGGTGTCACTATATTGTTTATGATTTGCATAGCTTATGAACAGAAGTCTGTGAAATTCATAGCTTTGTTCCCCTTTATGTAATAAATATGTAGTTTTTCTCTTGTTGCTTTTAAGATTTTCTTTTAATCATGGTTTTCAGAAACTTGAATATAATGAATCTTAGTGTGGTTTTCTTTGTGATTATCTTGTTTGGCATTTATTGAACTTCTTGGATCTATGAGTTTATAATATTCATTACATTTGAAAATTTTGGGCTATTTCTTAAAAAAAAAAATTTTGTCTTTTCCATCTCCTTCTAGGACTCTCACACACATAGGTTAGATTGCTTGGTATTGTCCCACAAGCCACTTTTCTACTATTTTTTAAAAATCTTTTCCTCCCACTGTGCTTTATCTTAGTTTCTATCACAATGTCTTCAAGATCAATGAACATTTTTCTTCAGTGGTTTCTTCTTTAACGTAATCTACTGCTAATCCTTTCTGGTGAATGTCTCATGTCAGATATTTTATTTTCATCTGTACAAGTTTTATATGATTATTTTTTGTATCTCCCACTTCCATGTGTATAGTGTTTCTGCCTTCCTTTGAATCCTAGAAAACATTAATAATAGTTGTTTTAAAGATCTTGTCTGTAAACCCCACCATCTCTATTTCCCCATGACTATTTCCACTTTCTGAATTTTTTCCAGGCTTTGGGTCACCGTCCTATTTCTCCATATATTTAGTAAGTTTTGACTGGATGCTACACATTGTGAACTTACACTGTCGAGTGCTAGATTTTGTTGTGAGCTTTAGAGGGTGTTGGACCTTTACATGGCAGGCAGTTACTTGCAGGGCAGCTTAATCCTTCTGGGGTTTGTTTTTAAGCTTTTAAATTTCCCGAGGGTGGGTCATGAGTAGGTGTAATTCTAAGATGAGTTCAGCTCTCCTACCAAGCTGTGACTCACCTGGGGTCTCCACTGAAGACCTGAGAGGGAGAGGTCTCTCTTCCAGCCGATCAGAATGTCATTATCTCCCAGCCTGGTGTGAACTATTTCGCTCACAGCTCCCTATGTTTCCTCCTCTCAGCTTTGTGGATCTTCTCTCTGTGCTCGCGTGACTTAGTAATCAGCCACAGACCCCGGGGCGGGGGGATCCCTGTGCACTTTTAAGGACCATTTATTTAAGCAGCTTCTCCCTCTCCAGCACGATGCCTCAAAAACTCCAGCCCCTTCATCTTTTCTGAGCGACAGCCTCTGTCTCTTCAACTCAGGAGGAGCGGTGCTCTGCTTGGATCCCTTTCCCTGCGAAAGCACCTCCAGAGAGAAAGCCAGGGTGGTAACAGGTTCATCCTGTTGCATCTTTTTCTCAGAGATCAGTGTTGCCCAACTGAAAACGGTTGCCTTGTATATTTTGTTCTGTTTTCTAGTTTGTTTGTTTTTTAATATATTTGTATTGATTTCAGAGAGGAGGGGAGAGGAAGAGAGAGCTAGAAACATCAGTGGTGAGAGAGAATCATTAATTGGCTGCCTCCTGCACACTCCACACTGAGGATTGAGCCTGCAACCCAGGCGTGTGCCCTGACTGGGAATCGAACCCTGATCTTCTGGTTCATAGGTCAATGCTCAACCACTGAGCCTCACCAACCGAGCCAGTTTTCTAGTTCTTAGCAGCCAGGAGATAAGTCTGGCTCCAGTTACGCCATCCTGACTAGAAAGAGAACTTCTTGTGATCTTTTTAACACCCATATCAATTAACATAATTCTGGCTCCCAGTTAAAAAATTTGTAATAAAAAATTAAACCAAACACTAATTTACTGAATTGTTGCTCATAAAAATTGCATGCATTTGTGCTTTCATGACATTGTACAAGGCCCTGTGGAAGTTTACAGTTTATGGAACCATCTATTCCTAAGAATTCCATCTTATTAAAATTTAAGATTGATTAAAATGTATTCACAAGAAGTACAAAATAAGATTAACTGTGCATAAAAGTGTGGACTTAAATGCATTTGAAACAAGTCACACTTCCACAGGCGTTTAAACGCGTCTGGTAGGGCCCCATGGAAGGTGAGAGAAGGGGATGTGAGCAAGTCATGTTGGTGGCAGAGGTTAAAACAGAATCAAGAGTTGTTACTCATTTCTGTGGATAATCGCCTAGAGCAGTGGTCGGCAAACTCATTAGTCAACAGAGCCAAATATCAACAGTACAACGATTGAAATTTCTTTTGAGAGCCAAATTTTTTAAACTTAAACTTCTTCTAATGCCACTTCTTCAAAATAGACTCGCCCAGGCTGTGGTATTTTGTGGAAGAGCCACACTCAAGGGGCCAAAGAGCCGCATGTGGCTCACGAGCCGCAGTTTGCCGACCACTGGCCTAGAAGATTTAGGAAAAAACTGATCCAGAAAACGCAATCTACAGTACCAAACATCTCTTCACAGGCTTTATCTGTTCTGAAGGAACTACCAGGGACACAGCATTAGCCCATTCACAAAGGAAATGTATTTACATATTCCTGGAACATTGGAAGGTTGTTTTTTTTTTTTAATCTTTTGCTTTGTCTAAAAGTAAATAGAAACTATCTGAGTTTTTTTTAAAAAAGCTTTTCAAAATCCTTTTTCTATTGAAGGCAATCAGCTGTTAATTTTTCCTTCTCTGAAACCCTCTTAATGTCGCCTGGCCCATCCACATCGCCACCCTCAACTCTCTACCCAGGGGTGGGCAAACTTTTTGACTCGAGGGCCACAATGGGTTCTTAAACTGGACCGGAGGGCCGGAACAAAAGCATGGATGGAGTGTTTGTGTGAACTAATATAAATTCAAAGTAAAGGAGCGGAGGGGAGAGCAAGAGAACCGGATAGAACAGCCGGATCCAGCCCATGGGCCGTAGTTTGCCCAAGGCTGCTCTACACTCTCCCCCTTACTCCTATGTCAGGTGGCCTCAGGGCCTTGGCACATGCCTGGGAAGCTCTTCCTCTTTTGCCCATACCCCCTTGATTGGATACCTCCTTGTCATCTTTTGTTTCAGCCAGACTGCCCAAAGCGGCCTCCCATGATCGTTTCGTTCAATAGCGCTATCCCTCAAATTCTTCCCTATAAGATTGTTCTTTTCCTTCAGAGAACGAGTGCTCGTTCTTCATGGCCTGTTTGCCCTCCGATCGATTCTCCCGTCCTTCCCTGGCCCACGCTGTGCCTCCGCGGGGCTGACTCCGGTGGACTGCGTTTCCCAGACCAGCTTGCTTTCTGACTTCTGCAGAGGCTCAGCTTTAGGGAGGTAGCGATAGATATCAGAAAGGCAGCAGGAGGGGCCAAGGCAGGGCTGAGAATGATTTTCATGCGATGGTCCCAGGCCTCCTTGGGCAGCTCCTGTTTTGGTTCCAGTTCTCCTCTCCCAGGTGTCTCCCGATCCTGAACTCTGATGACATCACCGCTTTCCTTCGTCCCTTGTCTTGAGTGGCTTCCTGCTGCTGCTGATCTCTAGGTCCCTTCACTTTCCCAGACATCTCAGCATCTCCATCACTCACGTAAGTAACAAGTCCCCTGCATTCAATTCCCTCTGCTCTGTGTACTCAGAGTGGTTTCTCTCTTCTTGGTTGGACCCTGCCTGAGACAGCATGTACCTCAGCTTGTAGATATAAATTTATCAGCTGCTGTTTCTTGTAACTTAACGTCCGAATACCTCCTATACACGCCAGGAAAAAAAGAACATTGTCTGTTGTCTTCATTGCGGAACCTCTGCACCCAGCCCAGTGCCTGGCTTTTGATGGTTGCCCAGTTAATATCTGTAGAATAAATGCTTGAAAGGGAAGGTGGCAATGATGAGATCAAATGTACCATCCAGTCCAGGTCTTCCAGGTAACCCAAGTAGTTCCCTACCTCCGTTCAAGTGCTATAGATTGTGGATAGCAAAGCTCGGTGAGCTGTCCTTCCTGGTTATGCCAAAAAAAAAAAAGAGAGAGAGAATGTTACTGTGAGGCGAGCAGAATGCTCAGCCTTGCTGCTGATAGTGCTTTCTTTCTTTTTTTCAAATTCCACTTTGGTAGAGAGAAAACTTTCTCATTTCCCATTTCAGCTCACTGAATTATTCATCAAAAATGTTCCTCTGGTATTTCCTCCTCTGTCAGAGCTCTGCATTTCCAGAAACACTGCCCTGGAGTTGCAGGCAGAGCAATTAGCAGCCCCTCCTGGCCCTAGCCATTCCGTGCCCTCGGGTTCTTCAGAGCCAACCCGGCATTCTCTGCGGGGTGGGGCCAGCTGAGCCCCTGCAGGCACCCTGTCCTCTGCTGGGACCAGATCAAGTAACCAACCATCCCACTAAGCGCTCCGGAGTTCTTCTAACAACAGCCCTTGTCTGACTATCTGATGCTTTTGTGCCTCGGTTTCCTTGGCTCTCACCTGGGAAGGACAGCCACTGCCTGCCTGCCTCACAGTGTCACTCTGTAGCAGGCCCACCCGGGTCCTGAGCAGTGTCTGTCCTTGGGATTCCGATTGGTAGCAAATTCCTCCAGATTTCAATTTGCCTCAAAGGATGATTTCTCTCCAGAAGGCATTTCTGTTTTGATACAAGTTTGTCCCTGTTCCGTGACCTCTGTCCCTGAAGGGAAGTGGTGGGGGGAATGTATTCTGTGTTTCCCATGGTCTCTCTTATCTGCATCTGTCCTCAAACCCATCCTCGTGGACCCGTGTCTGTGTCCTGGTCAGAGCAGTGGAAAGTGGAAGTCACACAGCAGCTCTTTGCACAAATAGGACACAGCTTGCTCCCCACTGTCCTAGCTCTCCCTGGGCTTTGTTGCCCTGGGGATCCTGTGTGGTGCTGTCAGCAAGAGGACACCTCGGATGGCAGCATGGAGCAAGTTATGGCTCTGACTCTGGGCGGGACTCTGCAGACCACAGTTCTCCTTTGCCAGCTACCCTGAATAGGCTCCGCCACGAGGGGGCGCTCGAGAGACTGGAAGGCTGGAGGGCAACCTTTCATCCAGGTCTGCTTTCTGCAACTGTGAGCAGCACCTCCCAAGGCTGCTTCTGCAGCCGCCCCTTCCCAAAGCAGCCGCTGAGTCCACGTTGCCGCGTTTCCATTTTCCATTTTGGAGAACTAGCTGCACTGCCCACTCTCCGGCCAGGGATATTGCACACGTGTCTGGCATCCCCTCTTCAAAGTCTGGGCCTCAGCCCCCGGGGGCGTCCTCTGAACCCAGAGACACCAGCACCAGCTGGCTGCCGCCCCCGCCTCCCCCTAGATATCTGGTCCCAGCTCTGCCAGGTCCCCGCTCCAAGCTCCTAAGTGTTTTCATAATTCCAATCTCTTCGCTAGCGTCCTCTTGCCCTAGGGGAGGGATGTGGCTGCCACCTGCAGCCGCTACCTCTGTGATACCTTAGAGTTCTCTTTACGGTCTCAGTTTCACAGTTAACAGTTCATATTAAATTCTCTCCCTTTAAACACTGGTTTCCGCCTCTTCATAGGACCCTAACTGATCCAGAAATGGGAGCTAGGAGTGGAGGCAGGGATGGTAGACAGCAGGAGGTGATGGAGGCGGGCAGACCCCGTGGTGCACAGAGGACGTGGATTGGGGAAGGGAGAGCCGTGTGCGTGTGTGTGTGTGTGTGTGTGTGTGTGTGTGTGCGCGTGTGTGTGTGTGTGTGTGGACAGAGCCACCTTCTTGGAACTGCAGGAAGCACCTGTGTGCATGGACTCTTCGGGGAGCCGGGGAGCCACAGGCTTAGGGGACGGGTCATACTTGGTGAAGGATGCAGAATGCAGACCGTGCTCCCTGCTGTGCCCACGTGGGCCAGGTCAGGAAGCCTTCCTTTCTTCTCGCACCCTCTGGTCCTCCCCTGGCCTCCCAGCCTATCTCCTTCCCAGCGGCCCCGCCTGCCTCCGCGGTGCCTGCATTGCATTAGCAGCTGGCTGCTGCTGTCAGAGTCTCCGGGAAGGTAATCTATCCGGAAAAGTGCCTGCGAATTACTAAATCAATAAACACCGCTAACCTCTCGATTCACTGCCTCTCTGCAGAGATCACCTCAGCCCTGCAGCCTCCGCTTTCCTAGGAGGGAAGCAGAAAACGCTTAGTGGGCACAACTCTCAGGTCGGGGAGGGAGGAGTGCGGGCAGCCACACTCGGCAGGACCCCCACCGATAGGAGGACCCCTCCTCCACCTTTGTGCCCACGGTGCAGCACAGCACGGACAGAGCGCCGGGGTCCTGCTGTGTGCTCAGACTCACCTTCAAAACCTCCGCCCAACCCAGAGGGGACCTTAAAGGACCCGCCCCAGAATCCCTCTGTGTGATGTCTTTCCCTCACCGGTTTAGGGGGAAGGGTACCAACTATCATTTGTTTAAGGCAGGAAGTGTTGTGTGCTCACCCAGCAGTGGTTTAAAAGATAAGAGGACTATTTATGAGATGCAAATTCAAAATTACCAGAGACAAGCTTCATGCTTAATAATAACAGCTAAAACGTGTGTATTGCTAATTGCTCCTTCCAGGAAGAGCATGGTTTTAAGTGCTCTACATACGTTAGCTCACTTACTACAACCACTCCAACCACTCTGTGAAGTGGTTATTGGTGTTTGTTGGTGGTGGTATTGTTGCTATCTCCAATTTCCAGATGACAAAACAGAGGCACAGAAAGGTTAAGTAACCAGCCCAAGGTCACACAGCTAGAACATGGACGAGCTGTGATTGGAACCCAGGGCCCATGCTCTAATAGGTCGATGCAATTCAATGCAATGCACGTTGTGGCAGGATAACCGGGAGGTACTCCTCGTCTCCTCCCTCCCCGCTTCACCAGGAGAACAGAGCAGTTGTGTGTTGTCTCCTGGGGCTTTTCCAGGGCAGAAAGGAGAAGCTGCTGGAGACAACGTGCCGCCTGCTTTCTTGTGCAAGGCTGCACCCTCCGGAGAAATCAAACCCTCGCTTTCTCGCTGCTTACCACTGTGAATGCTAAGACTCGAAAACAAAAGGTGGAGGAGGGGTGTCCGTGAGTGCAGGCACTGCAGTGAGCTCGGCCCTGCAGCAGCGCCTGGGTCTCTGTCTGAGGTTGCCCACGACATCCAGCTTTCCCAGCATGGGGAGCGTCAGAGTGGCCCTGGGCAGCCTTGGCCAAGGACTTATGGGTAACTGGGAGGGGGGGCAGGGTTCCTTGTCTCTGAGGAGGCAATGGTGGAGGGGGGGGGACCGACCTGCACACGCAGCCTTCACACCCCTGCTGGGCTCTGACACTCCCGGAGGGGGAGAGTCATAAATTGCTGGATCTTCAAGGCCTTAAGAAATTATCCATTTCTTTTTCTTTTTTTTGACAGATGACAACCTGGGCCCCAATCAGGAAAACAACTTCCAGTTTTTCCTTAGTCAGCTAGTGACTGAGCCAAGGTCCCAAGTCAGCCACTGGGATATACAGGGCTGCACCCGTGGCCAGACACCTGCGGGGGGGGGGGGGGGGGGGCTGATAGAGGGCGGGTTGGAGCACATGGCCCTGGAGTCCACCCCTCCTGGCGTTTGCAGTCTCTGAAGGTAGAGATGAGGTTACCACGTTCCCACTCCCATAACCAGGTCAGGGTCAACAGTCCCCCCATAAGCATGCAGTGAAAATCCTACTCCTTTTCTGTCCTGCCTCCCCATTTTACGGGGGTTCCCCATCACCAAGAAGGCCCAGCCCACCCCAGAGAGGCCGAAGTGCCCCTGCTCTCTGAGGAAGGAAGTAAACAAGGTCAAGAACAAGGAGCTCTCCAGTTTCAGCCAAGGTGTGGGCTCTAAGGGCAAGGGGCCGCCTTTTGCCAGGAAGTAATGGCTGCCAGTCAGACCGCACTGGATGGAAATTCTGCTGCCTTTTGAAGTCCATTTGGCCTTATTGCTGGTTCAGCTTCTTAATGCATTAATGATAAAACATCAGGGAGGATATGTATTCCAAAAAAATTGCAATTAATCAATACTGCACTTATTCCATTTGGCTGCAACTGAGTGGTGAACAGGAGCTGGGCAGGCTCGGTGAGCATGAGGCTCTTCCCCAGATCCAGGCCTTTCCCAGCAGAGGGAGGGTCTGAGGGCGGCTACTCCCAGGAGGGAAGCAGCGGGCCGGGGGGCCCTGTGGCCGGGGGGCCCTGTGGCCAGGGAGCCAGGTCCACGCTCAGGTCTTCTAGGGAGAACCAGCATCTTGGTCTGGTGCTGCGAAAGGCCAGGCCTGCCTCAGCCACAGGCCCTCCGCATTCTCCAACGTTAGGTGAACGCCCTTCCCCCTCCGCCTGCAGTTTTCTCACCTGTGAGATGGGGAGATGACGTTAGCCCAGGGGTGGGCAAACTTTTTGACTCGAGGGCCACAATGGGTTCTTAAACTGGACCGGAGGGCCGGAACAAAAGCATGGATGGAGTGTTTGTGTGAACTAATATAAATTCAAAGTAAAGGAGTGTTGGCTACGCCATGCAAAAAAAATAAAATAAAACTTTATTTGAGATTCGCATTATACAGCCACAAAATGTAACACTTTGTTGGCCAGTGTCCAACAAAGTGGACCGGATAGAACAGCTGGATCCGGCCCGCGGGCCGTAGTTTGCCCAAGGCTGCGTTAGCCTCACACCCCCAGTGGAGGGGTTAGCAAACACGCTTGCGACGCCCAGGAGGAATCTGATGAACATGGGTGTCATTGTAAGCGTTAGGTGGCTTGATAGGCGTCCAGTGCTCACACAGTACTGGTCATGGTGATTGTTCCATGAGTGTTGGTTAGTATCATTTTCATTTTCATCTGTGCTCACCCCCAGCCTCTAGGGAGCCCAGGGCATTGTCTTCGGCAAGAGCTGCTTGCCTGGTTGCAGCAAGACCTTCTGGACCGCCTTAGCTTGTCGTTTTACAGATAAGGAGGTGGAAGCCCAGAGAGGTTAAGGGATTTGCCTAAAGCCACACAGCTGACTAGAAACAGAGTTGTCATCCCAACCCTGAACTCGAACTTCTGACCACGCCAGACCTAAGTGATCTGGGAGAGGGGTCTCCATGGGTGGGATGTTCTGTAAATATGTGTGCAGTGTTGATTTGGGGAGGGTCTGAGCTCTGTGGTGAGAAGGAAGGGCATTCGCAGGAACCCAGCTTGCACCGCCCACTCAGCTAAGCCAGAGCCCTGTTTAAGGAGACCCACCCGCCTTGGGAGGCAGTGTAGAGGCCCCGGCAGTGTCTCTCAGGCATTTCTTCAACAAGTTCTTACTGAGTGACCACCTGAGTCAGCCACCAGGCCACTGTGCCATGCTCCTGCGGAGTACGCCTTCCTCCCCAAGCGGCTTATCCAAAGATTCTTTTTGAACGCATGGTGCTTGGGGTCTTTTCTTGCTGAACATCCTATAGACACAATTTAGCCCCTTCTGTTCCACCTCAAGCACCTCTTACAGCGTGGCCCCCCAGCGCTGGTCTCATCACCTCTTCCCTGGCTCAGACCTGCGCACCTGTTCCTCTTATATAAACAAAAGCACATCCTGCCACGACACTTTCCTTGATCAGGCTGTTCCCAGGTCAGTACAAGGTGCTCTGGAAAATTCAGGGAAGTCAGCAGCCCCAGGAGGTGTGCCGATTACAGCGGCAGACACTTGACAGCTGCTCAGTGCAGCCTTCTTGCTAAATGTCCTTCCTGTGGCTGAAGTCTGGGCCCACGGCCCCTCAGAGCCAGGCCCTCCTGCGTCCTCCTCCTTTCCCTCTCCCTCCTTCACGTGACGCACTTCACGTGAGGCGACAAGAGGCTTTCCTCTCCATTCCCACTGCCTGGAGGGGGAAGTCCCAGCCACTCCGGAGCTGGTCTCAAGGCCACGATGGCGTTAAAACTGCTCCTCGGCCTCGGGAGGAGACTCCGTGCCCCGCGTCTGGGCGCCGCCCTGGGCCTCAGCAGTTTTCTTCTCCTGGGTGTGGTGCCCCCCTAAGGAGGGGAGCCCCACCGCTCAGTGGCAGGGCTAAAGTCTCAGCCATGTTCTGCGGGCCCTGCTCATAGCAGCCAAGTCCATTTGCAAAGGAGGGGCCCTCGGAGTCACCATTTGTCTTCCTGCTGCCGTGCAGCATCCTGCATTAAAGCCTCGGCAGCCTTCCAACCGAGCTTTGCTTTTAGCTTTATTATGGTGGTCGGGCCGCTTGGGGAGCCTGAATTCCATCGACACATTTACGACCCTTTTGCCTCTCAGCCCGAGGAGGAAATCCATCCCACAGACACGGGCTCCTCCCGAGCCCTGGGCTTCTGAACGTACAGAAACTCCACCTCGTTGGATGGAGAAGGGAAGACGCGTCGGGCAAAACGGTACCGATCGTGGATGGGTACCCTTGTCTGTGGGGCTCTGTTCCCCTGGGCTTTGCACGGGGGGGGGAGCAGCCATCCCGGGTACCATTCCTTGCAGTGGCTCCTTTGGACACTTGGTTCCCTCTGTCACCACCAGCATAGCCATTTTCTCCACAGGGCCCACGAGCAAGCTTCCCAAGGGCTGCCAAAATGTTCCAAGGGCTGCAAAAAAGCGTTGGCTACGCCATGCAAAAAAAATAAAATGAAATAAAACTTTATTTGAAATTCGCATTATACAGCCACAAAATGTAACACTTTGTTGGCCATTCAACTGCAGCTCAACGGGTGTTACATTTTCACATCTAAAGTCTGGTTGTGCGCGCTGTGGACATGTCGCAGCTAATGTGGGCTGAGACCCTAACAGGTCAGGAGGCTGTGTGAGCCAGTGTCTACTGAGGAAGCAGAACCCAGGCTGGGGAGTTGCAATGAGAGGCTGAGCATGGGTGGAGCCGGCTACGAAGGCCAGCGGAGCCACCAGGCAAACGGGAGAGGCTGAGGCAACCCAGAACTCAGAAGTAGCCGGCAGCCGCCACTACCCCTTGGGCTGGAGGGGTTAAGGGAAGAGAGGGCAGGGACCTAGGGGCCACCTGGCAGGACCTGGAACTGCAGTGGGGGGTGGGTGGGGGGCTTTAGGAGGGGCAGGGCTGCAACCTTGAATACAGCCATTGCTGAGACACCACTCAGAGCAGGGGGGGGGTGGAGAGAGGCCACAGCCACGTGAACATGTTTTCCTGCAGAGGGCAAGCTCCAGGGGCACGCCCGCTAGTGCCAGCTCAGAGGTGCCCCTTCACATCCATCCTCGTTCCGTTGGTGACAGCAGGTCACAGGGACATGGCAGGAGTCAAGGGTAGATCTGCCCCTAGAAAAGTCTCATCGAGGGAAGAAAGGAAACAATGTCAGAGCCAACAACACGCTCTACCGTGGTCAGTGGGAAGCTTCTCACAGCAACGGGACACGCTGCACAGTGGTCAGGGCCATGCGTCGGCACGGGTTTGAGTGCTAGCTCCATGGCTTCTTGGCAAAATGACCTCGGGCCAACTCTCTGGGTCTTGGTTTCCTCACCCAGAAAACGGAAACACGAACACGCAGGCCTTCCAGGGCGGCCGCGAGGGTGAAGCTGAGACGATGTACACTGCTGAGCTGGGTGCCTGGCACCCAGTGAGAACCTAATAGAGGCTGGCTGGTGCGTTGTTAGGAAGAATCTATTAAAAATCGTGCCTTCTGGGGACAAGGCATGCAGCAAGGTGAGGGGAGAGGCATTTCAGAGAAATCATTTGAAAATCTCTGCATGGAAGGCTCATGAAAAAAGGAAACAGCTCAGTGACTGACTCATCCCCTGAGCTCTGGGAACAGAAAGCCTGCAGGCTGGCACTGTTCTCCACGGCAGCGTTGACAGCTTGTCGGAGGAGGGATGGCACAAGGTGGGGGGGGGGGTGATTTCCTCTCCCGACTGCCTGCTCGGGCTCACCCACAGCCCGTGCACACAAAGGTCTCCTTCCTGGAACAGCCTCGCCTCGCCTGGTGTGTGGAAAGGCCGGTCCCGGGAACGGCCACTCTGCAATGTGAGGACTTAAATAGATGTGGATGGTTCGTCTATTCTTTTCAAGAAAGATATAAGTCCCTCCAAAAAAATGCACCGGCCTACAGCCTTTTTTATTCTTGTGCCTACCCAAATCAAGCCCCAAGCTGTCGAAAGGGAGAAAATAAGCAATAGGAAAGGAGACCAGCCCAAACCAGATGATCAGATCAGAAGTTGCACCAGTTATGCGATGCCCTCGATTGGGTGCCGGGAGAGCGGGTGTGGGTTTGCAGGTCCCCAGGTGGCACAGTGGGGAGGGCATATATATCGTTTGGCGTCAATTGCATGACTTTAAATCCCATCTCTTTGCTTCCGGGATATGAGTCCCGATGATTCAGAATCTTCATCAACTAAAAGAGGTGATGATGAGGGCTCCTATCTCCCGGGCTATGGCCAGGTTCTCAGGCGAGACCGCGGCTCCTGCGACACTTGCCGTGCTGTGGCCACGTGCACTGTTTCTCTTTGCGAATGTTCAGCACAGTTAATACGCACCCCCCTGGCCAAGGTCAGGGCTTTAATTCCCAGGTGGAAGACGGTTTGCTTTGAAGGAGGACCGGGAAGGAGGAACAAATCATCAGCATGGACCAAATTCAGCCCAGTGGCCCCAGACGGCTGGCCCTCAGCTCTGGAGGCTCAGCATCGATTTGTTTATCTGTCTCAGGTTGGGTTTCTCCAAAGCCGACCCTGAGATGAGGATCCCTCCGGAACCAATTTGCTAGGGAATGATTTATTAGCGAGTGTTTCCTGGAAATCCTGAAAGGGGAGCGGGGAAGCGGGACGCAGAAGCCCAAGTGACACCAGGCCTGGAGGGTAGGTTTGGCTCAGTCCCGCCCCCTCCCCCCGGCACACACACCCAGGACAGTGAGTGTCATTCCTCAGAGTCGCTCCATCAGGGACAAAGGAGATGGAGGATTTATCCATCATTGGTCAAGGGGGTCATGGGTGGCCCCAGGGGATGCAAATTCCATGCACGGGCAAGGGGGGGCCTCGGCGGCCGGAGACCTGTCCGTGGGCGCTGGCAGTTGGAGAGAAAGCACGAGGGTGCAGGTGTGCACAGACATGGCAAGGGCATCCGAGGGGTTTGGGCTGAGCACTAACAGCAGCTGGTACAGCACCCAAAGGTGAGTGGGTGCCGGGGACTTCATGGGAAGCACCTCCCACCAGATGGCCATGTTTCTAGCGAGAAACAGAACCAGCAGCCACTCCAGGTTCTCATGTCCCAGGACCAGCCATGTTCTCCAGGGAGCAAAGGCTCAGAAACAGGGATTTCAGGGCGAGGATGTACACAGCGGCGGGTTGACTGGATTTCATGATGGCGGAGTCCTGGAGCTTCAGAGGTGATAAGAAAAGGAGGGGGTGTTTGTGGTCAGGATCCCCCCCTTGCCCTGACAGCAAACCCTGGCCCTGCCAGCGGCAGTGTAAGGTGGTCAAAGCATTCTGCACTTGGACGTCAGAAGGAGGCAGGTGAAATCCTGGCTCTTCACGGACCGGCTGTGTAGCTTTGGGCAAAGTAGCAGGCCTCTCTGAGCCTCATCACCTGAAATCTGGCTCAAATGACTGTCCTCCCCGTCCAAGTGGGGTGGCTTCAGAACCAGCACCCACACCTTGCCTTACAGAGCCAAGGGCTGGCTGCTCTAGCCGAGGGTCTCCCATCTTTTGAGGCTCATCTCCCCCGTCTTTGTGAGGAAAGGGGGTTTGTCCCAAGCCACTGCCTCCTTGCCTCACCCCCCTCCTCGTGCATCCTCCAGCGCTCTGCCTTCATTTCCCCAAGGGCCACCAGCAGGCTGTTGCAGTGGGTCATTGCCATGGAATTTCACTCAAGGCTCCGGCAGACTGAGGGGATTAGGGCAGAGCCCAGAACAGGACACAGCTTCCAGTCCTGAGACCCTCCCCACCCTCGGGGGCTCTCCTCTCTCCCTGCTGCGGAGCCCCTCTCCTGTGCGGCCCCTCCCAGGGTACTGCCCCCACCCTCCCGCCACGCTGGTGGTCCCGGGATGGTCTCAGGGCCTGGGACCCTGTCACACAGCCTGTGCAGCCCTCTCCCTGCAGCACTGTCTGTACCCTCCTTCCTGGTCCCTGCTCAGGATCCTCATTTTTCTTTTGTTTAACAAAAACAGAGAGCTCCCCCAGTTTTTCATTTTGTCTTGGTTTTATTTTGTTTTTGTTTTTAGAGTCTACGTGGGATTTTTCTCTAAGAAGTGTGGCTCAAACAGCAGCTTGGTTTTAGCAAGAGCATCCCTTCCCAGCCCCTCATTGTAGCTACCATCCCACCGCCTCCGTGGCCCCCTCTTCCCAAGCTCCCACTGTTCACCGCATCCCCAACACACACACACACACACACACACACACACACACTCTGTCTCCCTCCAGCTCTTGAATTCCTCCAATCAAATCACATCTGAGCTGGAGCCCTCCTGCCTCTTTAAGGTGACTTGGCATTTCTCTGCGTGGATCCGCTTTGCTGGCTTTATGGTTTCACTGGCAGAGGGACGTCTTGTTTCCTTATTTCTGAACTCTTCCAGGCACATCTCCGTGGCCTCCCCATCCCCGCCCCTCTGGGTGCCTGCAGATCGCATCCACAGTAATCAGCACCCCGGCTCCCCACTACTGCCTTCCTGCCTTCTGGGCCACCCCTAGGCTTTACCCCATCATCCCCTGCAAGCTCTGGGATGCTCGGAGATATTTTAAACCATTTTTATTACGATAAGAATGCATGTTCGTTGCGGAAGAAAAACAGGAAGTACAGATAAGCAAATATGAAAATCAGCCTTCATCCAGCAGGCAGAAATAGCCTCTGCTAATGCTTTGATCAGGATTCTCCCAGGTTCTGTTTGCTGTGACTATACATGCATCTTAGCCAGGTGACAAACTCAAACCCCTTGGTATGGGCTGAATTGTGTCTCCCCTCCACCCCCCAGTTTAGCTGTTGCAGTTCTAACCCCCAGAACGAGACAGGACCTTGAAAGAGGTAGTCAAGGTTACATGAGGTCATTGGAGTGGGCCCTAATCCAGTATGATCGGTGTTCTTATAAAAAGAGAGTAGGAGACACACACACACACACACACACACACACACACACACACACAGCAGGACACTGAGTGACACAGCCAGGAGCAAGGCCTCAGAAGAAACCAACCCCGCTGTTACCCTGATCTCAGACTTCCAGCCTCCAGAGCCGTGAGAAAGCAATGTCCGGTGTTTAAGCCACGTGGGGCTTGTTATGGCGGCACGAGCAGACTCGGGCTCCCCTCTCACTAGCTGCAGCCTCAGGGCACTGGTTGGAAGGGCCCTACACCTGCAGGCGGAGCTGGGCTGGACTGGGTGCAGCTGGGCCACTGGAATCGGGTTTGGAAAACCAGGACGAGCTCACATCTATTTTCAGTTGCTGCTTCTCCCTGGCCCAGTCCTCCCAGAACCAGCTTCCTGTACCTGCAAGGAAAAAGCTCCCTCCTTTGCAGCCTAACAGCTTCACCACCCAGGAGGTACTGAGGGACGGGGGGATGGAGGGACGGGCCTTTGGTGTCACTGCCAGTTTACAAATCCTAGGGCCAGGCTTTGACTGGCCTGGCTTAGGTCATTGCCCACTCCAAGGCCAACAATAGGGACATGGCAGCTAACTTGCTGAGCAACAACTCTGCATTGGGCACTGTGCTGAGCTCCATTCATTGCACCATTTAACCTGCTAAACTTGTGCGATCATTATTATTATTATTATTATTATTATTATTATTATTATTACTAGAGGCCCGATGCATGAAATTTGTGCACTCAGGGGGGGCCTCAGCCTGGCCTGCGCCCTCTCGCAATCTGGGAGCCCTCGGGGAGATGTCCTGTGGGGAGCGGGCCTAAGCGGCAGTCGGACATCCTTAGTGCTGCTGTGGAGATAAGAGAGGCTCCCACCATCGCTGCACTCGCCAGCCATGAGCCCGGCTTCTGGCTGAGTGGTGCTCCCTCTGTGGGAGCGCACTGACCCCCTGTGGGAGCGCACTGACCACCAGGCAGCAGCTCCTGCACTGAGCGTCTCCCCCCTGGTGGTCATTGCGCGTCATAGCGACTGGTGGTTCCACTGTTCGGTCTATTTGCATATTAGCCTTTTATTATGTAGGATTACCACTTTTCAGATGAAGAAACCGAGTCATGGAGCAGTCCAGGGACTTGCCCCAGGTCACTGCAATGTCATCGAGTCTGTGCTGGGGGTGGTGGGGGAGGCTAGCGAGAAGGCCCTCTCTAAACAAGGGAGCCTGTGCAGTCTGCCCAGTCCCTGTCAACCTGCATCCCGTACACCTGCATCCCTTAAGCCTGCATCTCCTTGCAAGGGTGGCCCCGGAGGTGGCTGCCTTGTCCAGGAAAGCGTGCCTTCCCAGGTCCCGAGGTGAGGCCATGATGAATTCTGGCTGGGCGACTCCATCATGCCTTTTATTGGAAGGTCACAGAGGCCAGGGTCAAGAGAAGTCAGCAGGTTGGCAGTCAAATCCTACGTCGCGAGCATGGGAACTCAGAGAGCTGATCCACGTGCTGTCCCTCGCTGGCCAGCATGTGCTCCGACATAGCTAGGTCCCTGAGTCCCCCCTGGGCTTCCCAGCCCTCCCTGGGCAGGGGATGTGGGGGCTTGTTCTCAGCCTCTCCTTTCTCCTTGTACAACTGTGGGCTGGGGCACATGCCCAAAGGCAGCTGCCTGCTATCATAGAGCCCAAGAGATGGGCACCCCCAGGGCTCCTCAGCACACCCACCAGAATGGCACCACCCAGGCTTGCTCCGTGGATCTGGCTGGGGCAAGGGGCACAGCTCCAGCCTTGGGAAATTGCCTAGCAACGTGGCATCTGAGGGATTCCCTGTGCTCTTGATGAGGTCATCCTACCCAGAATGCCACTGAGGGAAGTTTGCTGTATTCGTGTTCTCTTTATACCAGGTTAAGGCCCACGGGAGTTTGAGAGCCGTGCAAGGTTGTAGAGGACAGCAGGACCATCTTCCCGGCACTTCCGTGTCACATTCTGCTAGCTGAACTCTGTCCCCACGGGAATCATTCAGGTCGTGTTGCTGAGAAGCCGGGCCAAGACTAGGCAAGGCCACTGCAACACATAGGGTGTTTCCACAAACTCAGCAATTAAGAGAAATAATATTCTCATGCAATATTTTTTAAAAATCAGCAAAGGATGGCCCACTGGCTGGCTGCCGGTTTTAATATATATATAGTTTTAGTAGGACCCCGGGCTCACCCATCCTGCAGTACTTGGCTGCTCTAAGAATAGAGTCTGCCAACGAGAGCGTGCATTTCCCTGAGACAACTCTGACTTTGGTGCTGTATTAGTCAGGGTGCTGCAGGGAAACAGGTCAGGATTGTGGAGGCCTGGCAAGTCCAAAATCTGCAGGGTAGGCTGGCAGTTCAAGTCCAAGAGCCGTCTGCTGGCAGGATTACTTTCTTATGGGGAAAGGGGAGCATGTCAGTCTTTTTCTATTACAGCCTTCAACTGACTGGATGAGGCCCACCCACATTCTGGAGGGCAATCTGCTTTACTCAAAGTCTACTGATTTAGTTAGGTTTGTTGTTGTTGTTTTGTTTCTTTAAATTCAAAGCCTACTGATCTATTTATTTATTTATTTGTATTGATTTCAGAGAGGAAGGGAGAGGGAGAGAGAGATAGAAATATCAATGATGAGAGAGAATCATTGATCAGCTGCCTCCTGCATGCCCCTACTGGGGATCAAGCCTGCAACCCCAGCATGTGCCCTTGACCGGAATCAAACCTGGGACCCTTCAATCCGCAGGCCAACAACTCTATCCACTGAGCCAAACTAGCTAGGGCTCAAAGGCTACTGATTTAAATGTTAATCTTATGTACATGTAGCATAATGTTTGACCAAATATCTGGGTACTGTGGCCTAGCCAAATTGACACATAAAATTAACCATCACAGGTGCCTTCTATAATTATTGAACTCATGATTGCCACTTTACTTCCTCTAAGCACACATTCTTTTCTCTCCACAAGAGTAGAAAGCCCTGCATTCGGAGAGCAGAATCTGTTTTATTTTTTTATTTTTTTTTGTCTTTTATTTTATTTTATTTTATTTTTTCAAATTTTTATTAAGGTATTATATGTGTACATATCTTACCATTGCCCCCCACCCCCACCCCACTCCCATACATGCCCTCACCCCCCAATGTTTTGCATCCGTTGGTTACTCTTATATACATGCATATAAGTCCTTCAGTTGATCTCTTATTTCCCCCACCTCTCCCTAACCTTACCACTGTAATTTGACAGTCTGTTTGATGCTTTACTGCCTCTGTAACTATCTTTTTGTTCATCAGTTTATAATGTTTTTCATTATCCCCAAATGAGTGGGATCATGTGGTATTTTTCTTTCATTGACTGGCTTATTTCACTTAGCATAATGTTCTCTAATTCCATCCAAGTGCCTACAAATGGTAGTAATTCCTTCTTTTTTACGGCAGCATAGTATTCCATTGTGTAGATGTACCATAGTTTTCTGATCCAGTCATCTGCTGATGGGCACCTAGGCTGTTTCCAAATCTTAGCTATTGTAAATTGTGCTGCTATGAACATAGGGGTGCATATATCCTTTCTGATTGGTGTTTCTGGTTTCTTAGGATATATTCCTAGGAGTGGGATTACTGGGTCAAATGGGAGTTCCATTTTCAGTTTTTTGAGGAAACTCCATACTGTTCTCCACAGTGGCTGCACCAGTCTGCATTCCCACCAGCAGTGCACGAGGGTTCCTTTTTCTCCGCATCCTCGCCAACACTTGTCGTTTGTTGATTTGTTGATGATAGCCATTCTGACAGGTGTGAGATGGTATCGCATTGTTGTTTTGATTTGCATCTCTCGGATAATTAGTGACTTTGAGCATGTTTTCATGTGTCTCTTGGCCTTCCTTCTGTCTTCTTTCGAAAAGCTTCTATTTAGGTCCGTTGCCCATTTTTTTATTGGATCATTTATCTTCCTTTTATTAAGTTGTATAAGCTGCCTGTAGATGTTGGAAATTAAACCTTTATCAGTGATACCATTTGCAAATATGTTCTCCCATACAGTGGGGTTTCTTGTTGTTTTGTTGATGGTTTCTTTTGCTGTGCAAAAGCTTTTTATTTTGATGTAGTCCCATTTGTTTATTTTCTCTTTGGCTTCCATTGCCCTAGGGGCCGTATCACTGAAAAAGTTCTTTTGGCATATGTCTGAGATTTTGCTGCCTGTGGATTCCTCTAGTATTTTTATGGTTTCCCGTCTTATATTTAAGTCCTGTACCCATTTTGAGTTTATTTTTGTGTATGGTGTAAGTTGGTGATCTAGTTTCATTTTTTTGCATGTATCTGTCCAATTTTCCCAACACCATTTATTAAAGAGACTGTCTTGACTCCATTGTATGCTCATGCCTCCTTTGTCGAATATTAAATGCGCATATTGGTTTGGGTCGATATCTGGATTCTCTATTCTGTTCCATTGATCTATATGTCTGTTCTTGTGCCAGTACCAGGCTGTTTTGATGACAGTGGCTTTGTAATACAGCTTGAAATCTGGTATTGAGATCCCTCCTACTTTATTCTTCTTTCTCAGGATTGCTGTGGCTATTCGGGGTCTTTTTTTATTCCAGATGAATTTTTGGAGAGTTCTTTCTAGGTCTGTGAAATACGCCGTTGGTATTTTAATGGGGAGTGCATTGAATCTATAGATTGCTTTGGGTAGTATGGACATTTTGATGATGTTGATTCTACCAATCCATGAACATGGTATGTTCTTCCATCTGTTTACATCTTCCTCTATCTCTTTTTTCAGTGTCCTGTAGTTTTCCGCATATAGGTCTTTTACCTCCTTGGTTAGGTTTATTCCTAAGTATCTTAATTTTTTTGGTGCGATGGAAAATGGGATTGCTTTTTTAGTCTCTCTTTCTGTAAGTTCATTGTTGGTGTATAGAAATGCCATAGATTTCTTGGTGTTAATTTTGTATCCTGCTACATTGCCGAATTCATTTATTAAGTCTGTTAGTTTTTTGATGGAGTCTTTCGGGTTTTTTATGTACAATATCATGTCATCTGCAAATAAGGACAGCTTTACTTCTTCTTTTCCAATTTGGATGCCTTTTATTTCTTCTTCTTGTCTAATTGCAGTGGCTAATACTTCCAGTACTATGTCAAACAGGAGTGGTGAGAGTGGGCATCCCTGTCTTGTTCCTGTTCTTAGGGGAAATGGTTTTAGTTTTTGCCCATTGAGTATGATGTTAGCTGTGGGTTTCTCATATATAGCTTTTATGATGTTGAGGTATGATCCTTCTATTCCCACCTTGTTGAGAGTTTTTATCAAGAAAGGGTGTTGGATCTTGTCAAATGCTTTTTCTGCATCAATTGATATGACTATGTGATTTTTATCTCTCAATTTGTTTATGTGATGTATCACATTTATTGATTTGCGGATATTGAACCATCCTTGCATTCCTGGGATAAACCCTACTTGGTCATGGTGTATGATCTTTCTGATGTACTGCTGGATCCTATTTGCTAGAATTTTGTTGAGGATTTTGGCATCTACATTCATGAGGGATATTGGCCTGTAATTCTCTTTCATTGTGTTGTCTTTATCTGGTTTTGGTATTAGGGTGATGCTGGCTTCATAGAAGGAGCTTGGAAGTGTTCCTTCCTCTTGAATTTTTTGGAATAGTCTGAGGAGGATAGGTTTTAGTTCTTCCTTGAATGTTTGGTAGAACTCTCCTGTGAAGCCGTCTGGCCCCGGGCTTTTGTTTGCCGGAAGCTCTTTGATGACTGCTTCAATTTCTTCCATAGTTACTGGCATGTTGAGCTGTTTAGATTCTTCCTGATTGAGTTTTGGAAGGTTATATTTTTCTAGGAATATGTCCATTTCCTCCATGTTGTCCAGTTTGTTGGAATAGAGTTGTTCGTAGTATTTTTTAACAATCCTTTGTATTTCGGCGGGATCTGTTGTTATTTCACCTCTTTCATTTCTGATCTTGTTTATTTGGGTCCTCTCCCTTTGCTTCTTGGTGAGCCTGGCTAGAGGTTCATCAATCTTGTTTATCCTTTCAAAGAACCAGCTCTTGGTTTTGTTGATCTTTTGTATTGTTTCTTTGGTCTCTATGTCGTTTATCTGTGCTCTGATCTTTATTATTTCCTTCCTTCTGCTTACACTGGGCTTTTCTTGTTGCTCTTTTTCTAACTCTTTGAGTTGTTGGGTTAGGTAATTTATTACCCCTGTTTCTTGTTTTTTGCAGTAGGCTTGTAGAGCTATGAACTTCCCTCTCAAGACTGCTTTCGCTGTGTCCCATAGATTTTGGATTGTAGTGTTTTCATTGTCATTTGTTGTCATGATGTTTTTTATTTCTTCTTTGATCTCTCTGGTAACCCAGTCATGGTTTAATAGCATGCTGTTTAGTCTCCATGTGTTTGATTTCTTTGGGTTGTTTTTATTGTAGTTGATTTCCAGTTTTATGCCACTGTGGTCTGAGAAGATGCTTGATATGATTTCTATCTTCTTGAATTTGAAGAGACTTTGCCTATGTCCCAACATATGGTCTATCTTTGAAAATGACCCATGTGCGCTTGAGAAGAATGTATATTCTGTGGCTTTGGGGTGAAATGTTCTGAAGATGTCAATTAATTCCATCTGGTCTAGTGAGTCATTTAGGATTGATGTTTCTTTGCTGATGTTTTGTTTAGAGGATTTGTCCAATGGTGATAGTGGGGTATTAAAGTCTCCTACTATGATTGTATTGCTGTCAATGTCTCCCTTGATATCTTCCAGGAGTTTTTTTATGTATTTGGGTGCTCCTGTATTGGGTGCATATATGTTTACCAGAGTTATTTCTTCTTGTTGGATTGCTCCCTTTAGTATTATGAAATGGCCTTCCTTATCTCTTGTTATGTCCTTCAGTTTGAGATCTAATTTGTCAGAAATAAGTATTGCTACCCCAGCTTTTTTTTCAGTTCCATTTGCCTGGAAAACCTTTTTCCATCCCTTCACCCTCAGTCTGTGTGCGTCTTTTTTTCTGAGGTGGGTTTCTTGTAGACAGCAGATATATGGGTCGTGTTTTCTTATCCAATCTGTTACCCTATGTCTTTTGATTGGGGCATTTAATCCATTTACATTTAAAGTTATTATTGATAGGTACTTATTTGTTGCCATTCCTATTCTTTACCCCTGTGTTACTTCTTCGCTTCCTGTTTCTTTCTTTCTTTCTTTCTTTCTTTCTTTTTTTTTTTTTTTTACAGTAGACCCTTTAGCATTTCTTGCATTGCTGGTTTGGTGGTAATAAATTCCCTTAGTCCTTTTTTGTCTGTGAAGCTCCTGATTTCACCTTCAATTTTGATTGACAGCCTTGCTGGGTACAGTATTCTTGGATTCAGCCCCTTCCTTTGCATGACTTTGTATATTTCATTCCATTCCCTTCTGGCCTGATGAGTTTCTGTTGAGAAATCAGTTGCTAGTCTGATGGGGGTTCCTTTGTATGTAACTTTCTGTCTCTCTCTTGCTGCTTTTAAGATTCTTACTTTGTCGTTGGTGTTTGCCAATTTAATTATAATGTGCCTTGGCGTCGGTCTTTTGGGGTTCATTTTGCTTGGGACTCTGTGAGCTTCTTGGATTTGTGTGGGTTTTTTCTTCCCTATATCTGGGAAATTTTCTGTCATTATTTCTTCCAAGAGGTTTTCTATTCCTTGCTCAGCTTCCTTTCCTTCTGGAACCCCTATTATGCGGATGTTGTTTTGTTTCGTGTTGTCCCAAAGTTCCCTTAGACTCTCCTCCTGCCTTTTAATTTTTTTTTCTAGAAGTTGCTTTTCTTGGGTATTTTTTTCCATCTTGTCTTCTAGCTCACTGATGCGGTCCTCTGCTTCTTCTAGTCTACTCTTGATGCTTTCTATTGAGTTCTTTACAGCAGCGATGTCATTTTTCATTTCTTCTTGGTTCTTCTTCATTTCCTCTTGGTTCTTGGTCATATTGTCGAATTTGTCTTCCATTCTTTTCAGCCACCTTATGACCATTTCTCTGAATTCTTTTTCTGGAAGGTTGCTTGCCTCCATTTCGTTTACTTCCTTTTCTGGTGATGCCTGCTTTTCTTTCATATGCGGGCTGCTTCTTTGTCTCCCCATGGTCTCTCTTCTCTGGGTGTCTGGTTATGTAGTTCTCTCTCTCCTGGGTTGATTTAAAGGCACAAAATACAGCACTACCAGGTACAACTCACAAGGCACTGAACAGGAATGTATTCACGATATTAATAACCTCCAATAAAGGTGACCACCAGAGAAAGGCAAATTAGGTGATAGAAGAGAAAGAAGAAGAGGAAAAAAGAAAGAAAGAAAAAAAGAAAAAAGGAGTGTGAAAATGAAATTGGGAAAAGGGAAAGTAAAGAGAAAAAAAAAAAGTAAGAGAGACAAGAAATTGACTAAGAGAGAAAGAGGAACAGACTATATATATTGGGGATAAAACTCCAATAGAACAATCACTAATCCCAGCAAATGCCAGCAACAAGTGCCTGGGGATTAGTACAAACTACAACACCAACTAATATGGAGTGAGGCAAGGGAAAGCTGAAGCACAAAACAAACAAAAAAATAAATAAAAGAAGAATAAGCAAAACAATCTCACAAAAAAAGCATAAAAATTGGATATAATCTACATTCAAGCAAACAACAACAAAAGGACAGAGATAAGGACAAGTTTATGGATAACTCAGACAGCGAAGGGAAAGGTGTATGTGGACTTGGAGCAGGGGATTGGAGATTAGATATGTAAGTAGGGTGAAATTTTAACAAGGGGTAAACAGAAAGAATAGGGAAAATCTAAAGCAGTAAAAGGGTAAGACAAACAGGACACTGAAAAGGGGGAGGTTAGGAAGAGAGTGATGGCCTAAAGGTAGAGTTGAGATAGAGTAAAACGATGCTAAAGGAAAGATAAAAAATAGAATGTAGAACCCTAATCCCAAAATAAAATGAAGAGAAAATAAAATGACACTTTAAAAAAAAAAAAAAAAAGATAAAATAGCAGTAGTAATAATACGGATTGAAAATAAAAATGTAATCATTAAAAAGGTAAAATCAAGTGATGAAAAAAGAAAAAAAAGTTTCTTGATTAAAAGATGTAAAAAATGAAAATTTAAAAAAAATAAAAAATAAAAAAAATAAAAGGTAAAAATAAAATGTGGAGTAGTGAAGGTCATTCACTTCCTCTGTTTTTCTGTTTGGCACGCCTGTTTCTCAGTCCAGACAGTATTGCAGTTCCCTGCGATCCACTGCTCTTCGGTGTTGTAAGCCAGTCCTGATTTTAAGCAGGCGGTGTGTCTTAATTTCTCGTATTCCTTTATTTTTGATTACACAAGAGTCAATTTGTGATTCAGCCCCTGGGTGGCAGTGTTTCTGGATTGACTTCCGGGTCTATCTATGGCCTCTCTAGGCAGTGTTAGAGCCTTCTTTCCCTGTGGCACTCGCCACGGGCCTGTGGGAGTGGGCTGCCTCAGAGCTGGCTCTCTGATGGTCACTCCCCGCTCCGATCCCCAGGTTCCAGAAAAACAACCTTCCCCTGCAGTCTCCCAGGGTGTCCCCAACTGGGTGATCCTATGTATTGGGCTTAGTAATCAGATGCAAGGATTTGAAGAGGAAAAAGCCCAAGTGTGCGAATTCCGGGACTGCGAGTAAGCCCGGGCACCCAGGGAGCGCACGGGCTGCGCGTAAGTCTGGACTGCCTGAAATTCTTAGGGTGTCCCTGCACTTCAGATCAAAATGGGTTGCTTTTTAGAGTGCCCTTCTCTTAGCAGCTCTGAGGACCCCTTTCCACAGTCACAGATCACGCCAGCCCCTACAGCCACGGATTTTTCTAGGCACAGACTTCCCTGGTCCTCCAGCTCCCGCAAAATGCGCGTTCCTCTCTCCCGCCGGGACCAGAGACCTCACCTTATCCCAGGCGAAATCTGACCTTTCCGTGGTGGAGTGTAGAGCTTCTCTGAACCCGTGTGCTTGCGCCAGTTGGGGAGCGTTGTTCTGGGGCTCGCAGCTGTTCCTGGGGTGCCGCAGTTGTGGATTCTCAGGCTTCAGATAAGCTCCACTTTCCGGATCAAGATGGCGCAGACTCCAGAATCTGTTTTATACTTCTTCACACACGTTGGCATTTTCTAACATAGCACTTTGAACAAAATTGACATTAAATATCTGTTTGATGGATAGCTATTAATTTGGTTATTTGGGAGGCCTCAATTTAATTTTTTTTGGGGGGGATAAAAAATTTGCAGGACCTTAGGAGGAAATGAGTTACTTTTCAAAATCCAAGTACAACCTTGTTTAGGTACAAATATCAGAAAAATAGTCCTTTCAAAAATATTTTCTCTTGTTCTTCCAACTCATGCCTTAAAATCAGCCCCCGTCACTGACCTTTGAGAGGACTCTGTATGAGGAATCAAAAGCCCAGACAGTCTTTCTCTGTGGGATGCAGGAGCTATTCCTCTTACAATTTCTTTCTCAAAATCTTAATCCTAATAATAATGGAAATTATTTATCAGATTAAGACACAAATTAATCCTGTCTGAACAACTCGATGTTATCATGTTTAATTTCAGATTTAATTATTTTGGTATTTAATTACAAAACAGTTAATTACTTTATTGTAATTATGTGTCGTCTTAAGTAGAGGGAGGCCAGAAATCCCTGATAATGGGCTACCCTATGGCGTCACCCTTTTCCAGTGTATCTCCAAGACGCATCAGCCCTGCTGCTTGATTTTCCCGTTGCTTACGCTTCTCTTTCATGTCCTTTTCAATTTCTCGCATCCTATTTGTTCTTGGACTCTTGGCGTGGTACTTGTAAGGCAGCGGTTGCAAACATCACTATTTTGAGTGTCACCCTGCCTGTAGGCACCTGGCACCAGAATGGGGCAGGAGTCATCCGGTCAGGATGGATGCTGGTCCTAGCTTTGCCACGGGGCTATGGGATTTGCCAACTTTATTTCTTTGGGTGGAGGGTCCTAGGGAAGATGCCAGCATGGCTGGTGTGCGAGGGAGAGGATGGCTCTCCAGGGACCCAGGAAATTGGCCATTTGCCCACTGGCACGGAAGTCTTTTTACATTTTTACAACTGGTACGACTTTACCAGCACATCTGGGCTCAGGCAGGTTAAGATGCACGGACCAGGCTGCCATCTGTGTGCCCGGGAAGACTGGGCACTGGAGGACCATGCCCCAGTCAAGGAAGCAGCTGGTGATAATCACATCGAAGCTCATTATCATTTTATTACACTAAGTTTTCTTTTTTGGTCTCCAAAAGAGGCTGGAGTTCCCCTTCTGACTTTAGGTCACTTCAGATTTGTCAGCTGAAAAGTGACTACTGCGAACCTGCTCGAGGCTGAGATCCGGAGGAATACACCACACCCCAGCCTCATGGGGGAGACAGACGTAACCAGCTCCTTACAAAATCCTGTGATAAGTGCTTCAAAGGAGTACAGTGTGTGTGTGTGTGTGGGGGGGGGGGGGGGGGGGGGCTACCTAACCAACCTGGGGCCTCAGACCAGCTTTCCTGTAAGAGAGATTCCAGGGCAAGTTGAAGGTCAAGTAAGAAGAGACAGGGTATTCCAAACAGACGTGTAAGACCTAAAGGAGTACAAAGGAGTTGTTCATACAATCAAAGGATTGTGAATTCCTCAGCGGGGGGTGTCAGGTCCTTTATGACAAAGATTCAATGCTTTCCTTTTTTTAAAGCACTTTATAGTCTTCAGAACACTTACAAATACTTTTTTTTTTTTTTTGCCTCTCCAAAAGCCTTACCTGACAGGAACATTACCAAAAATAGGGAAATAAGAACAAAGCAAATATCTGAGAAAAGGATAGGTGGATTTTCTTCAGCATTCTCAGCCCCCTTTCCGGTCCCAGCTATAGTACTGACCCCAAAATAGGTTGATTACTCCAAGGTGGGGGTTTGTGATGGAAACAGAAAGTGGTCAGGAACTTCCAAGTTGCTAAGCAATGTCTCTTGGGGTCTAGACTGGACCGGGAAGGTGGATGAAGAATTGTGAGAAAAAGGAGGTTCTGCCCGGCCGCGGTGGCTCAGTGATTGAGCATCGACCTATGAACCAGGAGGTCACGGTTCGATTCCTGGTTGGGGCACTTGCCTAGGTTGCAGGCTCCATCCCCAGTGTGGGGCATGCAAGAGGCAGCCGATCCATGATTCTCTCTCATCATTGACGTTTCTATATCTTGCTCCCTCCTCTGTTCCTCTCTGAAATCAATAAAAATACCTATTTTTTTCAAAGTCTACTGCCCAGAGGAACAGTGACTCGTGGCAGGAGCTGGGAGGTGGACCCCCTGCTGGGATAAAGGCAGTAGTAGCAGCCACTGTGTTTCTGGAAGATGCTCAGCATTTGGGTGGGAGATCCAGCTGGGCAGCCCATAACCAGGAAATGAGCACAGAGACGAAGCCGGACATGACTGAGCCCAGGTGCCCTGAGCCTTGCCCCCAGCGCTTCCCGGCAGGTGGAGGAGGGGCCGCAGCTTGTGCAGAGGAAACTGAGCTGGATCTCCATTGAATTCTGGGTTAGACTAACGTTTTTATTGGATGAGATTGGCCTTTGCTGGAGTGGGCTGAATTTAGTGTTCCTGCTGCTGAGTGGGAATGAGAGCTCATTAAAGAAAGTACATGCAATTATTATTATTTTTAAGTGCAGTTGGACTCTCCAAGGCCCCACTTTAATTTGGCCAGGAGCCCTGTCCTTGAGTGAGAACCCCGAGGAGAGCCAAGCAGACTCCAGCACTTGGACCAATAGGGTTCATGTGTCTGTGGCTGGACTCGGGAGCCTGGAGCCAACACCGGATGCAGTGCGGCGGTCAAGATGCAGATCTGTCTAGTGAGAGGCCCGCCGTGCACCTCCAGCCACGGAGATCGTGGGAATGGATGAAATGTCAGCACTTCAAGAGCGTGGTTAAAATATGCTTCTCTGTGCGTGTCCATTGTGAACACAGTCCCAGCGTCGCTGTTTGCTGGTTGTTGTATACGTGGGGTGTGTGTATGAAGTCACGGTGAGGGGCTCAGCTCTGAGATCAGACAGAGCTGGATTGAGACCCAGCTGTCACTCACCAGCCATGTGAGCTTGAGTGGGGGAGTTCTTCACCATGGAAAGTGAGGATAATCCTGCCAACCTCACTGGGCTGCTGTGAGAATCCAACCCCCAGCCATTGCCCACCACCTTCGCACACACATCCCGCCTTGTGAGGGTTCTCCTCTGCTCAGCCTGGCCCCAAAGTAGGTCCAGTTCCTGCCCAGCACCCTCAGGGAGCCTGACTCTGTGGACTCCTCTAGGCTCCTGGCCCGCTGGCTTCTGGGTGGCTTGGCCCACGGAAGGCCATGGAACTTGTGGGGAGAGGCTGGGGCATTTGTCCCTGCCCTCACTCTGCCCACAACTGGGCCTCTATGCTGGCTCCAGCTCTTAAAGGGGCCTGGTTCCCCTCTTGAACTTTCAGGTATCAGGTAGGAATAGCCACCCTCTGGGGTTCTCCGGGGGGGGAGGGTTCAGCCTCCTTTAGGGGTCTGTTTACTCCATCCCAGGGATCTGTGAGTGGTCCCTTCAAGTCTTGCCACAGGACCATCAGGGAAAATTCTTTTTCCTACCTCACTCCGGATGATACACTCCTGGATTATTGCTTAACTGGCATTTTCTTCAACACACTCGCATTTTAAAAATCTAAGTGTTTTTTTTAGGAATATTATGTCTCCATGTCATTGTGGACTTGATATGCTGGTTTTAACCTTTGAATACTCACTGACATAAACACGACTTTAAAAATGAAAGAGTTCACCATGTTCCACTTAAAATCCTCTTTTCCCCCCCTCGAGTGCCCCTTGGGAAGGGCTGAGTCCCTCCATGTAACGCTCTCGGCTCAGGGACACACACTTCTGTGCCGTCCTTACGATAAGGACCCACGTTGTCACATGGTGGCGACTCCCAACGTGTGGCAAGTGCGCACCAGGCAGGAACGTGTGCCTTCTGCACTGCCTACACCTTTCACATGAATGAGACATACCTTCCCGTCACCAAGAAAGACTGCGTACCTCCTGCAGTGCCTGTGGTCTCCCCCAGAACCCCTTTTTCTCCCCTGCAGAAAGGGCAAGGAGTTCATTCCGACAGAGAAATTACCTCCAATCACCCCCCCGGAGAACCAAAGTCTTTCTGAAGCCCATCTTCAAATTACAAGTATCTCAAAGATAAATGTGATGGAATCTTGCTGGGATTTTCATACCAAGAGGCTGAATAGTTAAGACAGAACATAGCACTCTTTGTTAAAAAATTAGAAAATGCCCAGAAAGCTGGATTCAACCTCTTAAGCACCCTTTCTCCTTCCTCCTGCCCCAGCCCCACCTACCACAGCTTCTGGCCACACATAGGCACACGCACCTTTACACACTCGCACGCCGGTGCACACTCGCACCCCTGCACCCCTGCACCCCGCCCCGCCCCTCCCAGCCTCAGTGACAGGATGTCTGGTCCATCTCCCACCAGGGAGCTTGCTGCTTTGTGCACAAATTGCCTTGGGAACAAAGCGAGTTGGCCTGTGAGAGGGTTTTGCCAGATCTGCTGGAGCAGTGCCGCTCAGGATCAAGCAAGACTGCGGACAAAACTTATTTTTAAAAAAGTCTTTTTGCTATTTAAGTCGCGGCAGATGAGGAGCTGAACTGAGATGTGCAGAGGGGTGCCCTGCTGGGTGCCCTGTAACCTCCGCTTGGTTATGGGCCTGGGCTGGGAAAACGACCTTAAGAAAAGAAACACTTCGGTCATTGGAATTTTTTTTTAATCTTTTTTAGTTTGAAGCAAGCCTGTGTTGTGTCCAAATGCCAGTATCTCTGTGCAGAGGTGAAGACAGCCATGTGGGTGTGCTTGCTAATGCAACAGAGAAGCCTGGGAAACTCCTATACGCCCCATGTCATCGGGGTATCTCTGATCCTGCCAGATGGAGGTAAGAGGACCATGGACCCCCCAAGTCCACAGTAAGGAGTCAAGCCCCACGTCCTTCACAGATGTCTGCAAATTCTCAGCACTCACACTCTACCCCCCAGACCCCCTCCCTCTGGAATCCAGGATGCTGGCCCCTTCACCACTTAGTAGCCCAGAGGCAAAATATCAGCCCCTTTCACTGATTTCCATAAAATAATCCACTCTTACCTGGTACACCTCTTCCCCACATAATGCCCCCAGTTTACACACACACACACACACACACACACACACACACACACACACGGCATAAGGCACAGGGGGTGTATTGCAAAAAGGCCCCAACCCTTTATTTCAATGGGGAAGCTTTACTCCATCCATTCCAGTACTCCAAAGAACATAATGGGTTTTTATATAACTAAAGTCCTTATAAGAGAAATCCCTAATTACTAGTATACACTGAGTGGCCAGATTATTATGATCTCTGAACGCATATATGTATATTAGAGGCCCGGTGCATGAATTCGTGCACGAGTGGGATCTGGCCAGCCTGGCCAGGGGGAGGGGACATGGGCCGTTGGCTGGCCGGCCTGCTGGTCGAACTCCTGGTCGAGGGGACAATTTGCATATTAGCCTTTTATTATATAAGATATACACCGAGTGGCCAGATTATTATGCGTTCAGAGATCATAATAATCTGGCCACTCAGTGTATATAAGATGAAAAATAGTATTCTTACTTAAAACACCAAGTTGTTTATTTCAATAAGTAAGGAAACTTTCCAAGTTTCTTATGCACCATGAATTTCTCCAGCCAAGTACAGTGTTAAAGTACCTTCGGTTTGAGGGTAAAGGACAGCAAAGGAACAAAAACAAACCAATCCCCACAACCCGTACTATGGACTGAATGTTTGTGTACTCCTGGACCCATATGTTGAAACCCAAATGTGATGGCATTTGAAGATGAGTTTTTCGGGAGGTTAATTAGGTCATGAGGATGGAGCCCCATAGTGGGATTCATGTCCTTCTCAGAAGAGGAAAAGAGCTTGCCTTTTCTCTCTCTGCCATGTGAGGACATAATGAGAAGGCAGCCGTCTACAAACCAGGAAGCGAGTCCTCACCAAGAGCCACATCAGCTAGCACCCTGTCTTGGCCTTCTTCCCCATGGAATCATATCGCATTTTTTGTTAAATCAGTATTCAATGAATATATTATTTTACTAAGCAAATCTTGGTCAATCTGCTCCCGGAAAACATTACATGTCCTTTAGTATATGGCTTTTTGTTTTCCCTGGAGTTAATAATTGGCTTTAATTTTCTTGCATGATTTCATATACCCATCACTAATTCTCCCCACCAACTCTCCAGAAGAGATGTAAATTCTCCTCTATGTTCAAACACATCAGTTCCTGCGGTATTTTGGAGCTGTCCTTCCTCAAGCCATCCTTCTCCCTGCTCCTGTCTGGGCTGGAGACGCCCATCCATGCTGGCCGTGGTCGTCCTAGGGCTTCACTCACCAAACCTTGAATTCCCTTGGCCTCTCTTTTGTGATGAATCCATTTTCCAGATCTTACGGCTTCCTCTTTCTTTGTTAATCTCCTTATTCTGGTGTAGCTCTACAAGCATCCAGAAACGACCTTGGGTTGCTTGACTGGGTATAGAGTTTTCAGCTGGAAATACGTTTTCCTCAGCATTTTAAACGTCTCGTTCTCTTATCTTCTAGATTCCAGTGTTGCTGGGATGATTAATGCCACTCTGACCACTAATCCTTTGCATGTGACCCCTAATCAGTTATTCCAGCCCCCAATTCTCCTAGAGGGGAGTTTAGGATCTGCTCTTTATTCCCAGAATATTTAAATTTCATGAAAATGTACTTTGGGTGGGTCCCCCTCCTCTTTCTGAAAAATTCATTATGCTGGACATTTCCCGGGCCTGTTCAGTCTGGAAAATCATGTTCTTTCGTGTTGGGATATTTTAGAATGTGACGCTTTTCTCTCTCTCATTCTCTTCGTTCTCTGTGAACGAGCACCTTTTATTTTACACTGGACTTCCTGTATGGGCCTCGTGTTCTTGAGCACATGTTCTGAGAGAGACTTGACCTCAGCCCCAGCTTCCAGTGGCATGGTATTGGTTTTTGTTTCTCATTTCCAGGCCTCCGTGTGCTCCTGTCTCAGGGATGTAGTCAGCGTCCTTCTCCCTGCAAGGGAAGGACAACGCTACCTGTTATGTGGTTCTTTTCCTTCTCATTTGTTTTGACATTTGCTCTTCCGTGTTGAAGTTTTTTTCTTCTGATCGCTGCTGTCCCTTTCTATTAGGAAGGTGGCATCGAAGTTCGACTGGAAGGTCTTCATGTGGGGACAGGCTTTCCAACTGGGGTGTCACTAAGAACCGTCAGGCCGGGTCCCTACTGCTCCTTTGGAAAAGTCTCCACAATTCAGTATTTTTAGTCTTTTCTCTGGTTTCTGGCTGCTGAATGTAGGCCTGGCAACCAGCATCCTGGGAGCCTACTTGGGAAAGAGGACTGAAGTGGGGATGAGGCATCACAATGTCCCTTCACCTCATTTCTGTCGGGGTCCTCACCTCCACCCAAGCCGTGCCTGGCACCTAGGGACTGGAAGTTGCCGGGGATCAGTTTCTCCAGAGGAACAGTTTCTGCTGGGACAGGGAAGGGCGAGGGCCCAGGTTGTGTGGGGCAGGGACTTACCTGGTCTTCAACCAGACATACCAGTTCTCCTTTCCCCAGGCCTCCGCTGACCTCCACTTCCAGAGCCGCCTGGCCCTTCACTTCCTGAGTCTAGGGTAGGGGTGGGCAAACTTTTTGACTCGAGGGCCACAATGGGTTCTTAAACTGGACCGGAGGGCCGGAACAAAAGCATGGATGGAGTGTTTGTGTGAACTAATATAAATTCAAAGTAAAGGAACGGAGGGGAGAGCAAGAGAACCCTCCACTCTTTCGGCTCTGCGGGCCGGATAGAACAGCCGAACGGGCCGGATCCGGCCCGCGGGCCGTAGTTTGCCCACGGCTGGCTAGGGGTCTGCAGGCTGCATGGGCTTGAGTGCTAATTGGGTTTCCCTCCTTCTCTTTGTCCTCACGGGTGTCTCCCCCAGTTACTGTTCGAGTACAAGTCGGGGCAATGAGTTTCTCGGGAAGGGGTTTCCCTGCACTCTCTCCCTGGCCCATCCTCCCAGCCCTGCGAGGTGGGTACTATCATTGGCTCCATCGGGGAAGTGGGTAGGGGATCCCTGAGGGCACACTACCATGGTTTGAACCCCAGAGCCCTTGCCCTGGATAATCATATTGGGCAGCCTCATGGGGGTGCAGAAGCAAAAGATGGGGGGGCAAGGTTTTAGAGGAGCACGATCCTGGGAGCTCGTCTGACTGTCTGCCATTGGCTTCAGTCTTCTATGGAGTCTGGGGGTGAAAACTGGTCACACTAGTTTTGGGGGAGAGCTGTGGCTGGAGGAGTCAAAAACTACGGAGAAGGGAGCGAGCTGTGCTGGCCCAGGCACTTCACCGGGTTCCAGACACACTTGAAGGAGGAAGCATCCTGAGATCGGGGGTTTTCAAAGTGACGGCACAGTGTGATCATCTGGGGAACCTTTAAGAATCCGGATGCTCAGCCCCTCCACCCAAACCAATTAAATCCCCCGGAGGTAATTCCTGACAGGTTAACATGGTGGTGCGTGGGCAAGCTAAACAGCCATCTCAGAGGGTAAAGGAAAGTTGAACTTATTCAAGGAAAGGGTGTGGGAAATGGACTGTCCAAAGGGAAGGGCTGCACGGCACTCAGCCAAGGGGACATCGGGTCGATGATGGCCGCACGCAGGCGCTGGAGTTCCACCCTTATATGTGGTCACTGGCAGGAAGCTCTTGTGGTCAGCGGGTTTGGGGGCTGAGCTGGTGCCTTGGAATGGGGGTGAGAGTGTGCGATCAGGTGTCTTTAGGACAACAGGACAGTTTCAATTCCTTGGAGGGTCTGAATCCTGGTGGCCAGCAAGCTTTTCCTGGTCTTTGTGTTCCTATGCCGGGAAGCTTACAAATGGCCGCGAAGGACTGTATCGCCCTGTCGTCCTAACAATTCCAGCGTGCAGCAGGGTTAGACCCCGTGCTGTGGGTCAGGGCTGTGCGTGCTGTGGGTCAGGGCTGTGCGTCCCCTGGGGATCTTGTTAAAATGCCGATTCTGATTCACCAGGTCTGCGGGTTCCCAGCCCATGCTGCCGGATGACCCTGAGCAGCTGCAGCAGTAGGAAGTTCCTCCCTGGGAAGCTGCATCCAAGGCAGGCATTAAGGTGTTCACGTCACAGTTAACTTGTTTTCCATAATTACTCCAAAAATTCATGCATTGCAGAAGGCGCTATAAATTCTGTCACAGAGCTCTTCTAAACAGTGCAAGGAGAATATTAATTAGCAAAGGCTCTTATGCATTCAGAAAGTGTGGGTGTTACTGAAGTGTCACAAAAGGGGGGGTGGTTTACACCAACAACCAGCTAAACCCTCCAGGAGTCCCCCATCTCAGAACGTCCAGGGGCCACCACGCCTCTCTGCAGCTGGCTGTCCACCCAGCTCCTCCAGCCTCTTTCCCGCTGAGGCCCCTTCCAGAGCCACACGCAATCCCTCTCGTCCAATGAAAAAGAATAACCTACTGAACGCACCTGCCTTAATGCCCCGAACACAGATGTCCCCAAACAAACACAGTAGTGGAATTTGGATATGTTAAATATTCCTACTGCATTAGACCATGAAGAGAAATCGGAGTTTACAAACATAACGATGCTTTGTCTATTTCTGTAAGATGATTAAACAATTTCAAATGCACCCCAAGGGGTCCAAGCATTCAGGGAATTTCTGAGGCTCTAAAATGACCTTTCTATGTGTCCCGCCTTCCTCCCACCCCCACCTGGTCTCTCATATTCTCTGCTTTTCTCCACGAGCGGACAGGAGTATTACATATCAAAGAGAAAAAAAATAGTTCCAGAGGAAATCTGGACTGTCCTTATTTTATAAGTTGGGTTTAATAATTCATCCAAAAGAGAATTTTTAGCAACAAGGTTTGCATATACAAAGGGAACGTGCCTTCCCTAATAGGCCTCTGTTACTCTTGCTGCAGTGCTGAGTGGGGAGAAAAAATGCCAAACGGTCCAAGTACCTCTCCCAGATTCACTAAGGACAGCGTGCACTCCGGCCCTGTAGGCAGAAGTGATTTTAGAGCAAGCTTTGCAAGGAAAGGAATTTAAGCCACACCCTAAAAGTCTCCTCTTTGTCACTGCAGAAATCCACCTAGAGGTCACGGGGACAAACATGCATATTCCGAAAGCGGCTGCAGATTGTAGATCCGTTCACTTCCTGGTCATAAAACACCACCCACCCAGAGCCCACTATCGCTTCAAATACCAAACCAACAGCATCAGCCTTGTAAGGCAGACCGTGTCGGGTTTGGGGTCCGAAGCCACACACACACACACACACACACACACACACACACACACACAGCTCTTTAGAATGTCAAGAAAATCAGTCCTTCACACAGCGGCGCTGCTCATGCGTGACAAGCTGACTTTAAATATTTGTGACTCCAACTTGCTGATATGGTGGGGGCGGGGAAGGGAAGCCAATAGAAGGAAAGGGGGAGAAAATTAGCAGAAGCCTCTAATTGCCCAGGTTTGCTGCCTTGAATATTTCTGCAGTAGCTCTGCGGCAGGCAGCCCGTCACTGTTCTCAGACCTGACAATGGGGAAGTTGCCAAGGAGCCAAGGCCCAGCGAAAGAAGCAATTAATACCTCCTTTTTCATTTTATAGACAGCAGCTGTCTCCCCGCCTTAAAAAAAATGGTTTGAGAATGAACTTTCCCTGTTTCTTTCCCCCAAATGTTCCTATTTTACCGTGTCCTTCCCGGAACTCCCTTCAGTCAGGGGAGCAATGAATTCACTGAATTTCCTGAATATTTCAAAAATCTGCAATCATGTAAAGTCTTTCTCTTGAAACCCAGCCTCTACCAGCAACATGACCTAGGAATTTTTTCCCTTTAAGGGTGTAACCTGGTTGTTAATAAAGATTCTCTTGGGCAATGGGACCCAGAATTGGGACCCACCTTGCTGGAGGATAGTTGATCCCTTTCAAGGCCTGTCATTCTTTGACCTGGCAATTCCATTGCCAGCCCTTTCCTAAGGGAATAGTAATGATGTGTCTAAGGTTGCTGCATTCTGGGGTTCATTTATAACAGCAAAAGTTGGGGATCAAGCTAGCTGTCCAAAGATTAGGCTGGGGATTACTTAAATTATGGCCAATTTATACCACGAAATACTGTGCAGTCATTAAAAAGAGTTGCAGAAGAACATTTGATGATATGGGGAGATGTTCGTAATATTTTATTAAAAAGGAGTGTAACACAGAATGTATATTATTAGTTTCACTTTCTTTTAATATATCAGTTTGAATTTATTATAATATATATGCTTAGAAAAAAACGACTGGAAGCATTTTCAACGGCATATGGTATAGAGATTATGGGGAACTTTTAGTTTCTTTGTGTTCTCATATATTTTCTAAATATAATGCATCACTTACAGTCAGGAAAATAATGTCAGAAACAAAGAATCAAACATGTTATGAACATACATGCATTGTTAGATTTAAAACAAAAGATGGAATCTGTAAAACGCAGGTGCGGTTGATTAGACCAGGTACCATTTGGGAGTTCTCACTTTGCCCAGCCGAAGTCGGTGACTTTCATGCTTTCGGTGCCTTTGTGAGCTGCCTCGGGGTTTTAGATGGCCTGAAATGACGGTGTTTTCGAGGGAGGGAGGTGAAAAGGGCCCGTTATTCAGCCTGCGCCTTTCACACAGCCTGGGGGCTCTCGGAGCAGCGGGTTGAGATGCAGACTGTGGAGCCGCGCTGTCTGCGCTCTCGGGCTGGGCCACTTAACCTCTCTGGGCCTCACTCCCTCGTCCGGAAATTGAGGGTAATAGTCGCACCCACTTTCCTGGGTTGTTGTTGATTCTCTGAGTTCCCCGGAGTAAAGCGCTTAGGACAGGGCCTTGGCACAGAGGAACTGACTGTTGAGCCGGTAAATGTGAGCGTCACTGACAAGCTGGAAATCTCACCTCTTGCCCAGCAGAAGCGCCTGAACCCCGCCCCAGCACCCCGTGCTGCGGGCACGGCACGCAACACCCCGGGAAATGCAAACGTGCCCTGACCTCCATGCCAGGTGGGGCCCACGTTTGGAGCAGAAACAATGCGCGCGCGCACGCACCCACCACCCTCCACGCGCGCCCACGCCCACCGCGCGCGCCCGCGTCCGCCACCTGCACGCGCACGCGCCCACCGCGCGCGCCCACGCAGCTCTGCAACTGGTCCCGCTGCCCGTAAGCCCCTGCCCTGCAGACCCCCTGGGGCTTCACAGGCTGATCTTAAATGTTTCTTCCTCTCACCAAACACCAGGCGCGGGCAGAATGAAAAGGAAAAAATAGCAATTAAATGAAACAGACCCTTCCACCTCCCCACCGCCACGAACAGCCAGTGGCTTCCCAAGCGCTTTCTCACTGGCTCTATGTGGCCTGGAAAAAGCCAGAAGGACAGGGAGGAGCACAGCGGGCAAGAAGAGAGAGGGGCGGGTTCACAAAGGGGGAATGGGACAGGAAGTGCCCTCCTTCTGTTGTCCCCACCCACCCCACTCCGGAGACCCCAGCTCGGGTGAGGGATCCCAGCCTCTCCAGCCCCAGTGCCCAGGCTGGAGCTGGAAGAGGCTCTTTGCTTCCCAGCAGGGCCACAGCCACGCCCGCAGGGCACCGCAGTGCAACCCCACACTCCACTTCCTGCCTCCCCTGGACAGCAAGGTCAGCCCCAGGTGTCATCTCCTTTGTCCACGTCCCAAGAAGGCCTTTTTGAAAGAAAACTGAATTTTCCATGGAGAACGATTATATGACACATAGATAATAATTTTTCTTGTGTGTGTTTCGTTTTATGATGGAAACATCGGACAAAAAGCATCACAGAAAAATTGTATCTAGGCTCGATTGCTTTTTCTCAGCAATCCAGAGCTCTTCAAAGCAAAAGGCAAAAATCTTTAAAGTTTTCGTATATCCTCCGCAGTGTATATTTAAATCCTGAATGCGAAAGCTTCATTTTAGTTGTGATTGTCTCATGAATTTGACTAATTGCATAAACTTTGAAAAAACAAAAACCAAGTAAAATGATCAGATAAAAGCCCACTAAGTATTTTGTAGTTCTTGGTCCTGTGTTTGCAATAATTTTTTTTTTTTTTTTACCATTTTCTTTCTTTTTTTGTCCATACGCGAGTCTCACAGATAATGTACCCTTCCTTTGGAGCTGATTTGACCCTACTCCGCCTTTGGCAAAACTTTTATTTGCATTTCCCTTGAGCTTCCAACAGATCTGTATATTAACAACATGCCTAATTTTTGGCAGCAGGCTCATTAATAATGTCAGCAGAGAGCTGGCACTAGGACTCCTCAGCACCTGGTCAGGCCTGCGTCCTCCCTGCTCCTCTTTGCCTTTGGACCACCAACCTACCATCACAGCCCTCATTTCCACTCACCTTCCCAGCCCCCTCCCCACTCCCTGGCTCCAGACTTCCCACTTTCCACTCTGCAAAGCACAGACAGGAGGTCCCAGAAGAATGACACAGCAGAACTCACTAGTATTGTTTGGCCTCAAAGAGAGATTTTTCGGGTCTACATCCAGGCCCTCTGGACCTCTTTGATAAACTTTTGATGATGATGATGACAATAGATGCCACTTATTGAATGCTTACTAAGTACCCTGGGCTTTAAAAAAAAAAATGGATTACCTCATTTAATTCCTAAAACAAACCTAGAGGCCATTTAACGGATGAGAAAAACTGAGGCTTGGTGAGTTAGGGTCCCAGGACCAGGACCAGCAGGGCCAGGGGTTGAGCTTTATGACAGGAGGCAGCCCCCTCTCTCACAGCACACGGCATTGCTGGCAAAAAGTGGCTGGTGGCCTAGCAGCGTGAAATTTGCAAATCACTTCAAAAGTTAAATAGCAAGTAATGAGGCTAAACAAAAGGTCCAGAAAGCCACCTCTGGGTGTGTTGATTTGGCTGATACAGGCCAGCAAATATCATTGTCAAAAACAAAACCAAACCAAACCCTAATTATGTTTCTATTTTTAGTTTCCCCCAGCTTCTGTAAAAGTCTGAGATTCTGGCCAGTGGTTTCCCCTTCAGGCCTAGCGACATGCCTTGCCCAGGGACAAGGTCAGTTGGGCATGAGCAGTTGTTTTTGCAAATATTACTACTAATTTTAGTAGCGCATCATCATTCAGGCCACCACTTTCCCTTCCCAATAGCATTTGGCATCTGGGTCAACAGTTGCGGGCTCGTCCCACCTGAGGACTTGCAGGGGCCACCACGCTGAAACGGCTCCCTCCGTGGTCATGAGGAGCCCCTGGCCCAGGAGGAGGGCTCAGCCATTACTCAAATGCATTCATAAAGCATCAACCTATTCCAGGCACTGAGCCGAGGCATGGCAGACCGATACACGTGGTCTCCATTCTGATTTTACTTTAAATTAGGTTGTAAATAAATCAGAGCGGCTGACTCCTGGGGCAGACGGAAGCCAGGGATGAGGGACAGTTCGTGTCATGCTAGAGAAAGCAGAGAGGTGGCAAACGCATTCCCGAGAGAGAAGAGGAGACCCTAAGGGAGGGATGTTGTCATCAGTTACCAAAGGTGAAGAGACCCTCTCCGGAGTAGGTAGGACAGGTGCCTTGTTCATACTGCAGGGCAAGGCAAACAGCTTATCGTAAGTGACATTCTTCTTTAAAGTTACCTACACTTGATATGCTTGATAAGAAAAATTCAAAGCTTATAGAAATATAAAACAGTGGTATTGGCCCCTTCACTGTCCCCTACTCTTTGGAGTCTTGCTGGCGGGGGTACAACATCCTTCTTACTTATGCCTTATCTTCGACTCCTGCTACCTTCCTTGGAAGAAAAGCCCAGATGGTAATATTTGCTTGTCACATGGAATCCAGGTCTCGGTGACAGTCACCAGGCAAACCATCACTCTACCCTCTGGAGAAGGCGTTAACACGTTCTGGTTAGAGGCCAAGTGTGCTCATCTGGGTGCTGCCACAGTCAAGCCTTTGCCACCACGAATGTCTTTGTGTTAAATTAATTCATCAAATTAGTGATGTGCAGAACCTTGGGGAATAGAATTGGTATGTTTTAAAGCAAGGAGGGGAAACACGGGCTGGTGGACCGATGCCCAGGGTGAGAAATGGTAATAGAGGAGCCAGAATTCTGGAGGGAATTTAAAAAGGAAACAAGGCTCAAGAGAGAGGCTAGGTTCAAGGCATAGACTTCACTCATTCTACGATTTTGCCTTGGAGCAGACACAGCAATCATCCTATCTAATAAAAGAGTAATATGCAAATTAACCATCACTCCGCGACAAAAATGGAGGTGCCCATAGCCACAAGATGGCGGCGCCCAGTCCTCTTAGCCCCGCCGGAGTCCCCCAGTCCACCCAGCTGCGGCAGTCCGGGGTGTCCAGCTGGGAGTCACCAGCGCCTGGCGTGATCCCCGGCCACAGCCTGGGCTGGGGTCTCAGGCCGGCAGGGCCTCGCACCCCCGCCACGTGATCTTTTGCCACAGCCTAGGCTGGTGTCTCAGACCAGCAGGGCCTCGCACCAAGCCACGCGATCCCCCAGCCACCGCGGCAGCCTGGGCTGGGGTCTTAGGCCGGCAGGGCCGCGCACCCCCGCCATGCGATCTTCTGGCCAGCTGTGGCAGCCTGGGCTGGGATCTCAGCCTGACCGGGGTGCACCCCCTGCGGCACGATCCCTGGCCAGCAGCGGCAGTCCAGGGTGTCCTGCTGGGAGGCACCCACTTCCCACGCAGTGATCCCCGCCCATCGGCGGCAACCCGGGGTGTCCGGCTGAGAGGCACCAGTGCCCGGCGCGATCCCTGGCCACAGCCTGGGCACCCCCTGCATTGCGATCCCTGGCCAGCGGCAGCAGCCTGGGCTGGGGTCTCAGCCTGGCCAGGGCACGCACCCACAACGGCGCCATCCCCGGCCAGGCTCATATGGCAGCCTGGGCTGGGGTCTCAGCCTGGCTGGGCTGAGGTGGCAGCCTGGGCTGAGGTGGCAGCCTGGTCGGGGCGCACACCCCCCATGGTGCCATCCCCGGCCAAGCGTGGCAGCTTGGGCTGGGGTCTCAGCCTGGCCGGGGTGCGATCCCCTTCCAGCCCTGGCAGCCTGGGGTCTCAACCACTGAGTCTCACCAACCAGGCAGATATGGAGGAATCTTAAATGTTTCTTTTTTTAAAATATATATTTTATTGATTTTTTACAGAGAGGAAGGGAAAGGGATAGAGAGCTAGAAACATCTATGAGAGAGAAACATCGATCAGCTGCCTCCAGCACACTCCCCACTGGGTATGTGTCCCCAACCAAGGTACATGCCCTTGACCAGAATCGAACCTGGGACCCTTGAGTCTGCAAGCAGATGCTCCATCCACTGAGCCAAACCAGTTAGGGCTGTCCCATATGCTAAAGAAAAAACCCTATCTAATAAAGAGGGAATATGCAGGGGAGGGCATTTGGGGGTGACTGGGTTGTCAGGGAGGGCAGTTGGGGATGATCAGGTCAGCAGGGTAGCAGTTAGGCATCGATCAGGCTGGCAGGGGAGTGGTTAGGGAGTGATCAGGCTGGCAGGCAGAAGTGGTTAGGGGCAATCAGGCAGGCAGGCGAGCAGTTGAGAGCCAGCAGTCCTAGATTGTGAAAGGGATGTCCAACTGCCTGCATTGGGCCTAAACAGGCAGTTGGACATCCCCTGAGGGGTTCCAGATTGGAGAGGGTGCAGGTTGGGCTGAGGGACACCCCCCCCCAGTGCACGAATTTCGTGCACCGGGCCTCTAGTTAGAGTATAAAGTTAGATTTGGGTTAATCTTTATTAATTTGTATCAGCACAGATTTATCAAAGGACTCATCCTCTACACACCCTGCTCCAGAACCTTGACCTTGAAGGGATTGGAACAGGCCTTGAAGGCTGAGTAAGGAGGAGGGGGCAGGCTTGCCAGCAGGTTCCCTAACGTCCATTGTTCCCTGCGCGGACCCATCATGGAAGAGACTGCGTGGCCCAGCCCGCCTTGTTCAGAGTGGCCATGAAGGGTAATGAGAGGGGTGACGTGTGCGGTTTCTCTGTAGCTCCCTCTGTTTTATGCTGGCTTTCCCCCAAACAGACACTGACACACCATTCTGAGTGCATGTTGTTTATTCCAGAAGGTGATTCCAGGAAGCATGAGTTCTTTTTTGCCTCTGAGCATTTTTCCATAATGAAATGTGATTTCGCCTCTTTAACATTTATATTAGACTATTTTTCTACTTTTCTGTATGCTAAAATACCTCCATAATAAAATTTGTTATGGGGGAGGGGGGTGGGTATCTGTGTCAATCTAGGTCCGCTAAGAAGTAGGTTGCCAAGGGATTATATTAGGGGATTTTGTTAGGGGAACCATCCAGGTGAGGGTCACTGGTGAGGAGCCAGGTGAGGCTGGGAGGGCCATCAGACCACCAGGCAAGTGTGACCCTAAGTGAAGGAGAGAAAGTCTTAGACTGCCCACCAGTCTAAGGAAGGGCCAGCAAAGCCACCTGGGAATCCTCGAGCCAGGACAACATCAGAGGCGTCTCCTGAGGAAGACCTGCTTTCGGGCGCCTGCTGCACAAAGCCATCGACACTCAGCATGAATGCACTACGGACGTTCTTACAGTCTTTTTGAGAAAGCATAGCCACTCGCGCCTCCTTGGAACCTTTCCATCAGAGTTGCTAACAAACTGATGGGGATTACGCTTTCTCTCTCCCTCCACACTTCTCCTGCCTCCCGCCTCCTTACCTGCTGGAGAATTAGAAAAAGTGTGAAATGCCCACAAAGCGAGGAACACAGAACAAGCGATTTGAGGAAAAAAACAGATAGAACAAATCATTACTTGCCCCCCCCCCCCACTCCCCACCAAGGACACACTACCAAGTCCCTAATTATAACCATTTCTCGTTACAACTTTATGTAAGAATTTATTCTCAATAAAAAGAAAAAAGACTGTTAGAAAATACATCAAAGCAATAACTGACTGTACTAAGGTGGTAGAATTATCGGTATTTTTCTTTTATTCCTTTGAACATTTTCCCACAATGAAATGTGATTTTTGCCTCTTTAACGATTATATTAGATTATTTTTTTTCTACTTTTCTGTATGCTAAAACACCTCCATAATAACTTTTGTTTTAAATGCCAACACAATTGTTCCTCTTACTCTTTCTACCTTTGCTACTTTAATATCCTCAGCTTCCTGGTCTTCCCTTCACTTCCCTTCACATTCTCCCTGCCACCGAGACTCAGAAGATACCATCAGCTCCAAATCCTTGGTGGTTCATTAGGACACGTGCCATCTTGGGCGGATGGAAAGCCTTGGTTTTCCTGTGAGCAGGTCACTGAATGGAAAGGGTAATGATGGTGGCCTGTCCCGAGGCGAAGCTGGAGGACGAAGTCTGGTCTGAGTTTTTACTTGGCCCCCTGAAAAAAAAAAAATGTCACTTCCTGCACAAAACCAACTAGCAGGCATCAGATCTATGTCCTCTTCTCCCTGCGAACAGCAGCACCACATCTCCCAGGTTCCCTTGCATTCATCATATCCATGGGAGAACTGCAGCCACTGGAGTATGCGTGGAAGTGATTGCGCCATTTGCAGAGCTCAACATGGAAGGAGCCTGGGTCCCTAACCACCACTTGGAGAGGGGATGCCCACCCAGCAGAACAGCCATTCTGGACTTCACTTGGCAGAGAAATAGCCTTCAGTTGTGTTAAGCCACTGATGTTCGTTACAGCAGCAGACCAACCACAGCCAATCCACTGTGAATCTCGCTTGTCTGCCAAGCTGGCCTTGTAACCATGCTCTAAACCCACCTGTCCCGATCCGAATTTGACAGGGAGCAGCGGCTCTCCACTCTTGAAGACTTGCAATGTTCATGTTACAATAGGGAGATATTGCCCTTGATGTTCCCTCGGAAATCGCAGAACGTTCTCCAGGTTACTGTATCTTTCTCCAGTGGAAGGAGCTTTGGATAGGGAGCCTGTATTCTCTGTCCCTAATTATCAGTAGGATGATGCACGAATCACTCAACCCCTACGACTCTCGGGAAATAACCCATTCCTTTCAGAGAGGGGCAATAACACCAGAGCCAAAGATAACCATGGGGGAATGAGAAGCTGAGCACTTTTTTAAATGTTATAGTCTTATTTATTTATTTTCTTTTACTGAATGTATTGGGGTGACTGGTTAATAAAACAATCTAGGATTCAGGTGTACAATTCTATAATGCATCATCTATCTATTGTATTGTGTGTTCACCACCCCACGTGAGGCTGAGCTCCTTCAACAGTAACGTTAACTCATTTAATCTACACAGGCGCCAATGAGGTGGTGATATTATCACCATTTTGAAAATAAGAGAAACTAAGGCCCAGAGAGATTAAAACACTGCCCCAGGCCACAGCTAGTAAAGCTCAGATTCAGACGTAAGTTGTCTAATTCTGGAGCCAGAAACGAGGTTCTGCAGATTCTGAAATGCTGAGATTTGCACCAGAATGAAACGCACTGTGATGGCCGTGCTGTTGGTGCTGGCCTTGCGATGGCCTTGCGATGTGCCTGGCTCCCTCAGCTCCTCACTGTGTTCCCATCCATGTGCCTTTGACATCCACCTTCTCCCCTGGACAGCTCCTGCTCTGGAAATTTACAGCAGCGCAGGGGATGGCATGATCTCCCTCTTCCTTGATCTACTTAATCTGATTAGAAACAAATTGTAATATGCCTTGATTCGGAGAACTTCCCCTTGCCAAATTAAGTCCCCTGAGATCTCCCACACACAGACCTTGATTTATGAACACCAGACTCTTTCAGTCCTTGATGATTTTCTCTATTGAAACCATGCAGTGCCAGCTCTCAAGCAAAAGATAAAAATCTTTGTTTCCTGTGAATTCAGGGGATTCAGAGAACCTGAAAGGTCATGTGTTTCAATGCAGAGCAGATCACCTTGACTTTACTCGCCAGAATAACAATCATAAAATGACAATCGGACAAAGCCTGGGCTTTCATAGGACAGCTGGCTCCGTATTGAAAGGCTAGTAAAATTATCTGTTCTGACTGTTTTCGGTAATTCAGCATTTCTCTTACAGAATGCCTCTTCTACTCTGAATTTCTCCAACTGTGATACATAGTACACCTTCCTGGAAATAAGAATAAAACTCACTCTGTTCCTAACTCTATCCCAAACAAACGCCATCTACTTACCTTTCCATTCCCATTTTATGGATAAGGAAACTGACAATCAGAGAGGTTACGTTACCTGTTCAAGGTGTGGTGGGCAGAATAATGGTCCAAAGACATCCATTTCCTAATCCCCAGAACCTGTGAGAGGTTACCTTGCAAGCCAGAAGGGACATGGTAGGGGTGATGAAGTTGAGGATCCTGAGGATGGGGAAATCACCCTGGAATATCTAGTGGACCCAACAGAATCACAACAGTCCTTACAAGGGGAAGAGAAAGGCAGGAGAGTCCGAGAAGGAAATGTGCCCATAGCAGCACAGGTCAGGGTGAGGCAGGGCACAAGTCAAGGACAACAGGGACGGCCTGGCAGAGCTGGAAAAGCAGGGGAGTGGATTCTCCCCTGGAGCCTCCAGCAGGAACACAGCCCTGTCAACGCGTTTTAGAAGCATGACCTCCAGAACTGTAACATGATACATTTGTGTTGCCTTAAGCCACAAAATTTGTGATGGTTTGTTCCAGCAGCCTTGGCAAGCTGCCACCGACGGTCACAGGGATGATGAGTGGCAGAGGCAAGATTTGAACCTTGCTCCCTGTGACTGCTCTGTTTCTAGGTAACATGGCCTTGGAATTTAAATATATGATGTTTTAAATATAATTTTTAAATTACAGCAAATACGATATTAAGAAACAAAATGTAAAACCCAAATGATTTCTTTAAAATATATTTTTATTGATTTCAGAGAGGAAAGGAGGGAGAGAGAGATAGAAACATCAATGATGAGAGAGAATCATTGATCGGCTGCCTCCTGCATGCCCCACATTTGGGGATCGGGCCTGCAACCAGGGCATGTGCCCTGACCGAGAATCGAACAGTGACCTCCTGGTTCATAGGTCAACACTCAGCCACTGAGCCATGCTGACTGGGCAGCCCAAATGATTTTTTTAAAGATAAAATGTGAGATGTCAAAATAACAGCAACAAAAAAACCACAGTAGGCCAAAGGAACAGAATCGAGGACATAGAGGTAGCCTTGTCTTTCTATGGTAAGCAGGCACTGTGATGAAGGTGCCACCACAGAGTCATGGGGAAAGGGTGGATTGTTTAGTTGATGGTGTTGGGAAATTAGAATTTTTTTAAAATTAAGTATATGTGTAAGAAATAAGGTGAGCCCCCAAATTCAGGGGTCCTGGTAGAACACAAAACATACTCAGGAGCCAGGCAGCAAGGCAAAATATCTTTACTCCTGCAGGAGAGTGCACAGCACATGGTCTAGGACAGCCGTGGGCAAACTACGGCCCGCGGGCCGGATCCGGCCCGTTCGGCTGTTCTATCCGGCCCGTGGAGCCGAAAGAGCGGAGGGTTCTCTTGCTCTCCCCTCCGCTCCTTTACTTTGAATTTATATTAGTTCACACAAACACTCCATCCATGCTTTTGTTCCGGCCCTCCGGTCCAGTTTAAGAACCCATTGTGGCCCTCGAGTCAAAAAGTTTGCCCACCCCTGGTCTGGGAGCACACGCACACTGAGCCGGTGGTCTGCTCAGCTTTTTAATCCTGACTCACATCACCTGTCCCTCACTCTTGATTGGAGCTCAGGTGCACAGTCTTTCGTGATTGGCTAATTTGAAGGGAGGGGTTGACCTTTGCCGTTTCAAGATGGCGGCCCCCAAGGGAGCTGCAAGTCATCGGCCAACATGGTGGCTGTCTAAACTGTTTTGACAGAAAAGATGACTTGTTTATTCTCACACTAAGCAATAAAATAAAGCTGAGAAGGAAGACCCCAGACTGATTAAAGCTCTAAATGCAAAAAGGAAAATAAGAAAGCCAAAAGAAGAAAATGTATGAGAATATCTCATAACCAAAGATGGGCAACCATACAACCAAAACCAAAAAATCAACAGATTTGATTATATTCTGTGAAAGGATTTCTGATCATTAGACAAATAGATAAACAGATGTCAGTCTGAGAAAAGATACTTACAATGATTAAAAAAGATAAAGAATTAACTTTTATTTTCTACAAAGAACTGCAACTTAACAAGGTACCTAAGAGAGAATGGGAAAAGGATATGCATAGTCAATTCACAGATGAGATTCTCAAACTCAATAATAATCGGGCAGATGCAATGAAAATAATGGACATAACGTATCACACCCAGGAAGATAAAGGAAAAATCGAATGGAAATTAACAGCAAGAGCTGATGATGTTGTGCGGAGATGGGACATTTTGTGCCCTGCTGCGGGGAGGGTAAACTGGGACAGTCATTCAGTGAACCTACCTGGTTCATGCCCTAGGACAAACGACCACTCTCCTGGGTGAATATCCCAAAGACCTGCTCATACAGGTGTGTAAGGGGGGGTGTATAAGGGTGTTCACATCTGTGTTGTAGAGATTTGGAGGCACCCGAGGGGCCCATCCTCTGGGGGTAATGGATGAAATCGTGTGGAGACACACCAGGCAGGCTCTGCAGCAGTTACAACACTCTAGCTCAGGGGTGGGCAAACTTTTTGACTCGAGGGCCACAATGGGTTCTTAAACTGGACCGAAGGGCCGGAACAAAAGCATGGATGAAGTGTTTGTGTGAACTAATATAAATTCAAAGTAAACATCATTACATAAAAGGGTACGGTCTTTTTTTTTTATTTCAATAGTTTTATTCATTTCAAACATTTTAACACCAGCATTGATGCTAATGTGCAGTGGTGCATGTTAACACAAATGCCCTGTAGCACGCATTTTTACAGGCGCAAGGGGGAGAAGCAAACGCAGCGCAAAATGCATTTGTTTTGCCGCTAACACATGTGGTTAGTGGCCACGGTAGCGTTACTGATACCACATCCGTATCAGCAAAAAAATGCAGCCGCAGCATGGCTAGTGTGACATGTCCTCTGTGTGTCTTTTTCCCTGCTGCGCGCATCCGCAGTGGGAAAAAAAACTGCAGTGGATACAAGCCCTAAAAGCTGAAAGTCTTTGTTGTTTTATTAACAAGTCATTGTGATGTACAGAATGTGGGAACAGGAAAAAATTGTGTTTGAGTAGAGCTCTTAATCTTACCTCAGAAAGGCTCTGATACTGTGCTCTCCAGGGGCGTGTCTCCCTACATCCCCACGATAACGTGTCTACGCATTCCCAGGGTGATGTAGGGGGACGCGTCCGCGGGCATTACAAGGAGCCTCTGGAAGGTTGAGAGGTTGTTCCTTCTACTGAATGGGCGGATATAAATCCTCCCACTCAGAAGAAGGAGCTGCGGCCGTGTTTCCCGACGTTGCCATGCTAACACTGCTGCTGGTGAAGGAGCGGAGGGGAGAGCAAGAGAACCCTCTGCTCTTTCGGCTCCGCGGGCCGGATAGAACAGCTGAACGGGCCGGATCCGGCCCGCGGGCCGTAGTTTGCCCACGGCTGCTCTAGCTAGACAGCCAGGTGTGTATGTCGCAAAACACTGTGTGGAGTGAAAAAAGAAACAGAGCAAGTTGCATTACCCAATACCATATACACAAATTAAAATGCAAAATGACACTATATATCCTATAAGGAGACATGCTTACCAGAAGGCTTTTACCAAACACATTGAAGTGGAGGCCTGTGGGAAAGGGGGATAGAAGAAGCGATCAGGGATTAAAAGGAAGATAAACCAATTGAATGGGAGTGATGACTCCTACAGAGCAATGATGCTAATGTGCTATCACTTGAGATCTCTCCACACCTAAAATAACAGAAATAATCGTTTTTAAAAGGGAGGACCTTTTTTGCAATAAACCACATGACACTATAGGAGCAGGTCCCCGGAGGTAGCCACTTTTCCCTGTCAAGTTGTTAAGAAGATGTGAAGTGTTGACAGGTGTCTAATGTCATTTGAGTCCCTAAAATACTCTGAGCGTTAGGAAGAATAGAAGCAGGGTGACTTGCCTGTGGAAGAGGCCTCTTAAAGTAAATTCACTTAGAATGAGAACCAAAATGTCATTTCAAGTAGTGAAAAAATTACAACGGGGTCTTTTGAAAGCTTGGAAAGTGAAACTAAAAATTATGAAGGAATGGCCTGTCTCATATTTTACAAAATTGTATTCTCAGTGCAGTGCTGGTCTGCTGTATTGCCAGTGCTCAAGGCCAGACCCTGTGCAATAAATATTTGTTAAATAATTGAATGAATAAAGGATCAACAGCTCTTAGAAAAAAACAAAGAATGCTTCAAATGCTATCCACCACCCCTCCGCCCCCAAGCTTTCCATCCTTCTTCTTCTCAAATTTAACTGGTTTAATTCTGCAAAATTTTTTCAGCTCTGCATGTGACATTGGCAATTCTGCAAAGTCACGTTTATCCACTTTGTGAAACCCTGCCTCCTTGCAGAATTTGTGCTTTCCCTTTGCGATTGATCTGCACTGTACTTGCGTGGCAGGCCGGGGCAGGCCGTTTCAGTGGGAACCAATTTCATACATGATCAGATTTGTCCACTTCTGCTCGCCATGCAACCCCTGTTCCTCTCAGGTACTCCGACGAGGCAGACGCTCTCTGCTCTGCAGATAGGAAAACTGAGGCTCACGGAGGTTCAATGGCTTGTCCAAAGTCCCTTGGCTTGAAAGTGGCCAACCACAGAAAGCACGATGCGGGGAGCCCACTAGAGACAGGTCCTATCCAAAGACCTGCAAAGAGCATAAAGGAACCGAGTGAGGCTGGCAGGAAGTGTGGGCTGTGTGCCCACTCTGTTTATTACTGACGGCTTATAATAATCATAGTCCGGCTTCTTCAGTTTACATTGAGCTACCCTTCCCCATGAGCCTCCTCTCCTCCAGGCAGGAAGGAAGCCGTATTTGTCAGCAAGTGATGCTTCAGAGCCTCTGGGTCTAACCAGGCTCCTTTGAGTTTCCCCGTTGCCATTGCCCTCCCTGCTCTCCAGGACGGCTGCTGGGTGCCTGGAGGCAGTTACTGTGCCCAGGTGGCAGGGGGAGGGGGGAGTGATGGGAACCTGTGTCTGCGTCTCTTGAGCTAATCTCTGGGTCTCCCCTGGCCTCTGCAGCACTGGTGCCCTCCGTTCACCTGGTCACTGCCCGCCCTGCTGGCATCGCTCAAGGCGTGGCTGCTGGAGCTTGGGACCTGCTCTCTCTTGGGGGATTCTAAGAGCTTGGTGGTCCTCCGATTGTCTTGCTGTTTTCATAGCCCTTGAGGGTCAGTTCCTGGCCCCTGTGTTTAGCCTTCTAGCCCCCATGGCCATGACCCCTTTTAACCAAATCTAAGTAAGCGCTTTGGCACCCAAGGGCTCAGAGGAGCTCAGGGCTTCTCAGAAAAGGCCACACGGCACCACCTTTCTCAGGGTCCCATGGGGGCGCTGGGTGGTACATTGTCTTCCTGTATCCTACAGCAGGCAGTATTTTCCCAGAAAACAGAAACTATTTGGGTATTTCATAAGACAGAGAGAGGGTTTAACACGGGCCAATGGTGATGCAGATGATGGCAGAGCTGAAAGCTAAAGGACAGCGATTAACGGCTGCAGGAAGCCACCACGCTTTGGGGCTGCTGGCACTGGAGAAAGCTAGACCGCCGAGCCTGGCCAGCAGGACCTGAAGCCCAGGGGCGGTGCAGTGGCTGCTGCTGACCGAGCCTGAAGCAAAAAGGCCAGGGAGAAATACCCCCGCCTCTCCCTTCCCCAGCCTCCAGCCTCCCCACTCCAGCCTCCAGCCTCCCCCCAGGTCCTCCCAAGAGCTGAGCCAGCTGAGATGGAAGCCCGGGAAACAGAGCCCGCAGGAGCCGCCCACTAAGATGCAGAGCATGGCAGGAGTGGGGCGGTGTGGATCCGGGGGCAATGGGCCCAGGGCCAGCATACCCGGCCCCCCGGGGGGCACACCCCTCCTCTCTCCTGCCACCCCTCCTCCTGTAATTATACAACACCCCAGGCCCCTGCAAGGCTTTTGCCTGGAGAAGTGAGACAGGCAGGGCCCGCCTTCCCCGCTCTGCTTCCTGAGTCCTGTAATCCACAGGAGTCCTGGTAGGCAGCTCCCCTCCCTCTGCTGCCTTCTGAGCCTTTCTCTTCTGAGCTCATAATAAAACCTCCGGGGACTTGTCTACCAGGCCGCGCTCTTCAGGGGTTAAAAGGAGTTAAAAGATACCTCTCTCCCTGCTAGACTGTTGTTTTAACCTGACAAGCTAGCTCCGAGTCTCAGCACTCATCAGTGACTTCTCTTCCTCCTTCCTTGGGGGCAATGACCCTGAGGTTCAATGGAGCCTTAGAAGTGGAGGCTGCAGCAGGAGCCGGTGAGGGAGAGCGTGGGAACACAGCAGCTAACAGCCGGGAGCCGGCCGCTCGTTAGAGTCCGACGATGGTTACAACTGTGCCAGCAGCGGGCTGCTTTCACGCCCCTGGCCCTCACCAGCTCTCTCGGGGTTTCTGTCCTTGGTCCCATGTGTAGATGGGGTGCCACTGAGGCTCGAGAGAATAACTGCCCAGCCAGAATCTTAAGAAATAGAATGAGATTTGAACCCAGGTCCATTTTGGATTTTCATTTCTTGTCATTTCTCCTTCTGTATCCTCCTCTGGTTTATCAATTCAATTCTTTTCTCCAAATTTTTTTTTATTGTGGTGAAATACACACAACATGAAATTTACCATCTTAGTCATTTTAAAGCGTACAGGTTAGGGATATTAAATACATTCATAATGTTGTGCAACCACCACCGTCCATCCCCATAACTTTTCACCTTGTAAAACTGAAACTCTATGCATGTTAAACAGTAACCCCCCATTCCTCCTCCCTCCCAGCCCCCAGTAAACATCACTCTCCTTTCTGCCTCTGTGTAGTATTTGACTACTCTAAATACCTCATATAAGTGGAGTCACACAATATCTCTCTTTTTGTGACTGGTTTATTTCACTTAACACTGTGCTTTCAAGATGCATATATGCTGTAGCACACACCAGAATTTTCTTCTTTTTTAAGGCTGAAAAAAATACTCCATGGTACATATATATATCACATTTTGCTTATTCATTCATTCATTGTTGGACACTTGGGTTGCCTCCACCTTTTAACTATTGTGAATAATGCAGGGTCCTGTTTTTAATTCTTTGGAGTATATGCCCAGGAGTGGAACTGGTTATGTATAATTTTTTGAGGAACCTCCATACTGTTTTCTACAGTGTCTATAACCATTTTACATTCCCACAAACAATACACAAGGATTCCAATTTCTTCACATCCTCGCCAACATGTGTTATTTTGTGACTTTCAGAATTTTTTTATTGAATTTGTTGGAAGACATTGGTTAATAAAATAATATAGGTTTCAGGTGACAATTCTATAACATATCATCTGTATATTGTATTGTGTGTTCACCACCCCAAGTCAAGTCCCCTTCCATCGCCATTTATCCCCTCTTTCCTCTCTTCTGCTTCCCCCCATGCCCCTTTCTCTCTGGTAATCACCATACATTGTCTGTGTCTATGAGGTTGTTTTTTTCTTAATCCCTTCACCTTTTTCACCCAGTTCCCCAACCCCCTCCCCTCTGACAGCTGTCAGTCTGTTTTCTGTATCTATGAGTCTGTTTCCATTTAATTGTTTATTTTGTTCATTAGATTGAACATGTAAGTGAAACCATATGGTACTTGTCTTCTTTCTCTGACTGGCTTATTTCACTTAGCATAATACTCTCCAGGTCCATCCATGCTGTCACATAAGGTAATTTTTTGAGGAAACTCCATACTGTTCTCCACAGTGGCTACACCAGTCTGCATTCCCACCAACAGTGCATGAGGGTTCCTTTTTCTCCACATCCTTGCCAACACCTGTCATCTGTGGATTTACTGATGATAGCCATTCTGACAGGTGTGAGGTGACATCTCATCGTGGTTTTAATTTCCACTTCTCTGATGATTAGTGACGTTGAGCATCTTTTCATATGTGGATTGACCATCTCTATGTCCTCTTTGGAGACGTGTCTCTTTAGATCCTTTGCCCATTGCTTTATGTTTTTGGTGTTGAGTTGTAGAAGTTCTTTATGAATTTTGGATGTGGACCCCTTATCAGATGTGTCATTGGGGATATGTTTCCCCATCTCTGTGCTGTGCTGAGTGTGTAGCCTACTCCCGGGGTCCGTCGGCTGAATGGATACAGGGAAGTGGGGCTGCTGACTGAATGTTCAACCTTTAGAATTCTTCTCCCTCTTGCCCCCCTTTCCTCCATCCTACTCCCTACCCACAAACTCCGCGGGCTTGTTTCTCACGACCATGTTAACCACGGTTGGAACTTGCTTTGGGCCTGGGTATTTCCAGATAAGCATATCCAAGAGGCCTACTAAGTAAAAGATTAGTGGGAAGCAAATGGCACTGATGTTCCAACGGAGGAGAGCCTCAGCAGTTAGAATAAAACTTCCGGCGGCCAGGCAGGAGGAGTGCGGAGCAGAGCAATCAGTAACACTGGCTTAGCCAAATGTAATAAGGTCTAATTGACCCTCATTAGATTTATTCACATTACAAAGAGAAAGCTGTTTGCTAATGAGAAAGGCTTTATTCCCCAAATTTCAGATCACGAATTCATTTCCCCTCTTCCTTGCCGATTTGGCACATTTTTAAACGGCTTGGTTAAAACAATTATTAATCCTAAATCAAATGTCCATGACAATTAATCCCCCAGGAGTCCAGGAAAGTGGCTACTGCTGCTTCTTACCTCATTTTCTCTATGGCCAAGTTGTTATTTTCTCCCTCTAATGCTACTTGTGAGTCATATTAAAGCAGGAAGAAATAGACGCTATATTAAAGAGAAGAACATAAATACAAATAAAATAGAGACAGTAAACATGTTTGTTAATTAGGCCACAGGCTGGCGTATTTAGTCTTGTTACTTTGTACTCCCGTTAAAGGATTAAATTTAAAAATGAAAGGGCAAAACTTGTATTATTAGCTGTGTGCCTCATCTGTAAAATACGAATAATAACTGCACCTCATAAATCGTTGCGGGGTTTCAATGGGTTAACCTACATAAGATCCTAGATCAGCAAGAGCACCCGCAAGGGCGGGTCCGGGCCACTGTTACCATTATTCTCCCCTGTAAGTTCCTTAGGGGCATTTCAATGAGTATTTTGGCATCATGTCAAATAATATTTTTTAAATATTTGTTTAACATTTAATTTGGAGAGGCTCTGAGAAACAAAATTTTCCATTAATAAATGTGTATTTCTTTTATTTTAAAAAGAAGTAATGACTATACACATTTTTGTTATATGCAATTTTATGGACCAGAAAAACTGGGCAGCATTTTAAATGGCGTCACTATTTAGGCCATAAACCACTGGTTCCATTGTACATTTTTCCGTTTCAGTTTCAGCAACAGGAGCTGCTAACTGCAGCTGTGGCCAGCTGACCGGACGTGCAGACGGTGGTCGTGCCCCTGGTGTGTCCACCTCGAACATGTACATGACAGAGACACACCACAGAGTGCAGCCCGTGCTGGCCACGTGTTTGTGCTCACGGTCCTGCCTTTCCCTGCAGGAACAGGGCCAATCCCTTTTTATCGATTGTAACAAACCTCAGAGACAGATCAGAGTATTTCCAACTTAAGGACAGTCTTTTCCTTTCCCCCAGAAGGAAGCCTGATTTACATGTTACCACCCACACACGCCGCCACCTTTAGAAACCTGAGCCAATGGGCATCACATTTTGTCAGGAATCTGTAAGCATTGCTTACTGATTGCACTTCTAACCAGCCGCCCGAATGCCCCCGCCCCCGCCTTTACCTTAGCCTCAGTTGACCCCTCAAGCCAACTCCTACCTCATTAACACTCTTCTCAAATTCTCCATCTAATTATTTATCCGTCTCATTATTCCTGCTGAACGTACAAGTTGCTTCAACACAGGGTCAGTGCAACCTGTAGGAAAGCAAGGGGAGGAAGGTGGAGGCTTGGGGGGGAATGGCAGAGAGTAGATGAGGGTCTGGAGGCGGGTTTCACTCGGAGGTCGAAGTGATTCGCGTTCCAGTAAAATCTGTGTCATTCACTCTGGAAGGTAAACTGGAGCACCTCCCTGCGGGCAGTCACCTTGATGGGCAATTTCTATCCTTGTCTCTTTTCGTCCTCACAGCCACTTTTGGGGGTAGGTAACTGTGCAGCTCAGAGGGAGAGTTCTCGCCAAAATAAGAGCTTTCTTCTCCTCATGTGACACAAAGTGCAGAGAAGCAGCCACCCAAGGCCTGTCCAGCCGCTGGAGGAGCCATCAGGAAGCCGGGATCCCGCTTCCATCCTCATCGTCACAGAATGGCTGCCCCTCCTCTGAGAATAGCATCTGTGTCCCATGCAAGAAAACGGAAGGGCAGGGAGTGAAAGGCACGTGCCAGCCGAGTCTGTCCCTATTTATGAAGAAAGCAACATCTCTCCTGGAAGGCACCCCAGGCGTCTGCCGGTCACATCTCATTGGCAGGAACTGACCATGTGATCACCCTGGGTGCAAGGGAACCTGGGAAGGAGGCACCTTATCTGGGACATTACGGCTTCCAATGGTCCGGGTTCCGTTGGCAAGAGCGAAGGAGGGATTGAAGTAGAGGGGGAGCGTGCCTGCCTCGGTGCTATTATTTCTGTTTTCCTGATGAGCTAACAACTGTGGAGAAGCTTCAGAACCTACTCATGGCCATGCACCCGGTCCCTGGAGGAGCCAGAGCCATCTGCTCATGTGACCAGCGCAGTGCGTGGGGCAGGAGAGACCCAGCCACTGTTCCTTCACCACGATGCAGACACAGCCGAAAGACCAGTGGCAGGAACAATTGATCTTATGTGGCCCCGGTGAACTCTTTCATTTATTTGCCAGTGAGATGGATATAATTTGTGCTTTACCTGTTTTGCTGATGGAAGAGCGTTCCAGTGAATTAATCCAACTATTTTCTTAGTCAGTAGTCGAACAGGAGCAGCGCCAGACTTACGATGAGTTGAAGGGGGATGAGTGCTCCCCCCTGTTGGCCACACAGCTCTGCTCCAGGAACGAAATCCTAGAAAAGTCAAAGAAGCAGATCACCCCCGGGGTCAAACAACATCTCCATCATGTTTCCTGGATGAGGCTGACTCAGGAATTAACAATAACTTTCAGGGGCTTCTGCTCATGGGGCTGTGACCGTTCGGAGAGGTGGGAGGTGCCCAGGCAGAGAGGGCTGGAGGGGGACGGTAAGCACCCACTGGCTGGAAGGAAGATCTGTAGAGACCTGTCTAATTTCACAGCCACACACCGGCCTCAGGCCTGGATTTTCTACCTGGTTCTTTCTCCTAACCCACCCAGCCTCACTTTTCTTTTCTTTTTCTTTTTTTCTTTTTGGTTTCTTTGGCCACCTACACTCACCAGTTCACTGCAATCTCTCCTTCACCTCATACTACACAGTAAGTCCTCACTTAGCATCACCCGTAGGTTAAGTGAAATGACATGTAATGAAACCAGTTTTACCATAGGCCCATTGATATAAACAAGAATTAAGTTCCGGAGAAACCAAGATGGCGGCATAGGTAAACACCTGAACTGCTGCCTCGCACAACAATTTCAAAACTACAACTAAAAGACAGAACGGACACCATCCAGAACCACAGGAAAGCAGGCTGAGTGAAAATTCTACTAGAAGGAAGGAGAAAAGCTCACAGAGAATTGGAGGTACGGCAAAGGGGCTTTGTGCACGCAGAGAGGAAGGGCGGCTGAGAGCCTGGCTGACTTCCTCTGGCGGAAGGGGGAAGGAAGCCTCCGACGGCACTGAACCCCAGTTCTGACTGCACTGAACCCCAGTTCCGGGCGAACCCCTGGGGACCCACGCTCTTACGGGGGGAGTCTGGACTCTCGGGCGGAGACTCGAGCTGGGAAAGGCAGAAGTCTGAAGGCGCACGCGGGCCAGTGTGCACAAAGGCTGCGGAGGTTGCCATAGGCTTTCCCTAGTGGAAGGGAGTCAGAGGATCCTGAATGCACTGAGCCCCAGTTCTGACTGCAGTGAACCCCGGTTCCAGGCGAGCCCCTGGGGACCCACGCTCTTGTGGGGGGAGTCTGGACTCTCGGGCGGAGACTCGGGAGCCGGGGAAGGCGGAGGACTGAAAGCGCGCCCGCGCCGGTGCGCACAAGGGCTGCGGAGGTTGCCGCGGGCTTTCCCTGGTGGAGGGGAGTCAGAGGCTCCTGACGGCACTGTGCCCCAGTTCTGACTGCAGTGAACCCCGGTTCCAGGCGAGCCCCTGGGGACCCACGCTCTTGTGGGGGGAGTCTGGACTCTCAGGCGGAGACTCGAGCTGGGGAAGGCGGAGGACTGAAAGCGCACGTGCGCGCAGGGGCGGGGCTGACAGGAAGCCAAGACTGAGGCTCCACCCCATCCAAGCTGAGCACAGAGGCTACTGCAATTTGGCAAGTCTAATCCTATAGGGCTGTCTCCAGCACCGGGCTTCTCCCAGCATAGACACAGCTGATCCTTACAGCCAACTGACCCGGAGGTCAGTTCTTCCCAGTGATACCAACAACAATAAAGACTTAATTACAACAAGGCTGTACACACAGTCCACAAAGGGGTGCACCAAGAGTGTCCACCTCAGGTTAACTGGGGAAGCAGACCCACTGGGCCATATTGGAAACCTAGCACAAATATCTACCTTACCAACTCAGGGAATCAGTGAAAATGCAGGGTCAAAGAATCAGATCACAAACGAAAGAAATGGAGGAAAACAAACGACTGGATATAGAATTCAAAACCACCGTTATAAGACTTTTTAAGAATATCCTAGAAAAGGCCGATAAATATAACGAGACCCTCGAAGATATGAAAAAGGACCAACTAGAAATTAAACATACACTGACTGAAATAAAAAATATTATACAGAGACCCAGAAACAGAATAGAGGAACACAAGAATCAAGTCAAAGAATTGAAATACAAAGAAGCAAAAAACACTCAACCGAAAAAGCAAAAAGCAAAAAAAAAAATCCAAAAAGTTGAAGATAATGTAAGAAGACTCTGGGACAACTTCAAGCGTACCAACATCAGAATTATGGGGGTGCCAGAAGAAGAGAGAGAGCAAGATACTGAAAACCTATTTGAAGAAATAATGACCGAAAACTTCCCCCACCTGGTGAAAGAAATAGACTTACAAGTCCAGGAAGCCCACAGAACCCCAAACAAAAGGAATCCAAAGAGGACCACACCAAGACACATCATAATTAAAATGCCAAGAGCAAAAGACAAAGAGAGAATATTAAAAGCAGCAAGAGAAAAACAGTTAATTACCTACAAGGGAGCACCCATACGACTGTCAGCTGACTTCTCAACAGAAACTATGCAGGCCAGACGGGAGTGGCAAGAAATTTTCAATGTGATGAATAGCAAGAACCTACAACCAAGATTACTCTACCCAGCAAAGCTATCATTCAGAATTGAAGGGCAGATAAAGAGCTTCACAGATAAGAAAAAGCTGAAGGAGTTCATCACCACCAAACCAGTATTATATGAAATGCTGAAAGGTATTCTTAAAGAAGAGGAAGAAGAAAAACGTAAAGAGAAAAATTATGAACAACAAATACATATCTATCAACAAGCGAACCTAAAAATCAAGTGAATTAAAAACCTGAGGAACAGAATAATCTGGTGAATATAATAGAATCAGGGGCATAGAAAGGGAGTGGACTGATAATTCTCAGGGGGAAAGGGGTATGGGGGGTTCATGAAGAGAATGGACAAAAATCATACACCTATGGATGAGGACAGTGGGGGGGAGGTAAGGGCAGAAGGTGGGGTGGGAAGGGGGTGGAGGGGAGCTATGGGGGGAAAAAGGAGAAATAATTGTAATAATCTGAATAAAGATTTATTTAAAAAAAAAAAAAAGAATTAAGTTCCTACGGCATCTTACCAAAGTTACAATGAAATGACGCTACGTGAGGACCTGCTGTATATATTAGCAGCCTTGGGTCCCAGTTCAGGTTAGAGGAGTCACAGAATCCAAGCAGAAATCTACAGTGGCTATCAGCTCAGAAAGGCGGATCCGGGGCCAAAAATACTGTCCAACTCGGACTTGCTTCTCCTACCACGTGCCTCAGTCCCCAAGCATCTCAGCCACCTCCAGGCCTTGGCCAGGTGAGGCCCTCTGCTGGGCCTGCCCTTTCCTCTTACCACGACCTCCACCAGATTAGCCCCTTCTCCTCCTGGCCTATCCCTGGCTCTGCAGGACAGGATTAGGACCCAAAGGGCTCCCATAGGGTCCAGTTCTATCCAAAGTCAGAACCAGCCACCCTGGATGGGCATCATGGATTTCTTAAAGTTATCATCTAAACTGGAAAATTTAAGAGGAGAAGGTGGAGCTGTTAATATTTACACAAGAACAATGAGCATAAATGAGGACGTGTGCTCAACCCCAGAGAGGTTAAAATATGCACTTAAAAAGAAAAGGATGCATCTTAGAATCATAGGGGTTGGCTGAGTCCCTTCATTATTTTTCTCTCCTGCCCAGAGGGCAGGGTGGGGCTCCCCAGTCCTGGGGGACAGAAAGAACAGGCCTGGGACAAGAGTTATCATCTACTAGTAGGGTAACCGAGGGCCAGTCTACACCCCATTCAACCATTTCTGTATCCCAGCAGAATAGCATATGGTCGGCACTCGATAAATATTTATTGAATCAAATTCGGTCTGCACGTCCCCTTTGCATCTTCTCTGCAAGTCTACCGACTGGAAAGCACTTTGCAAACTGTGTCTGAGCCAGCACACACACATCATCATTTCTTTCAGAAACCTTCTGGGACTTGGATTGGTTTTGAGAAACCCAGCAGAACTAGGGAGTCCTCTGAAAGGGTGTGAAGATAAAGACAGTCAGTGACCAATATATTTTTGCTGACGAGTGTGTGCAGCTCGCGTGTTAACTAGGACCAAGTGAGCAGGTCTCATCAGACGTGGAAGGCAACAAAGTGGCTCACTTCTTGGGCGAGACCCACTTGAAATCTCTTTCCGAAGAAAGAGGGTATGAGAGGAGCTTCCGCTTCCCAGAAGCATTGGCAGGGCTTGCTAATTAAAGTTAAAAGCAAATGTCTGAGTCACACTTCCTGGCTTCCTGGCTCCCTCCTTGTGGTCTCTCACTTATTTCTGAACCACGTGCTTCTCCGCTGGAAAACACTGCGGATCACGCATTTGACACTCACGTAGACGCTAATGATTTGACATTTCTTCAACCAAATCTGAGGATTTGTCTGTGATACAAATAAATATGTGCTCTGGGCTGGGATTTTCCCGGTGAAGCTATTGGGAGCTTCACACACATGTTTTCTCCTTTCTCACCAGAAATACTAAGGTTTTCGGAAATGCAGGGTGAGTGGGATGGGGGAAGAGACTAAGCTAACGTGGCAAAATGTGAAGAGTAGGTGACACTGTGTGAAAAACATGTTGGACCCCAGTGACATAGTCTTGCAACTTCGCAGTAGGTCTGAGATTTTGTCCTAAATAAAAGGGCTAATTTTTTAAAAGCTCCGAGGTGGGGTGAGCAGTTGGCATGCTGGGATACCCGGTGGAAAGAGGGTGAAGTGGTGGCGATGATTTTCAAACTCAGGTGTGGCCTCTCCTTGTGCACAGAGCACGTCTCCAAGCAGATACTTGGGTCCCGCCCAGTGCACTTCAAAATCACCCGCAAGGTTCTCAAACTCTGCCCGTCTCCGAAGTATTGCTAATGGACTCATCTCCTAGAAGGTGCCTTGACAGTTGACTTACGACTCTCCCTCTTTCTCCGTTTGCTCTGAAAGATCTAAATGGTTTTCTAAACTTGGCAGAGTCCGAATCCGCCTCTCAGGGCAGAGTTGTTAACGCAGAGCTCTATGGCCTTGCACTTTGCATCTGCAAGTCCCATTATGTTTCCCCAAGCTTCCTTCCTAGGAGCTGCTCCATTAATATCACATGTCTTGGCAAAGGACCTCAGAGTAAGTGCTCGTAGAAATGGGCACGTCACGTGGCTCTTCCCTTAGGCTTCCTCAGGAGAGCATCTTTCTAGCCTACACTAGCAGGGGTCCACTCAGCTAAGAGCTCTAAGACCCATCGGCCCACCTTGGGGGAAGCCACGTTCCCAGAAGCTGTAGCCACCCCGATGCAGGGAGGGACCTGGGGAGGGCGAAGTCACCAGAACCCAGAAGCAGAGGAAAAATTACGAGATATGAACAGAAGAGTAAGTAGAACCAGCACGTATGCAAGAAGGAGAATGTAGAGCCAATGGATACAAATCATATTTAAAGAATTAAAGAACATGAGTTCTTAGATTAGAGAACTTTATATCTCAAAGAGATTACGTAGAAATAAGTTCACACCTTGTTACAGCAGTGTACCAAGTACAAATAGAAACCTTAAAAGCTACTTGAGATAAAAGGAAGATTGCCACCAATGTGTTGCCTGCTTTTTGGGAAGTTAGACTTCTTAGGAGCAGCTGTGGATGTCCAAAGGCAACGGGCTATCTTCCAAACGCTGAAGGACCATTCACTCTCAACCAGAATTCTAACCTCGCTAAACTAGTACTCAAGAGTGCCAGCAAAATCATAGATGCTGAGAGAACAGCTAAAGCGTGTACTTCTGCAGAAAAATAATGAGTTTCCGATAGTGGAATGGAAGAGCCACTGATCAGCAAAATTACTTGTTAAAGCTTGGCAAATCTAGATGAGTGTTGTTAAACTTGACCTGTCTGTGATCCCTTTGGGGTGATGGACTGCTCCACCCCACTCATGCTTGCAATAATAATTAGAGAATGGTTTTCGTTGGTTTGATTTGTGGCCCATATATAGGTGTCCCCCAAAAAAATGTATACACACATTGAATGATTATAAAGTCAGTGTTTATTAGCATATAGTTCATTTTCAAATTTTAAAGGAATCTACAGAAATGGATAATTTTTTTTGGTTAATGCCTGTTTTCAAACTGATGACCGTACTGGTCCAGGCACTGCTGATAATGCAAAGCAATGGAATTGCAACCATTAAGAATTATTTTATTTGGTATTTGTGCTCCTTCAATTTGTCAACTGTTGCTGGTTTTGTATTGTAAACTTTATCTTTTATGTATCCCCATAAAAAAGTCTAGTGGATAAAATATTCTTTGTTCAAAGTTTAGTCTGGCCTCACCCATTATTTCAAATCAGTTGAACCTAAAAAGGAGTGAAAATTAAGTGAGTTATTTTTGTCCCCCCAAAAATGTATACACACTTTGAATTATTATAAAGGCAATATTTGTACTTCAACTGCATTTTCAAACTTCCAGTAGCATTTTTGGATGAATTTCCTTTGTTCAAAGCTTAGCCTGGATGAAAAGAAAGAAACATCAATTGAGCTATCAGCTGCTTATGTGTGTCTACATAATTTGGGGACACCCTGTATGTTAGGAGACCTAAAGTTTTGCAAAAGTCATTAGTTTTAGTGTTCCTCAGTTTTGGGGCAGAGTATGTCCCCCCAAACCCCTAAGCTCCATGAGACTGGAAACTGTCCCCCTCACTCACCTCTGCCTCCCCCACTCCAGGGTCTGGAACTTGTATATATGCTCCACACATTTTTGCTGAATAAATAAATGAACGTGATCAATATGTACAATCTTGAATTTGATTGGTTTTAAAATCACCTCTTGTCTCCTGACCTGGCTTGTTCTGCCCCTAAATGGACATTCTCCTGACCTCTCTTGCGCTCTGATACCTCCTGCCAGGCTGCCCTCCCTCCGCAAGCTCTGATTCCCACTCCAGCCTGCCCTCTGTGGGTACTCCATCACCCCTCCCCCCCAGGTCTGCAGACGGCTCCCCCAGGCCTGGTCTGTGCCTCTCCTCTGGGCTGTCATTGTGCATAGATGCCAACTTGTTCTGCCCCAGCTAATGACTTTAGGGTGAGTTGTTTGAGAATTAATGGGGGAAATCAGGAAAGGAGAGGAGAGGAGAGGAGAGGAGAGGAGAGGAGAGGAGAGGAGAGGAGAGGAGAGGAGAGGAGAGGAGAGGGGAGGGGAGGGGAGGGGAGGGGAGGGGAGGGGAGGGGAGGGGAGGGGAGGGGAGGGGAGGGGAGGGGAGGGGAGGAGAGGAGAAAGAAGAAGAGAGGAGAGGCGAGGAGAGGAGAAGGGAGGGGAGGGGAGGGGGGAGGGGAAGGGAGGGGAGGGGAGGGGAGGAGAGGAGAGGAGAAAGAAGAAGAGAGGAGAGGCGAGGGGAGGGGAGGGGAGGGGAGGGGAGGGGAGGGGAGAGAAGAGGAAGTAAAAGGAGAGGAGGAAGAGAAACAAGCTATTTTTTTGTTTTTGTTTTTTAATCAATCCTGTCTCATTCACAAAAACTATTTCACCCTGAATCACAATCTATTTTATTCATGCAAGTTCCTTCTGTCTGAATGACCCCTGCCCTTGTCTTTAGAAATTCTAGTCATTCTTCAACACAGAGGACAAGTGTCTCTCTGGAGCCTTCTCTGCTATCACACACACACGCACACACACACACGCACATGCACACGCACACGCACACACACACACCTGCGCACACACACACATGCACACCAACAGAAAACTAGTTCCCTGGTTTCCCTGTGTCCCAGAGGCCTGTGCACAATTTCTGCCATAACTCTGAAGCAGCCACATGATGGTAGATCGCCTGTGGGCCCCACACGCCCGTGAGTTCTGTAAAGGCGGAGTCTTCCTTCGCTGGCACTTAGCACAGGGCTGGCACGTAGCAAGTGTCGAGGGAACTGTCCCATCACTTCGGCAAGTACAAGCCATCTTGGTGTGGGAGAGCTGGAGTTTTTTGCACTCTTGGGTAGTAGGTGTTTTTCCTTTTAACTTAAACGTATCTGGATGGCTTCCAGATAGCAACCGTGTTCATTCTGGATTCAGATATGTTCTCGGGCACAGTAGGGGGCTGATTTAACCCACCCTTATGGCGACTACCAACAGCCACCAGAAATTCACACACACACACACCCCTGCATGCTCATGAGCACTCTGGCACTCAGCAGATTAATTACAATCGCTCATCAGTAAAAATCTGTGCATTTTTAGCCCCTGTTAGATTATAAATAAGTTAACATGACAAGATTTTCAATGCAGAAAACAATGCCAAAATATCAAGAACTGCATAGAGAAACCCACGTGCAGTTATAGAGGAAGGATCCAGTGTAGCCCACAGGAATCTTTCTAACCCCGAATTCCTGTGCAGGAAAGATCCCCAAGTGTTCAACACTGGGACTTATTTATTTATTTTTAAAGTTATTTTGTTCTTTTTTGAAAATATATTTTTATAGATTTCAGAGAGAGAGAGAGAGAGAGAGAGAGAGGGAGAAACATCAATGATGAGAGAGAATCATTGATCAGCTGCCTCCTGCATGTCCCACACTGGGGATCAAGCCTGCAACCCGGGCATGTGTCCTGACTGGGAATTGAACTGTGACCTCCTGGTTTATAGGTTGACGCTCAACCACTGAGCTCCGGCCCGGCTGGAGCTCATTTAAACCTCTATCCTGTCATTTCCAATTCAGAAACCCAGGTCGCCCTGGCATTCATCGCCCAGCAGGCTCAGAGAACGTGGCCTTGTCCATCATTTGCATTTAGTTTCTCTGTTAAATATACACACCAGAACCAACCCCACCCTCTGCAATTTCCTTCTGTCTCTCTCTCCTTTCTTTTCCAATCCGGCTCCTCTTCTCCACAGCGCCGGGTCGGCAGATCTGGCTCTGTTCCAAGTTTCGTTGAACATCTGGAACAATTTTCCTATTGTTCTCGATCTGAGTTTGAAAACCACAAATAACTTTGCTCAGCACCATTTCCCCTTAATTTTTAAACCTCCCTGAATCTCAGATATTTATTCCTCATGCTTCTGACTCATGTATACCTTACTCAGCAAAGTGCTTTTATCCCCCATCCCCCAGCGTTTTAATGACCCATTTGCTACCCAAGATGCTTGGGCAATCTTTGCAGCCTTTGTCAGCATCTTTCCACCTTTGCTTCTTCCAGGAAGGCAGGTCTTTGGCAGAATAAAGGAACGGGCATCCGGAAGCCACAGCACCCTCCCCCCTCCCCACATCACCATCCAAGAAAAGCGGGGGACCCTTCAGGGTCCTGACAGCTAAGAGCCTCCTGAACACCAGCCCGAGGATTGTCAGTTCTGTGGGGTAACGTATGCAGCGAAACTGGGGTGATGAAGTAAAAGTATGCTTTTACACATAATGAAAGCATACGTCACCAATCTCAGAACGACTTCAACATTTTTTGCTGTAAAATATGAATAGCATAAAAAGCACCGATTTAACCATTTTCAAGTGTGTAATTCAGTGGCATTATGTATATTCACATCATTGGGCAGCCATCACCACTATCCATTTCCAGACATTTTTCATCTTCCCAAACGGAAATGCTGTACCCATCAAACACAAACTCCCATCCCCTTCTCCCCCAGCCCTGGGAACCACTCTTTTGGTTTCTTTCTCTGTGAATTTGACTATTCTAGGCAATTCATGTAACTGAAATCATATACTAATATGTGACCTTTTGTGTCTGGCTTAGTTTACTTAGCATAATACTTTCAAGTTTCAACTACATTTTAGAATGCCATTCCCTTTTAGGGCTGGATATTACTGCATTGCATGTACATACCATTTTGTTTATCCATTCACTTGTCAATGGACATTTACGCTGTTTCTACTGTCTGACCATCGTGAGCAAGGCCGCGATGAACACGGGCGCACAGATTTGTGTTCGGGCCTCTGCTTTCAGTTCTTTTCGGTGTCTATGTAGGAGTGGAATGGCTGGTCCTATGGTAAGTCTGTTTTTAGTTTTTTGAGGAACCACCGTACTGTTTGCCACAGCAGGCTGTACCATGTCACATTCCTACTAGCAGTGCTAAATGATGTGTTTTTTTAGCTGCCTAGGTTATTAATGCCAGTATAACCCACCCAACAAGAATTCGAGGGAAAATCTATTTGGTCCTGAGAAGGGAACAGGGGCCGAGGGGGCTGCCGCCTCTCCTCCGGATGCAGGACATCCGTCATTCAAGAAACAGCCTTGTAAGTGAAATAGGATTTGAGGTTTCAGAACGTTTTAGAGAAACTAAGAAATCCATTACATTTTCAGCAAGCATGAATTTATGGACATCTAGAACCTTCTTTCTTGTGTATTCTCTTGTCAGACAGTCATTCACAGCCAAACACAGGTGTCTGGCTAGATTGTGTTTTTTTTTAGATATTTATATATTTGTTAATTATATCCCAGGAAAGTCCCATTTGTACACTCTGCTCCCCGCCAGCTAAGCCACTTGGTGAATCTTTGTTTCCGGTTAGGAAGCATCTCATTCCTCAAATAGCAAATAGCCCTTGGCCTCCTCCAGGCTGTCCTCCAGGTTTCACCATTGCTCCTCAAATGTGGAAGGGGCAGTGCTAATGCCCAGTCCTCCAGGAGCCCCCAGGTTGGCCCACAAGGTCATTGTCTCTAAGGGGGACCCTCCTCAGTGGCACCGGCTGACAAGTGGGAGGAGCTTAATAAACTTCCTGGTAAAGCTTTGCATGGGTTTGCTGAGCAAAGGCTGTGCTTTACAAGTCAGCTCTGCACCGGCCCGTGGTTCTCTCCGTGGCCGCTGATACCGTATCCCACCTCACCTCCAGCCAGCTCCTCCGGCCAAGGAGCAGATTCCTGTCTGATCAGGGACACAGAGAGTGCGGGAAGTGTCCTACGGCAGAGGGCGTCCCTGGGAAGGACGACCCCGCACGGTGTGAGTCAGGGACCAGTGCCAGTCCCTATCCATGACATCAGAGTGTCCCTGTCCACCGGCTGCTTGGCTGCACTGGTGACCCCCACACGGCCTGCCAGAATATGACCGACGCCCTTCTGGAATGTGGAGTTCTAGTTTTGATTAGTTTTTCTCATGAGGGGCGAGGGGGGAGGTTGAGTAACCGCAGACAGATGAGCCTCGCAGACTGTAAACTGGGCCAGGGTGGCCCATTTCAAAGGCATTGCGGTGGGAGCCAAGTGAACAAAGAGGCCATTTCCTAGGGCCACATCACAGAAATGCTGGGCAGGTTGCATCTCAGTGATCGCCGGGAACTTGGAAAACTCCAGGGCCGAGGCAAACCACAGCCACGAATAATTACACCCCCTAGTCTCAGCGTGGGGAGGGTTTCCCACGGTCTCAAAACAAGAGCTCCCAGCTCAGCGTGTGGTCCCCAAGCAAGGCCAGAAAGTCAGGGTGGGAGTGACTGGAAACTAGAGAGGACCGTGGGAGAAAGGGGACCGTCAGTCAGGAAGACGAAGGTGCTGGGAACCAGGTAACGGGCAGAAACACCTGGCACAGCCGTCAGAGTCACACGTGGAAAAGACATCATTTTGGGGTCAACCAGACATAGGTTTACTTTCCTGTTCTGCTTCTGTCTTCTTTCGAGATCTCTCCACACAGGCTCTGACACAAGGCGCTGGTGCAGGTCCTTGTTTTGGGAGATGACCCCAGTGAACACCTGTTGGGGCGGGGAGGTAAGAGAAAGCAAAAGATACAGAGTGAGTTATCCGGCAGCTAGCACTGCGGGAATGAGGCGCAGACTTGTTCCCAGCCAGAGGCGAAGGAACCGGGGTGTGTGTGGCCACCAGTCCCTCTCCATCACACCCATTACCGTGGCTTCCCCATCCCTGCCTCACTCTCTGCGGCTCCCTGCCCACATAAACTCCCTGCACCCAGATCCTCATCTCAGGGTCAGCTTTAGGGAAAACCCAAACGAAGGTACCTTCGGGTGCCTTCTGAATGGTCACCAGATAGCTGGTGGCTAAATCCGAAATCAAACTCAGATCTCTAGACTTTGTAGCCGAGTGTTCCCTCCACGGTGCGAGAACAAGAACCAGGGGAGCCTTTTTTAGACCATTACTTTGTCAACAAACTGCAATCCTGAAGCTATTGACCTGATTTCTGAATCAAATCCCGGGCCTGCAAAGAGTGAATAGCATAGATTAAAATACCATAAAGACTGAGTCTGTGTATTACAGATAATAACCAGGACTGGTTTTGCTAATGAATGGAGCCTGTGCCTACTCCTGCCCTAGCCATTCTTGGAGCGGCTGTTTGATTTGGTTTTATTGGTTTTTATCTTTATTAGGATGCTGTGCACAGGGGCGGAAGCCGCTGCACTGAGCAGGCGAAAGCTCCCCCGCTCCCGTCAATCCCAGAGACTGTCCACTCTAAGACCAGAACAGAGACAGACACCTCAAGGTCACCAGTTGACCTTAAAGCACAGGAAATGGGCACAGCCAGCCTCCCACAGCCAAGTGCCACCATCCATTTCCTGTCAAACACCTGTGTGGGTAAACTGAGGCAAACGACTGCGAACTGGCCAAGAATCTGGGGTGGGCTTCTTTCACAGGAAAGGAGCAGAAGGGGGTGACAATCAGGCTGGGCCAGATGGAGAGCTTAATAAAGCATGACCCTGAGATCCTGCCCCACCTGCCCCCAGCTGGCATCTCCTTAGCTCCTGCATCCCCAGCTCTGGATTGTGTACACACCTGTCCCCATCTGACGTGGTGTCTCCAGCTCCTCAAGGCAAGGGGGGCTCACCCCTGGGCAGCTGCACCTGTCCCTGCTCTGGCTCACACCCAGCAATACCTACGCCCCACCTCAAGCTTTCTTCGGCCTCCTCGGGAGGGCAAGGGTTATGAAAGAGCAGAAAGAAAGAACAAGAGTGGGGGTGGACGTCTTAAATAATGATCTGGGATTCATTTCTTCAAGACAGCAGACTCCTTAAATTTTTATACGTGGCGACGTGGTGATTAAGTGCTGCTGGTGCCAGAGGCTTACGGGAATGAGCAGAGAGTGGCCCTGGGAGCCGGAAGGGAGGCCCATCCCCGTCAGCCTGGGAGCCCACCTCCCCTGTCTGAAGTCCAAGGACATCACAGTGCCCCTGTGGGCTCTCTCCCGCTTTCCTAGCCATCAGCCATCCACCTTGTGGCCCTGCCGGCTTGCTGTGCAAGGTGGGAGTGTGGCGGGGGCAGGGCGGCGGGGGCACTGCGTCTTGGCCGTTTCTTCATGAAGTGGGAAGGTTGGTGACTGTTCTGGAATACCAAGGGCCGGAGCAGTGACTGGAGCCAGGCTCTCCTAATGCTATTACACAGTGGGTGGACAGAGGGCTGTCTGCTGGCAGCCTCCGGAAGGCGGACACAGTAGCTGCAGAGCCTGTGATGGATGAGCTGATGGGCAGGCAGCTGAGCAGAGGAGGGCACTTTGCTGCAAGAACAGTGGGTCTGACCTACCCAGACTACAACCCAGGGCACCCACACCGGAAGCATTCTTTGTTTCTGTGTAGCAAAACTAAGCTTAGCTCTCAACGGGATGGCAATTGCTTTGAGCTTTTAGGCACCAGATCTAAGAGGCCAAGCCCCGAAGCACAAGTACCTTTCAAGTCCCTGCTTGGAGCACATTTGCCCACATCCTGTTGGTCAAAGTGTCATGGGGCCAAGCCCATATTGCAAGGATGGAGAAATTAATACCACCTCTTTCTTTTATTGTTTTAAAAAACATATTATATGTTTTTATTGATTTCAGAGAGAGAGGAAGAGAGAGGGAGAAATGGATAGAAACATCAATAATGAGAGAATCATTGATTGGCTACTTCCTGCACCCCCCCCCCCAACTGGGAATCGAGCCCACAACCCGGGCATGTGCCCTGACCAGGAATTGAACTGTGACCTCCTAGTCCATGGGTCAACACTCAACCATGGAGCCACACCGGCTAGCCAATACCACCTCTTCCTTGATGAGGAGTAACAAAAGTTGCATTGCAAAGGGGACCAGTAAGGGATGGCTAGAATTATTTTAGCCATCTTTGCAGTCTACCGCATACCAGCTCTTGCCTCCATGATTTCAAAGTCCTCCCAGATTATTTTTGTCTCACGCCAGCTCCTCACCCACGCTGGTTCAGACTTACAGTTTGAAAGATCACTCTAAGGGAAATGAATGGTGGCAAGGAATGGGACTGAGGAATTGGGAATACTGTTGTGAGGTGCCTGTCCTGCCTGTGAATGAGTATGCTGTTACTTGAAAGCGGACCTGAATTAGTTGTAAATGCATATTGCTAAACTCTAGGGCAACCACTGAAACAAAATTTTTTTAAAGAAGTGTAATTGGTGTGCTGAGAGAAGACAAGATGGAACCTTGTAAAATGCTCCAAGTCAGAGAAGGCAGAAAAGAGGGGACAGTTTTTGTTAAAGTACCAAAAAGTAGGAACAACAAATAGAAAATAGTTATAAATAGGGTAATCATTAATCCAACTATGTTCATATTCACGTTAAATATGAGTTGTCTAAATACTTCCATTCCAACTAGAGTTTTATCTAATCTACAGACAGAGTGGATAAAAAAATAAGACCCCACCGTAGTCATGTTGTCCACAAGAAACCCACTTTAAACGTTTTGGAAGATAATTTCAGAGCCACCACCTCTGTGCTCAGCAACCCCTGGTGGCTGCCACGAGCTCACAGAACAGGGTCCAGGGCCCCTAGAATGACATTTCGTGGGTCTCACAATCTGGTCTCCCCCTGCCTGCTCAGGTCCCGACACCCCAGAAATCTAAGGAACTGCCACACACGTCTGTGCCTCCATGCCTTCCCACCTTCTCTTCCCTCCACCTGGAAATCTTAGCTCTCTCTCTGTTCCCTTGATAAATATCAGTGGACTCATCATGTAAGAATTTAATCAACAAAAAGAGTCTTGTTGAAGGAGAACGCTTTAGACACTGTCCGAGATGCTAAGCCGGGAATCGAACTGTGAGGGCTTCTGGGATCAAGTGCACTGTCCAAGGAGCAGCTTCTGGGGGGTGGGGGAAAGACCGCAGGCCCGGCAGCAGCAGCTTCCACTACACACGTAACTGAACCGGGAGATGGAGCCAGCCTGGGTACTGCGCTTTGGAGTGGAAAGATTTTCCCAAGACCATTCCAACGCAGACGCATTGCTTTCATGTAGATGGTCAAAGACAACTTAAGTATTTGCTCTCTGAAGAGCTGCGCCCTGCCCAGGGCAGAGTTAGAGGGGCAGGCATCCAGTCCCTTACCGCCCCCCCGCCCCCTGCCCCCCAATCCCTTCCCCCCCCCCAAGAGATTGTGTGTGTCTCTCAGTCTGACCCAGAGGGTCTTGGCCACGGATCTTTCCTAGTGCCGCTCCATGCTCCTGTGTTGTTACAGGATTCTGCTCTGCTGAGCAAATTGAAAGTATGGTCGCTATGGCCCCAAGGTCCTTCCCACCCCCATAAAAACTCCAAGAGCAGGTTGGAGTGTCCAGCAGGGAACCATACAGATGGCAAAGGGGCTGGCGCATGGGCGCCCAGGACGGAAGTGCCATTTGTTGCAACCGAGCTGTATGGTTTTGCTGGTTTCCCTCCTGGATTCCGTGGTGCTTCCAGCTGCGCGGAAGATATCCAAGGGAGAGACAAAGCAATTTGGGGTGGGGGTAGGCAGACAGAAGGAGCTGTCAGAGCTGATAACGGAATTGCTGGGTTGAGGCATTTTCCACTGTTTTGTTTTTCTTTTGCATTTTAGGGTACAGGAAGGGGGTGGAAGTGTTACTTGGAAAGGAATGCTTTTTAGCTCAGGAAGAAGTCCAGCATCACTTTGACCTTGACTTGCACTTGTTATAACTAGAAGCATCTCCTGGCCTGGAGGCCCCTAGGCAGGGAAGACCTGTGCCTGCAGGCGGCTCGCAGGCACCAGTCCCAGAGAGCAGGCTCCGTTTCGCCAAACTGAAAGCACTTCGCAGGCGCCAGAACATAATGTTAAGATAAAGGACAGGGGTTCAGCGGACACCTGAACTGGGGAGGACTTCAGAAGGTAGCAGGCATCCTGAGCTGGAAGAGAGAACAGCCGAGGTGGGGTTCCGGTTTGGGGTGCTCTCAGGGAAGCAGGATGGAGCGGGGGAGCAGCTAAGCAAGGATTCGGTTTCAGCTGGAGACTATCTCAGATGGTCCCCTCCAGGAGCTCAGAGCATGACTTGCACCTGAGTTGTCCCCGTTGAGGCAAAGGGGCTTTGTAATCCCATGTCAGCCAGTCATTGGTCAGGTGTGTGGGGGTCAAGGTGACTTGTAACCTCAGGGGAGGTGAAAGATGGGGGAGGGCTCCAATTCCTCAGGCCGAAGCCCGTCCCGGGGAGGGGACAGCGGGGGCCCTTCGCAGCCCACATTCTCAGCAGCCGGAGAACGGGGCACTTGCGCTGTAAAGGGATCTGAGTGGGACACCCACAGTGTCCCCCATGGGAGGAAATACCCAACGTCAGACTGTCTTCATCCGCAGTAGTGGCTGGCACCCATAGACACCTCTCAGATCCCTGTAAGGGGAGATGGACGGTGCGGCCCTGGGGTGAGCACCACGGGTCCCCAGCTCGTCATTAAGCATGGCTCCTGTGCTGCCTCGTCCCGGTCCTCTGTGGGTCAATGCAAGCTCTTCTATATCCTCCCACCCCCACCCCCGGGAACATTCTGATACTTTATTCAAATCAATAACTAGACTGTTTGGCTCCGCTGAGCTCTCCGTGTGGAAGTGTGTGTTACTGAGCTACGTGTGACTGGGACTGAGGCTTAACCCAGCCCAGAGCCAAACCCAGGGGGGAAACATGTTAATCTGCTGAATCCAAATGGAACCAAATCCAGCATTTTTTTAAAACCGGAACATGAATCAGAAACATAGACCTTAAGCAAATTTGTAAACTTTGAAAACGATCGAAACAGAGAACAGCCTAGGTGGCAACATAGTCTCGAGTCTGATCATTCTTGGTGCCGTTTTACTTGGTTTGAGTCCCTTGCGCACATTTCTCCCCATAAGCAGCCAAGGCAGTTCTGTCCGATGTTCTCCTCTCAGTTCTGTTCCTTCACCGTTTCCTCAAAACTGCCCCCTTTACCCTTTCAATTTGCCCCTTGAAGGTGGAGGAGCCGGGGAAGGGAGGGGAGCTCCCGAATCTGCTGAATGTGTGGACAGGAAAGGAGTTGACGGGAAGAGCTGACTCCTGTTTAGCTCAGCCTCCCCTGTTGTCTTTCCTGCTAATATATTAAGGAACAGAATTCACTCCTGGGCTTGATGATTGCCCTTCCTGCCTCTCATCCTTTGTTCCGGTAAGTGCATCAGGCTGAAGTCATTTTGGCATCGCCATAAACGTGTCCGAGTCGTCTCGACGTCGCCCCAGAGGACGCAGGGGAACAGAGCTCAGTCATCCTCTGCAGCTCGCCTGCTGGCCACCGCCTGGCAGGTGACGGGCCCCAGACTGGCTTCATTTCCCGAGGACTCCCGGCTGCACTGGGACGCAAACCACAACCACGGGTGCCGCCCTGGGCTATGAAGGGACGCAGCCCGCTGCTCACTTTGGGGTCTGGCAGGATTATTTTGTGATGCTGTTTAAAGAGGAGCTGCCCCCTCTTTTCTTTGAAAGATTTGCTTACATACATTTTCTCACTTTTCTTCCCATCTTCCCACCCTTCCCACGTACACACTCAGAGATAGCTCGCTTCGCCGAGTGGCAGGCTGGCTCCGAGTTCCCAGGGTGGGGCTGCAGAACCCCCGAGAAGCAGGAGGGGGGAGGGCTCTGGCCTGGAACCAAGGCCGTAATTATCGGTGTGCTTAGCATTCATCGACTCCTGTCCTGTGCGGGTTCTGCTAATGAAATAATCTGCCACACAGATCTGCTGCTGTATTCATTTTGCAGAGAGGGGGGGGGGAGGGGCGGAGGGAGAGACAGAGACAGAGACAGAGAGAATGAGAATGGAGCATAGAGATTCAGAACCCTGAAAATGAACTGGCCGGCATGGCTCAGTGGTTGAACATCAACCTATGAACCAGGAGGTCATGGTTCGATTCCTGGTCAGGGCACATGCCTGGGTTGTGGGCTCAATCCCCAGTGGGGGGCATGCAGGAGGCAGCTGATTCTCTCTCATCATTGATGTTTCTATCCCTCTCTTCCTCTCCCTTCCTCTCTGAAATCAATAAAAATATATTTATTAAAAAAAAAAAAAGAGAGAGAGAATGGGTTCAGAGAGTCCTTGGGACAGTTGGTGAAAACTGTGAGCCAGGTGCAAGCCCCGTGACCAGCAGGAGTCCTATAAGTCTACCATCACAGCACACACTTACGTCACAGAAATCTCTCCTGGCAAAAAAAAAAAAGATGAAATATTTGACCCTACTATTAAGCAAACTCAGATACTGTAGTTCTAAGCCCTGGCTGGAAACGCATGCTCGGAGGTGAGGGATTTGCTGAATGACATCTGAGGTCCATGATCGGCTGCCTCCTGCACACCCCCTACTGGGGGTGGAGCCCGCAACCCAGGCATGTGCCCTGACTGGGAATGGAACCGTGACCTCCTGGTTCATAGGTCGATGCTCAGCCACGGAGCCACCCCGGCCAGGCTTAGTAATTTTTGAATAAAGTGCGTTCCACGTTTCCTTTGCAGGAGGCTCTGCCAACGAGGTAGCCAGTCCTCTCGCCCTCCCTTCCTACAGGTGTCCCTGCAAGCTCTGCAGGCGCATGGAGAGGTAACACCTGTGAACACGAAACGGCGGAGGAAGCAGGACGGAGCAAGGAGAACATCCGCTTGCCATGTCATGTGCCCACGTGTTGGCCATCCCCAAGGAGAGCTCCACGTGGGGCAAGCGGTCCGGCGCTGGGGCCCTCACCGGCTCAGCCAGCAGCTGGGGCTGCCTGGCGGGCCCGTGGCCGTTGCTCAGAAGCCAAGGCTGACCAAAGGCACTCACAGTGGGGCCATCGCTCCCCCTGTTCCCCCAGCTGCCTGGCAAGTCCCTTCCTGAGGGAAGGTCCAGGCACCGTACCTCCATGGCTGCCACCAAAGGTCCCCTTTTTCTTTTCTCTTCGGAGTGTAGAGCTTCTCGTGTTTTGAGACACTGGTGTGTCTCCCCACACGCTCCTCCTCACGGAACCAAACACAACTGGACCAGGATCTTGGCAACACCCGCAGCCTTTGCTGGCTGCTCACAGCCCCAGATGCCCTGATACGGGCAGCCGAGGTGACGAGTGCCCACCCAGGTGGCGTCTACTCTTGGAGAAGGTGGGTCCAGCCTTGGGTGGAGCCGTCGAGCCCCGGCCACCACACCAGGCAGCTGATTTTAAAAACAGTGCAGGGTTCGAGGCCAGGATTGGTACCTCAGCATGCAGAGGCTCCGGTCCAGTGGAAGTGGGAAGTCAAGCCTTGGCCTGGTGGCCACAGGGCAGAGGTGACCTGTGGACGCTGCTCTTGACAGGAGGACTCCTGTTTTATCCGGTTCGTCGGTGTGGCGTGTGGGCTGCGGTGGAATGGGGGCTCCGATCAGCAAGCGTAAGGCCATCGCAGTCTTCATTCCTATCATCGGAACTTGTTCCTCTACAGTCTTTATTGTGCGGGCAACAGATTAATTCACGGGATGAAAGGAGATCATATTAATGGAAGGGACGGGAGGAGTTTGTATTCTGTCAGGCCGGTGAGCAGCGTGCTGTGACTCCGGGAGTGGGAGGCACAGAATGGCCTGTTAAATGACTCCCGTCCGGGCTGTCCATCTAAACACCTTTTGTGCATTCCTCTCTTGCACCAAGTAGATGTGCATTTCCCGCACCGTGTGAAGGCCACGCACGCTAACCTGCAGCTCCCCCTCCCCCAGAGAGGCGGTTCAATAGCAAAGGCTTGTAAGTTTCACTGGCGTGGTTTTTATTGGAAGCCTTTCCTGTGGGTAAATGTAAGGTCGCTATTAATGGGTGTGTTGTGTGTATGTATCCCCACCTCAGTCGCAATTAAAAATAAAAAGACTGCAGTGGTTTGAATCATAATGATTTGCAACTAAAAATCCATTAGCCCTGTCTATGGATGATGCTAAATATACCAAGTGTCAGGATGTGGTGGACTGAAGGGCAGCTTAAAATAGCTTCTTTGAAAATAGCCCCTCCGGCTGGCTTTTCTCCACAGATCCATCTCCTTGACACATTTTCCTGGAGAAACGGAGCCCGTGATGAGAGTGCAGGGTGGATTCTACGGAGGAACAACCCTGAAATCCTGATTGTTTCCAGTGTGAAACCCCAGGGACCCAGGCTGGGGGTCCCCATACCCCGGGACACCTGCCTCACCTCTCCCCTGGCCCTGGGGAGAGCTGCTGCCTCGCTGTCAGTGGCAGACGTGCGGTAGTGCTGCCTGGAGCTGGTACTGCACAGCATCTCACGTGCAGATAGGATCCAGGCAGAGTAAATGAGCTTCGGGTGCTGGCCTGAGGGACTTTGTGAAATGGTTGATGATGGCCAGACTTCTGAGCCGCCGTACTTTTCCTGGGGGCTCTGTCTTGCTGTGAGACCTTACCCTTCTGCCTCACAACAGACCCCACACCCCCCACACCCACCGAGGAGCAGAAACACCGCAGCCGCCTGGCTGTCAGGTGGGACCAAGTTGAGGTCTTACATTGATCCCTAGAGTTGCCCAAAGGGATTAAGATCCATCCTCTCTTGATGCCTTTCCACCCTTCTCACTGCACCGCCTCCCGGGGTCTCCTGGAATCACATCCCGAGGAGACTCTGTGCTTGATTCCTCATCTCAGGGTCTGCTTCTGGGGAAAGGCGAACGAAGACAAATGTGTGACTTCTACTGTGGCTGTTCACAGTCCCCACTTGCTTATTTCCCCAGAACACAGGTGCAGACCATCGGGAGGGTGCCAGGGACTTGAGTTTTGGAGATGCTGTCATACGTGCCAGGACCTAATGGTAGAAGCTGCGAACCAGGCTGATGACGAGGAAGGACCCTGCGCGGAGGCAGGAGAGCAGTGCCCGCCTGTGAGCAGCATTTCTAGGTTTTCCTTGGGTTGCAGGGTTGTCCTGGGATTTATTCTGCACCCACGAGAGTCTAGTCCAGCCGTGGGCAAACTACGGCCCGCGGGCCAGATCTGGCTGTTCTATCCAGTTCTCTTGCTCTCCCCTCCGCTCCTTTACTTTGAATTTATATTAGTTCATACAAACACTCCATCCATGCTTTTGTTCCGGCCCTCTGGTCCAGTTTAAGAACCCATTGTGGCCCTCAAGTCAAAAAGTTTGCCCACCCCTGGACCCAGGGAGGCTTTTGTGTAAAGATCCGTGTGCAGGGGCCGAGGAGTTTGAAGGCTTCGGGAGTGTTGGTCCAGATCAGTGGTCGGCAAACTCATTAGTCAACAGAGCAGCAAACGGCGGCTCGCAAGCCTCATATGGTTCGCGAGCCGCGGTCTGCCAACCACTGGTCCAGATGAAGAGCCGGGGTGGGAAGGGCAGAGGCTGCCCACTCACCTCCTATCTTGCTGGCCCTGCCCCCAGGGCAGGACTCGGGCTGAATCTCAGTCCCTAACAGAACCCAAGCCCCTATGACTAAGGACCCTTTGCCAGCCCTGAACTTGAGTGTGGCCCATGGTCCAGCATCATGAGCTTGTTAGGAATGCAGATTCTCAGTCCTCTGGAGACCCACTCACAGGGTTTGCACTTCACTAGATTCCCAGGGCTCCCTGTGCACATCTGGCCTGTAGACGGGGCTGCCTTGGGCAGGGGCTCAGGTGGGAGCTGAAGGGCAGGAAGGGCCGGGCTATTGCTTAACTGAGTGGACATATGACTGATGATGAAAGATGAGACAGAGGCCGAAAACCAGGACTACAGGCTTTGTTAGAGGAGAAGGACCTGCCGGGCTGTCTCACAAGGGGAGAACAGCAACACGTGCAGAGGTGAACACGCCTTTTGAGGGGAGGAATGGGAAGGGGTGGGGCTTAGGGTACTCGGCACACGCTGATTGGTGGTTTCATATAAGACACATAATTAGGCACTTAGGTACTTAGGAATCGAGAGCTTAGGGTATTTGGCAGGTGCTGATTGGTGGTTCAATGTATGGTCCATATAAGGTGCCTGGTTAGGTACTCAGGAATGTCCAGGCCGCAGGTGCAGGTTACGTCATCCTCCGTCCATCAGTTGGGGGAAGGGAGGATCTATCAGATGAAAGTGTAAAAGCCACTGTAAACAGAGGAAAGAGATGTCTTAGAATATTATGAAGCTATAAAGTTTAAAAACAAAAGAACTGAAGTATTTTAAAGATACCGTTTGCATGAAGCAGCGTGAGGGCAGAGGGGTGGAATACCTTAGCTAAATGCCACATCTTTCGTAGAGAAAAGCCCAGATATGCAAGTGAAGAAACAGAGGTATAAACGTGTCATTTAGAAAAATGTGGCTAGCTGCCCGAAGAGAGAGAGAGGTGGGCAGGAAAGACGGCTCTTATTTTTTTATGCTGGGCCTCCTGTACCGTTTGAGTTTTTGTTGGCATGTGCGTGCATTAATTCCTTGGCTCTTTATAAAATTACGTTTTAAAAAAAGAAAGAAGAGAGCTAGATTAAAGCTCAGCAAGTCATAAGGGCAACAGAGTGGTGTGGTTTGCATTTTGGCATACAAAAGAAGTGGACATATTTATAGTCGGAGGATAAAGGAAAAAATAGAAAGATATTAAAGATAGAAAAAAAAAAAAAAGAAATGGCAACTAGACCTTGGTTCTGACTCCTGTCTGTGCCTCTGCCTCACCTTCCAAAGAACCTTGACCGGAACTTACATTTTCTAAACCTGAGAATCACTGCCCGATTTTCCTTTCTTTAAAAGTATGCTTTTCCTTTCACTTGCAAAAACCTTGCCGTTCCTCTCCCTTCCTCAAGGGGCGTCAGTGTTTCCTGTTGGCTGTGCTTTGTTTCTGGATCCATAGCTAAAGCTACAGAGCTACACTCTGTGGCCCCAGGCACTAGACATGGCTTGCTTGCATGTCTGGTGTGGTCAGTTCGGCATTTTGACTGGGTTTGCCCACACGTCTGAGGCTCGCCTGACATCAGCCAATCGTGGGTGGCCTCAGCTGGAACAGCTGTGCCGACTGGACTCTCCTCCCTAGGCGTGTTCTCTGAGTAATGGGCGAGGCACAAGAGCAAGCCAGCCCATGGCACCAGTGTCACACTCACCAACATCCCATTGCTTCAAAGCAAACCCCATGGCTGAGCTCAGAGTCAGGGGGGAAGGGAGAGACAAAGGAACTTAGAGACAAAGGGATTTAGATACAGGAAGGGGTGAAGAACTGGGAGCATTATCGCATTCACTCACTACTGGATCGGGAGTTGGTACATTATGGGCCACAGGCTGAAGCTGGCTCACCATTTGTTTTTGTAAATAAAGTCTTATTGGGACACAGCCATGCTCATTCATTTATGTCTTGTCCATGGCTACTTTCACATTACAGTGGCAGAGTTAAATAATTGCAACAGAAGTGATATTGCCTAAAATATTTACTATCTGGCCCTTTACAGGAAAATAAGCCAACTCTTGTTCCAGACCTTTCTCTAATCATTTATATAGACATATACATATGCCATGTTATCTGTCGATTTTTTAAATTTGACATAAAGAGGAATTATTCTATAATTTCTTTTCCTACTTTAAAATGTCCTTGGAGATCTCTCTATGTCAGTGCATATAGATCTACCTCATTCTTTCTTTTTTTAATTTTTGCATAGTTTTCTGCTGTATGAATATAATGTAATATATATATTTATTCATTCCCTGGCTCCACCACTCCTGGTTTTTTGTTGTTGTTTTTTTTTCATTTTCTACTGTTACATACAAAACTGCAATTTCTAGCCTTATACATACTTCTTGGTACATATGTGAAGTGCATTTCTATAGGATAAATAACTAACAATAAGTAGAATGAGTCAAAGGGTGTGCCAATTTTTTCACAACACCTTATTATGAAACTTTCTTCTTTATTTATTGAATTTATTGGGGTACAGGTTTCAAGTGTATAAAACATCATCTGCATACTACATCGTCTGCCCATCTGAAACCTTCAAACAAATAACAAAGAAGAAACAAATTTAAGTGAGGGCCGGTATATCACTATCATTCCACCATTAACATTTTTGCATGCTTGTTTTATAACATATCTATCCATTCCTCTATCAATCCATTAACTCACCTGTGTACAGTTACATTTGTAAATCGGTGGTTCCAAAATCCGAGTGTGCATGTCATCAGATGGATGAATCTGTTGCTTCTGAGGGTGGGGTTCCAGAATATCTCTGTATTGTGTATTTCTCTCTCTCTCTCTCTCTCTCTCTCTCTCTCTCTCTCTCTGTTAATCCTCACCCGAGGATATTTTTCCATTGATTTTTAGAGCAAGCGGAAGAGACAGAGAGAGAGAAACTGATGTGAGAGAGACACATCAATTGGTTGCCTCCTGAACATGTCCCAGCCAGGGCCGGGATCAAGCCTGCAACCAATGTATGAGCCCTTGACTGGAATCAAACCCGGGACCTTTCAGTCCGAGGACTGATGCTCTATCCACTGAGCCAAACCAGGTAGGGCTGTGTATCTCTTAGTGGCCACCTGGCTGGTCCTGGTGTAGCCTGTTCCAGTTTGAAAGTGACAGATTGGATGACCTGTGAACCCTCCCCCACCTCACCCTAGGCACTGGAATTCTGGGTTTAGTATTTGTTACTATTCTTTCCTGTGTGTGGCCTCAAGAGTGTTCCTACTGTCCCCTCAGCGTTGATTCCAGTGAAGTCTCTGGGTCTTGTTGTCTTCCTTTGCTTAGGAAAAGCTTTTTGTTCAAGGAGGAAATGGATTATGAGCATTCCTGAAGAATGCTGACAGCCTCCCCCGCCCCCGCCCCCCAGCCTTCTTGCCTCTTCCTTCCACCTGCATGCCCGCAGGCTGAGGGAGGAAGAGGAGCCATTGTGCAGTCTAGGTGGGCTCCCACCAGCAGTCACAAAGCTGTGCTGAAGCCTGAGTTTTCCCATCAAGCAAATTAAGGGTAATTTGTTGCTTTATAAAAATTATTTTTTGTTATTGTATGAAAGGATTCAATGCAGGTTTTCTTTTAATATCCAAGTTCTTGAGTGCATTTCAAACATAATTCTGTTTCTAACAATTCCCTTGAATCTTTTTTTTTTTTTAAGAATACATTGATTGTATAAAACCAGGTATGCCAGGAAGTTCCTTGTCGTTGTCTTTGAAGTTCAAGAAAGAAACTCTATAAATTCATAGAACCTGGTCTTGGTTTCTGGAAATGCAATCTTCCACTCAGTTGTTCAGATGAAAGAAAGCTAATAAAGGAAAATCACAAGCTGCCCTGACACCCTACAATCTACATTCATTCTATATTTTTTATCATATTTTTAACCTGTTAATTTTTACAAAAACAATAACTATATTGGTATTTCAACTTGAACTTCTGGAATCATCTTGATCATAATTTTTGTTGTTGTTGTTAATCCTCACCTGAGGATATTTTTCCATTGGATTTTAGGGAGAGTGGCAGGGAGGGGAAAAGACAGAGAGAAACACGGGTGTGGCTCACTTGGTTGGGCACCATCCTATGCACCACACATGCACACAAAACTGTTAAAACTGATTAAGATATTCAGTAAAGTTTCAGGACACAAAATCAACATACAAAAATCAGTTGCATTTCTATGCACCAATAACAAACTATCTGAAAAGGAAAATAATCCCATTTGTAATAGCATCAAAAAGAATAAAATACTTCAGAATAAATGTATCCAAGGAGATGAAAGACTTGTACACTGAAAAAAATAAAATAAAACACTGATGAAAGGAATTAAAGCAAACACAAATAAATGTTAAGACATCCCATGTTCATGGATTGGAAGAATTTATAATATTATAATGTTCATGCTACCCAAAGACATCTATAAATTCAATAATATGCCTATCAGTGGCCTAATGGCATTATTTACAGAAACAGAAAAAAAATCTAAAATTCATAAGGAACCACAAAAAGATCCTGAATAGCTAAAGCCATTTTGAGCAAAAAGAACAAAGCCAGAGGCATCACTCTGGCAGAAAAGGGAAAGAGGGAGATATTAGTAGAAGGGTATGGTCTCAGTTATGCAAGTAACTGAGTAAGTCCTAGAGATCTACTAGACAGGGTAGTGCCTACAGGTAACAATGTTTAGCAAAATGTTAAGAGGGTAGATCTTAACTGTTCTTATCACCAAAAAATAAAGAAGGCAGGAGAAACCTTGGAAGGGATGGATGTTCATGGCATAGATTGTAGTAGTATTTACAAGTGTTTATTTATTTCCAAAAGCGTCAAGTTGTATACATTAAATATATACAGGGTCTGTATGTCAACCATACTTTACTAAAGTGCTTTTAAAAACAACAGAAACATTTAACAGTAAAAAAAAAAAAAAAAAAAAAGAACCTCTAGAAAATGGGCAAAAGGCACGAATAAACATTTCACAAAAAGAGTATAGGGATGGCAAATCAGCACATAAAAAGATATTCCATTTCATCGGCCATCGAGGAAATGCAAATCCAAACCACAGTAAGGTAGTATCACACTTATCAAAATCACTAAAATAAAAAAGTGACAGCACCCAGTGCTGCCGAGGGTGAGGAGAAACTAGACCACTCATACACTGCTGTTGGGAATGAAAAATGGTTCAGGCCTTTGGAAAAGAGGATGGCATTTCTTACAAAGCTGCTCACCACAGGACTCAGCAACTGCCCTCTTGGGTATTTATCCCAGAAAAATGAAAACATGTTCACACAACCTGTATACTAATGTGCACAAGCAGCTTTATATGTAATAGCCCAAATCTGGAAACGACGTAGATGTCTTTCATTGAGTGAATGGTTAAAGAACTGTGTACCTTTGCGGTACCTCCATACTATGAAATAATGCCCATCAATTTTTTTAAATATGAACTATTGATACACACAATGACTGGCATAAATTTCCAGGGAATTATGCTGAGTGAGTAAAGCCAGCCCAAAAAGACTACCTTACTGTATCATTCCATTTATATAGCATTCTTGAAATGACACAATGATAGAAAAACAGATCAGTGGTTGGCAACCACCACCGCCCCCCCCCCACCCTGGCAGGTAGGGGTGGTTATAAAGGGCAACAAGAGGGATCCTCTGGTGATGGCACAGTTCTGCACCTTAACTGTGGTGGTGGATGTGTACCTACCTACACATAGCATAGACTTGTAGCTCTAAACACACACACACACACACACACACACACACGCAACTAAAGCTGAGAAAATCCAAATAAGATTAAGATGGGTGGATGGCATCAGTGCCAACATCCTGGTTGTGACATTGTACTACAGTTTTGGGAATTGTTACCATTGTGGAAAGCTGGGTAAAGATGTGCAATCTCTCTGTATTGTTTCTGAACAATTGCATGTGAATCTGAGCTGATCTCAATATGCTTTCATGTTGTTTTAAATGTGCGAATGGGCCTGGGCTATTTCTTTTTAAAATAAAAGCACAATCCTCTTAAAAATGCAGAGGCGAGGGCCAGAGGCTATTGCATACATTTTAAGAATCCACCTAGCTCCTAAGTGCCACTCCCTCACCTTGCTGTCAGCTGCTGTGCGCTGCATAGTGTTGGAATTAGGAGCTGGAGGGGGAGACGGGCCTTGGCCTCACGGAGTTCAGGGGTGTGTGTGTGTGTGTGTGAGTGTGTGTGTGTGTGTGTGTGTGTGTGTGTAGGTGGGCACTGGCGTGAGTGAGAAAGAGCAGAGGGAGCAGAACTATGCCTCCCCTACTGTCAGGGAGGTGGCAGGCTGGGGAGGTACTGTGCTAACAGCCCTGAAAGGGTTCCTGGAGGGTGCTGGCGCCTCGGGAACGCCCTCCTGCTGTACCCTCCAGGAGGCCGTGGGCGGTGGCTGGAACCCCGCGGTCCCCAAGAAAAGGTGAGTCCCGGACTCGGGCGGGAGGTGCGGTCTCTGGGCTGCCAGGCTCGCAGAGGCGGAGCCCGGTCTAGGATGCTGCCGCCAAGACTCCGAAGAGACTCCAAATGCCGGGAGCAAAGGGTAGCGGCCGGGGAGGGTGAGGCCGCGCGGAAATCCCGGTGGCGCCGGCCGGGAAGCATCTGCAGGCCTGGGGCGCGCGCACACGAGGGGCACATGGGTGTGGAAGAACCCGCGCTACCGGGCCTCCTTCCTGCAGCGCGGCAGCGGCCGCATGCCGGCGCTGGAGGAATTGCGGGAGGAGTGCCGGCCCCGCGCCCCAGCCCGGTACCCAGCAGACAGGCCAGGGGCGGGGACGGGGCAGAGGCCCGGCGCCTGGAGGCGCTCTCCGCGCGTGTCTCTTCTCCCGTGTCCAGGCCTCCTTCCCGCTCCGGTGCGGGAAGCTCGGCGGCTTTGTCCGGGGATGCGGGCGGGGGAGGCAGGGGCTTCCTTACTGGCCAAAGCCTAGCATGGGGGGAAGATGAGAAGGCCAGGAACCGGTGGGAGAACCTGGGGCTTCCAGGGAACTGCATTCCCAGCCGAGCGCCGGAGACAGGCGGCGAGGGCCGGCGGGTTCCACGCGGGTGGACCCCGAGATGCAAGCAGCGGTGGGGTCGCGGGTCGCCGTCGTGTGCGCTCCCCAAAGCCAGCACACGAATGCGATGCGGCACATAAGCCCGCGTCCACTAGTCCTGGTGGGGTTGGGGCGCGCGGGGCAGGGAAGGCGGCCGTGGGGGTGGAAGGACGCTAAGCGACCAAGGTGTGGCCGCGGGGGCGGGGGCGGGGGCGGGAGGCACTGCAAGGCTTTGGCCCCGCTGCCGCTGCAGCCCAGCGTGGAGGGGCGCGGGCGGCGCGGTACCCGCCGAGCGCACTGCGGTCCCTCCCGGCATTAACCTTTCCTCGGAATGAAAGGAAAAGGAAAAGGGTCCATTTAAAGGAGCAAAGGCCGGCGGGCACGTGGGAGTTGCAAGGCAATGCCAGGTGTCATAATGCGGGAGTGACTCGAGCGCAGCGGCCCCTCCACCTGCGCTGAGCTCCCGAGAGCGCGCAACCAGTGCGGGGGAGATGGTTTAAATGGTGCATTTCCCATAGTGGTTCTAACCCTAGAATTAACCCCCTCTCACCGCACTTCCCCTTCAAAGTCCTAGTAGAGCCTTTTAAGTGCCGAGGACCAGCAGCTTCATTTTATGTAAAAAGCCAGGGCAAAGTCTTCACTTTAATAACCGCTCCGTCCCCAGGTCCCCCAAGGGCAGCTTCTCACACCCCTAAGACGTGGTTTTTACACACCCACAGCGAGCTGTCCCTGTGCTCGGTGTCCGCCCCGCAAACCCGGGACGGAGCCGCCGGAGGACGCTGAAGGCAAAGTCTGGGCAGCCGCCACGCGCCGGCGAGACTGCCGCGGTGGCTGAGTGCGGGCCAGCTCGCATCCCCTCCCACGGCCAGCGAGGCCCAGCGCCGACACTTGGTCCGGTCTCTCTCTCTCTCTCTCTCTCTCTCTCTCTCTCTCTCTCTCTCTCTCTCTCTCTCTGCCTCTCGGGTACCCCGCATTTTCTCAACGGAGCGTGACCCGGTAGACAATGAACTTGGAATTCCGAGAACTAGCTGCCCTTGTCCAGTCTCTGCCTCTCGACACGTCAGCCCTCCCCGCGCCGGCGCTGAACCCGGATCGCCCGGTCCCTCCGTCCCCAGCTCCCCACTTCCCAAGCTGCGGGAGGAGGGCCTTTCCGAGTTGCCTGTCTCAGTCCCGCAGCCACACGGAGGCCGCCCCGCCCCCCTGCTTCCCCAGGGCCGAGCCCCTGAAAGTCCAAAGCGCGTACGCCACTCACCTCCTCCATGCGGGGTGACCCCCTGCGTGTGTGTGTTGGGGGTGGAGGGGAGGGCACGCTGCAAAGCATGTCAAGCAAAGATGGTCTAGCGTTCAACTAAACACAAACAGGCTCAGAGTCACTCCTCCGCGCCGCCTGGGCTCCTGGAGCGTCCGCCCCGGCAGGAGGATTTCCACAGGATCTGCCAGGTCCGCTTGGAAACTGTCTCTGCGGTGTGGCAACAAGTGGCCCCAGCGCCGGCCCGGCCGCAGCCTCCAGGCCCGCGGTCCCCGCTGGACCATCCGACTGGGTGTTTGTGTGAAGGGGGTGGGATGGGGTAGGGGTGGGGAGGAAGGCTATTTATTTTTAATTGTGAAAATTCTGTGTCCTGTGCGGTAGGATTCTCTTGTTACAGTCAAGCTCCAATTCTAACGTGGAGGCATTAAAATAAACACTGTATCCACCGTCCTATCAAAGAGGCTTTTTGTTTTTTGTTTTGTTTTAACTGACCCTTTTCCTCCCGACGGATCTACACTTTATTGAGGCGATTGCCCCAACCTTTGCGGTTTGGAGAAATTGGGGGTGGGGGAACGTAGCCGAGCACCGAGTTTCTTTTTCTATCAGATGCTCGCCCCCGCCCCCCAGCCCCCCCAAAAGGACAGTGATTCTTGGCTTCTCAAAGTTTCCGTAGTATCTGGTGTTTGTTCCAGAGCGTTACTGGCAAGCCCCCCTCTTGGGGTAAACCTGCTGGCCCCTTGTCCCACGCCCAGCGAAACGCAGGTAGCAATGGGTCCGGGTTCCCCGGCTTCCCCACGGAGAGTCACATCCCCGTGGCAGAGGTCCTGGGGGCGAAAGGCAGGCTGCCCGGCTGATGGGAGCAGAGGCCGCCGCGCTCTGGGACCAGGGGCCTCGGGCTTCCCTCCTGCGGTTCCCTGGACTCAGATTGGGGTACAAAACCCCCTTGGATAAAAGTTTGAAAGCATCTAGTGTACAGACAGACTCCTTCCAACCTGGCTACCATACATAATCATACCAGTATACCCACATAACCACCCAAATGGAGAGCAGACGCCCAGATTCGCGGTCGCCACGTGTTGCCAGAGTTGGCGCAGACTCGTCCGCGGGCGCGGTGGCGAACGTGACACCGCATTTTCTCCGAATTCCTGCCTTCTAGGGTGGTGCAGCCGGGAGGGGGGCCTCGGAGAGGCGGGGGAGAGGTTGCGGAATCCATTCCTTCCGCCGGAGTACTGAGGCTTTCTCGGCGCGGGGTGGGGGGCTGTCGCGCAGCCCCATTCTCCCACCCGAGAGAAGCAGTGCTCAGTGTGGGTGATGAATAGCCTGGCTCCCCACGACCACGCGGCACGTCCCTGCCGGCACCACTCGCTTAGTTGTTTTAACTTGACCTCTGTTGTTCACAACGTGCTCCTAGAGGCTGGGAACTGGTGTCGCACCCCAAGGCCATCATCTCCCCCCTCCACCCTGCCTGCTTCGTGGGAAGGATCGTGGATTTGCAGCCTCCACGGCGCCCCTCCCTCTTCCCCAGGGAGCTGGCCCAAGACCCTTCGCGACCTAACCCGGGAGCCGTCTGACATCCCCGGGCGTGGTCCGGGGTCTCCCGGACCTCGGAGTTGGGCGGTGTCTGCAATGCGTCGCCGTGCGTTCTCTCCCGCACAGTGTGCGGGTGTGCAGGGAGGAAAAGCAGAAACGCATTCCCAAGTGCCGCTGGCATCTATAGAGTGGCGGTGGTCTGCACGCAGTACCAGAGCCTGAGGTGTGGGGGAGGGTACTGCGGCCAAGGGCGGGGCGGGAGCACAGAGAAGGCTGGCTGGCCGCAGGGGGACCCTTCCTCTCGGGGTAGCGGCCGGGAGCGCCCCAGACTGCGATTAAAGGGGCTGGGAGGCTCTCCCGCACCCCGCGTGCTCCCCCCGCCTTCCCTGTGTCCCCCGGCTTTTCCAGGAGGAAGATGGGGCGCCCAGCGGGGGTGGGGCGCGCCGGGCCGGGGCCGGGCTGTCACGTGCCCCCACCCGCCCCCGCCACTGCGGCGGGAGTTCCAATCAGAGCGCGCCAGGGGGCTCCTCCCGGGCAGGAACCACCCGGCTCCGCGGCGGAGGGTGGGCCGCCGTCACCTGACCGCCCGCCCCCGCCCCCCGCGAGTAAGGGGCGGTGGTAGCGTCTGCTCGGTTACAAATGGCCCCTCCCGCCCCGCTCGCCCGCTTGCTTGGGCTCGGCGCAGACCTGTCCGGGCGCGCTCCTCCCGCGGCTCCGGGCGTCCTGCTGCCCTGCCCGGAGCCGGCTCGGGTCCCCCGCCCTGCAGGGCGCTCCCCGCACCCGGCGCGGAGGCTTGCGAGCGGAGGTCGCGACGAGAGGTTGAACCGCGGTGGCGCGCGGCTGGTGGACCCTCAGGTGAGTGTGCACTGTGGGCGTGGGATGCTGCGGGGACAGTGCGGGGGACATGCGGGTCTCCGGATGCGGACGCGGGTCCGTGTGATACGCACGTTAAGTTTGCAAAGGGAGTCCGAGGTCTCTCTCCAGCTCGGTCTCCCCTCGCAGCTCCCGCAGGTTGGGGGCTCCCGCAGTTGGGGGCTCCCACAAAAGCCTCCACTTGGGGGAAGGGCTTCAGGAAATTCTTGTCTTGAGATACTTGACGAAGGTTGAAAAGACACATCAGGTGGAGCATTCAGCTGCAGCTGGTGGAGGTTATACAGGTGCACTGAGTGTGGCTGGATGGGTGCTTCTGGGCGAGGAGGATGCGCCCGAAATGGGGCAAAGCCTCTGCGGCGGGCCGTTCTGCCCCCGAAAGCCACTTAGATGCCGGGGAGAGGAATTGCGCTGCTCTGAGGTGGTCACTGGGCGTTAAGGCGGCCAACCAGTGACCCCCGTCTTTCTGATATGTCCCTGTAGTGGCTCCGTGAAGAGTGTATGAGGTTTTAAGGCATCCAGAAAATATCCCTTTGCCTTTTAATTTCTAAGCATAAATTAGTATTAAAAGTGCTGAATCATGTAAAAAAAAAAGACGTGGAAAATAAATTACTTTATTCTTTGGTAAAGTTTTTCACAGCTAATAATATCCATGTTTTTGGAATAATGTTTAAATGAAAGATGTAGATGGCAGGTGTTTAAAATCATTTAGAGACTGTGTCCTTGACTTTATGGCTATTGATTGCTTTTCTTTCTTTAGGATGAGTTGTATCCATTCATTATCTTTTACCACCTCCCCTACCGTCCCACCCCCCCCCCCAAAAAAAAAGAATCCACAAAAAAAACCAAACACCAAGATACGGTTTTTTTTGGGTGGATATATATATATTTTTTTTGTGTGTGTGTGTGTCCATGATTGTAAAGGGAGTGGAGGAAACAGTCCTTGGAAATAGGAAAGATGTCTTTGATGAGTGCAATGATGGCCAATTTGATTCGTCATATGCCACGGAAGGGAATGTCAAGCTGATAACATGCAGACTAGAGAGAAAAAGAAACAGGAGTTGCCCATTGAGAAAGAAATGAGCCCTAATTCAGTTGCACTCGGTAAGAGCTGAAGGGAAGTGCTTCCACATTGGAGCCAGAGTCCTCTTTGGGGGAGGTGGAGGGTGCCGTTTTTGATGCAAGTTCTGAGATCAGATACCAAGTAGCATAAAGATGATTTTTTAAAACACCAGAGTCAGATGAGTAAAATGGGTGTGTCCAAAGACAGCTCTTGCCGGTTCACTGTCTGAACTGCTCAGTGGCCTGCTGACTCATAAGGGGACCAGCATGGCTTAGCAGGGTTAGGTTGACTTGTGGACTTTAAAGAACCATACCTGCAAAAAAAAAAAAAAAAAAAAAAAAAAAGAGAGAGAGAGAGAAAGAGAAAAGGCTTCAACAGAGACATCCATAAGCAGAGAAGCTTGTCTCCTCCTCATGTCTTCCTCAGGGTGATTTTTCTCCCATTCCTTGACTTGTCACCTTCATTTCAATACTTGTCATCCATGCTTGTGCACAGAACATTTGATTTGCCACAGAAATTCTCATCTAAATCTTAACGTTAGAAGTGGTGGCACTTCAAACAACATGATTATTCCAAAGGTGTTTGAAAAGGACACCGAAAACCCAGAATATGAAGGATTAATGGAGCCCTCTTTGCCGCACAGACTCCCTTAGCAGTGCACGCAAGACCAGGGAGCCCCACCCTGTTTCTGAGCATCTGCATGAAAGGCCAGGAAATGGATTCAACAATTGCAGTGGTGCAGTGAGAGGCAGTTCCTAGGCTTGGGTGTTACGTTTATTTAAATCATCAGAGATTCTGGAGGGTAGGCTTTAACCCATAGGTAGGTCTTCAGTGGTGTTCCATTTCACCTGCCAACTTGTCAAAACGCCCGTTGAACTCTGAAAGGTTGATTTTGATAGAAAAGGGATATGAAGTGGGAGCCGCTTCCACGTTTTAAGATCCAGGGCTAAATGACATGATTGGAAGGACAGATATCAAAGCATGGAGTGAAGCCAAAAAGAGTTATTTTTGCTCTGATAGTCTTAATGAGATTTCTTTATAAAAGCAAGGGTTGGTTTTTTTGTGTTTTTTAAAGAGGGGGTGCATTTTTTCAGGCAGTGAACCTGCTTGCGGAACAGATAGCACCTGGCATCTCAGAACAGAGATGCATAATTGGGGCAGGAAACAGGTGAGAGGCGGTTTGTGTGGTGTGTCCATGAATATACGGCTTGGTCCTTCAATCAGAACCCAGTCGTGTCATGTCATGTCGGATTAGAGGACGGCCATTTCTGCAACAAGGCGAGATTTCAAACCTCCTTTCAGTGGGAAAGAAAACGTTTTGAGCTGCTCTGAAGAAAGAGGCGTTCGTTGTAAAGGCACAATTATTGTTGTCAGAGCCATGCTTGCCCGCATCGTCTGCTGCAGACAGCAGGTCCAACCACGAGGAAGAGAGACACCAAGACTTTTTGTATTTTTAAACAAAAATTTTTCGAAAGGGTGCCTACTTGGGGTTACCATTCCCTTTTCAAGGCCAACTCATCATTTAAAGAAAATAAAACAATACCGGCCCCTTGATGGCTGGCGTGAATTTTAACGCATTGCTAAAGCTGGATGTGGTGACCGGTTAGCGGTATCTCAACAGCTACTCCAGTCGGAAGTGAGACTCCAGGGGGAAACGGCATGTTCTCTTTGGAACTAAGGTTAAGTTCAAAGCTGCTGGAACCACCTTTGGCTTTTTTTTTTTCTTCCTCCTCATACCATCTTTCCCCTCTTTTAAGTCCACAAACCAACACCGACAAATCCTAGCACCTGGGAGGCCTTGGGATTTTACCAGAAGCACCCAGTCAGGTAAATTGCTGTGGTTGCGGGTCTTTCTAAAGTCAAAATCGAGTTCAGCTTTGGCTTCAAGAATCAAATTGGTAGGATGTCTCTGCTGCTTTCTTCAGACGCGGGTGCCCTGGCAGCCTGGTTGCAAAAGGGGTCTTTTCCTCCCATTTGCTGTGATTATTTTGTGGAAGCTAACGCTCTGCCCATTTGCACAGTTAATTGCAGTGGGAGAAGGTTCCAGAACAGTATCTCCTTGAGTTCCGACAGGGAATGTGTACACAGCATCGTTCAAGGAGCATTCCAGAACACCCACCTCCCGGCCAAGTGAATGTGTTGGCTGAATCAACACCTGGGCTGCTGTAGCCCGCCAACCAATCTCGTTTTTTACCATAAAAGGTGGTATTAATGTACACAGAGCTTTTGTGGAGAAGTCTTGCAGATGGACAGGGGCGTCTGAGGTCTGACTTAAGAGCTGGCCTCGCAAGAATCTACCTTTTTCCATTTGAGGATGTCCAGTCATGGGTATTAGCCAAGGAAATGGCAGAAAGCACATTTTGCGAATCCACTTATTACAGGGAGTTTGAAGATATTAATATCAATAACATCACTGTCTTTTAAGTATTTAAAAATTAATATATTCGCACACTGTGGGGTGTGTGAGTATTGAGTTGGGTTGAGTATTGATCAAGAATTGCCTTTAAAAGAACACTTGGAAATTGCTGCTCCTTTAAAATTAGGTGACACTGAATAGTTACACATAATTCTCTTGATTGCGCACGCTTTTTCTGCATACACACACGTCCCACACAAACTGGAGTTGCTATTTGGGGTTATTCGGTTATTTATTTTGAGGGCACGTGGGGTGGTGGGGGAAGTTTTTGTTTCTTTCCTGGTGGATGGTGGGCTCTAGTTCTGTGCTGGGTGTACCTTCGTGCTTAGGGTCCTCAAGAAGAGGCCGTGAACAGATACAATAGTTCATATTATAAGTAAAGTATGTTTTTGCAATGTGTCTTATCTTAGGTTGGCAGTTTAAAAGTAGCCACGCTCTAGGTTTTAGAACTAAAAATCACGCTTTTGTCTGGATGCAGACCAGGATGCCCTCCTTTGGTCCAATCACTGTAAATCTTTGGGACTCGTGGAATTTGGAAACTGCCCAGGCTGCTAATGATCAAAATATGTTGGTCTTACAGGTGCTCCTCTTGATACTGTGGACGGAGACCGCTCTTCTGCCCGAGAGTCGTTCAAAACGTAAGTTCAGCAAACCCAACAGTCACATCTGGGTCATTCTGGAGCTTTTATGCAGAGCAGTCCTTCCCATGGTCATTTCTCCTACCCAGGGCGTTAGCCTCCTAAGTGAGAGTCTAAAAGGAGATGGTATCATTCCCTCGGGCGGGGGGAGGAATGTCTAACGTAGACCAACATTTGCTCATGGTATAGCAATGTCACTTTATACAACCGCCATCACAGCCGTCTTCTCCACCCCTCCCACCACCGTACGTTCCTGCTAATAGGACATGAGCCTTCGGTGTCTGGCTAATGCTGAATTGACACTTCCCAGGAAGTCTCATCTTTCTGGGTGTCCTCTTACCTTTTCCTGGCTCAAGCAGGCAGATGCTCCAATATGTAGACACATTGGTGCCAGATGCCGTGGCTACTGTTGAACTACCTCTCCCACCAGATACATGAACCAAAATGCCTCTTCAGCTCAGCCAGTGAAGGTCACACCGTTGGGCTCTGCTACACTTCAGGGATAAGTGGGACGTGTTCCAAGATGCAGGAGGCATTGCTCTTTCAAAGTCGTTGGATGGTGCGGGACTTGACAGGTTTCCTGGGGATGGGTCCGGGTTCACCTTCTCCACGTTATGGATGCCAAGTACTTTCCAGGATGGCTCTTGATGGAGGGAACTGCCTCTTACCAGAAAGGGACCCGGTGCTGGTTTAGACCCCTCCTGATTCTTTAGAGATCTCAACATATAATATTTACGATATTTTTGAAAAATTCATAGGAATGTAAAGCATTTCATCAGTGGTCAGGGTCTAGAAAGCTGGTTTTTATTAAGAAAAATGTCTGCCCTGCCTTCTCTTCCCTGGACTTTTCTGCCTTCCTGTCCCTGCCCAAAACATGGATTTTCATCTAACTCTGGCACTGAAGATCTCTCTATTTCTGTGTCGCCGCAGAGTTTATTGCTAGAGCTGCTAAGAGACTTTCAGCGCAAATGGTATATTGATCACTTGAAATCCCCTTTGAGCTTGACTGAATATACATAATGGGGTGTCAATCAGGGGGGAGAAATCTCATAATAAATGGCAGGCAACTTATATTCATGAGCAAAAAAAGGTCTTGGGCAAAAGATCATGTTTACTGTAGCATGACAGTCTGAGTTCGCCCAGCTCCCGGCTCCCTCACATTCACCTAGTCAACGTTTAATAGCAAAGGCAAAAGGTTAGAAGACCAAGGTCCTGGAACCTTTCTCTCTGTGTTTCCATGGGGAAGCACTTCTGCACACCCTAGAGTATGAACATCGACTAGAACCACAGCCAGCGAGAAAGAGCTTCGTACCTGAGGACTTCAGGAACAGAAAACAAATCTGTTGAAGTTGGGGTAGATTTAAAATCAGCTGCTGACGTATGCAGCCCATATTTATAAGTTCTTACCATGCGTGTATCAGTGCACACACACACTATATGCAAATATTTTCAATATGTATATGGGAGAGCGCGGTGCATTTAGAGAAAAATCCTGCTTTGCATACATTATTTTTAGGAACAACGGAGCAAAGGAGTAGCCGTGCGTTAGGAAAGCTATATCGTGGTTTGTTATTTTTTTTCCTTTTGAAATTTCCCATTGGCTGATACGTAAAGGAATCTCAATTTTCAAGTTTTATGTGTTATTCTTTAAAGTCTGTTTTCCCAGTCGAGCAGTGATTATGATGGTAGGTATTTCCGGGGAAGTGATGGTTTTTGGTTACTTTCTCTAGCTGACTTAGAGTTGACACCGTTGCTGCTTGTTGTCTATGTGGAATGTGGCCACAGAGGGACGTGGGGTATCGTAGTGGCTTCCCCCCAGGACAGTGTGGGGTACATTATGCTTTCCCAGCCCGCTGGATGGGGTGCAACCTCGTTTCCATCAGAAATTCTTTATCTCCTGTAAAAGAATAAAGTTATCAGGCGCTTTGCTAATGAGGTTTTAATTTGCCTGGTTACGGGAAGGGGGTAGGGGGTATATCACATGTTACACAAAACCTCAGGTCACATCCGATCATCAGAAGGCTCTAGCTATCACGAAGTGTGTGTTCAGCAGGCCAGGAGAAGCTATTAACGTATATAGGACATGACATCAGGCCCCAATCATATCTACTGTTTTTCCTCGGGGTGTCAAGAACTTTTGCCTACCTACCTCTGCTTCACTAAAACGCTTCTGATTTGTCAGGGTCTCTGGTTAGAGGGTGCCAAGTTTGCCGAGAGACGGGATTATCTGAGAACTGGCCAGGAGCGGAAGTTCAACAGCATGTGTTTATAGGAGAGTTCCAAAATCTTTCATCTGTATACTCCCTTTTGTGTGTATACAGTTTTGGAACCGTTAGAAACGACGTGTAGTATGTGGCTGTTTGCACACAGAGAGGCAGTCTGATTTGATAGTTTAAGCTAGGAGAATTGTGCTGTTGAGATTTTAGCAAAAGCCAGGTTATGCGGGAACTTTAAACTCTGGAATTAGCCATTTAAATAAACTTCCTTGCTTTTAACCTACAGAGAAATGTACATCTACAAATGTTAAAACTGGTATATCATCAATAAAAGGAAAAAATTAAATCCTGGGACAAATAAAATGGGAAAGAAAAAAATTTCCAGAGACATTCGCATCTGCAACCTATGTTTGTTTATAGGGCTTGCTGTTGTCTTGAATTTTGGATAGTTTTACTAATTTACTTCAATAAAGTGAAGACAGCAAAATTCATAGGAAATAAATAAAAGTTAACATGAACTATATTCTGATTAAAATATATTCAAGATTATGTGTTGTGCCCGGCCGGCATGGCTCAGTGGTTGAGCGTCCACCTATGAACCAGGAGGTTACAGTTCAATTCCCAGTCAGGGCACATGCCCAGGTTGCAGGCTCGATCCCCAGTGTGGGGTGTGCAAGAGGCAGCCGATCAGAGATTCTCTTTCATTATTGATGTTTCTCTCTCTCTCTGAAATCAATAAAAATTATATATATTTGAAAAGATTATGTGTTGTTAATATAAATACCAAGTCTTAACAGATTGCTTTCTTACCAGTCCTGACCATTTCACAGTGAAAATATTTAAAGACAAATACATAGAACACGTTTGAGCGCATATCCTTTATACATCTCAGTGGAACTAAAAATATCAGGATGCTCACCAGCTTCTTGGTAAAGCTTTTAAATTTTATTTTTTAATCTTTATTCAATAAAAATTTCACAAGCAGAGTTGAATTTGCAGAAATGGACATTAGAATTTCTGAGGTTTGACTTTTATATTTGCTGAATGAAGATACTGGAATTCCTTGTTTTCATTGTCTGTAACTGCTGTGTTTCAGAAACTTAAGAGCTCTCCATTAGATACGGCAAATTTAAAGTTATTCATTTAGTAGAAGAACAGCAGTGGGACCCATTCTCCCTCCAATGAGAATTTAAATAGTAACTACGTTGATGCAGTGGGTTAAAAATAATATGCTTTTTTTTTTTTAAAGATGGTGGGTTTTTTGTTTTTTTCACTTTAGTAAGAAACACATTGAGGCAAAGTAAAATTACAATGTGTTAATTTAATTATCAGTGAAATAGTAGTTTGGTGTGTATTCCTCTTAATAAATCTAGCTTTAACTCTTAATAAAACATTTATTTTCCAGTTTAACTGCTCATGATAATAGACAATCAACAGTGTGCTTAGGGTGTGTAACTTCTGAGCCTTATGTAAGTTTGTTTCGTTAAGAGAAAGACTGTAACGCAGCAGAAACTTTATTAAGCCTCCATGGCCTCTTAAGAATCCATATAAGAAGAGAATAGCTTGGGGTCACAGTCAGCCAATGACTTCGTATAGTATACTTACTGACGGAATAATATATGTATGTTATATACATACATACTAAGCTAATTGCAAGCATATTGTTATACTTATTAATAGTTGGATGCATTTACCATTTCAAACAAGTATAAACCAGGCCAGTTTAATTCCAAACCTAATATTGAGAAATAGACAAAGCAAGTGTTCTGTAACATTAAAGGAAATAGGCTTAACTACTTCCCCAGTTTGGTTTTGGTGTGGGATACATGTGGGAGCAAAAGTTATTTTCTTTTTTTAAAATATATTTTTATTGATTTCAGACAGAAATGGAGAGGGAGAGAGAGAGAGGAGCATCAATGATGAGAGAGAATTATTGATCAGCTGCCTCCTGCACGTCCCCCACTGGGGATGGAGCCCGCAGTGCGGGCATGTGCCCTGACCTGGAATCAATTCATAGGTCGATGCTCAACCACTGAGCCAGGCCTGCCAGGCAAAAGTTATTTTCTTACTGACAGGCTAATCCCCCGTGGTTATGGTGGAATTACCCCATGGTTATGGTGGAATTAGGTGGAAGAGTAATTAGTGGTAGGTTTTGGGGTGTGTGTGGGGGGGGAGGGGTTTTGTTTTTGGCATGTTTGTGTGTATTGGCTGGAGGTGGGGGGCTTTCAGGAATGCAAGTTTCATTTTTAAAAATCAGCAAATCAAGTGAAACCAGTTAATCCCACTTTCAGGTTAAATGTCCTCATCTCGCTGTGGCCTGGTCCCCTCAGACTTGGCTTCCATCACACTGACATGATTACACATGCAAACCCATCATCTGATGGGTGGACTTGGATTTTTCCTCAGCCAAGCAGGGGGGGTGGCCAGTCTGTGAATTCTGTCCCCAAATCCAGAACTTGAAAACTCAGTGTCATAGCCAGGGCTCACGTCCAGCCAGGTAGCTACACCTTCCTCAGAGCTGTCACTTCATTGCTCTGCTCTTTATACTCCTGCAAACACCTGCACCTTCCCCGAGTTCCTCAGAGCATTCTTCTCTTACTTGTAGAGGGTGCACGACAGGTGTTTAAGGTGAGACTTACACCTGTGAAACGCTCTGTAGACGCACCGTCAGGCTCCTGCGCTCCCACGTAAGCTGGGGGGATCACTTGGGGCTGGACAGAGCTCTCACCCGGGTCGTCCTGCATCTTAGTTGAGCACTGGCAGAGCTGGGGCGCGGGGTTAACGCAGGCAGACAGACCCTAAGGCAAGGACTTAAGTGGGCAGTGAAATAAAACAGCATTAGCTGAACGTTTATAGAGAGGAGAACTGCGGCCGTCTCCGAAGATGTTAGTCCTTGTAGGAAACTCAGCCAGATTCCAGGGCTGCTGCTTTTTTTTCCCTTCTTTCTTTGGTAATAGTCCAGGGATGGCGCCGCTGGTGGCCATGATGACTAAATATGCTTAATTTCCCTAGCTCTGCCCATGAGGCCGACGGGTTCCATAGCTGATTTCCCGAGCAGCGCTGTCCAGGGAAACTTTCGGTGGTGACACAACCCCTGTGAGCCAGGCGCAAATGTGGCTAGTTGGACTGAGAAACTGAATCTCCAAACTGATTTTAATTTTAATTAAAATTTAAACTGGGGAAAAAGCACATACATGTGGCTGCTGGCTACATACTGGGGGAGCGAGTCAGGTTTGCCGTGGAGTCTGCTTTGTGGACGACGTGCGCCCCGGGGTGTGCACACCCCAGAAACTCGGGGCCACTCAGTGCGGACCCGGGCGCTCTCCATGGGGGGTTCTGCCTGCTTTGGAGGGGGTCAGGTTGTGCTTGTTAGGGTCTCATTTGCAGCCTTCCTGTTCGGGGGGGGGGACGGTGCGGGACATTGTTACTGTCGTGTGTGTGTGTGTGTGTGTGTGAGAGTGTGAGAGTGTGTGAGTGTGTGTGTGAGAGTGTGTGTGTGTGAGTGTGAGAGTGTGTGTGTGAGTGTGAGTGTGTGTGAGAGGGTGTGTGAGTGTGTGTGAGTGTGTGTGAGAGTGAGAGTGTGTGTGAGAGGGTGTGTGAGTGTGTGTGAGAGTGTGTGAGAGTGTGTGTGTGTATGAGTGTGTGTGTATGAGTGTGTGTGTATTAGTGTGTGTGTATTAGTGTGTGTGTGAGAGTGTGTGTGTGTGTGTGTGTGAGTGTGTGTTTGTGTGTGTAGAACACCTAAAATGAGATCTACCCTCTTAACAGGTTTTTGAGTGTACAATACAGTATTGTCTGTCATACAGCCAGTTCCAGGATGTATTCATCGCACATAACTGAATTTTGTACCCTATGATTCCCCGCTCTCCATGCCCCCCACCCCCCAGCCTGGCAGCCACCATCCTCCTCTCAGCCTCCATGAGTTTGACTGTTGCTGCCCCGAGACTCAGTCTCTCCCTCCCCCCACCCCACCCCGTCCGGGCAGTCTCCGCTGTTCCAGAGCCTCCCTGGTCTTGACTGGCTGGCTTGGCTTTGAGTGTGCATCCGGGGTGCTCTGAGAGAGGGTTCTGGCTGGGGGGTAAGGGCTTGGGGACAGACCTGGCACCACTGAGGACTCCGAAGGGCCCCTTGGTGAGGATGGGACCATCCACATGGCAGTCCCCTGCCTTCCTGGCCCCGCCACACGGGCTTCTCACTGGGCCCTGCAGGCCCTGCAGCTCAGGCCTCGGTGGGGTCCAGCCGCTCTTCTGCCCCCCACGTTTACTGGTCTGTATCTCCCTCAAGGCCTGGTTCAAAGGTCACCCACAAGCTTCCTCCTATGCTTTGAGCCAGACCCCTCATTCCCAAAGCCTCCCAGCCCTTCGTCGGTACTTCGGGATGCACTTTGCTGCACCCCCTTCTTCTCTGAGGAACAAGACGTTTGAGGAGCGCTGGCCAGTGTTTGTAGTAGAGCGGGAAGGAGGCCAGGGACCCTCCCGCGGTTGCCCTCTCCCTGTGTCCCCATCTGTACTCAGCCAACCCGCTGGGACACATCGTGACGCGTGGTCCCGCCAGCACAGCATCTGTTTGGGCCGTCCTGGCTGTCCCCCCGAACCTCCTTCTTGGGCTGCTGCTTCTGGGGCGGCCAGACCCTAAGGTGCATCCCCCTTCTTCCCTGGGACACCCCTTGGGGAATGTGGGGACGGCCAGGTCCCTGCACTGGACAGCCATGGAGATGAGGGTGCTGCTCTGCCTGCCTTTCCCGTGGGGAGGGGTGGGAGGGAGTGGGCCAGGGTGCTGAGGGTCACATCCGCTGGGCTGACTTGGAGAAGCTTCCAGAGTCAATCTTGGTGAAGGAGAAGGAAGAGGAAGGCGGCAGAGGCTGGGGGAGGGTCACAGGGCAGCTTACTTGAGGGACTGCACGTATGCGAAGTGTTTTCGTGTGGGGTAGACGTGGAGGCGGGCCGGAGACCAGGGCGCCGGGCCTCGGGCCTGCCTTGCCCTGCACGCACCCTAGGATTCTGTGGTTGGGCCAGAGGAGCAGCAGATCAGCAAGACACTGCAGCCCCCAGGGGGGCACCGTGGGCCGCTTGCCGCATCCTGCCTCTGTGTGGGAACTTCCCTCCACACGATGCTCCAGGCTGGCTGGGCCGGGACCTGGCTCCCCGCCGCTGGGTCATCGCCCACCTGAGCCACACCGCCATGCCTGCAGGAGGGCGAGGGGACTGGGGTGGGCCCTTTTCCGCCTTCCATGGGTGGTAGTTGACACACTGACAGCCTCATGTGGGAAAGGACAACTAGTCTGGGGGTGCGGGGGACCTGGCCACAAAGCCCCAGGGCACTGTGACCCTGAGGATGAGGAGAAGCACATTCCAAACGTGTCCCTCAGCCGGGGCCCCTTCCCCAACTTTGGGGAGAAAGAGCTGGGCTCATCCCCGAGGTGCACTTGGGTTTTCTCCCTGTTGCAGCCCCACCCGGTGCCAGGGGCCCCTCAGGGGCCACCCCGTGGGCCGCAGCCTCAAAAGGTGTGGACCTCTCTGGGTGGCCCCCGAGCGAGCAGGTCCCCTCAGACGTGGCCAGCGCCTTCTCCCCTCTGCCGTCCGTCTCTGCGCTGACAAGGCACTGAGAAAGGACAATTCACAGCAAGGACAAGAGTCCTTTCATGCACAAGAATGGCCCAGCCGTGCGCGTTAGCACCATTTATGTCCTTAGCTGTAGGAGTCACTGTACTTGGGAATGGCCGAGCGGCCTTGCTGTAAGGAGGGTGCTCAGTCACCGGATTCAAAGCCCTCTGAGAGGGTTCATTGTCCCCCCCACAGCACGGTGGCCCGGGCCCACGGCGAGTTTGCTGAGTGGGCGGCCGAGCGCACGCGACGCCGATGGCAGGGTGGCGCTGGCAGGGCCATTGTCGGGGCGTCTGTGGGTTAGGGAAGGTGAGGAATGTGCCTGTGGATCCCGGCCTGTGACAGGCCCAGGCAGCCGAGAGCCCTCTGCAGAATGACACAGCACCCGCCTGGGCAAATCCGAGACGCTCGGGTCGGTTCCCCGTTTAAGCTGACAGTGCTGGACACTGGAGCCCGTGTGGAAGGACGATGGTTATCTGTAACCCTGGTGGTTGGTTCGAATGCTCCCTCAGCTCCCCAGGGTCCCACTGACACCCTCTGAGCTCACATACTAGTACTCGGGTTGGTCGGCAGGTGTTGTCTCGTTGGGGACCCGGCACGGTTTTAGGGACAGAGGAGGATCCAGAGTACCTGGTCCCATCTGCCCCTCAACCCGCCCCCTCCCCCCCACCACCAAGTTCGGCCACCTCTGCCTGCAGTCCCTGCTCTGTCCTGGGGGGCCAGGGCGCAGACACGGCATGGTCAGGGACTGGGTCTCATTCCGCCCAGGATGATGCCCCACAGTTGGCTCCACCTCTAGGGACACCCTTTGAACTGCTGATGTCCAGGTGTGTGCTCTCCATTCCACGGGCTGGACTCGAATTGGCCACCTAGTCCCTGAGAAGATGGATCCAGGATGTAAAGAGATTTGCACCCCCATGATTTGTGGTTGCCGCCTAGTTAACTATCGTTCCGTAGTGTTTCCTTAGCACTGGATGGGGATATTTTCATTTCATCGTCATCACCATTCATGTAGCGGGTACTGTTACCACCATTTGCAAGGGAAAAAATTGGCTCGGGGAGGGTAGGCCAATGGCTCAAGGTCACACAGCTAGAAGGAGGTGGGGGTGGGCCTGCCTCGCCGGGGCCTGAACTCTGAGCTGCCTCAGTCCAGGATCCTGGTCCCCACGCACCTACCCCAGGTATTTCTGAGTCACGAGCTGCGGAAGACGAAGAAGGGACAAGGCTGCTCGGTCGGGTGTGCTCCAGGGGCCACATTTCCCAGCCTCCCGCTCGCCGCCAGGCCTCCCCGCCCCTTTGATCCATCCACGTGGCTCCCCGGGGCCCTCGGTCCCTTGCCTGTGTACACATCAGTGAGTCGTCTCCTCAGCTTTGTTTTTCCTTAGGGTTTTAGTCCTCTTAGAAGAAAAAAGGATCCTGCACCATGATTTACGTCTGCCCCTGCGGGTCATTTCTTGAAGTTGTTCCCAAGACTTCCAGAATTATTATGTTTTGTTTGAGTATTAGATTTCTGTCTCTGGAAAACAGATCACCGTATGCTATCAACTCTGGACATTAGCTTCAGTGGAGTGAGTCTTTTATCCCAGTTAATCAAACGTTTTGTCTCGGGGCAACCTAAACCTTAGCTGGAGAAATGCTGAGAGAATGGGGAAGGGGTTCACGCTCAGGGCTACACACGACGCTCGTCCCTGACTCCCCCACGTACCCTTGTAGGCAAGAAGGGAAACCAAGCCAGACAGGGACAGGCTTCAGGGGCGGAGAAGAAGGGAGCCAGGATGAGTGAAAGAAACCCTCCAGGCAGGGCTGAGCTCCCCGCCTGCTTATGAGAGCGGTGGGACTTGGGCTTGGGTTCCGATGGCCTGGCTTCACATCCTGGCTGAGCCACTCGCTCACTGCTGTGTGCCTTTGAGCAAGTTACTTAACCTCTCTGGGCATCGGTTTCCGAATGTAGGAAACAATGATGTGCCTCAAAGGGTGGTTTCGAGGAGTGAATGACTGCATTGATGTAGCCCCTGAGAAACCTGCCTGCCGCAGAGTAGGAACTCAGAGTTGTCAGCGATGCCAACAGACTGCCTTCCGGAAAGGGCTCTTCGGAACAAATAGCTGGGGTTATTTTCCACCCGACGAACACCAGTAGTAACTCCTGTTCCAGGCGGGCAGAGACAGCTGACTGCGCCAGGGAGGCACCCACCTCAAATCAGAGGAGGTTCTGCCAGCCACCTTGTGGGACTCCGGGAGAGTAGGTGCTTCCTTGTTGGGTTGATTTGTGCCGTGCTGAGTTCCACGCAGGGCCTGGCTGGCTGTCTCCTGTCCGCTTGCTCTCGGTGTGCTGTCGCTTCTTGGTGAGCGACATTTGGTCAGGAGCTGGCCCAGTTTTGGAAGCTGGACTGGTCCTGTCGGGGCGACCCCATTCTTTGTGTGTCCATCTGATTCCCTGCATTTGCCTTTGACTTCCTGTGGAGGTGACGCGATGGGGGAGTGCCCTCCTGCCACTGTGCGCATCCCTGGATTTTTTTTTTTTTTCAAGACTCTTGTCCCATTTAAGAGAGCTGCTGAGATCCCAACGCAAGGCTTCCTCCGTGGCTCCATCCTTGAGAGGAAGCCGGGTGGTTGGGAGCCCAGTCAGACTTCGCATGGGCACTTCCACCACATCCAGAGCCACACGCGGAGCAGGCACCGGGTGGCCGCCCCAGGGCTCAGGACATTTCGGACAATGAGGGTGTGGCCCAGGGACCCCACCCAACCCTCTCTGCTTCGCATGTGTCCTTGTGGAACATTCTGAGCCTCATGGCCAGGATGTGGGTACATTTCAGGGGACCCAAAATCTCCCCCCCTGCAGTTGCCAGGCACCGGGCACCCCAGCAAGCCAGCCACACAGCTGTCCCTGCTGTCAGCCCTGGCACCTCATCTCCCTCACGCCTACATCCACCCCATCTCCTGAATTGCTACTCAAGCGAAAGCCACCACCTCCATCCTCAGGCCCCACCCTGGCCTCCATCTGCACCTGGTCTACCTGTCTCCAGCCTCACACCTGGTCTCCAGCCATACAGCATCCAGGCTGGGCTTTAGAATCACAAATCTGGTCACGTTAGGCCCCCCCGCCCCCCCCCACCCGCCACCCCCAATCACCTGCCATGGTGCTAGCCGCCTCTGTGTTTTGTCACAACATCCTGCAGTTCCAGTGCCTGCTCTGTTCCTCTTACCCCCCTTAGCTGGCAGGGCCACTTGGGCAGGACTATGTCCGTGTTGTTCACTTCTGCATCCCAGCAACCAGCATGGCCTTACAGTCGTTGCTCGGGAGTGTCAGAGAGACAAGCCCAGGGGTGTCTAAACATACAGATGTCTCAATATTCCTGCTGAGAAGCCAGGAGGACCCGCTGGAGGTAAGAGCAGGTGCAGGGTGGAGAAAGAAGCCCCCAACACCCCACCCACCTGCCATTTCTGACTCTGACGGCGGCCAGGGGGTGCACATGCTTCTGGGGGGTTTGGAGGAGGGGGTGCTCCGCTCACCAGGAGAAAGGTGGTGGCTGTGGACCAGCTGCTGGTGGGGGAACCCTGGGCGGGTTAGAGAGGACGCACATGGATGTGTTCAGTACGTTCAGTGCCAGCTTCTCACATGTCACCTCAGGTCATCACCCACCTGAATTTGGTGAGACTGGGTGTACACTTCCCATCCGCCTGATAAGGACATTGAGGCTTAGAGAAGCTGGACGCTGCCCTGTCCTCTCCACTCCTGGTCTGTCAGCCCAGCTGGAGCTGAACGAACCCACTAGAAAGAAGCCAGTGCTCAGACCCTGACTGCCTCTGTGACTAAACCACTTCGTCTCTGGGTCACAGCCAGGATGAGGTCCCACAGTGAGGAAGCCTCTCCTATGGTGACGGCCCATTAAGCCAGGTGGACAGTTTTTTGACCTGGAGATTCCAGGAACTGCCTGGGACTCTCCAGGGAAGAGTGGCTCAGTTTTGGCAGTGTGTAAGTGGGATAGCGACTCGCCTCAGCTGGAGATCTTGAGGTCTGAAGCAAGGTCAGGGGTTGTCCGTCTCTGGACAGAGCACAGACAGTGTCAGGAACAGACATGGGTGGAGGCGGCAGGAACCGCAGGATCAAACCTCCTTCTGCAGAGCGGGGCCCTGCCTGTGTCCATAGCAGCAGCTGAGGGTTTGGAGGCGAGAGCTTAACTGATGACAAGTAGGGTAGATGGAGTTTGTTGGGGCAGCTGTAATAGCCGGGCCCTGAGACAAAGACAGTAAGATGGTGGTAGAAGGTGCGACACAGTCCAAGGAGAAAGACCAGAGAACTCAGAAATAGATTGTTAGGTGATTCCTGACCTTTTCCTCAGCCTGAGACCAGTCACACGCTCCGGGTCAACCCTTGCTCAGGAGCAGGCCCCCGTTCTAGGTGCCAGTGCAGGTCAGATGGTCAAGCTCAGTCCTGTCCACACAGAGAGGGTGGCATGGCCCAAGGGTCACCGTCCCAGGAGGGAGTCTCAAATTCAGTCTCAAACTGTAGCTTCCCTCATTTCGATGGTTCAGCCGTGCAGAGAACGGTCGTGGCCTTTTGGGTGAGGGATGAATAGGGAGAAGGATTGAAGGATGGTGGAGAAGAACGAGAGGCCCTACAGAGGACCTGGCCTTGCTTTCCAGAAAGAACCCCAGGATAGTCCCACCCCCTTATTACCTGGGCATTCAGAGCTTCAGACTCCTGAGAAGGAACACCCCGAAATCAGTAGGCACGATCCCACACTGGGACGGTAGCTTGCTATGTCGCCTCATTACTGCCTCTTCTACAGAGGAGAACTGCTGCCTATCATCCGTGCTGTGGCGCTGCAGTGTCAGGTCTGTCCATGCAGACCACATCCGGGTCTGCTGTATTTTCTTTTCAAATGCCAATGCGCTAATCCCGGCAGGGGTCCTCAAACTTTTTAAACTGGGAGCCAATTCACTGTCCCTCAGACCGTTGGAGGGCCGGACTATAGTTTAAAAAAAACAAACTATGAACAAATTCCTATGAGCACTGCAGGCCTGGGACGAGTCGGCTGCTAAGCAGGACAGGCAGCGGTACTCGGCGGGCCGGATAAATGTCCTCGGCGGGCCGCATGTGGCCCGCGGGCCGTAGTTTGAGGACCCCTGCGAATGGCTTAGGCCCCTCTGCCCTGTCACTCTAGGGTGGAGTTGGTTTTTACCATCACTGTCTTGCGATCCCTCGTGAATGTCTCACAAAGCACTTGTGGTCCAACTAGACCGGCCCCATGAAAACACCAGGATCACACACAGCCCGACCATGAGCACCGAGGCCAAGGGCAGGCGCATCCAAGGGAACGCAGACCAGGAGGAAAGCTCGGGACTGGCTGTAAGATGAGCTGCCCCAAGTGGTCCACGCTGCTCCCCGGATGCCCCCGATGGCAGTCACGGGCCAGCCCCCATGCCATTGACCATCTGGCTCTCCTTCCTTTCATAACTTGGCCACAAAGCAAATCAGCTGGCTCTTCTCCGGCTGGCGTGGTCCTCCTGCCTTCCGGCGTTTACTTCAAGGGTATGGACTGATGCTCCGATAGCTTGACATTTGGTGCTGTTGGGTGAAAAGTGAAGAGGGGGCTCCAGCTCGGGGGTGGGGGGTAGTGGGGCTTGTCCTTACGCACACAGACAAAGCAGTGGTTTTGGTCTGAGCAGAGCCCGATGTGGTTGAGACAAAAAGCTCAAAATGTCTAAATAGCTGTAAACCCAATGAGCAGTGGAAATGGCCCCAACTTCCTAAGAGGGCTTTCTTTTCTAATCCTCTCACTGCAATAAACAGTTTTCTACAGAAGATGAAAAATTCTAAATGTCAGCACTAGTCTGTAGTCTGTGTGATGGCTGTGAGAATAGTCTTTATTTCCCCCTCAGAATTGGGGCCAGGGAAGGGATTCTTAATTTCACGGAAAACTTTGTTTCAAAGAAAAGAGAAAATTGTTTATCATTCATATGCAGTCTCCCAATGGATAATAATGTGGTATCAATTACTGTATTATTTCTTATAAGTAAGTTTGTCAACATGAGACATGAGTTTTTTTTCTTCCTTCTTACCAAGATGAATCATTCCCTTCTTTCTGGTTCTCATGCCAGAAATAGGGGTGACCCCTTGGTCCCACCTGGTTTAATGTATACCCTCTTCAAAATTCTATTAATACTTTGTTCTGTGAATATTTGATGTACTTCTGTGGTATCTAGTTAGAAGCTTGATGTAGACTTTTAGCAAACTCATTCTAGTTACTTTCTAAACAGCAAATTTATGGAGACCCTTCCCTTTGAACATGGAAGCTGTAATACAGATGCAAATATTTCATGATGGAAATGTGATGAACGTATTACAAATCCCAGCTGAACTCAAAGGAAGTAGTTTGGTTAGAGGTTGAAAGCAGGAATAAAATCCCACTGCCTCTGAAGCTCGTTAGAATGTCAGTTGCCCCCCAAAAAGGGACTTTTCAAAAGGGAAATTAGTTTTTAAAATCAGCAAGCGAATCAACCACAGCTGATTTGGAATTCCAGTCCTGACGGGGAAGCAGGAGAAAGAATCCTCAAATGTGCTATTAAGAGGTGGCTGTAATAGAGGGAGAATACAAATTGATTTTAATGTTAGAATAAACAGCATAAATTTGAAATGCCAACCAAAACACACACATTGTCTCTCCGAGCCCATAATATATTTGTTGGACCAATCCTGACATCGTGCTTCTGGAGGGTGGAGACGGGGCAGGCACACACACACACACACATACACACACACGCACACACACACGTTCATGTTCACGGCAGATCCTCGCTGGCAGCCATGTTCGTCGGTGAGTGATGGGAAATGAAGAAATGGGAAGGTGATGTGTCCCCTCGTGGGCCTGATGAATTAAAAATTTGCATGTGTCTGACAATAGTTTTGCAGTCCTGGGAAGTAAATAAGGAAGTGTGGAAAGCATTTAAATTAAGTGTTGTTTCTAACAGAGCTTTTACAACTAGACAAATATAAGTGATATTGATTGATTGAAGTGGATTGCTTAGATCTTTTATTCTGTGGAGCCCAGGGAATGACCCCAAAGCTTTGGGGGAGTCTGCGAGCTGGCAGAGTCCTGGTGGCCTTCTGTGTTTTATGAGAACCTGAGCAAATTAGGACATCAGTGTTGCCTGAACGTTTTGTGTTTTCCGAAGACCTGCCGGAGAAACAGCACCCGTGAGTGGGAACAATAAAGCAAGCTGCTTTGTCTGCTTGTCGGGCCTTGGAGGGACACACCAGCTATAAGACACTGGCCGTCTCGGCGGGCCACCTTTCCACATTTCGCAAAATTAATTTTAAGAACCATGTCTTCTAGGTGCTCCCTCTCTGTGTGTTTCTGCACCCCAGATCGGTTCATCACACCTAATTTTCTTGAACTGACCGACACTTTGCTGGGGACGAGCGAGGAAAACGGTGCGGTCCTGGGCATTTGTTCGGTGACACTGCCCACAAGGGCGCACTGGCCCGTGGGCTGCATGCCAGCCACCAGCCCATCATTCCTCAGTGAAAAGAACCTTTCAGCTCAGTTACCTCCTGGAGAGAGCTGATTTTCCAGCAGTCAGGCTTGATCTGGGTAAATTAGAGAGCTGAGAGCTAAGACATCACCCTGGCGCTGTCTGTGATTCTGCTAATATAGCCAGACCCCGTGATTCCATCGCTGTTACAGTCTTACTGCTGCCTTTCTCTAAAGCTGCTGAGAAAGGGGAGGGGGGGAAGGGAGGGAGGGAGGGAGGGGAAGAGGAGGGAGGAACAGCAACAAAGCCAGTTGCTTGCATTTGTCTTAAAAGAATTAATGGCATTTTTCATTCTCCTGGTGAAACCAAGAAAACAGTTCCTAGCTCTTTATCTGCATATAAGAAGGTGAATCTCACTATACATTCCTTTCTCACCATGCCCCGGGCAATTACTTTCCTCTATCGATTTATTTTAAAAACGGTATTGCCCCTGGTTGACTGGAATTTGCAAGGCTCAGGGTTGCCCATGAAGATGACATTTCTCAGAAAGCAGACCCTGCAGTGGTGAAGAGCTGGTTGTTGAACTTCTGCAGCTGCTCATTCAAAGCCAATTTTATTTTTTATTTTTGAGGAAGCACGGGCTATTGTAAAGCATGTGTCTCCCTGCAAGGCTCCGGTATTCTGAAACTTGATCACATTTTATCTTGTCCCCTGGGGTGCTGCCCATGGGTGGAGAAGAGCAAAGGAGTAAGGAGTTAGAAAACTGGTCCTAAAGTTCTGGTGGAATTCCCAGTTTTTCTCTCACTTGCGTCTTCAGTTGCAACACGTACAGTTTATTGTTCCGTTCATTCTCATTGATTGAGAATCATGGTAAGAAGGCCAATCTGATTTATTAAAAAGTAGTAATTGTACTAATAGAATTTTATTACTTCCGAGGAAGATCCATAGTTGTGGATAAATGCTAAGGAGGAGAAAGAGGTAACTTCATTAAAATAATTAAAATGCACACCAGGCATGTTTAACACGATTAGATATTAACTGCTGACGTTCCTTACCAAACAGTTTCTGGACCAAGAAGCTGAAGACGCAGTGAAGAAACAGAAGCCCCTAGTTTAGGTGGCCACCCCCCCACACACACACACACTCGGTAGAAGATCCCAAATATCAAGAAAGTGGGAAGTCGGCTAACTAGTCCCCCACCCAGGGCCCTGCCTCCACAGATTTCGTTATTACAGATTCCAAAATTAGGGCGTTCTTCATTGAGTCGAACTAGGTATTTTTGCAGCAGATGCTTGCTGGATCTGTAACATGGGTTGCTCCAGTCAACGACATGGCAGGCCTGGCGTGTGACAAACCACCGCGGTCCGGCCACCTCGGGTTACTTGGGCGGGTCAAAGGGCACTGCAGCAGGACTGTATGTCTCCTGCTCAGAGCATTCAGGCCAAACCTCCTGACCTGAGTCTCTTTAAGAAAAATGTTCACCCATTTAGTGAAACAGTTTGTCTTGGAACAGAAAGCATTAATAGTTGATTGATATTAGCCATGGCATCTCTGAATGGATTAAACCTAATTCATTCATTCATTCATTCCTCCTTCCTTCCCTCCCCCTTCCTTTCTCTTTCTCTCTCTTCCTCCCTTCCTCCCTCCCTCCTTCACTCCTTCCCTTCCTCCCTTCCCAAATCCAAGGAGCTTTTGAAGGCTGTTCTGTGACAAGACTGAGGAAGGTCGATCCAGACTGGAGGCAGGTAGGGTGGGTGTGTCAGGGAAGCACCTGGGGCCAGGTGCTCTCTGGTCTGTCGCAAAGGAGGTTGGGGATGCTTTTTGGAGAATTATGAGACATGATTCATGGGACAGCCTCTGGGACAGTATAGGACTGAAGTATTTTAGGGTGCCATAAAAGAATCCTCTGGAGAAAAACCAGTGTGGGACCCCATTTCTGAAATGCCACTTGCGGGTTACCGCTTTCCTAGCAGAGCCAGACTCCTGCCCGGGTGAAGTCTTTGTCTGCCTGTGCGCCACGCTCCGGCTGGGATTGATTTTTGGCCCCCACTGCCGCGCTAGTTGGGGGCTGCCGATGAGTGTGGAGGAGGCTGGGGGCGGAGTGTGACTCTATCCACTGCACCAGGGAGCCCGCTGCTGCTTTGGGATTTTTTTTTTTTAACTTGAAAGCCCCACATGACAAGAAGAAAGAGGTTTCTCCCACATAACGGAGCCATTAGCCTCTGTTAGGAAGGCGGACCAGGTAAGTGGCGGAGCGGCAGCAGCGCTGGGGCCAGGCTCCGGCTTGGGGTTGTCCCTGCGCTCTGGCTGGTGCGCACCGGGCAGCGCAGACCTAGCCTGGCTGGCCGCCCCCTCCTCCCGGGCCCCAAGGTGAGGACTGGCCTCAGGCTCCCCCAGCTCCTTCCTGCAGGCTCGCTCCCCCTCCCCCGACTTCTTCGAAGGGCTTTGGCACCTGCGGGTCATTTCTCCCGGGGCGCATGGAAGCGCCTTCCTGGAACCGGCCTTTGGGGTTTGGGGATCCTGCGGGGCTGGAGCTCTCCTCGCAGGTGGTGCTTATGCATATTCATTTTGTCTCGTAAGCGGCCGCCCGGCTTGCCTTTGCAGGCTGATTTATTGATTTATGTGTAAAGTGTGTTTTATTTTAGTCATTAGGCAATCACGGATTCATGGAGCCGTCTGCAGCCCCCCAGACATGTTCCTTGCCGGGGATGGGAGACAAAGGTGTCGGGCCACCTCCCCCTCCCTCATTTCCTACCCAGTGACCACTGACTTGTTGTTTTACGGAAAGCTAGTTAGAAATGGCATCATCCCCGCCCCCCCACCCCCCGTCCCAGGAGGAATCACTGAATTTAATATTCCTGTTTATAAGTAAAACACACTGTTATTTTTAAAAGCCCGGCATTTGACAAGTAACTACTTCCGGGGTGCGTTGTGAAGTTGGGACAGTGTGGTGTGCGGTTTCAGTTTGGGGTGATTCTAGATGGATGTTACTTCCGTGGCAGTCACCGGCAAAGTCCCCCTCAAGGGACATGGAAATAAGTGTTGCCTTTCCTGACAGTGGGGAGAGGGCAAAGGGAGGTACCACTTCAACTGTATCCCCTCTACCCCGATTTTATCCTCCAACTTTGGTTTCCATCTTGCTGTGCTCCTACCCCTGTACTCATCCATCCACAGCCCCGTCGTTTAAAAAAAAAAATTACCTCTGCAGACTGGCTTATATTTTTCAGGAATTCTAGTATGCCTGTGAGCTTGGCCTGGACTGTGTTAGTAACTTGGTAGGTCAATCTGTCAGGCAGGAAATCATAGCCTGTGGGTCGATAAGGCCCTCTGAACCCCTCAGCCAAGTTGTTTTTTAAAGACATGGGTAGGCCGGTGAACACTTAGCAAAAAAATGTCTTGGCGGATCCTGATAGACTATGTTTAGACCGAGTCCTTTAACAGCCTGGTTCAACCCAACCGGTTCTAATCAATGTGCAGGGCCCTTCTAACAAAAGATGTTTTCACGGTCACTGGTTAAGTCATTATAATTTTCCTTTATGGAAATAGCTGATCTAACAACAATGGAAATTTCACTCCAGAAAGTATATATGACTCTGACGTTAAACTCCAGAAGGAAGTATACATTTCTTAGTATTTTGGGGGAAAGGAGCCTTGATAATAAATACTTAAAGGAGAGTAACATTTGTTTGTGGGTTGTGTTTTCTGCAAACTTTTTGTGTATACTATTAGATATGCTTCTTTTACTTTTTAAGAAATGATCTAAATGTTCAGTATACTGCCAAGTCTTACTAGACATAAAATAGATGAACACGCTATGCCGATTACATACATGATTTAGCCCATGGGTAGAAACAACAGCCATTAGGTGAGGATAATGAAGCATGCGTCTGCCTCCATGAGAAGGAGCAAGAGAGAAACCAGTGCGGATCAATAACGTATCAGCCACCCCATGAAAAGGGGCCAAAAATGCTTCTAGTTTGCTTCACTTCTTAAACAGGCTTCTCGCCCTAACCAGTTTGGTTCAGTGGATAGAGCGTCGGCCTGCGGACTCAAGGGTCCCAGGTTCGATTCCTGTCAAGGGCATGTACCTTGGTGGCGGGCACATCCCCAGTAGGGAGTGTGCAGGAGGCAGCTGATCGATGTTTTTCTCTCATCGATGTTTCTAACTCTCTATCCCTCTCCCTTCTTCTCTGTAAAAAATCAATAAAATATATTATTTAAAAAAAAAACACACACAAACAAAACAGGCTTCTCCTGGTGGCATCCTGATCGTGTTGGAGTAAGTGAAGGCAGAAGACCAAACATTTGCGAGGCAACATGTTGTTTTTATTTCATGTATTTACTACACATGTTTTTGAAATGCTTTTATTGTCTGCTGAGAACTCATCGTAGCCCTGATATTCTGAAGATGGCGTGAGGGCAGGTTTTTAAGAGGAGTAGCAGATACGAGTTGAGGTGCAGTTGCTAAGTGCACAGGGGAGAATCTGGCGCGTGGACCTGGAGTGTGTTTGGTGCCTGCGTTTGGTGCTTCTTTGTGCCTGTTTTCTAGACGCACATGGCCCTTGTCTGTGAACCACCGCATGGGTGTATCCTGCACGGATGCACGTGTAACGACCTAACGCGGCCAGGGTACGTTTAGCGTAGGAAGCAGTACGGAGGTTTTCCTAGGGTCTTGAGGAGAGCAGAAACTCAGCACAGAGAATGCAAGGAAGGGAAAGACTAAAGTGGACTGGGCTGACTTCCCTGAGCAGAGAGAAGGTGGGTCTGGAAATGTGGATTTTTGAGTTAAGCAGACAGTAAAAGTCCCCCACCCCCCATCAGTGGCACTGTCTCTGTGTGGCCTTTGTTTATTGTAAGTGGAGTTGATACTAAACCCTGGGGAGAATTATGGTGTATATAACCTTTTACTGATGGTCTGAATTCCATTGTGCGCCCATGAAATACACACAAACACACACTTATTAGATAGTAACCCACACAAACGTGTTTGTGCAGTCTTCTTTAAATTCATTTAAAAGAATATAAGGGAAATTTTTAAACACCGCTCTAAACCATTGCCCTTCACATCACTAGTTGTGATTTTTTTTAACCTAGAAAGTGGCCTTTTCTCTGCCAGATATTCTTGACGATTAAATAGGGTTGTTGTTGTTTTGTCTATTTGTTTACTTATTTATGCTTCTGTCCTAAGAAAGAATCGCGAGTGGAATATTCCTCGGTTTCAGAAACATTTGAGACACACATCCTATTGGATTGGTTAAAGGATTCACTAAAAAATGTATTTTCCTCATTTTGATGAATAATTGAAAGGGAATGAATATAAAAGGCTGGGCAAAATGATATTCTAGCTGGGCAGAAGAATATGGCGTCGTGGTCTGTTGTGGTTGAATCGAGAAGCAGGGGGAAATTTATTTTCACTTTGTAGATGCTATTGATCATCCCTTATGTATTAAGGCTGATGTTGGGAAAGAAATCACTGGGGACTATTAGCGATTATTTGCATAGGCATTTCCCGGCACACACATCTTTGATTTGTATTTTTAAGGGTAGCTCAAGATGGAACCCTTTGGGTGGTTGTTGGGGTTGGCCTCCCATCCACTGGGTACTAGGGCATCCAGTGGCCCCACCAGGATGTTTTGAATTCCCTTGAGAAATTACATGGAATGAAGACTGCTACTATTGCCAGAGTTAGCCTCCCTTGCTGGCCAGTATTTGACTTCTAGCCATCTTTTAGTCAAAGCTGTCTCTAGGCTCACTTTAACATTGTCATTTGGGGGTCAGGATGATTTTCCCCCAGCCCCCCAAAACTGCCTCTTCTCCCTGGCCAGGTGCTCCGTGGTTAGAGCACTGGCCCAGGGACCAAAGGATCGGGGGTTTGATTCCTGGTCAAGGGCATGTGCCTGGGTTGTAGGTTCCCTGGTCCTAGTAAGGGCGCATGGGGGAGGCAACCAATCGATGTTTCTCTCTCTCTTTCTCTCCCTCTCCCTTCCACTCTCTCTAGAAATCAATGGGAAAAAATAGCCTACATATTATGTGTACTTGATTTTGGTGTCTTTTTGCAGAATTCAGTTCCAGAGAGACAGTAAAATACCTTAGTGGCTCACCTTTATGTAATTTTCATATTTTAAGCTCTTTATTTCAGGTCAGTGGCCTATTTTGCTGCTTGAGATGATGGGCCAATGTTAACTAACCCAACATATCTTAGAAAGAATAAATTAAGAATGAGCCTGGTAGCCCCAGAGGCCCTCAGTTACTCGTTTCTAATAGATTCCAAGAGAAAGTGCTCTTGCCCTCGTCTTTAAACTTTATCCCGAATCCAGGGCTCTACTGGCTGATAATCAATCGAGATTCAGGTGGAGTTTGATTCGCAGTGACGGTTCAGTGTCTCCCCGAGGATTTCTCCAGGCGGCAGAGGGGTTAAACCCACGTGTCCCTCTGGGCTTCAAGGATAACAACACAAAAACCAGTGCATACAGTAGCATCACGGTGTTTAGTACTCGACAGCTTGTGGGTTTTGAAATGGAAAGTGGTGAAATGTCTAAAATTGCATGGCTAATACTGGATACTCGATATGGTTATGCCGCCCGAAGAGAAACTTTGGTGCCATATTCTCACACATATTTTAAAACCACCACCCCTTGCCCTGACCTGTTTGGCTCAGTGGATAGAGCGTCGGCCTGCGGACTGAGGGGTCCCAGGTTCGATTCCGGTCAAGGGCATGTACCTTGGTTGCAGGCACATCTCCAGTAGGAGGTGTGCAGGAGGCAGCTGATCGATGTTTCTCTCTCATCGATGTTTCTAACTCTCTCTCCCTCTCTCTTCCTCTCTGTAAAAAAATCAATAAAACATATTTTTAAAAAATTAAAATTAAAATTAAAATAAAACCACCACCCCACCACCACCACCACCACCACCACCACCATGGTGGGACTGTGGAATGCACCTAAGTATAATGTGGCTGGGTAGACGAACAGGAATGGGTGCCAGTCTGGTCCGCGTGCTCAGTGGGGCCTGGCAGTTCCCCAGTCTGTGCTTGTCACTTCATGGAACAGATGTGCGGATCAAACGTCGTCGCAGTCCCCTCCAGCACAGACCCGTCTCTCTTCCAAGGAAGCTGGAGGCGGGAGGAGCCAGAGCAGGGGAGAGGAGAGCTGCGTGAGGCCCTTCCCCCGCTGCCCTGTCTGAGATACGCAGATAAGCTCGGCCTGTGGTTGGGGCACTGCCGGGGAGTGTGCTGTGCTGGCAGAACGGAGTAACCCAACCCCCAGGAAGGTGGTGCGAGGGAAACGCGAATGAGAAATCATCTCCCGTGTGCTGTGCGGGTGGCAGGGACACGGTGAGCCCTGCTCCTGCTGTTTCCACCATCAGCTCCCCCGAGGGGTTCAGGTCCTCAGCCAGCTCAGCAGCCATGGTCCCCGGCCCGCTGGGAAGGTGCCTCGTGGGTCCCAGGCCCCGAAGCCTCATTGAGACATCGCGCTTGTCCTCAATGACGGCCTCACAGGACAGGAATCAGGTCGAACCCTACGAAACGGCCAGCATTGGGCCGTTTCTGACCTACAAACACAGCAGTTACTCAGCTCCCTAGTACTGTTCTTGTTCTACTTCACACAGCAACCAGATCACGAAATTCCCCTGCCTAACAGTGTCCCGCTGCCTCCTGCCTCCGAGCGCTCAGAATAAAATCCAGGCTCCTTACCTTGGCCTTCCTGAGGTCCTTCAGGACCTGGCCTGCCCGCCCTTCCCCCGCTCCCTGCTCCGTGACAGCTCACTCTGTTCCTCGGGCTGGCCTCCCCGCGGTTCCTACAACTCACGCAGGACCTTTGTGCTTGCCCCTCGCATCCATGGCTGGCTCCTTGTAATCCGAGCACCAACTCACATTTCACCCCCCAGAGGGGTGGTTCTGGTCCTTACATCTAAAGGAAGCCTCCGCCCTGACCCCGTCAGCCCCCTTCACTTTCTTCCAAGTACTTTATCCCGATCTAAAAGGACCCGTCTACATGCTTCTTAATTGTCATCTGCACGATGGTGGGCGAGGGAGCAAGCACCTTGCCCGTCTTGTTTTCGGCTTTGTCCCCACTGCCTGGTACACAGCAGGTGCTTACTGAGGGTTTGTTAACGTGAACATATTGCACGCCTCGTGCACCTCTGCAAATCCTCTCCGCCGGCAGGCACCGCACAGCTCAGTTACAAGAACCTCGGGCAGCTTCCTGCAGGTGCAACCAGGGTGTCCTGCTTGGAGGAGTCTCTGCCTCTGCTTCCCACTGTGCTGGCCATCACCCTGTGAGCGCCAGCTGGGGGCTGGGGGAGATCTGCTTCCCCATTCATCCTCCACCGACAGTTCTGAGCCCATTTGTTTAGGTTCTCCCTACTGACCTTGTGAGGTCCAGCCAACCCAGTGATGCCCCCGTATTTCCTTGGCCGCCTCCCCAAAGCCACCCTCCTGCCCTCACTCCCGCTAAAATGTCTGCCTGCAAACCCCTGTCACAGGCAAGGCTCTGGGGGGTGGGGGAAGCGGGGGAGGAAACTCGGGCTGACGAAGGTGCACAAGGCTTTGTGATCTTTTTCTAAAGAACATCGCACTCGGTAAGTTGCTTGACCACCCAGTGGATTTGGTGACAGCGCCCGGGACAGCCATGGACTGGCTGGGGTGGCTGCATTCCTGGAGGGAGAGTCTTGGAAGCCCTTCCAGAGTGTGTGTCCAGCCGCCGAGAGGAGGGGACGGGGAGGCTGGGGTCAGACTTCGATCTCCAGGCCACCCGATTCCTCTGCAGGGACTCCAGCCACTGTGGGCGAAGTCAGGTGCCCTCCCCGTCTGGGAAGGGGTGGAAACCAGCGCACCACCTGTGTCCCTCCCCGTCCACGCGCCGCGGGTGGCTGTTTCCTGCACATTTCCCAAGGGGAGGTGATGCAGCATTGCAATTTCCAACTGTTTTTCGTGCTGCGAGTGCTGTCCCCCCAGAACATGCTAGGAACCAGAGGGCACGTGCTAGCCTGGAGAAAGGCTGGCTTGGCTCTCCTGCCCAGGGCCCTCCCGTAGCCGGTGAACGACCTGGAGGCCAGTGTTCGTGACAGATTGGCACACCTCCCACTTCCCGTTCAGCCTTCGTTTGTGGGGACCACGGGTGCCCTTCATTGCATAGGACTCGTCACTGGACAGGCAATGTGTTTCCTGTCCCCTTCATCACAGGACCTGGATGCGGGAGCCGAGAGCGCGTCAGATATGCTTTCCGTCGTAGGCTGGTGGTGGTGTTTACAAAACCGCGGGACACAGCATCAGGCGGAAAGGACGGACCCTGAGAACAGAGTATCTGTTCTCAGGCCCTTCCCGTGGGAAAGGTAGGATCTTGGCGTAGGCAAAGGCATCCATCGCCCTGGTGTCGCTCATTCCTCAGGGTTTCGAATGCAAAGCAAAGTCACACTTGGAGAAATGAATCTTCCAGTCCCTGTCTGTCTTCGGCTCTGATGGGTCTTTATGGGGCAGAAGTAACCAGAACAGCCATTTTTCCTCTAACTAGCATCATGCCCCGAAAAGAAAGACTCTAAAATAACATTCTGTTTTTCCGTTCGAGCCTCTTTAAATCCCATCGGTCTAAATGGAGGGATTTGTCGTCTGCTTTCTGAAGTTTTTTCCCTTTAATGTTATCTTTAAGACCTTGCTCGTGATTCCGCGATGCTCTTGCTAATCGCCCCTCCAGTCAGGTTTTTCCACAGCGAGTCTTTCATCTTCCTCTTGCTTCTGGCAAAGCAAGAACATCTGGATGTGTCTGTGCCGACAGCTGGGGGGCAACGCCACCGGCGTCCTTTGGGTAAAACTCTGCGTGGCGTCTGAAGAGCTTTCGTAGATCCGGCCTCCTCCTCGTCTTTCCTCGGCTGATAGCTCCGGTTTCCTTGTGACTCCCACCCTCGGGCTTATTTGAGGAAGGATCCCTGTGCGTTCTCGCCTCAAGGGAGAGCTGTGTCCGATGTTCCCCTTGTTTGTTTGTTTTTTAAAGCGTCTTTTTTATGTTTCTTAAAAAACCTAGACACGAGGCACAACAGGAATGTGGAAGGGTCGTCGGGTGAGAAGCGCAAAATTGCCAATAATGTACGTAGCACCTCGGTGTGCGTGGTACTGGACCGCCACCGCCCTACGGAATGTATCCCACGCTTTCTTCGCGAGTCCCTGTGCCCTTCCCGCAGCGGGGGGTGGCTGGGCGCTGGGCACTGTGGAGAGGGACTTGGCACGCGAAATGGGTGACCTCCTCGCCCCCCTTCCCTCTGGTTTTGTGTCCAGGAGCAGTACCCTTCTAGAATCTATCCGTTCCTCTTGGTTCTCGTTTTTAAATTCCTATCAATATCAGCGTAATGTGAATGAAATACCTCACAGATTTGCTTGATGAGGGGAAGAAACAAAGGAGGGTTAGGGTGCCCCCCTCACCCCCCCCCCCCGCCCCCTAGGCTCCAGGAATCTATTTGCTGGCTCAGTTCCCAGGATGGTGGTTTAGGGCTAGAGTTACCCGATAAGAGGAGTTTATGGTCATGAAGTGGGGGCTCTGGGAGAGAAATGGGGGACTTGCTGAGGAGACTGTCACATGTGATCGCCCAGGGACCAGAGCTTCCTAAGTGGAGGTCACTGAGACCACCTGGCAATGATTGTTAAGTTCCCATCCGCAGGCCACCCCTCCCCAAACCCATAGTTCTGATGCAGGAGGTCTGAGGCCGGGGCTCTGGGAGTCCGCGTTTGAACGGCCTCTCCAGTGCCTGTGACGAGCAGCCTGGGCTGGGTCCTTCTCTCAGCTGCCGTCTCCACAGGGCAGTAACGTCTGTTTCCCTAAAAAGGGGGCAGTCACATCTATTTCGAAGCGTTGTGGGCAGGGACTGAAAGAATGTGTGGGGAAGGGCCCTGGGAACCGTGAAGTGGGACGGACTAGGACTTGCCCAATCAGTGGGTCTAACCCTCCGCCTCCTTCTGAAGTCTCCAGATTGAAGGGGCCCTGCCCACGGGCCCCAGGGTGCTGGGAAGTGTCCCGTTCCTTTAGAATCCTGTTCTCCGTTTTCTTTTTTTTTTATATATATATTATTGATTTTTTACAGAGAGGAAGGAAGAGGGATAGAGAGTCAGTAACATCGATGAGAGAGAAACATCGATCAGCTGCCTCTTGCACACCTCCTACTGGGGATGTGCCCGCAACCAAGTTACATGCCCTTGACCGGAATCGAACCTGGGACCTTTCAGTCTGCAGGCCGACACTCTATCCACTGAGCCAAACCGGTTTTGGCCTGTTCTCCGTTTTCACCTTCTCACATCAAAATGCCAGGCAAGGCCTTCGAGCCCCCTCTCTCCTTCCTTCGATTCAACACCTATGGTCCCAGGTGCTTGGGGACACATCTCAGCTGGTTTTCCTGTCTTTCTTGACCCAGGCGGGTGGGGTTGCCTCGTAGTTTGGCCCATGGAGAGAATGATCCATGGGGGGCAATGCCATCAGCGTCCTTTGGGTAAAACTCTGCGTGGCGTCTGAAGAGCTTTTGTAGATCGGGCCTCCTCGTCTTTCCTCGGCTGATAGCTCCGGTTTCCTTGCGACTCCACCCTCGGGCTGATTTGAGGAACGATCCCTGTGTGTTCACGCCTCAAGGGAGAGCTGTGTCCGATGTTTCCATTGTGTCTGATTTCGGCCACTTTTTAAATAACCCTTATCAGGGGTGGGCAAACTTTTTGACTCGAGGGCCACAATGGGTTCTTAAACTGGACCGGAGGGCCGGAACAAAAGCATGGGTGGAGTGTTTGTGTGAACTAATATAAATTCAAAGTAAAGGAGCGGAGGGGAGAGCAAGAGAACCGGATAGAACAGCCGGATCCGGCCCGCGGGCCGTAGTTTGCCCACGGCTGCTTAAGATAGTGTTGGTCAGAAATGTCTACAGTTTGTTCTGAAAACGCTTTCGAAGAGAGAGCTGGTAGCTCAGAGCCCGTCTAACTCAACAAATGGCAAGGGTGGGCGTGGCTGGTCGCATGGATAGCCGCTCCCTGAGCTGGTGCCCACACACCCAGGAGGGATCCCTACCATGTGCCGCCCACAGCTGAGCCTGGAGTTGGAGGGTTCCTCCTGCCTCCCTCATCCAGAGCACCCGCACAGCCTTCAGACCAACCCCCGGCCCGGGGGAAATGTCCCAAACTGTTGTCACTTACTAGAGACTAACCAGCATAGGAACGCAAAGACTGAACTGACCATCACTTGAATGAGGCCGCTTCTCAGCCATTGTGGTGATGGAGTGCAGGTCCAGCCACATGGCCTGGGAAGTCCTTCCTCAGACACAGTTGGGTGATAACACTACAGTGGCCGTTGCTCAGTCACCAGAAGAGAACAGAGGCCATGCTCCCTGTGTGAGTTATCTCAGCGGGTCTGCTGGAAGGAGCCGTGGAAATAAGTGGTGGGACTGGGGCCCGGAGGCTGAGTAGCTTGCCTGAGGTCGTGCACCTTGTGGGTGGAGTTGGGATTTCAACCCAAGTGTGACCTGAGACCTGAGACCGCGAGGCTGTGTGTGGACAGTAAAGCTTCGTATAAAGCAGATTCGGCCTCAGACCCCCGAGTGAAGGACGTAGTCGCTGTAATAACACAAGGAGTTCACTGAAATTTACAGTCGGTATTTCTCAGTCAGTGCCGGGAAGGTGCGCAGCCCCAAGGCATCTGTCATGGCGTGCTGAACGCATTCTTTTCTCGCCAGGTCCCCCACCTGGCTTCCCCATCCTTGTTGGCAGCACAGCTAGTCGCCAGGCTGTCCAAGGCACAGACCGTGGCGTCATCCCTGACTTCCTCCTCTGCCCCACTGGCCCGAGATGCATCCTCTCTGCATCTGCCCCTTCCCCAGCGTCTCCCTCCCAGGCGATCCACACAGCCCTGCTCAGCTTCAGCCCCGTCACGTGGTCCAGGTCTCCGCGGCCTTCCTGCTCTCCCTCCCTGCAGCCTCGGATCTGATCTCGCCTCCCCTACATCCTTCCAGTGAGCGTCTCGGTGGTGGGGTCAGGGCGGAAACCTAGTCCTCGAGATGGTGGTGGACACAGGGCAGCTGTGGGCTGCACCGTGAGCTTTGACTGATGGGTTCAGGAGGCTTGGGGGTACTGGGGTGCCCCTTTCCCCGGCAGTGGCTATGGTCCTAATCTCAATCCACCCTCTCCCTAAACTTCCACCTCAGTAATTAGATAGTCCCTCTCTCCACCAGTGTCATGGGGTGCGGTTGCAGGGATGAGAGGGGATCCACTCTGTGACCTTCTTGAATGCTAGCCCTTCAGGAACATTAGCCATTTTTAGATAACGACCAAAAATCAAAGGTGATACTGTGTTTCAGATCTTTCTTAAAAGCGGAAGGATGTGAGTGTAAAATCCCACCTGGTAAAAGTACTCTTTGCTGCCAGGATGTAATTTGGTTTTTTTTTGTGTTGTTTTGTTTTGTTTTGTTTTTTTTTAGATAAACTCCAATCTCTCATTTAAACTTGGACATGTAAGGCGATCCTCACATTTCAGACAATTCACTTTTACAAAATAATATTACGATCATAGTAATGACGATAATAAAACAACAAGGTGATCCTCGAGTGAGTTTCTAACAGCGTGTCATGTAAAAAAATAATTGTTCAGAAACAAGGCCATTCTCCCTGAGAAATTTCTCTTGTGTCTTAAGGATTGAAATTCTAAAATAATCCGAAAGGGGTCCGGGTCTCTCATTTCCCAATCAGCGCTTCAGCGATGCCTTCGGCTTTTACTCAGTGATTTTGATTGTGTTAAAACCCAGTTTCCAGCTTTGCTGCCTTGGAGGCAATGGCTCTGTTTTCTCCCATAATAAGATGTGAGTTTTCCATCTACAATGACTGGCCACAGCTGTCTGGATGCCTGGTGCGGGGGAGAGGAGGGCGGCTGCCTCATTTCCTTAACATCACCACTTCTTGTAAGTGCTATATGGCACGCATTCACTTCTTACCGTGTTTTTTCTCAGATTCTCAAAGTAATATATGTTCATTTTAGACAATTTAGAAAATACAAAAAGTATAAAGGAAAAAAAATCCCACCCACCGTCAAACCCCCAGGGGTGACAAATGATACTGCTTTCTTCGGATGCCTCATTTCTTGGGCTGTGCAGATATAAGCTTGACATTGGAATTCTGCTCTACCCACCGTTTCATATCCTGTTTTCCCCCCACTTTTCATTTTATTTGGAGTGAGTTCTCATGACATTAAACCTTCTCCAAAAACATGATTTTAATAGGCGACCAGTATTCTGCCTAAGAGTGTGGGAGCATCTGGGTTCATTTCACTGCTCACCTCCTGCTGGATGCGTACGCTGTTTCGCTTTTTCACTGGAAGGAACCGTGATCCTGTAGGTGTCATTGTTAATAAACCTCATGCACGTCTCTGGCCCTGCACTTCCACGTCCACAACTTTTTTAAATGGAGATGTATTGTACATCCAATAAAACCCACCGTCTGGTCTGGGCACCACAACAGAACAAGGAAAAGAAATAAAGGGTCTAAGCATTGAAAAGAGGAGAGATTCATCATTTTTTTAGAAACCCACATGGCTGTCTACTTAGGAAATCCAAGGTAATCTACATAATTAGAGCCATCCAGTGAATTCAGAAAATTTGTGGGACTTTCAATAACGTTCCTAAACACTTTGAAGTAAAAAAATGAAATGTGAAAGATTCCATCAACCATAAAAATGAAAACACTCAGAAATAAATCCAATAAGAAAAGTGTGAGTACATATGGAGATAATTATAAAACTTCATTTGAAGGACAAGAAAGAGTAAATAAGAGACCTAAAGTAATTCTGTAAAAATGGCACATTTCCCCCAAATGAATATATTAGTTCAGAACAATTTCAATAAAAGCTTTGGTAAAAATCTTCCACAGAATTTAACGAGCTGACCCCAAAATTCACATGGAAGAATAAAAGACTAAGAAAACGCAGACAAAGAAGAGAGAAGGCAGCCTGGCACAGTGAGAGAGGGTTTTAATCACAAAGAGAGTGATTAAAATGATGTGGTGTTTGGAGAGAGGTTATATTGGGATCCTCCGGTCTGTCTCTTTGGCCTGGGAGTTTATCAGTTATATTTTTAAGGTGGTACCATTTATCAGTGGAAAAAGGGAGCTAATCAATGTGTTAATGCTACAATGACTGACTCTTCATACAGGGAAATACAAACTTCGCATTCTCAGTCTCACCTAAAAGTACATTCCAGGTGTATCTGAGACCTAAATGTGAAAGACAACATTTGAAAATATGAAGAAGAAAACCAGGCCGATACCATTTTGACCTTATGGAGGGACAGATTTCTTAAGACACAAAAAGGCGCCCACGTGGTTAAAAGAAAAGACAGGTATATTTTATGAATGGAAGTTCACACTTCTGAAGGACAGTAGAAGCCCTTTGTTGAAGGGGGAAATGCCAGCCCCTCTCTGGGAAAAGATATTCGCAACTGTAACAAGGAACTAATTCTGATTTCCCAGAGAAAACCACTGACAAGCCCAGGGAGAGATGCCCACGTGTAGGGAGAAGTTCTTTGCAGATGCGTTTTATATGATGATCCGTAACATCTGAAAAGATGCTCCATTAGTAATGGGGGCCATGCTCATCAGAAGGCAGCCATCCCACAGCCACTAGATCAGCTAGGGCAGTGGTCGGCAAACCGCGGCTTGCGAGCCACATGCAGCTCGTGAGCTGCAGTTTGCCGCTTGGTTGACTAATGAGTTCGCAGACTGATGAGCTAGGGCATCGCAGTGTGGGGGAGACGGAGCGCTGCCGAGAGGGGTGCGTGTGGTGTGCTTTTTTTTTTCTCCTGGTTTTTAAAATAACAAGACTTGTCACACCCTAGCCAGTTTGGCTCAGTGGATAGAGCGTGGGCTCTCGGACTGAAGGGTCCCAGGTTTGATTCTGGCCAAGGGCACCTACATCATACCTCGGTTGTAGGCTTGGTCCCCGGCCCAGTTGGGGCCACGTGTGGGAGGCAACCAATTGATGTGTCTCTCTCACATCGATGTGTCTCTTTCTCTTTGTCGCCCCCTCTCCCTTCCACTTTCTCTAAAAAATCAATGAGAAAAGATCCTTGGGTGGAGATGAACAACAACAACAAAAGACTTGTCACATTCAATGTTTCCAGATCCTTCCAGAGAAATCTCATTGTTTGCATACAGTGTTTCCATTGGATGATTATCCAGTGCACATTTCTACGCACCCACCGCCGTTTCTCAACTGCACGTGAAGAGTGGGGTCCCTTGAACTCGGTTCTGTCTGAATCTTAAAGTCACACTGTTCAATAGGACCGACACCCATGGGGGTGCACGCTGTGTGCTCAGCACCGCTCTGTGGAGCAGACCCCCTTCCGACCAGCCTAAAGGTGACTCTGCCCCTGTAGTAATGATCTGGAGCTGGAGATCTTAATATAGAAGAACAAAAATGATATCTCAACATATCTGAGCTGATAAATTATTTTTAGATATTTCCCTAGTTTCACATTGTTAGAATTTTTTTAATCCTTCCCCCCCACCCAAAAAAAAAAATGCAGACGGAGAAGTCTGTGTCCTACTTAGTCAACTTGTTTCCTCGTTGCCTGCAGGATACGATGCAAACACTTCACCTGCAAGGTGCTTCCCAGGCTGGCGCCCTCCTGTGGCCTAAGCGCTGGAGCCGGTCCCCGTCCCCAGGCCCGCTCTGCCCTGCTCTGTGCACTCCCTTCCGTGGCTTCCTGTGCTGGGGGTGCCCCTCCACCCCCCACAGGCCGACAGCCCTCCCCTCCTCACTCATCCCCTCCAGGCCACAGACCAGCTACTCCCCAAGCCTTCTGACTCCCCATGACCCCTGCAGCTTGTTCAGACACCCAGGAAAGCACCCCACATTATCCTCTGCTCCCCAAGTTATCCTCTGCTCTCCATCTTCCTTCCTCGCTGGTCCTGAGCTCCTGGAGGGCAGGAGTCTTCACTACCACCTGTGTTCCCAGTATGTCGTAAAGAAAATTGCCTCCAGAAGGCCACAAGTATCCTAATAAAGAGGGAATATGCTAATTGACCATCACTCCATCACAAAGATGGCTGCACCCACAGCTGAGGCCAAGTTCCCATAAGGAGCTTTAACAAGCAATCAGCAGGGACCTAAGGCTACGCCCTCCCCCAGCCCTTTAGGGCTTGACAGAACCTCAGGCTGCATCCCCCACCTGGCAGGGCTTCACAGGGGACCTCAGGCTGCGCCCCCCACCTGGCAGGGCTTCACAGGGGACCTCAGGCCGCACCCCTCCCGCCCCAGTGCCAGGCCAGGGGACCTGAGGCCATGCCCCCCGCCTGGTGGGGCTTGACGGGGGACCTCAAGATGCGCTTCCAGTCCTGGTGCTGGGCTAGGGGACCTCAGGCTGCTCCCCCAGCCCCAGCGCCAGGCCTGGGGACCTCAGGCCATGCCCCCCACCAGGTGGGGCTTGACAGGGGACTTCAGGCCACGCCCCCCACCCCAGCACCAGGCTGAGGTACCTCAGACCACACCCCTGCGTGGCGGGGCTTGACAGGGGACCTCAGGCTGCACCCCCAGCCCCAGCACCAGGCCAGGGGACCTGAGGCTGCACCCCCCATGCCTGGGCTTGACGGGACCTCAGGCCATGCCCCCCACCCAGCGGGGCTTGACAGGGGACCCCAAGGGGCACCCCCAGTGCTGGGTCGGGGGAATTCAGGCCATGCCCCTGCCCAGTGGGGCTTGACGGGGGACCTGAGGCTGTGCCCCCCTCCCGGTGCTGGGCCAGGGGACCTGAGGCTGTGCCCCCCACCCAGCGGGGCTTGACAGGGGATCTCAGGCTGTGTCCCCCACCTGGCAGGGCTTGATGGAGGACCTCAAGGCACGCCCCCGCCCCGGTCTGGGCGACCTCAGGACATGCCCCCCTTCCTGGCGCCCAGCCAGGGGACCTGAGACTACGCCCCCTGCTCAGCAGGGCTTGACAAAGGTGGGACTGGCTGGTCGGGTCTGGATCTAGCCCAATGTGGGGGAGGGCCAGCCAGGTCTGGGTCTCACATGATTTTGAGGTGCATGTGGGTGGGCGGGGACTTGACTCTGGGTCCCGTGGTGTGCCCCAGACTCTGACAGGAGGAAGGTTTTCATATACATTTTACTAATTTTCTTTCATCTCTGACATTTCTATTACAGAGAAAGGGCAAATAGCAATATTAAATTATTTTGTCTAATTAATCCCCTTTTAATGTGCACGAATTTCGTGCACCGGGCCACTAGTTCATCTATAAAACCAATCCCAGAGCTCACAGGCCTGACACCTACTCCTCAGTCTGTGCGTCAGGTACAGAAATGGTGTGAGGCATCATTTTTGGAGTTCCAAACTATGGTTATGCTGAACAGTGTTTTATAACCCAATTTTCTTTCCTCATCAAAAGGATGAGGAGCAGATCGTGGGGACAGGGTGATGATGGTGAAGGTCATGTGGTAGCTTGGCTTTTTGGTTCTGAGACTCTGACCCTAGGAAATCCCCCTTGTTGCTTATACTTTCTTCGTAAATCCAAGCCATGGTTCCTTCATTCGTTGCTTCACTCACTCGTTCTTCAGCAGAGACGTTGCATTCCTGCTTTCTGGTGATTCTTGGATGTGAGACCAGGTGCTGGAAATCCTAGGGACTCTTCAGATCTCTTCCTGGCAAAGATGGAACTGAGGTTACCAAATATGAGACTTTGTTTGGGGTTCACATAGTTCGGGGGTGCTTTGTTTTTTTAACTTTTTATCTCCATCTCCTTCCAGATCTGAACTTTAAAGTGTTTTCCCTTGTCACTCAGAACTGGTCTGGAGGAGCTGGAAAACCATGCTGGTCCTCAGTGCACATCTGGGTGCGCACTGCACCACGGTGTTCTCACTTCCTTAATGTCCCGACGGACATCGATTTTTATGAAAGCATGCGGAACCTCGGATATAGATTTCTGAGCAGAAAAGGAATCACTAAAGCTTTTCTATTTAATCACCTTTCAGACAAGCCCTCTGAAAAAAACAGGGAAGGGCTTCGTTCTCGGAGGTTCCATGAACCTCAGCCAGCTGCGTTGAGGTCCCCGGTCATAGCTGCTGTGAGCCTTGCTGTGGAAAGGGACATTCAGCCCAAGGAAGAATGAGTTCCTGCTGGTGGCCTGCAGGTGCAGGTGGTCAAGGTCACTCCATCATCCGGTTGGGGGTTTCCAGGGTGTGGCTGAGTGTGGGAGGAGCAAGTGGTGGGGTTTCTGGAGCCCCTGCCCGGGAAGCCTTCCAGGTAGCAAACTAACACCAGCCATGTCATGCTGACTACTTTCTTCTCTCGGTTGTCTGAACTTGAGATCTCCAAAGTGGGCACACACAGGATCACCCCCACCCCCCCTACCCCCTACTCCCACCCCCACCTCCGTGCAGGAAAATTTCACCTCATCAGCCAAGAGCAGTTCTATTGTCATTCACTTGATAATGGACCTTGCACGTTAGTAGTATATGTACCTACTTTATAAATAAACATGCCCATAACGCTGGCGTGACCACGGCTTTTCTTTTACTAATGGGGTCACGTGCTCAGAAAAGTTTGGAGACTACTGTGTTAGCCGATTGCCATTAATCTCGAACAGAGAGGGTCAATTTTCAGTTGAATGGAGGAAAATGCTAAGAGACTTCAAACTAAGCACCAATTGTGTACATCAAGCATGGTAATTTTCCTCACAGCATCGTACAGTATGTTGGTGTGTGCTTAATAGCACTCAGGTTATTTCCTACAGAAATCTGAAAATGTGAGATGCCGTGTTTTACATACACTCCTAGCCTCTGTCTGTGCAGAGTACAATGAAGAACTTTGTAGATGGAGTACAGTACAGTCAATGCTCATTCTATATGATATTAAAAGCTGCAGAGGTAGATGTTTAAGGAACCATTAATATTTTGCCGTATGTTTCAGTATTTTTCCCTGTAATGCATCATTTTTGGTTTACCAGATTATGATTATGTGGAACAAAGTTTTATAACCCAGTTTTTTCACTGAAGAATGTCTTTTGTCCCTGTCAGAGGGTGAGCGTAAGATAATGGGGACAGGGTAGCCACTGGTGGAGGTTGGGTTTCTCGGTTCTGAGAAGCAGAGCCTAAAATAAGTCTGCCCTTGTTGCTTACGCATCCTTTGGAATCCAAAAACTCATTGGGTGCTTGGCAGTGAGAAACACAGCCTCCACTCACACCATGATGCAGGGAGACCAGGGAGTGTCTTCCCCTCTCCAGCGTGGTAGGCCACGTTGAGATGAGTGAAACGTCTTGGGAAGCTGCGTATACGTGAGCTGAACCTGAATCCCTCCCAGCCAGGTGCGACGTTGGGCTGCCTGGGCTGAGCCGTAACGAGCTGCTCCAGGCAGCAACCTCCTCCGTCCAGTTTCAAGTCCTCCATCCAAAGATTTCTAGCTGATTCAGAGAAAATTCTTGACCCTCCACCCCTACCCCAATCATAGGCATCAGGTAAAACTGACATGTGAAATCACCTTCCTTGGGTATCCTTACATTCCAACAAAACTCACAGTAACAAGGTCTCGGGCAGGGGAGTAAAGCACGGAGGCCCTTAGGAATCCATCACGGTTAACGGGGCAGGATTAACGGGTACCCGTGAGGGCAGTGGCATAGACAGGGCAGGCTGCCAGCTCTGAGCAGCAGCTCCCTGGCTGTCCCCAGAAGTCACCCCCTCTCCCACTCCAGCAGCTCATCTGAATGCACGGATGTCATTAAATGGATAGACCTGACAATTGCTATTTTTAAAAGCAAATCTTAGTCTTAAAATGTTAACACTTCGTTTCCAGTTACCGCATGATACAGCATCATATATTAGAAATTTGCTTGTGGATCATCGCTTTTTGATCCCCAGTCTCCACTGCTGAGTATCTCTAACCAGCGAGACCTGCCCCACCTCCATGGGGGGGCGGGGGGAGGGGGCGGCGCTTAGGAACTGTAGGGACCTCGCTGGATTTTTCTAACCCAGTCAGGGAGCAAAAGTGTGTTTAGCATCCACATTTCTTATACACCATTTCGTTAACAGCATTGGCACGTTGGTGGAAAGCTGTGGATTCCTTCCCTCTGTTAAGCATCACTTCCGCAGAATTAAAGGGGCAGGAGGCATCGTCCCATGCACCAAAAGGTTGCCAGTCAATTCTTTTTTTTTTTTTTTTTTTTAATATATTTTATTGATTTTTTACAGAGAGGGAGAGGGATAGATAGCCAGAAACATCAATGAGAGAGAAACATCGATCAGCTGCCTCCCGCACACCCCCCACTGGGGATGTGTCCGCAACCAAGGCACATGCCCTTGACCGGAATCGAACCCGGGACCCTTCAGTCCGCAGGCCAACGCTCTATCCACTGAGCCAAACCGGTTAGGGCACCAGTCAATTCTTGGTCAGGGCATGTGCCTGGGTTGTGCGCTCAATCCCCAATAGGGGGGGGTGCGCAGGAGACAGCTGATGGATGTCTCTCTCTCTCTCTCTCTCTCTCTCTCTCTCTCTCTCTCCTTCTCCCTTCCTCCCTCCCTCCCACTCCCTTCCTCTCTAAAAAATCAATTAAAAAATCTGTAAAGGGGCAGGAGGGTTTTCTACAGTCTGTAGAGTGGTCTGTGGGTTCCATCTTTGTGAACCGTGGAGGCTCCCGATGAAGGTTGTCGCCACACCAACAGCTTCACCGCCCATGGGACTTCCTGCATTATCTCTGGAATGCAGTTTGGCTGGAAGGTCTTGCTTCCTCATCACATTTTACCCATCCTCTCTAGTAGACAGTCCTCCGTCGGTAATGAGTCCAGAGCAACCCAAGAGGTCTTTGGTGAATGGTCATTTCAGCTCTTTGGAAACACTTCTGAATTGGGACAGTTCTCTGTGAACAGCCCACATAAACAAAGGGCCCAGTGTATGGGGGTTAGTTGGTGTTTTTACCAAGTTCGTTGAGCCAGCCTTCTTCATACCAACCAGCCCATTCTTGGAATTCCGAACATGACCGCTGGGAGACTTCTGAACGCTATCTTGAAGCACAAAGCTTTTGTGATCCATTCTCTTAGCGGGGCGTCCCGAGGTTTATGGTCCACAAGCTATTGAGGGAGAAATTGCTTTCTGCTTTAGGACTGGAGACTTTTCCTTGTCTCAGGCGGGGGACTTGACCGAGGTGTGCAGAAGTGAATTGCTGCCTGGGGTTAGTGTTAGGAGGTATGAGGTTGCATGTGATGGATTAGTGATGACTTCTGTGGGCACAGGTGGGGAGAGAGAACCTGCTGTCTGTCCATCTGACACCCCAGAGCCAACCCACAGTCTAGGCCAGCCGTGGGCAAACGACGGCCCGTGGGCCGGATCCGGCTGTTCTATCTGGTTCTCTTGCTCTCCCCTCCGCTCCTTTACTTTGAATTTATATTAGTTCACACAAACACTCCATCCATGCTTTTGTTCCGGCCCTCCGGTCCAGTTTAAGAACCCATTGTGGCCCTCGAGTCAAAAAGTTTGCCCACCCCTGGCTCTAGGCCCTACCCCACCGACGCTTGAAGCCAGCCTTTGGGGCCTTCACCACACTTGGGTGAGGGGTCCTGGACCTCCTGTGATCTCCAGGAGTCAGCCTCCGGACTCGGAGCAACATCTCTCCCACGTGGAAGGTGACTTTTCTACCGTGGAGTCTGCGCATCTGTACTTTCCAGCGCCAAGACTCGGGTCCTGTGAAGTATCTTCCGGGTACGGGCATTTGAGTGGATCACTGTCCTGTAGGCAGAACTGTAGTTTGATGAGGGCTTTCCCACGATCCCTCTGTCGGAGATAAGAACTTGTGACACAGATTAAAGCCCCCAGCACCAAGCTTCAGGAGACAGCCTAGGTTCGGCCCTTCTACTAGGATGTGACGGGGCTCCGCGATGCTAAACAGAGATCTGCCGGTAATGGTTTTTAAAGAGGATTCGATTTGGGGATAAAACCACATTTAGGGTCTTTGGCCCCCTCATGCCTCTGCATAAAATCCTGAAAAACTAGAGTGAGTAAGTAGATTTTTTTCCCACTTCTTTGCTGTGGATATTTTTATATATCACTGTGTGAAGGCCCTTTGGCTCCTGACGAAAAGAATTTTATCTACCAACTCATTAGATATTATTGTTCCAGCGTCACATTTCAGGGACAGTTTAACTCTCAAGCGTCAGCACGCTTAATCCAATTTAAAAAATCAACTTTAGTTCCACTCAGAAATCAACGGATGGTGACACTGCTAAGGTTCACGTGCGAAAATGCACGGGCAGGTGGCGAAAGGGTGGCACGCGGCACGTTCGGTGGCCCGTGCCAAGAGGGGATTGCGGGCGGGCAGAGGAGAAGCATCGAGTGGGGAGACCTGGCCACCCTCTAGGCATCTTTATATTTCCGTGACATCCGCATGGCCACCTGCAGAGGGACCGATGGTCCCTCAAGATGCTACAGAGTGGACTGTCCTGAGCAGAAAGCAAAAGGGTACCCGTTTGGTCCTCCGTGACTGCCAGCATCCACAGCTCCCCCGACTCGGACTGAGTGGTCGACGTGCAGGGACAATGGCAGCAAAGATCCCCACTGTTCGGTTGGTGCAGCGCGATGCCAGGGGCTCGGCCGACGGCGCCACTGACACCACTGTCCGCCGTCCCTCCCCGGGCTGAGCGCAGCGCCTTGCACCTGGTGGGACCTCAGTGCATTCTTGTCGAGTTGAAATGGGTCCTTCATCCCTGGTCCTTGGACCCCTACCCCTGGGGATGGGCCCATCACAAAGGGCTTTCCATGGAGCCATTGAGGGCTCTGAATCGGGCCTGGGCACATCCTCAGACGTCTCCAGCGTGGACGTGCTGCCCGCCCCACCCCTGCCAGTCACATCTGCACTGTCGTGCACAAAGGACAGAGCCGGGTGGGGGCAGGGCAGCCTGTGGGAGTCGGATATAACTTTCCCCAACAAACCCCCACTGTCTGCGCCGAGCTGCTGAGGCAGCCAGCCCCGTGCATCTGCAGAAATGTGTTTAGTCTGGAGTTTCAGTTCACTTTCATATATATATATATATATATATATTTTTTTTTTAAGTAAGCCTCTGTAGCCTGTGGGCATGAAATGGGGTTGAGAACTTGTAGTGCATCTTATAGACATGCCTGTATCCTGAGAAGACGCAGAAGCACGATCCGAAATGAAATGCGCCTTTTTTTTTTAAGGGTAAAGACTGTGTTTTCTGAGTTTCAAGGAAGACGAGCAAATTCGGCCTGGACTCCTTAGGAACACGTTCTAAAACCGTGGCCTGGGCTCTGCCTTGTGCTGGGGAGCCGGGGGGGCCTTCAGGTTTGGGGGATGCCAGGCACGAGGAGGGCGGGCGAGGGAAGCCAGGGGTCTTGAGTCCCCAGCACAGGTCCCAGGGAGGCCTCGTGGGGTGAAGACGGGAGGGCAGGACAGTGGGGTGCGCTCCCCTTCCCCACACTGAGCTCTGAGCTCTACTGGTGGGAACCCTTGGGGTTAAGTCATCCGTGGGCCCCTAACCCCCCGGGGAGAGCAGGGGAAGCGGTGACCACAGAACACCCACCGAGAGAAACTGGAGACCTCTGTTTATCCTAACGAGCTGCATCGGCCACGAAATGCTCTCTGGCCAAAATGTTTGCAATTTGCGGCTCGGGGTTCCTGGGGCCCTCGCAGGCTCCCTGTCAGGGTGGGCTCCACGCAGCCGCCCCTCCTCCCTGCCCGTCCGTCTGCCATTCCCACGCAAGAGCAGCGTCCGCCCAGCGAGCCGAGGGCTCTAGAGACGGGCCCGAGTGAACGGTGCAGAGAACGGCTCTGCCCGCCCCGCCACTCTTTGCGGGGAAGCGGGGGGAGGGGGGGCGGGGGCGGGGGGAAAGGGGGCAGCTCTTACACCCATCTGCCAGGCCCCGAGGCTGGTTCTCTGCCCTGCCCCCTGCCTCCCCCAGCTCCTCTCCCTGCAGGGAGGGGGCACCTCTCCACCCCCCCCACCCCCCCCCCACCAGCACAGCTGAGGTCAGCCTGCCACATCGAAACCCCAGAACAGTGACTTGGAACAGGGAAATGGAAAAGGGGACACTGGATAGGCCCCCACCCCGTAGGTGCCATGCCCTGAGCACCTGTCCCAGCTCCCACCTTCCCGAGGTGGAGGATGTGTCTGCCTTCCTCCCCCATCTGCAGCGAGGGCCCACCCTGCAAGACCTCACTTCGTGCACCAGCTGAGGTGTGAGGCTGCATGCCCCCACAAACACCCTGACACGTACACCAGGCTGGCCTTGTCCTCTCCTCGCCAGGCGGTGCACCAGCAAGCAGCATGTTGCTGGGTGAAGGATCCTTTAGCAGAAGGACTCCCTTCAGCCTCACTGACGGTCCCTTGTGATCCTCCCCTTGTGAGGGTGACTGAGTTCTTGGGGGCCAGTGGATCCTCTGAGCAGCGGAGGTGCGTGCGGCAGGGGGACCCAGGCCTCCTGTAAGGAGCTTCAGTCAGCACAGGGCTTGGTTCCCATCCTTCCTGGGCTCCTCGGGGTGTCTACTCTCATCCTTGCAGGTGACCCCCCAGCAGTGCTGGGCACAGGGTCCTTCTCCCAGGCCCCGCGTGGCCGGTTGAAGCCTGCAAGATCCCCAGTGCCCTCACCAGTTTGGCTTTTTCCCTCTTGGGTTTGAAAACATAACAATCAAAACCTCTTCACGCTGAAACCGGTTTGGCTCAATGGATAGAGCGTCAGCCTGCGGACTGAAAGGTCCCAGGTTCGATTCCGGTCAAGGGCATGTACCTTGGTTGCGGGCACATCCCCAGTGGGGAGTGTGCAGGAGGCAGCTGATCGATGTTTCTCTCTCATCAATGTTTCTAACTCTCCCTCTCCCTTCCTCTCTGTAAAAAATCAATAAAATATATTAAAAACAAACAAACAAAAAAAAAACCTCTTCACTTTCTCCAGATGCCCAAGAAGCCTCAGGCCTGTGCGCCCGCCCTAGCTGGCCCGGGAGACGAAAGCAAGGACACCTTCTTGTGCTTGCTCATCTCCCAGGTGGCATGACGGGGCAACCGCGTTCCTGCGTTAGCCGCGTCCTCCTGCCTCGTGGGAGCAGACGCCTCCTGAGGGCAGAGACAGGGTCCCATGGGCTTTCCTTCACATCAGCTCCTCATGCCTCCTAAGGTGTCTCACGTGCCATTGACGCACAGCCCGTGCCCACACCCACCTCGTGCTCAGGCACCTTCAGGTGGGTCCCCAGAACCACCACTCCCAATTGATGGGTAACCCCTTGATAGCAGTCAGGGTGATTGCCCAGGTCCAGCGGGGAACCCTCTGGCTCCCCCAAAGCCCTAGCACATGAACGGGCCCTCAGTGCTGAGGGTCCAGCCTGGGCCCGGTTACTAGAGCTCTAAGGACAAGCTGGAGTGTTTGTAGATTGAAGGAAATAACATAGTGCTTCTCACCATAACATCCTGCTCCCTGCTGTTGGGGAGGGGGTTCCGCCAGGTGCAGGGTGTGTGTGAACCCCCACGTGGAGCGGGGACGGGCAGCAGGCAGGAGCAACAGCACCTGCAAGGAAAGTCAACTGGATTGTCAGACACAGTTGTGTTTCAACAGGATGAGGTAGGATATCAAGGAGCAAAAATATCAGTGAAGGAAGGAATCGGGGTTTAAAAATAAGAGGTGACATTAAAACCTTACTTTTTTTTTTTAAGTAAAGTGTCGCTTTTAAAATCTCTAGATCCTTCTCTGCATAATATTTACGTTGGCTACTGCGATTGATCGGGCTTGGCGTCAGATGACACAGGAGACCTCATCAGGGCTCAGCAAGAGCCCTGGATCGATTATTAATGTCTGCCAAGGGCACAGGAAGGTGGAGGATCGGCTCAAGTGCCATGTGTTGGCCTTCTTTCCGGACCATCCTTTCCAAGTCCTCCCGTCCGTCCCCCCAGCCTGAGAAGATTCTCATTGATGTATAGCTAGTCCTACCAACGCTGCAGTCAACTGACACGGCCATTCTCCGGTTTGGGGGGAACGGACGGGAGGGTTTGGCAAGGCCATTCATTCCGAAAGTGATTGCATGCTCTCTGCGCAGAAGATACCAGGCGAGTGTGTTGGAGAAACGCCGAAAAGACGAGGCATTCGCTGCCTCAAGTCCCTTAACCGCCCAATTCCAGAGGCAGAATGAGCCAGAGAATCGATTACAGCACAAGTGACCACTAATTATAATACAGACAACCTAAAATAGAGCAAGCCGGCCTCGAAGGCCTCGGTCATGAATGTCTGTGGGGTACCCACGCACTTCCTACGTGGTGTTTGTTCGCTATTCTCTGTTTTGTAGGCAGCGAGACCTCCTCAAAAAAGCAATGTTTTGGGTAAAGGAGAAGAGAGAGGAATATCCCTGAGGGTCAACAACAGGAAGCTCGATGGGCAGACCTTGGACAAGGATTTTGAATAGGCGGGTAGAATACGTGGGTGGTTTTTCCTGAAACGGCTGGGTTTTGAGCCATCAGTGTTCTGTGAACTGTACCCTCAGGAGAGACACTCTTTCCGCTATTTATTTCATCACAAGCGGCACTGGCCTAATTGCAGTAACCTGAGACAGAACACCCTGCAGTTGTGGAATGGATGGGTCGGGCGAAACATTCCGCTGGAGGTATGTGTTTATGTAGGAAAACCCAGTCTCCTTACGGATGAGATGGAGGCAGGTCCTCCCTCCTGCTCCTTCCTCCTCTCTGTGGAAAGGGGATCAGCAGAGCCAGTCGGACAGCGGCTCAGCCAGGGCCCGGAAGAGCATGTTTGCCATGTTTCATGTATTTTCTCCTTTTTAGGTGAAACTTGCAATGTGGGGTAAAAAGGTTGGTCATTTTATCTCTCTATATAAAAGGCTAATATGCAAAGTGTTCCCTCGGGAGTTTGACCGGGAGACTGGGAGTTCTATCGCTCGCTATGATGTGCGCTGACCACCAGGGGGCAACGTGGAACATGGCAAGCGACCAGTGGCAGTGGGGCACTGAGGGAGCGAGGGAAGGAGGAGGTGGGGGGAACCATGTGGCGGCACACAGGTGGGGAGGGAAGGAGGGAGGAGATGGAGAGGCGGGGAACCTGATCGGCCCTGATCTCGGGCCAGGCCTAGGGACTCGACCCATGCACGAATTTCATGCACCGGGTCTCTAGTTTTGTATAATCGCCTAACATCATGGCCGTGGGGTCCTTATAAGAAGGTTGGCTGCCTCGGGTTACACTTTTGGAGTTCTGTGACTAATGGGAGGCAAGGGGAGGGGGGACCAGGCTGCCACTCAGGACCCCTTGGGGCAGGGCCTTTAACGTGGAGGAATTAGGAGCCTACATGAGGCAGCGAGGGTGAGGGGTGTGGGGCTGACGTGAGCACAGACTGCTTCACAGCCCTCCCTGCTGGGAGCCCGGTGCTGTCACAGACCCAGCACATTGTCTAAAACTGAGGCCTGTAAAGGGCTCCTGGAGACAGACCCGGTTCCTCAATCCTCCCTGGTCTTTGGGAACCAGAGGGGGACAGTGATGGATGGGGAGCGGCTTTCAGGGACTGCTGACGTGCCCTCCAGCGGCCTGTGAAACACCAGCCTCCTGCGGCAGGCAGCTGACCCGGTTCTCGGCTTTCTTCGGCTTTTACAATGGCCTCTTGAGCTCCCGTTTCACGCTCTACCCCACCAAGGTCCTTGCTTCAAGCTCCCTCAGGGTCCGTATTTCCCAGCCCCATGGCATTGGAGGATGCTGGGTTGGTAACAGCTAGATGTTGGCCTCTCACCGTGTACTTGACCCTGACCTCAGCCCAGAGGTGTGTGCAGGGCACAGCCAAGAGGGTCCAGACACGAGAAGATGCAGTTCTGCATGGAGATGCTCCTCTTTCCTCTGGGTTTGTCCCACCCTGGTTCTATCCCTGCCCCCCACAATCTGTGTACCCTGCATCCCAGCCACCTTCCCTCTCACTGTAGACACCGCTGTTGGCCTCCTTCCTCGCTCAAGCCCCCGTCCTGTGAACTCTGCCTTCCAATGTGTCTTGGCTCTCACATTTCTTTCCTCCCCACTGTCCTCCCCTGGTTCTCCCCCTCTCACACTAGAGCTGGTCGCCCCCCCATAAAGCATCTGATACCGGTCTCTAGGGGATTTCAGGAGGCACGCCAGCCAGCCCTCCACACTGCGGCCGCCAGCTCCCTGCCCGGCCTCCTGTGACTGCCCTCCGAGCAGCCGCCAGTCCTCAGATAGGTCCACACCTGCTTCCTCATGGGCCTCCGCGGTGTCCCAGAAACCTGGATGCCCTCCGCGCCCACCCCTTCCTCTCCTGCCCCAGCCGGCTGTGGCTGTCCTTGATTCTGTGTGCGAAACAGGGTTCTTCCTCTGGGCCCCATGTTTTCGGACACCGGTTACCTTGTTCGGCTGTTTCATGTCCTCGACTGCCTTTTTCCCTCCGAGTCATCAGCATCCTAGGGGAGCGCCCTTCCTCCCCCCCCGGGCATCTGTGGGTTGGACCTGCCCCGTTGGGCTGGGTTCCCAGCACTGATGGGAAGTGAAGGACTTCTCCGTGTATGTTAAAAGTGACTTGAAAATGTGGGGAAATTTTCATCTATGGTGGAGGAGAGGTGGAGAATGGGAGCTGTGCTGGCAAGGGTTTGGTGAGCCTGAGGGAGGTCCAGCAAAGGATGAAGAAAAGACAGACAAAGAGAATAAGCTGGGTCTAGGTCAGGGGTGGGCAAACTTTTTGACTCGAGGGCCACAATGGGTTCTTAAACTGGACCGGAGGGCTGGAACAAAAGCATGGATGGAGTGTTTGTGTGAACTAATATAAATTCAAAGTAAAGGAGCAGAGGGGAGAGCAAGAGAACCGGATAGAACAGCCGGATCCGGCCCGCGGGCTGCCGTAGTTTGCCCAAGGCTGGTCTAGGTGGATCTTCTGTGCGTGACTGAGACCACAGAACAGATCCAGACTGCAAGCTGATGCTTTATTTTATAGTCAGAGGTAAACAAGGTAATTTACAATGTTCTTGTGAGTTTCACTTGTTTTGGCAGCACTTGCTGCCCCTCCCACAGCCCATTAGCTACCCAGGAAGGATCTAGGGAGCAGTCACAAGATCAAGCTTAATTATGCTAAGAGGGCTGTGCCCTCTAAGCTGGGACTTGTTTGCGGCTTTGCCAGCAGGTCAGTCCGAGGCTTCACCCTATAACCGCTCCCTACAGGGAGCCTTGTTGCTTTATCCCATTTTGCTTTCACCAACATTCTCTCCCTCTCGCTTCGCCGATTTGGGGAGAGTTCCACTTGTTTCCACCCTTCCTCCCCATGGCCCAGCGTCAGGCGTGCCCCAGGCGTCTTGGCCAGCCTCTCGGTGTCCCCGGTGTCCGGCCCCTCCGCTGGCTCCGCCCTGCGTGCGAGGCCTGCTGCAGGGGCCTGTGGCCCTGGGGGAAGGTCCCTGCTCCGTGTGGAGGCAGTGAGCCAGAGGCGGGCTCTTTATTCGGGAGAAGTGCTTGGAGGCAGGCAGGTGGGTGGCTCCTGTTTGTTTGCAAGGGAGACAAATGTGCTCTTCAGGAGCCTGTGTGTGTGCTCACACCCCTGAGTCGGCTTGAACATCTCACACCTCCGGCTCCCTGACAAGAACATTTGTGGCAGATAAAAGGCACCAAGTCGTCCTGCGAATGAAGCCGATGACTCACAGGAAGGCAAGCCCACGGAGCCTTTGAGAGCAGCGGGTTGCAAAGCTGCCCTCCCTGCTCCTCTGCTCACATCTCCTCCAAGCAGGGGCTCTGGGGTGGGTGTGATCCCCCCTCCCTGGGCCCCCACACCTCCCAGCATGCATGTGTGTACACACACACACACACACACACACACACACACGGCCCAGGCATGCCCTGATGGGCTCCTCTGAATCCTTCAGGTTTCATTTGCCTGCCGCCGGGGCTGCATGGCCCCCCGACACTGAGACTGAGATGAGACTTGCTAGGCAGACTCATCACGCCAGGCAGCAGGAGGGCACAGCCCTGCCTGGGCTGGAGAGATGGGAAAGGTGCCTGACAAACGGCTGAGAAGATCTGCAGCTGAGGGTCACGAGGAAAGGGATCCTGTTCTCTGCTGACCACACGCAGCCCCTCCCGGCCCGGCCGCCCCGCCACTGCACCCTCCCTGCTCTCAGCGGGCAGGCGGCCGGAAGAGACCCTCTGTGGGGCTGGGGACCAGGGCGTCACTGGGGCCAAAGCCGAGGGTTCCTGTGCAGCGGGCTGCTTTTCAGGGTCTGTCAGTAATGCTCAGGCTGGTTTCGGAGATGGGGGGCTGGCCCACAGGGAGCGTGGAAGGAGAAGGGGCGACCATTGTGGGAGGGAGAATGCCTCGATGCTGGCGAGAGATGCATTTGGGGAATAATGAGGAAGAGCAACTTGACGGGGAACTGGGGATTGGAGCAGTTGGGGAACTGTTCTTAGGAACCCCCAACGCGCCTGCCAGAGCTGCTGACCAAGCCGGCTGTCTGTGCGGATCCCCATCTCCGTGCCTCCTGAGAACCCATCGCCAGGTCTTCAGGGCCCGGACTGAGGGGATGCTGCGCCCCAGGATGGCCTTTCCCCGAGCCAGTGAGAGCCTGGGGCACAGCCACACGGATGCACCAGGCCGTCCAGAGGCCTGAGGAGGTGGCGCTGCCCGGGCAGGACGGGAACTTCACAGACCTCAGCTCCATGTGCGCCATTCCTGTTGCTAAAGGGACAGCGGTGAGGGGATGGGACCGCCCCTGCCTGCACGTGATGCTTTGAGGTGTGTCCTTCCTTCCCGTGCTCAGGACCCGCCTGGCGTGCCCGGTGCAGCCCTGCGCTGCGGGCCGCTCTGTATTCTGGGAGCAAGCTCCCTGGAGGTTCGGTCACCGGGGACACGGTTGTACCCCCGGTGGTCATGGGAACTCCTAGTCTCTGGGCCGGGCCCAGCACATCAGAGGATGGTTTGGAGATTCAGTCACATGTGGCAGGCAAGGCCCCTTCACCCCTCCAGGTCACAATGTGACTATTATAGAGACACGCGCGAATGACGATGCGTTTTCATTTTCATTTGCGTGGAAGCGGAGACAGCACATGTTAAACCCCAGGTTTCATCAAACCTGGAGACGCCACTGGTGAAGACATCAGCCCCTCATTGGAACCCGGCCCCTGTCCTTTTGTTTCTGTCTGTTTCCTCATAATTACTAGACTCGCTCAGGGGCCCAGTGCGTTTAGTTGGTGTGTCGGGCTCACATCTGTCCAACCACCACGGCCCCTCGGGAAATGCAGAAATGGAACGTGCTTTCTTAGAAAACTTGAGAAAAGGTATCAAAAAGAGAGAAAAAGGAAGCAAAGCAAAGAAACGAGCCACAGATCTGCCTCATCAAACAGCCCGTGTGCCCAGCAGCATCGCCCCGCGTCTCCGCAGCCAGCTGGCAGCAGGGAGGCCCGCTCCGCCGCCCGCCCTCCTCCCGCGGGAGCCCGGGGGCTGCATTCATCATCCCGGCCGGCCTTCCACGGGGTGTCTGGTAGGAAGGGCTTTCTTTTCTAACCACTTCCCAGGTCTGGTGTTTTCCCCACCATATTACAATGCACCCGGGAAGTTAATTGCCTGACTCTTTTATATTGACCTTGAGGGGATTTCACATCTGAGAAAAGTGACATTTAGGTTTTCTCATTTAGCGGCACAAAGGAAGTTGCGAGAGATAGCGAGGAACCTGATTCAGACTTTGGGGCGAAGCGCTCAGGTGAAATTATAGACTCCCGGAACTGGGAGCGAAGATAACACCACTCGACGCCTGCATTAAATGTGATTAATGGGACAACAGGGATAGCATCGGCGCCCCTTCGAGAATACGGCTGTGGCTGGCATGTCAGCCCGGAAAATGCACGCAGGATGAAGGATGTGAGCACGCACCGGTGACGGTCTGTGCTCGCTTAAAATTCCCACATCCCTGGCCGTGTCAAGCAGCGCAGCAACCTTTTGCCTGGTTTCAGAGGATACTGACTTAGAAAAGGGGGACACTTCCCCCAAGAAACACACGCGTAGGAAGGCCAGCCCTTTGGCAGACAGTCACGCTGCTTGACGTGTGTGACGGACGGCCAGCTCGGCTCCGCCTGCGAAGTGAGAGGTTCCTGTGGCTCCCGCTCCCCCCCCCCCCCCCCCCCCCCGGGCTGGGCGAGGGCTGCTCACTCGCGATGCCAGCACGGGCCTCCAGGACGCCTTTGGTGACACGGGGTCATCTGGTCTCTGAGTGGGAAGAATGAGAGTTCTTACTCAGCTGACAGAGGAAGCCACCTTTCAGACACAGCCATTTGGGATAACGATGGAGGGGCAGGGGCCATGTGTAGCTGTCACCGCCGCCTCTGGGGAGAGGTGACGTCTGAGTCTCCTCGGGGAACAGAGTAGCAGGCGGGGTGGGACTTTCCTGGGTGTTGGTGTGGTGGTAGGTGCCACCCCATTGGCCTACCAGTTATTTAGGGCTCGTGCAGTGATCTGAAAGGAAAACCAACCTGAAGATAATTCCTCTTCTCCATACCAAAGTCAGGGTAACGTTTGTGCACTTGAAATAAACATTACAGTAGCTAATGAGTTAACCAGAGGTGCACATTTTAATTTTAAAAAGTACTTTCTTTACCCTTTTCTTTGCAAAGCACCACAAATTACTATTTATTTGAAGATTCCTCGAGTCCTGTGTATCTTCTACCCATTCAAACAGGAATATGTTTCAAATTCATCTGACGTTTCAAAATGAAACAGATTGGTTTAACCGCCATTCTCTGTATTATCATCATGGCCAACACCCAGTGCCCACTTACTGGGACGTGAAAAATAAAACCGGCGGAAATGAGTTTTGCTCTCTGTACCAGGCCTCTCTCTCCGCTCCATTCCCAGTCCCACAGCCAGAGGCCTCAGGTGTTCGTTTCAGTCCGTTCAGCGGCTGGTGCTGCCCCGTCACTCCCAAGCTGCCTCTCGGGTGCTTGTTTGCCACACATGTGGATGCCCCCCTGCAAGTCGGGGTGTTAGGACCTGCCAGGGGCTCGACTAGCCCTGGGGCCGGGCCACACAGGCAGAGTCGGGCGGCCTACACTGGACATGGGGTCCATCTGCTCGGACCAGGCGCGAACCGAGGTCTAAGACAGGGCACCTGGGCATGGGAGGCAATAAGAGGATCCGGAGCAGAGGTGGGATGACGGGGCGAGAGCCGTGGGGACGAGAACATGAGAAACAGTCAGAAAGATGGCTAACAGGAATATGCTTTGAAACGCCGATTTCCTAAGAGCAGCTGTGCGGGAATCTGAGAAACGGGAGCCCAGGCCGGGCCGTTAAGAAGGGGCAGGTCTGGGAAGAGGGTGACAGCTCAGAGAGGGCCGGCCATTCGTTCAGCTGCTCTGCATTTTTCGCTGACCCTGAGAACACCCGCAGCCCGACTTCCGAGCGGCCACCCGGCACATGGTGGTGAGCCCTATCTTGAGGGGGCCATCACCTGCCTCTGACCCTCCAGGCACCCGCTCTCCTCAGGGAGAGACGGGAAGAAGGTGGCAGCGTCCGTGTGTAAGTGGTGGATGGGTACCTCGGGCCTCAGGAGGGCTAAGGCCTGGGAGGTCTTGGGAATGGCGTCCAGCAGAGACTCGGGGACGGGGAGAGGGAGGTCTTAGACCGGATGTGGCCAAAACACTTGCCTAAAACTGGAAGAGGGTGTGCCCGGGGGCTGCGGAATCTCAGCATCTAAGAGGATGCAAAGGAGAGCCCATCTCTCCAAGCAGCATAGTCTGATTTAAAAATGCCAACATTGTTAGTATGTACTGGCCGTGTTCTACCTTTTTGGACAAGAGTCAGCCAGACAGCGTTGAGAGGAATCCTGAAACCAGTCTTGTTCTGGGGACTCTCCTGCTGCGACTGTCACTTGGCCCCCACTGCCTCAGGCTGGAGGGGCTCAGAGGGATCTGAGCTCCGACAGTGGTCCTCCGGCAAACCACCGGTCTCTCCATGCAGTCGCTACCTTTACTCTAACACAGGGGTGATCATATCCCAAGTCATGGTAGGGTAAAACGAAAGCACAGTGAGAAGGGCAGGTCCTCCGCCACTGTGTGGGGGGCTCCAGGACTAGGGGGATGCCCATCGCTGCTTACAGGCCAGACACTAGCGCGTGCTTCTCTCGCATTAACCCGTCCCAGCTTCACCATGCAACTCAGTCAGTGAGCTCCCTCGGCAGGGTGCATTTTCATGGCTCCCACCAACGAGGAGAAGGATGGAGGGGAGGAGGAGAGAGAGGAATGGGTGGGTGGATAGATGGATAGATGGTGGGTGGATGGATGGATGAATGGTACATGGGTGGGTGGATAAGTGGATGCATGGATGGATGGATGGTGGGTGGGAAGGTAGGTGGGTGGATGGATGGGTGGATGGATGGATAGATGGATGGGTGGATGGTGGGTGGGTGGATGGGTGGGTGGATGGGTGGGTGGATAGATGGATTGATAGATGGGTGGATGGATGGGTGGGTGGGTGGGTGGGTGGGTGGATGGATGGATGGTGGGTAGATGGATGGATGGATGATGTTTAGATAGATGGATAGATGGTGGGTAGATGGATGGATGGAAGATGGGTAGGTAGATGGTGGGTGGGTGGATGGATGGTGGAGGGGTGAAAGGATGTATTATGGAAGGAAGGAAAATATATCCATGGTCCAACTTCTAGCTGACCGATTGCTCCTCTGCCCATGGCAGTCTGGAGAATCAGTAAGACTTTGTTGCTTTTTTTTAATTCAACAAAAATTTGTTGAGTACCTGCTGCATCCTTAGTCCACACTCCTACTCTCAAAGAGCTCACTACTAAAATGGGAGAGTGAGAACAGTAAAGTAATTACTCAAATGCCCGCAGCAGTACAAGGGTCCTACACAAGGGGAATGCAGAGTAGCCTGGAAGTCCCGAGACAGGTGTGTGACCGTCCCCTGGGAGCTGACCCTGAAGGAGGGGGGAACGGAAGGTGGAGGCAGTCCTCCATTGAAATGCCATCCGTCCCTTGTGGAAAGCTGCGAACGGCTCCTCTGGCTTGGATAGAGCTGCCTCGGGAGTGGAGGGAGGACGGCCGCTGCGGGAAACAAAGTAGGAACAGCCCTAAAAATAAGCCTGAGAAACATGGACATTTTATTCTTTTGAACATGGAGAGAAACTGCATCCATATTTTGGAATATTATGCCGCAGTTAGCATATGCACCTCCAACATGAATCGATTTCCGAGACCTGTCATTTCATGAAAAATACAAGTTGCAGAAAAACATGCCCAGTGTGATATCACCAAGGGGAAAAATGCGACATAAAAGAAATCTGTGTGCTTGTGTTTTCTGTGGGCCTGAGAGGACCCACACCCCCACACCGGACCACTAACCGCAGTCACCTCTGTGGGCAAAGAGAAACAACTAGGGTTTGGGGCTGGGGAGCGTTGAAGGGGGAGCGTCAGCATTTTTGGTTATCTTTCCGTTTTAGTTCAACAAGGAAAAGGTGGTCCTGCCATTAAAATGTAATTTTAAAATTCAAAAGATGGTGGAGTCATTGGCGTACTTCCTGGCACTAAGATTTTCAATTAGAGCTTGCACAGTCTGAGAGTTAGAAAGATACTGTCTGAAAGCAAACAAAATCCCGTGTTTTAGAAGAAGAAGAAAAAGCCCCCATCCCCTTGGAGCCTGCAGGGAGCAGGAACTCACGGGCCACTGCATCTCAGGCTGCGCCGCGTCCTTGGCTGGTCTGCCCGTGATCAGTCTCGGGTGAGGGAGGTTGCTCTTGACCCACGCTGACCTTGCAGAACTATTGGCTGCCCTGCCTGCGACGGGGCTCCACCCCACGGGGTGGCTGGCTCCGGGCAGCCGTGGTGACGAGGCTTTTCTCTTTCCTGGCACCGGGATCATTTTCTTGGAGAGTCTCTGTGGACGTTGGCAAATAGTTTTGGCCTATTTCCAAGAGGTTGGGGTTTATACCAGTCGAATGAGGCAGGCATTTAATCAGTCACCCAGGGAACACGCTCCGGGCCCTCTGGCGTCTTCTTTATAATTAATTTTTAACATTTGTTTTCAGTATAAAATTTGGGCCTGTATCCTCTCTGAAATAAAAACATCGCATGCACATTAGACTGTATTGGCACTAAACTTCACACACCATTGTCTTATCCCCTTCCAACTATTAACTCCCGTTAAGCAAGACAGACAGAAAGATCCCCCTGCGCTCCCCCATCTCGCTGGCTTGCTTGATGCCTCATCCCTTGTAATTGCCTTCGGTGGCCAAGCCCCTTCCTGTCATCAGTGTGCGTCAGAGGCTACTTGTCAGGGGCCCGGCCACCTCCCCAGCCGCCCTGTTGCTCCCTCTGGGTGTCCCCTTCCGTGCCCAGCCTTTCCCTACCCAACTGCTGGGAGGCCCTGGCCCCTGAGCCTCTTATTAACAAGAGGCAGTGGGTAGCTCTGGGTTTGTAACCCAGAGATTTAAACTTGACCTGCTGGAGAGTATTTCTTCCTGTTTGTTGATTTGCCTGATCGTGGCTCTCAGGAGCCTGGGCGTGGGCCCAGGAGACCAGAAACGTTACAGTGGTTCTCTGACCTCTGTGCTCCCAACACCGGACCGAGACGGTGAGTGAAAAAGTACAGCTTCTGAGGCCTCTCTTCAGTCGTCCTGCGTCAGCATCTCCAGGCTGAAAGGAAAACAGACCACTGGCCTTTTTAAAAGCTGTCTAGTGATTTGCTAGTTACTCAGCTAAGGGACCATGTCTCTCTTTCTTCCAGAGAAGTTACAGCACAAACATACCTTTATCATTTCGTATACGCGGCCTGCCCTTGGGGCTGCCATATGCCTTTCGTGCAGATTAGAAACTGGGACCTTTCTTTCTGGGCAGGAGCCCAGGGTGGACTTCAGTCCCATTCACTTCCTTGGCTGGGAGTCTTTGTGCCGTTAACCTACCCAGTCATGCATGGCACCCTGCTTAATCTGCGTTCTGATGGAGAAACTCCTACTCCGAGTACCTACACGTGTGAGCACAGCGCCAGGCATGTATTTTTTCCCCTCCCACAGCTATTTTCTAGAACCCTCACAGCCATGCATGAGGTTTTAGGCTGAGGAAACTGTGGCTCAGAAAATGTGATGTCCCTGAATAACACACAAGAAGCTGAGCCAGATGAAAATGCAAGCCAGGCTCTTGACGAGGCAAACACTTGGATGGGTAATGAATTATTTCTAGCCAGTGCCTCGCTTCTCCATCAAGGCCATGGGCAATTCGTTGTCCTTCCCTCTGAGAGACGGATGAAGTCGGAGCCGGGGACAGGTCCCCGGGCCGCTGTCTGCTGTGGGAGTGAGCAGAGGCCTCAGGCCTCCACATGATGAATGCGTACGTGCTTATGAAACATCAGGAGGCCTGAGCCAAAGGCAGGTGGCGTGGCAAAGTGTTTGTGGTCCCATGTTTATTGTTAGCACAAATGGCCCTTTTTCCAGCCGGCCACCATGATTAAAACCCCAGTTTCTCTTTCCATTATGGGCAGGAATGGGAGGAAGGGGCTGAAACCGAGAAGGGATTCTGAGCCTAGAGTCAGCGATGACTCGTTACTGAGGTGGTCCTGTCCTCTCAATCAGTGGCTGGGTACACAGGCTCCCGGGGTAAGGAGCTGCCCTGAGCATAGCGCACAGGTGGAGGGATGAGTGAGCGGGGTCCAGGGCTCCTAGGCCACCCAGCCAGGGCCACATCGGGAACCACCGCCGCTCAGGGCTCAGCAGTGCTCCTGTGTTAGCCACGTCTTCAGGGCTGCTGGGGCTCAGCACATGGGGTGGCCTCGCCCGGTCCCTGTGCTTCCGGCTGGGACAGGGGCGGCTGTGCTCCTGGTGTTGCGTTCTCTGTGGTCCAGTGAGGTAGCCAGCAAGCTCCGCTCACACTCAAAGCAGAGGAGCCTCGCGCTCCAGGCTCCGTCAAGTTGGCCTCATTCTACTTCCCAAAGCAACTTAAGTGCCCAGCCTACAGTCAAGGGGCCGAGAAGTCTGTTCCCCTCCCTTCTAGTGGGAGGAATTGCAGATTCATATTGCAGAGGGCGGGGTGGAGGGTCAGAATTGGGGCCATATGTGCCCCCTGCCACAGCCCTCATCCCTGGAGGCTGGATGGTGGAAACTTCTCCCACTGCCCTCCCCCCTTGCAGGCAGTGTGGGAAAGCCGGGGGGGGGGGCCCCCCGCCACCCCAGGCCTCATGGCCATGCTCAGAATCCACCCAGCAAGCTGCTCACATCATCAGAGAAAATCTGTCCCACGTCAGATGTTTTTCATTTGATTCTCAAAAGCTTTGCAAAGAAATTATTTTTTCTAGAAATGCCTCCTCCCCACAGGTTGAGATCACAGCTCAGTTTTCCTTTTCTGATAAGTTCTGAAGTACCCAGACTGCCCTCTTTGCAACGGTGGTAGCTCATCATGCTCTTCCTCATCCTGGATGGCTTTAGTCCTTTTCAAACCGAGACAGAGGGCAGGTCCGCTCCACCCTGGTCACACCTTCGTCCGCTCTGGCCCTGGCTGCACCCTCCAGCAACGCACCCTTCCCCTCCCCCTCGCCACCAGGTGGCACCCGAGCAGCTTGGTCTCCCTCCTGGTCTTGCACCATCCCCGGCTGAAAGGCAGTTTTGAGGAGTCAGCTAATCTGTCGGTCCCTAAAACTGTCTGGACATTAGAATCAGCTGGCAGTTGAACTGACACTCAGATTCCTGGGGGGCCTGGACAACTGGGGGTGGAGCAGGGGCGCGAGCTCATCTGGGAACCACCGATCTCGGTCACTTCGCTGACTTGGAAGTGACACTCAGACTGTTCCAGAAGCTGATAGCTGTTAACCTCTGATTATTTGTGACCCGGATCAGGAAGACACGGTGGCATGAAAAAGTGCTGAGAGCGTTCTCACGTACCTTCTCCTCATGAAGAGCGGAGGCTCGCATTCCTGCGGAATCTGGAAACCCCGTGCTGCTGCGTCACCGCCAGGGACAGGTGGCAGCTCTCTGTGGCCCTGAGGCAGGGGTGGGGAACCCTTTTTCTGCCAAGGGCCATTTGGATATCTATAACATCACTCCTGGGCCAGGCAAAATTACCAGCTTAAAAATCAGCCTGCTCTGTTTGGTCAAACGTTTAATTAACACCCCCAAGGACTTGGCAGGGCCAGACCCAATGTTCTAAGGCCTTCCACGGCCCTCGGGCTGGACGCCCCCTGTCCCCCCCCCCACCCAAGAACATTGTACTTGATAAAGTCATCCCTCTTTGGCTCCTTCAAGTGCTGCAAAGAAGAAATAGGTTCAGCCTAGAAATCGGTTCTTTTGAACTTCATATGCCCCGCTTTAGGCTCACTTACTATGGTTCAAAACTGAGCATCATCTCTAAGTAAAATCCTGCCTGGGACTGAATGTGGGGAGGGCTGGCCCCTCACCCCTGTGGTTTCTGTGGCTATTTAATTCTTTGGGAAGGATGCCGGGCCAGGAATCCCAGACCCAGAGTTTAGACATGTCTTACTCTGACCTTCCTTCCCCGAGTCCGTCCTCCACCCTGGACCTCGGTGTCTTCGTCTGAAAATGAGATGGCTGAATTGGGTTACCTCGAATCTCCCCTGCAGAGTATGGTCCGGTGGTGGGGGCGGGGGGGGGGGCCTGTGAGAGACACAGAGTCTGAGACCCCATCCCAAACCTGCCGACTCAAAGCTGCAGGCTGTTCAGGTGCACCTTCCGTTTTGAGAAGCACTGTTCTAGGAGGTACCTTCTGAGGGGAAACGGAGGGGGGCCTTTGAGCGATACCCCGAAAGGCTGGAGATGCTGTCCTCGCGGGGGAGCTCCTTCCCGCTGGAGGCTCCCTGGCACTGAGCCGGCGGCGGGGGAGCGGTGATGCCGCACCGTGGAGCCCTCTTCCTTCTCGGTGTGGTCACTCGGGTCGTTGGTTCCCTGTGTGGCTAGCATTTCCTGCGCGGACTCTGGAACTTGCTCAGAGTTGTTTTGTTCATGGATACCTGTCTGATTTTTTTCTCTTTCTCGGGGCGGGACAGAGGCTGGTATCTCCAATGTCGCCATTTTTCTGTAGGTTTTAAGGCACCTTCTAGAAGCCTCGAATTCAGTCCTTTGGAAACCGTCGTTGTTCCACTTGTACCTTCCTTGTCATTCTCCCCCAGTTCCTTTCGTAAAAGCCTGTCTTGAAGATGTTTCCAGTCGCTGGTCCCGGCACAGTCACCGCTGCTGCTCATTCCCAGTGCCGCCTTCGAGGTCCTTCCAGGCCAAGGACCAGGGGCCAGGAAAGCCTGGGGGGAGTATAAGCCATGGAAAGTCCAGATGAGGATTGTCGTGAAAATTCTAAGCAAGCCTCATGCAAGTCAGGATCACAAAACAGATTGAACGATACCCCAACAGGGAGGCCCAGGAAGCAAGTTAGGGAACCAGCGGCGTGGAGAGAGGCAAGCAGGACACCTCTTCCCGTTGAATGCAGGCCGATTGTGCCCAGAAAGGAGATTACACCTTTCCCTTGCTTTGAAGAGGAGTTTGCCAGGGACTTGGAACTATGTTGATTGGCAATTAATTTGTGAGTTTTTTTCTGAAACGGGTCTTGGTCCTCGGAGGTTCACTACAATTAACCTTCTGTTTGGTGGAAATTTCCTTTTCCCTCAAGCTAAGCTGCCCATCCCATTTCAGCCCACCATATCCCCTCCAAAGGATATGACCGTTGAAAGAATGGACCCCTCAAGCAATTGGAAGACATACGTTTCCTGGAGGCTGCTGGGTTTTCCCTGCCTCTTCATGGTAGCACGTCAGCTGTTACGTGTTCTCGTGTGTTATTCTGCCAGGAAGCCTGGGCAGTTTGTGCATAAAAACCAGAGGGTCTTACATTCATGTCTCCGGGCCCAGGTCGGGAGTCGGGGCCCAGGTCGGGAGTCGGGGCCCAGGTCGGGAGTCAGGGCCCAGGTCAGGAGTCGAGGCCCCTGCAGAACATCTCTAGACCGAAGTGGCAGTCGTGGGAGAGAACAAAGTGTCTACTCTGTTCATGAGCCATTTTAATAAACAGCTGGTGACAGGTACAGGTAGGCTAAGCTCTTTTTAATGAGGATTGCATGAGACAGTGCATGCCTGCCTGAGCTACAGGTAAGGAGGCCCCAGGCCCAGCAGGTGGGGGCGGGGCGCCCCATCTCACAGCCACAGCTCTTGTCTCCGCATTCCTGACTAGGACCTGCCCCTTCCTCATCAACCCATTGCCTTTGAATACCTTTTTTTTCTGCTATAAATTTTTCCTACTTAAGTGTTCAAGACCCAGCTAGCAGTGTCTTCTGGGAGCCTTCCTTGACTCCTCGTCACCCCACCCCATTCCTGGCAGGATCAGTGGCTCCTTTCTCTATGTATCCAGCCTTCTTACCATGCAGTCTTACAGCAAATTCTCCAACGGTCTGTTCTCATTAGACTCTAAGAACCTCAGGTCCGAGATGAGTGCATCCCTCCGCCCCAAGTACCTGGCCCAGTACCTGGCGTGAATGTCCATGTCTTTTCCACCGTAAGATAAGGGATGTGTGAGTTTGATGCAAATGGAAGGCGCACGTGTGTGTGCACACATGCGTGCATAAATATTTCTCGTGTGCCGTATTCTGTTGTGATCATCACTCTTTAAAACATTTGTAACTTGGCAAAGGAGATGGGACTAAGATGTTTCCAGTGACTTGTGACAGCAGGATGTCAGGGCCTCAGGAGGGGCTGCCCTCGGGGCAGGAAAGACTTCCGTCAAAACTCCGAGCCCTTGACACATGGTGAAATGTTTCAGAAGATGTCCAGGGTTTGTCTCTCCACCAGAACCCTGACTGTGGCCATTATTCATGCAAAACTGCTCTGAACAGGGGTCAGCAAAGCTTGGCAGGTTGAGAATGGTGAGCAGGCATTTGTTTTTCCATGTGGATTTTCTGTGACAGTGAGGCAGCTCTGCCCTGAGGCTCAGAAAGAGAGAGGACAGACACAGAGCACAAGGACCATGTGAAGGGCAAGGTGATCACCCCCATTGAGCTCTGGGAGTTTGGGTGGCACAGTGGTTCAGAGTGTGGGTGCTGGAGCCTGCTATCTGGGCGGGATCCTGGCTCAGGATAGCCGGGTGACTTGGGGGAAAATGAGGCCGTGGGGCTCACTGGTTTCCTCACTCCATGATGCAGGGATAAAATCGCATGTTCCTCAGAGGGCTGGGGAGGAGATTAAACAAGTTAACAGACCTGGGGCACTTGGGAGTATAGTATCCTTGGAATGGCTGCCTCACTCTGAATGCCACCGTCCTTACAGTTTTATCTTGAAAGTGAAACTGACATGCAAGGACCTACTATGCACAGGAACTACGAGACACAGAGGGAACCACACCAACGTGTTTGCCTCTTAGTTTATGTTTTGTGGGCAGGAGGGCCTGTACTGTAGATAGGTACTAAGTGACATTTAGGCAAAAACCCAAAGGGTGGCTCAATGAGGCCGCCAGGTGGAGGGAGAATGAGCAGGAATTGGGGTGGGGGGGGCATCCTGATAGGGGACAACAAGGGGAATGGCCTTGAGGAACTGCAGGGTGGGGGATAGAGAATGACATGGCCAACTTTGCTTTTTTTAAATCTTCATTTGGCAGTGGGGATTAGACTGGGCGAGGATAAGGAGAGGTGGCCGTGGGAAAGGACTATAACGCTGCAGGCGACACGTGACCAGGGCCTGCACCTGAGCAGGGGTGGTGGTACTATCTCACACATGGGTCTTACATGAGGGTTAGGACACAGAAACATTTAAGCATCTTTGGAGAAAAACATCTGTTAGTCATAACGAATACTGAAATAGGATTTGCAAAACTTTTAACCAGTTGCAATGAGGCCAGATTTATATAGAAAACAAAAATTGGGGACCTCATTTGGGGCACTTTGGAGGACAGCTGTCACTGCACCCTCTCTGGTTCACAGGGCACTCAGAGACCCCAAAAGGCCTTTACCTAATTTATTCACACTCTGTCTTTCCAGCGCCTTCTATTTGGCACTCAGACAGACGCTAAGTCACATCTCCTGAGAACTGCAGGACTGGCTGGGGCAGATAAAGAGTTAAACGAGTGTCTTTCACAGCCGATCAAAGCAGGCAGAAGTAGGACATGACTAATTGTTTAATGATAAATGGGACAGAAAACAAGGGACTGTAGGAAATGAGGGAGGGAGAGCCCCAAGGAGCTGGATCTGAACTGCAGACGGATGCAGGCAATGGCGTGAACAGAGCAGAGTGAAAAGGGTGTGGCGGGACGGAGACTCTGTGCACACCCTGGAGCTGAGGCGTAAGATTTACGTCTGCAGGTGAGAGGAGGCTACAGGCTGATGAAAGGTGGCAGAACACCCAGGCAAGGGGCTTGTGCAAACGGGGACGCCACGCAGTTTGGAGCTAGTGGGTGATATGTTCAGACGGTACTTTTAAGATGACTTAATTGCCCCCGTGGGTGGAATGACTTAGCCTGGAATGGAAGAACCGTCAAGGAGCTGATGAGAGAAGGGACTTTTGGGGAGAACTGAGAACTTGAGATGGGCATGGGAGAGGGTATGGATGGGTGTCGCACCTCTCTGTAGCTCCCAGGTCAGGAAAGGGGGCAGGAGGTGGAAGGAGCCTGAACTTTCCACCTGAGTTCCCACATCCTTAAGCTGCCAGGTAACTTCGGGCAGATTGCTCACCCAGCTTCAGGGCCCCCATTGGGTTGGACCAGGAGTTCTTAGGCCTCCCCCAGCCTGATGATTCTGAGACTCTGTGACAAGGGTTGGGCAGGGAGATGAGTTGATGGCAGGGTGGGATCCTAGGTACAGCAAGTGCTGATGTCCCTGGAAGGGGGTGGAGGGAGCAAAATAAGCTACCTCAGATATTCTGAATGTGATGGGTTGTGCTACCTCAGATATTCTGAATGTGATGGGTTGTGCTACCTCAGATATTCTGAATGTGATGGGTTGTGCTACCTCAGATATTCTGAATGTGATGGGTTGTGCTACCTCAGATATTCTGAATGTGATGGGTTGTGGGGGGAGAGGGGAGTCCAAGGGGATGAAGGTGAAAGAACCCACCACTGGGTTTACCTTTTAAAAGGCCCTAGGGACCTTCAAGAGTGAGAAGTGTAGAGTACCGAAGCCATGTGCCAGTGGTCGGGCCCAAGAGGAGGCAGATGGCACACTCGAGATGGTTAACTTGAGGACAGCTGAATCCAGGGACTGTGTACAGAGGTATGGGCAGGGCAGGGGTGCTATGGAGGTGGTGCAGTACCCAGGACTGGTCACAGCTGGCCAGAGAGCTGTTACCAGAGCCTGAGGCAGGGAGGTGATGTGGCAAGAGAGTGAGCCCAGGGCATCCATATCCTGACCTCACTTGCCTCCCCACCAGCTCCTGCCCAGATTCCAGAGCTGGGTGGCAAGAGGGAGGGGGGATCCAGAGGGGCAAGCAAAAGACATCGCATTCTTACTGCCAAGCTGCAGGGCAAGGGAGACAGGAGATGATGCCGACACAGTGGCAAGTGCGTGGAGATGGTCAAACTGCAGGGGGCAGGCCCTGGGCAGCCTGAGCAGTGGTGGTGATGGGCTAGGAGCACGCTGTGCATGCCTGTGATCGGAGGAGGAGACAGATGATGATGGAGGGCAACCGCATGGGAAGGTGGCGTCCAATAACCAGGTCAGTGCAGAAAAAGCATAATTAACGAGGGAAGAAGAAATACATTAGCATCCTGTGAAGACTGAGTGATACTGGTGAAGAGTACCGAGTGAGCTCTGAGCAATAGTGAGCCTTTCTATCCAATGAGTTGCTTTTATGAAATTAGCAGAAACCAGACTTTCCAAACTCTGGTTCACAGGGCACTCAGAGACCCCTGCTCTATTTCTTTTCCCTGAAAGTTGACCCAACTGGTGCTTGAGAAGAACATTCTTGATCAAGTAGCCTGGTAGGAAGCAGCCCGTTGTCCACTCGTCTGCATTCATCAGGATCGCCCTAGCGCTGGCTTCTTGAGCTCTCCCGTGCACACCTGGGGTCCTGTTAGGTGCAACTCCAACCCAGCAGGCCGGCGGTGGCCCGGGGATCTGCATTTCTACCAGCTTCCCACCGAGGGGCTGCTGGTCTCTGGAGCCACTGTGAGTCGTGAGATCCTGGGGCGCCTTTTCTGATGAGAGTGGGAGGAGAAAAAGCAGCAGGAGCTAGGTGATCACAGGTATGAGAACCAGATGGTAATTTAACATCCATACCAGGAGAACAATGTTTCCCCCAGCAATGAGCTCACTTCCCCCAGCCCATGGCCTCTGCCGCCCTCCTGAGTCCATTAAGCCCCATGTGTCCGGGAGACGTCCTCTGTGGGTACTCACTGGTGCTGCTTGAAAGCAGATGCTTCTGGAAGCAAAACCTCTTGTGCACATTGTAAATTACCTGTTAATAGCAGCCGCACCATCAATAGCTTGGCTTGAGTGGCTCGCTGATTTCCTCCTTGAAATAGTTCTCTAGTTCAAATGCGGTGTTATTTCACCGCCACCCTCTCTCCCCGCCCGCCCTGCACACACTGAGAGTGGTTTTCTCCAGCCTCTTGGGTGATTTGAGTCCAGGGATGAAGGCAGATAGTTCATGAGCTCCTTCCAATAGTTCCTTAAGCACCACTGTCTGCAAGGCTGGCCTCCCTGCCCTTTGACTGTGTCAGTCAATTTCAGGAAGGCAGGTCCCCAGTGCCATTTCAGTCATTAACTGGAGAGAGTTGTTGTAGTTCCGCTGGATTTGAAAAGCACAGGGCGCTGGAGGACAGTGATTTTCTCAGACCCTCACTCAGGGCCCTTGTTGGCTAAGAGGAAGCTGATAGGACAGCCAGCGTGTGTCCTGGCTCCTCAACTCCTGAGGGTCATAAACTGGGCCCCGTCTCTCACTTGCCATCTATTATTTATTTCTAATCTTTGGGGGACAAGCTGAATAGGGAAGTAGTTATTGTCATGAGACAGTTTATTTTTTAAATTAAAGTCAGTGAGGTAAAAAAAAAAAAAAAATTCAATTCTCTCTCTCCAGCCCCCCCCCCTCCCCTCCTCTACGTCCTCTTAAAACTTAAAAAGCAGGTTTTGCATCTGCCAGCATGCGTGGTCTAGATCTTCTGGCTCCAGTCATCATTTTCTCCCCTTCCCTGACTTCCTCCTACCCACTTGGACTCAGCAAGCAAAACAGGTTCACCCATATTCTCTGGCTCATACCAGATTATGGAGACATAATTCACTCCCCGTGGAACCGCCCCTTCACAGAAGCAGCACCCTAATAACAGTGAGCATTATTGAGCACTTACTGTATGCCAGGGACTGTGCTAGAACTATACATGCAGTAGCTCGTGAGCTGTGCCAGACGCCTCTGGGAGGTAGGGACAGAGTCACATTCCTCACCTCACAGAGGAGGAAACAGACATACATGGATCAGGACCTTGGACAGGGACAGCTGTTTGGGAATAGTGGTGTTAGGCAGGCCCTGCTCTAGAACCCAAGCGCCTCACACTGCTGTCCAGTTGAGAGCCAGCTGGAGCGGCTTCCACCCTAACTAAACACACTCAGGGGACATTCCAGGGGCCCAAATTTGAAGAGGGGATCCTTAGAACCCTGCATCCTAACAGTGGCAAGGTGCCCACGGAAAACGGCATTGTGTGCTTCACAGACACCTATGTCCAGGGCTTCTGTCGAGGCACGTTCCTTCCAGTGGGGAGTCCCATTCCTGCCGGGGCCTCTGCACCCCTTCCAGGGACCGAGGGCTTCTTGGTTAGGCGCCGTCCCCATGCCCTCAGCGTCAGGGCTTCTATCGGGTTCTGGGAGGGTCTGTGTTGTTTGATTGCGCTGGGTACCCAACACATAAAACCGCCAGACCCTGACTCAGGATTTCTGAGAGCTGGGTTATTTCGTTTTGGTGAGCAAACATACAGTTCAGCCAAAGCATGCTGTACACCTACTAAGTGCATGCATGGACGGGGTGAGTGAACAGGCCAGGTAGAGGGATATCTCAGACACAACCCTGTGTCTAGGGCTTCAAGGGCACTGGCACGTGTCAATCCATAATGCACACCACTGCGGTTTTATAACATATGCCACGTGTCAGGGAAGGATGGGGGGGCTGGCTGGCAGGGGACTGGAGAGGCCTCATGGAGGAGGTGGCATGTGAGACAAGACTGGAATGAGGCAATATGACCCAGCCTGTTGGGAGGAGGAGATATTGCCAGTAGAAGCAGGGAGGCCCCCATAGGACTTCAAAGAGTGTCAGTCAGGCAGTGGGGGGTATGGGAACATTTGAGGGCCTGGAGCTGTGTTGCCATGTGAGCTTGGGGGGAACTGGACATCTAGGACCACTAGTAACAGAGCCAACATCTAGAGTCTTAAACCACCAAGAACTGTGGAGGGGTCCTACCATGGGGAACCAAAACTGGTCGCAAAACTGCAGAGGTTGTAAGTGCACGAGCTGCCCCTTAGCATCTGTGAATGGAGGTGTCTTCAGGCCAGGCCGGGATCTGAGCCCACAACCTGCATGGTGTTGGAGATGGAGGTGCTTTGGGGACTTAGGTGGGCCCCTGCCTGGGTAACACAAGCCCCCCGAGACTGGTGGCATGCTCGCCGCAGCCCCTCTGTCCCCGCCGGCCACGTGCATGTGTGCAGAGCCCCAGGCATAGCAAATTAAAAAACAGTTGAAGTCACATCACTGTGCCTCTCCAGGGTGAGCCATAAATATGAGAGCCTGTATTCCGAATCCTGCTAATACATTTAACCGCCGTGTGCGCATGGAAAGCAGCTGTGAGGAGCAGAGCTATAAATTGGATTGTAAGAGCACAGGCTAGAAAAATGATTGCAGTGTTTTTACAATTACCTGGTTCTCCCCAATCCACAGAGGAGAGTGCTCTCACTTTGTGCTTCTGCGGAAAAACAGGTGTCCAGGTTAAGTCTGTTTCATGATTATACCGTTGTCGTCCCGTGTTATTGATTGCTCACCACTCCCCGAGACACAGGGCATTTATCCCCCACACCTACCCTGCTGCAGGCTCTCTGGGCCTCCCCTTTTCAGCAGAGTCGGCTGAGGCCATGCCACCTGCCAGGAGAGAACGTGGAGCAGGACCCCCCGCCCGGGACACCAGACTCTAGAGCTTGCTCTTCCCAAGGGTGAAAGATTCACTTTTCGTTGTGATACTGTGAGGGTAAGGAAAATAGGTCAGTTTTTATTTAAATTGCATATCCTTTGCACACCTAAGAGGTTAGGACAGTCTCCAGGCCCCTGAAACTCAAGCGCCTGCTGTGTCCAAGCGTGTTGCTGTTCCCGCAGTCTCCCTGCACGGTATTAAGAATCTCACAAAAGTGAGCTAAGATCCATTGTACTGAGTACAAGCTGCTTTCTATTTTTTGCTCCTCTACTTAAATTTTCAAAGAATCTAAAATAGCAGTTGCCATTTTTCACCCTGTGCTCCTCTGAAAATATTTCATTCTTCCTCGGGCGGTTTAATACTGCGTTGCCCAAGGATTAACTTTCCTTTCCGAAGAGAGTCTATTAGCTGAAAAAGGCAGGAAATGTATTTCACCGCATGGCAGGGATGGGGCTTGGGGGGCACAGGCCAAGGGGGCCCGGGGGCCACGGCTTTGCCATGACGAAGCTGCTGGTCCATCAGCAAAGCCAGGCCGGCGCCTTTGTTAAACACGCCCTGATTTTTAAAAAGCAAAGTGTCCCTGCAGTGATCAGTTTCAAGGGGATTAATGTTCAATGAATGATTCAGAGAAACAACAGCCATACTTAATTGGAAGAGGTGAAATCAACAGTCATGCAGCGCACATGTCCCCTTGTAGATGCACGTTCTAGAAGGTTCTGTGGGTCTTTAAACCAATGGGAAGGTGAGGGTGGCTCCCACATCACCAGCTGGAATAGTGACAGGATCACGGCTGCCGCTGTTTCTCTAATTGTGTCTGTTTCTTAATGACTGCCAGAAAAGAGGGGAGGGGGAAACTCAGAGATAAAAGCTGTGATTCCTGCCTTTGTGTTTGAAGGTGCTAATCAAACGCTTAATTTCTCTGAGCTCTTCGATAATTAAGTCAGATGACACTGATCTCAGGTGACTCTGCCCAGCTCTTGCTGAGTCTGTCCCTGGCTCCACCCTGCTCCCCAGGGGGCCAGACCTGCACAGTGTGAAGTGTACCCCCCACAGGCAGCCTTGTCATTGGCAGCCGGTGGATCCCTGGGATGGTTGGACAGCCTTCCTCCACGTGTCTTTCCTGTCTCCCTGTTCCATGCAGCAAACTGGACTTCATTTGCTTTTGGGGGGGGGGGGGAGGGGTGTGCCATTTTTTGCTTCTTTAACCAAAGGGTCAGAGTTCACTCACAGTGGAAGCAGAGGAAAGGAATATTTTCCCCCTTAACCCTAACCCACTTGGTTTTTAAAAGAGAGGTGCCTGAGCCGCAATGTTGGGAACTTTCTCACCAAGTCAAGGAGGCAAAATGTAATTTTTGGCAATTACCTACCAGGCTGATTTCCTGGTGAACTGCTAACTCTTATCAACTATTCTCTTATTCTTAAAAAAGAAAAGGGAAGCGGGGTGTCTAAAAATTAAAGAGAGACCATATAAGGATCTCATAGCACATTTCCCTCCATGCAGCTGGTCCCCACGAGACAGATGATACCACCTGCTTTCCCCTTTGCCTCAGGGCCACTGAGTTATAACCCCTCTGGGGAGGCTGCACCCAGGAGCTGATCAACTCGTTTCTCCAAAGGCTGGTCCTCCGGCTCACCTGTTCTCATGCTCTGCAATCCTAGGTTTGCAGTAACCTCAGGGGCAGGTGGAGGGTGTGCAGACTCGCTCACCTGTTCTCATGCTCTGCAATCCTAGGTTTGCAGTAACCTCAGGGGCAGGTGGAGGGTGTGCAGACCCACTGATCTGTAGTATCTAGAGGTCGGGGGGCTCAAACCTTGCTACCCATTGGAATTACCAGGGGACGAGGTGCTTTTAGAAACCCTCTTCCCAGACTGACCCCCCCCACACACACCACCACCACCACTCAAACTGAGTCCCTGGGAGAGGGACCAGGTGCTGGTACTTTTCCAAACAGCCCACGTGAATTCACTGTGCAGCCAAGTTTGAGAACCACTGATCTCGGGGACAGCTTTAACGAAGGTTTCATTCTGAGTAACACTTGCCTGCATCTTAGTCCCCCCTTAGTCAGTAGAATCTCCAGGTTTTCTATACTTTCTCATTTATTTTTCTTATACATTTCATGCTACAGTTTCATTTTCCCTCCACAGCTGGCACAACCTTTAATAGTCATGTTTCTCACCAAGAAAATGGTTTAAAGCTTTAAGCTATGTGTGACCTTACACTCTTGGTCCGATTTAGTTCATCTGCAGGCTGTTAACAGTGGTAACAAAGACTCCGGGACTCTAATGCAGTTATTTGTTGTGCTTCACCAGACTTTTGTCTCAAAGCAAGGCTGTGTTTTGACTCTGCTTTGTGAAAGATCGTAATTTTGTTTTTAAATTAAGGATGCTTTGGGAGCCAGAAGTTTCCTTTTATTCTAGAGTTCCCCCAGCGGTATTTCTGTAGGAAGTGGGTCTCCAAACCACCACAATGGGTTTTTAGTAAGTATCTGCCAAGTTGTTTTACATTTAAGGTAGCATCAAGGTGTTATGTGAAGCAGTGGACTTTGCTGTTAGCATTCTGCAACAAATCATGTTTCATTTCCCACAGTGTGCCTTTGGAACACACAAAAAGCACAGTGGAATGGGAGGCTGAAATCTCTGGCTCAGTTTCTGACTCATCCACCACCTAAACGTGGAATGTTAGGTGTAATATTTCATCTCTTGTGTTTGTTTTCATACTGCCTACCTCACAGGGTTCTTATGTGGTTTCTACGAAATGTAAGTGAAGGCCCCGTGCAAAGCCTGAAGCACTCTCTGATACCTCGTAAAATTAAAATGTTATTAATTAAGGTTTCTGTCTGCTGTGGCCCTTTCGTGCAGGGGCACAGGGCTGCCCTAAAATAGGCACGTTCAAGCCATAATCTCACAGAATAGAGTTAAAAAGGGAAATGAAGAATATAATGGATAATATTTCAGTGCTTTTGCCCTAATGGCAAAGGGAATTTACGTCACCACCTGCAGAAGCAATACACTGGTTAAAAGACCACTATCATTTAAGCCAGCGATTTCCAACTGGTGCGCCACCAGAATTTTTAGAACATGCAATACCTGACTATTTAGTCAGGGGCACTGACCTCTTTTTCCTTAAATTATCAAATAAAAAATGACAACAGCCAACACAACAATAGCCATCCGGTGTGAATGAATCAAAATCATACCTATTTCTTTGTCAGATTGGCAATAATTATATTTTTGGTGTGCCACAGAATTTTAGTAGTTTTATGTGTGCCAGGAGATGAAAAAGGTAGAAAACCCTTGATTTAAGAGAATGCTTTAAAAATGTGTTGCACTGTGCCTTCTGGCAGAAAGGCAAGGAACGGGACCTGGGAAGAGGAAGGATTCTCAAATAGTAGGTAGATGTTATTTTAAGATTTTTAAAACAAGCTGGACTTGTTTCATATGTAACATGCATTTTCCACCCTGACACTGACCAGTGTCTATTCAGAGACAAGCTGGCAGGCGGGGTGAGCCAACCCCTGGAAAGGATGCCATGCTACGGGGGCCGGCTGTGCCCATCACCCACTCACTGCCTTGTGTTCATGGCTCCTCCCTTGCTGTCTCCCAGGACAGCAGAATGAAGACACGAGGGGTATGCCTTACATATGTATATGTTTTCTTTTTTCTAGAATAAGCATTAAAAAAAAACCACATTAAGATGGGGAAGACCTTGGAGGTAGCCTATTATCTGTGTATTTCTGCATTGTCTGTAAGATGCTCCTCACCTCTTCCCAACTTTGTCCATCATCACCATGTAGTGTTTATGTTTTCAAACATTCACCATTTATAATCATGTGCCCTTAAGAACAAAAACCAAAAACGGGACTCTATTACATCAGTATTCATCAGTTTCCACATACTAATTGAGCACCTACTATGGGTGAGGCACTGTTTAGATGCTAAGGATCTAATATCTAAGAACTGGTAAAGTTCCTCATTTCAGAGAGCTTATATTCTAACCTTTTGTAACTTTCTAACAATTTTTTTCAGAGTAATTTTAGAATCACTTAAAGTTGCCTGTGCATCCTTTATCCAGTTCCCCCCATGGTTATATCGTACATTATCAAAACCAACCTTATAAAAGCACCTGCGTGGATTTATGTAATTGTCACCACAATTGAGATGCACAACTGGCCAAAGATCTGCTCTGTGCTACCCCTTTATAATCAGCACACACACACACAAACCCCTTTCACCATGTTAACCGCTGGCAACCACTAATCTGTTCTCCACCTCTGTAATTTCATCCTTTTGAGAATGCTATCTAAATGTGACCTTTTCTAATGGGCTTTTTTACTCAACATAATGCCCTTGAGATCCATTGCAGTTGTTGTATCAGTAGTTTTTTCCTTTCTATCGCAGAGTAGTATTCTGTGGTGTGGGGGAACCATGGTTAGGTTAACCATTTACCTAGGGAGGGATAGTTTGGAGCTATTACAAGTAAAGCCACTAAGAACATATATTTTGTGTGTGTAAATACAAGTTTTAGTTTTCCTGAGACAAATGCCCAGGAGTGTAGTTGCTGGGTCATATAGCAAGTGTACGTTTATTTTTTGAAGAAACAGCCTAACAATTTTCCTGAGTGGACATCCCATTTACATTCCCATAGGTGATGTACGATTTTTCACATCCTCTCTAGCACCTTGTGCTGTCACTATTTTTAATTTTATCTGTACTAACAGGTGTGTAGGGACACCTCATCATGGTCTGTTTGCATTTCCCTAATGGACAGTTTTTCAGGTGCTTCTTTGCTCTTCAGTGAAAACATCTGTCTGTTCATGATTTTTGCCCATTTTCCAATTGGATTGTTTATTTTACTGTTGAGTTTAGAGAGTTCCTTGAATATTTTATCTAGACATCCTTTGGGGGATATATGGCTTCCAAATACTTTCTCTCGGTCTGTATTATTTTGTGAAAATCCAATTATTTTTTCCCCTTTATGGTGTCATGTCATATCTAAAGATCCTTTGCCTAACCCCAGACCCCAAAGATACTGTGTTTTTATCTAAGTTTTATAGTTTTACATTTAAGTCTTTCATCCATTTTGAGTTTCTTTTTATATAAGATATGGGGAGGTTTGAGGTTCCTTTTCTATTTTTTGTGCATTCATGTCCAGTTCTAGCACCATTTGTTAATAAGCCTATCCTTCCTCCACTGAATTACTTTTGCACATCTGTGAAAAATCAGTTGGGCAGTAATGGGTAATTATTTCTAAGTTCTCTATTCCTTTGATTGGTCTGTGTGTCTCCTGCTAATGCCACACAGTCTTGGATACTATATCTCTAAAATAAGTCTTAAAATTGAGCAGATTGATTTCTCTTACCTTATTCATCTTAAAATTGTTTGAGATTCTAGGATAATCTTGTCTATAACTACAAATAGACTTTGTTAAGAATTGCGTTAAACTGTATCTATGTGGGCAGAATTGACATCTTTATTATGTGGTGTTTTCAAATCCATGAACACAATATGTCTCTCCATTTATTTAGATCTTTGATTTCTCTCGTTGGCATTTTGCGGTTTCCAACATCCAAGTTCTCTACAAGTTTTGTTAAGATTTACATGTACCTCTCTTTTTGTTTTTGAGCAGTTGTAAATGGTACTGGGGTTGTTTTTTTTACTTTGGCATTCATGTGTTCATTGCTAGCATATAAAAATACAGTTGATTTATGTATGTTTGTCTAGTATTCTGTCACCTTGCTGAACTTCCTTAAGAGTTCTAGTTGTTTTTGTTTTGTTTAGATTCATTGGGATTTTCTACATAATCTTATGTTATCTAGAAATACAGAGTTTTATTTCTTCCTCTTTATTCTTTATGCCTTTATAGCTTATTCTTGCCTTATTGCACTGGCTAGAACTTTCAGTACTATATTGAACAGGCGTGGTAAAAGCAGACAACTTTGTCTTGTCCCATTTTATGGGGAAAGCATTCACCATGAAGTATAATATTTACTGTTCAGCAATCTGTAGATGCTTTAATCAAGTTGAAGTTCCCCTCTTTTCCTGTTTTCTGATTATTTTTATCATAAGTGGGTATTGAATTTTGTCACGTTTTTATGCATTAATTGGTATGATCAAGTGATTTTCTTCTTTAGCTTGTTAATGTGTTAGATTACATTGATCGATGTTTGACTATTGAACCAACTTTTATCCCTAGAATAAACCCCACGTGGCCATGGTGGATAATTACTCCTATATATCTCTGAATTTTATTTGCTAATGTCTTAAGGAGTTTTGCATCTGTTTTTATGCAAGGTATTGACCTATAATTTTCTTTTTTATACTGTCCCTGTCTGGTTTTGATATTAGGATAATCTTGGCTTCATAAGATGAGAAGTATTTCCTCCTCTTCTGTTTATTGGAAGAGAATGTATATATATTGCTGTTAACTCTTCTTATGATTTCCCTTGTATGTGGAACCTAAAGAATAGAAAAGAACAAACCAAACAGAAACAGACTCACAGATACAAAGACTAATGGTTGCCAGAGGGAAGGGGAGTTGGGGGACTGGGTGAAGGGATTGAAAAGTACAGATTGATACTTACAAAATAGTCATGGGATTGAAGTACAGGGTGGGACATAGTCAATAATGTTGTGCTGGCTATTTATGGTACAGATGGGTTCTGGAAATACCAGGGGGAATGTCTTATAGGGTATATGGTTGTCTGGCCACCATGCTATATACCTGAAATTAATACAAAAGATGTTGAATGTAAACTGTAATTGAAAACTAATACGGCAGATGGACAGAATTATTCTCTATGAGCAATTTTCTCTGTTGCATAGATCATAGAATAAACTGTGAAATGTTAAAAAATATATATATTCTTTGGTAAAATTCTCCTAGGAAACTATGTGGGCCAGGAGATTTCTGTTTGGGGAGATTTTAAATCACAAATTCAATTTCCTTAACACTTATAGCGCTAGTCAAATTATCTATTTCCTATTGGGTGGGTTTGTGGTAGTTTGTGTTTTTTGAGGATTTGGTCCATTTCATCTAAGTTGTTATATATATATATTGTGTGCGTGTGTTTGCTTATAGTAATCCCTTATTATCCTTTTGATGTCTTTTGGGGTATGTAGTGATATTTTCTGTTTTAATTCATAATATTGCTGAGTGCTCTCATCATCATTCATTGCTATACCATCTCTAATTTCAGCTTTTGTTTTCTTTTATAAATTACTCTTGTGTTAGATTCCAAGAAACTGGTAGTGTTTATCTTTTGAGCATTACATAAAAATTTAAACCATAAGTTTTCTGTTAGTTGGAAACTGAATTTAAATATGAAATTCATCTAGCTTAATGATTATGTATTCAATAGGTATATTCTTACCTATATTTTTGTCTACTTGATCTGTCAATTTCTGAGAAAGATGTGCTCAAGTTTCCCACTATGATCATGAATTTAATAGTTTCTGTTGCCATTTGTAACACTTATTACAGTTTGTGCTGTGTTGGTTTGTGACTATTATTATCTTCTAGATCCGTGGTCGGCAAACTGCGGCTCGTGAGCCACATGCGGCTCTTTGGCCCCTTGAGTGTGGCTCTTCCACAAAATACCACGGCCTGGGCGAGTCTATTTTGAAGAAGTGGCATTAGAAGAAGTTTAAAAAATTTGGCTCTCAAAAGAAATTTCAATCGTTGTACTGTTGATATTTGACTCTGTTGACTAATGAGTTTGCCGACCACTGTTCTAGATTGTATTTTTAATCCATATAAAATATTCCCTTGCCTTTGGCCTTGAATCCCATTTCTGTCTGTTAGTAATACTGCATTTATGCTTTCTTTTTTATAACACTTACTAGGTTTATCTCCAAGCATTCTAAGCATTCTATTTTATGTCACTTTAAGTCTTTCGTAAACGTATAGTTCAGTCCCACCTGAAAGTCTATTTTTTAATAGGGGAATGAGACTGTTGGTATTTGTTGTAAACATTGGTCTGTTTGGACTTATCCCTGTCATTTACTACTATATACTTCACTGTTCCTCATTGTTTCTCTCCCTGGCTCCCTTTTCTTTATTGCTATACTCATGTTTCTCTTACTTTCTTTGGTGCTTCAGAAGCTCCATGTCCGACTCTTCTTCAGTTGTTAAAGCAGAGCATTTCACTCTTATCACTGATGGGGAAATATAATTTTAGTCAGGATTTGTATCCTGCTCCCCAAGGACAAACTTCCAGGGACACATTCTCGTTTTCGGATTGCTTCGTTTCCACAGTAGCCCAATCTTGTGTCACTGATGCAGTAACCCTCTGTGTCTGTCTGTCTGTCTGTGTGCGAGTTCTGTTCTTTGCATTGGACTCCTGCTCAGGTTATTTTTTTCTCAATTACGCAAATGATTTCCTCAAACATCTCTTGATTCTTGGGTGTCCACTCACACATTCAAGTGCAGGTGTGTATGGATTGGAGTTGGCAGTTTCCCACTTCAGCTCTCTCTGAATGGGAGGGATGGCTGAGAACCTTGTCAGTTAGGGGGTACCCTAACAGCAGAGGACCCTCCAGGACCCCTCTCATAGGGAAGCTTCAGCCTGGGATGAAGCAGTCAGCCTCCACCGCTCAGCTCCATTCTGGGAAGAGCTGGGCTTCTCTCTTCCTCTCCTTGCCCACCTCCATCTGCCGAGGTACCGTGTGCTCTCCTCTGACTACTGTTCTTTCAGCGCCACTCTCTGAACACACCGCATCCAGCCTTCCACCTGCTGCAGGTAGGGTCCAGGTGTATGGATGCAGCTTGTAACTAGTTTCCCTCACAAGTACCTGTGTTCTGCCTTCTCTACAAATGCGGGGTTTTCCAGCCCACCATTGGAAAGACTCGTGGACCTCTGCCATGCTCCTCCCTGCTGGGGTAGCGGCTTTCACTATTCCAGTCTTTCATCAGTATCACTGGAGCACTGATGGTGCTCTTTCCATGCTGTTAAGGATTTATTTTCATGTGCTTGGTCTGCCATCTTGAACCAGAGTCTGAAAGAGGGTTTAGGATGCCCCAAACAGGTAGATCTTTGAGTGAAAAAAATAAATCACTTGGATTTATAGAAGAAAATATATTTTAAAGAGCCATCACTTTTCCTGTACATGAAAATCAAATAAAATGTTAAGAGGATGAGGAAGTCGGGTGGACTGCTGCTCATGAAGGCTGGTGTTAGGCTGTGTTTGTATAGCCAGCACTGGTCATGTACACAGCTGCCTCTATTAAAATGTAACTATTAGCAAATGAAATTAAATACTTCAGTTGCCTAGTAACTAATCCAATCTGAGGATGAAGCAAAAATAGAATACATAAATTTAGAAATTTTGGGCCACTTGCCAAACAAAATATTCTTGCTTGTATCCTTTTGATCATTTGAGTGGAAGAAAGAGTATGATCATGTCAAACAGGCAACAGTTGCATTTAATTGCTGGCTAAAAGTGAATACCCCTTGATGACCGAGCATATGAGAGATAAGCGGGCTTTCCAAAGACCTCTAGCCACATCAGCCCCCAAAATTACCAACTTAAGGGTAGGAGCAGGAAAAAGCTCTGATTAACTACTAGGAATTTATTTTTTCTGACTTAATTAAAAAGCCAAAAGGCATGATATGATTTAAGCCACATTATACTGATAGAAGAAAAGTATAAGCCTTCTGTTTCACCAAAACAGCTTTTCAGCAAGACCCAGAAAATTAAGAATCAGTTTAAGATTATACAGTACATGAAGTAATTACTGGGATCATATACAGTACATGAAGTAATTACTGGGATCATATAACATTGGAGTTTGGAGTTTAAAGAAATAACATGGTAAATTGACATTAAATGTGATGTCAGTTACTTCAAATGTTTTTTAACTCCTTTAAAAAAAATGAGGAAAAAAATGAAAAATTATTCCCCCTAAAATAAAATAATTTAAAACTTAAGATTATTAAGAATAGTACAATGAATTCCTATATACTCTGGTCCCAGATTAATTGCCTTATCACTTCTCTTCCTCTCCTTCATACACAAACACACACACATTTTTTGCTAAACCATTTGAGAGTTCATCTTCAAATAATTTCAGCTTGTATTTCCAGAAAACATAACCAAATGCAATTATCCAATTCTTGAGATTTAACATTGATGTAATATTATTATATTCATACAACTGTATTGATACAGTATCACAATCCATATTCAAATTCTGCCATTTGTCTCAATGATATCCTTTAAATAAATTTATTTTTCCCTTGGTCCAGGATCCAGTCCAATAGTGTTCATTGCATCTGGTTATGTCTCTTAGATGTTCTGCCATCTGAAACACTTCCTCAGCCTCTCATGACATTTACACTTTTTAAGGGAACAGGGATGTCCCTCATTTTGGGTTTTTCTAATGTTCCCTCATGATTAGATGAAGGTACATTTTTCAGTCATCAACTGAAATATTCTTCTGGGTAATCTAAGTCCTTAAAAGGATTGTTCGTCAGCCCCATCACCCCAAAGTGTGTTTGGGTCAGGCGTGGCCCCAGTGCCCTACGCCAAGGGCTCTGGCCTCAGATCTCACTCAGCACAGAGTAGGCAGCTATTCATCCCAAAATAGGAAAGCAATAGTTTGAGATGTAAAAACTCATAAAAGAAAAGACCACATACATTAGCAAAAATACTTAGGCTATCGAAATGTTTTTGTGGGAAATGTGTGCACGTGTGTCAGAGCTTATGTTTACACATGGTTGGATCTAGAAAAAGTATTTAGAAATTTTTCTTACCCCTGGAACTGAAGACCTCCATGTCTACGTCTTCCAGGGCCTAAGTCTTCTGCTGGCATGGGCCAGTTTCACCCACACCCACAGGCACAGGCACATGGTAAATTCTGAACAGCAATCACAGTTCTGACGGCCTCTCTATGTGAGCTGCTTGCTGCCCAACTTCATTCCTTTCTGCAGCTCTTTCCTTCTCCTCCTCCCCTTCCTGTTTTTCTGCAGTGATTTCTGGTGTTAAAAATGCAGACCTGAAACATCCTAGCAATTGTCTCTAGGCTGTGATGCCAGGGTCTCGGGGCTTTTAACCATGGTACTTAGTGCATCCTTCTGATGTATGGCTCTTGTCTTAGCCATAATTCTGAGCTTAGGTTTTCGCCCGCTCTCCATCTTCCATGAGAATCTCCTGAATTGCTTCCTCACTCCCCTGCTCTGTGCAAATCCCAGGGGTATTACAGAGATCAAGGGGAGAGTGGGCAGCTCTGTGGAACAAAGATGTCCCTTCTCATTCATTCACCAAGTATGTATTGAGCATTTACTGTGTGCCAGGCATTCTTCTTGGAGCTAGAGATACAGAGCTGAACAGGTCAGACCAGATTCCCCTCCTTAGGGAGTTTCTGTCCAGTGGAGAGTTGTGTGATATACCAGTAAATAAAGCCGGAAGAACATAGTTCCAGGTGACAATAGCTAACGTGGGAGACAGTGGGAAAGGCACTCACCCTGGCTCCCCAAGTCTGTCGTCTCTGCCCTAGTGCTTCTTGGTTCAGGCTGCCTGACTTGTCTTTTCCCTGCGGCTGGATCCAGGATGTGTGCATGGGGAGATGCAAGCAGGGTCCCAGGAGCTCCTTACTGACAATCTATAGAAGATGCTAAGTCATTTGGGGTTTCTTGAGACAAAATAGCATTGTGTAACATTGTAGAGGCAGAACCTGGGGTCAAGGAATGGCAGAAGAGTCCATATGATAATCTGAGAAATTACTTCCTAAAGAAATTGAACTTTTTGTTTGTTCAAAGGGAAGTTAATCTGATTTTTATATGAAGAACATCAGAAGTATGTACAACAATTTTAGGATAGATACCATCTTGCTTATGCTTCCTAGACATGATGGGACTAGACCATGTACTTCATTCAAATGATTGTAACTCTTGAGTAATTACCATTCCCTTCACAGTTGCCCCTAACAGCAGGCCAATGCTCCAGCCTCTGAACCAAACCAGCTAGGAAGAGCAGTGTTATAGCGTAAAATAGAGGCCCAGTGCATGAAATTCGTGCACGGGTAGGGTCCCTAGGCCTGGCTGGTGATCAGAGCCAATTAGGTTCTCTGCCTCCTCCTTCCCTCACTCCCTCAGTGCGCCGCCCGTGCTGGTCAGCCCACATCATAGTGAGCGATCAAACTCCTGGTCTCCCAGCCGAACTCCTGAGGGGACAATTTGCATATTAACCTTTTATATATATAGATTACAATAAAGTGTGCATACACCCTCCAGTAAATGTATATGCTTTCACCAAACTGGACCTAAGGCTCTTACTTGGAGGGTGAGGAACTAGGAGGGTCTGATGTCTGATGCCTGTGACAGGTCAGAACCACGGCACCCAGCCAGGCCATCAGCTACATGCCATCAGTGAGCTGGGGGCTTCTCCATCGCTCTGAAGTCGGTTCCCCCGTCCCTCCCGCATGAATCTCAGGATTCCCATGGCCTTCATCCAGGGATGGGAACTGTGGGCTGCATGAGCAGCCCCAGCCAGATGCCTCGAGGCTTACAGCTTGAAGGGGTGGGAGAGCCACTCCAGGGGAGTGCCAGGGGGACGACATAAAGCACTGCTCTGTTTTCCTTTCCTCTGCTCAACTCATCCCAGAAATCCTGGAAACAGCAAAGGCCCAAAGAAAGGGCTGAAATTAACAGCTGTTTCATATCCCAGCAATGTTGGGGACCACAGAGGCCTCCCTGGAGAGACTGTGGCCACATAACCCTCACCAAGTTCAACAGAGCACAGCCAGACTTCCTACCTTCAGGGGCTCATGACACTTCAAAGCCTAGAAACAGAAGTTCGCCAAGAAGCAGAACTCTTGAGTGGCCCAATGCACAGATTTCATCACAATGCAAGACCTGACAGGATTTCTCAACCCCACCCACACTCAGCACCAGTTTGCAACATCAGAGGGCTCCTAAGGAAAGGAAGTACCAAATGGTCAAAGGCAAGTGTCCCTATGATTCCCAAGGACCTATACTGGCTTCCCCACCTCCACTTTGCTCCCATAGGTCCCCCACCATTCTCCTTCTCCTGGATCTCTGTGGCCCACGCATGCATGTTGTGCCTACCTGCTCTCTGGAGCAGTCTCCTGATCCAAGACAGACTGAAAAAAGAAGGTAAAAACAATCTTCCATCTGTGAGCTCCTTTGACTTTTTTATTACAATGCAAAAGTAACCTGAAAGATAATATGTAAACTTGAGGATCCAAAGAAAAGAACATGGTGGCAAGCACTATATGTGTAGGATTGCCCTTGGAGACTGGCAGAATCCAGCAGGGAGAATCACTGCCCCTTGGCAGCTCTGTGCATTCATTAGCATGGCATCCATTCTTGGTCAGAAGCATTTAGTGACTGTCTCTCTCCAGAGAAGCACACAGCTCATGTGGTCTGTGTTTAGATGGCCACCACGTACCTCCTGGAGGGAGATCCTACTGATAACGCTATTAAACACAGAGCTTGTTCACTTCTGAGAATTTACCCAAAGAATCGAGAAACACCAGTTCTGAAAAATATATACGCCTCTATGTTAATCCAGCACTGTTTACAATAGCCAAGATTTGGAAGCAGTCCAAGTGCCCATCAGTAGATAAGTGGATAAAAAAGGTTTGGTACATTTACATAATGGAATACTACTCGGTTGTAAAAAGGAAGAAAATCTTACCTTTTGTGACAGCATGGATGGACCTGGAGAGCATTATGCTAAGTGAAATAAGCCAGTCAGAGAAAGACAAGTAACAAAATAGAAACAGACTCACAAATATAGAGAACAAACTGACAGCTGTCAGAGGGGAGGGGGCTGGGTGAAATAGGTGAGGGGATTAAGCAAAAACAAATAAAACCTCAGTTTGGTGATTACCAGAGGTAACGGGGGGATAAATGGTGATGGAAGGAGACTTCACTTGGGGTGGTGAACACACAATACAATATACAGATGATGTGTTATAGAATTGTACCCCAGAAACCTATATAATTTTATTAACCAATGTCACCCCAGTAAGTTCAATAAATCATCTTTCCCAAAAAAAATAATAGAGCTTGTGGGTTATTTTACTATCAGATGCTGGTGCAGAGGCCCAGAGTGTTTATCATAATTTTATAGACACTGCTAACAAAAGCTTCACTCACAGAGGAAAATGAAATGTTACTGTTTGGTGGATGATGGTGGTGGGGCGGGGGCTGGTGAGCTGCAGAAGGAGAGGGGAAGTGTCATTTTCTTTCTTTAGGAGAGAAAAATATGGGGCAAGCCATAAACATAGCCCCATTCCCAAGCCGGCAATTCTTACCCTTAATATGTTTTGTCAGGCAGGTCTTCAATACAGATTTAAATGAAATGCCAAGTAATTCCCACCTCTCAGCCGCTCACATCTGCGAACAATGGAGAGTGTTTTGATGAATGTCAGCTAATGGCACTTGCTCGCTTGTAGACTTAGTCCTATCAGCAGAGACTAAGGGAGGGGGCACGGGTGGTATCTGTGTGTGGAGAGGAGAGATGGGGAGGGAAGATCTGTCCATAATCCCTTTCTGGCTGATTTGGTTCATAATAACCTAAATTGAAAGCCAACTAACAAAATCAGGATGGCGAGATAAACTGACCCTTTGTTGTTAATTAGGCTGAAAGCATAAAAACATGATTTCCAAGAGCGGAGTCCCCTGGGGGGAGGATCTCTCTGCATTTGGGCTGCTTCGTCAGGCAGATTCTATTTCCGTGGAAGGAAAGGGAGACGGCTCTATTGCTGGGGTCCGAGCCCCTGGTTCATCTGGGATGTTCACAGCAAGTCTCAGCCCTTGCAGTCCGTTCCCTCCCACCCAGGTCCATTCTGACAGAAAGCAGACACCAGTTTGCAACATCAGAGGGCTCCTAAGCAAAGGATGCACCAAATGGTCAAAAGCAAGTGTCCCTATGATTCCCAAGGACCTATACCAGCTTCCCCACCTTCACTTTGCTCCCATAGGTCCCCCGCCGTTCTCCTTCTCCTGGACCTCTGTGGCCCACGCGTGATCTCATTCCCCGCACCCCAATGCCTTTGCAACTGCATTCCCAACTCCCCAAATGTGGGGTCATTGAAGAGCAGGATAAAAACGAAGTGCCTGCAACATTCTGTCCCCAAAGATTTAAATCCTCACCTTCTCATGACTTGCACGTGCTGTGTCCTGATTTGCTCAGCCTATATAAGCTTGGTTGGGAGGATGTAGTTTTCACTATTCTTTTATTGAAGTTGCTGGCTAATGGTATAGTCGAGTAGGCAGCAGTTAGCAGCAATCATTGGGAAGGAAGTCTCCTTGTTTAAAGTCTCGTCACTTAAATTAGTCTTCTCTTCAGGGTAGCCAGGACCAGCCTTTTAACTTGACTTTGGTGCTTATGTGTTTGTTGTTTGTTTCTTGATCACTGGTTACCCAACTTTGTCGTGTCTGACTCACTTTCCTCAGATGTTGAAGCAGAAAGAAATTCCTGCCGGAATGCTTCAGAAATGAGAAAAGTCTCTTCATGCGACTAGAATGAGAGTTTCAAGGGCAAGGAGACTGAAACAGAGGTGTGTCAAGCTCAGCTGTCCTCACTATTAGTTAATAGCATCTGTACCCATGCTCATCTGGTTTGATCCCCACAACGACCCTCAGGGGCGGATAACCGTCCCCCTTTGCCAGGAGGAGACTGAGCTCACAGGGCTTTCCCAAGACCCTATCTTTTTAACCCCATGTCCCAGTTTTGCATTTAGGAATCCTACGCTTTCTCGTGCACTCGTGCACATTTCAGAAGCAACCTAAGTATTTAAATCTTAGATAACCTGAAATGTCCACTTTGCTGCCAATTCCCGGCTTTTGGAAACCAAAGTTTAAGGAGTGCTTCTAAAGCAGGAGGAAACGGAGCAACCAGGGCATTTGGAAAAGCAATGGAGTAGGAGCCTAGCCTGCCAACCTGGGAGGAAAGGAAGGGTGAGGCTTCCTGACGATGCCCGGAGCTGGCGGACCATGGGCAGAGCCCAAGTCCTGTCCCTCATGACCCACCTGGAACCCACATTCCCGCCTCACCTCACCACCCACTCCTTGATCCAGAGGCAACTTTATCTCCTCTTCAGGGGGAAACCAAACCAACCTCCCTGTCTTGTCATCACTCCCACTGTGGGCACATAGGTAAGGCCAAGTCTCCATTTCCTCACCAGTGAAGGGGGCAGTGATACCCACCTCACCGTGAGACTTGGAGAGAAGGTGTGGGGGCACCTGGGCCACCGTGCATAGTCAGGCTTGGTGAAAGGTGGTCACTGCAGCAGAGGCATTCCAGAAGCTGCCAGCTGGTCCAGACATCTCTGTCCCTCCTCAGCAGGCCCGACCTCACAGTCTGTGGTTGATAACAGCTCACAATCTTCTGGCATTTGGAGCGAGCATACAGGTTCTGGCTGGCGACCGCATCCCTGCCTGCAAAGATGATTTGAGAGTAGCTTGGAAAGCAGCTCTGTTGGACTCCAGGGTGTTTCCTCAGGCTTGTTCCACTGGGACCCTTTCATGGTCAGGATTCTTCCATCTCACAACCCAAGTGAAATCTCTGCACAACACCAAAACAGAGCTGAGCATCTCTGTCAGCAAATCTCTCGCTTCCCAAAGAACTGTTTCCACCGGTGGAATCACCACCGGTGGAAACGAGGAGAGCAACAATTTGGGGCCCAGGAGCCCTGCCCCAACCAAGACCCTGCCCCTTGGGTAGACAGCGTGGCATTCCTCTGGAAAGATCGTAACGTTTTGCAAATTTATATTGGTGAAAGCCTAATGAATGCAAGTAAGAATGGCTTTAAGGATAGTAGACTGAGGAGGATGAAATAGATTCTCAACTTAACATGTTATTAGCTCAAGCAGCTGGAAGGGGCTATAAGAGATTGCTTTGCTGGTTGGCTGAAAATTGGGCTCAATGGTTCTACATTCATTGAGGTTCTAGGATTTCCCTGCATGATGTACAAGGAAGGAATCAAGGCTTAGGAAGGCCCGGGTGTTGGAGTGGATTTATCACGTATGCCCTGCACACCACATCCTCACCCTGTCCTCAGAGCAGGCTTAGAGGACACTCCCTGCTAAGACCCCGAGAATTAAGTTAGGGAGGGGGTGCCAGCCGCCATTTAGAGCTCTGTAAGTGGCTGAACTCTGTAGGCTGGGCAAGCTGGGGGGATGCTGGGGTCACTGCATGGCAGAGCCCAGGGACAAGGTGGGCAGTTACCCAGAGTGCATCAAGATGTTTTCTCAGGATTGCTGTCCAGCTCTCCTACCAACTGACCTATATAATGTTTCCTTTCTCCATTACTTTCACTGTGCATACCTAAACACTGTGTAGCCTGTATTGACTGTGAATCACCAATCCTCTACTTTGATCCTTTTTATTTTTCTTCCTAATCTCTGATATTGGAGTAAATCACTTCCAAGAACATAGTGGGTTCAACTAACATGCCATCCTTTGGCATAATGAAGTCAGAGCCCAGAAGCGTTACTTAGAAGGAATGCTCCAAGTGTGGGCCACTCCTCCAGGGCTCCCCAAGGCAGAGGCAGCTACAGGGATACCCCACTGTGGTATTGGGGCACCTACTGGTGAGCCACTGATGGCAGTGATCGCTGTGAATATTTATTAAGCCCAAGGAGAATCAGTGGTATTGTCCCCATTTTACAGATGAGAAAACTGTCAGCTAATCATTGGCAGTCTGTCTCACCGACCTTTACCCTTCCACCCCAGGTGCCGGTGTCTCTATGGGAGTCCTCTCAGACCTTCTTCACACAGAACTTCCCACCGACTCGCTCTGATGAGTACTAGGTGCTCAGACACTCGGAAGCAGCCACGAAAGGTGAGCAGTCTTTTATAGTTACATGTGCTTGGCGGGAGTGGGGAGAACACTTTGCAAGTGACAAAGCCTTACGTGGACATAGGGTCTTGTTCAGTAACAATAATCCAGTTCCCTGTCCTATGTGACACAGCTGAAGGTTGGGGTAGACGAGTGGTGGCGCGGGGTCACACGGGCTGAGTGACAGTATCTCTCACCTGCCTCCAGGGCTCCTCATGAAGAAGCCAGGCCATGATCTCATGTAACTTCCATAGCTGCCCTGTTAGCAGGTGACTCAAACTGAAAAAGGCAGTAGAGGTTCAGTTCAGAAGTGGGCACTGCTGTGGTGAACGCTCCCTCCCAGTCCTGTGGCTGTGCAGCCTACTCACCAGAGCTTCCCACCAACTCAGTCTAAAGAAACGTTGTGGGCCAGTTGCCTTGTCCTTTACCACCTCTTCATCACTTTGCTGGTCTGAACCCATTAAAGGAATAAAGAAAATAAACAATATTAATTAACTATGAAACAAAAATTTAAAACATTAAAGACCTTTACAAAATATGTATGGCCCCTACCAACCTGTGACTTTCATAAAGGTTAATAGGTGACTCCAGAAGTTTGCTCAAAGCCCCCCTGCCTCAGTTTTCCCCATCTGCAAAATGGGGACAAAGCCATGGCCCATTCCCCATCTTCTCACGGCCCATTTTAGTGCCTGTCAAGGACAAGGGGCACAGAGGTCAGGTGTATCTTCGGCTAAGAAGACAAGCTTTGCAGAGGGTCTTCTCATTTCACCCCTTCTCCTGACCCCCCCCCCCCCACCCCCGAGTCTGAAGCTATTGCCTCTGGGAGTGAGGGGACAAAGGAATAACATCAGCTAAGGTTGCAGGCTCAGTATGCAGGCTTAGTACTTTGTCTTAAGAGTATTGCATCCGTCCCTAAAACAGGAAACTCTTCATCCTCTTGTTACCTGTGTTTAAGACGCATCAAAGTACTGGTATGTTACTAGAAGCATTGCATCAAACGAGAGCTAAGAGGCACTTAAGGGTGCTGTGATAATGTCAGCTGTGTCCTGTCACTTTGTCTTAAAAAAATACACAAGTTGCAAGGGACAACCCACCCAACCGGCCCACCCTACCCACTGAAGATTTTCAGCCCAGAGTTAAGATAGCAGGTTCTTGATAAGCTGCACCTTCTTTGGACCAGAATGGCTGCCATGAAATTCACCAGAGTCCCAACATTACCTTTTCAGGGTCTGAAGATAGAATGAGTGTGACTGTTTTCTGAAAATTTATTGCAGACTGGAGAGTGAGGCTGTATCTTTGGCTAAGAAGACAAGCTTTGCAGAGGGTCTTCTCAGACCTTTTTCTGAGCCCAGGGCTCCCCAAGGCAGAGCCAGCTGTAGGGACACCCCACTGTGGTATTTGGGGCACCTACTGGTGAGCCATCAATAACAATGATGGCTGTCCTGGTGGTGGAGCTCTGGGCCCCCTCCAGGGCCACCTGGGTCTGGGCTAAGAAGCTTATCCAGAGGGTCTCTCCTGGGTCCTGAGCAGGCAGCGGGAAAGGAAAGGTCTGTCACCTTATGGACACCTCAGGTCTGGTCAGTGGGGCTTTGTGTTTGAGAGGCAAATGAAGACAGGACTGTCTATTAATACTAGACACTTGTCACACACCAGGTTAGGCAATAATCCTATTATCAATATCAGGAGTTTGGGGGTAGGGAGGGACTTTTTCAAAAGAACTCCCTTTTCAGAGAGCTATGCAGATGGGCCTCTATACAATGGGCACATCCCCAAAATGAAGTGCGTCTCATGTGATAGTCAAGGTATCAAGCAAACTCTTTTTTTTTTGAACTAGAACTCTTGAAGTCACTCCTTAGTTTGTATAAATAGAGGTTCCCATATATTGTTTCTTTAAAGCAAGGTTTGCCTGCACCTGGTTTGGTTCTTTAAATAGTAACAGAATTATTCAGGAACGGCAAGGAGCTGACAACCGTTTAAAAGCTCTTAGCACCTCAGCCTTAGCCACCTCTGATGAGCACGTGGGATTTTCACTTCCCTGTAATCACCCCTCCCACACACACATACCTTCATCAAGCCTAGTAACAGAGATGACCACAGTAAAAGAAAAAAGAAAATTCAACAACCTTCAAGCATTTTCAAATTCCATGAATAATCAGAAGCAGGTCTCTTTCAGTTGAATGAAACTGTCAGATCCTTTTGAGTAGAGGGACACAAGTGCTAAGCACATCCCCAGAACCACCAAAGAGGCCGGATTTAGCCTACTTTGATTTGATTGAAAAGAAGGGGAGGGGGAAACAGCAATACACAACTGAAGCACCAAATTCACACCGAAGAAAAATGAAATTTAAAAAAAAAGAAAAAAACAAAATTATACATTCCCTCAATAATGCTCCAGTAGCATTCATGGCAAAAGATAATTTTCTGACAGTGAACCACTAAATAAAGCTTCCTGCAACACATGGCACAGAACAGGCTTCTCAAACCTCCATGCTTATTATTCTGCTCCCAGCCTTTCTTTCCCTCCCCCCAGAAGGCTGTGCTTGGATCCCGAAACCCATCACAAGGCAGAGCTTCACCTCTGCGAGATTAATTACGAGCAGGGCCAAGTGTCAGGCTGGGATGTGAGATTGATCCTGCCGGAGGACATGCAATGGGAGGCTAATGCTGCCTTTTATCCAGAAAGCAAAGTTTGGAGATGTTTGCATTCTGCTAGGTAAGCATGGCTCTCTCAAGACCTAACCTAGATGGACTGCCCTCTCAGCAGGAATTCTCGCCAAGGCAGCACACAGGTGTGCCTCAGTGGACCCACCTGAGCCACCGAGGCCAGAGAGTCAGAACTGCTCATTTTGCAAATAGCTTGATTTCCTCATGTTTTAATTAGCATTAAGTATTACAAACCCATTTTATTCAAGAGACTGGTAAACGAAAACTGGGTTAAGATCTATGCAATAGACCTGGTGGCCAGCTTCAGACCACACCAGAGCACCACCCAAACAGCTCTATAAACAATATACTTGAAGGGCAGACTCGGTTGGCATCAGAGCCTTGGAAAGGCAACTCCTGCTCTGTGGAGTCAGTCCCTGCACAATAGCTCCTCTGGTGTAGTCACAACCAGCCAACCTGAGGGTCAAACCCACCCACTGTTATGCCAACAGCAGTCAAGACTCTAATACAACAGGAGGGCACACACCCCTGGAGCACTTAAATGTAAAACCCAAAACCATAAAACTTCTAGAAGAAATCATAAGCAATAAACTCTGACATTGCTTTTAGTAATATTTTCTTGGATATGTCTTCTTTGGCAGGGGAAACAAAAGAAAAAAAACATAAATGGGACTACATCAAACTAAAAAGATTTTAGACAGCAAAGGAAACCATCAACAAAATGAAAAGACAACCTACTGAATTGGAGAAGATAGTTGCCAATAGTACATCCAATAAGGGATTAATATCCAAAATATATAAGGAATTCATACAATTTAACACCCCAAAAAATCTGATAAATAAATGGACAGAGGACCTGGAAAGACATTTCTCCAAAGAGGACATACAAATGGCCAACAGATATGAAAAGATGCTTAGTATCACTAGTCATCAAGGAAATGCAAATTAAAACCACAGTGAGCTATCACCTCACACCTGTCAGAATGGCTATCACCAGTAAACCAACAAACAAGTGTTGGCAAGGATGTGGAGAAAAGGGAACCTTCTTGCACTGTTGGTGGGATTGTAAATTGGTGCAGCCACTATGGAAAACAGTATGAAGGTTCCCCTAAGTATTAAATATACAATTACCATATGATCCCAAGATTCTACTTCGGCATATTTATCCAAATAAATCAAAAACACTAATTTGAAAAGATATATGCACCCCTATGTTCATTGCAGCATTATTAATAGCCACCCAAGTTTCCATCAATAGACAAATGGATAAAGAAGATGTAGTACATACATTAAGTCAGATAGAAAAAGACAAATACGATATGATTTCACTTAATATTGGAATCTAAAAATCAAAATAAACTAACAAAACAGACAAATTCATAGACTCAGAACAAACTGATGTTTGCCAGATGTGAGAGGTATTGGGGATGGATGAAAGAGGTGAAGGGATTAAGAAGTACAAATTGCCAGTTATAAAAACAGTCATGGGGATGTAAACTACAGCATAAGGAATATTGTCAATAATATTGCAGTAACTAAGTACAGTGTCCTATGGGTACTAGACTTATTGGGGTGATCATAAGTTATATAAATGCCTAATCACTATGTTGTACACCTGAAACTAATATAATATTGTATGTGAACAGTAATTGAAATTTTTTAAAAAAAGAACAGATCTAGCGGGATCCAGGAGAAGTAGGTGGTGTTGGGTGGGTGGGTTGCCAGGGGAAGCATACAGCTCTTCCCAGTAACAAAATACTCTCCCCACATCAAAGGCAAAAATCCTGTCCTGACATATCCAATACCAAATACATTGAATCCTCTGCCCTCGGTTTTCATCAGTGCTCAGGTCAGAATGTACACTCAGCTCAAATTCAAATGTGGGCGAATTCACACTAACACATGCCCATCCTCATTTAAAGACCACTCACAGGTTTTCGCCAGGCTCAAACTAGAGGCAGGTGCTCAGACTAATGCAAAAGAGACTGTATGGCACTGAGGACATTTGGGGTAAGAAACGAGCCAGGTGAATGAACTATGGCTTAACAGCAGTGAGCACGGCTCCATCTCCCGAGCCTGTGTTGGAAGCCAGGCCCTGTGCCGACGGCTTTCCCTACATGAACCCACATAACTCTCACCCGCTCCATTCAAGCTGTGGTGAGATTAGGAGGCAGATGGATGGAGGATTGAAGAGGGAAGCCCCGGTATCTTCTTGCAGGAGACTCCAGAGCCATAATGGCCCTTATTTACCGAGCAATTACTGTGCTGTCAGCAGCGTGCCAAGCTCCTCACATTGACTCAGCAATGTAGAACCAAGTCCCATTTCTGATGGGATTGTACGAGTCTTAGAGGTGAAGTACCTTCCTGGAGTTGGGTAGAAAAGGCCCAAGAGTCAGTCCTAGGGAATAAGTCCCACCCTGGAATGCTTCTCACATCCATGGAAGGCTGCCAGGGCTAACTCCTATAGGGTTAATTATGTGGCTAACTTCATAGCCACATTTCTCTAATTAGCAGGCAAGAAAGTGAAGTTTACCCAAAAAGACATGCTCATGTGCCATTTTTCTATAACTTTGACGCAAATGACAGAGTCTTAACCAGTTTCACAATCTGTGCTAATATCAGCTTACATTTACCGATTGCCTGCTATATGTGTACCAGCACCGTTCTGAGTGATAATGTGTTAACTCCCTGAATCCTCGCAGCAGTCCCATGTGGCAGGTGCTGTGGTTATGCCCATTTTACAGACAAGGAAAGCAAGGCCAGAGAGCTAAAGCAACTTGCCTGAGGTCACAGAGGAAGAAAATGATCTGGCTGAGATTGGAATCTGGTTACAAAGCTCATGCTTTTAACCCTGCCAGTCAACAGACTAGAGCAGGGGTCCTCAAACTTTTTAAACAGGGGGCCAGTTCACTGTCCCTCAGACTGTTGGAGGGCCGGACTATAGTTTAAAAAAAAAACTATGAACAAATTCCTATGCGCACTGCAGGCCCGGGACAAGTCGGCTGCTAAGCAGGACAGGCAGCGGCACCCGGCCATTTAAATGTCCTCGGCCGGCCACAGTTTGAGGACCCCTGGACTAGAGGAGCAGTACACCGTGGGTCCTGGAGACACTTTTCCACCCTATGTTAGCTGTATACCTGGCCAAGGTGACTGCTGGAAGGGACACACCTCTTCCGATAACTCGTGTTAATGATTTTACTAAACTGGAAAGAGGTTGGCATCAAAGATAAGGGATGATCCATATGCCATACATTCCATCATCTTCAAGCCTTCGATGTGTGGAGAGCCTAAGAACAAGAGAAGTTTGGTGGGTTTTCCTGTTTTAACCCCTCCTATTTAAGCATATTCGGCTGGCGGCTGGCTGAGGCTGTTGGAAAGAATTTGGAGGCCTGCTGAGAGCCTTGACATTCTGTTCTGAAAGACATTGGCATTGGCAGCTGTCCAAACACTGTGGCTGACTTTCAAACCATTTAATTGAAACCTTTTTTTTTAGGCATGGGTACCAGAGTAGGAGGAAGGTCTTGGCAAAAACCATATGTGCACTTTTCCACCACTGGATTGACCAGACAGGGCCACAAAGCTGATCCAACAGGATTAGCAAAACGGCATTGTTGGACATAGGCACAGCGTGACATGTGCTACAGCAAAGGCATTTGGCAGGATTAACCTGCCAAGGATAAAGATGTAGCAGACAAGGGGCTGAATTAATGGACTGGCATGACCGGAGCGGGGAAATCTATTTGCATGCGATATTAACTGTGCTAATAAACTCTGGGCTGAGGCTGCCAAGCCAGGCATCCTCTCTGAACCAGGAGTTTTTATTTGAAAGCCTACCTAGAAGGTACCAGCCAAGATGGGTTAAAGCAAGCAGGCTTCACAGGTTGCCTTTGGGTTTGCTTTTGCCACGGTCCTAGAGTAGACATGCTGTCTTAAAGGCCTGAGACAGCATGTGTGACTTACTGACCATGCAGAATGAGCCCAATACCTCAGTTCTGGTGCCAAAAGGTCTTCCATTTGGAGGGATATTGTCTGTGAAAAAAACAATGAGGAAACCTAGGTACAACACACTTTAGAAAATACCTCCCATTAAACAATCAAGAATTCAATTAAAAAAAAAAACTCCTTGCAATCAGTGGGCTGTTTTGCCTGATTTTTACATCCCAATGCCTGGAAAGTCAGGATGAGCTCAGGGTGAGCAAGCAAGACAGTCCAGGATGCAAAATTGCATGAGGTGCTCAGAGTCCTGCAGGTGCAAAAGCAGGGTCAACATCTGAGAGTGAGTGCCTCCCTCCCCTTACCCAGGTTCCCCCAGTCGCTGCTGAGAATGACTGTGGGAACAACTTAAGACCTACCCATCCAAAGCATGGGTGCACTTAAATACACTTAGCACAGACACTGATGCACAGCTGGGGGTTGGGACCTGGGTCCAGAAAGCACTGTAGAGATGGTGTTATCCATCAGGTCACTGCTGTGAGCAGGTGGGGACCTCTGCAAGCTTGTGTGGCAAGAGAGGGGTATTTATTTGCCCACCAACTCCAGGATGCTAACCCACAGCCACTCGTGTGCAACCTGACCACACTCCTGCTCCCGTTCCTGGTCCAAGGAAGCTCCAGGCTGAGGTTAACCTGTGCACGGAACAGTGTCTGCCATGTAGGTAAGATCTGATTTTCTTCTGAAGATGTTGAAGCCATATCAGACTCCCACTGCGTGAGGCTCCTTAAGAACATGGGTTTTTAACAAAGCCTAGATTTAGAGCAGCCATTCCCAATCAGAGTCCCTGGGGTGGTTCCTGGCTTCACTTCCAAACCGACTGAAGCAGGAGCAGCCTTCAAGTTGGGGTAAAATCTGAAACCCTCTCCTCCCTGTCCCCCAATCCCCAGCCTGCCAGAATGGGGCTGATGTCAAGTACCAACCGGAATCTGCATTGACCCATGGTCAACCTGGAGGCTGCCAGCAAGGAAACCAACCTGTGTTTCTGTTGCCATCATTTTTTCCAGAAGTAACCGGCAGAAAAACGGTTTGTTGATTTGAGACCTGTTACAAAGCTTAGATAAATGCCATGTCCTTGGGATTGCCTACACCAAGTGATCATTATGTGACATTTACAAAAACACACACACACACAATTAGCTGGCTTGACCCTATCAAACGAGTAGTGAAGAAGGACTAACATAAGCAGGGCAAACTGAAAAATAAAGAGATGAAAAGCTTTGGTTAAAATTGGTGCAGAATTTGGGGATAGCTGGGATACAATGACCCTGGGATAGCTGCGGTCCTTAGAAAGACAGCTATGGTCTGAGGGAGGCAACAGCAGCTAAAAAATCCCTGAGGTGGGGGGGAACTGGGTATGTTCTTGCAGGGCCACTCCAAGTGGCTGAATGACACTTAGTTCTCCCTGCTTCTGAAGTCCCAGTGCTCAACCACAGTGCCACACAGCCACCCTCTAGTCCACACTGCATTCCACAGAACAGGCTCCCAGCCTGCGGAGCTGCGGGCCCCGCTTCAACGATGCGGAATCTGAATAGGAGAGGCACTGAGACGCAGTTGTGTCTGCCCGTGGAAGTTGGCAGCTGAACTGGAGCCGGTGCCCTTTCCACCCTGGCTCCTCCCACTGAGCCTCCCATCACTAACCACGTGGGCACAGTGATAGATCATGACTCCACGGGTGTGAAGAGCCTAGAACAGCGGCTGGCCTGAACGTCCGCAGCGAGTGCACAGCTGGTCCAGGGCCTGCCTGGAGCCACCCACAGGTGGCAGCGATGGACTGCGGAGGCCCCAGTGCAGACTGTGACCTAATGTCCCCGCAGAGATTGTAGACATGAAAAACCAGACATTTCTGAACTCCAAAGCCACATGGCCAGGTGTTAAGCTGTGATTGATGAATTACTCAAAGTTTCTGCTCCCCCGACTCCAGCAAGAACTTTGGCAGAACTTCTGTGCCGCATCCAGTACTAGGAACTTGCCAACTTCGCGTCCTTAAAATAAAGCGTGTTCCAAGATAGGCAGCAGAAAGTGGAAAATGTCATTTTTCTTGATTGGGTAACTAAGAACAACATAGCAGGCAGGAGCTATTCGGGGCCAAAGAGCTGCTCATTTAAAAGTGTTTACTGACACCTGGAAATGGGGATTCAACTTCAAATGCTATTTTCATGTCAGTTTTTGTTACATTATTTCATAGTAGTGATAAAAGCCAGGCAGATACCAAAAGGAGAGTCATTTTACTGCTGAGTTCCTCCAGCACACACAGCCCCTCCCAGCTGAAGCCCGGAGGACCAGCCCGGCGGCACCTGCTGGAAGGCAGGCAGGGAAGGGTGATGGTTTTCACACTGACTGCCTGGATTCTTTTCAGCTGGTCTCGGTTTTTGTTGGTTTGTGTGACTGCCCAGATCCTCAGTGATCGGCCTTATTTTGTGATGGGACCATGTTTCCAGCCTTTGGAGGACTGGGCTAGGGAGCTACTCTCTGTCCTCAGACTCCGGTTGTCCTTAGTAGATGTGGGAGCTACTTCACAGGCCTTTCATGTCTGGGGACCCTGGAGAGGCACACACCTTGAGAGGGAAGGGGCCTGGGCAGAGTGACTGGTGAGGCTTGTATTCCCCGCTGAAGATTTGTTGAGGGTAATAGACCCTCCCCAGAGAAGTGCCAATGTGTAGATAAGTGGGTCCAGGGCTCCTTGGAGCCACTGATACCCACCTGTGACCCCAGGGATAGGAAGGCTGACAAAGGACACAACCAAAAAGCGAAGCCGATGGGATGGAAATAGATGAAGTGTGGGATCTGCTTGCATTCTGGTTGTAACCCATGCCGCTCTTTCTTCCCTCTCCACATCCAGAAGCAGCTCCGAGGAGGGGACCCCACGACCACCGGCCGCCCCAAGACCTCCCAAGCACGGTGCGGTGGGGCAGCTGGTGTTGTGAATCAGGCCGTTGCCAATCAGAGAACGGCTACTTCACAACACCAGGGTCACACCCCACCACGGGCAGCACTCCAGGCTCCAGCCCCAACCAAGCCCCCCACAGTGGCTCCTCATTGCTGGACACCGCCAGACCCTGCAGAACCCCAGCACGAGGTTTGTCCTGCAGTATGAGCTCCACACAGGGCCCTGAGGCTGTGGATCCCCCAACACAGCCTCCCTTTTAAGGGAAAAGCCGCTCCTGGAAGCATTAACTTCCTACAGGGAAACTGGTGCCACCAGCAAAAGGGTGTTAGGGGCTCTCAGGAGGGTGAAGCGCCACTAAACTGAAAGTTTCCTCGGAGGTGCTGGGAATCCACAGCAGTGACCCGCGGCCTCTGCTTGGAGGAGTGGTGGCACTTCTGATAGAGCAAACTGGAGGGAAGGGAGGCCCTAGTTACAGTACGGTGGCCAGGTGGGGGGCAATCGGTCCTAGAGAGAGGAGGGACAGCCTTTTGTAGCCCCCTAGACAGGGAACACATCCGTTTCCTGGTGCCCTAAGAGCAAAGGCCTTTCTCTGAGTGGGAGCTCCACGGCTCCCTACCAGGCAGGTGTCCCGCTGGATGAGAGCCAAGAGGACCCTGCCTAGGACATCCATCTGTCAGACACTCCCAGGCTGACAGGTGGGCTTCCTTCCCCGAGGCCTCCCAGCCAGGGACCTGGCAGACCTGGGGCTCTCCAGAGTCTGAATGTTTTTATGCCTGACTTAAATCTTATGTGTGACACCACCCTAGTTCAGAGCCGAGGGTGGAGTTTAAAGACTGGGTGGCTGGATTGATTAGTGGCCCTTTTGGAACACTTAAGAAAAAGAAGGATGTCCATCTGTCTGTCTGGCTTTCTATGGACAGAGAGACGCAGGGCCACTCTGATAGCCCAGGTTCTGTGTCACCTCAGTGCTGTGCTGCTGTCCTATAGAAAAACAGAGGGATGGACGAAACAAGTGCCGGGCAGACCCTGCACAACATCAAGGTCCCAGGCCAGAGCCTGGGTTCATCAGCGCACCCCAGGCTGTGTCACTTTGGTGTTCCCAGTGAGTGTGCTGCTGCTGTGAAGCTCCACCCCTCACCGCACCCCCACATCGCCAAGGCATCTCTGAGATTTGTAACGAGTTATGCTTGCAGACAAGTCTTTTCAGGCTAAAGAATGTCCCAGTTTTTCAGAAAGGTCTCCCTGCCTTCTCAAAATGTACAAGATGCACTGAGAGCCCATCCACTCACCAGCTCCCCTGCCACCAGTGGAGTCGGGGCAAGTGCCCCTCAGTGTGGCCTGAGGTGGCAGCATCAGCATGTTGGAAAGGCAGGATCTCGGCCCACCGCACACGGGCCACATGGGGAGGGACTGAGGGACTCAGGGGGTTCTTCAGAATTGCACTCCCCTGTGGGTCTCCCCACTTCCTCTCCTGCTTCCATTTCAGCTTCATCTCTTCTGCATGCAATAGCCAGGATGTTCTTTTCTAAATGCATGCCAACATCATGTGAATCTCTCCACCTTCTGCCTTAAAACTGCTTAAAGAGGTGACTTCCCCCTGCCTGCCACAGGAGGAGTTGCCCCACACTCCCCAGCCACCTCTTGGTCCCCACCCTGAGCCACTGCTCCCTGCAACTCAAGAGCCAGAACAAAGCTCAATGTGGAAGTCCCCAGGGCCTGCTCCTAGGGACCCAGCACAGCCCTCTCCGTTCCTAAACCTGGTGGACCAGGCCATTCAGCATTCTCCCCCTTATCCACAATTTTACTTCCTGTTACCCACAGTCCAAAAATATGTAGAAAATTCCAGAAACTGTGTATAAGTCTTAAATTGCACACCAGTCTGAATAGCATGATGAAATCTCATGCTGTCCCACTCTGTCCCTTTGTCCAAGTATCATCCATAATGTACATTCTGCCCACCCACTGGCCACTTATTAATCAGATCAAATGTCGCAGTGCTGGTGTTGAAGTAACCCTCGTTTTAACACTGTGTCACTCGCCTCCTTTCATCTCATCACACAGGCATTGTATCATCTCATCACAAGAAGAAGAGTGAGTACAATACAGTGAGGTATTTTGAGAGAGAGAGAGAGAGAGACCATATTTATATGTAATTTATAGTATATAATTGTTCTCATTATTATTACTGGTAACCTCTTACTGTATCTAATTTGTAAATTAAATTTTATAAGTACTTATATATAAGAAAAGATGATATATTCAGGGTTCAGTGCTATCAACAGTTTCGAGTATTCTCTGGGGAGGGGTCTTGAAATGTATCCCCCGTGAATAAGGGGAGGCTATTGTATTCTCCCTGTTTGTGCTTTGTAAAAGGCTAGATTCTAACCTTGTTTAAAGCTTTTAATCATAGAACCTGATTAAAAACCTAATAAAAATTTTAAATGGGGTCAACTCCAGAGAGAGAATGAAAGAGAGAACTGTTTACGAATCAGAGGAAATTCTACTTAATTTTGTTGTTAAGCTGGTGAATTCACTGGAGATTTTCACAGAGGTTGGAGGCTGCAAAGGCAAACGTATGTCCCTTTCACCCCCAGGACCGTGCACTGCTGAGAACCAGCCTGAGCGAGCACAACCCGGGCCTGCCTTCCCAACTCTTACCCCATGCCTGGTCCACGCATCTCTGCCCACAGTGTGGCTGCTTTTCCAAACAGTATCCTGTCTCACTGAGAGCAGCCTGCCCTCCTCCAGAACATTCCAGATCCCCCAGTTAGATAGGCTCGATGCTACCTGGCCAGAGAAAAACTTAAGAGTGTCCACCCCACCCTCTTCAAAAACCTAGATTTAGGGAAGATTCTGAACTCTATATTCAGAATCTTATAGTATAAACTACCTTGGGGTCCTACATTTGCGGCCAGCTTCCCTATCCCCAGTGGCTCCCACCTTTCCATTCACCTTCCAAATTACAGGGTTCTCTCAAGAAGCCCCAGTGCAGACAACCAGAAGCCAGGGTGCTGCAGGGAGCTTGTCAGACACACTGTCACCTCCTCCATCTTATCTTCTCAAACTGGTCATCAGCTGACCTAGGTCAGCATCTCTGGGGAAAGCTGGGTTTGCAAAGGAAGTTTCCTGAGTAAATATTTAATATCAAATAAAGCAGTGTTTCTCAAAGTGTGGTCTCTGGACCATCAGCATCACTGGAGAATACAATGGAGATGCAAATCCTCCAGGTCACCCCCAACCCTGAATCAGAAACTCTGGGGTGAGACCCAGTCACCTGTGTGCTAACAAGTCCTCTGAAGTGCCTCAACTTTGAGAACTACTAAAAAAGATGGGGGAGGGGCAAAAGGGGGGACAAGAGCAGGTCCGGGCACAGGAGCCCACGGCTGGAGGCCTGCCAGCTGTCCATCATGGTTTCAGGTGAATGGAAAGGTGGGAGCCACTGGGGATAGGGAAGCTGCTGTCATGGCTGTGACAGCTACTGTGGCCTGCTATGAAAATGCTTACCCCTGGCCTTGCCCTATTACAACTCCATTTACAGTTGAAGCCGAGGCTCAGAGAGGTCAAGTAACCTGCCTTAGGCCACACAGCCTTGCCCTTCTATTTCCAGAGCCATAGGTTTGTGTGCTCCAGGATGAAGACAGTGACCCCACTCCTCTGCTGGCATTTACCAAGCACCAGGCACTTGGCCTGTGTCATTTCCTGTAGGTACAGAGCAGCCCTGGGAAGGGAAGCAGTGTAGTCATTCCCATTTGCAGGTGAGGGACAAGCTCAAAGGTCACGAAACTGACTCGAGGTCTCAGCCAGTGAGTAGGCTGTCAGGCTCCAAAGACATCTTCGAACTTGCTGAGGAGCTTCATCCTCCCTATTTCCGGGACAGCTCTCCCCGCACCCACCAACAGGTGACACCTGCCTTCAGCTTGAAACACTGGGGGAAAAAAACACTGGAAGTGGGAAAGGGAGGGGGGAGCCATTCCATCATGGAATAAACCTCCAAGTTTGTTCCCTTGGGGCCTGACTTAAGTGGAAGAGGGTGTGTGAATGTGAGAGTCAGGGTGGGTGGGTGGGTGTGCAGGTCTGTATGTAATTGACTTTATGACTGTGAAACTCAGTTCATTCTCCTCTGCCTTTGCCTGTACTACTGGTACATTGCCTAGAGCATGGGTCAGCAAACTCATTAGTCAACAGAGCCAAATATCAACAGTAGAACGATTGAAATTTCTTTTGAGAGCCAAATTTTTTAAATTTAAACTTCTTCTAATGCCACTTCTTCAAAATAGACTTGCCCAGGCCGTGGTATTTTGTGGAAGAGCCAGACTCAAGGGGCCAAAGAGCCGCATGTGGCTCGTAAGCCGCAGTTTGCTGACCACTGGCCTAGAGGAATACCTATGATGTGTAGAGGCACAAAACAAGTAACAGAAAAAAAAAAAATACACTGTTCAAGGACCAAACCGTTCAAAATGAGGAGTACAGATGTATAAGAAAGAATGTCAAAGTCCCTTGTTATCCTATCCCAGCAATAACCATTCTTTAATGATTTGCATACTTTTCGTGCTTACAAAAACCATACACATTTAAAGATTCATCAGAACAAATTGAAAGGAAATAAACATTTCCTTGGCAGGCACAGGGTCTAAGACCATACCCATTGATGCAGCTCACCATTCGGGTTACCAGGCCTCCCTACCCCTGACATGCCCTCCCTCCAATTTTTGACTTGGATTAAACAGAACAGGCAAGGGCTGACCTGCAGTCTCTTTGAAACACAAATCGGACCATAGGGCTCTGACCTCTATTGGCCATGGCCACGGGGGACCCGACCCTGCCCCCTTTACCCCCTGCTGTTTGTCACAGTGCCTGCCCAGCTGCCTCCACACTCTGTCCCCTGCATATGCTTCTCCTCCCCAGGTGTCGGCTCGACTCCCTCCCATCCCGCTACCCTGCTTGGCCTTGACTTCACAGCATGCACCACCCGCAGACTGCTACATAATGTACCTGTGATCCAGTCTCCTCCCATCAGACCATGGCCTCCAAGGGCAGGGATCACTGTCTGCTCTGATCATTGATGTATCCCCATACCCAGGATAGTGTTGGTGTTCATTACGTGTTTGTTGAATGATCACATGAGGGAGTCCTCTTTGCCAAGGCTGGGCAGTAAACAGCCCCTCTCCTGACAGCCCCCAGCTTCGCCACCCCCGCCTGCATCCCCATGTTCCCAGGGGTGGCTTCCTCTCAGCTGTGTTCATGTGTCATTTAAGCTCTGGGAAGCTAAAAGTTCAAGTCCCAGTCTCCTCTTTTACTGATATAGACAATAAAGCCCCCAGACCAGAGTTTTTGCCAAAGGGGAGATGCTTCCATAGAGCATTGTGACCGGAAGCTGGCACAGACAAGCCCGGGTATTTTGGACGTGTCTTGCTGTGCTTAAGGCACAGAAAAGAGCTTCTAGACTGCCTTCCCTGAACTCCAGACCAGGTCAGACTCCCCATCACTTGTATGCTGCCCTGTATTTCAAAACACTGCACACTCATAATTAAGCAAAGAATTAACTATGCCTGCAGTATCCTATTTCTGCCTGAAGCAGTAAACCTCAGAAGCACAGGGTTAGGGTCTGTTTTGCTCTTTGGCCTCCCCAGCACCTGGCACAATGCCTGACACATAGTTGTTTTGAGGGAGAGCTGACTCGCCGTCTCATGCAGAGCTCTGTTCTAGCACACAGTGATCCTAAACACATCCCCTGTCCTACAAAAAACTCGGTGCCCCTCTCCTCCCAGGGCCACCGAACAAATTCGGAGACTAACACCAAATAGTACCACTAGCTTGGGAAGAGAGCATCTTGGTGAAGGTGACCCTCTTTCTATCCAGGAGGTCATTGTGGAGTGGCAGGAGTGATCTGAAATCTAGAAGAGAGACCTAGACTCTGCTACTTGCAGCCAAAAGCCTTGATAACTAGTCTCACCAGAATTATATCTGAAATATCACCCATAACAAGAGGCCTGGCAGTGGGGATTCCAGGATTGATGCAATGATTTAAGAATGCCATTAAAAAAAAACCAACAAAACACAAAAACAGGCTTTACCTTTCCACCCACCACCCTTATGAACTCATGGTCACACGAGGGCTGCTGGTGTTCAACGCCTCACCTCCACTTTCCAGGAAGAAGAAAGGGAGGCCCTAGGATTCCCTTCTTTTATCAGGAGACATCACTTTTCCAGAAACCTCCACCTCCACCCAGCAGACTTCTACTTGCATCTCAGTGGCTAGAGCTCCACCCTGGTAGTCAGTGAAGCTAGAAAGGTGAGGATTCAACCATAGAGAGTGGAAAGTTGATGCAGCGAGAGAGGAATGGGGAAGTTATAGCTATAGAATTAGCCAGAGCATCTGCCAAAACTATGTAAGTTGTTTAATGTAACTGTTTTTTGTGGGTTTTCTAACTACAAAAACAATAAATCTACATTGTTCCTTTAGAAAATAAGGATTTAAAAATCTAATCCCTTCACAGGTGTCACCCCTGTTAATTCCTGGTTTATTATCTTTTCAGATCTTTGTATTTTCAGCATGAATGAAACCATACTATAGGTTGCTGTGTAATTAGCCTTTCACTTGATATGGTAAAAAGAAAATCATTAAATGTTCTTTACAGAATCACATTTGATGTGTGTGTGTTTCACTGAATAAGATTCCATGATTTGTTGATTGTTTATTTGTGTTGGATGTTTTGATGTTTATTAGAATAGTATGTGAGAACTCAATACTATTGACTCCTCCAGCTAAGCCTTTGGCCCATCTGTTTCCCTCTCGGAATGTATCATAAGGAGATAATCTTGGATATGCACATTCTTTAGAGCTTTGTAAATATCCTACCAAACTGTCTTCCCAGATGGACCGTGCCCATGTTCAATCCTTTCAGTGGGTACCCGTGCCCATTCCCAAAAAGAATTTTTCACCAACGCTGAATAAAAGATAGACTGGGGAACAGGAATGGTAGCCAACCCAGCCCCTTATTTCCCAGATGAGGGGACAGAAGCCCTGGCTGGGCCCCTCGACACTGTGTCCTGCCACCTACTGGAACACCAATAGGGTAGAGAGAAGCCCCAGGAAGCAGGAAAGTGTGGGGGCCTCAGAAGGCAGGAACAGTGTCAGGGGTTCCCAAGAAGCAAGGGCTAATCCCAGGAGACCTTGGGTCGTGGGTGTGGGCAGTCCCAGGTGTGGGAGTCACCCTAGCAGACAGATTTGCTTCTGACTCAGCACTTCACTGCCACTCAACCTGTGGGACCCTATACTTCTCCATTTTCTGTCTCTGGGACCAGTGAAATGAATAAATATGGCTCAGATCCAAGTCCTCTAACCAACCATTCATGCCTGTTATGAAGTGAATTGTGTCCCCCTCTAAAATCCATTATGTTGAAGTCTTAACCTCCATCGCCTTGGAATGTGACTATATTCAGAGATAGTACCTTGAAGGAGGCAACTGTGTTAAATGAGGTCATACAGGGGGTGGGGAGGCCTAATCTGATAAAGCACACAAAGGAAAGACCAGGTGAGGATACCGCGAGAAAGCAGCCATCTGTTGGGCAGCTAAAAAGGCCTCAGAAGAAATGAAACCTGCCATCACCTTGATCTTGGACTTTCAGCCTCCAGAATTATAAAAACATAACACTTCTGTGTATTTTACTATGGCAGCTTGAGCTGGCCAATGTGATGCCCTAGCAGCTGTGGGGGCCACTGCTGTTTCTGCATCCTGAGCCACAAGCACCCGGTACTCTCAACTGGAGGCAGATCATTTCCACAAGCCTTGAATACTTGAGTGGCAGATGCTGTGGACACCCATCATCCAAGCCACCTCTGGTTGCCCATGGCCCTGATGGACAGTTCCCTGCATGCTGACTGCATCCCCTCTCAGCTCTGCACCTAACGCTCTTCCTGCTGCTCAGCATCTGTGCACATCTGCCCAGAAGTGCAGGGAAGCCAGTACACATGGGGCTGCCTTCCACCAAGGAGGAATGGAAGTCAAAACTGTTCTAACCTGTGCAGTTCCTCAGATGGTCCTCAGCAGGTTCGAGCCTCCCTTGCCCATGTTGACCAGCTCCCTGATGCCCCTTGATTGGCTCATATTCCTCCTCTCACTGACTCCTCTACCCCAACTTCTGCTTCCTGGGATCTCCTCTCAAATAAACTACTTGTTCCAGCATCTGCCTTTAAAGGCATGGGGCAGGGAAATGTGGGGAGCGAGCTGTGCTCTGAACCCAAGACAAACAAACTCAGGGGCTGATGCATATACACTACCCAGACAGAGAATGTGCTCTGGGGACAGGGAGCAGCCACTAAAGCTGCAGAGCCCAAGGCCTTATTGTAGGGATGATGGCCACTGTCACAGAACATCGGAGCAGAAGCGGTCCAGCCAGACAGATCGGGTTCAAATCCCAGTTCTGCCACTCACTAGCAGGGCAATCTCAGTGGATAAAAAACTTGCTAGGACTCCATCCACTGTGGGAATGGAAATAACACCGACCTCACAGGAATGGTGAAAGGCTTGAGCAAGATGCCCACAGTGTGCACTCTGCAGAAGGCAGCCGCCCTTTCTGTGGGAAAACGGGTGGAGCTCTGCTGCTCAGATCTTGAGAAAGAACTTGATGTTTAGCAGCAAGGAGTGCAGCCTGCTGACAGCCTCCAGTGCAGCTTTCTCAGCTGGGCCTCAGCTTTAGAGCAGAGACCACGTGCTTTGCAGGCAGCCCCCAGCTCAGGAGCTCCCCACTGGACCAACTGAGACCTCTTCACACCCACGTGGCCAGCCAGGTGCTCCTGCCCAGTCCTGCCTCCTCCCCTTTTTACTGTTCACAGGCATCCCAACCTTCCACTTTTCCCAAAATAGACCTCTTTCACTTCCACCTCCCTCTCACTTGGGTCCCCTGAAACCATGATGCTAAGACACCCTTTTCCTTTCTCCTATTTCTGAATAGACCTACTGCAGGAAATGGCAGCCCCAGAGAGAGGTTTCCATAGGGCTTCGTTTGAGAATCTCTAGGCTTTTAGTCCCAGTGGGATCCCTCCAAAGGAATCAGGATCAGTCAGGGCTTTTCCATTGCAAGCAACAGAAATAGACTGTAGTTTATTTAGAGGAAAACGAGCTAGAACTTATTGGCATGCTATGGCATACTCAGAGAATTTCAGGAAAAGCTGAAGAACCAGGCTCCTGAAGGACAGGGACCCAAAAGCTCCCAAATTCCTGGGATTAGTGAGCTGTTTTGTTTTGTTTTGTTCAGGACACCACTGTTAACATCAATAACTCAAAATTTTAGTCCTGTAACATCCCACTCAGGGTTCAAATTCCAGGAAGAATGTGTCAGATTGGCCCAGCAGGTGGTGGGGCACTCTGGGAAGCAACTCTTCTTCCATTGTTAGACAGAACCATCAGTCTGCATCCAAAGCAAGACCCAGGTGCCTGTCATTAGAAGTGCATGGATCTGCCAGATGGAAAAATGCCCAATGCCCACCTTGCCCCAGTCTGTGCCAAGAGCTCAAAGCAATGTATCTCCAATGCATTTCTGCCTGTCTGCTCCTTCCTAAGTCACCACCCATTCCTTCCCTAAGTGCACAATTTGAGTTGCTTGGGTTCAATATCATTGTGCCTAATCTTAATATTTCTCATCTCCCCAAGTATCAGATACTGAGTCAAGAAGGACATACTCAAAATCACTTGTTTGGCAGGTAGTAAACTGCCTCCATTCTCTCCTCCCCTCCCTCATCCAACCCTGCCTGCACTCTCCACTGTGATGGAGAACAATGGGCCCTAATAGTACCAATTTCATCACCAGGCTTTGAAATGTTGGCAACCTTTCAACATCTTTAAAGGCTATTTCTCATTCCTTTAACTTCTCAAATTAAGCTCCTTATTCCAACTCTAAAGCACTTCTGATAGTTGGGGAAATTCATTAACATGCAGAAGGCTGACAGCTCAACCAGGAGGCCCACAGCAGGTGATGTGGTACCCTGCCCATATCCTCTAGGTAGGCATTCACCTTCAAATGCTGAAGGAAGACTGCTGCCTGCCAACACCTGTGACTCTGCCTATGGACTTTTGTGGGGTTTTTGTTTGTTTTCTGATTATGCACAAGCTGGGAGTGTAGGGATTTAATGCCCCTGGGAGGAGCCCTCACCCAAAGACAGAGGATAATTTGCTAGATAAATCCACCAGCTTCCTTGCCCCTTGGAGCGATAGCATGGTCTCCCAGAGCTCCCCCCGCCCGCCCCGCCCATCTACAGCAGTGAAAACACCCTAACTGGCTGCCTTCCCTTCCCTGCCTCACTTCCCTACTCTACTGGTGTTTCTTGGATCACTCCAAAATAAATTACTTGCACATAAGTCCTTGACTCACTATGTGTTCCCCCAGAAGTAGACTCGAAGACAAAGCCCATCTTCAGTCAGGTAAAGTTTTTCTCCAGAAAGACTTTGAGAACAGCATCACCCCTCTACAGCGGGAAGGAGGCACCAGGCAGAACCCCCTGGCTAGCTGGGGAAACCTATGCCAGCTCCCTGCCTGCTTCCTTAAAGGATGGAGGAGCCCCGCCCTGTGCACAGAGCTTCAGGTTTGTCCCGGGTGCCTGGGGGGTGCCAGGAGGCTGCTGCTGGGAATCCAAGGGATGCAGATGCCAACAGCCTTTCACTGCCTATAGGCACATTTCACACTGACAGGCTACCGGGGGTGTAGGCCTATTTTTATTTAAAATACCAGTTGCCATAGTAACATCCACATGACCCAATACTTATTCTAAGTCACAAAGAAAATACCCTTGGGAAGGGAGAGAGAGAAGCCCATGAGTGTGCAGTGCAGCCCTGGGGGTCAAACAGCAAGGGCAGCGCCTGGGAAACAAGGCACACCCACCCTGTGCCTGAGCTCCTGCTGAGTCTAACAGGGATTTCACTTTGCAGTCAATAAAGAGGATTAAAGGCCTGTGGGGAGGGCTGCGATTTCTGCCCCATGTGGCCTTGTGAGCTTAGCTGCTCCTGGAAGCCAGAAGATTCCCCTGGAGTGACTAAGATGGGTGCTAAGAGCTTGGTCCCAGACACAGGCTGGTGAGCCGGCGGGAGGACCTGCTCCCAGTCCTGCTCAACTTTTCATAGCACGCTGAGGATGCAGGGAGGTCATGGGGTCCTGGCACAGGCCTCATCCCTCAGCCCTCCAGCAGAGGAACCAGGCACAGCGAGGGCTTGGCCAGACCAACCCACCTGGAGAGCACCCCCGGAGGAGCAGCAAAAATAACAAGGAAAAGGAGCTGGCTTTTAAGAAGCAGAAGGAGAGCATATTCTATAGCAGCTTCCACCTTGCAAGCCCTCCCCAGCCCTGGGACCGATCTCAGTCTGTGCATAGCTTTACCGGTTTCCTTACTTCCCCATCAGCATAAAGCCCAGGGCTGGTAATGTTGACATCTAAGGTCCTCAGAGGACCCTCTGACTGTCCCCACAAGACCTATGGGGGACTTGGACAGAGGTCATGTGGCTGTGCTAGTTCAGCATAATTAGTAATTAATTAGTAATGGCTAACATTACTGGGGAGTGTGGACCACCCTTGAGGACCCCAACTGGACAAATCACACCACACCTTTCCTCTCCCCCAGGGAATTCAGCAACAATAATTATAATAACAGCAGCTCACATTATTGAACACAATATATGTGGGCACCTGAGTCATTTGATCCTCACAATATCCCACAGGGGCCCGTGTCATGCTTGGTCTACAAATGAGACTGCAGTTTCCCCTCACCTAGGGTAGGTGACCTGCACAAGCAGCAGGCATGCCATGGAACTGTGACCTGTACCCAGACCTGTCTAGCCCCTGAATGTGTGCTCTTAGACATCATGCTATGAAAGTGATCAGCTGGGACTGCCTTGCCCAGGAGGACAGGGACAAAAGAGCAGAGGGAGATGTCTATGGAAACAGGGACGGCCAGCTCTGGCTTTGTGGGTGACGATAGGGCTGGAGGGTATTAAGGGCTGGCTGCTTGTCTGTTAGTCTCAGATCTTTGCCTGCTCTTGTTATTGTCTCTTCATCCCACCCCATGGCCTGGTTTCGCAGCTATAATGACCACTCCTGACTATCAATGTTTTGAGACCTGGAGAAGAGAGGAATGAAGGTATAGTTGAGAATGTGCTACTATATATATATATTTTTTAAAATATTTTATCCTCACCTGAGAATGTTTTGTAATTGATTTTAGAGAAAGTGGAAAGGAGGGAGAGAAGGGGAAGAGGAGAGACAGATAGACAGACAGACAGACATTGATTGGTTGCCTCCAATTCAGGTCCTGACTGGAGACCAAAACCATAACCGAGGTATGTGCCCTGACTGGGAATCAAACCCAAAACCTTTTGGTGTACTGGACAACGCTCCAACTGTGTCACCCGGCCAAGGTCATGCTACTATATTTTGAGTCAGCCAAGATATCTGTCCTGCTTAGACCAACAGATCTGAGTTCTTTGATTTGGGGAGTTCCTTAATCTGTTTTCTCATCTAAATGGAAGTGATGTGTACCAGGTGCTGTCAGAGTCTCACTCATAGCCACTTGGCATCCTCAGGAGGTTGCCTAGAGACAGTTTTACGAAGTCCATAGCTTCCTCTGGCCACAGCCAGCAAGCTCAACAGCATGTGTCGGGAAGGTCACAAGTGCCCAAGAGTTAACACTCCAAAACCAGCCTCAACCACTGAGGTTGGGAGTTGGTGGAGAAATACTCCAGCTTCCTTGCCCCAGGGTGAGATGATTCTGAGGAGTACTCCACAAGTTCTTTCAAAGGGCCCCCCATCAGCTGGAGCCCTGGGTGTGTACTGTATAACCTGCAAAGCCATACACCTGTATTTGTTTTCCTCCAATCTCTGTATCACTTTCCTTCAACATCACCATGGTTCTTGGGATCACCTCCCAAGTCAGCCACCTGGGTCTTTGTCTCAGGGTCTGCTTTGGAGAGAACCCAACCCAAAACACCACCTCGTATGGTGTGGGGAAGATTGCAAGAGGATACACGTCAAGCTCTCGGCACAGTGAACACTTTAATGACATTTAATCTCTCCTGTCATAGAGAATACATAGTTGAGGGTGGAGTGGGGCTTGCCTGTGGGATTATTCTACATTTGGGGGCTCTATATTCCCTGAGCTGGGAAGCTTCTAATATGGTATTTCATTTGGCCATGGATGATCATCCACTAAATTCCTGATCTTCACATGGACCACTGAGAAGGACTACCTTCTAGATCAAATTCCCCTGTAGCCCATAAGAAAGATGGTGGGGAGCAGGTAAAGCCTCAGACAAAATCATTCGGTCAGTGCCCTCTTCCTCTCACCCTCAGGTTCATGGTGCCTTCCTGCTGCCCGAAGAGTGAGCCACCCCCGCACCAGAGAGCCCCCATACTCAATAAATCCCACTTATCTCAGCTCCCAAAACTAAACAGATTTGTACTAAGGTGTGACTGATGTTCCCCACCACAGTAGAGATTTCAAATTGAGGACCAGAGGGAGCATGCACCTTGGCTATCTGGGGAAATAACTGGAAGCAGGTCATCCCTTCCCACTCACACTTCCACCAGGCTTAACGTTTCTGTTAAATATCCTGTTTCAGCTTAAACTTTCATATATGTTTTGAATTCTGCTCCATAATGTATTAATGTGTCCCTATCTTAGAAAAATAGAACTGGGCCACATGCCCACCAACACGTTGAATGTGAGTCACATTTCCTGACCTCTAATAGGAACCCCCTGATTTTGTTTAATCTGTTGGTTTCTGTGTACTCTAATCCTACAGTCTGCTTTGTGCACTTTCCGAAAAGAAAAAAAGAAATCAGGAGACATGTGACAGAATATTTGAATTAGAAAATTAAAGAGAGACTTGCCTCCTCCACCCACAGCCCCCTCTCCTATTTTGAGCAGAAACTCACACGTTAGTATAGATGAGAGTCATGGGGAAGTTTTACAGGCAGCTCCTCAATTCCAGTCCAGAAGGCTGATTTTAGGCTTTGAGATTCTCTTTCAAGCTGGGATGCCAGTCATTCCAATAAAGGTCATCTCTGGATTCTCACTTGGTTCCTTTAAATGGGCATTTCTCTACAAGAGGTGCCCCCAGAACACCCCTGTGTCCACCACCGCCCTAAGCTCCCAGAGATACTGGAGCAGATCAGAGAAAGCTGCTGCTTTGCCTGTCAAGGGCTAGGACAGCTTGAAATCTGATGCTTCACAAAGAATCCTGTACCTTGAGGATTAAAAGCCCACAAATGAACCAGGTTGTTCATTTCTATTCCATTCTATTGCATGAATATGATTTTTTTATAATTCATTATTATTCATAGCTCTTCCAGGACTCTGAACTAGCTATAATGCACACTCCCCAAAGAGAATATGTATTACATCAAATAGTAACAGAAGAAACACACAGGTTGCCCCTTGCAGGTGTATGGCATGGACCGGGCAGGTAGGTGTTATGCAAATAGAATTCCTTGGGGGTTTCCTGACATCTGAAAGGGACTATCTCCACCTTGGTCCAATATTTGTGGTTATTTCTGCTCAGAACTATTCCACTGACACACCCCCCAGGCTTCTTGTTTCATACATAATCGCCCCATTTGGATCAAGATTTGGAAAAATTAAGGATACCAACATCAAAATAGCTAATGATAAAATAAAATTTTCCTTAAGATTTACTAGATAGACAGACACATAGTGATGCAGTCATCACCTTTCAGCCTGAGCCAGCCCAGCACCATCATTGAGAGGCCACTCCACCAGCTCCCAACAGGAATCTACGCAAAAGCTTGCTCCTTCACACTGGATCACAGGAGAGACTAGGGGACAGGAAGGAGCCTTCTGTTCTGGCCACTTGTCTTAGACTATGTTGCAGATTTTACCAACAGGAAGGGAAGGGCCTGGAGACAGGAAGCCCTGAAATTCCAGTTAAAGAGAAATATCTAATATGTTCCCATCCCAATCTGTCAAAGATATTGAGGGATCCATAGACCTACACACAGTCATGGTCCCAGCCCATTTTCAGGAAGGAGTCATATCAATCATCAGGTTTGAGCACATCATCCTACCTCTCCATCACGCCTCCATCAGTGTCAAGTCCGATGGGTGTCCAGGAGGACCACCTGTTTCCACCAGCTTCCTTCCCCCACCATTGCTGTTCCAAGCCCTATCTCTTCCTTCCTGTCAGGGTCCTGCTCTACCTGGAGAGGTTGCATGGCTTTCCTGGAGGAAGTTCTGGTTCTGTGTAGCATTCAAAAAAACTTTCCCTTTGACTACTAAACTCCTTCAGAGTAGAGCTTGGATGAGTTAGTTATCCTTATTTTTAGTTCTGTCAGAAGCAGATCCTGGGATAAGAATTTGAGTGCAAGAAATTTTACTTGGGAAGTGACCCTACGAAACACTGTTAGGTGAATGAGAAAGTGGAACAGGGAAGAATTATTTATCCAGCTAGTTACTTCTGGGGGCCACTGGAGCTTAATGCCACCCCACAGGGGTACTCTGGGAGCTAATGGAGAACACCTCAAAGAACTGGAGTATTTGTTAGTTCACATTTATTTCCAGGAGCTGTTAATTCCTTGGAGCTTTAGGCCTACTCGTGGTTAGGAAAAAATGTATTCTGTTGCCAAAATAAGCCCTCAGGCGACAACATTCAGATACATGGAAGTATGATGGCAAGGTGGTAAGGATAAGTTATGTGAGCTTCCGCAGAGGGACTATAGATTCTTGGGCTAATAGAATTTTCTGCCTTTGTTCTGTCTTATTAAAGACCACTTCCTATTGGTAGTGAGACTAAGGGGAGGGAAGGAAGAAAAGGAGTGAAGGGGAGAAAAATTCACTCTCACCATTGTATTTCTAATGTAGCAAATCTCAAGATAAAAATACAGGAAGATTCTAAGATGAAGAAAGGGGAAGAGTGATCTCCAAGAGAAGACAACTGATATGAAAACACTGTAATATAATTTCAAAATAGGGCTAAAGTGAAATACTTGTATAGAATACAAATATAGAAAGAAAAGTGTAGGGAGATCTCGCTGTTTGCCATACACAGAAAACAGAGCAGTGATCTCCAAGTTGATGAGCCTTATGCAACAGGCTCTTAGGACAGGCAGCAGATCCTGAGCAGTTTGGTGATGACCAAGCAGCGTGCGTTTCACAAGGTCGGAAACACTGTCAGCATGAGCAAGGCCAACAGGCTAAATACATACTATGTGACTAGGGGCCTGGGGAAGTGGATGAGAGCCACCTTGTGATTTAAAAAGATGAGGCACCAATAATGAACTGACTCTCAAAAAGAGAAACTAAAAATGCAATCCCATTTACCATTTCAACAACAACAAAAATAAGATACCTTGGAATAAACTTAACCATGAAGGTAAAAGACTTATATTTGGAAAACTACAGGACATTAAAAAAAAAAAAAAAGAAATGGAGGAAGATGCAAACAATTAGAAGAATATACCGTGCTCATGGATTGAAAAAATTAACATCATTAAAATGTCCATACTACCCAAAGCAATCTATAGATTCAACTCAATTCCTATTAAAATACTAACGGCATATTTTGCAGAACTGCACTGTGGTTTGAAGCTTTCCATGCCTACTTTTCCTTCCTCATCTTTATCCTTCACAGGAGTTTCCCCTTATAAACCTCTTGCTCACCTAATGCTGCATTAGCTTCTGCCTCTAGAGCAGGGGTTCTCAACCTTTCTAATGCCGCGACCCTTTAATGCAGTTCCTCATGTTGTGGTGAACCCATCCATAAAATTATTTTCGTTGCTACTTCATAACTGTAATTTTGCTACTGTTAATGAATCATAATGTAAATATCTGTGTTTTCTGATGGTCTTAGGCTCTATACAGGTTGAGAATCGCTAGCAGGGTTGCCTAAGACCATCGGAAAACACAGATATTTACATTACAACTCATAACAGTAGCAAAATTACAGTTATGAAGTAGCAATGAAAATAATTTTATGGTTGGGGGTCACCACAACATGAGGAACTGCATTAAAGGGGTCGCGGCTTTAGGAAGGTTGAGAAACACTGCTCTAGAGGCACCTGAAATGACACAAAGCTTCTTGTAAGAGACCATCCATTGGTTGGAGCTGTCCACCACTGTGGTGATGAAATAATCAGAAGCAGGCTAAGGATATGTAATACAGGAACAAAATATATCTGTCTTCTCCCTCCCTGATTGGGTAACCATTAAATGTGTAGCAGATTCCCTTGGGTCTCCTTAGCCAGGGGAAGTAGATGGTTCTTTCAAATGACTTATTTAAATGCCATGGGAAGGGGAGAGATGAGGAGATTGCCACACCACCACACATTAGTTTGCATGAGTGCTGCACCTAGAGACATGAATGCTGCTAAAATCTGCAGTTGTTTGCAGCTCCAGAGCCAGGAGCAGCACCCATGGCTTCTACCCCTCCTGCTTCCCAGCCTCCTGCAAAGGCCTTACAATGGCAAAGCCTGACAGGAACCCAAATGGCAAGATTAACTAAAAATGTAACTCCACACTTTCAGCCTTCACAGTGCAGACTGCAAAGCGAGCATACGATAATATGAATGAGGCAAAGGACCCACAGGTGATTCCTGGGATGGAAAGCAGTGTACCCTTTAATGCCATCAGATGGCACTATCTCATGTGGGGTCAGGTGTCTTGGCCTGTGGAGGTGGTGACATAGAGAGTGTACTAAGCTTGGATTTTGTCAACAAGGTGTAAGTCCCACACCAGTCAGGGACTTGAATTAGGAATTATGGGCTATAAATATAGGTATTAATAACAGTTCCTAGCATACTGCAACTGCTTAATAAATACAAACTATTATTATTTTCTACTGAGATGAAGATAAATGTTGTGAAAGAAGAAAACACCCCCCAAAACTGGTCAAGGCCACTAATTCAATATCCTTTTGGCAAACTTTACCCCAACTTAAATTTGCACAAGAAAATTTTAAGAGTATAAATGGTGAAAATAAATTTTGTAGATTTATTTTGTTAGATTTATGATAAGTATTACAAATTATTATTTTGACATAGTGAAAACTAAACATTGTCACAGCACAGGTATGCCAACGCTCCTGAGGTTGTGAGGAGCAAAGGGGGACCATGGTAGTTTGAGGGGCTTGCCTCAGCCTTCCAATCCTTTGTGTTTATTGACAAACTCCTGCTGTATATGGAGTTCTAAACTTCCTGAAACTCACCCCCTGAAGAATTTCTTAGAACTTCCTACCAATTTTTAGACACCTTGATTTATTGCTTAATGAGCCTACCAATTAAGTATCTGCATTATTGTTCCCACCCCCCTTTTTTTAAGCGTGTCTTCTTCTATTCATGTCAAAAGGGTAGAGCTCTACCTGAAATCATACCCCAGGGAGAAGTAAATCGGGATGAGAAAATGTCAAAGAGGAAAGGAAAATGCGCAAGAGCCCACCCACATCACAAGCAGGGAGGAGAACAAACATTCGGGGAGCCAGGCTTTCCACACGCCTCACTGCACTGTCTTCAGTCCTTTCTGGAATCATTTGGGAAATGGACGGATGAACACAGAGATTGTCCCATCACAGGACCATAGTCTCTGGTCCCCAACCTCCAAATCCAAACAGCTCTGAAAACCAAAAGATTTATTTGTAACTCACAGACCTGCTCTGGACTGATGAGAGGCTATTTATAGCCTTTATGCTACTTGGTGTGAATATTCACAGGTTTGGCTGCAGATATACTAATGTGTTTGATTAAGGGGTACTTCCCCAAGATTCACTGGAGTTGCTAAATAATATATTTATGCTAATTTACTTTCCTAAAAAAAATCCTGAATTTAGAAATACATCAAGGATTTTGGATAAAGGATTACACTGCATGAAATCCCAAAGGGTAGGTGTTATCTTCATTTTAAGAATAACAAAACAAGCCCTAACCGGTTTGGCTCAGTGGATAGAGCGTCCGCCTGTGGACTCAAGAGTCCCAGGTTCAATTCTGGTCAAGGGCATGTACCTTGGTTGTGGGCACATACCCAGTAGGGAGTGTGCAGGAGGCAGCTAATAGATCTTTCTCTCTCTTTGATGTTTCTAACTCTCTCTAACCCTCTCCCTTTCTCTCCGTAAAAAATTAATAAAATATATATTTTTTAAAAAAAAAGAATAACAAAACGAATTTAGAGACGTTAAGTAGCTTGCCTGAAGTCACATAATGAGCAGCAAAACATTAAACATTTTGATGGAATGAATATATTGATGTGATTTCCAATGGACAAGACTTCACCTGGCAGTCAGGGAGCTGTGAATACCTGAGGTAGACTGAAAATTATAAAGACAGGCTTTGCCACTGGAAAAAAATATAATACTGTTAAATTTCAGACCAGTTCCCACAGAAGCCTCCCATCTCCAATTTCAAGGAAACTGTGACTTTAAGGAGATACATTTCTTCTCATCCCTTGAAAGCAGAGGAATTTGATAAAGGAGTTGCCTGGCAAAAATAAATAAATAACCCCACTAAACCGAAATCAAAACAAATCATTTTTTACATATTAATCAGGCTCCTGATTGAAACTGTGCTAGCTGCTTTGAGAGAGGAATATTAAAAGTAAGGCGCTGCTAATTTAAGCACAACCAATTTTAAAAGATGTATCTAGAAACAGCCACCCGCTTCATTTGATGGAAGATGCCTGGGTTGGGAGCCCCAATGTCATGACATTTGCTTCACCCCTGTGAGTAAAGAATGAAGTCATCCATTCCCTGTAATCTGTGGGGCTCTAGTTTTCATGAATTCATCCCAGTTTACTTTTTCCAAGTAAGCAAAAGGGCCCCAGAGGGGAACACCCTGATCTGGGTCCAGAACAACTATCTAGGAGCTGCCACAAAGCTTGAGCCCCATCCTCATGATGCTGGAAGGGCACCCCTTCCAAGAAGGCAGTGCCAGGAAAGCAGCTCCTGGGCTCCTGGTAAACCTCACCTGTAACAAACACTGTTCCCGCAGCAGAGCTCCTCCCAGATCACCTCAGATCACTTTCACTGGCTCTGTGTGCCCCTCCCTGAACTCCTCAGCCCCTGTATGCATTGCTCTCTTGGAAAGATTGTGCTGGGCTACAATTGCAGCTTGCCTGCAGACACTGGGAGTTTGCCCCTGAGGCAACCCTGAGTCAGGGCAAAAGCATTGAAGCTCAGCTCCCTTGCCTCCAATCCAAACATAATTTGTCCCCATCCCCCCAGCACCTGTGTGGAATCAGGTCAAAGCTGTGACTTTGCCTGAAATTGCCTTTTTCTGAGCTCTGCTTCTTATTTATCAACTCTCTCCCCCACTCCCTTACTGATTTATCCTGGGGACTCATCCTTTTAAAAAAAATCACTTCTGGGTTATCACATCTAAGACCATCATACCCAAGGTTTTGAGATCTCGGTATAGAAGGTGTAAGTTATACTTTAAGGTGAAGAGTGAATCTAAGGTAAATCTTCTAGACTTCTAGAAAGGACCTACTTACTTGAAAATCAACTATTCCACAGGTGATCTCATTATCTGCCACCTGGGTTGGCATAGGGATGGGGCAAAAGAAAATAAGCTAGAACCAGACAAAGAATATGACCCAATCAGGTACTCATCTTTCCTCTCCCCAGAGCTATGGATAACGCACAAGAATGCCCATGACATAGCTATCTCAGGGTCTATTCTCCCTTCTCCCTTCCAACCATGGAGCCCCAGTTATAAACAGGACACATGTCTACCCAGCCAACCTCCAACTCCAGCCAGATGTGGCCATGTAGCTAAGTTGCAGCCAATGGGGGGTGAACATAAGCGATTTGTACAACTTCTGAGGCATGCCTCCCTTTCCCCATTGCCTGTGTGGACATGTTGGGAAGCCATCACAACCCTGAAGGCCACACCTGAGGAGTGGAGGAAAAACAGTAGAAGGATCCTAGTTCCCAGCATCACAGAGTTGCCCATACTGCTTCATGAACGGAAAAAAAAAACATCTATTCATGTAAGACAAGTCATTCTGGGTTCCTGTTAGAGTAATCAAACCAATATCCTAAATAATAGAATTCCATATTCTGATAAAGGATTAATATCCATAATATATAAAGAACTCATACAACTCAATAGCAAAATAATAATCCAATTTAAAAATGAGCAAAATACCTGAATAAACATTTTTCCAAAGAAGATAAACAAATGGCCAATAGGTACTCGAAAAGAAGCCTATCATCACTAGTCATTAGGGAAACTCAAATTAAAACCACAATGAGATATTACCACACACCTGTTAGAATGGCCATTATTGAAAAGACAAGCAATAATAAATGCTGGCATGGATGTAAAATAAAGGGAACCCTTGTGCTGTGTTGGTGGGATTGTAAATTGATACAGCCACTATGGAAAACACTATGGAGGATCCTCAAAAAATTAAAAATAGAACTACCATATGATCCAGCGATTCCATTTCTGGGAATATATCCAAAGGAAATGAAAACACTAACTTAAAAAGATATCTGCACTCTCACATTCATGGCATTATTTACAATAGCCAAGACATGGAAACAGCCTAACTGTCCATCGATGAATGAATAGATAAGAACACACACACACACACACACACACACACACACACACATTATTCAGCCATAAAAATAAGGAAACCCTATCATTTGCAACAACAAACCTTGAAGGCATTATGCTGAGTGAAATAATACAGAAAAAAGACAAATACCGTATGATCTCATTTATATGTGAATCTAAAAACAAAACAAAAACCCCACTAAGCTCATAAAAAAAAAGATCAGATTTGTGGTTAGTGAGGAGTGAGCCCTGGAACTCACAGACAACAGTTCGTAAACATTAAGTTCTTCCCTGAGCAGTTCTTAACTGGTCCTTCTCTGTAGTCTCCCTGGTGCATCCTGACTTCTTAGCTATCCCCTTTTAAGCCTTCTGGCCAGAAATTTGGGACTGTAGTTATCCCATTCTGCCACACGCTTTCATGATTGGGTTTGGATTCGGGCCAAGTGGTGGGAAGAGGTGAAAAAAATCAATAGGGTTGACCCCACCATTCTACAGGATTGCCTGGGACTCTGGGACTGGGGTTTGAGAGAACAGAGAAGAGAGATTACGTCTAGGAAAATTCTCTCTCTCTCTCTCTCTCTCTCTCTCTCTCTCTCTCTCTCTCTCTCTCTCTGTGTGTGTGTGTGTGTGTGTGTGTGTGTGTGTGTGTGTGTGTGTGTGTTAGGAGTTCACTTTCTAATTCCTCAAGCCAGAAGGACTGAGGGATTCTCCTGGAGCCTCTCTGTGCCACAGTGCTCACCTCGGAGTTTCTGGCTGCATGAAGTTACACTGGGAGATATTACAGGAAAAAAGAAGGTCAAGTCCCTGCCAGGTTGATGATACTTTGGCTTCTGGTGTTCTCCCCCAATCTGCCTGCTAATAACTTTTCAAAGCCCTCGAATACCTACTCCTTGTACTCTGTCCAGGTTTTATATGCCATGCGAGTGATAGGCATTGTGCTTATTCCCTTACCCAGAACCTGAAAACCAGGTTTAGGAATTTATGTTAGGAGATTCGTCAAAGCTGTGTGCCGAGAATATGAATTCAAGGATTTGCATCACAGCAGTGTTTATGACAGTTATGTATACCCTGTGTTATTCTTTGGAAGCCACAAAATCTGGCTGTTTTAACTTAAATCTGGCAGATTTAAGCATAAAAATACACTTTTAAAGAGCTATCTGGTGGCTTCAAAAATGCCAAGGAGGATGAGAAACTAGCCTAAGGTTAGGTTACCCAGAAAAATGCTCCAATTCAAGCCACCAATGTCCATCCCAAAGCAACACTGTCCAGCTATAGACACAGAATTGCACTGGACTCTGATCACCAGAACATTTATCTTTCTGCCTCTGCCACTATCACCAAAGACAACTCTCTGCTCCTCCCACTGGTCTGACCCATTGTGTCTATAACATTCCACAAGGCACTGAGGCTTTGTGCTTTTTACTTTCTTTTTACTAATCATAAGATATTAACTTTAAGCACTAAATTATGTACCAAAGATGATAAAGGCAGTACAATTTTAGAGGACAGGGACACCACTGAGAACATGAGTTGTAGGAGAGAAGGCTTTTTGTAGAGTGGGGTTGGGGGAGCAGAGCTGGGTCTTGAAGTGAGATCTCAGTTGGAGGTGGTACAGGTCAGCCACTGCTGCACAACTGAGGCAGCAAACCAGCCCAGACAGTGCTTCTCATTCATGGACTTGGCACCAGCTGGGGAAGTTCTGCTTCTGTTTTAATTTTGCCCTTTCCAGTTTCTGTGAGGTCCTGTGGCTTACATCCATCCTCCTATTTCTCACAGCTTTCAACCTCGCCGCATAAGTCAACCCATTTGCACTGTATCAGCCTGGCTTCACCAGTTCACACAGGAATCTACTCACATCAAGTATTTTGTGATTTAACTGCACTTCTCACAGGATATGAAGGACCATGTGAAAGGGTCACATCTTGGAACACCCAGCCTTCAGCCACCTTGCTGGCTATTCCTTCCTTCTTTCTTTCTCCCATTCATCTCCACTTTCCCCTTCTCCAACCCAAACTAACCCATAAATCCCTTCTTTTTCCTTCACAGGCCATTCTGTTCTCTCCCAGGCCCTTTAGGGTCTCATTTGCTTTCCAATAGCTTAACAAAGTACTTCTTTCAAACACATCAAGGCTCACCCCAAGAGAACATTTGGTAAATAATATATTCTCTCAAAGCAACCACAGTTATGTCTCTTTCTTCTTATCCCCCCAGTCAGTTATTCTTATTCAAGTTATTCTTATTTAAGGATAACTAGACATGCAACAAGCAAATGATCTGTGGAAGATTTAACCTACTTGAAAGGGAAGAAATTATATGTGGCTACCTGTGTATTATCCCTTGAAGAGGCTTATAAAAGTACAGCCCCAGTAGCCAGGATGCTCTGAGGAGAACCCCATTGGGGAGAACAATGGCTAAAAATAGTACTTGACCTTGGGTATCTGAAAGGGAAATGATGAAAAGTGTTGACCAAAGAGTTTAAAGTGTCTTTGAAGAAAAAAGAGAAGCATACCCACTTTTTAAAACTTCATGGGAGTCACCTTCTGCACTTTCTGGAAAAGAAAAACTATTGGCCAAGGTGTAGGCTTCCAGGCCTGACTTTCAAAACAGGCAAGCGGCAGCACCAAGTAGGTGGTGGAGGCAACAAGGCAGAAAGGGAGAATGATAGATGCCCCAAAACATTGGCGACACCACAAAGTACATGGTCAGATCAGGAGGCAGAGCCTACACCGTGGGATCAAAACAGAAAAGGGCTGCTTCCACCGTCAGCAAAGAGGTAGACGTCAGGTGGGCTGCAGGTTCTGGGATGAACGGCATTCATGGAAACTGAATGTTCCCACAAGGGGATGAGGGAGAGAGAATCTGATTCTAACCTTTTACTGCAAGTGTGTTCACCAGTGTTAACACTCTGGCCACCTTGCAATGGAGATTCTTCTTCAGGGAGAGGAAATGGAAGAGAGATTTCTCCTTGACTCTCACACTCCCCACCTCCTCTCTTGTTGTGATCTTTCCTGTGTTTTATCCTCTTTCTCTTGCAGGCATCCTCAAACTGCGGCCCGCCGAGGACATTTATCCGGCCCGCCGAGTGCCACTGCCTGTCCTGCTTAGCAGCCGACTCGTCCCGGGCCTGCAGTGCACATAGGAATTTGTTCATAGTTTTTTTTTTTAAACTATAGTCCGGCCCTCCAACAGTCTGAGGGACAGTGAACTGGCCCCTTGTTTAAAAAGTTTGAGGACCCCTGAGGACTCCTCATGTGCTAGAAACTGTGAAGAGCTCAGAAACTATCCCGTTTAAAGCCTAGTAAAGGAAACTGGCTAATAAAACCTGTGTCAACCGTGTCCCTAGCGATGAGAAAGAAGAATTTGGTTCACATTTAGTGGAGGCTTCATGTAATAAGTGGTTTTAAGCAAAGCCTTGAGGAACATACTAACTTCGTTGGGTGGAGATGGGATGAGAAGAAGGGTCTTGGGTGGGTAAAGATAAGAATGTCTGCCACATGCTAGACATCATGTTGTTCATGGGTTAAGTTTGTTGCAACAATATACATGGTAAGTGATATTAGATGCCAGACCCTGGAGTTTCAACTAGGGTCAAAGGAGTCACTTTCTTTATGAAAGGTAGATTCTAGTGGTGTAATAGGCAGAATAATGGCGTCCTCAGGGGTCCTGATGATCATGGACCAAGGTCATGTGGATGAGGGAGTCAGAAGAATGAGTATCAGAGTGATGCAATGTGAAAGATCTGACTAGCCATTACTGACTTTACAGATAAGAGAGGCCATGAGCAAGGAAATGCAGGCAGCCTCTAGAAACTGGAAAAAGAAATAAAGTGGATTCTCCCCTAGAGCCTTGAAGAAGGGACACAGTCCTGATGACACCTTGATTTTAGCCCACTACATCCATTTTGGGTTGCTGACCTCCACAAATATAAGATAATAAATTTGTGTTTTAAGTCACTACGTTTGTGGAGCTGACTGCTGCTGCAAATGTTTTTGCTTGGTGGAGAGTAAAGCAGAGGAGGCTGTAGAAGGTGTGCTGAAGTAAGAGATAGCTGACCAGTGTGTTTATGCCGACTCTGCCACTCATTCACAGATTTATTCATTCAACTAGGCCCGTGTGCTAGTGGAGTGCCAGATGCTGGAGTACTACAGAGAACAAGACAAGGAAGTCTCCAGCTCCTGATGAACTTGCACTCTAGTTAGCAGATAAAAAGTCAATGAAAAGATAAATAATCCAGATGATAATACACATAGTTTACATCATGGTGCCATAAGAAATACTATGGTCAGATAAGACCTCTCTGAGGAGATGATGTTTAAATTGCAATCTATAAAAAAAAAAAAAGTGGAGAAAACCTTGTAAAGGATGTATATGCAAAGGGGACTGGAAAAGCAAGGTCCTGTGACTGGAAAGAGCTGTTGGCGTGGTCTAGATTTGACAAATGGCTTGTGTGATAGGAGAGTAGTAAGCAAGGAGGAGAAGTTAACAAGGGCTAGATCATGCAGGCCTTGTGAGAAATTATTCTTGAGAGTAACTGAAGGGGTTATAAACAGAAGTGTTATAACCCTATCTATATTTTATATTATTGTTTGTTAATTTTTCATTTTGAAATAATTACTGATTCCCAGAAAGTTGCAAAACAAAAATAAAACAACAAGAAATCTCATGTACCCTTCATCCAAAAGCCTAGGCATGAGACCAGCACTAAGAGGTAAATTTGTGGACAAATTCTGAAATAAGGTAAATCATCTTTAAATTTTAAGTTCTTCAAGATTCCTAGTCCAAGATTCCTGTTCTCAAAACTGCCTGGTACTGGCAAAAGAACAGACATATAGACCAATGGAATAGAACAGAGAACCCAGAAATTATCCTAAGCCATTATGCTCAATTAATATTTGACAAAGAAGGCAAGAGCATACAATGGAGTCAAGACAGTCTCTTCAACAAGTGGTGTTGGGAAAATTGGAGAGATATATGCAAAAAAATTAAACTAGACCACCAACTTACACCATACACAAAAATAAACTCAAAATGGATAAAGGACTTAAATGTAAGACGGGAAACAATAAAAATCTTAAAAGAAGCTATAGGCAGCAAACTGGCAGACATTTGTTGTAGCAATATCTTTACCGATACATGCCCTTTTCCTAGGGCAATGGAAACTAAGGAGAAAATAAACAAATGGGACTACATCAAAATAAAAAGCATCTGCACAGCAAAAGAAACAACAAAACAACAAGAAAGCCCACTGCATGGGAGAACATATTTGCCAATGTTATCTCCAATAAGGGTTTAACCTCCAAAATTTATAGGGAACTCATACAACTTAACAAAAGGAAGATAAACAATCCAATCAAAAAATGGACAAAGGACCTAAATAGACACTTTTCAAAAAGAACATACAGAAGGCCAAGAGACATATGAAAACATGCTCAAAGTCACTAATCATCCGAGAGATGCAAATCAAAACGACAATGAGGTACCATCTCACAACTGTCAGAATGGCTATCATCAACAAATCAACAAACGACAAGTGCTGGTGAGGATGTGGAGAAAAAGGAACCCTCTTGCACTGTCGGTGGGAATGCAGATTGGTGCAGCCACTGTGAAAGACAGTATGGAGTTTCCTCAAAAAATTAAAAAATGCAACTTCCATTTGACCCAGTAATCCCACTTCTAGGAATATATCCCAAGAAAACAGAAACACTAATCAGAAAGGATATATGCACCCCTATGTTCATAGCAGCACAATTTACCATAGCTAAGATTTGAAAACAGCCTAAGTGCCCATCAGCAGATGAGTGGATTGAAAAACTGTGGTACATCTACAGAACACAATGGAATACTATGCTGCTGTAAAAAAAAAAAGGAATTCTTACCATTTGCAACAGCATGGATGGAACTGGAGAGCATTATGCTAAATGAAATAAGCCAGTCAGAGAAAGAGAAATATCACATGATCTCTCTCATTTGTGGAATATAATGAACAACATAAACTGATAAACAAAAATAGAACCAGAGTCATAGAAGCATCGAACAGACTGTCCAGCCTATGAGGGAAGGTGGGGGATGAGAGGGTAAGATAAAAACTAAAGGACTTGTATACATGCATATGAGCATAACCAATGGACACAGACAGTAGTGGGGTGAGGGCATGTGCTGGGGGGTGGGGACGGCTGGGGAGAAGTCAATGGGGGAAAAAGGAGACTTATGTAATACTTTAAACAATAAAGAATTTTTTTAAAAAAGATTCATGGTCCAAAGCTGGTGGGCTATTAGTGGTATCTGGTATTAATACAGAGAAAAACCACTTGAGTATCCCTGTTTATGAAAAAGAGTGTCCTGAATTATGTAAAGCTTGAATTATGCATCCTTCGTGTAAAATATATCCCATTTATAATTTATTACATACTCATGTAATAATGTACAATCATTAAGCAAGTTTTAAAATATATTGAATGATATATGGAAAATAATGTCATGTTACAATTTTTTTAAAATATGTTTTTATTTATTTTAGAGAGAAAAGAAGGGAGAGGAAGAGAGAGAGAGAGAGAGATATCAATAAGAGAGAAACATCAATTGGCTGCCTCCTGCATTGTCCCTCACTGGGGATTAAGCCCACAACCCGGGCATGTGCCCTGACTGGGAATCGAACCAGTGACCTCTTAGTGCTCAACCACTGAGACACATCGGCTGGGCATACAGCTTTGAGTTTAAATATTGGGACATAAAACTACCTATATAATGCGACAAGCATATTTTTGAAAGGGGAAAATATGAATCAGAAACACACACACAAATCCAGAATATATACCAAAATAGTTGAATGCTAAGATTACGAGTGATTTTTTTGTAACCTTTTTGTTATTCTCTAACATTAACATGTATAGCTTGTGCAATCAGCCCTAGTGTGCTCAGTGGATAGAGAGTCCTCCTGTGGACTGAAGGGTCCCAGGTTTGATTCCTGTCAAGGGTACATGCCTGGGTTGCGGACTCGATCCCCAGTAGGGGGCGTGAAAGAGGCAGCTGATCAATGAATCTCCCTCATCATTGATGTTTCAATCTCTGCCTCTCACTTCCTCTCTGAAATCAAAAAATATATATTTTTTAAATAAATAAATAAAGCTTGTGCAATCAGAAAACACAAACGACCAATAAATGGTAAGTGCTTGGCAGACAATGCCCTCTCAGAACTGAAGGTACTTTTGGACCATCAAAGAGAACACCCCTAAACTGACCTGCAAGGTCCCAATATCTCCTGAAGATCAACTGTGGAATGCACTAGTTTTGTATGGGAGTATTTTTCAGCTGAATTGTACTCTGCATTTTAAAGTTGTTGCTGTCTTTAAATATATTTTTATTGATTTCAGAGTGGAAGGTAGAGAGAGAGAGAGAAACATCAGTGATGAGAGCAAATCTATCAGCTGCCTCCTGCACACTGCACACAGAGGATCGAGCCAGCAATCCAGGCATGTGCCCCAACCGAGAATCGAACCGTGACCTCCTAGTTCATAGATCGATGCTCAACGGCTGAGCTATGCTGGCCGGGCTACATTTTAAAGTTTTGAAGTTGAGCCCTAACCGGTTTGGCTCAGTGGATAGAGCGTCAGCCTGCGGACTGAAGGGTCCCAGGTTCGATTCCGGTCAAGGGCATGTACCTTGGTTGCAAGCACATCCCCAGTGGGGAGTGTGCAGGAGGCAGCTGATCGATGTTTCTCTCTCATCGATGTTTCTAACTCTCTATCCCTCCCCTTCCTCTCTGTAAAAAATCAATAAAATATATTTAAAAAAAAAAAAGTTTTGAAGTTGCTCCAAGGCCCTTCCAAAATGCCAGAGATTCAACCTCACCTACCCTCCCAAGTATACACCTAAAAGCATAGATAACAGAAAACCAATTCACTTGCTTCAACTTCAAGGAAATTATTTCACATAGAAGAATCCAAAACAAGCAGGGCAGTTCCTGGGTAGCCTCAAAGATGGTGGGATCATGGTCTGCCTTTTCAGTCATTCCAGCTTATTGCATCTAACTCTGATGCTCATCCTGCAGTTGCCATGGCCATTTCAAGCATCACATGCAGGCAAATGGCCAGAGGCAGAAAGGGTTCTACCTCTTTCTTACAACTAACAAATGAAGCTATCATTCAAGAAAGAACCCAGCTGCCTATTTCTCATATTCACTGTGTTACCCTACCCTTGCCTAATCCAATTACCTGCAAGGGAATAGGAATTCTCTGATGACACCAATCAAACCCACCTCTGGGGACAGAGTGAGTCAGCCTCCTCTGAAACCCAGGATGTATGCACATTAGGAGGTATTTGGGAATAGAAGAAGAGTGTGCAGGAGGCAATAGAGTGAATGCCAGGCTGGCAGCCACAGCACCTGCAGTAGCTTCTGGATTCTCCCTACCACCCAATGGGCTTTTTTATTCCAACTGAAGAAAGTGGCATGCAAGTTCTCTTTAGACCAGTCCTGCCTCAAAACATGAGGCCTTCCCAGAGATCCATAATTCCTTCAAAACACACTTGAAAACATGATATACAAGATGGAGGACTTTCATCTCTATTCCACAGTGTCTATTTCAAGTGCATTTTCTGTTTTAGACAGTAGTCTTTAGTTAATCGAGCCAAGCTATAGATTACCAAATTTGTCATTTGCTCAGAGTTAAACCACAGCAACACCTCCCAGCTCCTACATCTTTGCATTGAAGTGCAAATGTGCTCACACAGTGAGACAGCACAGGTATGGAGTGAAAAATTCATGAATTTTTGTCATAAAGTTCTGGGTTTGAATCCTGCCTTTCTTGGTTAATTGCTGAGTGATTTTAGGCAAGATATTTAACTTCTAAGAAACTGTCTTATTATAAAACTAGAGGCCCAGTGCACGAATTCATGCACAGGTGGGGTCCGGCCAGCCTAGCCCCAATCAGGGCGGATCATGGCTGAGCCTGTCAGGAGGAAGAGATTGCGGGAGGTTGGCCAGTCAGCCCACCTGGATTGGGGCCCAATCAGGGCCCCTGATCAGGGCCGGGCAGGCTGGGGGAAGGGGCCGAGGGTGATTGGCCTGCGGGCCCCGCCCCCGATTGGGGTTGGGGGCCAATTGGGGGTGGGCCAGCCATGGGGAGGGGCTGTGGGCGGTGGGCCAGCGGGCCCCTCCCCCAAATGGGGTGGGTGGGGGGTGCTAATCAGGGGCCAGTGGCCCAGGGGAGGGGCCATGGGTTGTTGGCTGGCTGACCCTGCCCCTGATCGGGGTGGGGGGGCCAATCTGGGGTGGGGCCAGGTAGGGGGAGGAGCTGAAGGATATTGGCCAGCCAGCCAGCCCCCAATTAAGGTGGGGTGGTGATCAGGGGTGGGGCTGACCAGGGGGATGGGCTGCGGGCTGATCAGGGTGGTGGGGGCCCATGGGGGCCTGGCCGGCCAGGGGGAGGGGCTGCAGGAGGTTGGCTGCCCAGCCCCGCCCCCTATTGAGATGGGGGGATGCCATCAGGGGTGGGCTGGCCAGGAGGAGGCTGCGAGCCTATCATGGTGGGGCTGGCTGATGGGGGCCCAGCTGGCCTGGGGGAAGGGAGGGGGCGTTTGGCCGGCAGGCCCTGCTCTTGATCGGGGTGGGAGAGTCTGATCAGGGGCAAGCCTGATTGGGCTGGTTCACTAGCCACAGTGGGTGTCATAGCAACCAGTTGTTAGGTCGTTATGGCCATTAGGGTAGCTGCCTTTTTATATACATTAATGGATTGACTACTACCCACCCATAGGGCTGTTGGTCTGATTAAATGACTAGCAAACTTTTCTCTCTCCATCGTCCTAGAGAAGTCTGCGTAGGGAATCATCAAGCCATAAAAGTAGCAACCAATAAACAGACTGATCTTTCCCTTTGTAATTTTTAACATTTGGCATAATATCTTTTTGGCGTGAACCAGAAAAACACAAAACAACTTGACTGGCTTTCAGTAATTATACTGTAGAAAGTGGGGTTTCCATGATCACATATCTGGGTTCAGAAGACAATCTATAACTCAGGAAAAGGATGAAATGCTAGCCTGGCATTTTGATTTTCCTGTAGATGAGAAGTCACGTTTTCCAATATTTTCAGAGGCATTTATGATGCAAAGCATGTGAGCAGCAGCACTGAGTAATGTCAAGACTGAACCTTGTCAATGGGGTGGATAATTTATGTTATTGCTACTTAAATTATTGCATCTCAAACACAGGCAGAGTATGCTGCAAACTAAATAATCTAAAATGTGTAGGGCGGGAATAAATGGTTCTATCAATATTCCAGGAGCATCAATTTCCAGCCACCTTGTCTTGATCTACACTGAAGTCCCAAATGGGAATTTTTGAAAGATCATAATATATTAGATATATCTCTCCTTCAAACTTTTTAAGCACTTCATTTTCATGAGTTTTTTAATAGCTTTGTGTACATGATCTTCATTTTCTTTACAGTTTCTCATATGATGTTAACTGCCTTGGAGTCTAATGACTTTCATGTAGTACTGAGGGTTTTAGCTGGCCTCCATTTGCACAAACTAAGTTGTCTCATGGGAAGAAAGTGGAATTCCCTCAAGGGAGCTTCCTTCACTACACCTGCCAGCTAAATCCATCCAGAGCCAAGCACTTCCTGCTCAGTTTGTCTCACCCCATGGATCCTGGCACACTTGCAGCTGAGAACAAACGAGGTTGGTTCCATGGGAAAGATCACATAGTACAGATACAAAGTAACACACAGCTGAGAATTTGGGGATGAAAAAAATGATGACTCCCAATTTCCTGGAATAATGAATGCTGTTTTCTCCTTTCCAATAGGCATTTTCAAATCATCTTTTTTTTTCCACAAGCCTAGCCCCTAAAACCCCAACCAAGTCCCAACTAGCCAAAGCCAGTCTGGAGGGAGGAGCCTAGTCCCTAAGAGCCAAACCCCTACAAAGAGCCAAAGCCAGGACCCCAAGGGCAGAGCCTAGCCCTGTAGAGCCGAACAGAGACCCAAACAGACAAGCCCTAACCAGGAGGGTAGAACCTCGCCCGAAATAGCGCAGCCAAGCCCGGAAGAGCCAAGCCTACCCCTAAGCAACACCTATTCTTCCAGCAGGCCCAAGGAAGCCAGCCTCAGTGTGTCAGAGTGATTTCCACAGGCACCTCTCCCTTGAGAATCACCAACCCTTTCAACCTCTGGCTCCTAGGCCAGTTATGTTTACTGAAGGGTCCTTCCCTGTAAGGCAATCTTGTGGAGACCAGGGCCTTCCCATGGCACAGGTCAGTTTTAATGGACCTAACCTGAATAGCCCAGCCAAGGTCTAAGAGGTGAATCTAATCCCAAAGGGTTGACACTAGTTCTGAAGCGCCCAGCCTTGGCCCTTAAACCCCAACCTAGTCCCGAAGAGCCCAGCACAAACCCGAAGAGCCAAACCCGAGACCCAAAGAGGGGGCCAAGACCCAAAGGGCAGAGCCCCCAAGGGCCAAGCCCTGACCCCAATAGCTGAAGCCAGTTCCAAAGGGCAGAGCCTAGTCCTGAAGATCCTGGCCTAGCCAAAAAGATTCAAAACATCTTCAAATCCTACAATGCACTTTTTGAGATGCTGGTGCCATACCCCAATCATTCACTATGTTGTGAAGCTGAGATTTTCACACTCCCCAGTAGGAAAACATGCATATCCCAAAGTAAAAAAAAAAAGGAAATAATCTGGATATCTAATAATACTGAACCATTGAATTAATTCTGGAACTTTCCTGCCTCAGGACTTGTATGTAAAAACTTTCCTCATTTTTTAAAATTTTCTTTCAATTGGATCTTCTGTGGTTTAGACCAAAAATCATCCTATCTGATACAATGAGTAATCTTGTTTATTTATTTTTTTAATATATTTTTTATTGATTTCAGAGAGGAAGAGAGAGGAAGAGAGAGATAAAAACATCAATAATGAGAATCATTGATTGGCTGTCCCTTGCATGCCCCCTACTGGAAATCAAGCCCACAACCCGAGGCATGTGCCCTTGACTGGAATTGAACCCGGGACCTTTCAGTCTGAAGGCTGACACTTTATCCACTGAGCCAAACTGGCTAGGGCTATTCTTGTTTCTAGTAGCTTTTGGGTATGATAGAAATAGAAGTCATTGGCTAAAACCAATGACAAAACCTTTTTTGTCCTTTCCCTGCTATCTCTTCCTGAGACTGAGAATGTGCATGTCTTGTCTGAAGCTCTAACAACAAATCTGTCACCACAAGAGAAAGGCCAAGCAAATGGAGACACTTCAGCCCCAAACCAATTCCACACCCAAACAGCTGTAGCCAGTCTCGAAGGGCGGAGCTTAGCCCCCAAGAGCAGAACCCAGACCCGAAGGGAGGAGCTAGTCCCAAAGAGCCTCCCACTCTGGACCTGTTACAAAAGCAAACCAACTCAAGTCTTTGAGCCACTACAGGTGGGTCAGTCACCAGCAGTCAAACAGAAGTCCTTTTGATTCAATATCCTTTGCATATCTAACAGCTTGTCTATTTCGTGTCATATTTTATGAGCTCTTTATATTATAGGATTTAACCTTATCTTCACTACAAACATTTTCTCAAGCTTTCTCTTGTCTATTAACTTTGACAGTATATTGCCATGCTAAAGTCTACATACTTTTTCTAATATAAGCACCATCCTATCTAATAAAATAGTAATATGCAAATTAACCATCACTCCACTACACCCACCAGCCACGCCCACCAGCCAATCAGGAGTGAATATGCAAATAAACCCAACCAAGATGGCTAAGGCCACAGAGAGCAGGAGGGAGGCTTGGGTTTCCCTGGCAATGCAGGAAGCCAAGCTTTCCGCCTGCCCTTGCCGGCCTAGGCCTCCACTCAAGGATACAAAGTTTCAATGATAGAAGATACATAAACCCAAACAGAAATGGCGGCAGCCACGGAGCTGGAAAGAGCAGGAGGCTAGGGTTGCCCCGGGCGATGGAGGAAGCCAAGCTTTCCACACACCCTGGCCGGCCCAGGCCTCCACTTAAGGCTACAAAGTTTCAATTATAGAAGATACATAAATCAAAAAAAAAAAAAATGGCTGCCACCACGGAGAAAGCAGAAGGCTTGGCTCTGCTCCAGGCTACCAAGTTTCAATTGTAGAAGATAAATAAACCCCAGATACCAGGGCCTCCGCTTGGGTCACTGGGGGGTGTAGCCGGCCTGCAAACCACCACAGGCCCCTCACCCAGGCCGCCCCATGCCCACCCTGATCCTGGACATTCTTCAGGGCAAACCAGATGGCCCCCACCCGTGCACCAGGCCTCTATCCTATCTAATAAAAGAGTAATATGCAGATTTACCATCACTCCAACACACAAGATGGCTGCCCCCATGTGGACACAAAATGGCCACCACAAGATGGCCAGCAGGGGAGGGCAGTTGGTAGGAACCAGGCCTGCAAGGGAGGGCAGTTGTGGGTGATCAGGCCTGCAGGGGAGGGCAGTTAGGGGTGACCAAGCCGGCAGAGGAAGTTGGGGGCAACCAGGCCTGTAGGGAAAGGCAGTTGGGAGGGACCCAGGCCTGCAGGGGAGAGCAGTTAGGGGTGACCAGGCCTGCAGGGGAGGGCAGTTAGGGGTGACCAGGCCACCAGGGGAGGGCAGTTAGGGGCAAACAGGCTGGCAGGGGAGCAGTTAGGCATCAATCAGGCTGGCAGGGGAGTGGTTAGGGGGTGATCAGGCTGGCAGGCAGAAGCGGTTAGGGGCAATCAGGAAGGCAGGCAGGCGAGCAGTTGGGAGCCAGCAGTCCAGGGGTCCCAGATTGGAGAGGGTGCAGGCTGGGCTGAAGGACACCCCCCGCCCCCAGTTCATGAATTTCGTGCACCGGGCCTCTAGTTTATTATACAATCTATTATAAACCTATGAACTCTTTGAAATACTAATTTTTATAGAATGAGGATCTCTTTTGGAATTCTCTCCTGGAATAGAGAGAACTTGTGAATTTGCCAATCGCTAAGCCAACAGAAATCATTTTATTACAGTGGCTACTGGATGGGGCTAGTGGGGCAGCCCAGAGAAGACCACACCACAGAAGAAGGGGATATATTATATGGAGGGAGATGAAGACATGGAGATGACACAGACACATGTTGCTTAAGGAGCCACAGAAAGCAGAGTGAAGGAAAAGGACCCAAGTTTTCCCCTCCTCCCATTCTCCAATCTTCTGCCCTTGCCTCCCATTGACTGGACCTCAAAAGGAAGGAAGGAGGATTGGGGAAGAAAAGTTTAATACTGTAGTGTAGAACCAAGAAAGTGCCAACCCAACCAATGGGGAAGTCCTCAAGCAAAGCTGTCAGAGGAGTCTCACATCTCACTAGGATGCCCACCATGCTTGGTCATCTGCCAGGAATAGCCCAGAGGAAGCATAATTTCAGGTCAAACACCTTGGTGAATCAGAGAAGCAACAGCTAGAGCTGTCAGTCAGCTATGTTCTCCTTGGCAAGAGTTCTGAATAGCGCATTTCCACCTTTGGTTTTAAAATCCAACATATATTTAAATCACTAGAGCAGAACCACCAATGGTCTCTAAATTCAAAGCATGGTATATACTCTCTGACTGTATAAGTACTTGGTATTGTGCATTTGTCAAGGAAAAATGCATCCTATTCTCCATTTTGTCAATTGTCACAAAGTAACTATCTTTTATACCCCAGGAAAAATCATGTGTTCAAATCAAATGACTATTATTTCCCAAACAATGTTCTTAGGCACTGGGAGGACACAGTGGTAAAACAAGACAGACAGACTCAGCCCACATGGAGCTTACATTCTAGAGGGGAACGCAGTAGGGTACAAAATGAAACAGTACAGTAGTGAGATGGAAAACCCTGATTCGTAGGGTGGAAAACACCCCAAGGGAAGGAGCCAGGGTAAGACATTAGATAGAGTAGTTCAGGCAGACCCCTGAAGAGGTGACAATTAAGTTTTGATTTGAATGAAATTGCTTTTGCTATCTCAAAATGTTTCATAACTTATGTTCAATCCTTCAAGTGCCTTTGCATAGTCTTGATTAGAGACTAATGGGCAGAAATAGAAGTCAATATATTAGCTGGTTAGAATTCTTGTGTTTTGAGATAAAATCAACTAGCTTTTTTAATTATCTCCCTGATTTTTTTTTTTTAAGTGACAAATTTAGAGAGCAAGTTTTAGGCTGCTATTTGTAAGCACTTCTCTGCAAATAACACAGTACAGATGTGGGTAGTACTTATTCCCAATAAGTAGAAAGCCAAATTGGAGTAATTTTTACCACATTTTCTCTATAGCTTAAGTAAGAGAGACATGATCCACTATATAAAGACCTTGCGCAAATAAATGCAACTTACAGATCTGAGAACATCTTGAGGCAAATTTGAGGAATTATCATTTGTCTTCTTAAACATATATTTCAGCCCTGACTGGTTTGGCTCAGTGGATAAAGCGTCGGCCTGAGGACTGAGAGGTCCCGGGTTCGATTCCGGTCAGGGGCATGTACCTTGGTTGCGGGCATATCCCCAGTGGGGGGTGTGCAGGAGGCAGCTGGTCGATGTTTCTCTCTCATCGATGTTTCTAACTCTCTATCCCTCTCCCTTCCTCTCTGTAAAAAATCAATAAAATATATTTTTTTAAAAAACACATATATTTCATCATAAATGTTCTTCATGTTTCCTATCTTCCATCAAATGTTCTTATGGCTGTGAATTAAATACTATGACTAAGAATAAAGCAATTTAAAATACATAATGATTAAGGTAATTGCAATGTCCACTCTGCTCTACTATCTGAACCCAAGTCTGCTCTATAGTGGACTTGGGTTCAGATAGACCACCAAATTCACAGGACATAGTGGGCCCCACCCAACACCAAGTTTACTTGGCTTTACTAAAAGATAGAGGACATGCAATAACCTGGCAAGCAAAGCAATGGCACAGCAGAGGTCCTGTGACTCCCAGGCAAGGTGAACATGGAACATGTATGCACACAAGAGACAAGAATGCATGCAGATAACCTCAGCTCAGAAGCCATCAACTCTGAGCCCCCCTTCAGCTTTATGCCATCTGGCCAAGTAGCCCCTCAGGCATATGAATACCCCCTTACTCTTCAGGGCAGCTGCATCTCATCAATGTCAATTACTCAATAACCAATTTTGACAATATATATGTACAGACGAAGCACCTATACATAATCCCCACCCAGGTTCTACTTATTCAATAGCATATCATGACAACAATTATTAATGTTGCAAAAAGAAAAGAACAGGAGTCAAATCCTCAGATATCCCTGAGGCTAGAGGAAGGACCACAAAACCAGCTGTAACCCCTTCCTTTCAGTTCACCTCCTGATCCCCATTAAAACCTTTTTGATGCATATCTGAGGCACTTTCTTAGTACAGCAATTTCTACAATATTTGTTGTACAAAAAAAATATATTAAGATATAGACAATCACCAAAACCTGTATTCCTCAATGAGGCTTTGGAAGTCTCTCTTCAAAACAAATTAACAAGACTCTGTCCCAATCACAAGTTTTCTGATATATATTCCTTTACCAATTGCTACATATCTCCCTCCTCCCTCCATTGTTTGCCCTTTTTATAGGTGTTGATAGAAGCATTCAACTCCATAGTGTCCTCTAGCAAATTCCTATGAGAATTCAATTGAGGGATCTTAAGTCAACTTCCCAAGATCATCTTCTACAGTGGTTTGGTTTTCACTGAGCTCTTTATGTGAAGCTAAGAATCTTTTTTATTATACTCTATAACTATGGCAGAGGTCAAAGTAATGTGTAAGACATACATTAGTTAATATTATGGTATCATTTTTCCCAACTTTCCAAGCAAAAACACCCTTTTTCGCATATACCATTTATTTCCTTAACCCAGGTGGTCACTAGAGGCTGCTCTAAACTCTGAGTCCAGTCTGGTTTGGGGCTTGGCCATATTCCAGCCACCAGGAAACAATTTTTCACAAACCCAGGCTTCCAGGTTTCACTGTACAGCACCACCAATCTGACTCCAAGGGATTCAACAGTTGTGGACACCGTATCACACCTATATTCATTCTCTTGGACACCATTCTGACTCCATAAATGCTGTTGTATAGTTCTTATCCACAGTATCTGGCACTGTCAAAAGGCAAAGCAGATTCTGGGATACTATATGAGTAGCAAGATGCAGCTCCTTTTACTGGTATTCCCTTAACACGATGCCATCCTGGCTCACAACCATATAACACGTCCGCTGCCAGGCACAATAAGACAACGTGTTCAACCCAGTTCAAAGACAGGATATATCCCAAAGCTAAAAAAAGAACCAATATCACAAATATAACCCAAATATACAAACAAAATAAAGCAACCACCCAATCCAGCCTGCTGTTCTTCGGTTTGGTCATTGGGGCATATGTACTAAGTGATGTCATTTTCCTAAATCAACCAAGTAGAATTCTAAAATATATCATGTATTCTGGCTTTGGTCCAAATCTAGAGGTTTCTTCCAGTGTCTGCCATGCTTTGGCACCACAAACATCTAAGAGTGTCTTGCTTAAATATGGGAAAATACAACATTATCTTTCCCCAGCATCATTCTCTGTTTGTGTGCTCCAATTTCCCCCTTTGTCCATTCATTACCTGTCTCAAATCAGATAATGAATCTGAATCCCTAGATTCAGCCATACTGCCCACCCATAGGACAGACAGCAAGATGACTTGCCCTCACTTTCCCTTTCATTCATTCCCAGGAAGGAGGAGGAGGAGGAAGAGGAAAGCAAAGGATGAGCGACCTATACCAGCAGGCAGCTGGGCAGCCTTTAGAGTCAGTCCTGGCTCATTAGATGAAGTCACTGTCCAGCACTTGCTGCCTTTAGAACCGTGGTTCTCAACCTTCCTAATGCCGCAACCCTTTAATACAGTTCCTCATGTTGCGGTAACCACCAACCATAAAATTATTTTTGTTGCTACTTCATAACTGTAATTTTGCTACTGTTATGAATTGTAATGTAAATATCTGTGTTTTCCAATGGTCTTAGGCTCTACAGCAGCGGCTCTCAATCTACGTGACCCACAGGTTGAGAACCGCTAGCAGGGTCGCCTAAGACCATCGGAAAACACAGATATTTACATTACAATTCATAACAGTAGCAAAATTACAGTTATGAAGTAGCAACAAAAATAATTTTATGGTTGGGGGTCACCACAACATGAGGAACTGTATTAAAGGGTTGCGGCATTAGGAAGGTTGAGAACCACTGCTTTAGAACAAAGCATAAATTCCAAGAATTTGAAATAGTATCCTGAGCAACTGCCTCTTGTCTCCATGGTCTTGGCCCAAGTGATTCCCAAGAATTAAACTAATTGGGCCCTGCATTTCAGCCAGGTGAATTGACTATCTTTAGCTGGTCATATGTGCTACTGGAATTCTCTGCTACTACTGAAAAGGAGGCCATCATAAATAATATCAGTTTAAAAAACAATTGACAAAATTTTAAGGGCAATCAAATCCAAATCTTCTCTGATCCACTTGTGAGCAGGTACTGGAAACTTCAGGTACCCACGTGGGAAGACTGTGAATGCATGCTGCGTTCTTTCCCTAAGAAAACAAACTGTGCCTGACTTCTCTCCAGTATTCATACAGGAAAGCAAGCATTAGCTAATTTCAGCCTGTTGGACTTCCCAAACAGTTTCCACTGTGTCTGGTTTGGTGAAAAGCCATGATAGCCAATATTCAGTCTCTGGGAGCTGCCTGTTTTACCCATAGGTCAAAGACAACAATTAGAAGAGCGAAACGATTATCATTCCTGCTTCTTCTACTTATTTTCTTAAAGCTGAAATTCCTTAGTGCCTTTTCATGAGGCAATGCTGTTTAATGTTCTGTTTAAAGTGTATATGATGAGGAGGGGAAAATATAGTATATGCTTGCCAGGCATGCTCAGTAGCAGTGTATCTATTAAGTGGACAAGCACATTTGATCTCCCCTGAGGTAGGGTTTCTTCCCAAGCACACTGGAATGGAGAGTGCCAAGAACTGCAAAAGGTCTGAGATTTTACCCTACTTGCAAGCTAACAAATTAACCTGCTACTGTTTCATGGTGGAAGATACAAGACTCTTGGATCAAGGGACCTTATTACTCATGGAACAAGAAGCATAAGCTACATCCTATCTAATAAAAGAGTAATATGCAAATTGACCTCACTCCAACACACAAGATGGCTGCCCCCATGTGGTCAAAGATGGCTGCCCCCATGTGGACACAAGATGGCCACCACAAGATGGCCAGCAGGGGAGGGCAGTTGGGAGGGACCAGGCCTGCAAGGGAGGGCAGTTGGGGGTGATCAAGCCTGCAGGGGAGGGCAGTTAGGGGTGACCAGACCGGCAGAGGAGGGAAATTGGGGGAGACCAGGCCTGCAGGGGAGGGCAGTTAGGGGCAAACAGGCTGGCAGGGGAGCAGTTAGGCATCAGTCAGGCTGGCAGGGGAGTGGTTAGGGGGTGATCAGGCTGGCAGGCAGAAGCGGTTAGGGGCAATCAGGAAGGCAGGCAGGCGAGCAGTTGGGAGCCAGCAGTCCTGGATTATGAGAGGGATGTCTGACTGCCCGTTTAGGCCCGATCCTCCTGGGATTGGGCCTAAATGGGCAGCTGGCCATCCCTCAAGGGGTCCCAGATTGGAGAGGGTGCAGGCTGGGCTGAGGGACACACACACCCCCGTGCACGAATTTCGTGCACTGGGCCTCTAGTGTTTGCATAATTCCCTTTGCACCAGATGGAGGCCGATCCCAAGGTGGGAAAGTCCCAAGGTGGGAAAGGCATTAGTATGTCTAAGAACAGAAAGGTTACACGTGTGTCTGGAGCCTAGTCAATAGGAGGAGAATTAGAATGAAGAGACTAGCAGGATAAGCAGGACCCATATTTGCAGGCTTGTGGATCATGGTAAGTTCTTAATTTTATTCCTGAAGATACGGAGCTGTGCAACTCTTTGAAGTAGGAAATACTTTATAATGTGATTGATGCCTGAAGGAGACCATACTGGCTGCAATGTGGAGAAAAGATAGAAGAAGGTCAAGAGTGAAAAGTTTAGTTCAAATGAGAGATGAAGACAGTTTGATTGAAAGATAATAGGAAGATGGAAAGATGTAAGTAGATTCAAGACAATATGGAGCTTGAACAAAACGTCTGGTATATGGATTGGTGGGAAGAGGCTCCATGCTAGAGGTGAAGAACAAATTGAAGGTAATGTCTAGATCAGCCGTGGGCAAACTACGGCCCGTGGAGCCGAAAGAGCGGAGGGTTCTCTTGCTCCCCCCTCCGCTACTTTACTTTGAATTTATATTAGTTCACACAAACACTCCATCCATGCTTTTGTTCCGGCCCTCTGGTCCAGTTTAAGAACCCATTGTGGCCCTCAAGTCAAAAAGTTTGCCCACCCCTGGTCTAGATTCTCGGCTTGAAGGAAAAACAAATATACAAGAGGCAGGCAGATAGGAAATGAGGTGTGGGCAACCAGCAGGGCATCATAGGAGCTCTTTATGAATAAGAGTGACCTGACGTGCACGTAAATGTTGAAGGGTTCCTATCTGGCCTAACTGAAGGCATGGGACTAGACAAGAGGACACAGTGAATGAGCATAGGGGAAATATCAGACCAATACTACAGCTGTGGGGAAGATCTACCTACAATAGTGAGCATCATGGTGTTTATCCTGAGAATAAAATAGTAGCCCAAAATCCATTAATAGGAGAGTGATTAAATAAAATCATGACATCAATTGAAATTGTGTTCTATCTCGTATTTGCTTATATGGTAAGAGGTTCATGGTATTAAAAGAGTTATATAGTGTTAGCCCACTTTTATTTTTTAAAAAAACTCTGTATATGTACATAAAAATAAGAGTAAAAGAAACAAACACAAAAATATTAATGGTGGTTATGAGTGGCTAGATAATAAAGTCTTTTTTTTTAATATATTTTATTCATTTTTTACAGAGAGGAAGGGAGAGGGATAGAGAGTTAGAAACATCGATGAGAGAGAAACATCAATCAGCTGCCTCCTGCACACTCCCCACCGGGTATGTGCCCGCAACCAAGGTACATGCCCTTGACCGGAATCGAACCTGGGACCCTTGAGTCCGCAGGCCGACGCTCTATCCACTGAGCCAAACCGGTTAGGGCGATAATAAAGTCTTTTGTCTCCATTTTCTAAATCTTCTTCAATGAATATGTATCATTTGGATAATAGAACAACTATAAAAAAATAATCTGATTCCTTATAGCTCATCTTTGGGACTAAATCCTGCTTCTAGAAACTCATATGTGGGCATTAAAACAACCTCAGGGGATCAGGACAGTCAAATCTACCTTATTTCTGTAGCCAGCCATTCTCAACCTTGGCTGCACATTAGAATTAGCTGGCAGAAGATGATTTGACTTTGGATGGTGGGCACACAGTGCACACTATACAGACTTTGTATCATAAAAATGTACACTTGAAACCTACCTGATCCTATTAACAAATGTCACTCCAATACATTTAACTTAAAAAACAAAATAGGAGAAACCAAGATGGCGGCATAGGTAAGCACCTAAACTGCTGCCTCGCACAACAATTTCAAAACTACAACTAAAAGACAGAACGGACATCATCCAGAACCACAGGAAGGCTGGCTGAGTGGAAATTCTACAACTAGAAGGAAAGAGGAAAGCTCACGGAGAATCAGAGGAGCGGCAAAGGGCTGAGGTTCAGAGAGGAAGGGCTCAGAGAGGAAGGGCGACTGAGTGCCTGGCTGACTTTCTCTGGCGGGAGAGGGAAGGAAGCCCCCGACTGCACTGAACCCCAGTTCCGACTGCACTGAAATCCAGTTCCAGGCAAAACCCCATGGACCCAGGCTCATACAGGGAAAGTCTGGACTGTCAGGTAGAGAGAAAGGCACACGAAGACTCGGAGACCCGGGGGAGCTGCAGCGGGTCTGGAGGAGCACGCGCATGCATGCACGCGAGTGCTCACGCATTCCCTAGCAGAAGGGAGTCGGAAGCTCCTGACTGCACTGAACCCTAGTTCCGACTGCACTGAACCCCAGTTCCGGGCGAGCCCCTGGGGACCCACGCTCTTACAGGGGGAATCTGGACTGTCAGGCAGAAACTCAGGGGAGTCACGGAAGGCAGAGGTCTGGAGGCGCGTGCAAGGGCAGGGCTGATGGGAAGCTAAGACTGTCTGCTCTGCCCTGAGACTCCACCCCATCCAAGCTGAGCACAGAGGCTTTTGCAATTTTGCAAGTCTGGTCTTATAAGGCTGTCTCCAGCACCGAACTTCTCCCAATGTAGACACAGCTGATCCTCACAGCCAACTGGCCTGGAGGTCTATTCCTCCCAGTGATACCAACAACAATCAAGACTTAACTACAACAAGGCTGTACACACAGTCCACAAAGGGGTGCACCAAGAGTGTCCACCTCAGGTTAACTGGGGAGGCCGACCCACTGGGCCATATAGGAAACCTAGCACACAAAGCTACCCTACCAACTCAAGGAAGCAATGAAAATGCGGAGGCAAAGAAACAGATCACAAACGAAAGAAATGGAAGAAAACAATCGACTGGATACAGAATTCAAAACCACGGTTATAAGGCTTTTCAAGAATATCCTAGAAAAGGCCGATAAATTTAGCGAGACCCTCAAGGATATGAAAAAGGGCCAACTAGAAATTAAACATACACTGACTGAAATAAAAAATATCATACAGAGACCCCACAGCAGACTAGAGGAACGCAAGAATCAAGTCAAAGATTTGAAAAACAAAGAAGCAAAAAACACTCAACTGGAAAAGAAAGAAGAATACAAAAACTTGAAGATAGTGTAAGGAGCCTCTGGGACAACTTCAAGCGTACCAACATCAGAATTATGGGGGTGCCAGAAGAAGAGAGAGAGCAAGATACTGAAAACATATTTGAAGAAATAATGACTGAAAACTTCCCCTAGCTGGTGAAATAAATAGACTTACAAGTCCAGGAAGCACACAGAACCCCAAACAAGAGGAATCCAAAGAGGACCACACCAAGACACATCATAATTAAAATGCCAAGAGCAAAAGACAAAGAGAGAATATTAAAAGCAGCAAGACAAAAACAGTTAGTTACCTACAAGGGAGAACCCATACGATTGTCAGCTGATTTCTCAACAGAAACTATGCAGGCCAGAAGGGAGTGGCAAGAAATTTTCAATGTGATGAATAGCAAGAACCTGCAACCAAGATTACTCTACGCAGCAAAGTTATCATTCAGAATGGAAGGTCAGATAAAGAGCTTCACAGATAAGAAAAAGCTAAAGGAGTTCATCACCACCAAACCAGTATTACATGAAATGCTGAAAGGTATTCTTTAAGAAGAAGAAGAAAAAGTAAAGATAAAAATTATGAACAACAAATACATATCTATCAACCAGTGAACCTAAAAATCAAGTGAGTTAAAAATCTGAGGAACAAAATAAACTGGTGAATATAATAGAATTAGGGGCATAGAAAGGGATAATTCTCAGGGGGAAAGGGTATGGGGGGTGCAGGAAGAGACTGGACAAAAAGCGTACACCTATGGATGAGGACAGTGGGGGGGTGGTAAGGGCAGAGAGTGGGGTGGGAACCGGGTGGGGGAGCTATGGGGGGAAAAAGGAGAAACAATTGTAATAATCTGAACAATAAAGATTTATTAAATTAAATAAATAAATAAATAAATAAATAAATAAATAAATATGAAAAAAAAAAGAATCAGCTGGGGAATTTACATTTCTATGTCAGGGCCCTACCCCTAGAGATTCTGACTTAGTCTGGAAAGTGGCCCAGGCACAACTATTTTGGGGCCTCAGGTGACTGATGGCCAGACAGGGATGGGAACCCTTGGTAAGCTCTGGGTTGTTCTCCAATTCACAGGCTGTAAATATTTAGAGAAGAGAATAGGGTAGAAAGGAAGCTAAAGAAGGAAGAATTGTGTGAGAAAGGAGACTTAAGAATAAAGGATGAAAGAGAAATTAATCAGGACGCAAAATGCAAAGAGGAAATGGTTGAGAACTCCTCCCACCTCAAAATAACTTTTATTTCACACCAGGCACTAGTTAGCTGCAAAAACTCTGATCCCGGCACAGAAGCTGATAATCAGAGGCTGTTCTGGAGTTGCTGGAGCAGGTGTTTCCTCTCGAACGAGGGAGGGCCAGAACTGTAAATCTCATTTTGGAAGTTTCACGGCCTGGAGATATTATTCTGTCGCTGCCACACTCTCTGCCATCTGGACTGCATCTTGGCTCCCATTTCTGGGGCAGCCCTCCATCCCTCTTGCAGCCCATGGTGTTCATTCCCACACAGTGTGTGAATGGAGGGAGAGAGCCTTTGGCAAGGCAGCCCTGGGGTCTCCTTCCCTCAAAAGATTCACCAAGTGATCCTTGCCCTGCTGGCTTCCTCTTTAATTGGCCCACGCTGTGGGGGGCAATTGAGATTAAATGGCCACTTGCTGGGTGGCTGTGCAACGCTAGGCATTCGTGGCCCTATTAGGGGCATTTGTTGTTTTGCAGGATTGAATGAAGCAACTGCTGTGGTTTGTGGGGTGTTCCTTGAAGCTATATCAAAGCAGGCTCTTAATTTTGCAAAACTGCCTCCAAAGTCAAAACAGCTCTGTACTGGAGTCATTCTAGACAAAGGGGTGTAACAGCAGAAACCAGAAGAAGGCAGGGAAAGAGCGTGGATTGTGAATCAAGAAGATGGGTTATTGTGCAATTGCCAGCTTGCTTTGACTAGCCAGCAAGGGACAGGGAAACAACCCCTTGACTCCCAGAGGCTCCACATTCCTCTAACAAGGCTGGGCAGCCTATGGGGCCACTGGCGTCCTAAGAGAGTGCAGAAGTTCTCTGTTTGGGATGGGAAGGCCCAGAGCTGAGCACTGCTAACTATGACCTTGGGCAAGTTGCTGAACTTCCTGTGGTCTCAGGTCATAAGCTCTGCAAGAGGGTGACAGGAAAACACAGAAAATGAAAGGTGTGTTTACATCTTCTCCTGGGAGTGTTCTCAAAGGTGAGCTTCCAGAGTCCTGTTCAGCTCATACAGATTGAGCCAATGCAAGTGCCAACCTTTGGCAACCCCAAAGTCTGACCACTTCCTGTCATCTGCAGTCACACCTGGGCTTCCTATGGGGTCTCTGGCCCCATCTCCTACTGCCTTTCTCCACTTTGTCCCCCATACACACATTCTTGCCCCAGGGCCTTTGCACTTTCTTCCTTAAATGAGACCTATATTGGAGAGTAAACTAAATTCATAGAAAGAATACGCATTTCCATTTAATAAGGATCTCTTTAGCCCCTATTGCAAATGAATTATAAAAGTGCATACAATAATCCCCCCCTTATTCACTTTTTCACTTTCCATGGTTTCAATTACCCTCAGTCAATCATGGTCCAAAAATATTAAGTGAAAAGCTCCAGAAATAAACAATTCATAGGTTTTAAATTGCATACCATTGTAAGTAATGTGATGAAATCTCATACCATCCTGCTCCATCCTGCCCGCAGCGTGGATCAGCCACTTGTCCAGTGTGTCCATGCTGCAGTGTGTCCTCCCCTTAGTCACTTAATAGCCACGATTATCAGATCGACTACGACAGTATTGCAATATTTGTGTTCAATTAATGCTTATTTTACTTAATAATGGCCCCAAAGCCATTCACATAGCTTTTATTAAGTATCTATCCTATATAATCCTATATAATAAAGAGCTAATATGCTAATTAGACCAGACGACAGAACAACCTTCCAGAACGACCTTCTGGAATGACCAACGGGCGGGGTGCAGGTCCGAGAGGCAGCCAGGGCTATGAGGACCTACTCTTGCAAGAATTTCGTGCATCAGGCCTCTAGTCTATATATAAAAGCCTAAACGACCATTCAACTGTTTGACTGTTCGACCAGTAGCTATGATGTGCACTGACCACCAGGGAGAAGATGCTCAATGCACAGGCATGGAAACATGGAACAGACTGATGAATCTCAGAGGAAGAGGGGAAGGGGGAGGGTGGGAAGAGATTAACCAAAGATCTTATATGTATACTAGAGGCCTGGCCTGTGGGGATCAGGCCGAAACCAGCAGTCCGACATCCCCTGAGGGGTTCTGAATTGCAAAAGGGCACATGCCAGGCCGAGGGACCCCACCATTGCACAAATCCGTGTACCGGGCCTCTAATATTGTTATAATTGTTCTATTTTATTATTTGTTATTGTTGTTAATTTCTTACTTTGCCAAATTTATAATTTAAACATGATAGATATGTACATATGGGGGAAAAACATAGTATATATAAGGTTTCATACTATCCTCGGTTTCAGGCATCCACTGGAGGTCCTGGAACATATCCCCATGGATAAGGGAAGACTACCATATATCAGACAAACTAAGAAGGGAAATTGCAGCTTGGGATTATTAGTTATAAGCCAATTCTAAATTAAGAATCTGTCAACCACACAGAAGACTTTGCTTACTCAGTCCTTGGATTCTGGGTAAAATAAATTGACCTGGCCAATTATTTAGCAAGGCCCTTCCTAACTTTTAATAAGTCGATGACATAGCTTTTTAACTTTCTTCTGGTGCATCCAGTTCAGCCCACTGTGCTAAGCAATCATTAAATGGATTAGAAGAGCAGCCAGAACCATTGGCCTATGAGAGAGGTGAGGTAACCACACAGGAATCCAGAGCAGGAGCCACATACACAGGTCTAGCAGGTGATGAGGAAGAGTGAAGTGGGCAGGTACAGACAATGGCGAGCAGGACCCACCTGAAATGGGCAGCTGCTGCTCAACCCTGGCCAAGTTTATTCCATGGGAATTCGAGTCTGGTGCTCCCTCTTAATCTCTCAATCTCTCCCTCCCTCTCCCTTTCTCATCCCCTTTCCCTCTCTCCCCCTCTCTCACTGTCTCCCTCTCCCACTCAATCTCTCCTTCCCTCTCCTTCTCACTCCCTCCCTCTCAATCTCTCAATCTTTCCCTCTCACTCTCTCCCCCTCCTCTCTTCCTCTCTCCCTCCCTCTTTCTTCTCTCTTTCTGGCAGCTTCAAGCCAAAGCCCCACAGGCTGGGCAGCACAGGAACTTGCATTGGGTGATTTAAGGTAAAGACTAATTTTTAAGAGCAGCAAATCTTTGCAAGTCACTTCTCTTTTCTCCCACACATTTTTTACACAGAAGGGGGAACATTTGCTGTTTTTTATTGCCTAGAGACTTCGCATCTGCCCCCTTATCATTTGGGAATTGAGTATTATGGCACTTGCTGATCTTCCAAGTAGCCATTAATCACTTAGCTCCACACTGAGGCCAATAACAAGCCAGAAGTGGTTATAACCAGAGCACTAAATGGTTAACCCAATACTTCTTCATCTCCCAATATGCCTGATATTTGTTCTCCATGGTCTATGAAGCCACTGGGTGCAAACTGGAGACCCTAGAACTCAGAAGAGAAGCTGGAGAAGCGGGGCTGGAATGCACCCCTCTCTGCAGAGACTTTCGGTACCTGTTTTTACCCATAGGCACCCTTCTGTCTTGGAAGACATCCCACAGGAGGGTGCTCCCGGAACAGCACCAGTGACTTCCCTGAAGCATGGATTGTAGGTAACTCCACCACTGCTCACTATTCCACTAGAAGAGTTTATGATCTTGAACAGATTCACTTTGGATCCTGAGACATAAAGGACTTCTCTAAATTAGCACAGGCTTTCTCTCAAGAAGGTGCCTTAACATCACCTTCACTCAATAAGCCTTCATTTTAACCTTGAGACAAGGCATCCATTCACAGAAAACTGGGTTTGATTTTAAACTCTCTTGTCTGGAAGCTGGAAAGCAGATAAGTACTGAATGTGAGCTTGTGGTATCTGGGGAAGGGCAACTGAATGAGCGGCCTCTGTCAAGTGTTAAGAAAAGGTCAAAATGAATGGCCAGTGGCCTTTATCCTGGGTGTTTGGATGGGCTGATGGCCACAGCAGAGTCTCTGTGCTGCCTTCAGTCTCTCTTTGCATCCATTGATGTGTAGGGGCTACATGTCAGCAGTCGTGAGGCAACAGACAGTCCATTTCCTTCAGTTCCCTGGTGTGACCTCTGCTGTCAACAGAGGCCATGGTTTGTTTTCTACCTGTAGGAAGAGGAGATCTGGGCAGATAAAGGAGGAGTGTAGAGAAAGCAACCAGGGCAGGGACTAGGGGTGTCATGGAGACAGCTGCCCCGTGAAAGGATCTGAGCACCTGTGGGGAGGGGTGTAAGGGCCAATATGAGTAGTTCATGAGAAGCTTAATGGCAGCCAGGACACAGGAAGAGCTGCTCAGGGACCAGAGGACAGAGTGGGACACAGCTGTTGGAGAAGGTCATTCTCAGCAGAGCTGAGCACGGCTCTAGTCCCTCAAGGAAGGGAATTCCTGAAACCATTTGCATCCCTAACTCCATCTGTTCCCTTGGAATCCAATCTGTGGTTGAACACATCGGCCTTGTCAAAACCTGCTCCACTCAGAATTAGAATCACTGCAAAAAATCTGAGAAACTTTCATTTCTGTCCTGTGCTTGAAGACAAGTAGAAAGGTTTCATGTCACCAGAGTAAGTGTAGGGTTGTGAGGCAACAGACAGTCCATTTCCTTCAGTTCCCTGGTGTGACATCTGCAAACTGCTTTTTAACATTATCATGTCCATTTCAGAGAGCGGGAGGTGGCTGGGTTAGCAAGCTGTCAGCAGAGGCCAAGGCCATCTTATTACTCTCAGTAGGAACATGTCAGGGGATGTGTCCAGAGGGGTCTCCCTGGTCAGACCACACGCCTGGAAAGATGTTTTGGGAGCCTCCTATATATATTCCTTCCAAGGACTCCTGACATTTAAAGATGCTTTTTTTGACAGGCAGTGATTTCTAAACTTATTCTAAAGACAAAGTTACAAGAGTCCCAATTTACAGAATGGGTGAAAGTGAACTTTTGATTAAATGTGAGGACATGGCATCTGGAGACTCACCAAACCTAGCTGGATACCTAATGGTATCTTTGAATGTAGCCAAATGAGTCCCCTTCACTTTGCTGCCCAGGCTGCTGCCTGGTCTGTTTTGGTAGAATGATAGTTTATTACAGGGGCTCTATAACTCTGCTAGGGTACCCCTAAGCACCACGGGAGTTGCCAGCATGGAACTCTACTCTGATGATGGTAGCGTGGTAGTGGTTTAAGTGGCTGCACCATTCAGGGTCTGGAAAAGTGATTGTGCACAATGGCACTTGTGTGTCTTTCAGGAGACCAGTTTTATAACGTTATTTTGGGCATTTTTCCTGACTGTGCAGCCTCCAAATCTGTCTTTTTCATATTTCCTTGCAAATTACTTTCTTTTCTGCTTAAGTTATCCAGAGTCAATACTTGCAAACAAAATCCTGACTTCAACACCTCCAAAAGATAGGCAAAAAAAGAAAAGTTACTTCCCACAAAAAGACTCAAATGGCTCCCCAACAGAATGATGCATCTATCTATTGTACCCTTTCCCCCTGTTTGGTCCCCTCCATTTCCAGCAGCTTACGGTACACATTTGGTATGCTGCTCCTTCAGTTTGAGCCGTGACAACTGTCTCAAGGATAGGCACCTGCCTGGAGGAGGTGCTCTGGCATAAACAGAAGAGCCATGGTCTGAAGGGGCTGGCTGAGAGGTGAAGGGTCTTGAAACAGGTTAATCCCTTGGGTGTGTGTTAAGGAAAAAGAGCATGGGGTGGGCAGGGGGAGGGCAATGATCAGACTAAAGGAACCAATGTGCTGCCCAGGAATGGCAGAAGTAACTGATCAGATGAGGACAGAATTGTTTATGGCAAGGTATTGTAGTTTTTGGAATAAATACATTCTAATTTCTAAAGTAAATGTTGAAACATTTCCTTCCCATGCCTGTTTCGCAACCCCCTAATTCCCATCCCAAAGTGAAACCAAAGTTATCTAGACAGCCATTTTTTGCATATACAATATACATAATTATTTTTTTAAATCTCTGAGTGCCAAGATAAGGCATTTGGTCTACATTTAGTAGGCGATAGGAAACCACTGTAGTACTTTCTCTTGAGGTGTGATTTGTATGTAATAAAATGCATGCTGTAGATTCTTACAAGACCTACAGAGTAAAAGCAGTATTTTCGGAGGATTTGGCTATCCCAAGGGTTCAGAATTTCATGAGGTGGGCTTAACCGCATATTTGAGATGACAGAGGAAAAAAGATGACCTGTGATTAAATATCAAAAGGTCTAACATAGGTATATCTGGAGGGAAAGAGGAAAGATAGACAGGATGTAAAATATATGAAGAAATAACGGTTCCAATTTCCAAATTTGGCGAGAAATGTCAATTTAGATATTGAAGAAGCTTAGTGAGTCCTAAGCAGGAGAAATACAAACAAACTACACCTAGGCATATCATAGTCAACTGCTGAAAACCAAAGATAAAGAGAAAGTCTTGAAAGAAGACAGACAAAAGGAAACATACACATAGGGGAGCAAAATTAAGAACTATGGTTGGGTTCTCGTCAGAAAAAATGGAGGCAAAAAGTCGGTGTAATGACATCTTTAAAAGTGCTGTACCTCATACCTGTTAGAATGGCTATCACAAAAAAGACAAGAAATTACTAGAGTTGGCAAGGATATTGAGAAAAGGAAACCCTCATACACTGATAAACGAAAATTCTGAACAACTTTGTGACAATTGAGATAAAATGGACAAATTCCATGAAAAATACAAATTTAATAAAACTTATACAAGAAGCCCTATCTGGTTTGGCTCATTGGAGAGAGTATCGGCCTGGGGACTGAAGGGTCCCAGGTTCGATTTCGGTCAAGGGCACATGCCCATGTTGTGGGCTCGGTCCCCAGTGGGGGGCGTGCAGGAGGCAGGTGATCAATGATCCTTTCTTATCATTGATGTTTCTATCTCTTTCTCTCTCTCTCTCTCTCCCACTTCCTCTCTGAAATCAATAAAAATATATTTTTTAAAACTTATACAAGAAGAAATAAGAAATATGAATGCCTATATCTATTTAAAAATATATATTATCAAAGTCCTAAAACAAACACTCCAGTTAAAAAAATGGGCAGAGGACCGGAATAGACACTTCTCCAAAGAAGACATACAGATGATCATTAAACATATGAAAAGATGCTCAACATCACCAATTGTCAGAGAAATGCAAATTAAAACCACAATAAGATATCACTTCACATCTGTCACAATGGCTATCATCAATAAATCCACAAATGTTGACAAGGGTGTGGAGAAAAGGGAACCCTCATACACTGTTGGTGGGAATGCTCATTGGTGCAACCCCTGTGGAAAACAGTATGGAGTTTCCCCAAAAAATTAAAAATGGACTGCCTTATGACCCAGTGATTCCACTTCCAGGAATATATCCAAAGAAACCCAAAACACTAATTCAAAAGAATATATGCACCCCTATTCACTGCAGTACTATTTACAACAGGGGTGGGCAAACTTTTTGACTCAAGGGCCACAATGGGTTCTTAAACTGGACCGGAGGGCCGGAACAAAAGCATGGATAGAGTGTTTGTGTGAACTAATATAAATTCAAAGTAAAGGAGCGGAGGGGAGAGCAAGAGAACTGGATAGAACAGCCAGATCCGGCCCACAGGCCGTAGTTTGCCCACGGCTGATTACAACTAGTGACCCAGTGCACGGATTCATGCACACTGAAAGGAAATTAATTAGAAGGTGGATGGCAGGGCAAGAATGGGCAAGACAGGCCAGACATGCCCTGGAGCCAAACTCCTGCAGTCCCTCCCTGGCCGGCCACACCTGGGGTGGCACCATGGCTCAAAGGGCGTCTGCAGAGTGAGCAGGGTCCCTTGGCCTGGCCTGTGGGGATCAGGCCAAAACCAGCTCTCCGACATCCCCCGAGGGGTCCTAGAGTGCGAGAGGGCACTCTGCAAAGTTGCTGTCGTACAGGGCGTGGAACACAAACGCAAGAGTGCAGTAAACCAGATTCAGGGCCAACAGTTCCCCAGCAACAACATAACTCATGGGTGAAAGTGGAATCGCCCAGCCCCACGAGGAGTCAGGCTCCCTCCTCTCTGGTTTCAGGTTGCATCACCCGAGAACCACTGCTGCCAAGTCACTGCAGCTCGGCAGCTCCTGTGTTGAGCATCTCCCCCCTGGTGGTCAGTGTGCATCATAGCTACTGGTCAGACAGTCAGACACTTAGCATATTAGCCTTTTATATATATATATATAGATAACCAAGAGCTATTTGGAAGCAACCCAAATATCCATCAATAGCCACGTAGATAAAAAAAAAAGCTGTGGTACATATATACAATGGAGTATTACATTGCCATAAAAAAGAATGCAATCTTACCATGTGTGAAAGCATTAATGGACTTAGAGGGTATTATGCTAAGTGAAATAAGTCAATCAGCCTGGACAGTGTTAGCATTGACCTATGAACTGGGAGGTCATGGTTTGATTCCTGGTCAGGGCACATGCCCAGGTTGTAGGCTCAATTCCCAGTAGGAGGTATGCAGGAGGCAGACAATCAATTCTCATCATGATGTTTCTATCTCTCCCTCTCCCTTCCTCTCTAAAATCAATAAAAATATTTTTTTAAAAAAGTCAGCCAGAGAAAAACAAATACCACATGATTTCACTTATATGTGGAATCTAAAGAACAAAATAAACAAACAAACAAAACTGAAATAGACTCAGTCACAGAGAGAGAATTGATTGCCAGAGGGGAGGAGATGAAAAGATGAAGGGATTAAGAAGTATAAATTTGTAGTCACAAAATAGTCAGGAAGATATAAAATATAGCATAGGGAATATAGTCAATAATATCGTGATAATTATGTATGGTGCAGATGGGTACTAAAAATATTGGAAGGAAGATTTTGTAAAGTATATAATATCAAAGTCCTTCTCACAAACAAGACTCCGGGCCCAGATGGTTTCATTAGCATGTTCTAGCTATCATTCAAGGAAAAAACACCAGTCTTACACAAACTCTTTCAGAAAAAAAGAGGAGCAGGAAACACTTCCCAACTTATTTTATGGCCAGCATTTCCCTAATACCAACACTAGAGAAAGACAATGCAAGAAAAGAATACTGCAGACAACAATTTCTCTCATGAAAAAATCCTTAACAAAATATTAATAAATCAATACATTGTGAACAAATGAGGTCTATGCCCAGAATGCAAAGTTGGTTTAAGATTTGAAAAATAATAAAATTTTCCATATCTATCTATATAATAGAGGAATATGCAAAGTAGCTGGCACGTTGTAATGTCATGACTGAACAGCAAGGACCTGAGGCTGCATGGCACCTGGCCAGGGTGAGGGACCTCAGGCCATGCCCCCCGCTGCACAGGGCTAGACGGGGACCTCAGGCTGCACCCCCTGCCCTGGTGCTGGGCTGGGGGACCTGAGGCTGTGCCCCCTGCCCAGAGGGGCTTGACAGGGGTGGGGCCGGCTGGGCCTGGGTCTCACCCAATGTGGGTGGGGCCAGCCAGGTCTGGGTTTCCGGCGTTTTCGAAGCACGTGCGGGTGGTGGGCGGGGACTTGACTCTAGGACCCATGGCGCACCCCAGACTCTGACAGGATGGAGATTTTCATATACATTTTACTAATTTTCTTTCATCTCTGACACTTCTATTATAGAGAAAGGGCAAATAGCAATATTAAAATATTTCCTCTAATTAATTCCCTTTTAATGTGCACGAATTTCATGCATTGGGCCACTAGTTAATATAATAAAGGGGGCAATCACATGATTAGTTCAATACATGCAGAAAAAACATTTACCAAAATTCTACACCAATTTATAATTTTTTTAAAAAAACGCAACATACTAGGAATAGAAGGGAATTTTCTCAATCTGATAAAAGGCATCAACAAAACACAAGAATATAGCTAACATCACACTCAAGGATGAAATGCTGAATGCTTTCCTCCTATAATCAGTGATAAAGCAAAGATATCCATGCTCACCATTCCTATTCAACACTGTACTAAAAATTATAGCTACTGCAAAAAGAAAAGCCATAATGATCAGATAGGAAGAGGTCAAACTTCACAGATAACATGAGTGTTTATGTAGAAAAGTTTAAAAAATCTATATGTCAATTAGTAGAACAAGTAAGAAACATTATGAACATTGATCACAGACCACAAGGTCAACATTGGAAAAAATTAATTGTATATCTAAAACCAATATAAAAATTGAAATTTAAAAAGCAATATTATTTGCAATAACTTTCCAACCTCCCTAGCACTAAGTGTGGCCTGTGACCAACCTGTGGTCAATGGAATGTGACTAGAGGTGTTCTGCACCCTTCTAGGAATAGTCCTGATAATCCTCCCAGATGCAATGCTCAGTCCTCTCTCCCCTTTTTTAGCATTACTAGAAATCTTGGCAGCCTTGAAAACCTTCAAGATGACAAAGCTACAAGATAGGTGCCTGGGTCTCTGCTTTAAAAGAGAGATCTATGCTGTCAGGAATAACTGTTTTGATACTCCTAATAATAAATTATCATGTTTTATCCATTAGCTAATCCTATATAATAAAAGCCTAATATGCAAATTGTCCCCTCAACCGGGAGTTCGACTGCTCACTATGATGTGCGTTGACCACCAGGGAGCGGCACGGAACATGGCAGGTGTCGGCGACATGGCACTGGCAGCAGGTGGCAGTGGAGGCGCTGCCAGCCCCAATGGGCCCCTAGGAGAGCAGGACCGTGACGGGATGGTGGAGTAGGTGAGTGGGTGGTGCCAGGCCAAGGTGGGTTTGAGGCAATCAGTGGCAGTGGTGGGGGGTGAGGCCACTGCCTGGCTCCCAGGAACTGAGTGAGCCAGGTGGGGCTTGATCGCCCTGCTGATGGCCCTGCAGATGGCGGCAGCAGCAGTGATGGTGGGCGGGCTGCTGCCCGGGGCCGATGACTCAGGCGGAGGGAGTGCACGGGGGCTCAGGTGCTGCCCAGGACCCAGAGGTCAGCTGAGACCTGCCCTTCCATGCCAGAAGCTCACACTTCCATTGCCGGCCAGGCCTAGAGACCACACCCATGAACGAATTTCATGCACCAGACCTCTAGTATTACCATAATTAACTTAGCAACCATCACAAGTGGATCAGATAAAACAAGTGTGGTAGGGGAACACTCTAGAGCACCATGCTGCAATTAGATGCTGACAATAAGACATATCCACATAGCTGTGCATACGTCTTAAACAAGCACTGAGTAGAGAAAGACTGGGATCCATATGTGGAACACCTATGTCAGTTAGAATACATTCCACTGTACATTGAAGGAATCATACATATATAAGGACATATGTATTAAGTGCATTAGAAAGACTGGGGTGGAATGGGAGTGGGTTTTAGGATCAAAGGAAAAAAACATGTGGCTATGAAATTATACTCCCAGCAACTGCCAGGTGACAACACAAAGAGACAACATGCTGGAAGATGGGGAGACTGAAGGTAGATGCTATTAGGAGCCTGTGTGATCAGCATACACGGACAGTGTTAAGGACTGTTTAATGGGAAGTCCAATTTGCTTTGCAGAAATAAGTTCAAGTATTCTTAAAGAAAGCACTTTGATATTTATTGTAGTAGATGCAAAAGTAGCATAAGGCACAATAGTGCTTTTCTACGTATTTCAAAAGAAAGTTTGTAGGAAATAGTAATCTAATAACCCAAGTGCTATTAATGGGAGCCTCAAAAAAAAAAAAAAAAAAAGAAGAAGAAGAAGAAAATTAGCATTGAGACTATCTTCCATTTACCCAAAAACTCTGCTAGAGATATGTAAAGGAACTGCAGAGTCCTGAACTCAGATCACATGTAATGATTCATACTTGGCCTCCAGTTCTCTTCTAGAAACAAACAGCTCAAGACTGTAGGACATTTTTATCAGGCAAATATGAGAAGGAAGAAGATCTAACCACTTAATAGCCCAATTGTTTTAAATTCCTATGTAGCATAGAAGAGACATGGTTCCAGTTTAGCCTTTTAGTATGTGAATTATATATGACTTTAGATTAGACTCTTTAAACTAGAGACTCATCTCAGCATCTAACTGCTAGACCGGGTACAATAAAAATACATTTAAGGCCCCCATGGAAATAGCAACAGCCATTAAAATTGTACTACTACTTAAAGAAAAACTCATAATTGAATTAGACTGCTTTGATCTCACTACAGTACTCACATGTATGTAGTTTGGGAAGGGCAACTCCTAGTGATATAAAATACACTTTGATTGTTTGCCTACAGTTGAGGAGGTTCTGAAAGTTACTGGTAACAGCAGGGAATACCCAAACAGGATTTCTTTTAAGAGGACAAAGTATATGATAGAGGAAAAGGTGAAGAGTCATAATATTCTTGTCTAATTTCAATTTCAGTAATAAAAGGTTTCAACACACACTCGCAAGCTCAGCACTATTGTGTATCTTGAGACTTCAATGCATTGGAATCTGTGCACCATAAGAACTTTGTAAAGATGTCAAGATAAAGTGACTTACCTTTATCTTGGGGAACTGTCTCAGCTTGCTGCAGATGTAGTCATCACACCTGTCACACCCAGTGAAGATGTCCTGCAGATAAAAACCCAGAATTATGCCAGGGGACAAAGGCAGGCAGGATGTATTACACACGTAACACATTTAACCAAAGTGTAAAACATTCACTTTGAATTGTTCTAAGGTAAGGAGCTAGGGGTGGGAGCAGGAGGTTAGGAGAGGTCCCCAGCTCACTCCTGGAACTCTTCTTTCAAACTTATTAGGTACATTTTTACACTCCAGGGCAAACTTATGTGCTTTCCTTGGCAGCAAACATCCTGGTATAAAATAGCCTTTGGCACACCACCATCTAGTGGCAATCAGGAAGAACCCAAAAAGTTCAATTTTTTTTTTTTTCCTTTGAACTCACTGGAGGGGGAATTTATGCACCTGGGAACCTGTTTTCTTTGCATTCTTGGCCCTCTCTGAAGAGGGGGCACTTCGTTGGAATTTAATAATGGCAGAGTAGACTGCCCTCATTTGAATGATCATGCTGCCTTCCATTATCTCAGGTGAGGATAATAGTAACTATCCCTAAGTTTGTTGTGAGGATAAAAATGTCTCACACATGCTTGTGACCATGCCTGTGCAGGGGAAGCTCTCAAATATCTTTGCCAACAACCAGTGGTATATAGCCAATGACATTCCTACACTTAAAAACCCAACTCACCACTCATTATGCTAAACCCGGCCATCCAGGCTTGTCAGCTGACCACTACAACCACCCACAAACATAGGCGGCAAAGCGGTGGGCAGGCAGAGGCAGTGCTTCCACTGAGCAAGGGCAAGAAGTCCATGAAGAAAAAGCTCCCATTCTTTCCCCTATTCTTGAAATCATGATTCTTTCTGTGACCTCCAAACAGAATTATGACTTTAACCATTTTTGGTTGCACAAACACCTCTGGGAGGTAAAACATGGGTTCACCAGAAAAATGCACACACAATCTTACATTTGACGGTTTTGAATGGTTCACTGACCCCCAAAGCTTATTCCCATGGACCCTAAGGTTAAAAGTGCCTCATTTAGAGACTACAGTGTTGTATGGAAACAGGTGAAGGGGGACTTTCCCTCTGCCCCTTTTTAATACAGGACTTGCCCCTATGTGTTCTCTGCCCTGAAGTAAATGGGCTTGCCACTCACTCACTGGGGAAAAGCTGGCAGGTAGCCTTTAAGCTGCTGTAGCCATTTAGGTATTTTGTCAAGCTTTACTCTCTCCTTCTTCCAGACCAGGAAATGATGCCTGGGAGCTGCCCGTGGGCAGTATGACAGCTAGAAGCCAGGATAGAAGGCCTATGAAACACAGTGACATTAAGACCCCAGCCATCTGTCAAGTAATTTTGGATTTTAAACAATAACGTGAGCAATTGTCCGCAGGCCTGGCTACCCATCCTACTACTATATAATAAAAGACTAACATGCAAATCGACCGAATGGCTGAACGACCTGTCGCTATGATGTGCACTGACCACCAGGGGGCAGACGCTCGATGCAGGAGCTGCCCCCTGGTGGTTAGTGCGCTCCCACAGGGAGAGCACTGCTCAGCCAGAAGCCCGGCTCACAGCTGGTAAGCCCAGCGGTGGTGGCGGGAGCCTCTCCCACCTCCGCAGCAGCACTAAGGATGTCCGACTGACGGCTTAGGCCTGAGGCCCCGGCTGCCTTGGCCCTCGCAGCCCCAGCTGCCGCCACCCTCTGCAGGGCAATCAATGGTGGAGGGAGCAGCTCTGTAATCGATCGCCCCACAGAGGGTGGCGGCAGCCAGTGCTGCAAGGGCCGAGCCCCTTGCACAAATTTCATGCAGCAGGCCTCTAGTATCTTCATAAAAGCCACACCCTCTATTAAAGAAGTGACTAAATAAAGGTGACCAGAGCTGTCACCCATCAGAAGTCACAGGGCTTTCCCCAACCCATCATCATTCACTCCTGGACCATAGTAGCTGCCAGATCGCAGCATACCTTCTCCAAACTGAAAAGCTGTACATGGCTCACTGTGATTTTAGGGATGTCATTAAATATAGTTTTATATATAGTTCAATCATTTTAGAAAGACATTATCTGGCCTGGATGGGGGGTGTGCACAAACATTCTGTCCTTCCCAGGTCAAATAGATCACATACCCAATGGACTGTAGCAGGAAGCAGGAAGAAGAAAAGTGGTTTTAGTGGAGGTCTTTGGATTTTCTTTTCCCCCCAAGAGTTGCTAAAGTTCTATTTTAATTTTTTGGTCTCAATTTTCCTAAACTATGTGCAAGCCAAACAATGCCTCTGTGAGCATCATGCCACACTAATTGTATTCATGTCTTTAGTCAGCCACAGTCCCCACCTTTCCCTTTTGTCTCCCAGGCATCAGAGCCATCTTTCATATCTGATGTTTTCTTTTATGATCTCTTTATACTTTGTTCTTTTCATCTGCTCTTTCATTAGTTCATTCTTTGGCTATATCTACTAATGCTCATCTATAGATTTGTTCTTTATCTGCACTTTTCTCATGTTTCTACTTGGTCCTTTGATGTCTTGCTCTTGACTCACTTGCTCTTGCTAACACTGTTCACGAAGCATTCCTATTGCAAGTCCTTGACCATCTGTTCCAATAGTTCTGTTTCAAAGGGTTTGTGTTATTCAGTTTGTGGTCTTCAAGTGTCTAGTCATGGAGACTGTGGGGCTACTTCCTTGAGGATGTCTGCTACCCTGCTTATAATGAGTCCTGGGGAGGGCTGAGAGGCAGGTTCTCCTCTGGTCCTTGTGAGCTTAGGATGAGCAGGGAAGGAATGCCAAGCACCACAGAACCACCTCTGACCTCACCAGACAATTCCCACCTTTAAACTCTTAGAAAGACATGGTCTTAGGAAAGAGCTACAGGGTACCACCCCTGGGTTTAGATGAGGAAGAGCATACACAAGGCTGACAGGCGGCTGGTCAGCCCTTCCCTTACTTCCTCTACTCCTCATACCAGCAGGGATTTTTGTCCGTTTGCTGCCCTGATGTTATCTGGCCTTCACTGGGGGCTGGGTTACTGCTCCCAGTTCCAACAGGGGAAGAAGCAGGCAGTGATTGTGCCCAAGCAATGTAGAGGAAAAGCATGAACAGAATCAAAAACATGTCTTCTTATAACCATCCCCAGCCACCTCACATTTGAAAGATGGGGCCGCCTCCCCCAGGGGTTCTCAATTGTTTTGTAAGTTCCCAGAGTCCATTCTTGCTTCTTACTTCTCTAGGGTTGTTCATCTGGATTTGAAACGAATCACCTACTATTCTTAAGGAAAGCCTCCTTCCCATATTTGCTACATGTTTAACTCCTAGATGCACTAGATTTGGCTCTAGATGACTAAACAAAACCTTGAATAAAAGGCCTCAGCTATAATTTAGAAAAGAAAACAAACACCATAATTTCCTAAATGTAGTAAAAATATATTTTTAATCTAGAAAAATGAGAACTTGGCCATCCCACCATGGCCCCAGGGCTGGTCTCCATGGGTTATAGAACAAAGAACAGAGACAGGAGACGAGATACAAGGATGCTTATTCTAATCTGTCTCCTTAGATTAGCTCCTCATATTGGAGAAATTGAGTGGATAGGTGGTCAGCAGAGTGCAGAAAATAAATACCTACACACTCCATTTGCTGAAGGAGTGATTGGTATTTTGACTTAAGAACACTGAGAAAATCCAAAAATTCGAAGTGCATAGGAACAATCTGATATTGTTGACATAAAATTCCAATTATTGATAGATTCCCAAGTACCTTCTGGATTCTCCAAAAATTTAGCCTCATTTTCTAAGACATGTGATGAGATTTAAGGAAGTCACAAACAGTGGATGAGGTGACTGGATTGCTGGCAAGTTGTGACTCAACAGCCTGCCCACTGGACAGGAAAAAGGAAGGACACTTCCTACTCTCTGGCATCAGCTACCAGACCTCAGTGTGGGTTTCCTACAGGAGGCAGTAACAGAAAGTATGTGAGCATTTCCACACAGCAAATGACTTCATCTTGGAGGTTTACTGGATGCCAAAAAAATGGTGTGGGTACTAGTGAGAGAAAGAACAAAGAAAGAGGAGAAGTAAATACACACCTACTTCTGGGATGTGCTTGGTTACAAATCCATCTCCCATCAGGCTACGAGAATCTTAGGGGCAATATACTCTGAATTTCACAGTTTCAGGCTCTGCCACAAAATATAGGGTGGGGCAAAAGCAGGTTTACAGTTATTCATATAGAAAATAATATAATAATTAATAAACAGTAATATAAGAATAAACTGTTTCGGCTCTCTAGGTTTGGCTGCCTCCTTCCAGCACTGCATTCCCGGCCCCACCAATGCGACTATCTACCCTCAGCTCCCAGGCCAAGTCGTGGCCACTGGTGGGCTGGGGAGAATGTGACACCAGGCCTAGGGCTTGATGCGCCTCCCTCTCTCCTCCCCGCCTTCTGTCTGCAGTCGTTCTTTCCCTTCACTTCCAGTAGTCGTCTTTCATCTCTTCACTTGGCGCTGTCACATATTGCGACCAGCAGAAAAAAAGACGCACACAGACTGAGGGTGAAAGGATGGAAAAAGGTTTTTCAGGCGAATGGAAATGGAAAAAAAGCGGGGGTAGCAATACTTATATCTGAAAAATTAGATCTCAAAGTGAAGGACATAAAAAGAGATAAGGAAGGCCACTTCATAATACTAAAGGGAGCAATCCAACTAGAAGAAATAACTCTGGTAAACATATACGCACCCAATACAGGAGCACCCAAATACATAAAAAAAACTCCTGGAGGATATCAAGGGAGAGATTGACAGCAATACAATCATAGTAGGAGACTATAATATCCCACTATCACCATTGGACAAATCCTCTAAACAAAAAATCAGCAAAGAAACATCAATCCTAAATGACTCACTAAACCAGATGGAATTGACATCTTCAGAACATTTCACCCCAAAGCCACAGAATATACATTCTTCTCAAGTACACATGGGTCATTTTCAAAGATAGACCATATGTTGGGTCACAGGCAAAGTCTCTTCAAATTCAAGAAGATAGAAATCATATCAAGCATCATCTCAGATCACAGTGGCATAAAACTGGAAATCAACTACAATAAAAACAATCCAAAAAAATCAAACACATGGAGACTAAATACCATGCTATTAAACAGTGACTGGGTTACCAGAGAAATCAAAGACGAAATAAAAAACATCATGGCAACAAACGACAATGAAAACACAACAATCCAAAATCTATGGGACACAGCGAAAGCAGTCTTGAGAGGGAAGTTGATAGCTCTACAAGTCTACTGCAAAAAAAAACAAGAAACAATGGTAATAAATTACCTAACCCTACAACTCAAAGAGTTAGAAAGAGAGCAACAAGAAAAGCCCAGTGCGAGCAGAAGGAAGGAAATAATAAAGATCAGAGTGGAGATAAACGACATAGAGACCAAAAAAAAAAAAACAAAAACAATACAAAAGATCAACAAAACCAAGAGCTGGTTCTTTGAAAGGATAAACAAGATTGATGAACCTCTAGCCAGGCTCACCAAGAAGCAAAGAGAGAGGACCGAAATAAACAAAATCAGAAATGAAAGAGGATAAATAACAACAGACCCCACCAAAATACAAAGGATTGTTAAAAAATACTATGAACAACTCTATTCCAACAAACTGGACAACCTGGAGGAAATGGACATATTCCTAGAAAAATACAACCTTCCAAAACTCAATCAGGAAGAATCTAAACATCTCAACAGGCCAATAACTATGGAAGAAATTGAAGCAGTCATCAAAAAGCTCCCAACAGAGAAACCAAGATGGAGGCATAGGTAAACACCTAAACTGCTGCCTCGCACAACAATATCAAAACTATAACTAGCCGAAACCGGTTTGGCTCAGTGGATAGAGCGTCGGCCTGCGGACTCAAGGGTCCCGGGTTCGATTCCGGTCAAGGGCATGTACCTTGGTTGCGGGCACATCCCCAGTGGGAGGTGTGCAGGAGGCAGCTGATCGATGTTTCTCTCTCATCGATGTTTCTAGCTCTCTATCCCTCTCCCTTCCTCTCTGTAAAATATCAATAAAATATATTTTAAAAAAAAATTTAAAAAAAAAAAAAAACTATAACTAAAAGACAAAACGGACACCATCCAGAACCACAGGAAAGCTGGCTGAGTGGAAATTCTACAACTAGAAGAAAAGAAGAAAGCACATTGAGACTCAGAGGAGCTGCAAAAGGCTGAGGTACGGAGACTCGCATGCGGAGAGGATGGGCAGCTGTGTGCACGAGCGGCTGAGTGCGCGGCTGGCTTTCTAAAGCAGGAGGGAGACAGAAGCTCCCGACTGCACTGAACTCCAGTCCCAGGAGAGACACTGGGAAACCAGACTCATTCAGGGGGAATCTGGACTGTCAGGAAAAGAGAAAGCACACTGAGACTCAGGAGCTGCAGAAGGCAGAGGTCCGGAGGCACGCACGTGCAGAGAGGACTGACTGCTAAATGCACGAGAGGCTAAGTGCGTGGCTGGCTTTCTAAAGCAGGAGGGAGACAGAAGCTCCCGACTGTGCTGAACTCCAGTTCCGGGCAAGTTTCTGGGAACCCCGACTAATTCGGGAAGAAACTGGACTGGCAGTGGGCGAAACTCGAGGATGGCTTTCTCTCAGAGGTGCTTGCAGCGATTACCGAGGGACACTGAAACCCAGGGGCCTCATAGGCCAGGGCTGACAGGAAGCCAAGGCTGTCTGCTCTGCCCTGAAACTCTGCCCCATCCAAGCTGAGCACAGAGGCTTTTGCAATTTTGCAAGTCTTGTCTCATAAGAGCAGGGGTCCTCAAACTTTTTAAACAGGGGGCCAGTTCACTGTCCCTCAGACCATTGGAGGGCTGGACTATAGTTTAAAAAAAAAAACTACGAACGAATTCCTATGCGCACTGCGGGCACAGGACGAGTTGGCTGCTAAGCAGGACAGGCAGCAGCACCCAGCGGGCCGGATAAATGTCCTTGGTGGGCCGCATGTGGCCCGTGGGCCGTAGTTTGAGGACACCTGCATAAGAGTGTCTCCAGCACAGAAGTATTCCCAGCGTAGACACAGCTGATCCTCACAGCCAATTGGCCTGGAGGTCAATTCCTCCCAGTGATACCAACAACAATCAAGACTTAACTACAACAAGGCTGAGCACACAGTCCACAAAGGGGTGCACCAAGAGTGTCCACCTCAGGTAACTGGGGAGGCTGAGCTGCTGTGCCCTAGAGAACACCTACCACACAAAGCTACTCTACCAACTCAGGGAAGCAGCAAAAATGCAGAGACAAAGAAACAGATCAAAAATGAAAGAAATAGAGGAAAACAAATGACTGGATATAGAGTTCAAAACCACAGTTATAAGGTTTTTCAAGAATATCCTAGAAAAGGCCAATAAATTTAGCGAGACCCTCGAGGATATGAAAAAGGGCCAACTAGAAATTAAACATACACTGACTGAAATAAAAAATATTATACAGAGACCTAACAGCAGACTAGAGGACCACAAGAATCAAGTCAAAGAGTTGAAATACAAAGAAGCAAAAAACACTCAGCCGGAAAAGCAAAAAGAATCCAAAAATTTGAAGATAGTGTAAGGAGCCTTTGGGACAACCTCAAGCGTACCAACATCCGAATTACGGGGGTGCCAGAAAAAGAGAGAGAGCAAGATACTGAAAACCTATTTGAAGAAATAATGACTGAAAACTTCCCCCACCTGGTGAAAGAAATAGACTTACAAGTCCAGGAAGCGCACAGAACCTCAAACAAAAGAAATCCAAAGAGGACCACACCAAGACACATATAATTAAAAAGCCAAGAGCAAAAGACAAAGAGAGAATATTAAAAGCAGCAAGAGAAAAACAGTTGGTTACCTACAAGGGAGCACCCATACGACTGTCAGCTGATTTCTCAACAGAAACTATGCAGGCCAGATGGGAGTGGCAAGAAATATTCAAAGTGATGAATAGCAAGAACCTACAACCAAGATTACTCTACCCAGCAAAGCTATCATTTAGAATTGAAATATTCAAAGTGATGAATAGCAAGAACCTACAACCAAGATTACTCTACCCAGCAAAGCTATCATTCAGATAAAGAGCTTCACAGATAAGAAAAAGCTAAAGGAGTTCATCACCACCAAACCAGTATTATATGAAATGCTGAAAGGTATTCTTTAAGAAGAGGAAGAAGAAGAGAAAGGTAAAGATAAAAATTATGTACAACAAGTACATGTCTATCAACAAGTGAATCTAAAAATCAAGTGAATAAAAAATCTGATGAACAGAATAAACTGGTGAATATAATAGAACCAGGGGCATAGAAAGGGAGTGGACTGACAATTCTCGGGGGGGAGGGGGTGTGGGAGGTGCGGGAAGAGACTGGACAAAAAGCGTACACCTATGGATGAGGACAGTGGGGGAGAGGTAAGGGCAGAGGGTGGGGTGGGAACCGGGGGGAGGGGAGCTATGGGGGGAAAAAGAGGAACAATTGTAATAATCTGAACAATAAAGACTTATTAAATTAAAAAAAAAAAAGCTTCCAGCAAACAAAAGCCCAGGGCCAGACAGCTTCACAGGGGAGTTTTACCAAACATTCAAAGAAGAACTAAAACCTATCCTCCTCAGACTATTCCAAAAAATTCAAGAGGAAGGAACGCTTCCAAGCTCATTCTATGAAGCCAGCATCACCCTAATACCAAAACCAGATAAAGACAACACAATGAAAGAGAATTACAGGCCAATATCCCTCATGAACATAGATGCCAAAATCCCCAACAAAATTCTAGCAAATCGGATGCAGCAGTACAGCAGAAAGATCATACACCGTGACCAAGTAGGATTTATCCCAGGGATGCTAGGATGGTACAATATCCACAAATCAATAAACGTGATACATGACATAAACAAATTGAGAGATAAAAATCACATAGTCATATCAATTGATGCAGAAAAAGCATTTGACCAAATCCAACACCCTTTCTTGATAAAAACTCTCAGCAAGGTGGGAATAGAAGGATCATACCTCAACATAATAAAAGCCATATATGATAAATCCACAGCCAACATCATACTCAATGGGCAAAAACTAAAACCATTTCCCCTAAGAACAGGAACAAGACAGGGATGCCCACTCTCACCACTCCTGTTCAACATAGTACTGGAAGTATTAGCCATTGCAATTAGAAGAAGAAATAAAAGGCATCCAAATTGGGAAAGAAGAAGTAAAGCTGTCCTTATTTGCAGATGACATGATATTGTACATAAAAAACCCAAAAGACTCCATCAAAAAACTATTAGACTTAATAAATGAATTTGGCAATGTAGCAGGATACAAAATTAACACCAAGAAATCTATGGCATTTCTAAACACCAATAGTGAACTAACAGAGAGACTAAAAAAGCAATCCCATGTACCATCTCACCAAAAAAATTAAGATACCTAGGAATAAACTTAACCAAGGAGGTAAAAGATTATACGCAGAAAACTACAGGACAGTGAAAAAAGAGATAGAGGAAGATGTAAACAGATGGAAGAACATACCATGTTCATGGATTGGTAGAATCAACATCATTAAAAGTCCATACTACCCGAAGCAATCTATAGATTCAATGCACTCCCCATTAAAATACCAACGGCATATTTCACAGACCTAGAAAGAACTCTCCAAAAATTTATCTGGAATAAAAAAAGACCCTGAATAGCCACAGCAATCCTGAGAAAGAAGAACAAAGTAGGTGGGATCTCAATACCAGATTTCAAGCTGTATTACAAGACCACTGTTCTCAAAACAGCCTGGTACTGGCACAAGAACAGACATATAGGCCAATGGAATAGAATAGAGAACCCAGATATCGACCCAAACCACTATGCTCAATATTTGACAAAGGAGGCATGAACATACAATGGAGTCAAGACAGTCTCTTCAATAAATGGTGTTGGGAACATTGGACAGATACATACAAAAAAATGAAACTATATCACCAACTTACACCATACACAAAAATAAACTCAAAATGGATCAAGGATTTAAACATGAGATGGGAAACCATAAAAATACTAGAGGAATCCACAGGCAGAGAAATCTCAGACATATGCCGAAGCAATTTCTTCACCGATACTGCTCCTAGTGCAATAGAAACTAAAGAGAAAATAAACAAATGGGACTACATCAAAATAAAAAGCTTTTGCACAGCAAAAGAAACCATCAACAAAACAACAAGAAAGCCCACTGTATGGGAGAACATATTTGCAAATGTTATCACTGATAAAGGTTTAATCTCCAACATCTACAGGGAACTTATACAACTTAATAAAAGGAAGATAAATGATCAATAAAAAAAATGGGCAACAGACCTAAATAGAATCTTTTCAAAAGAAGACAGAAGGAAGGCCAAGAGACATATGAAAACATGCTCAAAGTCACTAATTATCCGAGAGATGCAAATCAAAATGATAATGCGGTACCATCTCACACCTGTCAGAATGGCAATCATTAACAAATCAACAAATGACAAGTGCTGGCGAGGATTCGGAGAAAAAGGAACCCTCGTGCACTGCTGGTGGGAATGCAGACTGGTGCAGCCACTGTGGACAACGGTATGGAGTTTCCTCAAAAAACTAAAAATGGAACTCCCATTTGACCCAGTAATCCCACTTCTAGGAATATATCCCAAGAAACTAGAAACACCAATCAGAAAGGATATATGCACCCTTATGTTCATAGCAGCAGAATTCACCATAGCTAAGATTTGGAAACAGCCTAAATGCCCATCAGCAGATGAGTAGATTAGAAAACTATGGTACATCTACACAATGGAATACTACGCTGCTATAAAAAAGACGGAATTCTTACCATTTGCAGCAGCATGGATGGACCTGGAGAGCATTATGTTAAGTGAAATAAGCCAGGCAATGAAAGAAAAATACCACATGATCTCACTCATTTATGGAAAATAAAGAACATTATAGCCTGATGAACAAAAAGATAGATACAGAGGCAATAAAGCACCGAACAGACTGTCAAATTACAGCGGGAAGGCTGGGGAGTGTTGGGGAGGGGGGGGAAGAGATCAACCAAAGGACTTGTATGCATGCATATAAGCACAACCTGGACACAAGACACTGGTGGGGGGTGGGATGAGGGCATGAGACAGGGGGTAGGAAAGGCTGGGGGAAAGTCAATGGGGAAAAAAAGGGAGATATATGTACTACTATATGTAATACTTTAAACAATAAAAAAAATAAAAGTTAGCCCTAACCGGTTTGGCTCAGTGGATGGAGCGTCGGCTTGCGGACTGAGGGGTCCCAGGTTCGATTCTGGTCAGGGGCATGTGCCTTGGTTGCAGGCACATCCCTGGTGGGGGGTGTGCGGGAGGCAGCTGATCGATGTTTCTGACTCTCTATCCCTCTCCCTTCCTCTTTGTGGAGAAGCAATAAAATATGTTTTAAATAAATAAATAAAAGTTAAAAATAATAAATTTTAAAAAAAGAATAAACTGTTTCATGTACTTAAAAGTAAACCTACTTTTGCCCCACCCTGTATATGCTCAGTACATGCTTGAATAAAGGAGCCAACTAGTGCATAATGAATTGGATCAGTAACTCAACAGTTTGCTATAATTCCTAGTGGCTCCCACTCCCTAAATGGATGATTCTAGTTTTGACCAGGTGACCAGCCTCAAAGTTCACTCAGTTTACAATTTTGACCTTAATGGAACATAGAACCTAAAACTTCATGGCAGGACCAATATAGCCATAGCCAAGGATTTTATTTTTTTAATATATTTTTATTGATTTCAGAGAGAAGGGAGATAGAAACATCAATGATGAGAGAATCATTGATGAGTTGCCTCCTGAACACCCCTCACTAGGGGCTGAGCCACAACCCAGGCATGTGCCCTGACTGGGAATTGAACTGTGACCTCCTGGTTCATAGGTCAAATGCTCAACCACTGAGACACACCGGCTGAGCATAGCCAAGGATTTTAAGTCCAGCTCTTAGGACAGATCTCCAGTAAACTCAACTTTAAGACCAGCAGCCCTAACAGTATACCTCTTGAGTAAAAAGAAAGGACATAAATGGAAATTTTGGTTTCTATTTTAATGCTATGGTAATAACTCAACATTTCCCCATAATGGGTTTCAGAAATGCAATACTAAATATAGACAAACATGTAAATATATTATTTAGAAAAACAAAGGGCTGCCATGAAAAGAATGTGACTCTGGGTGATTTAAACCTCTCTGAGCCTTAATTGAGAAGACACTTCAGACCAGGTTGTAAAGACAATGTGTTAGTCTAGCACAGTCCTGACAGAAAGTAGGTACTATACAAAGAGTTCCCTTCCACAAACTGCTCCAGGTAGTCTTATTACTCCTGCTATTCAGAATAGCCTTCAGACATCTAGAAACAAATGCCCCCAAAATCAATCTAGTAGAAAAAGGAAGGGTGGGGGTCATTAGCAGTTCTATGTTACAGGAAATTAGATGGAGAAAAATCATACATCTCACACATAGTGCCTGCCATCTTCATATATGCATAATTCATAAGGTTATAATTAAAAGGTGATGGAGGTAGATTGCAGCTCCCCATGGAGGTGCCACTCAATGTTCTAGCTTTCAGTGTGCCAACTGGCTCCTGGGGACCTATGCCAAGAGTGTAGTCAAATGCTTTCTGCCAAAAAACAAATATAATTTAATCAACATGGAAGGGCAGAACGAGTGGGCTCCTGAACCAACATAGTCTTTGGGATCACGAAGGAGTCTTTCAGGGTGTTCTGAACCTGTGCCAAGTGAAGACAAGAGAGGTAGGTGGGGCCACAGCTGGAGAGTGGCCAGGAGGAAATGACTACCTCTGAAAGAGGAGAGATAGTGTAGAGAAATAAACCAGCCTCATAAGCCAACCCCATACTAGGGAAGAAGTACAAGGACATCCCCAGGTTTAAAGTCAATGGTGTTCTCTCATTGAAAATTGTCTTTAGAGCAGCAGTGGCCTACCATGGAAGGGAAAGAGGAACAGCCAGTGAGGTTCTGATGTGTAGATGGAGCTGTCAGATAGGACTTAAAACTAGGCACTGTATCATTTTGGTTTGGGTGCTTTGGCAGGCTGCACTGATAATCCAGGCAGAGTGGCCAGTAGGAAGTGACTTTAAGCCAGAGCTAACAAACCAGACCAGGTGCCCAAAGAAGCACTACCTTTTATTTAGCAACTAGTGGCCTGGTGTGTGAAATTCCTGAACATTAAAAGGGAATTAATCAGAGGAAATATTTTAATATTGCTATTTGCCCTTTCTTTATAATAGAAGTGTCAGAGATGAAAGAAAATTAGTAAAATGTATATGAAAATCTCCCTCCTGTCAGAGTCTGGGGCGTGCCACGGGACTCAGAGTCAAGTCCCCGCCCACCTCGAAATCACACAAGACCCAGACCCAGCCGGCCCCACCCCCGTCAAGCCCCGCAGGGCAGGGCAGCGCTGGGTGGGGGCGCAGCCTCAGGTCCCCTGTCAAGCCCCGCCGAGGTGGGGGAGAACGGCATCAGGTGCCCTGGCCCTGGCGGGAGGACGCAGGGCATGACGACCATTTGCATATTAGCTCTTTATTATACAGGATGCTCACATTTGACAGGACTCATTCCTGGCTTGAATCCAGATACATTACAGCCTTGAAATGGAATCAAAACCCAGCACCTGAACTGAGTTGAAAACAAAAACCCAGGAGTTTACTATCAGCTAAAATAGCAACCATCTGGCCCCTTCATAGCCACGACCAAAATTAAAATGACTGGGCGGTGTTGCTATGGTGATTTAGTTACTACCATTGTAGACAGGCCTGTTCCCTTGGGTAGAGTGACAAGGTCCCATGAGCCCATAATACTGCATTTTACCTCTGTATTCTGATCATTACAATTCAATTTTAAACTTGTTTCTAACCAAAGCCTCAAGGACCCATGAAGTATACTAACAGCCCAAACTCCTTTCAAATGCCATTATCCTGGGCAGGCAGCATGGCTTAAATAACCCCAGGCCTTGTGCCCTTCTAGGAATGATTCTAAAGTTAGATGCAGAGTTACCCCTATTTAGGACTTAAAAACAAAGCTAAAATTCAACCTCTTAGTAATTTTAGAAAAGCATAAAACTAAAACACAAAAGAATAGCTTGGAACGCTTGGAATCAAATATTACTTCACTGAGGCAACTGCAATTTACCAAAGACCTGAGGGGCTCCTCAAACACCCCATGGAAACAACACCAGTTGACTTAGGAATCTTCTCTTCCCCCACAGAACGACATAAGACACCATGGTTCTTCAGAGCAAAAATGGAGCAGTGGCTGGAGACCGTATTCTCCAGAGAGCATATTAAATGCACAGGGGAATTCATTTCTATGGCGACAGGGAGACACACAGCTGACCTTAGCTCTTTCCAGGTCCCTCCATGCTGTAGGAACTCAGATTTTTCCACAAATGCTCTGTTTATCCTGGGCTTACCTTCCAGAGGTCATAAAGCTCTGGTCACAGCTACTAGAACAGGTTTCAAAAAAGACTCCAGGCACAGGCTGGATTCCTCCACCACCCTTGAAGGCAGAGGCTGCTGGTTCAGAGAGAGCTTTTATAACCTCTGACTAGATTTTTTGCTCAGGAAAACCTGAGGAGAAGAATCCACAATTCTACTCAGCTGCTTCACATGAGGGAGCCTTCATTTGAGCAACAGGGCACTATTTCTTTTTTTTTTTAATTCTTTATTGTTGAAAGTATTAAATATGTACCCTTTTTCCCCCATTAACCCTCACCCCTTCCCCGGGCCTTCACCACCCTATTATTTGTGTCCATGGGTTATGCATTGTGCATACAAGGTCTTTGGTTGATCACCTCCCATCCACTCACCCTCCCCTGCCTTTCCTCCAAGATTGCCCACTCTGTTCTATGCTTCCACATGTCTCTGGATCCACTTCGTTCATCAGTTTATTTTGTTATTTAGATTCCACATGAGTGAGATCATGTGATACTTGTCTTTCTCTGATTGACTTATTTCACATAACTTGATACTTCCCAGGTCCCTCCATGCTGTCTCAAAGGGTAAGAGATTCTTCTTTTTTTACTACTGCATAGTATTATACGGTATAGATGTATCATAGCTTCTTTATCAAACAGTGCATTGTTTCTAATAAGCAGTCAACACTTCGATGATTTCAAGGAATATGCTAGGTGGGTTCTTAAGAAAACTAAAGTGGCTGTATTTTTCTGGAAGTAAACAGTCATTCCCCAGAGTTTAATGTGCCATGGGGAGAAACTACTGCCCAATCAGCACTTGGAAGCATGGGTGAAGTACGTGGTCCACAGGCCTCATTGTACAGGGGTCACACCAGAGGAGCTTAGTAAGATGCAAGTTGCTGGGTCTCACCCGGAGAGATTCTGAGTCAGTGGCCTGTGATTCTACATTTGTATCAAGCACCCTGCTAGTAACAATGTTAGTGTTCCATGGCCCACACACCTAAAGAGCAGCATGCAAACCCACAGTCCAGGCCAAGCCCTGACTTACACTCTTAGGAGTCCTTCCGATGACTCCACAACACAGGGTGTCTGCTCCATGATTTGTCTGAGACACCATCAAATATTCAAACTAACTCTGAGCCTATATCAGTCATGAACAGAAGTGGCTCCAGAACCTCTCCATACGGCCAGGATTAGGAGTGCTAGACACAGGGACCTGGGGACACTGCTTGAGCTTAGATCATTTGAAGCAGCATGGGAAGGGACTGATGTTGGTTGTTTGGCAAAGGACCTTGACTTCATTGTTGAAATAGCAGTAGCCCATAAAGATGGCTGAATTACACAGTAGTTATAAGTGTCTATTTGTCCATCTCACACTGGATTCTGAGCTCACTGGGAGGCAAGGATTTGTCTTAGTGTCCCAGAAGTAGATGCTCAACAACTAGTTATTAAAATCAATTGCTACCCCCTGGCACTGCGCAAGGAGACACATGTTTGGTGGTGTTGCTCTTATATCAATCAGGGGCAAAGCAGACATACAGTCCTTAGTTCATCCTAGCTTGATGCCTGTATTGGTGGCCAGGGCTGTTTCATGCCTGAGGCACATTTAAAAAAATCAATTGCTGCACCTGCACATCCCCTAAACCTTGCCCTAATGCCTACAGATAAGCACAGTGCCTTTCATGTTATAAGACTCATCACAGAATGTTTAGATCTAATGTAATACCAGGGTCTCCAAGTCAGACCTGCCACACAGGGTTGCACAGGCTATCAGTCACACTGCAGGCATCAAAGACCTAAGTGTAAGAGCTATGAAACTCAGAAGAAAACACAAGTATAAGTCTTCATGACCCAGATTTAGCTATGTTACAAAAAGCACAAGCAACCAAAGAAAAATTGGACTTTACCACAATTAAAATTTTATGCTTCAAAGAACACCATCAAAAAATTAAAAGACGCCCTGACTGGTGTGGCTCAGTGGATAAAGCGTCAGCCTGCAGACTCAAGAGTCCCAGGTTCGATTCCGGTCAAGGGCATGTACCTTGGTTGCAGGCACATCCCCAGTAGGGGGTGTGCAGGAGGCAGCTGATCGATGTTTCTCTCTCATCGATGTTTCTAACTCTCTCTCCCTCTCCCTTCCTCTCTGTAAAAAAATCAATTAAATATATTTTTTTTAAAATTAAAAGACAACCCACAAAATGAAAGAAAAGTTGTATGAATTATATATCTGATAAGAGACTTATATCTAGAATATCTTAAAAACTCCTACACCTCAATAGTAAAATTTAAAAAATAAACCAAAATTTCAATGGGCAAAGCATCTGAATAGACATTTCTCCAAAGAAGATATGCAATGTTCAACTTGATACAATGAAATCAAAATCATAATGAGATATCACTTCACACCAATAATATGACTGGAATTAAAAATGACAGATAGCAAGTGTTGGCCAGGATATGGAAAAATTGGAACCCTCATACACTGGTGGTAGGAATGCAAAATGGCATAGCTGCTGTGTAAAGCAGTCTGGCAGTTCCAAAAGGTTAAATACAATATAACCGATCAATCCCACTTCTAGGTATATACCCAAGAGAAAAGAAAGCATATCTACACAAAAACTTGTTCATAAATGCTCAAAGCAGCATTATTCATAGTAACCCCAAAGTACATACAACTCAATTGTCCACCAATTAATAAAAGTAGACAGTATATCCATGCAATGGAATATTGCCAGCGATAAAAAAGAATAAAATACTAATGCATGCTACAACATGGATGAATCTTGAAAAAGTGCTAAGTGAAAGAAGCCAGACAAAAACAGATCACATATTGCATGATTCCATTAATATGAAATGTTCAAAATAGACAAATTCATAGAAACAGAAAACAGATTGGTAGTTGCCTAGGGCTGAAGTAGTTGGGAGGAAATCAAGAACAACTGCTAATGAATATGGGGTTTCCTTTGGGCAAGATGAAATGTTCTAAAATCAATAGTGGTGATGGTTGCACAACTCTGAATATGATAAAAGTCATTGAACTGAACACTTTAAATGGGTTAATTGTTGTGAACTATATCTAAATAAAGTTTTTCTTTTTTTCTTATTTTTTCCCCTTTATTGATTAAGGTATTACAAATGTCCTTATCCCCCCTTGTCCCCCCATCCCCACACTCATGCCCTTTTTTTTTTTTAAATCCAGTGCAATAAAACTGACCAAAAAAATACAAGGGAACAAAATTATTCCATATTTTGAAAATCATTTTTGGTGGATTTGTTTATAACCAGATCCATTCATTAAAAAATTCTTCCAAGTGCATCTGTTACCAGCAGGGCCACTGTGTATGACTGGACAAGTTGTATACTCAACAACATACTCCGCTGTAAGTAGCAGCCTTCCCAAGAAGAATGCCATTTCAGGTCGTGTGCTTTCCAGCCTGGAAGAGTTGAGCTGACTTGTGCCCTTGACCCTTCTTTGTGTCATCAAATAGTGCTAATTTTTCATTTCCACTCATTCTCCCCAACTCCAAAGACCCCAACTCACCTAAATTCCCTAAACAATCCCTTTGAAATGCATGGCAGGGAAAAGAAGGCCAGAGTCAAGAACAGAATGGATGTGAAACCCCAGCCTTCCACCTGGCTGGGTTTGAAGGGCTTCTATTTACTTCCTGAGTCTGTACTGTCCACTTGGGAACATTATCTATTTCCTACTGAGCCCTGCAACCTTAGGTTGTGATTCTTGCTCACAATGGACTGACATGATTTCATTTCAGCAAAATGATTTGGAGTGTTACCTTGGAGTGCTGAAGCAGGTATCCCCCGCTTTTTGAATGTTCGGTCACTTTATACCACTTTGCTTTTACATTAGTACCTGTTTTTGCTAACTGAAAGAAATCCGAAGAGGATTTTTGCTTTTACAAAAGAAGGGGTGAAGGGGAGTGAAAAACAAAAATAGTGTTCAGCATTTGTTTGGTTTTTTGTTTTTTGTTTTTTGAATATATTTTATTGGTTGTTTTTTTTCAGAGAGGAAGGGAGAGGGATAGTTAGAAACATTGATGAGAGAGAAACATCCATCAGCTGCCTCCTGCACACCCCCTACTGGGGATGTACCTGCAACCAAGGTACATGCCCTTGACGGGAATCGAACCTGGGACCCTTCAGTCCGCAGGCCGACCACTCTATCCACTGAGCCAAACCAGTTAGGGCCAGCATTTGTTTTGCAGCAGCCATTATACAGGCAGAGCTCACCCTAAGCAGTGAGAATGGCCCAGCCAAACTCCTTCCTGGGAATTACACTCAGCTCAGCATCTCAGAATCAAGCCACTATAACTTTGAACTGTGTCTGTGAGCACCTATGCTTTACATCAATTTATTTTGTGCATTCGTTAGCAAGATGTGTCCCAAGGTGATTGCTTCTTTGCTTCACACCATTTCAGCTTACACTTTAACTGCTAAAGAAAATTGACTGAACAGTTTGGCACACTGTTATTTTGAGAATAAAATGAGATGATACATGTGAAAAAGAACCTTGAATGTTTATAAAGAACAAGTGGTTTTTAGCTAGATAGAATTAGGGAAACACAATAATGCACTTTCAGCTGCGTATCCTTAGGCTAATTATTTTACCTCTCTGGGCCTCAGCTTATCCATTTGTAAAGTGGGCACCCTTTTCATTAAGTTTTGTGAGGATTAAATGAGTTAATATATATTAAGAACTTTAGAAAATTCATACTTTGCTATTATTAAAGTGTTTTAATTATTATCATTTTATTGTACATTCCAGATTTTACTTTGAATGAATTTTGGATGGATTCACTCCAATGTGTTGGCCACCAGATTATGGCTTTCCTCTTATCCTGATGAATGCCATAATTCAATATTTCTAAATAAATCATAATTAAACAGCATAATTTAGTGGCTAGAAACTTGATTCTGGAGCTCATCATCTGGTTTTTTAACCTGGTTTGGTCATTTTCCTATAATCTCTGAGCCTCAGGTTAAGTAGGTATAATACTACTAACTTTATATGGTTGTTGTGAGGATTAAGTGGATTATTCTATGTAATGACTTAGAACAGAGCTTTCTACATACTAAGCACTGCATGTGCATTTACAATTATTTAGATTCAAAATATGAAAATGTTATTGCTGAGTTTTTATCTTTTTTATTATTGTTTTTATGATCAAAATTCCTTACTCTTCAGAGTTGCTGCTAAAGTAAAATAACCATCATCATCATCATCTCCAATGAAAATCAGGTACAAACTAGGTCCATCCTCTTAAGCCAAGGTAGACCTCAATACTTGAGAAGAATTCCAGGTTATCCATCCTGAGGTTAAAGTCCAGAATTTACATCAAGTTAAACACTTAACCAAGTTAAGCACAAAGGAAAACAACTAATAGGAACTATTTCAGGTGGTTATTTCTTCATGCAAATTCAGATTTCAGGAACAGCACACATGACCCATGCATTCAAAGGACAGAAAATACAACCTGTTCCCCCCATGATAGAGCAGTAAGTTTGTTAGCAGTGTGTGGCGAGGGCTACAACTGATGGACAAAACAACTAATCACACTCTTGGAACTTTTTAGAACTGCTCAATGACTGCTGTTTTCCCTATTTGTGCTTCCCAAGGACCTGTTCAAAACCATCAACAATAAAAATGGTTAAGCTGGGGTACATTAGTACATGAAATATTATGCAGCAATGAAAAACAAACTGGAGCAGCAAAACGGATGAATACTGGCAACATAAAATGGGGAAAGACAAAAAATTCATACAGTATGACCAACTTACATAAAATTCAAAAAGAGCTAAAACTTCAGTAGCTCAGTTAAGAATAGATGTATAGGGAGTAAAACTACAAAAGAAATAAGAAATGGTTATCACAAGAGGTAAGAAAGGATGGAAGTAGGGGAAGTTTCTGATAATTGGGCAATGTTCCCTTTGTTGGCCCCCAGTGGTGGTCACAGAGGTATCTGCTTTATGATTATGTATGAAAATATTCATTTTATCTCTGAATGCTATATTTCACAATTAAAATCATAACTCTAACATGTGTTTTTTTAAATACAGATTTGTTTCTCCTTTGTGTTCTAAACTATTTGCTAAGATTTATTTTTAGGTGTTGACATGAAATAATTTATAACAAGTAGAAATCAGTCATGCCTTGATGAGAATTTCAATATTAAACTATGGAACACAATTCGATTTTATGGGTATCAACCCCGAAGGAAGGAGAGAGGTAGAAAGATGAGCTCTGAACTCACCTAGCACCAGATTATCAGCAGGCTTCTTGCTGCCACATCCTCAGCTGAACTCTCTTCAGCGAACAAGCAGGAGGGTAGTATAAGAGCAAGGCTGAGCCACAGCGCCCAGTCGGAAGGTCGGTAAGCATAGGTGGGTGGAGCTTCCAAGAAGAATTATCTGAGCAGATTCGGGTAGCAATGTCAGGCCTAGGAGAGGGAAATGAAGCTTGAGTCCAGAGGTAGGGAGACTCTGCAGTGTCTGCACGGGGAAGGGGCTGCTGCCTTACTAAGGTAAAATCTAGCTGGAGGAGAAGGCTGTTTGAGGGTGATTAAATACAGCATCCCCACCCCTTAATTCTTAGTCGCTTCAATCAAAGCTCACAATACCCAGCTGCTTTCTTTAGAGACTTGCTGGAATATTGGAAGCAAGACTTGCCACACTTAAAAAAATCATAACATCTAATATTGAAAACCAGATTTCTTCCCCAAAAGTTTCCTTCACAAAATCTTGTTCAAAGGAACCAAAGGTCAGAACTTGTATTTCCTTTTCCTAAGAGGAAAAAGGTGATTCTTGGGGAGGAGATGTCTGTCTTGGCTTGGGGATTTCCATGGAGAAAGAAGCAAGGGGCTGCCTGAAATGTCCAACTCTGAGCTGTGCTGAATTGGAGGTTAACTAACAAATCTGACCCAGATGGTGTGCTCAATGGTTGAGTGTCAACCTGTGAAAGAGGAGATCACAGTTCGATTCCCAGTCAGGACATATGCCCAGGTTGCGGGCTCGATCCCCAGTGTGGGGCATGCAGGAGGCAGCCAATCAATGATTCTCTCTCATCATTGATGTTTCTCTCTCCCTCTCCATTCCTCTCTGAAACCAATAAATATATTTGTAAAAGAAATCTAGCAGTTGGGGACCTGTGGGCTGGAGGGATGGCAGATTGACAGGTGGAGGCAGTGAACCAAGACTGATTCCCAGTCAGTGCATATGCCTGGGTTGCAGACTCGATACCCAATGGGGGGGAGGGGGGAGGGGGGAGGCATGCAGGAGGTGGCCGATCAGTAATTGTCTCTCATCATTGATGTTTCTATCTCTCTCTCCCTCTCCCTTCTTCTCTGAAATCAACTTTTAGAAAAAAAAATTTTAAAGGAGTTTTAAAGATTTAATTCTGCCCAGACCCTATCCCCAGATTCCCTGATGCCAGGGGCACAATGATCCATCCTTAACTTTCCTTCCATTTGATGTAAAACTGTTCATTATTAAACTATGTGTGACCTGATTGAAATTTCTAATGCATTAAATGTACTTTTCGCTTACCTCTCTGCCTATGCCCCCCTCTCCAAAGTTAGAGCTCTATTTCAAGGTTTCATTAAGCTCTACCTGTGGGCTACTATCCTCAGGCCCAAATAAAAAATCTTTCTAATATTTTCAGAGTATCAGGTTCTTTTCATTGACAACCTCAAAATTATTCCAGTTGGAACCCCAACTCTTCATTCCCTTGGAGATGTTAATGAAGAATGAGGTGACTGGGAGAAGGCAGATCTCTGAGCACGGGACAAAGAGCAGGATAGGCTGAAGGGCTGGGATGGAGGAATTAACATTTACTTTCAGGAACATGTACTTAAAGCCTGATGCCTTTATGTCACAACTTCCCAGCTGCCTGTGTGTCTCTACCTCTCCCTGAATCCCTGCTATTCTCTCATTTTAAGTGAAGGGGGCAATAAGAATAACTTTAGGATAACTGAGCGTGACAGAAGATAGGAAGAAAAGGACACATTTTTGTTGTGGAGCAAAAACGAGTAAAGACCACTGGAGTCCAGACCAAATTAAAATTTAGGGAGCCTTTATTGCCGGCGGGCGACTGCCCTCTCTCCTGGGGGAGGTCAGAGAGCAGCCCCGACCCTTTGTGCAAGACCACTTTTAAGCACATTAACTACATCCTGTTTTTGCACAGTAAGTAACCCAAGACAAAACAGTTTTTCCCAAATAATGTCAGGGCCATGCTATTGACGACCATGTTATTTACAGGGTTATCCTGTTCTTTAGAAAGCTGACAGTTTCGCCGAAACCGGTTTGGCTCAGTGGATAGAGCGTCGGCCTGTGGATTGAAGGGTCCCGGGTTTGATTCCGGTCAAGGGCATGTACCTTGGTTGCGGGCACATCCCCAGTGGGAGGTGTGCAAGAGGCAGCTGATCGATGTTTCTCTCTCATCGATGTTTCTAGCTCTCTATCCCTCTCTCTTCCTCTCTGTAAAATATCAATAAAATATATTTTAAAAAAAATTAAGAAAGCTGACAATATTCTATCTTGCAAGGCTATTTTGTGAGGTGCAAGGGGAAAGGGGCCCTGACACCATATCTCAAGGCCTGGCCTGGTGTCAGCACTGACAACCCTATCTGGGGCATAGTCCACGGCCTCTCCGGAGTGCTCAAAAATTCCCACAAACAGTTTTATGACAACCTTGGAATTGCTTCCCACTTGCAGGAACCCAGAAGAAAAATTGGTCGTCAAGGAGGCACAGCTGGCGAGCTCTGGGACTGTACCTAATGTAGCTCATTGAATAGGGCTTGAGGAGCAATGAGACCAGGTGCCCTCTGCTGGATTCCCACTGCACTGGCCTCCCTGGCAGGAATTAAGCGGGCCCAGTGTCCCCCTCCCTCCCCCCACCCGCCCCAAATTTGGAAGGCTCTTGAAGCCAGAGGCATGGGCATGTTATGTGGGGGTTTGGGGGCAGCTATGCAGATGGCAGAGAGTCATGGAGAGCTGTAACTGTGGCTGCATGGCTGCGGGGGAAACCAGCCACAGTGCTTAGGAGGGACTCTCCTACCTGGGTGATTAAACCACACAAAGAGGAGCAACTGCTAAAGGATTTAGGGCTGGTTTGTACTTTTCTGTCGTCGTGGCTCCAGCTGACTGCTCCAGCTGACTTCAAGGTGAATTATAGGGCAGCCAGCAGCGGTGACGGGTTCAAGCCAATCTTGGGGAAAACTAGACTCACAAACTGTGAATGTAGCTTGTCACAATGATGGTGCAGTAAACTAAAAACTCTCTCTATGCAAGGAAGTGAAAAAATGCTTCGGGAGCATGTGGATGCCAAGCACCCTACAGAACCTTACCTCAGTCTCACACAACATGAAGGAAGTGATTGATCCCCAGAGCCTAGACCAGTGGTTGGCAAACTCATTAGTCAACAGAGCCAAATATCAACAGCACAACGATTGAAATTTCTTTTGAGAGCCAAATTTTTTAAACTTAAACTTCTTCTAACACCACTTCTTCAAAATAGACTCGCCCAGGCTGTGGTATTTGTGGAAGGGCCACACTCAATGGGCCAAAGAGCCGCGTGTGGCTCGCGAGCCGCGGTTTGCCAACCACTGGCCTAGACCATGGTTCTTAAACTAGAGCCCACCCCAGAATTCACTGCAGGGCTGTTAAAACATTGATTGTGGGGTCCCACCCAGAGTTTCTGACTCAGGAGGTCTGGAGCAGCGTCCAAGAATTTGCATTTCTAACAAGTTCCCAGTTGAGGCTGGTCTTATTGGTCAAGGATGTTTCTCACTAGCAGAGATACTATGCATAGGAGAGGGCAGTAGTTTAAGTAGTGCCTTAGGTAGGGCTGCAAGCAAGTAAGATCTTCCTAAATTTTAGTGTCTACAAACACAATTATATTGCCTGAAACCACTGATTTCATAAAAGGTAGAGGACTTCAGTTTTAACAAAGACCTAGCTCTCTGAAGTATGCCCTACCGCCCTCATTGTGAGCACACCTGAAGAGAGTTGTGGTTGTGTCTGCAGGATGTTAAGTTAGTTTTATGGATTTTGCAACGTTTGAGTTGTCAGCGTTTTAAACCTGTAATCTCATCTGATAGTGAAATTTAATTTATGTATCGGGAAAGGAAACCACTTTTCAAGAAACTAAGGGGCAAAAGTAGAAGTAGGGAGACTCAGAGGCATCTGGCAGGTAAAAAGAAGAAAGGTATGGGAGAGTTTGGCAAGTGGGGCTGTGTGATCATCAGTATAAGGGTCAGCCTTGGACAAATGGAGGAAGGTTCGTTCTCTGGGGCAGGAGAAAAGGAGAGATTAAATATGCAAACAGACTGTAGCCAGATTATATATAAAAATAGAACTCTGCCCCACAACCTGCAGCAACCTGTCCAGGAAACTAACCCTCTAATATACAATGTAAGTGGCCCAGGAAGCCAGCCTGCTATAAGTCAAACTTGTGAGAAGTCAGACTGCTACTCTAGTAACAATTCCAAAAGCTAACCGACAACTTCTGTAACAATCAGACCCAAATGACCAGGAATTAATTAATATCTGACAACTTCCCTCATTTTTGTCTCTACTTCCAATTTATGATCAACCAGAGAAAGACTTCAGCTCAAAATGATTTTTCTGTTAAAGAGGCATATTTGGGGATTACATACTCTGGTTTCCTTAAGGAAACACTCATTTCATTTTAAAAAGGAGGAAACTGAGGCACAAAGTGAACTTGGAATGAATATGTAGCCTGAAATCTGTAAACTAATTTTTTTCTAAATTCTCCTATTCTCATTTCCCTTTACTGGGAGTATTTACAAACAGAAAGAAACAAAGTTTAAGATGCTTTACATGTGCTTACTTTTTTATTGAATTAATTGGAGTGGCATTGATTAATAAAATTATATAGTTCCAGACATACAATTCTATGATACATCATCTGTATATTGTATTGGGTGTTCGCCACCCCAAGTCTCCTTCCGTCACCATTTACTCCCCCCCTTTACTCTCTTCTACCTCCTCCTATTCCCCCTTTTTATAAAAGCTCCTAAGGACACGCCATTTATTTTTTCTAATATATTTTATTGATGTTTTTACAGAGAGTAAGAGAGAGTTAGAAACATTGATGAGAGAGAAACATCCATCAGCTGCCTCCTGCACACCCCCCACTGGGGATGTGCCCGCAACCAAGGTACATGCCCTTGACTGGAATCGAACCTGGGACCCTTGAGTCCGCAGGCCGACATCCACTGAGCCAAACCGGTCAGGGCAGGATACTCCATTTAAACTACTCATCCAAACTGCAACACTCTCTCTGCATCATACTACCATCCTTTAATGAATAACATAACGTTGTGTTCAAAATCAACAAGTTCCGCTTTAAACACACAAAACGCAAAGGTTAACAGACGGTATCTACCCTGAAGGACACACACAAGAAAGCAGCTGAAAGCAATGTGTTAGCAGGCAGGCATGAACAGCTGAGCCCTCTCCAAACAGAAGGAGAACAGTAACATAAAAGCTTCCTTGAGGATGATCAGTGCAGTGAATCTTGAAGGGGTAGGGATATGTAGTTCACCAGACAGATACACAAATAAAGAATTTCCAGGACTAGCATGTAGAGAGGCAAATGCATGACAGAACATATGAAATCTGGGGGACTCCAAGTAGTAATCCCGTGTGGTTTAAAGGCAGGGTATGTGGTGTTAAAAGATAGCAACCTTCCCCCCAAAAAAAAGATAAAATTATGATTCTCATATAGATCTAAACATGAACAAGTGTTAGAGATTTTTCTCTCATCAGGCAGATTTTATAACCACTGGTTAAAAGGTTAAGTCCAAAGAACGATACATTTATAATAACTCAGGAATATTGAAATGATGTGCATATGGTTGCAAAGCTGGCTTCTTCCACAGTGGGAGTGGGAAGTCAACTGAACTTCTATAGGACAAAATTTGCGTGTCTAGAGATCATTATTTTGCATTGTTACCACTTACAACTTACATAGTTGCAAAGCAGGTCCCATCGACTCAGAATCATATCATGCAAAAAGGGCGGCTCCTGCGCATAGTTTTCCACTGAAGCCCAACTTTTCCCCTAAAACGGCAGTAAGACAACATTAAATCCTCAGGTACCACATCACAAAGAGCTGCAAACACCGCACTAAAGAGTTCGGACTTGGTCAGTTTTAGCGTTTGGGCAAAGGAGGCTCTTGAGGGTCAAGCTGGGCAGTGCCAGGATCTCCTTTCTTTGGGGGGCATGGCCTGGCAGCAGGTGGAAGCTTGACTGAAATAACACAAGCATGGAGGCACAAATACAACTTGGGAGGCTGATGCAGTCTGTCAGCCGAGAGCCGGAGCCATTGCAGAGGGGAACGGTGGCTGACAAACACAGAAAGTAGGATCAGACACAGCTTACGTGCGTGCGGGATGACGTGGAGAGAAGGGTGTCTCTAGCTTCTGGGCTTCTGGCGTAGACAGCTGGGTGGGTGGTGGCGCGCTTATCAACACTCGAGAAGCAAGCTGTGAGGAAAGATGCCCGTTTTGCGCGTCCAGAGACTTAAGGTGGCGTTAGAAGTCACTGGCGGACAGTGGTCTCTGTGAGCTGCCAGGCGGGAGAGGGGTTCCGAAAGGTTGGGGCCTACAGGAAGGCTCCGCGGAGACTTCGAGAGAAGCCTGACAGGGTGCTGCCGCTCTTCCGCACGCACGTTGCTGCCTCACGCGCCGGCCCAGCCGGCCTCGCTGCCCACTTCCGCTTCCGGTCGACCATAGGGGGTCCAGATGAGGGACGGGAAGACCGGCCTCAGATCCCTGGCGGCGGCGGTGGGAGCATCCTTGGCGCCTCCCGCAGGCTCCTCAGCGAGTAGGGCAGGCGGTGCGGGGCAGATGAGGCGGCAGCCGCCCTCGCGCCCCACGATCTCCTGTGGGCCTGAGGGCCCTGCCCGAAGCCTGAGGAAGCGAGGCCGGCGGCCGCAGGAGCCAGGCGAGGCGGGAGCCTGCGGCCCTGAAGCCCACGGGCCTGAGGAGAGCAGGAGAAAGAGGAGAATGGTGGGCCGGGCGTCTGAGAGAGAAGAGGTGGACAGTGACAAGTCCGGTGAGGCATCGGGGGCTGGGAAGGCCGAGGCGAGGTGGCCCGTGGCGGGTCGGGGCAGGTAGGCCCTTCACACCTGTGGGACCAGCAGGGCTTAGAAGCAGAGAAGGAGGCGAGGTCCTCTTGCAGTCGGGAAGACACAGTAAGAAAGCGTCCAGGAGCCACTCCCTCTCTAGCCTTTGTACCTCAGCCTGCTCCATCTTTGTTTTACCACTAGCGTTTAATTTGAACCAGCGTGGGCTTTACTGATGACCGGGAGAGAGGGAAGAAACAGGAATTCTCTTAAGAGGTATTTGCCCAGTTAGGAGTTCTTGGTCAGAATTACTATAAAAGGAATTCCTACTAGTGATCCATTTTGGCTAGTGTGAAATGACCATGATGCTGATGGTTATTCAGCTGTCTTAGAACTTATAAAGGTTTGTATGTGGCTCCTTAACAGAAATTAGGAAAATGAAAATGGATGGCATCACTTTATTTTTTTTTAACTGGTGTTGCTTTTTCCTCCTCAATATAAAATATTTTCTGGTATATTTTTGTCATTTTGATCAGCCAAGGAAAAAAGAAAAGTTACTGGAGCCTCAAGTGATGATCCACAGCCAGGGACTGACCTGGTAAGAAAGGAATCATTAGCCAGTTCGGAATCTTTCCAAACAGTGGAGTGCAGTGAATTTCAAAGTACAACTCTCTTGCAGTCTTTGGGTAAGGAAGTTTTGGTAGACGGTATTAAGAGAAGAAGTCGAATTAAAACACTTGAAAACTTAGCAAGTCCACTCTTCAAAAAAACTGAAAATAAAGCTACACAAAATATAAAGGTTGAATTTCAAGATGAACTGTACAAGAATACTCCAAAATATTCTTGTAACAGCTTGTCACCTGGAGTAGAAAATAATTCCATTTTAAAATTACATGATTGCAGTTGTTTCCCCCATTCCAAGGATTGTAATGATGAAAACAGCCTTACATATAAACCTGATGGTGGATGTATCCATGTATCAGAAAATTCCTCAGAGTTAAAGAAAGAAAACCTTAGGAGTCTTTCAGATAAAAGTGACACAAATAATATTCCTCACCTATCAAACACTGAAGAAAACTTAATGGAAGTAAATAAATTATTGCCTGAAGAAACTGATTTATACCAAAGCAAAAATAATGGCTTGCTTCCCTGCCATCAAAATGAAAAAAATAAATACTCAGTAGAGGAGAGCACTGTTGGGAGAAAACCCAGGAAAAGGATGAAGTTGTCTGAAAAAGGAGATGAAATGGTTATCAAAATGAACTTCTCTAATGTGCCTAACAAGTCTGAGTTGCTGTTACAAGAAAACCATATGGGTGCTGAAAGTAAAGAAGCAAAAACTTTGAAAATTTTGAGAAAAGTAAACCATAATACACTTTCTCCAATAGATCACTTATCAAGTCTTCCAGAAACAGTAGAAAAAAAGACAAGTCCTGAGCATCTGGTAAATACTATGTTTCAGAAAACCCTAGCGCCACTTTTGAAAGAAGAAACCAAGAATGCTTCAGAGCCCTTAAGATGTAAAAGCACCGAGCCAGAAAAATATTTTAAGGCAGTGAAAAGCTCAACAGTGAAATCACCTAGTGATTTCCATCCTATTGAAAAGAGATCACAGGAAGACTTAAGAAATGAAGCAGAAGAATCCAAGTTCAGCTGTCACAGAACAATACCAATGACAGGTAAAAGAACTTGGCCGTGTTATTCATGTGCTAGAGTAACTGCCTATTGTTGGAAAAGGTCTTCCTTGCCAAAATCAAATTACTCTCTTCCTGGGTCTGGGGAAAGTGTTAGTCAAGATGATTTTCTTAAACACCAAGCAAATCAGACTCACTTAACTGACTCCAAATTACCATTACAAAGTTCCATAAAAGAAACAAACAGTGAATCTTCAAGTAAAGAAAAATTGGATTCCAATATAAATTGTCTGTCTGCAGTCTCTGAAGTAGTTTCTGCTATAGAACCCACTTTAATGGTTATAAAGGAACCTGTAATCAATGATGATGAAAAGATGAAGTACGAGGAACCGAGCAGAAGTGGGTCAGAGGTAGTTTCTAATGCGACTGAAGATACTCGGTTAACTAATGTGACTCAAAACGTAACAGGAAATAAAAGAAAAGATAGAGGGACTTTAACAAAACTTAATTTGACACTGGCTTCCCAGCATGGCCAGGAAGCTAACAACTCTACAGGCAAAACTATTCACCGAAAAACATGTGTTGCTAAGCCAACAGTTGTGGTTCCAGACTTGGTTAAAATATTGAACACAGGACGGCTGACTAATTTTAAAATTCCTTTACTTAAGAATAAAACAGAAAAAAGAAAAGAAATAAATGCCAAGTCATCAGAGAGAGAAGCATATAGTCCCCTAGAGCTTCTTGACAGTGTATCTGGAACAGAGATAAGACAGAATAGGAATAAAGAAAACATCTCCACAGTAATTTCAGGACTTCAGTCTTTGAACATACAAAACAGTGTCGCTCCAGTGCAATCTAGTTCTGACTTATACTGCAATAAGAATTTCTATAGTATTTCTTCAAGTTTTTTAAAGCAAGGTAATAATAAACCATCTAACTATATCTCTGAACCAGGCAATATTGTTTCTAATAAGAAAGCTGTTTCTCTCACAGTTGAAAAGAATACCTTTTTTTGTGATCCTGGGTGTATAGAGAAAAGTCCTGCCGTCTGCTCTGATGAACAAGAAACATTCAAACAAGTTTCCTCTGAAGTTAGTGGTAGAAAAACAACTAAGAACTTTTCAGACATTAAAATTATCCCAGATATTCTTAAAGCATATGAAGATGATGTCCTCTTAATTGATGTAATTCAAGATGACCCAGACCTCTTTGGAGTCTCCAATGAAGGCGAGCTCTCATTTACTTCAGAGGTCTCCATGGTAAACCAGGAACCCAATGTTGCTGAAGAGCAGCAATCAACAGACTCCAAGCACATGGAACTTCCTGAAAAAAAAGAACCAAGTGATAAAATGAGGTATGCATGTTCAAGTATGCCTTTTGGTACACATTATTGGGGGTTTCAAAAGCACTTTCTACTCTTAGGTGTCACTAATTTACTCAATGATCATTGAAGCTCCATTTTTAACCCTGTTATTAAATATAATATAGCATATTATTGCTGAGACATGGAAATGTCATTATGCTAAAACTTACAATTGAAATAAAACAGTATGTATATACACATATGTATATACATATATATGTTGGAAATTATAATGGAGCAGATGATCCAAAATAAAATGATTAGGAAATGGCTTTTTAAATTATTGAGATTGCTTCTTTCAAAGTCAATTAAATTTATTTTCATATGGTCTTTAATTATTATCAATATACAGATATGCTTTTATTTCAGCCAAGTTACTTATGTTTTAACCCACTTTCTGTAAATTTTTTTTAAATAGTTTTATTGATTTCAGAGAGGAAAGGAGAAGGAGAGAGAGATAGAAACATCAATGATGAGAATCATTGATCCACTGCCTCCTACACACCCCACACTGGGGATCAGGCCCACAACCCAGGCATGTGCCCTGACTGGGAATCAAATGGTAATCTCCTGGTTCATAGGTTGACGCTCAACCACCAAGCCATGCCAGCTGGGCTGTGACTTTTTATTAAATAAAATATTCATTTTTGAGGAACAGAGAAGTCTTGGAAAAGTTTATTTGATGTAATGAGGACTTGAAAGTAGAATCAGAAGTTAAACTAATTTTCAGAAGAAAAGAAAAGAAATTTGTTGTGCTTTTAAGGTCATGGTTTTAAATGATGATTTAGCCCCCAATGAGGACAAGTTTGCCTGTTGCAACTTTAAATGGAGCCAAGTAGTAACCTTTGTGCTTTGGAACTTGAGCTATTCTGGGTTGGCTCAAATATTCTTAAATAGTATGTCATATTTTACTAAACTTTTATAATTCTTCAAGCTCTGATTTATATTTGTATGTTGCAATACTTGAATATTGTAATGGTCTGTGAACAAACTCAAAAGGAAACATGAAAATAATTTCCACTAAGAAAGTGGTACATGACTTAAATTTATCTGGTATTTATACACTAGTAGCCTGGTGCACGAAATTCATGCACATTAAAAGGGGATTAATTAGAGGAAATAATTTAATATTGCTATTTGCCCTTTCTCTATAATAGAAGTGTCAGAGATGAAAGAAAATTAGTAAAATGTATATGAAAACCTTCCTCCTGTCAGAGTTTGGGGCGCACCATGGGACCCAGAGTCAAGTCCCTGCCCACCCACATGCGCCTCAAAATCGCATGAGACTCAGACCCAGCCAGCCCCCGCCCCCATTGGGCTACATCCAGACCTGGCCAGTCCCACCCTTGTCAAGCCCTGCCTGGCAGGGGACATAGCCTCAGGTCCCCTGGCCCGACAGCAGGACAGGGGGTGGCCTGAGGTCCCCCAGCCCAGACCCGGGCGGGGGGCGTGCCTTGAGGTCCCCTGTCAAGCCCTGCCAGGTGGGGGACATGGCCTGAGATCCCCTGTCAAGCCCTGCTGGGTGGGGGACATGGCCTGAGGTCCCCCAGCCCAGACCAGGGCGGGGGGTGTGCCTTGAGGTCCCCTGTCAAGCCCTGCCAGGTGGGGGACATGGCCTGAGATCCCCTGTCAAGCCCCGCTGGGTGGGGGGCATGGCCTGAGGTCCCCCATCAAGCCCCGCCAGTCGGGGGGGCGCAGCCTCAGATCCCCCAGCCCAGTACTGGGAGGGAGGCACAGCCTCAGGTCCCCCGTCAAGCCCCACCAGCAGGGGGGTGCAGCCTCAGGTCCCCCATCAAGCCCTGCTGGGCAGGGGGAGCAGCCTGAGTTCCCCCGACCCAGCACTGGGGGTGCACCTTTAGGTCCCCTGTCAAGCCCCACCAGGCAAGGGGGCACAGCCTCGGCCCAGTGCTGGGGCGGGGGGTGCAGCCTGAGGTCCCCCGGCCTGGTGCACCAGGGCGGGGGTTGTGGCCTGAGGTCCCCCGGCCTGGCGCTGGGGCAGGGGGTGAGGCCTGAGGTCCCCATCAAGCCCTGCCAGGTGGGGGGCATGGCCTGAGGTCCCCCAGCCTGGTACCAAGGTGGGAGGCGCAGCCTGAGGTCCCCTGTTAAGCCCCGCCAGGTGGGGGGTGCAGTCTGAGGTCCCCTGTCAAGCCCAGCCAGGAAGGGGGGCGCAGCCTCAGGTCCCCCATCAAGCCCTGCCGGGCTGGGGGTGCAGTCTGAGGTTCCCCAGCCTGGTGCTGGGTGGGGGTCACGGCCAGAGTTCCCCCGACCCAGCACTGGGGGTGCACCTTGAGGTCCTCTGTCAAGCCCCGCTGGGTGGGGAGCATGACCTGAGGTCCCCTGTCAAGCCCAGCCAGGCAGGGGGGTGCAGCCTCAGGTCCTCTGGCCCAATGCTGGGGCGGAGGGTGTGGCCTGAGATCCCCTGTCAAGCCCTACGGGGTCGGGGGAGGGTGTAGCCTCAGGTCCCTGCTGATTGCTTGTTAAGGCTCCTTATGGGAACTTGGCTTCAGCTGTGGGTGCAGCCATCTTTGTGATGGAGTGATGGTCAATTAGCATATTCCCTCTTTATTAGATAAGATTTTAGTTACTTTTGTAATGCCATATTCTTCTTGATGTTCTTAGTGTTACAAGAATTTGTAATCTATAATCACATAAAGTACTTTCTCTGTGTCAAATGAAGGACTAAGAGCTTTATATATTATTTATTTTATTTTTGAACTTGTTCTGCTAGTAATTATCCTCAAGCAGTCATCTTCAAAATTTTTTGTCAATTACCCATAGTCAAGACATATTTTACATTACAATCCAGTCAGTGTATACTTATGAATATGTGAAATAATAGATTTACAAAAATAGAATTTTCCTTACTACAAATGGTATAACATATTTTGTACTTTAGTCTGTTTTATTTTTTAAAATGTTGGCTGGAACTCCTTAAATTTTATCACCCCCTTGAAAAATTCTTTGGAGGATAAACTTGATGTACTCTGTGTAGTTTTTCAGAAGTTTCTCTTGTTCTCTCCTTTTTGCTCAAATCATCTCTTTTGCTTTTCTATACTTCTGTAGCCTCAACCATCTCTCTTTATTTCTCTTTTGCTCCTTCTACCCTTCATTTGTTTCCCTTTTTGCTCTATCAAGGCGGAAGTGTAACTTTCCACTCCACAAATGCAAAACTGTAAAATGTTTATGTGGATTGCAATTTTGCTTACTTTATTTTTTTTTTAACTTGGGTGAATTTAATCTCTGTGTCTCTCAAATTTGAAACAAAACTAAATTACTTGTAACGAAAGTGGCATGTACAGTTTTACCTTCCTTGTAAACTATAGTAAAAAGTGTCTCACACTTATGAACTATATCAGCAATATTAAAATACAACCTTACTACTTTGAAATTAAGCAGTATACTTGCTATACTGTTTATTTTCTTTATTTTGTTTTAGTCAGGAATAACTTCCTGTATGTCTTAAGCTAATAACCTATTATGAATGTAACTTTCAAGATAATTAGAAACCACAGAAACATCCCTCACTTCTCTGTTGAGTCACTTAATACTATTCATGCTATTATCTCACAATTTTTCTTCCTCTCAATTTACACTGCTGGTATCTTATTCATCTTTCCCTTAGATTATTGTAATAAGCTCCTGATTAATCTTCCTGAACTCTCTTAGTATATCCTCTCCATAGTGTTATTATGAAATAGAAATTGATCTGTCAGTGACTGCTTACAGTGCTTCACTAGCTTTCAGCCACTTGAGGATAGAGGCTAAATTGCTTGGCATGGCTCTTTAAGGTTCTTTAGTAGATCTGCATCCATTTTCTCTTTGACAACTGTGTGGTAGAGGTTAGGAAAGCGGAGGGGGGGTGCGGTGAAAGGCTAATAAAAGATAAGCAACGCAAGGCGCTCACTGTTTCCATATTCTGTCATGTACTTGAATCCTTTTGCATATGTTTATCTGAAAGTCCCTTTATTTTCATTCAGTTATCCTTCAAATCACATCTGAGATATTTTTCTAGGGATTTGTTCCAATAGTTCTCTTGGCATATATGTCAGTATATTATGTCTGCTTGTATGTAAGTCTCCTCCTATACTGGGAGTTTCTAGACAGGAGAGAGGCATCTTCATTTGGGTCTCCTTCATGTCTGGCCAGGAGGATGTTAAGGGCTGGGTATATGAGAGTAACTATACACATGTGGGCCTTGTTTTCACAGCACTTTTAGTCTATCAAGGGAGGCAAATATTAAGCAAGTACCATAAAATATGATAAAGTGCAAGATACTAAAGGTGTCCTGATCAAAGTGACAGTTAAGATAAACACTAAAGGATGATTAGGAATTCACCAAGAGGTGAAGAAAAGTGAGTAGAATTTTGTCATAGAAAGAATAGCCTATATGAAAGCCCACAGGGAAGAACATGTCACAACTGAATAACAGAAATAATGTCCCTCTCACATCAATGTATCTCTTTCTTTCTCTCTCTCCCCCCACCCCTTCCACTCTAAAAATCAATGAAAATATATCCTCTTGTGAAGATTAACAAAACAAAAAGAATGGTGTATATAAAATATTTTGTTCAGTTTCCCTTTTTCTTGGCTATTTAGGATAAGTTTAAAACTCATTTATTAAATTAATAAATGGTGGGATTATGGGGTTTTATTCTATGTACTTTTGTATATTTTTATCTAAATTTTAAAAAAATGGAATAGTGTTTAGCCTTTTGTTTTCGAGTTATAGATGTAATTTTCATTTGTTGGAGCCTATGCTATTGGCTTTAAGAAATTTTTATCTCATTAAATCTTTACATAACCTCATGGGTAGGTGATATTCTCATTTTACAGATAGGATTAGACTCAAAGAAGTTAAATATTTTTGCCACAGTTAACACAAAGTGGCAGAACAATATTTAAACCCAAGTTGGACTAACTATGATCTTCATAGCTTTAATCTTTGAACTCTGTTATTTTCAGAGACCACCAAAAAAAAAAAAAAAAAAAACACCTCAAGCTGCTCTCAAACCATCTTCCTTTTATATTAGCAATAAGACATACATACACATACTTTGAGAGTCGAAGTTAAACATTATCTTGTATTGGTGTAGTTCTCTTTGAGTAACAAAGTTTGAATGGTAGCATCCTTAACAATTGAAGTACATGGACTTGAAGAACCAAATGAGGAATCTGCTTGGGTGCGCTAGGTTCTGAGTCCCAGTATAATTCTCTGTCCTTGGAGGACCTAAGCTGATGTTCACCAGCTGCTAAAGCTAGTATTGTATAATGTTTAGAGAAGTAGATAGTTCTGCATAGAATATGTTATAATGTTTAAGCTCTGTTTGTTTTATAATAGAGAATTTCCTGTACTGGATCCTGGATTGAAGTCAGAGATCTGTACTTCCTTGCCAGCAGGTAAAATTTGACATTTTCAGAATATGCAATATTGAGGTATCTTTTCATATCTCCAAGCATAGTCAAAATAAGTTCATTAAAATAGAAAGCTTTTCTTTCATTTGTTAGTTTTCTCAAGTTGCAATGGCCTGGTTGGTAGATCAGATTTTGAAATTTTTTTTATTTTATTATTTCATAAATAACTTTGTTAGGCTTTATCTACAAAAGATAGATGATTGACCTTAGTAATTCTTGTAGTCTTATTTTGAAATTGAAATATATATTTAAGCTTTATCACATTTTGCATCTGAGTTCTTTTAAAAAAATTTTATATCTAGTTATAGGTTTAAATACCTAGGTCTTTACAGGAAATAACTTAATTTGAAAGTTAATTTTACTTTGACTTTCAAGTTTCAAATTACGTTGGAAATAGCTAGACATGATCAAGAAAGATTCTTAAAAGTATCTTGATTTGTTTCAATTTTATCTTACTGCCATTTCTTTTTATACCATATAATGGAGTTATTTGATAAAGAGGAATAATTGTATAATTTGCTGAAAACTTTAAATTTGTTATATTGGACTTTAAAAAACTCTCTGAATTCTAACTTATTTTTAGGATAATCTTGTTTATTTTGTCCTTTGTAGTTTCTACAGTTAAATATTATTTCTTTTCAGCAAGTGAGATAAAATATGATTTTAAAGATGCAAACATTTCCTTAGGAGAAGTTACTAATAGGACCTCTCAAAATGAAAAACTGGGAGACTTCAATGAACACATAAAAAGTTCAGACTTGGATGAAAAGGTACTAGGGAATCTTTTGCATTTTCTTATTTTTTGGTGTGAATAGGGGTAATACAAAAATTCTTCTGAACAGTGTCATCAGATGAACAAGTGTAGCTCCTTTTTATTAACTAAAAGAATAATACTCTTCTGGTCATTGGATATATTGCTTAATGTTTTGCATAAGCACAATAACAATTTTAGGAACTTTAGAGGGTAAATAAGTTGATTTATAGGACATATGCCTAACATACTACCTTTCTACTTTTATATATATTTTTTTGTGTGTGAATTTTTAGAAGTGTTTTATTAACCAATTTTATACTTAGGTATGTATATCCTATATAATAATCCTATATAATAAAAGGCTAATATGCAAATAGACCAAACAGCAGAACCACCGGTCACTATGATGTGCACTGACCACCAGGGGGTAGACGCTCAATGCAGGAGCTGCCCCCTGGTGGTCAGTGCACTCCCACAGGGGGAGCGCCACTAAGCCAGAAGCCCAGAAGCCTGGTTCACGGCCGGCGAGTACAGCAGCAGTGTGGAGCCTCTCCCTCCTCCGCAGCAGTGCTAAGGATGTCTGACTGCCTGCTTAGGGCTGGGAGCGGGCCTAAGCAGGCAGTTGGACATCCCCCAAGGGCTTCCAGACTGCAAGAGGGTGCAGGCCGGGCTGAGGGACCACCCGCTCCGCTGTGCACGAATCTCATGCACCAGGCCTCTAGTATGTTGCATTTATATATCTATATGTGTGTACATTATACATACATGCTGTTTTTTCCAGAGACCTTGTTTTTCCTTTCTTCTATGTATCAGTTACAATCTAAATTTGTATGTAACAATTTTTAGGTTTACCATGGTAGTAATTGCTTAATGATTCTAATTTTGAGCCCCATATAATTAAAATACTAGTGTACTTTATATTTTTAACTTTTCATTTTTAAATAATTATAGATTCACAGGAAGTTGCAAAAGTAGTAAAGAGGATCTGTGTACCCTTCATGTAGTTTTCCCATGATTAAATCTTAAGGTACAATACCAGAAATAAGAATTTGCTAGTACAATGAGTGTATATAGTTCCGTGTATTTTATCAAGTGTGCAAATTTTTTGTAGCCACCACTGCAATCAAGATAATTATTCCATCACTACAAAGATTTCCCTATGTTTAGTCACACCTTCCTCACTACCTCTAACATCCCTAACCTTAGCAACCATTAATGTTTTCCATCTCTGTAATTTTGGTATTTTGCAATAAAGGTAGATTCATTGGAGGTTGGCTAGAAGGTTATTAATTTTATTACTATTCCAAAAGAACTCACTTTGGGTTTTATTGATTTTTTTTCTATTGCTTTGTTGTTTCCTATTTCACTGCTCTGATCCTTTTCTCCTTCTGCTTACTTTGGGTTTAATTTGCTCTTCTTTTTGCACTTTCTTAAGGTTGCAACTGAATCATTGATTTGAAACCTCTTATTTTCTAAAAGAGGCATCTAGTGCTATGATTTTATCCATAAATTGTGGTTTAGCAGCATCCCACATTTTTTTTAAATTTTGAGATAATGGCAGATTCACATGCAGTTGTGAAAAAAATAACATAGTGTTCTCATATACCCTTTACCCAATTTCCCCCAATGACATTGCAAAACTAGAGTACAATCAGAATATTGGCATTATTATATCTATGATGATACAAAACATTTCCGTCATCACAAGGATCCCTCATGTTGCCCTTTTATTGCCATGCCTACTTTCTTCCCTCCTACCCCTAATCCCTCCTTAACCTTTGACAGCCACTAATCTGTTCTCCATTTCTATAGTTTTGTCATTTCAAGAATGTTATATAAATGGAATCATACAGTTTGGAACCTCTTCAGATGGGTTTTTTCAGCCAGTATAATGCTCTAGGTATTCATCAAGTTAGTTGCATGTATCAATAGTTCATTTACTTTCATTGCTTAATAACACTCCATGGTATGACTTACCAGTTTATTTAGCTATACACTCTTTGAAGGATATCTGGGTTGTTTCTAATTTGGGGCTATTACAAATAAAACTGCTATAAACATTTGTGTTCGGGTTTTTGCATTACTCTAATTTCTAATTTCTCAAAACATGCTTTGGCCAACCCCAGTATATAAATCAAACCATGATGCTATATGGCTTAAATTTCTAGAGTGACAATGTCAATTATTTCTCAATAAAACTGGAAAATTTTAGAAAAAAACAAAATTTAAAAGATTTTTAAAAGATATAAGGTATTATCTCTGACTACTAAAATAATGGGTGATTTGAGGGATTACTTTCTTGGTGACTGTTTTTTCAAAAGTTTAATATTTGAGCATGTATAACTTTCTTATAGTAATTAGAAAATCACAATTCCAAAAACACTAATTGTGAAATGTTTTAAGTACAACAATGTTTTAAATACACCTAAATATTTCTTTTTCCCTTTTTTACATGTTGTTATTATTTTCATTTGGCTCGAAAATTAAGAAAAGTTTTTTAAATTATACAGATAACTAAGGGAAAATACAGATAAATTTTAGCACATACAGGGACTTGCGGCTATTTCATATTATCATTCACTCTATTGTCTGGCATAGAGGAAGTGGTCAAATTTGATAAAATAAAAATTCAAAACAGAATTTAAAAATACTCACTCTGGCCCTAGCCAGTTTGGCTCAGTGAATAGAATGTCTGCCTGTGGACTTGAAGGGTCCCAGATTCTATTCTGGTCAAGGGCACATGCCCGGGTTGCAGGCTCGATCCCTAGTAGGGGGTGTGCAGGAGGCAGCCGATCAATGATTCTCATCATTGATGTTTCTATCTCTCCCTCTCTCTTCCTCTCTGAAATCAATAAAAATATATTTTAAAAATAAATAAAAAATACTCGCTCTGAAGCCCCTCTTACTGGTCCAGGTAGAATTTCCAACCCAGCATCTTGCCCAGTCATCCAGATCTTTTACACATATACAATTTTATACTTTTCCAACAAGTATTATTACTTAAGCCATGATTCAGGATCCTAGGGTGGGATGTACCTAGGTCTCTCTTCACCTCCCTGGGAGAAGAGTGGAGGACAGAGACAGGTGGGGTACAGAGCCAGTTCAGATCTTCCCAAGAAATACGCCTTTTGCCTGGCGGTCATCCCAGGTCAACACCCAGGATATGGGGCAAAGGGACTTGAGCACACACCAGTACCATTCGCACATGGAGACATCAACCCCTTTAGCAGTCATTGCCTTCCCATGGGGTGGAAGTCCAGGTATTTCTGCCAACAGTTTCTGGTCTAGTTCTGGTTGGGGAAGCAGCTGTCAAAAGGGGTAGTGTGGTAGTTCTTGATTTTGATCTTGATGTCTTCTGCCATGTTGCTGACTCCTAAAGATGCCCCTGAAGCCACTCGCAGTTCAGTGTGACCCTCAGCAAAGATGCCTCAGTCTGACCACAACAGCAAAAAGAGAGTGGAGGATGGGATCAGGTGGTCCCCAAGGTATCCTCCAACTCTAAATTTGGTATCCATATTCCAAATAGAATTGAGACCTAAATACATATATTTCTCTTTTTTTAATATATTTTTATTGACTTGAGAGAGGAAGGGAGAGAGAGAGAGAGAAACATCAATGATGAAAGAGAATCATTGATTGGCTGCCTCCTGCATACCCCACACTGTGGATTGAGCCCACAACCTGGGCATATGCCCTGACCGGGAATCAAACGGTGACCTCCTGGTTCATAGGTTGATGTTCAACCACTGGGCCACACCAGCCGGGCATATAAATATTTCTAATGAAAAATAAATGTATGTTCATAAATACCACCTAAAAATAAAAATTACTCAAAGCCTTTTTTCTTAATGAAACATAACCCTGGCCAGGTAGCTCAGTTGGTTAGAGCATCATCCCAATAAGCCAAGGTTGTGGTTTGATCCCCAGTCAGGGCACATACAGGAATATCAAAGAATAAACCAATGAATGCAAAAAACAAGTGGAACAACAAAAATCGATGGTTCTCTCCTTCCCTTTTTCCCCTCCCTCCCTCTCTCTAAAATCAATATATTGAAAAGAAGCGTGACTTTTTTTTGCATGATTTTAATTGTTCATAATAATTTGAAATGTTGGCTTGTAAAAGGTGATAGCAAAAGCTGAGAAAATAAATTGATTCATATTTTTCTCTTAAGCAGCAGTGGAAATTCTGAAGTCAATTTTCGGTATTTTAAATAATGTAGAGTAGAATTGTTTTCTAGGTTGGCGATAAACCAGTTGTTGAATTAACATCTAATACATTCTAATAAATCTGGTAAGCCTCATAGCTTAATATGGAATACAGATATTTAAACTTGAACTTTTTAACCATATCTTCACAGTGTAAATTTTCAGACAAAGTGACTGTTGAAGAAAAAGAAAATATGCATGAAGTTTGCAAAAGGTCTGTAACAATTTTTAAATCTGTAACTTTAAAACAGTTATTCATATGATTTGCATCTTGAGTATGTTTTTCATTCTCTGCTGTATGTGCTTGGACTACTATGCCATAAGCCACACATGGGCATTATTTAATTAATATGTCAGTTATACCTAGATGTCAGGGATATTGTAAGTTACCTTAAAACTGTCACTAAGGTTTTTGAGCCCTTAAAATATTTTTTGAGAAAGGCATAAGAAATAATGATAAAAGAATAAAGAATATGTATGTGACTTTTAAGATGGTAAGAGTGACAGAAATCAGACAAACATTGCAGTTTGCAGCTATTTACATGACTGCAGTAATTAGTACTGAGAGTTATAGTACACTTACTAGAACACATATAGGTACCAAGTTTAGAGTTGGTGGATACCTTGAGACCATCTGGTCCCATCCTCCACCCCCATTTCGCTGTTGTGGCCAGAGCACACTCAGATCAGGTGATGAATACGTTCAAGTCTTTTATGTTAAGCTAGTGGTTTTCTTTTTTTTTACGTATATTTTTATTGATTTCAGAGAGGAAAGGAGAGGGAGAGAGAGAGATAGAAACATCAATGATGAGAGAAAATCAGTGATTGGCTGCCTCCTACATGCCCATAACTGGGGATCGAGCCTGCAACCCCGGCATGTGCCGTTGCCTGGAATCGAACCTGGGACTCTTCAGTCCACAGGCCCATGCTCTATCCACTGAGCAAACCAGCTAGGGCAGCTAGTAGTTTTCAAAGTGTGATTCTTGGAGCAGCATCATGTGAGAACTTGTCAGAAATGCAAATTATTGGGTCCCATTCCTGACCTCCCAAACTCTGGAGATGGGGCCCATGAATCTGTTCAGTAAGGCCATCAGCTGATCCAGATTCATGCTGAAGTTTGGAAACCATTGTATTAAGGAAAAGCCTAGGTAAAAATTAGATTGGCACAGAAGCCCTTTTGATTTATGATTATTTGGAGATCTTAAAAAAAAACACTAACAGGGTTAACTTTTCTGTTGAAAGCATTCTGCTTACAAACTAAAAAGTGTCATTGCAACCTGCAGAGTCGTATCATCACTTTGGCTCTGCCATAATGACCAGGAGTGTGATACTGAGCAAGTCATTAACCTGTGCTTCAGTTATCCAATCAAAAATAAAAGAATTTTACTGGAGAACCTTTTCCATCTATAAAATTCCATAATTCCTATTTCTTTGTTTTATGTTATTTTTCTAGATAAGTGACTTCCAGGTTAAGTTTTTCTAAAATTGGTTATATAGAATCTCACATATTAGAGTATAGTCAAAGCTGTTTAAATGAGCAACCAAGAAAAACATATTTTTTAAACTTCTTCCCAAAGGAAGCTCTCAAATACTAATACATGTATAAATTTATTATATATACTTGTCCTGAAGAATAATTTATAATTTATTTTATTGCACTCTCAATAAAGTAATTGAATTATCTTTTCTGGATTGGAACACTAGGCCAGTCCTTCCTCAAAACTTTGTCTGGCATGATAAAAAATATTTTTCTTTAGTTTTAATTCCACCACCTAATTCCTACCCCTACCCCAGTCATTTAACAAGCTTTGGTTTTCTAGCTAAGAAGGTAGAAACAACCTGTTAAAAATACTGAATAATTGGCCCTGGCCAGGTATCTTGGTTAGGGCGTCTTCATAATATGCTGGTTGTGAGTTTGATCCCTGGTCAAGGCATATACAAGAATCAGCCAGTGGCATGGCCAGTGTGGCTCAGTGGTTGAGTGTCGACCCATGAACCAGAAGGTATCGGATGGATTCCTGGTCAGGGCACATGCTGGGTTTCAGGCTCAATCCCTAGTAGGGGGTGTTTAGGAGGCAGCTGATCAATGATTCTCAGCATTGATGTTTCTCTCTCTTCTTCTCCCTTCCTTTCTCTGAAATCAATAAAAACATGTTTTTTAAAATAATCAATGAATACATAAAGTGGAACAACAAATGTCTCAATCTCCCCCCTTCCTCTCTTAAGCTAATAATCTATAAATAAATACCAGATAATCATAGTATAATAATAGTATATAGGAATATATAGCATTAGGTTGTGTTCCTACTTAATTTTATTCTCATTGCTTTGTATTTGGAATAAATTTAAATTGTGATTTTGTTTTTTTGCTCACACAGCAAAGATTCTCAAAATGCAGAGATTATGGTTGGTGAATGTCAATTAGCAACACTGGGCCCAAAACCTCTGTGCTTATCGCTGCCACCTTTGAATCTAAGTGCTTTTCAAGAAGACACACTACTAAAGCCATGGATGAATGGTACTATTTTCTCAATAAAATTATGTTGGCTTTTGATAATATAGAAACTATATAGATTTTCTACTAAAAAAAAGTAAAAAAAAATCAAGATAGAATATATTAAAATTAAAGGATGTGTACATTTAGTACTTTTGATGGAATAATTTCTGAATATGTATATTTATGTGATATTGGTAATACAAGTAAATTATAGGTTATACCTAAAATTTCATACTTTAGTTAATCATTTAGAATATATTTTAGGTATGTCAGTTCTAATGCTTTGATAAAAATAAGCTAGATTGAGAAATGAATTTAGAAACAATAAAATGTTTTTGTGCGGCTCACACCTAACTCTTCTGTACCTTCACACTACTGACATCATGCAACCTATTATATACTATAGCAACAAGGCCATGATGGTCACGTGTTGTATCTTGAAAAGCCTACAGATTTCATAATGAAAATCACTGCAAAGCTATGCAGCAAAAGTTTTAGCTCGTTCCAAATTATATCTGGATGCTGCCAAAGTAAAAAAAAAAAAAAAAGAAGAGGAGGAGGAAGAGGATGGAGGAGGAGGAGGAAGTTGTTGAAGGAAATTATTTAAAATTTTAAAAATTTTTATCTGTAGAAAAAAAATTTTAAGATGCTCTTATTTAAAAAGACCAACATTAAGGAATATGATGCCTGGTATATTCATCAGCTCAGGCTGCAATAACTGAATACCACAGACTAGGTGGCTTAAACAACAGAAATTATTTTGCATGGTTCTGGAGGCTAGAAGTCCAAGATCAAGGTTCTAGCAGGGTTCAGTTCCTGGCTCTCTTCCTGGCTTACTGATGGCTGCTTTCTTGCTAAGTCCTTTCCTTTGGTACATGTGCGTAGAGAGAGTAAACTCTCTGGTGTCTCTTCTTATAAAGACACTAATTCTATCAGACCAGGGCCTCACCCCTTTGACCCCATTTAAACCTTAATATTTCTGTAAAAAGCCCTGTCTCCAAATGAAGTCACAGTGGAGGTTAGGACTTGAACATATGAATTTGAGGGGGTTCACAGTTCAGTCAGAAGCACCTGGGATGTCAGTGGCTTTCTTTCCTTAAAAAAGTTTATTGTGCATCCAGAGACCTTATATGCATATATGCATAACCCATGGACACAGACAATAGGGTGGTGAAGGCCTGAGGGGGGCCGGGACGCAGGGGGCGGGCTGTAGGGGGTCAATGGAGGAAAAAAGGGGACATACGTAATACTTTCAACAATAATTTTTAAAAATTTATTGTATGTAATACTTGTCTGTTTAATTTAGAGATAATCATTTGAATGCAGTGCTCAGTGATGCTGTGTAAGGCTTTTAAGTATCTTCAAAAATAAAAAAGAAAGTATCTTTAGCTTATAATAAATTTTAAATTTAGGTCTGAAAATATTTAAAGAGCAGCTAATCTGTAAATCATTCTGTATTTCACAGAGCACCCATGGCAGCACAGTCTGTGAATTGAGCATGAATAGTCCCAAGTAAAACTTTAAAAGCAGATAGTAGTGGTCATCTGTTTTATTGTATAAAAGAAATAAATTGTAACATATTGGTGTATAATGTCATTCTTAATCATTTTTAGATTTCAGATTTTCAGGACAACATTGTGTCCTAAAGTTGCAAAATCCTGACACCTGTGAAATATTTAAGAGGGAAAAGATTGTAAGGGTAAGTCGCACATTTTAAAAAAGTAATCTGCCCAGCTGGAGTGGTTCAGTTGCTTAAGTGTCAACCCGTGCACCTAAAGGTTGCTGGTTCCATTACGGATCAGGGCACATACCTGAGTTTCCTGTTTGATCCCGTCGGGGAGCGTACAGAGGCAACTGATCGATGTTTCTCTCTCACATTGATGTGTATGTGTGTCTCTCACTCGCTCCCTCCCTCCCGTCTCTCTAAACATGTCCTCAGTGAAGGTTAAAAATAATTAAAAAATAATAATCCTATAAAGCACATACTTTGGGCCTTTCTGGTTGTATTTCCCTATCATTTTTTAACCAGTTCCGGACATTGTATGGATTTTGAATTGGGGTGGTGGTAAGAGGCAGAAAATTTGTCATGATTCAGAAGATATTCACAAATAGCATAAGAGGTTGAAAGCAGAAGAGGGGGTGGATATCCAAAACAAAAAAATACAGGATAAATATTCCCTGTGATGAAAGGGAAGAGTGATATAGAGCAATTTATAGAAGTTTGTCGTAGAAAGATTTGACTGTCATTTGGCTTTTTCTGTTCATCTGAAAAGCTAAGGAAAATTTTGGTTCTAATAAATACATTTGAAAAATGATGCATATTATAATAGAATTAACTTTTTCTGAAAGCCAAAGGGGCAAGGTACACAAGAAGGAAGAGGGAATACATAAGCTTTTTAAGAGATACAAAGTAGAGCACTAACTTTGATCAATATTTTACACTAAAGGAAATTGCAAAAATTCAGACAACTCACTCTAGTTGATTTTTCATAATTTTTGAAATGTAAATTGTTTGAAACTTTATTTTTTATCAAGTCAGCAAGCAATTTGTCTTCATACTGTTTTGGGTATATATTTCTGATTGCTTCAAATGTTTTCTCACTTGACTATAGTATTTTATATTTAATACAGAAAGGGAATTTGTTTTATTTTCTAGGTGTTTCAGAAGTCCCTAGGGTTGATGATACCCAATAGATATTGCAAATTTCATTTTAACACGTTACGTGGCTGTGAGCGATCACAGTGCAAGTTTGCTCACGTGCCTGAGCAAGGGGATGAAAAGGTAAAGTATGTAAAATCTGGTCAATGTTTTATCTTTGAGTGAATAAATGGTTAATTTTTAAATGACCTAAATAAGGCTTATTATAATGTTCAAGGATTTTCCTCCCTTCTGTAGTTGCTTATAATTTTGACTCTGTTTCCTTGACTCTTTCTTTGACAGAGATTCTCTAATTACTGTTTTTGTAATTAATTCAGCAGGTATTTCAGATCTGAATTAACCTAACGTCAGCTTCTTTATTCCATTGCTTTAAATTCACTTTAAACAAATGGAATAAGCATAAAGATAGGATTGAAATTTGTATAGTTTTTATGAAGTATCAAAAGGTAATTTTACATTTTTCATGACTTACAGGTTTGCATGGATGTGTTTAAAAAATATATAAGCATCAATGAGCTGTGTTTGCTACAACGTGCAGGTATGAGACAATAGAATGATTACTGTAAATGCATTAATGTATTTCAAACAATGTGCTGTTGTATCTTATAGTTTGAAAGTAGTTTAGTACTTTTAAGTATGAAAACCAAATGCCTTAGAATAGTTCTGTTGGTCTTAGAAAGAATTAAAAATAAGTGCCCTGGCTGGGTGGTTCAGTTGTTGGAGCATTATCCTGTACACCAAAAGGTTGCAGGTTCGATTCCCAGTCAGGGCACATATCTAGGTTGTGGTTTTGATCCCCAGTCGGGGCATGTACAAGGGAAGCAACCAATCGATGTTTCTCTCTCATATAGATGTTTCTCTCTGTCTCGCCCTTCTTCTCTAAAAATATATCCTTGAGTGAGAATCCTATCTTTCCTATATACTAGTAATAAAAGCCTAATATGCAAATTGTCCCCTCTGGTGGTCGTTTGACCGGGAGTTCGACCAGGAGACTGGGAGTTTGACTGCTCACTATGACGTGCGCTGACCACCAGGGGACGAAGTGGAACATGGCGGGTGTCGGCAACACGCTATGACCTCTCACCGGCTACCTGGGGGCAGGGGTGACGGGGATGGAGATGCAGTGAGAATGTGGGGGGTATCCACCGAGCTCACTCTCACTTCCCCCTGCTACCCTCCACCAGGACGCCAGGGCTCGCACACTGGGGAAGTCCCTGCGCTCAGGTGCTGGGCACCCATGAGGAGCCCACCCTGCACCCAAGCAGTGTCTTCCAGGTGAGCTGGGCTGCAGCCACCAGGACCACAGGGGCCAGTCAGGCTCCCCCTGGGTTCGAGCAGAAGCCAGTCTGAGAGGCCAGCTGGGAGAGAGTGTGCTGCCCACCCGGCTTCTGTGCAGTGCCATTGGGAAGCCAGAGGCCCATGCTGTGCTCCAGACCGTGGCGTCCAGCCGCACTTACTGCATCTCCATGTGGGGACTCAGGTGCCATGACTCAGGTGGAAAGGGGCGTGGGGACCCAGGGGCCCATGGCTGCCCAGGGCCCAGAGGTCAGCTAGGACCTGCCCTTTCACACCAGACACTCACACTTAGATCACCAGCCAGGCCAAGGGGCTGCACCATGCACTAATTTCATGCACCAGGCCTCTAGTTTAAAAATAAAAGGAGAAACTATATTAACATTTTAATAATTTAAATTTTAAAGTAATGTCAAAAAAGGAGGGATGCATGTCAATTAGTGGACTACAACACTAGCTAACAAATTCTTTGCAACTACTAGTATACCTTCCTTTTTAAATATCTGCAGGTTCAGTTTTATTAAGTTACAGTAGCAGACATTGAATTTCCCATATTATCTGTAATCTGCTTCTTATATAGGCAACTATACAGATACTGCAAAGTGAATAGCCAGAATTTTTCTATATGTGCCAGGAAAAAAATTGTAGTATGTAAAGAAACTTTGGAATAAAGCTGAATCTACACTAATAAAAGAGAAATATGCAAATTGACCGTACCTCCACAATGCCCACCAGCCAATCAGGAGTGGGTATGCAAATTAACCCAACAAAGATGGTGGGTTAATTTGCATATGCAGGTGTGGAGCGAAGACAAGGCTCCGGCCCAAGCAAAGACTGAAGACAACTGAAGACTGAAGAGGCTTGGCTTCTCCGCTGCGGCCAGAGCAAAGGCCAGGGTCCTGGGTGCCGGAGAAAAACTGGTGCCGGCAGCCAGGGGAAGGAAGACCTACTGCACGAATCTTCGTGCAACGGGCCTCTAGTATTATCATAATGTATTAGTACAATGTATTAGTACATTTTAGTACAATGTTCATAATCATAAGCTGAAATAAAAAATATCCTCAGGGTCAACATGTTGGTGGGGTTAAAACAACAAGAAGGGGTATATGTCAAAATATAGTCTGCATCCATCCCCAAATTATATAGTTTCTCATACATGACCAGGCCATTGCCTAAAGACTCCCTAGGAGTGAGACTTCCTAGGAGTTCATATTGAAACCATGATGTATGAGACAGTTTGGACCTATTTTTGTGGATAGCACATGAGTTAGTTTTCCGTCTAGTTCCTGACATACCTGGTTGACTTTAAATGTCATTGCCATTAACTTTTGCTTTAAATTACAGTGGAACCTCATTTTTTTAACTTAATTCATTCCAGAAAGCTATTGGAAAACTGACTTATTTTTCCCATTAGAAATAATGTAAATTGAATTAATCCATTCCAAACTCCCAAATGGTTCCCTGTTTTATCCTTTCGTATATACAGTACATGTGTAGTGTACTGTTTAATCTATAAATAAACACTTTAAAAACAAAAAGGACATGAAATATAAATGAAATTTTAACAAAAAGAAAGGAAATGTTAAAAATGAAACGGCAACAAAAGCCAAAAAAACACGAAAATATTCACAGCACAATATTCTGAGATTTTAATAGTGGTAAACTGACCCATACTCACCCATTCTCTCCTTTGTTTGTCCCCTGAGAGATGCATGACTAATCCTTCAGGCATCAGCATGAAAGGGATGTCAGGTTGAGAAGCGAACTGTTTGAGATGGGGGACATTGAAGAATCGAGGTTTGACTGTATTTTCATCAAATATTTCTGATACTGGAAATGTACCTTTTAAGAAAATGAATTTCTACTACTCAATTTTTAAAAATATAAAAATTGTCCAATTTAGGAAAGCTGAATATCTTAAAAGTAGCAAATGACTTTAATATATTTTTTCATTTTCAGTAAACATGTTTACGGAGTACTACAGAAAGTTTCCTCCTGGTATACACTTTGATTTACAAGTGCTAAATGACCTCCTGAATTCTTTACTCAAGCATTGCTTATTGAAAGAAGTATTTCAGGTATTGAACCTCAGCATAATGGTTAACATGCTGGTAAGTAACCTGAAAATATTTAATTTTTAATAACTTAATTTCTCTATTATAATTCTTGTTTATATAATTTAACAGTTATAATTTCCACGTTTGTTGAATACTTCCTAGAAAACACTTGTGTTTCTCAGCATAAATTGAGACACTTTAAATGTACTGAAAGAAGACATGAACATGAATGTAATTTTTTTTGTTTTATCCAGCCTGCTCTGAAAATATTATTAGAAATATTTGAGTATGTGGCAACTATGAAATTAAGGAGTGCTGTACCTGCTTTAATTGGTATCTTTTGCAAGGTATGATTTTATTGTCTCTTTTATTCTCTGATAGTGATTAATCAATTAAAAGAAAATGATTTAGAAAGAAACAATGATTTTTTTAAAAAAAAATAATGATTTCTACTTACACTCTTAAACTGCCTTTTATTCACATTTTTAATACCGAACAATTCTGTTTTTAGAAATGTTTCTTTTCTCCCAAAATAGGGTTTATAAACAGACTCCAGTGACTGACAGGCCTTCCCTTTAAATAAGTAGTTCCCAGCACTTCAGGTGACTTCTTTCTGACTCATAAACTATCCTCATATCTACACCTTAAGGATGATTATAAAAAAATTTCCTCTTACAAAAACTTTGAGGTCATTTCTAATAAAAATAAATGTATAAGTAAATATACAAATAGAAAATCATGACCAAAACAAAGAAAGTAAATAGAAAATGGTGGCTAGGAATTAATTTTATATTTGGCATAAACAAAAAAATTATGGCTCTCTAAAAATATATTAAAATTTTTACTTTTGTTGAATACTTCCTTGTATTTGGTACTGCCCTGCCATCCATTTCTGAATAGGCCTAATAGCCAGAAAACCCCTCATTTTCTTTGGGAAGCATTGGAACTACTCTAGCAGATGAACAAATATTTCAATGAATACCTCTAGTTCCACATTACAAAACTTGACAGAATTACTTGCCTGGAAAATGTTTTAATCAGAAATTACTAATCACCTCTAGGAGTTGTAGAAAACCTCAGTATGATACTTCTCAGGAAGTTTACAATCAGGGATAAGGTGTACATCAGTGCTTTACTGCAGGTGGAATGCGCACCAAATAAGGGGTAAAGTGACAAAATAGTTGAGATAACTTGGAGAACAAGAGAATATTCAAATTTAAAGTTCAAGTCAGTTTTCTTTTTGCTTTAAATTCTTGAAGTCGGGTGTCTTATTATGGTTCCCAAGTATTTGAAGAAAGTATGGTTTAAATTTTTTAAGGAGTGTTAATCCTACTTGTCTGTGTTTCACTTTTCCCATCACTCTCCTAGTTGTTTCACACACTTTTGATTTTCAACGCTTTCATTTTTTTATAAAATGACTATGGTAAAGATAAAAATATTTTTTTTTCCTCTCTTCTTCAGCTTGTTGAAGCTGGGATGTTGCTTGACCCAGAACACTTTAGCTATATTGTTAAACTCTTACACCAAGTACAAGCTCCCAAACAAGAAATAACTGCAGTTCTAGAAATGAAATCTAGGTAAGAAAAATCATTATAATTAAGGCGTGTGTGTGTGTGTGTGTGTGTGTGTGTGTGTGTGTGTGTGTGTGTTGGTGGGGACTTATAAAGGATGAAGGCAAAGCACTTATCACTGTTTACATGTGCAAACATCTAGTTGCCCAGTGTACGCCTTAAGCCTTTCTCCCATCTCTTGTTCATGTCTTCGTTACATTGTCATTAGTCAAGCTGCCTCTAGCCAACTCTCCTGGCCAACCTCACCAGATCGTTCTCAGTACCTGATTTCATCTCAGTGCCTGCTACATTAAGTGTAAAAGGAATCTCTCTTATCCTCTGGTTCACAACTTCATTCCACTTATTGCGCTCTCATATATGTATATAAATTACCTTAATTCTTTTTTCTCTTTCACTCTTGTCATGTAAGCTAAGTAAAATATTTTAATGCCTCTCTTCCATTCTTTTTCTCACTGCCTGCTTTTTCTGTTCAACTTATGGCCTTCCAAAGCCCTTTAAAAAAACTTATAATGATAATTATAAGAGTTGTACCATAATATATCTGTATTGAGTAAAAGAAAGGCCATTAGTTTTTTTTAAAAAAAATTATTAAACTGTACATACATAGAGAATAGCCTCCCAATTATGTTATTCTACCCCTGAGCTAGAGGCTCATTGCTGTTGGAGTGTCATTGCAGCCAGGTCTTGTCAGTGGACAGGGCTAGGAAATATATGTATTATATATGCATATGAAAATATGTAAATATATGTATAGGAAATATGTGTATATAAAACACATAATAAAATATTTCTCTATTTTTATGCATATTAAAAAACAGTTCATACTGATAGCTTGATTCTAATCCAACACCATGGATTTATTTTAGCCTTGACTTTTCTTATTTGTAAACTAGAGGCCCGGTGCACAAAATTCGTGCACGGGGGTGGGGGGGTTCCCTCAGCCCAGTCTGCACCGTCTCCAATCCAGGACCCCTTAGGAGATGTCCGACTGCTGGTTTAGGCCCGATCCCAGGGATCGGGCCTAAACCGGCAGTCACACATCCCTCTCACAATCCGGGACCGCTGGCTCCTAACTGCTCACCTGCCTGCCTGCCTGATCGCCCCTAACTACCCCCCTGTCAGCCTGACCACCCCTAACTGCCTCTGCCTGCCGGCCTGATCGCCCCTAACTGCCCCCCCTGCCAGCCTGGTTGCCCCAATAGCCCCCACCCCCCGCCAGCCTGGTAGCCCTTAACTGCCCCCCCTGCTGGCCTGGTCACCCCCAACTGCCCCCCCTGCCGGCCTGGTCGCCCCTCACTGTCCCCCTGCCAACCTGGTCACCCCACACAGCCTGCTGTTCAGTCATTTGGTCGTCCCTCACCCCCCTGCTGGCCTGGTCGCCCCACGCAGCCTGCTGTTCGGTCATTACTGTGAGGGTGTCCTGACCAATTTGCATATTACCCTTTTATTAGTATAGATTTTTTTTCTGACAGTGAGAAATCTGATTCTCATTATCTACAATATGTTTATTCATTTATTCAATCCTACTATCTGTCCACATAAAGTAATCTCAGAACTGCTAACTTATACCCCTGGGGAGGGGAATTACTATCTGGAGTTCAGTATTAGTAAAAGCTATTTTTTTCTTTTGCCTTACAGTATTCAGCCAAAATACTATTCCTTAACTTAAGGTAGTTCTTTTTTTCCCCACTCTCATTCAGTATGGTTATTGTGTAATATTTAGGTTTATTTGTTATTGTTTGTACTATGTTTTGGACTTCTTCTACATCCTAGTTGGTTTTATTTAGTAAGGTATATATAAAACATTACTGTTTCTTGTAAGAGTCAAAGCTGTGCTAAAAAGTATTCAGTGAGAAGAGTTGCTCCTCCTTATCCCTACTTCCCATTTCCATTCCCTCCTTCCTTCTACTTCTTTTTTTACCTACACGTTGGAAGTAACCAGTCTTTTCGTTTCTGGTTAATCCTTCTTATTCTGAGCAAGTATGTATATATTTTTTTATATTCACTTCTTTCTCACATAAAATATAGCATACAAAAAGTATTCTTTACAACTTTGCTTTTTTCACTCAAACAGTGTATCTTGGAAATCAATCAATCAATTCATAGAGAAATTCATCACTGTTTATAAATGCTAAGTACTCAATTGTGTGGATGTATGATAAGTAATGGGTATTTCAGTTCTCTCCAATTTGTTGCAATAAAAATAGCACATGTTGATTTATTGATGGTAGCCATTCTCTCTGATGTTTAGTGACATTGAGCATTTTTTATAGGTCTATTGCAACACTTAGTTTAATGGTACCTTTTTCTTTCCCTTTTTTCTTCTTTTCCTCTTTGCAGTTGCCAAAGGGTGCTTCTCCTTTTCATTTTTGGCTTTTTGTCCTTCCCCAAAAGCTATGCATTTCAAATTGCCTTCTTTAAATCATATAAACTTTTTAAGTTCCTTCTGTGTGGTCTGTGTTCTACTTACCCATACACTTTTTTTTTTTCAACATTTTTAAACTTAGTGTGGACTTAGTCTTTGTAGTGGTTTGTTTTTTTAATATTGTTAATTGACTTTTAGAGAGATAGGAAGGGAAGAGCGATAGAGAGATAGAAGCATCAATGAGAGAGAAACATTGATTGTCTGCCTCACACATGCCCCCCACTGGTGACTGAGCCCACAATTGGGGCAGTGCCCTGACTGGGGATCGAACCAGTGACCTTTTGGCTCAGGGGTGGACACTAAACCACTGAGCCATACCAGCCGGGCTGTAGTGGTATTTTTTTTTTTCAAATCAATGTTAGATCCCTCTGGTATTTCCATTTTTTATTCTCCCCACAGGTTTGTTGTTGGTTTTGGTTTTGATTTTGGGTTTTTTTGCATTGTTTTTGTTTTGGTCTGACTTTGCTTGTGGAGCAGTGAAAAGTGGAGATCAAGGGCATCAAGTGCTGTGATTTAATTTTTTTTTAATATATTTTATTGATTCTTTACAGAGAAGAAGGGAGAGGGATAGAGAGCTAGAAACATCGATGAGAGAGAAACATCGATCAGCTGCCTCCTGCACACCCCCCACCAGGGACGTGCCCGCAACCAAGGTACATGCCCCTGACCGGAATCGAACCTGGGACCCCCCAGTCCACAGGCTGACGCTCCATCCACTGAGCCAAACCAGTTTCGGCTGATTTAATTTTTTTTTTAATTCACAATTATTTTGAAGCTTTGGCATTCTGACTTCCAAGTTAGGCTTAAGGTATGGTTTTATGTGGGATTTCCTTTGTCCTTATTGTTGCCCATGGTTTGAGGAGGAAATAGTGTGATGTAGATGTTTATGCAGTAGACATTTTTTTAGCTCTAAAGAATTTTTAGAGTATATTAATGCATTCTTTTCCCTTCAGCCTCTTAGGTATAAACTGTAAAATAAATGAATTAGGAGCAATAGTGACTTTTGGGGGACAAATGACACTTTAATTAAGACTTTCCTCTATTGTTCAAGGTTACAAATGAGGCAATTTAAAAAGAACTGGACCTGTGATTTAGATTTAGCCTTGAATGAAATAAAGGTATGACACTTATTTTCTAAATAAATTGCTGGGATCATTGCTCAGAAACTGTGAATAGTAAACACATTTTAGAAAATGTTTTAGAAATGTGGCTGTTATACAGAGAAAAATGATCAAGGGGAAGAAAGTTTAATTTTTTTTAAGACTTTGAAAGGCAAACATAATTTCTAGAATTGTAGACTATCCAAAAAGGAATTCTGGAAATAATTAGTTTCAAAATTAACTCATGTTAAGGTGTAATAATCTAGAGTTTAGCCTTTATTTTATTTATTTTTTATTTTTTTATTTATAGAGAAAGAGGAAAGAAAAAACATTGGCTTGTTGTTTCACTTATTTATGCATTCATTGGTTCTTTTTTTTTTTAATCCTCACTCAAAGATAAGATTTACTGACTTTTAGAGAGAGGGGGATGGGAAAAGAGAGGGGTGGGGAGAGAGAGAGAGAGAAACATTGATGTGAAGGAGAAATATTGATTGGTTGCCTCCCATACACACCCCGACCGGGGACTGAGCCCCCAACCAAGGTATGTGCCCTGACAGGAATCTAACCCCACCTTTTGATATATGGGACAATGCTCTAACCCAGTGGTCAGCAAACTGCAGCTCGCGAGCCACGGTTTGCTGCTCTGTTGACTAATGAGTTTGCCGACCACTGCTCTAACCAACTGAGCTATCTTCCAGCATTTGTTGGTTGATTTTTATATGTGCCCTGACTGGAGATCGAACCTGCAACCATGGTTTATCAGGACGATTCTCTAACCAACTGAGCTACCTGACCAGGGCTTAATGCTTAGCCTTTAATTCTTATCACTGGCAGACTCATTCAATGCACAAGCAAGTTGGCTTACTTGTCATGATCCATGGATGGCTACAGTATGTGAAATGACAGGAAAGCCCAGATCAGCATGCGCTCACCTAGCATCCTATATAATAAAAGCCTAATATGCTAAGTGTCCAGTTGTCCGGTCATCCGCTCAAACAATCAAGGCATAATATGCTAATGATATGCTAAGACCATTCAACCACTCGCTATGATGTGCACTGACCACCAGGGGCAGACAGTCGACCGGTTGACCAGTCACTATGACATGCACTGACCACCAGGGAGCAGATGCTCCAACCAGTAGGTTAGCTTGCTGCTGGGGTCCGGCCAATCAGGCCTGAGCAAGATGGGCTGGACATGCCCTATACCCCTTCCACAGCCCCTCCGTGGCTGGCCAACCTCCCATGTCCCTCCCTGGCCCCAATCGTGCACCAGTGGGATCCCTTGGCCTAGCCTACACCTTCTCACAATCCAGGACCCCTCTGGGGATGTCAAAGAGCCAGTTTCGGCATAAAAGGCTAATATGTAAATCTACCGAACAGTGGAATGACTGGTCCCTATGATGCACACTGACCACCAGAGGGCATATGATCAATGCAGGAGCTGCCCCCTGGTGGTCAGAGCGCTCCCACAGGGAGAGCGCAGCTCAGCCAGAAGCCAAGGTCACAGCTGGCGAGCGTGCCTCCACAGCAGCACTAAGGATGTTCAACTGACGGCTTAGGCCCACTCCCTGCACCGAGCTGCTAGTTTAGAGTATAAGAAATAGAGGGCTTTCAGGATGGTTTTACTTTTTTTTTTTTTTAATTGATTTTTTTACAGAGAGGAAGGGAGAGAGAGAGAGAGTTAGAAACATCGATGAGAGAGAAACATCGATCAGCTGCCTCCTGCACACCTCCTACTGGGGATGTGCCCACAACCAAGGTACATGCCCTTGACTGGAATCGAACCTGGGACCTTGCAGTCCACAGGCTGACGCTCTATCCACTGAGCCAAACCGGTTTCGGCTGATTTTCCTTTTTAAGATAATTTTTGTACTCATCTAGTACTTATTAGTCTAGTCTTAATTAGTATTTATATACTTGAAATAATTTTTTGTTGGTGTGGAAAACTATTTTAGTTTTTAATAGAAAATAATAGTAAGATAGTAAGTTTACTAAAATTTACTTTGGAGCCCGCTTTTGTAGAAGAAATTCCATAAAATCTATCACCACTGTCTAGTTCAATTTTTTTTTAAATACATTTTATTGATTTTTTACAGAGAGGAAGGGAGAGGGACAAAGTGTTAGAAACATCAATGAGAGAGAAACATCGATCAGCTGCCTCTTGCACACCCCCCATTGGGGATGTGCCCACAACCAAGGTACATGCCCTTGACCGGAATTGAACCTGGGACCCTTCAGTCCACAGGCTGACGCTCTATCCACTGAGCCAAACCGGTCAGGGCTGTCTAGTTCAATTTTAAGGGTGATACCATTAAATACATTAGGAACTAGATAATTAAAACAAATTTACATTTCCATCTAGAATTTATAAAGGCTCTGCAATAGTCAGGAAAGCTATACAATAGCATGTTATTGATACTGTAACACTTGTCAGTAAGTTTCTAAGATTTGCAGAGGTTAAGTCTTACTAATTTCTGTACATTTAATGCCTGTATATGCCTACTGCATAATATGTTTGCATAAATAACAGCTTTCTTTTTCTGTTGTGTTTTTAATAATTCTAATAGTATTGTAAGGAAAAAGGTGACTGGACCAAATTGGGAAATTTGTACCTTAAGGTAAAAATGGACTGTGAAAAATTTATAGATTTCCAGAGATTTTGTACTTGTGTTGCTGAAACACTAACAAAAGGCTATAAAGAAGAGAGACCAAATGTTCCATTTTGTGAATTTGCTCAAACAGGTAAAATGTCACTGTTTTGGTATGAGTCTTTTGTGTTAGGGTAATGTAATATTCTTAATAGGATTGTAAAACTCTTAATATTTTCCATGTTGAGGATAAGTTAATATTGCAGATTTCAGATACTTTTCCTGTTTATAAATTTTTCCATCTATGTATTGTTAAGCTAGGTTAATGATATAAGGTTAAAAATTGGTGTCTTAATATTAGATGTTTCATGTTCTTATTTTTCTTTTTATTCAGATTGGTAAAACTGTTGTTTGCAAATTATATTGGAGCACCTGAATTTTTGAATCATAAAATTGTTAACAGTCTTCACTATTACAAGTCACCAAAATTCATATATTTTTGAAAATTTTTTTATTTTTTTTAAATATATTTTATTGATATTTTACAGAGAGGAAGGGAGAGGGATAGAGAGCCAGAAACATCGATGAGAGAGAAACATCGATCAGCTGCCTCCTGCACACCTCCCACTGGGGCTGTGCCCACAACCAAGGCACATGCCCCTGACCGGAATCGAACCCGGGACCCTTCAGTCCACAGGCCAACGCTCTATCCACTGAGCCAAACCGGTTTCGGCTGAAATTTTATTTTTACATGAACTCTTCACTGCTATATTCTTTATCAGGGGCCGGCAAACTTTTTCTGTAAAGAACCAGATAGTAAATATTTCAGGCTTTGCACACATCACATATGATCTATGTCACTTTTTTTTCTTTTCATAAAAACCTTTTAAAAATTAAAGAATTTTTGGTTCACAGGCTATATCTGAAAACAGGCCACAGGCCAGATTTGGCCTGTGGCTATAGTTTGCCAACACCTGGTGTTTGTGTTCATTTCATTAATTTCATATTAACTTGCCTTTTCCATTTTTTAAGTGACTATTTCACTTTCTTCCATATGCCTACTTTGTGTTTCAGTTAGCAAAGATCCGCAAAATAGTGAAGTAGATAAAACTTTGCTGGGAAGAATCGGAATCAGTGCTATATACTTCTATCACAAGCTGTTGCAGTGGTCCAAGGTACTTCTTAAATTTTTATTTTGGCTTGGTATTAAAAGTGTTAGTTTCAAATTTTTGAACAGAATATAAGTTAAGTTAGGAATTTGCTAATAATCATCACAAGTGACTAAATGACTCCCAGACCAGTAAGTGAATTATTAGGTGCTATATTAGGCAGATGTGGAAAGGAGATGGCATCAGACTGACTACTAGGAAGAATTTCAATGTAGGAAACACTTAGGAAGCTGTGCTAAATATATTTATTTGAAGCAACTTTCAATTCAGAATTTATTTTCTCAGCTCCTGAGTAACATTGTAATTTTGCAAGAGTTCAAGACATCTTTTTAAAGATAAACCCAGGATACTCGCAATTAATAGAACTCCTTAAAAATCACCTCCTAGAATGCTCTGGAATACTATATACTGTATATCTTGATGTCTGCCTTTGAGGTTTAGCTCACCATAAAAGTGGTCCAGTGATTCCAGACCATGTTATACTACCATTCTTTAGATTTCCCTGAGAAATGGTGGGTAGGATTATAGATTTAGTAAACTTAAGTAGAAGATAAGAAAATCCAAAATTGGGAGTAAGTGCTGAGGGATGGAGTAACATATAGAGAGTGGGACAGTTGAGAGTATGCTCACTATTGCATCAACTATTAATATGTATTTTTTGTTACTTTCTTCTTGTAAAATGGTTATTTCAAAGTTGAATGAGTTCAATGACATTTAAGTACATGGTCACTTATACACATACAAAAGTCATGAACTTTTTAAAATTAAAAACAACAGCAGAATCATTGTTGAAGGTCCTCAGCCTCTGAAGTATCCAAGAAGTTTAGTACTGTGCTTACTTCTGCAGCACATATACTAAAATTGGAACGATACAGAGAAGATTAGCACGGCCCCTATGCAAGGATGACATGCAAATTTGTGAAGCATTCCATATTAAAAATAATTAAAAAGGAGGCTTAGTACTCTTTGTATAGTAGGCCTGGGATGGGCAGAATGTACCTTGTCCCAGGCCTCACAACCTAGTTTAAGCTTGATCTTAGCATTAATAACTTGGGCATTTAATGCTTAAGAAATTAAGGACTACCTAACAAAAAGACAGTTTTTAAAAACACAGATTGATTTTGCTCAGATTTTAATTTTAATAGGCTATTATTCTTAAGAGGCTGGTGAGTTTCTATTTTAATTAAAATTTTTCACTATCTTATTTAGAACAGATATTCTAGCTTAGTTTTTTTAATGAAACCTAGCTTTTTGAACATAAAAGTAAAATCATTGAAATTAAACTGAAGCAGCTCTTAAAAGTGCACTATTTATATTGTCAAATTGAAAATACCTTAACATTATAATATGCATCTGACTCAAAACAGTGTAACATAAAACAAGGGTCTGCAAACTAAGGGCCAAGTCTGGCCCACAGCCTGTTTTTGTACATCTTGAGAGCTAAGAGTGTTTTTTAAATTTTTAAAGAGTTAGACATTAAAAACAATAACCAAAGAAAATGCACAGCTGATCAGATGTGACCTGCAAAGCCTAAATTATTTACTATCTGACTGTAGAAAAAGTTTGCTGACCCCTAATATAAAATAATATATGTCCAATTTCTGATGTGCAGACTAGAGATAATCTTTATGTCGTCTACGTGAAGTAATCTGTTCAGTCAAAGAAACAGTTTTCAGCCAATAATCTTAGCCTTTTTTTCACTATCTTTCTTTATCTGAATTGGATAATAAATTGTCTTCATTTTCTCTTTGCCTCCCTCCTGGACCTCAGGATGATCAACAGAAAAAAGTGCAAAAATTTATAATTGTAATTTTCCACAGCAAGGCATGAAATCCTTGTGCCGAATAAAATCTTTAGGGGAAGCACCATGTATAAGACACATGAAGGGAGAACTGCAGAAAGGGGCCCCAGGGTGGGTGAGGGGTAACAGGACGAAGACCTGCTTGCTTCCCTTCCCCTTCCACCATTGTGGCTGAGCAGGAAGGGACTTAAGTAGAGTCTTGGAGCAGTTTGAGAACTGTCCGTCACAGGGATGGGCAAACTTTTTGACTCGAGGGCCACAATGGGTTCTTAAACTGGACCGGAGGGCCAGAACAAAAGCATGGATGGAGTGTTTGTGTGAACTAATATAAATTCAAAGTAAAGGAGCGGAGGGGAGAGCAAGAGAACCGGATAGAACAGCCGGATCCAGCCCACGGGCCGTAGTTAGCCCACAGCTGGTCTAGAATGATGATTCAAATTGGATAATGGGTTTCTCTATAATTAGTGTGGCTTTGTATTTCTGTAAGACGCTAAATGATTGATACTCGGTGCTCTTTATTTTCACTCTAGGGAAGGAAGGTCTTAGATATGCTATATGAATTGAAAATACATTTTACAAGTTTAAAAGGACTTACAGGGCCTGAGAAGTTAGCACCAAGATGTCAAATTGTAAATATTGCAGTAGAAATTTTTCTAAAAAGTGGAAGCATAGATGGTGCCATGTGGGTATTAAGAGGTAAGTTCTGATATATGCAAACATTAAATAATTTGTGTTATATAAATTCTTGTCTACGTAATGAATTACCTTAAGTCAGCGATTTTCAACCTTTTTCATCTCATGGCACACAAACTAATTACTAAAATTTTGTAGCACACCAAAAAATATATTTTTTGCTGATCTTACAAAAAATAGGTATAATTTTAATTCATTCACACCAGATGGCTATTGTTGTGTTGGCTGTTGTCATTTTTTATTTGACAATGTAAGGGGGAAAAGGTCAGTACCCCTGACTAAATAGTCAGGTATTGCATGTTTTTAAAATTTTTGAGGCACACCGATTGAAAATCACTGCCTTTAGTTGGTATTGAATTGTGGGTGATAATTTGGTCTAAACCCTAGTGGTCATGTGGGTAGGAAAGGTAGTTGTATAAGATGAAAGGAGAAAGTTAACCTAGCTTTAAAGAAGAAATTGTATGAAACTTAGTTGAAAAGCTAGTTCTTACATTCTTGTAGGCACCATACTAAATTCTTTACCTTGATTATCTCAGTTAATCTTCACAGAAGCCCTATGAGTTTGGGATTATTACAATTACCATTTAATGGAATAAAAAAAGGTTGTCAGAGCCCTAGCTGGTTTAGCTCAGTGGATAGAGCGTCAGCCTGTGGACTGAAGGATCCCAGGTTCGATTCTGGCCAAGGGAACATACCTGGGTTGCGGGCTTGATCCCCAGTAGGGGACGTGCGGAGGCAGATGATCAGTGATTCTCTCTCATCATTGTTTCTCTCTCTCCCTTCCTCTCTGAAATCAATAAAGATATTTTTTAAAAAAATGTTGTCAGAGACATGAAGCAATTTATCCCAAATGACATAAGTAAAGAGTAGAGGCCAGATTCAAACCCAGACAATCCAGGTTTAGAGCCTGCAATCTGCATAAATTCTATATTTGCATGTACAAGCAAACATTACTTCCAATGAAGATAAGCAGAGCTTACTTTCCCTGGTAAATTAATCCACCCAGCAGAAAGTAAAATTCAGCCAACAAAAGCAACTAAGGTTTGTTTGGTAGTAGTAGCACAGCATGGTTTCTAATGGTAACTCTGGCCCAGGGGTCCTCAAACTTTTTAAACAGGGGGCCAGTTCACTGTCCCTCAGACTGTTGGAGGGCCGGACTATAGTTTTAAAAAAAAATCTATGAACAAATTCCTATGCGTACTGCGGGCCCGGGACGAGTCGGCTGCTAAGCAGGACAGGCAGTGGCACCCGGCGGGCGGGATAAATGTCCTCGGCGGACCTCATGTGGCCCGCAGGCCGTAGTTTGAGGACGCCTGACCATCCAGTAGATTTTGATAAAATGGGATAAGGATGGCCTAGCTGGTTTGGCTCAGTGGATAGAGCATCAGCCTGCGGACTAAAGGGACCCGGGTTCGATTCCAGTCAAGGGCATGTACCTTGGTTGCAGGCTCCTTCCCGGCCTGGGCCCTGGTCAGGGCACAGGCAAGAGGCAACTAATCGATATGCTTCTCTCACATGTTTCTCTCTCTTTCTCTTCCACTCTAAAATCAATGGGAAAATATCCTTGGTTGAGTATTTAAAAATGTAAAAAAAATAATAATAATAATGAAGAGACCTTGAGAATTCAGGTGGGAAGATGAATATATGCACAAGTAAAGCAAATAGATAACCTTTACACTAACCCACAAACACATACTGGCACATATACATATTCATATTGGTGGTTGTTCAGTGCCGAGAGTGGAATACAGACATCATGGAATACAGACATCATGAGTAGACTTCATGATCAAGAGCTTGTTGGAAAGGTTTTCTTCAGCTTAACAAACCTAGCCAATGAGGTTTGCTAAGTGGGGAAGAGTAAGTTATAAAAATAGAAATTAGAGAAATGCAAGAGCTTACAAACTCTGTTAGAAATGTGGCAAGAAATGGAAAGATTAAAATAGTTGATAAAAATGGGTTTGGGTCATTCCATGAAAGGAAATTTCTGCCTGAAAGTTTCTGGCACAACTAGTTTTTCTCAAACTAGAGAATGAGGGGAAGTTTGTGGTAGAGATGTGGAGTGGTCTGAGGAGATTTAAAATTTTTACTTTGATGTTTCAATTTTGAGATTATCTTTAAATTTTTTATAAGTTTAAGTACAAGATTTTCTTTTGCAATGAGCATTTTAATTGCAAGTCATTTTCATATGTAGAATATTCTTGCTTCAAAAGAAGGGCCCCTAGAAGTATGCTAAGTTCTCCCCAGAATTTTTTTGTCTTGAAAGGGTTCTGCAGGGAACAGGCCATTCTCAAGAAATACAAATGGCTGAATCTCACTTGTAGTGAGACTTAGAAGTATACATTAAAATAGCAGAACACCTGTCAGTCTAGCAAAGAGCAGAGTTTGATGATTTGCTTTTTGTGAGTGCATATAAGAAACGGGCATTCACATGCATTGTTAAGGAGCTTTCTGGCAAAGTATCCGTCAAAATTGAAAATGCATATAGGGATAGTTTATATTTTAAAGTAAACATTATTTTAAAAGTAAATCAGCCAACATGTTCTCATCATAAGTAATAATATATATGAAATCACAGGTTTAATTTGATTTTTATATTGAATGTGATCCTTTTATTTTTAGAATTTGTATAATACACAAATAAATTATTAAACTTACAGTGTAACATCTAAAATTAGTTCAGGTGCCATCAATGATGTATATATCACACTTAGGAAAAGTTATGATTTTTTTTGCATTTTTGTTTTCTTTTGCCCAACTGACATTTTCTATTTAACATAAACTGCTTTTTAAATCTTTAATAATTTTTATATCATGCTTTAGGCAGTTCTTGGCTATCTCAAAATTATATATTCACCCATATGGTTTTCAATTTTTTTTTATTAATTGTTACTTTTAAATTTTGATATGAGGTGGGAACCTAACTTTATCTCTTTTCTCCAAATGTTCCAACTCATTCTTTACTCACTTATTTGAAATGCCACTTTTATCATATACTAGAAGCCTGGTGCACAAATTCATGCACTGGTGGGGTCCCTTGGCCTGGCCAGCGATAGGGGCTAATCCGGGCCACGGGAGGTTGGCTGCGGGGAGAGGCCATGGGAGGTTGGCTGTGGGAGCACACTGACCACCAGGGAGCAGGTCCTGCATTGAGTGTCTGCCCCCTAATAATCAGAATGTATCATAGCCACCGATCAACCAGTCGTTCGGCTGCCCAGTCTAATTAGCATATTATGCTTTGATTATTATAGATTAGAATCTTATATCTGCTTGGGTCAGTTTCTATACTTCTCTCCCAGAGATCTCGTTTTCTGTGCTAGCACCATATTCTTTTTAGTTAATATAGCTTTAGAATCCTATATAATAAAAGGCTAATATGCAAGTCGAACTGTGAAACGACCAGTTGCTTTGATATGCACTGACCACCAGGAGGCAGGTGCTCAGCACAGGAGCTGCCCCCTGGTGGTCAGTGAGCTCCCACAGGGGGAGCGCTGCTCAGCCAGAAGCCAGGCTCATGGCTGGCAAGCGCAGTGGCAGTGGCGGGGAGCGGGCCTAAGCCATCAGTCAGATATCCCCTGAGGGCTCCCGGACTGTGAGAGAGGGCAGGCTGGGCTGAGGAACCCCTCGCTCCCCCCACCCCCCCAAGTGCACGAATTTCATGCACCAGGCCTCTAGTAGGTGATAATATTTATCTTTTCCATACTATTTTTTACTATTCTCAACTGTTTATCCTTTGGGATGTATTGAGTCAGTTCTGTTGAAAATTTGGTCAGGATTATATTAAATTTAGAGGAGAATAGATATGTTTTATTGTTTTGGGGTGTTTTTTTATATTTTTATTAATTTCAGAGAGGAAAGGAGAAGGAGAGATAGAAACATCAATGATGAGAGAGAATCATTGATCGGCTGCCTCCTGCATGCCCCCTACTGGGGATCAAGCCCACAGCCTAGGCATGTGCCCTTGATAGAATCAAACTCTTCAGTCTGCAGGCTGACGCTCTATTCACTGAGCCAAACCAGCTAGGGCAAGAATGGATATGTTTGGATATCTCTCCCCTCCCATCCCCCAATCACAGTATTCACCATAGTAAAGGATAGTTATTTGCTTGTCTCACGGACTAACCTGGAAATTCATTCAATGCAGACTGTCTTTAGTCTTTCATTCTCAGTGCCTACATTCAAAATCTTCATGGTATTGACTGAATATGCATATGTTGGAAGGTAAGTGGATCAAGAGTATCTATTATAGAAAATTGGATTGCCTTTTGACTCAGATTTTTAGACAAAAGGAAATATTTCCCAACTATGGAACAGAGGAAATCATGAGGATTAATGCAGTAAGAACTTCCATCACCATAAAACTAGTATTAAGTACACCATAAACGAGCTTTTATTCTTGAGAATGTATTGTTGTAAGTGTTCTTATAAGATTCGCATAAAAGTATTTATGTTGATAAAGTTGTGAACTGATTGAATTAAGCTTATTAATTTCCAAATGACTGTCCAACTATTGGTTTCATTTAACTTTGCTATAAAATAATCAACTGATTCAGATTTTTTTATATAGCTACACAATTTGGTAAGATTTCAAAATGAATCTCCTAAAATATATTAGTCTTTCAAAAATGCATTATTCTACCTTAACAATAAACAATGAGTACTAAATAAAGGAACAATGCAATTTTTATGAAAAAAAAGACCACAGTATATTTTTTGTGTCATCTATCCATCAGATCTAAGAAAAAATAAGGAACTTCAGCATTATAGGTGATAATCTCTTTTTTTAAGCTGTGTGATGGGCACATAAGAGTTCAATTTATTTAACTTACATATGTTAGACATTCTTCTATACATATCAAATATTTTATGATAAAAAATATCTTTAAAATTAGGAGGAAAAGCTGTTTCCCAAGAATAGCAAAACTAATTATGTATTCTTTATTATAAAATTGTTGAAGTTGTTCACACAAATATTATTTTACATTATTACAAGTATGTTATAATGTGAACATTTTTGTCCTATAAAAAATAAGCATTAACTTCTGAATCAGTAACTGATTAGTATATTAAGAAAATAAAGAATTAAAACATAAGGTATTATGATCATCACTGTATACGTGTTTCTAATAAATTTGAGTCACGGTTATCTTTTTTGAGTACACATATTTTAGTTTTGTCACTTCCCAAAAGGTAAAAACATTAGTTGTAATTATACTTAGTGTAGTTTTCATAGTGTAAATAAAGTGTTAGTACTTTTTTCTTTTTTAAAGAGTCAGACTGGATAATCGATACACCACAATGGCCTTGTGATAGACTGGATGTACTCAATCGACACAATCTGCTCTGTACAATTGCACATGAAATCTTAGCCAAGAGCCTTTACAGACAGACATTTGAAGTTTTGCGAAATCTACCAGGTTTTCAAAATTCTCAAGGTATGTTTTTTAAAAGTCTAGCTTAATTATCTCTTGCCCATCTGATATTTAACTGTTAATAATAGTTCTCCACCTGTCTTCGTTAAGTTTTATATTCCAGCATATATTTTTAATGAAGTTGTTTTGTGTAAAATCTGTTTTCTGCAAATTGAATATGCTTTCCTGATGGTTTTAAAAAAGAAAAGCAGCTCTAACGAGTTTGGCTCAGTAGCTAGAGCATCAGCCTGCGGACTGAAGGGTCCCAGGTTCGATTCCAGTCAAGGGCATGTACCTCAGTTGCGGGCACATCCCCAGTATGAGGTGTACAGGAGGCAGCTGATCGATGTTTCTCTCTCATCGATGTTACTAACTTTCTATCCCTCTCCCTCCCTCTCTGTTAAAAAAAAATCAATAAAATATATTTTTTAAAAAGAATAGCAGAAATGCTTATCTCTGAGTTGTTAGCAGTTCATCATTCCCCTTTCCCTACCTCTGTCAAGTCATCAGCAAACAATGTCAAGTGTCCCCAGCAAGCTTTTTATCTTAAAATAATTCATTGCATTGGAATAATGATTACCTTTTATTACTCAACAAATATAGAACTTGATTTCCATTACCTTATAACATAGGTAAACATGGAATAAGTAGAGAAATTAAACAGATGACAAGTTCAAAGAAAGAGAGTACTAATGTGGGCAGTGGCAGGTGGTGCTCTTGAATTCTAAAGCTCAGATCATGCATGCACGGGAAGAGGGAGTCCATGAGGGAAACGAGCAAAGGCTTTGAGTGGTGGGTTCAGAGTGACGGTTAGCATTTAATGAAACGTTAACCTGAGGGCCTCCCCTTAGTGCTTCATCAATCAAAGTTGGTGTTTTAGGAAAGCTCCTCTGGTGGTAATGTTTAGGAAGAGACTAAAGGTAACGATATTAATTTTCTGGTGAGGCCTGGACACTAAAAGATCCTAAAGTGATTGAAGACCTAGAATCTAGGTTATAGATTGAACTAACTGAATATAGGGAATAAAAGACTTGGAAATCTCCAAAGTGACTTTACTTTCTTCTAAGTGAAGAATAAAAAGGAATAGAATTATCCAACAAAGGATTTTCTTTTATTTGAAAGTGAGTATTTCTGAGGGGATGATTTATTTTTACTCATGATAAATATATGTCTGAGATCTAAACTGTAGAGAGAATGCAAACCATGTAGTCATCCATCCGAGACACTGCTGATGCGGTCACAGGTGGGGGTCATAGAGGTGTTCAGGCAGCTTCTGAAATCATTGTCACGCTTCCTTTCATAGTCTTCAATGGAAAAGGAATGAACAGTTTGCTTTGGTTGAATGCTTTTTTGTTACTTAGAGAATGTGTAAGATGATTGCTTTGAGTGACTGTGGCTCCTAAAATGCCAAGAGGAGCAAAGGGAAAAGGAAAGTAGTGAGAGAGAGAAGTTTGAGAGGCTAAAATAGACCAATTTCATTCTATCTTTTTTTTTTCTTTTCAGAAGTTGTGGAGGTCTCGGAATATAGCCTTCTTTTTAATAAACTTCTAGATGCCTGTGTAGAAAGCAATAGTCTTGGTATTTCATCCTCCGTAGCAGAATTCATGATTTCAAAGAGCATTCCTATTGATTTTTCCTCTCTTAGAAGATTAATTACTTCTTTAGGAAGGAGTTGTTTATGGCTCAAAGCCAGAACCCACTACAAAAGTAAGTTGCATTTTTAAACAATTTTTTGATATATTGGTTTTGATTTTGATTTTCTAACCTTGAATCCTTATACAATATTTACTACCAGACATTCAAATATGTACAAATAGCAGTTGATACACATTCAAAGACAGTGGTCCAAGTAGCTATTCTGGTTTTTTAGTTATTCTGAAATTATGTTGTGTTGACTATAGCTTCAAATATATGGTTGTCATGATGAGCCTCAAAAGTCATTTTTCAGAGTTTTTTAAACATTTCTCACTTCATATTTAATGTTTGAAAACACTGTACAAAGAATAATTTTAAATGTACCAGGATAAGATCACTACCATATAATTTGTGAGATAAATCTGCTTCTAATGTGAAGTTATTCTATACTGTAAGTAATTATCACTTATAATTACTTTACCTATAGTAAAGTTTGATCTATTATTTGATTTTCAGGTGCTCTTTCATTGAGTTGCTATCCACCATTAGAGGGAAATTTATACCGAAAACTTCTACGGATTCCTTCTTATTTATCTGAGGTTGAAATGCTTTTAACTATTGAAATCTTCCTGGTATCCAATGCTAGTAGTATTCAGAGTCCTGGTACTCCTACCCAGACGCTGCAGATAGTCTTGAAAAGGTTGGTTGATATAACTTATAGTTGCATCCTGAAAGCAGATCATGACTCCCTACACATTTCCTAGGATGTAGACGATTTATATATTTATATAATTGTGTAGTGTATATTTACAAACTTTGGTAACATTTAAATTAAGAATGTGACCTATTTGAGACTTAAAACCAAAGCATTCAATAAAAACTTCAACAACTGCAGAGATGCTGTAAATGGTTCAAGAGATGAGACCTCTTTAGGTATCAACCTTTTTCATGTACTTGTAGTTTTTAGATGGATATCTGAAAGTTATTTATCTTTTTGGTCAACACAAAGATCTAAAAGGGAAATATGTGATAGTTTATTAGGTTCAATTAGCCTAGTTTCTGTATTTTAAAATATTGTTATAAATGCATAAATAGTATAGTGTAACTGTTGAACCAGACTAGTATTCCTTCAAATAATTTTGTTCAAAGTCCCAGAATTTAGGCTTATACCATTTCTTGTCGGTCTTACCCAGGATACTTGTAATATAAGTATCTCACGGGACTCCTCTTTTAGAGCTGACAAGAATTTTGCTTCAGTTTATTGGTGTTACAAACCAGATCCTCAGATTGAATATTCTTTCAGCTATCTACTACTGTATATAAATTATCCCAAAACTTAGTGGCTAAAACAGCAAATATTATTTTAGTTTCTATGGGTCAAGAATTTTGGAGTAGCTTAAGCAGGATGGTTCTGGCTCTGGGTCTGTCACGGAGTCAGGATGTGGTCAGGAGCTGCAATCACCTACCTGATGGCTTGACTGGGGCTAGAGCATCCGTTCCCTAGATGGCTCACTCATGAGGCTGTTGGCAGGAAGCCTCAGTTCCTTGCCACATAGGCCCTTCCGTAAGTCCCTTGAGTGTCTTCATGACATAACAGCTAACTGCTCTCAGAGTGAGCAATCCAGGAGAGAAAAAGCAAGGAAGAAGCTGTGTTTTCTATGATCTATGTCAAGAACTCTGAAGGCTCTGAGATTTTACCCTATTTGCAGGCTACAAGCTGCTTCATGGACTCTAGCATGACACCAGACTCCTGGGTTGGAAACACAGGACTTTTATTACTTCTAGTACAGCAAGCAGCATGATTATCTGCATATTTGTATCTCTTTCTCTTGTCCCCCAGTCCCACAGATGGGCCCAGAGGCTACCTGCACATGCAGTAGGTTTTATTACAGCAGAGGAATCCTGAACTTAGAAAACCCAAATCATGGGTAATAAGCATGCCGCTTCTCTGCTCTGCAGGGAAACACTGTCTCCATCTTGAAAGGCTGTAACAAACCTGCCCTTTGCTCCAGAAGGAGAAACTTTTTTTTCCAAGCTTGTTCATTATATAACCATCATTGAAATCTAGAAGAAGGGGAGTCAGTGTTTCTGCTCTCAAAACTTCCGGAAATGCAAGGGACCCGTGGAGAATTGTTATTTAACAACCTATGTCCAGAGTTGTACAATGTCATGTCTGCTTTATTCCATTTGTGGTAAATCAGGCATTTCATCTCGCCCATACGTAAAACAAATTAGGAAATAATTTTAGGGCCATTTTTTTTGTTGTTGGCACTATTAACAGATGTTCCCATCCCCCTCCCCGCCTTAGCCCACCTCCACTCAGCCCCACGCCCCTTCCCCTATGGCCATCACCACACTGTCATTGTGTCTGTGTGTCATGCATGTATGTTGTGGCTAATCCCTTCACCTTCTTTCATCCAGTGCCCCTCTCCCCTCTGACAGCTGCCATTCTGTTCCATGTACCCATACCTCTGTTTCTGTTTTGTTCAACAGTTGATTAGGGCTAGGGCCATCTTCTTTTTTAAACCAACTAAAATTGGCTTTTTTTTTCTTCGTTTTAGCTCTGTTCTTTTCTGAGGGCTTCCTTATTTACCCTGTGCACTGCAGTGGCTGAGGCATTGGGCTCCCCATCATCCTAAGGAGGATATAGTTTTCTCATAGCTTCTCATTCTCCACATATATGCAGCCTCTGTACTCATTGTTGGATTTTAGGGGTATTTGTGACCCATCTTTGATTTTGTCCAAGCCAATATTCTCTTATTATCATACTGAGCCCCATCTTGTTACAAACCTCTATGAGAAAGAATTTTATTCATCCTTAAGTGTTTCAAAAACTGCACACAGTTGGCACATGCCCAGTCTACCAGGTTCTAGGCACTAATTCCTAAGCCAGAAGGTACTAGAAAGCTCTTGACCAATCTTTCCTCTCTGTGACCCTTGGGGTTCCTGTTCCTCACTCCCACCACTCTGTGGACCACACTGTGCTGTTAATGCAGGTAGGCTCATTCTTGAGCCTTGCTGCTGGACCCTATAGATGCCAAGAGCAGGATGCAGCATACACAAAGAAAAAGTGATGCTTTAATATAACAACCACATCTCTATTTTAAATACTTCCCACTCCCCATCCCATAGGGGAAAAAGCCATTGGATACGAATTTTATGAAATGTGGAGACTAGTAGAAAAGTTTTTAGAAAAGTAAATTTTAGCATTTTGTGAAGTACCTTAAATCAGGGCTGAAGAAAAATAACCAGAATTTTAATAAAGGAACACTATAATTTCTGTTACCAAATGTTAGCTACATAGTATGTTTATAGTCAAAAATAGGCAGTGTCAAGGTAAAACATGTCAGTAACTCCAAACCTGATTAAATTCAATATTATTCTATGAATTATAATGAAAATTATGCAATTTTTAACTTTGAAGATTGAGGTTATTAGCAGTGTTCTAGATCAGTGTTTTTCAGACCACGGTAGTAGCCCATTTGTGTGGTGCAATCAGTTTAGAGGGTTGCAACCACATAATTAAAATTGAGACAATAGAAAATAGAGCACATTGTCATAAGGATGCTTCTTGTTTGCTGAAACTTTTCCATTTTTATGTATAAGAATGTCTACTGGGTCCCAACACAAAACATCTTTCTTATTATGTCATCGTCTGGTCAAAAAACTTTGAAAGCCACTAGTAGAAGAATGTAGTAAAAAGTCTGCCATAACTAGTAATAATAAATGTAAATATCTTGAAGAAACTATCTAGCTTCCTTTCAAGTTTCTGACTCTGTGAGGTCTTTGCTTTATAGATGTGAAGAAAACAAGTCTCGGAGCAAGGATGATTATCAAGCTGCAGTGGAAAGATTAATGATGGCTGCTCGTTTATCAGACCCAAAGCTTTTCATTAAGCACATGACGGTCAATGTTAATAAGGAGCAGGTTTATAGTTTGGAACATTGTTCTGCCCTGAAATGGTTGAAAGATAACATGAAGTGGGCTGGAAAGGTTTGGCTTTTCAATAACCATTAGTTAATACTTTATTTTTTAAGTTCAAGTAATCATTGTTGAAAATAAAAGGCAATAAAAATACAGTTCTCACTATATTCAGCTTTTGCCCTTTATTGATTTACAGTAAGTTAGTAGACTTCAAACACTAAAAGTTGTGATTGATGTAAGCAATTTATAATAGTTTTACCCCCCACTGAAGTGAATTTTCAAATTACTTTACTTCTTTTTAAGTTAGGTAAACCTAAGAAAATACCTATTTATTTTGGAAATTCAAACATTGAAAAATCACAAACTGAATGAATATTGTGCAGCATTTAATGAGAGGAAGACATAAAAGGAGAAATGTGCAAGCAGGCCGGTAACCAAGTATTCAGAAAAACCTTTAGGGGTGTGAAATAGGTTGAGTGTATACTCAGTCCAGTTCCTAAAGCCTATTCCACATCTGTAATATAGAATAGTCAAGTAATGTTGAAAAGTGACTCAAACACAAATTCCAGAATAACTTTTGAGTTATACCAAACTTTTTCAAGTTACCCTGTGAATAGTTTTCCTTTAGTGTATTTTAGAATGCTTTATGTGATAGATCCTCCCTTCCCCCAACTGGTGGGCGGAGTATGACATAACCTGCACCTGTGGCCTGGACATACCTGAGCACCTAACCAGGCACCTTATATGGACTATACATTGAACCACCAATCAGCACCTGCCAAATACCCTAAGCCCTTGTCCCTAAGTACCTGAGTGACTATGTACCTTATATGGACCATACATTAAGCCACCAATCAGCGCTTGCCGAGTACACTAAGCCCCCATTCCTTCCCATTCCTCCCCTCAAAAGGCGCGTTCACCTCTGCACGTGTTGCTGTTCTCCCCTTGCGAGACAGCCCGGCAGGTCCTTCTCCTCTAATAAAGCCTGTAATCCTGGTTTTCGGCCTCTGATCTTTCAATATGTATTTTAAAAATACATTAGGTATGACTAAAAAAACTTTTGTTGACACTCTTGAAGATGTCCCCATTTTCCCCCACCCTTTGCCCACCTCCAACCAGCCTCCACTCCACCCCCCTTCTTTCTGGCCTTCCCCACACTTGTCTGTGTCTATGTGTCATGCATGTATGTTCTTTGGCTAATCCCTTCACCTTCTTTCATCCGGCCCTCCTCCCTTCCCTCTCACAGCTGTCAGTCTGTTCCAGTATCCTTCCCTCTGAAGAAAAGTTATTTTAGACAAATATACCAGCACTTAAATATCCAAGCAAGGATTATCCCATACAAACCACCTTAGGAAGTTAAAACTCCTTTTCTGAAGTAATCTTCAGGATTTACCAGTCATTCTCTAAGGTGGTCATCTTCAGTCCTTAATTTAATACTTTAGATTTGCTACTTTAAACCATAATCATTTGGAGAAAAAGTCTGAATAAGGTGAATAATAAAAAAAAAAGTCGTGACTACAGGGGCTGAAAGTATTTCTTAAAGGAGCTCCCAAAATATGGTAATAGCAGCATCCTTGGAATAAGTCTGTAACCTCACAAGACTAAAAAAGGTAAATCCTAGCACTTTGACTTGCCATGATAAGTGTGCCATGAATACTATTATGGATGAGATATGGGAAGTGAGATGGGAGACGTCACAAGGATGGCCAGTTCTCTAGCAAGCATAAACTGCATGACTGTAACTGTCATTATTTAAATGCAGCCCCTAGGAAAGAGGTTTGGATATAACTACCATCAGTTTGAGGTACATTTGAGGACAATGAAGAATGGTAAACGGGCAGTTATAAACCGGTCTTTTCTATAGGAGAGAACTGAAACCCAAAGAAAGGAATTAGAGAAACAGGAGACTGATTAGGTGCTGACAGCAAAGAATCGTTTGAAAAGATGAAGACGCGAGAGTTGATAACTGAAGCTCTTTGGGAAAATGAGATTGGTTGGAATGGATCACAAGTGACCAGATTGTTTCTAATGAGGAGGCATTTTTATTTTTTTGGCCTCAGTCAACAATGCCAAAAGATAGAAAGGGGGAAAGACGGCTCATTTCATCTGTGGCCATTTCTAGGGCTAATCAAAGTCCTAGGGGCGACGTATAGCTAATAGCAAAAACCCAAGTTGATGGTGGAGAGTGCTTAAGGTTTGAAAGATCCTGAAGGGCCAAAGTCCAAAGGAAAATGCAAACCGGAGAAGAGAAATTTTTAAAAATTAGCCTCAGCTCCGAAAGCCCTGCGGAGGCAGCCTCGGCCCTTCTTAGGGCGTCGGAGGTTGGCGGTTGGGGAGGTTGGGGCCTGGGGGGGCGCATGCGCGCGCCCTCTAGCGCTCGCTCCCTCCCGCCCTCCAGCGCGTGCTCAGTCGCTCCCCCTACCCTCGGGGCAGGCCCCGCCACCTGCCGCCCAATCAGTTCCGACTCCCTCCGGCCCCGTCCTTCAGATTTCGGAGTGCTCGCTGGAGCGTCCTAAAGCTTTTGGAGGAGCGCGCGGAGCTCCCGCGGGCCGCACGGTAGGAAGGAGGATGGGCGGGGGGTTCAAAGCGGCGGAGGAGGCGGGGTGGTCACCTGGGCGCTGACGTCAGCGCGGGGCTGGGTACCGCCGAGGTTTCAACCTTCGGCCCGGGCTGCGCGCACGCGCTCCAGGGAAGAAGGCCTGGCACGCCTCAGCCAATGAGAGCGCGGTCTGCGGCCCGTCCCTCGCGGCGTCTCACCTCCTGGGGCCCGCCGCGGCAGGCGCCCGATGGCCGAAGCGAGCAGAGCGCTCCCCGCTGAGATTTTAGGGGCGGGGGCTCGGAGAGTACTGCGGGTAGGAGCCTGTCAGAGCTGTGGTCTAGTGGGGCGAGGGCACGCGGGAGCACCGGGCCCTGCGGCGCGCGCTCGTGGACCGGGCCGGAGCCCCGGTGCGCATGCGCCCGGGCCCAGCCGCGCGCGCGCCCCCGCACTGCCCACTGGTGCGAGGTGGGAGGTGAAACAGGTCGAAGATGGAACAGGTTGGAGAGAGCCCTCGGGGCTGACACTTGCCGGAACTGTAAGGAGGAGGAGGGGAGGGGCTCCGAGTGTGCCTTTTGGCTGCTCGGGGCAGAAAAGGGGGGTCGCGGTGGGCAGCGCGCAGTCACCTTAGCTCGACGTGCCAACTTTTGAACTGAGTGTCCGCATCGCATCTGTTTTACCTTGTTTTTGCAATGAGAAACCAAAGACGATTTATTTAAGACTTCATTATTTTCGACTATACTATTTCTCCAGTCTTTGACTTATAGGAAATTGTGATGATTCAAAGCTCATAGCAAAAGATTTAGAAAAGGAAGCTAAAGACTCTAGAATCTAGAGTCTAGATACTTTGCCCTTGCTACAATTGATTCATTTATCTAGTAGGACTTACTGCTTTTACTTTGCTTTTTTTTTCCCCTTCCCTGAGAAACGTTCAACTGAAAAGCAATGAAAAATTGCCCGCTTTTATCCCTCCTTGATGGAACAAACTGCTTTTAAAAACCGCACAAGGTAATTGCCAAAGGAAGTCACAGTTTAACCGAAAGCAGCCTGAGGAAAAATAACTTACTGTCAAATAAAAATTTTGCCAAATGGACAAAGAACAATCTTAGGATCTCAATTTGGCAAGCGCATTATGTTTCTCTCTTTCTCTCCCTTTCCCTCTCCCTTCCTCCCCCAAATCAATAAAAACATACCCTCCAGTGAGGATTAAAAGTAATTTAAGCAAAATGAAACAGTTGTTTTTTTTAAAAAAAAACTACCCAAATTAAACCTTTCCACAAACTTAGGTATCTCTATCAAATTTGATTTCAAACTGAACAAAATATTTGCCTCACTTCACAGCAAGAATTTAGGTTAAAATCAGAAGTGTTCATTTTATGAACTAGAAGCTAATATTAGTATTAAGTGAATTATAGCAGACATGTACATTGTTTTCTAAATGACTTTTGTCCTTCCCCACCATCCACCCTCCATCCAGAGAGGGTACCATCTCCTTGGAAAAGACCTTCCATAGCCCCCATTCCACATGTAGCACTTGAGAGTTTCCCATAATACTCTGTGCATGGCTGTTATTCTTTCATTTACTGCATTGCTTTATAATCATCTGCTTGTGTCTGTTTCCACACCCTCCCTCTTCGGAGAGGTGGCATTGTCTTAATGTTTTTCTATTCCCAATAGTTTGCACAGAACCTGGCACCTAAGGGTTTGGTAAATGCCTGTAGATGAATTGGGCGAATTAAGGTACCCAGAGCACCTTCCAAGTCTGATAAGATAGTGTAACCTCAGTTATTTTGTAGCATGCTTGAGGCTTTTCCCAGTGGGAGGAGAGTGGGCCCCATGGAATACATACAGAAACCATCCATGTAATCATTTGTCTGAAGACAAGAACCCTGGGTGCCCTAGGCTTTCAGACTATTTCTCACTAGCAAATGAGAGCACCCAGCTTTACTCTGAAGCAGTGTATATTCAGTCTGCCAACAGAATTTTATTTTCTGTGTGGCTAAACCTTTAAGGGGGAAAAAAAAAATCACAAATCTGAATCTTCTAGTCTTCTTAGCAATTCTATTTCTCATAGTAAATTTAAAAGTTGTCATTGTAATTATCAGATAGGTCCCTTATGGTTTTATTTTCCCAGGACCTGTTTATTTCTGGTGGAAGTGATAAAATTGGCTTCTTGGTCTTGCAAAGTTGAGGACTGACCCAAGATCTGTGCCACATGAAAAGACAGGCGGACAGGAAAGGAGAGATGGAGAGAAACATTTATGTGAATCAAGCCCTCAACCTGGGCATGTGCCCTGATCGGCAACAGAGCCTGCAACCTTTCAGTGCAGGGACGATATCCAACCAACTGAGCCACACCAGCCAGGGCCTAGAGGCCGGTCTTAAATACTAAATGAATAATGCTCATTTTTGCTATATTCATTTTCTTTAATTTATATGCTAAAGCATTTTTTTTAACTTAAGGACATGTCACATGTTCTTTGTTAATAAACTAGGAAATAAGAAAAATTAAAGCACTTAATATCCTACCACTAGCTAACTAGAGACAGCTAGCTGTAGATTGCATATGTATATCCTCTTCTTTGCAAGCTTTGGGCTGTCTTAAGTTAGTCTGGATTTGCTTTTTTGAAGATTTTTTTGTATATTTTGGGTAACGGTCCTTTTTCAGATATGTATGTCTTTTACAAGTATTTTCTCCCAATCTGTGGCTTTTTTCCTCATCCTCTCTACATTGTCGTTCAGAGAGCACACGTTTTTAGTTTTAATGAAGTTCAGTTTATCAGTTCTTTCACCAGTATCATGCTGTCTTGATTCCTGTAGCTTTATAGTAAGTCTTGATGTTGGGTAATGTCAGTCCCCCAACTTTGTTCTTCTTTAGTATTGAGTTGGCTATTCTGTGTTGTTTGCCTTTCCATATAAACTTTAGTATGAGTTCGTCAATACCCTTAAAATAAGTTGCTGGGATTCTTATTGGAATTGCATTGAATCTATAGATCAAGTTGGGAAGAACTGACATCTTGACAATATTGACTTTTCCTATCCATGAACAAGGAATCTTTCCATTTAGTGTTTTGTTTTGTTTTATGAGAACATTTATTTGGAAAATCACAGAGGTAGAAGAAATAATTTGTAGAAGAAATGGGCTTAGGAAACAAGTTATAGAGGCAAAGAAAGGGCCCTTCCTCATGGAAGTGAGAAAGGTAAAGGTGACACACCTGAGACACGTGCCTGCTCCCTGGAGGAAAAGCACCTGGTTCTTTTTTTACTTCTTTCATCGGAGTTTTATTTTCCTTATATACATCTTGTACATATTTTGTTAGCTTTATAGCTAAGTATTTCATTTTGGTGAGTGCTAATGCAAATGGTAATGTTTGTAACTTGTTTATTACTGGTATTAGGGGCAAAATTGAATATTGGGGACTAGCTATAGTTATAAGAAATATTAATCATGCTTTGTTAACCGTGTTTGCCTTGTTCTGACTAAAGAAAGGACATTGTAACCTGGCTGGGAGTTGTATGCGCGCCCTCCCACCCCCACTCTGCCCCCAGGACCTGACAGTCAACCTTGGACCTGGGGATCAGGTCCATTCTCATTCAAGAACTGCCTATTAACAACCTTGGAAAGATTAACAACCCTGTTGCCCAAACAATGGAGTCCCACCCCCAGCCCACCTTGCCTACTTCCCCACTTCCCCAGGCCTGTAATCTCTACTTCCCTATGTAATCTTTGTCCTATCCTATATACGCAGCTGGTTTACGGGGCTGCAGAGATTTTCATGGGTGACCTGCTGTCCTCCCGTACTGCCAGCAGTATTGGAATAAACGCTCGTACGTGATTCAACTCTGTCTCTGCTTAACTGGCTCAAGTAGTGACAGGCAGTCCAGCTCTTGCTTGTCAGGTTACATATTCTGGCAACTCTGCTAGGACACAAGCAGGAGAGTCCTCTTGGGTGAGTACCGGGGATCTTGCTTGCAGCCCGGACTGGGGGTTCCCAGGGCTGAAACCTGGACTCTTATTCACACACACACACACACACACACACACACACACACACACACTCTCTCTCTCTCTCTCTCTCTCTCTCTCTCTCTCTCTCTCTCTCTCTCTCTCTCTCTCTCTGGAGTGAGCCTGGCCAGCTCCTGGTTGCCTTAAGGTCCTTGCCTGGTCAATACACACAGTTCTCTGTATATTGGGCTGGTTTTACCTGGTGTAACTTTGTCTGTAATCTTGCTTAAATTGTTCAAGGATGGGTGCTGGTGGCTCTATTCCCAAAGTTACTCCATTGGGATGGATCTTGGGGGGTTGGGCTACTTACACTTACCCACCAGTGAATAAAAGGAAAAGGGTGTTTTACTGCAATACTGCTTGGCCTATGTATGCTCTAGATTTTGGGGAAAGGTGGCCATTAAATGATCTCTAAACTATTATACTGTATTACAGTTAGAATTGTTTTATCAGAGGTTGGGGAAATGTTCGAGGCTTTATGTTTTTGCATAATTCTGACTCAAAAGAAAATCAGGAAAGGGATAAATTAATGGTTCAGAGAAAAGATGTGGTACCTGTAATGCAAAAAGGTGAAGAACAGGAGAAGAGGGAGGAGAGGCTGCCTTGGGGGTCTGTAGTTAGGAGACGTCTACCAAGTGCTCCAGGAGCTGGGAGCTCACTCCTTAATCTGGACTGCTGGGCGCTGAAGATGAGCTTGAGACCGTCACCCCCATTCCCTCTACATTAGAATGAGGCAGGGAACTGAATTTGGAGGAATAGAGCTACTTCCCTATGGGGGCAATTCCCTGTCTGCCATATACCAGTGGGAGCCACTGAGAATGGGCACCCAGCAGGATATTATTGGGCCCATACTTGGTTCTCCACCTTGGATTTGCTAAATTGAAAACATTCCCTCCTACCCGGGATGAACCTGCTAAGATCACAGATTTGATTATTTCCATATTCACCACTCATAACCCCAACTGGGCCAATATGGAGGCACTCTTAAATAATCTTTTAATTGGGGGTGAGAGGTTAGTGTTTGGGAAAGCAGGGTGTGAAGCTCTTGTCTGGGTTTTGTGGGCCTGTAAATATTGTATATAAGAGTCTGTTGATTATTGTTTTGTGTCTCTTTGTTGTTTGATTTAATTTGTTTAAAGTTGGGGCATATCCCACTTTGCTGGGGGCCCCCAGCTGTTTGTGGCAGGCTGAACCCATGGCAGGGATTTCAGGGACTTTCCAGCAGCTAACAAGATTTCTTAATCTTGGGGACCCTCCCAGCTCTCCCTCTCAAGACATCTGCCACCCAAAATGCTTAGCTAGTGAGAGTTCTTGTCTGTCTGTAATATAACTTTGGTTATTGATGTTCTTTGCTTGCTTTCTTATCTTCTGGGGACTTCTTTTACTCTTGCCCTTTTATAAACACAGGGAATTCTCTGTCTCTGCTGTTCGGGCTTCGCACCACTCAGATCTGAAGGTCCTTTGCTCTGCTGGGTTAGTGTGAGATAAGATTCTAAGGCTAATGTCCCAGTCCATCCTTTTGAGAGTACTCATTTTTTTTTTTTTTTTTTGAAAATAAAACTTTTTTTTATTTTTTTTTTATTTTTTTTTAAATAAATCTTTATTCAGATTATTACAATTATTTCTCCTTTTTCCCCCCATAGCTCCCCTCCACCCATTTCCCACCCCACCTTCTGCCCTTACCTCCCCCCCACTGTCCTCATCCATAGGTGTATGATTTTTGTCCATTCTCTTCATGAACCCCCCATACACCTTTCCCCCTGAGAATTATCAGTCCACTCCCTTTCTATGCCCCTGATTCTATTATATTCACCAGATTATTCTGTTCCTCAGGTTTTTAATTCACTTGATTTTTAGGTTCGCTTGTTGATAGATATGTATTTGTTGTTCATAATTTTTCTCTTTACCTTTTTATTCTTCCTCTTCTTTAAGAATACCTTTCAGCATTTCATATAATACTGGTTTGGTGGTGATGAACTCCTTCAGCTTTTTCTTATCTGTGAAGCTCTTTATCTGCCCTTCAATTCTGAATGATAGCTTTGCTGGGTAGAGTACTCTTGGTTGTAGGTTCTTGCTATTCATCACATTGAAAATTTCTTGCCACTCCCGTCTGGCCTGCATAGTTTCTGTTGAGAAGTCAGCTGACAGTCGTATGGGTGCTCCCTTGTAGGTAATTAACTGTTTTTCTCTTGCTGCTTTTAATATTCTCTCTTTGTCTTTTGCTCTTGGCATTTTAATTATGATGTGTCTTGGTGTGGTCCTCTTTGGATTCCTTTTGTTTGGGGTTCTGTGGGCTTCCTGGACTTGTAAGTCTATTTCTTTCACCAGGTGGGGGAAGTTTTCGGTCATTATTTCTTCAAATAGGTTTTCAGTATCTTGCTCTCTCTCTTCTTCTGGCACCCCCATAATTCTGATGTTGGTACGCTTGAAGTTGTCCCAGAGTCTTCTTACATTATCTTCAACTTTTTGGATTTTTTTTTTTTGCTTTTTGCTTTTTCGGTTGAGTGTTTTTTGCTTCTTTGTATTTCAATTCTTTGACTTGATTCTTGTGTTCCTCTATTCTGTTTCTGGGTCTCTGTATAATATTTTTTATTTCAGTCAGTGTATGTTTAATTTCTAGTTGGTCCTTTTTCATATCTTCGAGGGTCTCGTTATATTTATCGGCCTTTTCTAGGATATTCTTAAAAAGTCTTATAACCGTGGTTTTGAATTCTATATCCAGTCGTTTGTTTTCCTCCATTTCTTTCGTTTGTGATCTGATTCTTTGACCCCGCATTTTCACTGATTCCCTGAGTTGGTAAGGTAGATATTTGTGATAGGTTTCCAATATGGCCCAGTGGGTCTGCTTCCCCAGTTAACCTGAGGTGGACACTCTTGGTGCACCCCTTTGTGGACTGTGTGTACAGCCTTGTTGTAATTAAGTCTTTATTGTTGTTGGTATCACTGGGAAGAATTGACCTCCGGGCCAGTTGGCTGTAAGGATCAGCTGTGTCTATGCTGGGAGAAGTTCGGTGCTGGAGACAGCCTTATAGGATTAGACTTGCCAAATTGCAATAGCCTCTGTGCTCAGCTTGGATGGGGTGGAGCCTCAGTCTTGGCTTCCTGTCAGCCTTGCCCTTGCGCGCATGTGCGCTTTCAGTCCTCCGCCTTCCCCAGCTCGAGTCTCCGCCTGAGAGTCCAGACTCCCCCCACAAGAGCGTGGGTCCCCAGGGGCTCGCCTGGAACTGGGGTTCACTGCAGTCAGAACTGGGGCTCAGTGCAGTCAGGAGCCTCTGACTCCCTTCCACTAGGGAAAGCCTGTGGCAACCTCCGCAGCCTTTGTGCGCACTGGCACGCGCGCGCGTGCGCCCTTTCAGTCCTCCGCCTTCCCCGGCTCCCGAGTCTCCGCCCGAGAGTCCAGACTCCCCCCACAAGAGCTTGGGTCCCCAGGGGCTCGCCTGGAACTGAGGTTCACTGCAGTCAGAACTGGGGCTCAGTGCAGTCAGGATCCTCTGACTCCCTTCCACTAGGGAAAGCCTGTGGCAACCTCCGCAGCCTTTGTGCGCACTGGCCCGCGTGCGCCTTCAGACTTCTGCCTTTCCCAGCTCGAGTCTCCACCCGAGAGTCCAGACTCCCCCCACAAGAGCGTGGGTCCCCAGGGGTTCGCCCGGAACTGGGGTTCACTGCAGTCAGAACTGGGGTTCAGTGCGGTCGGAGGCTTTCTTCCCCCTTCCGCCAGAGAAAGTCAGCCAGGCTCTCAGCCGCCCTTCCTCTCTGCGCGCACAAAGCCCCTTTGCCGTACCTCCAATTCTCTGTGAGGTTTTCTCTTTCCTTCTAGTTGTAGAATTTTCACTCAGTCAGCTTTCCTGTGGTTCTGGATGGTGTCCGTTCTGTCTTTTAGTTGTAGTTTTGAAATTGTTGTGCGAGGCAGCAGTTTAGGTGTTTACCTATGCCGCCATCTTGGTTTCCGAGAGTACTCATTTATTTACTTTGGGACTTGTTTTTTGTTTCCGTTTTTAAGATCTCTTCTTATATGCAAGATTTCTTGTTACACAGTCTCCTCAGAAAGAAAAATATGAGAAATAAACCTTATAAACCCCCCTCCCCGCCCCAGATTTTCTCCTAGGAGGGCCGGAGCTGCAGAAGAGGCCTCAGGCAGGTGCCAGTCCCGCTTTGTAGAAAAAAAATAGTGCCCAGCCAGCCTGGCTCAGTAGTTGAGTGTCAACCTGTGAAACAGGAGGTCTCCGTTCGCCTCCCGGTCAGGGCATAATGCCCGGTCTGCGGGCTCAATCCCCAGTTGTGGGCGTGCAGGAGGCAGCCGATCAATGATTCTCTCTCATCGTCCATGTTTCTATCTCTCCCTCTCCCTTCCTCTCTGAAATCAATAAAAAATATATTTTTAAAAATAGTAAAGTCTTTGGTAACTTAAACTTTAGAGTTCTACTGGGTTAAGTAGTAAAAATTATTAAGTATCTAGGTATTTTAAGAAAAATGTTGAAAGGAAATTCTATAAAATGACACAGGCCAGTAAGCCAGCACTAGTGGAATTGGGAAACAGAGAGTTAAACAGCAGTTTGGAGCCATCTGTAAATCCTATCTTCCCTAACCAAGGACACTTAGGAGTAAATGATTTGCAGTTTTCCTCCCTAGCCAGAAGGTAAATACCTTATATCAGTCTACTCAGGGAGACAAGATAGCAGAAATCCAATTAGTATTGTTTGTTGATCATACCCTAGGACAAAAAAAAAAAAAGTTAAGAGAATAAAAACCTCATTTTGGTATCAGCATAAAGCTGATGAATTCTGTTGGTCTTCACAAAATGGAAGGCCCAGCATGAGCTCTCCTGATTAATAAATTTAACTAAGTAAATAAATTTAATTAGATAAGTGAATCTAATGTAAGCTAATGCAGAATTTGTTGAGTCCTTTTCTAGTTGTTAAAAGGAAAAAGTCTTTGCTGTTTTTGCCCAGGAAACAAAAGTTCTATAAATTATTGAAATGGTTATATATTATGTTATTAATCAGGTACTTGATTTTTTTTAAAAGCCATCTTAATCATGAGAACTGAAGTTTTGCTAGTCTATGCTTGTGTTTAATATCCTTTGTCACTTTTTAGCAGTTAATGGATGCCTGGAAGTTGACATACATATATATTCAGAAATGTTATATCGCTTCTCGGCCTTTTGGCTAAGATCAAGCACAGAAATGTTTTGCTTCCTGAGACCTGTGAGGAGGTAAGCTTCATGGTCCAATCTATAATTAGTATGAGGGGGCTGTTATTTTTCAAACTCTAATGTTATTTTATATTATGGTGGAGGGCAAGAACCAAAAAAAAAGAAAATGAAAATTCATATGAACAGCCAGGTCCTGCAAGAGCCCATTCAGAGCAGGAGGTAAAAAGAATACCATCTTTGCCAAAACCAGTTTGGCTCGGTGGATAGAGCGTCAGCCTGCGGACTGAAGGGTCCCAGGTTCGATTCCGGTCAAGGGCACGTAACTTGGTTGTGGGCACATCCCCAGTGGGAGGTGTGCAGGAGGCAGCTGATCGATGTTTCTAACTCTCTATCCCTCTTCCTTCCTCTCTGTAAAAAATCAATAAAATATATTTAAAAAAAAAAATACCATCTTTCAGAATAGTTCAGTGTGAAAAGCTTAAGAGGAAAAAATACAAAGTTTGTCCTTAGCACACATTTTATCATGTTGCCCTCAATTCTACTATTGTCTTATAGAAAACCACTCTTTGCATTAAAATTGTGTACTACGGTCATGTGACTGCTATATTTGCTGTTTATGTGTGTATACTATAAATCCTGAGTGGAATCATTCCACCAAGACACAGGATTCCTCCACTGGGTGACTTTGGCTCAAGGACTCCCCCTTGGCATGACTGAGCCCTTCTTGGAGCTGTGCTGCAGCCCCAGACTTCCTACTCAACACTCCTTTCCTCCTCCTCCTCCTCCTCCTCCTGCAGGTGTCAGACCTGAATCATGGTCTGAAAGCTCTCCCTATCTTCTCCTTCCTTTCCCAGTAATTCTCTTGCACATATAATCCTGTCTTGACCTCTGCTTTCAGCAGACCCAAACTAACAGCAAACAACATATACATAAAACATAGTTACTGCCTTCAAGAATACAGTGATAGTTGAGGGTGGGTAGGTGGAAGGAAAGAAGAACAAATGAAAATATGTCATTTACACATTATGGTATTATGTTCCAAATAGTTGGGGTGTTTGTTTGTTTGTTTGTTTGTTTTGAATTTACAAAAGGGAATGACTGTTTATAATGAGGATTCAAAAGGGAAGGTTCTGGGGGAAATGGTACAGTGCCTCCTGGAATATAGTAGGTATGCACATAGTAGGTAATTGTTTAGTGAGTACAATTAAATAGATGGAAGTGAGAGACAGGGAGGATGTTTTAGAGTTTAGAGTTCGTGGAGAAGAGGATGATCAATGGACGCTGGGTCTGAGGGTCTCTGAAAGGAGTGGCTGGAGATCAAGTTTGAAAGATAGGTTGGAAATTATTATAGAGAAATTTATATATTAGACTAAGGAGTGGATTTTATTCTGCAGGAGTTGAAAGACCATGAGAGGTGTTTTACTAGGGAATACAGTGATAGTGGGACTTTAGGAAAATTAACCTATATACAGTATGGTTAGGGAAAAGTAGACTGATTATGAGGCTCTGCAATACAATTTTGTGGTGATAATTGGTAGCAGGAAAACGGAAGAATGGATGATTTCAAGGGGTATTATAAAAGTGAGAAGAAACAAGACTAACTTAAAACGGGGTGGTATGGTAAGCTAGTTTGGGCAGAAGTGAATCTGAGTTTTTGTGGTTTGGCAGCACTGAGAAATAATCCTGGATTGAACTAACTGCTGCCTTACCTTCTGTTTCCAGGCTGAGTTTAGAAGGACAATAATGACCTCTACTCCTTTTTTTAGACTTGTAAAATTTGAGTGGCTGGCAGGAGAGCTAAGAGTCTGTCAGACATTTGGAAATAAGAGCCAACATTCAGATGGGGAAAAAATGGAGTTGTCACATTTCCTTACGCTGCCTCGTATTGAGGACTTCACACCTACCTCACTATTTCCTTCATTGTTCCAACTCCCGTTATATCCCTAATACGCAGCCTGTATATTGAATTTATAAAAGGTTAGAATACATGCAAAAAACACAAAAGGTAATCTGAAAATATGTTGGTGGTCTCCAGATTGTTAAAAATAATCTGCAGAAATGACTGTATAGTCCTACCATTTTAAAACTAGAAAACTTCTCAAAAGACTCAGTATACAAAATGTATGAGACAAAAATATGCCCAATATTTAGAGACTTCTTTATATAAATGGAAAAGGTAAATTACAACATACAAAAATAGTTGTCAGAGAGGTACTTCCCCAAAATTGCAAATTTCATTTAGATTTAAAACTGTACATTAAAGAAACACTCTCGCCGAAACCGGTTTGGCTCAGTGGATAGAGCGTCGGCCTGCGGACTGAGGGGTCCCGGGTTCGATTCCGGTCGGGGGCATGTACCTTGGTTGCAGGCACATCTCCAGTGGGAGGTGTGCAGGAGGCAGCTGATCGATGTCTCTCTCTCATCGATGTTTCTAGCTCTCTATCCCTCTCCCTTCCTCTCTGTAAAAAATCAATAAAATATATTTAAAAAAAAAAAAAAAGAAAAGAAACACTCTCAAAATAATATTAGCACGCCATCAATGAGGAAATGAACGGAGATGTCTGAATCTTCTTTTTAAGCATTATAATTCTCAGAATATTTTTCAGTATAAAAAGATGACATTTGATACAAAAAATCATCATCATTTGCAGTGAAGCCAGTTAACATTTCCAAGTGGGTTTTTTGAGGGGAAGTTGTATCATTAGTATTTAATATTATTTTTCATATTGTATCAGAACTTACATCATGTGGTTTTATAAACTGTATGATACTCACTGCTTGTTAAAACTTGCTAGATTTCTGAAAACCACAAAATTTTGTATTTTGGTTTCTTTCTTGTCCTATGGCATTTTCCATACATATTTTTTTCATACATAGTAATTTCAATGTTGCCATCACTTTATACACTGGGGATTTGTGTGGACATCGGCCTCAACAAATAATAAATTCACATCTTGTTAAAAGGTTATGTCTGGAGAAGGTGTCTCCACGCTGGTTTTTCTGCTCAAGAGCATTCTCAGGGGCTGAAGCAGTCAATGCCTTGAGGCCGTTCTATTTTGCGGTGCATCCAGATTTCTTTGGACAGCACCCCAGAGAAAGGGTAAATGTTTATTATTTTTTAAATCTTAGTCTATGTTCCTGTTTAGTTTATTTGCCGTAGTTACAGGATAATACAGAGTTCTCTACATTCATATTGTTCTGTCATTGTGATATAATCAATGCTTTGAACTAATTTGAAATATAGATACTGCAATTGGAAAATATGTTGTTTTTTATGAAATCTGACATTTTTTATGCAGGCAATAAAGCTAGCATGTAGACTCTTCAGAGTATTAGTAATGGTGTTTTATGTACCCTTTTTTTGTGTGTTGTTCTTTGTGGGATTTTTTTTGTAATTAGTAAATTGAATCAACAGAAAAATTTTACTTTGAAAAGACCTATTGATTATTGGGATGTAATTAAATATTTACTAATTTAAAGTTTTAAAATCTAACATGTATGGAAAATTAAGCCTAATAGTAGATAAATGTTTTCCCTCCTCTACCAATGTTATGAAATGCCAACATTTTTTAATAATGCAGTATTTAATACTCTCAAATGTGTTAAAAAGGTGAGGATATAATTTCTGTTACTCCCTTTTTCTAATTTGTGTGTAAATGCCACTTAATATTTTTTCCAGGAAGTCAATGAAAACTCTCTTCAGAGATTAAGTGTCTATTTAGAAAACCTTCAGAAACCAGGCTCCAAGTCTTTGAAACCAACTCAGCTCACCTTTTATGTAAGAGAAACAGACCAGAATTCCTCTGATGGCCAGGAACCCTTTAGTACTTTAGGTACGTTTTCTTATTTCTAGTTGGTCTTTTTGCAACCTTCATGTTAAATAGGTTCATTCAGTCTGGCATTGCCAGAATACCTTTGGATTGAGTCTTTGTTCCTATTTGAAAGGAGAGATAATAATGGCACATTTGGTGGGAGTGTTGGTTGGAAAGTTATGTAATTTAACTAAGAACCACCCAGTAAAGGAGCTAAAAAAAACAAACAGTGGATTTTTTTATTGATGACTTAACAAGTTAGATTACAAACCTTAGCCCAATGACTACCCAGTATCAAAATGAGATTGTCAAGCATAATTAAGCAATTAGAAATTTTAAATCAGTTCTGAAAATACTGAGTTACTAGCTAGTTTGGGCAACTATGAGGACAGGACAGTCTCTTTCAATCACAGAGAAAATTCTAGATGAGTTTCTGTCACCACTGAGACTAGATTGTCTGGCTCCTCTTCTGAACCACTGTCACAGGGCAGCCCCCCTCATATTTCCCCCTTCATCTTTGAAACCACCTTTGGTGGACACTTGCTCATAGGAAAGCTTTACCATCTCTTAGACTGTAGAGACCGAATTTATGGGCAGCATTGAAAATATTCTGAGCCCTAGCCAGTTTGGCTCAGTGGATAGAGGGTTGGTCTGCTGACTGAAGAGTCCCGGGTTTGATACCTCAATTGTAGGCTCAATTCCTGGCCCTGGTCAGGGCCCATGTGGGAGGCAACCAATCCATGTGTCTCTCTCACATGGATGTTTCTCTCTCTGTGTCTCTCCTCCTCCCTTCCACGCTCTCTAAAAATCAGTGAGAAAATATCTCTGGTGAGGATTAACAAAAAAAAAATATATATATATATATATATTCTGAGTCCCCTTCTTGGGCTGGGTGGGTTTGGTCACTGGTGCCAAACTAGAAAAGGAACTGACAATTAGAGGAATTCTTGACGGTAGACAGTATTGGTATAGATTTGGAGAAAGATAGTGGTGTGCTATTGAGAGATGATTTGCCAATAGGGTGAATTTTAATCAGTAATGGGCTCTTTTAAAAGATTTTTATTTTATAAATTCTGTATGACAAAATTTTAAATGAAGCAAATAATCACCTGTCTTTATTGTTTGGGGGGATTATATTCTCTAGGATTTCGAGCAGTCAAATTTACTTTGCACACCAGAGATCTGCTAAGCACAGTATTATATATTCTCAACTCCTGCAGTTTATCAGTTGAACATGTCCAAAGCTTGAATAGCAATGTGCGTCCCCAGCCTCCCAAAGAGGCAAAGAGGATGTCTGACAGGCCCATCAAATGGGACAAGTCTTACTACTCCTTTACTGGATTCAGAGACCCAGATGAAGACCTCGAGCATGTCTCGAAAATGGAAACAACCCTAACGTACGTAAAAGTTTCTATTTAACTAAACTTTATTGTAGTTTGCCTTTAAAATTAAAATCTAATTTTCTAGGAAAAGAAATCCTATCAGTACAGTTAACTCAATAACCATTATGAAAAAGATATTTCATGTTTCTTAGTTGCCAGAATACTTCCAACTGTATTAAATTTTTTACCTTTTCATCCCAGACACATACAGGAAATTATTTAAGTTTTTAAAATTCTCTTCAAGTTACCCCTGGTATCTGAAGAAAGGATATATCTAAATCTATTTTTTTTTTTAAATATGCATCATGTGTTCTGCATTTTCAGTTTCTCTGGAGAGGTCAGTAGTAAGTCCTTTAATGTAGTGACCCATACATAATAAGAATACATGGAGACAATGTTTAAAAATGTCATGAGGGCTGGCTAGTGTGGCTCAGTGGTTGAATATCAACCTGTGAATCAGGAGGTCACAGTTTGATTCTCGGTCAGGGCACATGCCTGGATTGCAGGCTCAGTCCCCAGTAGGGGGCATGCAGGAGGCAGCCACACAAAGAATCTCTCTCATCATTAATCTCTCTCTCTCTCTCTCTCTCTCTCTCTCTCTCTCTCTCTCTCTCTCTCTCTCTCCTTCTCCCGTTCCCTCTCCCTCTTCCCCTTTCCCTCCTCCCTCCCTCCCTCTTCCTTCCTCTCTGAAATCAATAAAAATATTTTTTAAGCCCTGGCTGGGTTTGCTCAGTGGATAGAGTGTCGGCCTTCAAATCGAAGGGTCCCGGGTTCGATTCTGGTCAAGGGCAAGTACCTTGGTTGCAGGCTCCTCCCCAGCCTGGGCCCTGGTCAGGGCTCGTGCAGGGGGCAACCACTTGATGTGTTTCTATCACACCAATGTTTCTCTCTGTCTTGCCCTCTCTTCCAAGCTCTAAAAATCAATGGAAAAATATCCTTGGGTGAGGATTAAAAATAATAATAATAATAATTTTTAAAATAAATTTCATTCACCTGATCAGAATTTATTCTTGAAAAGCATGTTAAGTTATTTCTATTATTTCAGGGCATAACAAGAGAAAATATAACAACAGTATTATTTAGGTAGGCTTTTAATTTTGAAAATAATTTTGTTTTTATTGAGAAGTACAGGCTGAAATAGTTTCTTACTATTGTGAAATAAAACACACAAAAAAATGAAAATCAGTTGGGTTTTATCAAACACAAAATAGAAGAGCTATTGCGTCATAAAGCTCCATTTAATCTATCTTCCCATTATATCTAGTAATTAGATTCCGATCTACATTTTTGGACATGCTGTGTCATGTTTAATGTTCCGGTGCTCCTTTCCAGTCCCATGCTTCCCGCCAACCAAGTGCCCTGTTGAAGTCTCATCTCAACTACTTCAGTCTACACTCACCTCCCCACCTTTATTTTTTATAATTTGGTCAAGGTTTAATTGGAATTTTTAACATTGGCATTACTATAAAGCAATGTATATGTGTTTTAATAGTAGGCATGTTTGTGTAGTAGTTAGAATGTGTATGTCTTTTTCTTTCTAGATCCTGGTTAGATAATAATGGAAAACGTGCTATTAAAAAGCTGGAGAATAGTTTGCCACTTAGAAAAGAACTAGATCGTTTAAAAGATGAACTGTCTCATCAGTTGCAGCTCTCAGATATCAGGTAATAAAAGAGAACCTAATCTGGAGATTAGAATAAATATGGATTACCAATTGGTAAAGTTTTCCAGCAGTTAAATATTTGCATCTTTTACTTTAATTATTCTTCAATTATCTTTTTATGAAAGTAATCAAATGTTCATTTGCTTAAGAAAACTATAATTTCTTGTTTAAAATAATGGAATAAGGTCCTAACCAAGTAGCTCAGTTATTTGGAGCATCATCCTGTACACCAAATGGTGGCAGGAATCGAACCGGGTCAGGGCACATACTGAGGTTGCAGGAGGCAAACGATTGATGTTACTCTCTCTAAATCATTCATACATAGTGAAATAAGGTTTACATAGTGATCTATCTGTAGCTAGTTGAACTTTTTTACATAGTGAGTTTATAAGAAAAATATCCTTTTCATATACACATAATATATAAAAAATAATCATTCCTTCATATAAGGTTGGTATTCGAATTTAAAAAGAGGAAAAGAGAAAATGGATGTCTTGGTTCTATGTACATGAAGATAACCTTTTCTAGTATAAGCTTTAAAAGATCTGTCAAAGCAGAATGGCATTAGTAAAAAAGGAAATAAGCTTGATTTTACAGTATTGTGGAGAAATCCCTCAGCTTTAATTCTTACTATTGTAAATGTCAATAGGTGTAACCCATATGAACAAAGGCTCTCTGGGGCTCTCAGTGTTTGAGAGTGCAACAGGGTTCAGGGGGCATGGACATGACTGCTTTCAACAAGTGGAAACATTGTGACTGATTCTAAACAGCCTATAAAAGACTATCCTATATAATAAAAGGGAAATATGCAAATTGACCCTAACGGCCAAATGACTGGGAATGACCTGTCGCTATGATGCACACTGACCACTAGGGGGCAGACACTCAATGCAGCGCTCCCACAGGGGGAGCTCCACTCAGCCAGAAGCCAGGCTGATGGCTGCGAGCACAACGGCAGTGGCGGGAGGGCTCACAGGCTGCCAGAGGGATGTCTGACTAACAGCTTAGGCCTGGTCCCCCAGGGAGCGGGCCTAAGCCGGAAGGTGGACATCCCCCGAGGGGTCCTGGACTGCGAGAGGGTGCAGGCCAGGCTGAGGGAACCCCCCGCCCCCCGAGTGCACGAATTTTCATGCACCGGGCCTTTAGTTTATTCATAAAGAACAGCATTTAGTAGCTTGATCACAGTTAATTCTTTAAAATTGTATCTCAGTTTTTCAATTGTGGATTAAAGGGAACAATTTTTAAGCCAATTTCATTTTATCAGAAATGGCATTCATCAGAATCAGTGTTCAGATAGATGAAGGAAGAACCTAAGGTTTCCCATAGCTTTTCATATATTCTCCTTTGATTTAGACTGCCAGGCAGTAGGAAAGGCCCGCACTCTGCATGTGTGAAAGAGAAACCTTAGAAAGGCCAGAAGCAGCTTGTTCAAGGTCACAGAGGTAGTAAATCCCAGAATTAGAATTCAAAGGTGGGTTATTTCATCCTCTAATTTTAAAATAGAAATAACAGTGTTTTTGCTAGTTTTAAATCTTTGGATACCTGAACATTAGTAGTAATGTTTTTACCCTCTGGTCAACAATTTATTTTCCCTTTGGTTGCTTCTTGAAAAATGAGCTAGTTTAGAAACATGTTGGGTGCATGTCTCCTCCTCCGGGGATGCCGGTGTTAATGTGCCTGTGCTCTCTGTTGGACCAGGTGGCAGCGGAGCTGGGGCCTCGCCCATCGCTGTAGCCAGCTGCATAGTTTAGGCCGCTTAGCACAGCAGAACTTGGAAACACTTAAAAATGCAAAAGGTAAATAATTTCCATGTTCTTTTAAAATATTACTTACTGCTATCCATATCTGTAAAGTGTAGAAGAAAAGTGTTAAAACTCTTTGCAGATGTGATTTTATCATAGCTGAATTTTCAAATCTGTTCTTTTGAGTAAATCAGAGACATAAAATTAGCCTTTACACTTCTGCATTTAATCCTGAATTTATACACTAAATTTAAGTAATTATTTGCACAGTGCTGAAAGGATGAAGCATCTCTGTACAGTGACCAGAGGGTTTGTTTTGTCATCAGGATGTACAGTAATATTTACAGACCGTTCCGGGATCAGTGCAGTGGGCCACGTGATGCTGGGAACAATGGATGTCCATCATCACTGGACGAAGGTAAGAAAAAGCTGAAGTGCAAAAAAAATCTCTGATTTGTCATCAACATAATTTTGTTTCAAACTATGCTATTATGTCAATAAACTTTAAAAAATTTAATTGTAGTTACAGCTCTTTTCAGATCAGATGTTTAACGTCATGTAGTTTAAAATATTTAGAAAACTGATTTTTAATTCAGATTTTATTTGGAAATTTTAGTCTTTTCTGAAGTATTGCCTAAAGGCTTATATTCTGTTTTGTTTTAACTTTAACAGATTTACTGGCATAATTGACATAAAACAAACTGTATATTTAGTGTGTATAATCTGCTGAGAATTGATATATTTGAATACCCGTGAATCCATTACCACATTCAAGATAGAGAACATAGTTGTCACCCACAAAAGTATGTCCCTTTGTCAACCCTCTCCTCCATCCCAGCACCCCCTCCCAGCCAGTTACTGTTATAGATTAGTTTATATTTCTAGAGTTTTATAAATTGGAATCACAGAGTACATACTTTTGGGCGTGGGAGGGGTATCTGATTTCTTTCACTTAACTATTTTGAGATTCATCCATGCTGTTGTATGTATCAAGGAAATTATTCCTTTTTGTTGCCGTGTACTATTTCATCCTATGGGTATACCACAGCTCTTTTATCCACTCACCTATTGACAGACATTGTGTTATCAATTTTTGGCTATTAGAAATGAAGCTTCTATAAACATTATCTACAAATGTTTTTATGGACACATATTTCCTTTTCTCTTGAGTAAAATACCTAAAAGTGGATAGCTGAATATGTTAGGGCATTTATTTTTTTAAGACTTGCTGTGGTTTTCTAATAAGTGTGCAGTATAGCTTGTAGTAGGTTTAATTTGCATTTCGCATCTTTTTCATGTGTTTATTTGCCATCCACATATCTTCATTGGTGACGTATTGGTTCAAGTCAATATTTGGTAGAAAATATTTGCAAACCACATATATATTTTTTTAATATATTTTTATTGATTTTTTTACAGAGAGGAAGGGAGAGGGATAGAGAGTTAGAAACATCAATGAAAGAGAAACATCGATCAGCTGCCTCCTACACATACTGGGGATGTGCCTGCAACCAAGGTACATGCCCTTGACCGGAATCGAACCTGGGACCCTTCAGTCTGTAGGCCGACGCTCTATCCACTGAGCCAAACCGGTCAGGGTGCAAACCACATATCTAACAGTCTTTATATCTAAATATATAAAGAACTCTCAAACCTATCAGTAAAAAATACAAATAATCCAACTAGATGATGGGCAAAAGACATGAACAGACATGTCACAAGCACATATACAGATGACAAATAACCACAAAGATGTTCCACGTGATTAGCCCTAGCAAAACTCAAATTAAAACTACAATGAGATATCACTACATAACTATCATAATGGATATCCAGGTTGTTTATGTCAAAGAACTCAAGCCAGTGCTGACGCTGGACGAGTATTACTCTCTTCTCGATGTGAAAAATAGTGGCACCATCAAGTACTGGCGAAGATGCAGAAAACTGATCTCTCATTCTTTGCTGTAAAATGGTGCAGGCCTGGAAAAGAGTAGGGAAGTTCCTTATAGCATTCAGCATGTGATCCAGCAGTGGCACTCCTGGCCATTTATGCTAGAGAAATGAAAAAGTATGTTCCCATAGAAATCTATACACAAATGTTCATAATAGCCCAAAACTAGAAAAACCCTAATGCCCTTCAGTGTCTGAGTGGTTAAACAAAGGGTGGCTCATCCGTGCCACAGAGCACCACTCTGCAAGGAGGGGGAATGAGCTGCCCATGCCTGCAGCAGCGTGGTGGGTCTCAAGGGCGTTGTGCTGAGTGAGAGAAGTCCACCTCAGAAGATTGCATACTGTATGACTCACTTCTGTAACATCCCTAAAGTAATAAGGTTACAGAAAGAACAGGTTAGTGGTCACCAAGTTTGAGGAGGGGAGCAGCGGGTCCTTTTGCAGGACTCTTGGCTGTGGTTGTGTCACATGAATCTACACATGTGACCAAATCGCACACAGTTAAATACACACAGTGAGCGCGAGTAAAACTGATGAAATCTCATCAGGTTGTGGATTGGGTGAATCTCAGTATCCTGGTTGTGACAGTACACTCTGGCTCTCCAGGATGTTACCATTGGAAACTGGGTGAATGATCTATGAGTCACAATTACCTACCTCCTTAATGTAGCACACCTGACCTGGCCCCGCCCATCTCTTCAGCCTCTGCTCCTGCACCCTGACTGTGGGCCGTGGCCAAGAGGGACAAATTCTTGTAATCCGTTCACTCCAGGGGCCCAGTGTAGTGCTTAAGTACATGGGAGGGAAGTGTTTATTGCATTTAGTTTAATGTAGATGAATTAAAGTAAATTCTGTTAGACTTGGAATATGTACACATACTTTATTTCTAAAACCCTTCTTTACCATTTAATCATTCTAAACTAAGTCAAGATTCTTACCTAAATATCTCACTATTAGTACTTAGGACTATTTCTTTCCCTTTTTAAAAATCCTGTAGCTTTTTGAAAGGTTACCAAGTTACTTTGACCTTCAGAGGAGGCTAATGCTCCTAGAAGACCAAATAAGCCACCTTCTGGGGGACATCCAGGTGGTTTATATTGAAGAGCTCCAGCCAGTGCTGACGCTGGACGAGTATTACTCTCTTCTCGACGTGTTCTATAAGAGGCTGTTGAAAAAAAGAGTTCCTTTCCACCCGCAAAGTCTGCGTGGCTTACAGATGATCCTCAACAGGTAAACACCTAAAACAAGAACGACCCTTTTTTATTCGCACAGATTGTTTTGTATCTCAGTGTGTGGTTCTGCATCTGCTAGCAACACTCTTTACACCTGAAAAAGCCAGTGTGAGAGAACTGAAGGGTTGAACCTCTACACGCTCTGTAACCAGTGCCACTGACGGTGCAATCAGTCCTACGGAAAACTTGCAGGATTAAACTAATGTTAAGTCAGTAGCCAACATTTCTTGTGCATATACTACATATACTGTTTTCCATGCACTGTGCTTGGAGCTTAAAGGCATTAGCTTTTCACCATGAAATGGTTACTATCCCCATTTTACAGATGGGGAAGGTCCCAGGGCCAGGAAGTGTGTGGTCATCCTGATAGTGAGCCTCTTGGGACACAGCAGAACTTGAAGTCAAGTGGGATATACTTTCAGGGTGGATTTCCTTGATGAATTCCTTTTCTGTTAATCAGACTCATAAAATGTTTTCTTCGGGGTGGAGTGGGGGATGGAGGGGATCGATGTTTTTGCTTTCATGTGTGTCATTACAGTGACAGATACGCTCCAAGTTTGCATGAACTCGGGCATTTTAACATCCCCACGCTCTGCGACCCAGCCAACCTGCAGTGGTTCATTCTCACCAGAGCCCAGCAGGCGAGAGAGAACATGAAGAGGAAAGACGAGTGAGTACTGTCAGCCCCTGCAAGGTCTTATCGCTCAGTCTAACCTGAAAATTCAGGTATTCAGAACGCACAAGCGAGGGACATTCAGCCTGTGCTTAACTTAGGAGTTGACTGATTGGAGGATGTTCCGTATTTATTTCTTCCTGTCTTGTTCTGCCAGGGATTGGCTGTGGCTGTTTTCTAATAACCTAGATTACGTTACCATCACGATATAAATGTACAACAATAAAAGAATAGTTAAGTAATCTCTGTACTTGCATACAGTAGAAACAACCATTTAAAAGAATGTTCATTTATTCAACTAACATTGTTGAGGACCTTGGTGCCCGGCGGGCACTGTTAAAGTCCCTAGCAGGGTACGGAGAAAATAGACAGATACACCTGTGGCATCACATTCAGATGTCAGAGGCAGAAAGGTTAAACCTTGTGTTAAAAAAAAAAAAAAATAGACACAATTTTTGTCAGAGAGAAGGGTCATTGCCCTGGGAAATGTTGAGCCCATTTCTTAGTGTTAGAAGAGAGAGAACACCCCACCAGCCACACACACCATGTCACGGGGCTTCCCTGTTGGTACTGTGCCTCCCTTTTTCCTCCTTTTTTCTTTAGGTGTGAGTATAACCAAGCAAAGAAATTACGGGGGGGGGGGGGGCAAAAAACAATTTTTTTAAATAATTTGGAGTTAATTTGCTACAGACAGTAGAGCCACCAGCACAGCCCTAGAGAAACCTCAGCAAGGGCTGCCCTCAGGCTTGATGCCCCTCCAAGACTGTACCCTCGAGACTGATGGGCCCTCCTCATCACCAAGGTGTGGCCCCAGGATCAGGGCGACCTGGGGTGGGAGCAGTGGGAATGCAGGGCCTGCCTAAATGTGTGCAGGGGTGTTGTTGAAACAGCACCTCGGCCATACTGCACGGCTTTTCACTTCCAAGCCAGACTGTTCAAATGTCTTTTTTAGAGCAAGTGAGAAAAGCCCTTTACAGAAGAAGTTTGTCATCCCCTGCTATCGATGGTACCTGAGAGTTCCTCCTTCCAGTCCTGCGCAGAGTAGGAATCCTCAACCCTAACCTGCCCACTTCTTGCCTCTCTAAGCAGCCTGGTCTAGGAGGAGGAACCTCACAGAGAAAACAAACAGCACGTGGGAAGGGACCCTGGATGTTGTTGCAGAAAGGGATTCAGTCAGGACAGACCACCAACTAACTGCAGACCTACTACAGCAGCCACTTTCGTTTCCAAGACTCTCCTAGTTTATGGGTGCTTTACCTACTTGCGCTTCCCTTTGTGCGGTTGAAGCTTGGGTAGAAGAGGATATTTAGTGTTTGGAACTAGCACGGTACTTTACTTAGACGAGTTCCGGAGCCCTGACCACAGCCGTGTGGCTCTCCTCATCTTCTCCCGTGGGCTTCCCAAGTGATGCTCACCCGGGAAGCCGTGACCTTTTGGGGATTGAATCTCTTATACATCTGGTCCATAAACCCTTGCCACCTGTGGGAGGAAGGACCGAAGACATTGAGCTCTTTCTGCCTTGAGCTGTTTACTTTCTAGATCTTAACTCAAGCCCTTGAAGTAAGACACATTGTGGCCTCAGGCAAAGGGGAGGGGGTGCTGGCCTAGAAGAGTGAGAGGGGAGAGGGCATGGCTCAGGTGCCTGCCATTGTTGTGAGCTTGCTTTTTTAAAAAAAATTCATTGTTGAAACTATCACATACATCCCCTTTATTCCCCCTTTACCCCTCACCGCCCTGAGTCTGCTTTTTATTTGGGAATCTTTAGAAATCATTGCTTACCACCCAAGGGTCAAACCCAAGGTGTCTACACGCTCAGCTTTCTGCTTTCTTCAGTTGCTACTAGTTCTGGGTGAGGCAGGATAAGAGCTTTCTAAGGTATGTATTACTTTTTCCCCATTCCTGCTACAAAGGTTAACAGATACTTTTAGAGATACGTGTGGAAATAACAGGTATTGCCTGACAGACACGTGTATATTCTAAGCATGTAATTTGGCTTTGGCGGACACCATTTTCAGCGTTTTGAGTAGAAAGGTATAGCCCCGTATCTGAAAATGTATTTATATTTTATGTTCTTTTATTTGCTTGTGGCAATATTCTTATATTTTATGTAACAGGTTAAAGGTTATTGAAGATGAATTGATACGGGCTTCAACAAAGAAATTTTCCCTGGAAAAGTTCTATAAGGAGCCCAGCGTTTCTAGTAAGCAGATGGTGGATTGCTGTAAGAGACTTCTGGGGCAGTCGCTGCCTTACCTACAAGGGATGCACCTCTGCGTTTCACATTTTTACTCCGTTATGCAAGACGGAGACCTCTGTATTCCTTGGAATTGGAAAAATGGAGACGCCATTAAGTGACACAATCTGTATTATTTTTTAAAGAACTAAGAAGGAAGCTGTTAAATTAAACTTATTTAAGTCCACAATTTGCTATAACAGTATTATTTACCTACTACAAGAACAAAGTTTCTGAATGCTGCTTTGAACGTAGACTTATTTTTAAAAATTAATTTCTGCTGGGAAACTTGTATGTAAAAAGGTTTTCACTCCCCATTTTATGGTGTTTCTTATCTGATTGGCAAGACTAGGTAAAAAGCTGTTGGGATGAAAGAACATATTTGTGGTATGTAAGTGTTAAAGATACATATTTTTATATGAGTGAATGTGGGTAAATACGTAACCCAATTCAACATGCATCTTCACAGTCACATCCCATGTATCAGTACACACATGTATTTTGCAACCAGTGTGGACAGTTGATGTCCAAAACACAAGATTGATGGGTAGCAAAAGCTATATAATGAAACTTTGCCAAACAGAAAGAATGGAAGGGGGAAAGCCATTGAATGAATATATGGTATTGAACATCTTCAGTGAGAGAGAATTTAGTTTTAAACCTGTAAGTTTTCCTTCCCATTGAAATAGTGTAATTGTAGCATGAAGCCAACAACAGACTGAATTTTTCTGAATCATTTAATGAGGTGACTCATTCGTGGCCGTGGAAAACACTACCCAGAAAAATACTTGTTTCCCAAAGATTCCCAGCAGGTAGGGTCAAGGGTAACATGGTCCCAGTCAGGCAGGATTCTGTTACCCCTTGCTGTTCCCACCAGTGTTCGGAGCCACCCCTGGTCCACGGCTGTGTGGACGTCCCCGTGGTTACAACCAGCCCCGCCCCAAGGGGCATGGTGTGGCCACTCTAGACACAGGGCTTCTCTCTCTGCAGCTACTTCTCTTAGGATATTTTTAACCAGTTCCAAAACCTCTTCATTGTTTCTCAAGAGGACAAAGTGAACCCTATTTGGGACACCATTTTTGTGACTCTTACTGCAGAAGAAATGAGAGGAATTTTTTTCCCACAGTGCATTACAAGGAAAAGGTGTTTAAAACCATTCTTGAAGTATGATTTAAATTAATCTAAAACACTGGTTATTTAAACTTAAAACTCAAATGTGTATTCAAAAGAAATACTGTTTTGTAATTATTCCATGGTGTGTGTGTGTCATCCCTTTTAACCTGTGCCTAAGAGCTGTACTGACATTTTTTTCTAATGTAACAAATGTTTCCAGAGCCAAATGATGGGAGGTTACATAAGGAAATTTATTGGAAAAATGGGTTTGGATTATACCTTTTGTAAAATCAGTAATATGTTTTGAATTGGACTTTGTCTTGAAATTGTTACATAATAAATATATATTAACCAGACCATTGTTTTCTTTTTTTATTCAGTTATTAATAGTTGTATAACTACTTCACCATAATAGGAAAGTAGAAGAAATTGATGGCCTGTGCATGCCTGTTTGATTTCCTCCCAGTGTAATGAAGAGAAAATTCTGTCCCAGCTCTGAGGACTGGCACAGAATCAGACGCTCTCACTGCAAAGCCTCAGGTCAGAAAGAGGATCCGGGGAGACCTGAGCTCCACCCCACCCTTCAGAGGGCTCTGACCCATGAACCGATTCCTAGAGTGAGCGAGATGGTACGCTTTCTCAGTAGAGGGCGCTAGAGGGGAGCTGCTCTGTTGGTCAGAAGCATGGGGTGATAGGTAGCCTCGGTGGAAACCTGCCCCAGCTGTGGGCTCAGAATGCATGCCCTCGACCCGCTGCGAGCTTGGGCCTTCTGTTCACATTGACACCTTGACCTCTGCTTGTCCATCAGCTGCCTGTACCCGGCTGGTGCCCCAGAGGGTTGCTTCCTGCTTACCCAGTGACTGGAGATCCAGGGCCCACAATCCAACCAACTTCACTGCCATCCAGGGGCCACAGCCACACTTTTTCCAATGAGGACTGGAGAGGGGACCCCCTTCCAAGCCTTTTCTTCCTTGGGGGCTTCCCCCCAGCCCTAGAGTGCCATGTAGTTTTATTACATCTTATAGTGACTGACCTAAAATCCTTGGAATTTCCTAGGTAATGGGAGCCTTAGACGGTATCTTCTGTCATGTTAGTGAGGTGACTTTTGGGACCCCCTCCTAAGAATGGGGGCTGGTTGACCGAGGACCCAACCATGTGATTAGCAGGGGTGGGCAAACTTTTTGACTCAAGGGTTCTTAAACTGGACCAGAGGGCCGGAACAAAAGCATGGATGGAGTGTTTGTGTGAACTAATATAAATTCAAAGTAAAGGAGCGGAGGGGAGAGCAAGAGAACCCTCCGCTCTTTCGGCTCCACGGGCCGGATAGAACAGCCGAATGGGCTGGATCCGGCCCGCGGGCCGTAGTTTGCCCACGGCTGGATTAGAGAGTTGGAACTCCCATCCCAGACCCCAGGGGACCAGAGAGGGGCTGGATGGAGGTTGAAATAATCGCCAATGGTCAATGATCTCATGAACTCCCATAGGAACCCAAAACAGAGCCTCCGGGTTGGTGAATGGGGTGGTGCCAGTGGAGTGCTCACACGGAAGCCCGAGCTCTTTCTTTCTTCCCCCTTACCTGCCCCTGAGCACCTGTTCACCTGGTTGCTCCTGCCAGAGTCACATCCTTTTATACAAACCAGTGATCTAAGCGAAAGATTTCTGAGTTCTGTGAGCCGTTCTAGCAAATGAATCGAACCCAAGGAGGCGGCCTGGGAACCTCTGACCTGTTTGGGGCGGGGGGGGGGGGGGGGGTCAGAAGCACAGGGAACAGCCTGGGCTTTGGGCCTGTTCCAATCTCAGCCAAGGAGGCCTCCTTCCGGCTCCAGCTGGGAACTAAACATATTGCTGTGACACCAAATCAGAACCAAATTGTTGAACCCCAAAGAGTTCAGAGTAAAACACCAAATTGGCTTGGGAGGTAAAGGAAGTCTAGAAAACGTTGTGTGTCAAAATCGCAGTTCAATTTATATGGAGTTTGAAAGTATTTGGCACATTCGCATAAGAATTTGGTGAGTCCTGTGTGCCTGCCTCTAGGGGAGGCCAGGGGTCCTCCCAGTGCTTGCAGGTGTGTAGGTAGGTGGCAGGCTACTCTGGCCACGGACGGCTCAGTAAGGTGCTTAAGGGGCGTGGCCAGGCAAACAACAAGTTCAAAAGGAAAATCGGTTATTGCCAGTAAGGACATTTTTCAGCTTGCAGGTGTAGGCCCAGAGGACAGAAGGGCAGGAAGGAAAGGTAGAGGCTGGTGGAGGAGGGGCTGGCCCAAGGTGGAATAGTGGCGGAGCGCCTCCTGGTGGTAAGAGGGGAGTCGCTGAGAACCTCGAGGGGCTCCTGGCTCCAGCTTTTACCAGTTGGTGGGTCAGTGTAGATGGCAGGGTGTATCTAGAGCCTCTGTATCTGAGTGAAGCCATAGGAGGGGATGGAGAGTCCGCCTTCCACGCAGGCGAGCTGGCCCGGCCCTGGGCACCGGGAGGAGCCCCCTGCGCGCTCCCTCGCTGGCACTCGGGGGTCTCCTGGGACTTCTCAAGAGGAGCTGCAGGCACATCCGTCTTCAGTGGGGGGTAGGTGACTTCTCCGGTTATCTCGTTTACCCAGAAAAACGTATCGAGAGGTTTCTTCCTCTGTTCAAAGTGACTCGTAGACATAGCTACAGGGGAGAGCGGGACAACACAGGTGCGCCTTCAGTGGTCCACAGTGCGGGAGGGCTCCACCCACACAACTCAGGGCAGGGAGCCTCCCCCTGGGCTTCTGTGAACACCCTGTGCTCGGCCTGTCAGGGAGACCCTCCCAGGGGCTCCAGAAATTTCCCAGGACCATCCAGGAGCACGCCTAACTGGAGGCTCTAGATGAATTCTAGGATCTTAATGTCTTTTTAAATCAACCAAGTATACTTAAGACGTACACTGTACATCTGGACCTAGTTCAGATGCATGTGCGTGCGTGTGCACTAGCAATTTCATGGAACATAAATGATTATGTGCAACATTCTCTATGCGATTTTCCATGCAATGCAATTCGACTGTGTATCCCTTAAGAAAAAGCTGGTCGCCACTCCTTAAACTCATTTTGTAAAGGAAGCGACAATGATTAATGAACTATAGCTGGGGAAAAAAACAAAACAGAAAACCTTTCTTAGATTAAGAGGAGAATGGAGAATGCTGGATCATCTTACAAAAAAAAAAAAATCACGCGTAAATTTTACAAAAACATAATCATGTGTGGTCTGCAGAATGGTTCCCCAAAAGTGGCCGTGCCCTAATCCTTGGAACCTGTAAACGTGTTTCATTACATGACAAAGGGACTTTGCAGATATAATTAAAACCACAGATCTTACACGAGGGACATTACTCTGTATTATCCAGGTGCCCCAATCTAACCACTTGAGCCCTGGGAAACAGAGCTTTCTCTGGCTGGGGTCCGAGAGACACAGCCCAAGGACTGAGAGGATTCTAAGGGTGAGGAGGCCTCGCCTGCTATTGCTGGCTCGGTGATGGCAGAGGCCAAGTGTAAGCCATGAGAAGGAAAATTCTGTCAACAAAACCAATGAGCCTGGCTGGGACTGGGTTTTCCCCCAGAGCCTCCGGATAAGAGCTCAGGGCGGACAAAATGCTAGCTTGACGTGTGAGACCCTAAGCAGAGTCCCACACCTCGCTCGAGAGACTCAGGACCTACAACTCTGGGAGGTAAGTGGCTCTTGTTCCAAGCAGCTGCATTTGTGGTCCTGAGTCACAGCAGCAACAGGAAACTCACCCAGCACAGGGACACTTTCCCAGGACCAGTGCCAGACAGGGCTGCAAGGCTGCAGCTTCCTGAGCTCAGGGGAAGCCCACCTTTGTGTGGGCCGAATGGTAGGTCTGGGGGACTCGTCCTACTCTCTGTCATGCTTGGTACTTCACCTTCTTTAGAACAGACAGTGACTGTCCCCCCTGAGAAATGTCAAGGCACACTACCTAGACCAGTGGTCGGCAAACTCATTAGTCAACAGAGCCTAGTATCAACAGTACAACGATTGAAATTTCTTTGGAGAGCCAAATTTTTTAAACTTAAACTTCTTCTAACGCCACTTCTTCAAAACAGACTCACCCCGGCTGTGGTATTTTGTGTAAGAGCCACACTCAAGGGGCCAAAGAGCCGCATGTGGCTCGTGAGCCGCAGTTTGCCGACCACGGACCTAGACGATCGACTAGGACCACCAGTCTTCAAGGTCCTGACACCTGCATCCCACGAGAAGCTCCGATTTGCCCCAGGCAGAGAGGGTCTGCCCACTCTCCCCTGATGGTCCCCAAGGCCATGGGCAGGTCAGCATATCCTTCCGGGATGCCCGGAATCCGGTGGCTGATAGGAAGGGCACAGTGGGCTCAACAGATGACCAGGACTTGGGGGACTGGAAAGATATGAGGAGTTTGAAGCTCACCTGTCTGAAAGGTCTGGAGTGGAGGATTCATTGGAGGGAGCTTCAGAGAGGAGGGGGAGCCTTAGAAGACTGGGGGCTCCTAGCAACCTGATCATTATTGTGTCAAGCGCTTCCCAGCCTATCCCAGCCTAGATTCTGCCCACTGTAGAAGAAGTAGCGCCAGCTCTAAACATGGGGGTTAGCCACGTAACATGCCAGAGTGTGGGAAATGCCCTCGGCTCAACGCGTCCAGGGTGAACCGGGTTTTCCAAAATTCCATTGTGTTTCCGATATTTACGTTCTGTAAGTTTTAAAGGGCCATGCGACATTTACATGAGATTTGTTGGCTCATATGGTAACTCTGTTTAACATTTGGAGGACTGCCAGAATATTTTCCCAAGTGGCTACCTAGAGTCTTAGGTAATTCTCAGACTCTTCTTGGGGCTTTTAAGTCTAAGTTCATTGCAGCAAAATAAGGTCACATTCCACAGCTATGCATTACCAGGTCAATGGGTAAAATCAACTGCTTCTGACAGAACTTACACCTTTACGTGACCAGTTGTCCATAATTTAACACACGATTCCCTGAATATATATTATTGGTCTCAAAGTTTTAAGTCAAACATCCTAGGAATTTTTTAAATAAAATGATTCAGGAAAGTGGTGCCAGTTTATTAACTGATCTGTTTCACATCCATCCTTCTACAGATGCCCAGGGGTGGAACTCTCTGATCCACACCTCTGCTTTGCCAGCTGGTTCCCTGGCCATCAGAGAGGTTAAGAAGGAGGCGGCAGTGCTGGAGCAGTGGACTGATCAATTTCGTGTGTCAACTTGCCTGGCCAGGGTGTAGAGAGAGACTGAGAGCTGCTGGACCCTGGCCATCAAGAGGTTTGTTTGCATCCCAGCCCCCTCCCCGCCCCCAGAGTCTGCCTGATGTCTGCTTGACATTAACCAGCACCCCTCCCCTGCCTCCTGGAATGTGCTGTGTCTAGAAAACATTCCAGTTGTCCTGACCTGGTCAAGCATGTAAGGCAATTTCCTGCACCTGGAAACAGTCACATATCCGTTCATGTGACTATTCCCTGCTGCACCCCCTGCCCCCCCCCCCTCCCCGCTTATTTTTGCTCCATATAGTTCCCTGGTGCCAACTGAGCAGTGCGGGAACTCGTTCCATCTTGCAACTGCCCGAGAAATGCTTCAAATCCGTTTCCCATAATAATAAACCTTTACCGGTTGTTACCCTGGAGGGCCTTGCCCCTTGCTTTGGTCTCTCCCCACCCGCTACTTACAGACAGATTTCCAGTCTCAGGGCCTTTCCCTGGCTCTGCGTGTCCTAACGCATGGGGTGCCCAGTTATTTGATCTAACGTCATTCTGGGTTTTTCTGTGAGGGTGCTTTTGGATGAGATTAACATTTAAATTGCAGGGGTTCTCTTCCAATGTCTCACCTTTGAACAGTTCTAACCACTCCTCTTTGTTCCTGCTTTGTAGCTTGCACTGTAGAGGTGGGACTGCTACTGTATCACCACCCAAACTGGCTCAGATGTCCAGACTAATGACATCACACACATCAACAGGTTACAGAAAAGTGTATTCCTCACGTAATGAGGCTCCCTGAGGAGAGGACAGACACTTATGCCAGCAGGTTTGCCTTGATAGAAAGGAGGGGTGAGCCACTCTGTTTTTATTGTGGACTAGAGGCCAGGTGCATGGATTCATGCACCGGTGGGGTCCCTCGGCCTGGTCTGCACCCTCTCACAATCCAGGACCCCTTGGGAAACATCAGACTGCCGGTTTCAGCCCGATCCCCACAGGCCAGGCTGACGGACCCCACAGGTGCACAAATCCGTGCATGGGCCTCTAGTATGCATATAAGATCTTTGGTTAATCTCTTCCCGCCCTCCCCCCCTTCCCTCTGAGATTCATCAGTCTGTCCCACGTTTCCATGCCTGTGCGTTGAGCATCTGCCCCCTGGTGTCAGTGCGCATTACAGCTACCGGTCGAACGGTCGCTTAAGCTTTTCTATATATAGATAGGGGTGAGGGTTCCAGTGCAATGAAAAATGCCTGTTTCCTCTCTGGAGCTGAGGAGTGTTTGGGCTTTCAGATCTGCCTGCTCAGATTTGAAAGTTCAGGTTATCAGTGATCAAACGTCTAAAAGGGGGTCAGCCTCTTATTACAGCTCACGCAGTCCTGCAAGGGGTGTGGTGAGGTGGGGAGTTAGCTGCTCCTCACTTACCACCTCCATGATACCTCCCCATTTTCTTTCTGCCTTTTTACTTAGATATACCTAGTGTACAATTTTCTTTAATAATATAAATTTATTTTAAATCCTCACCTGAGGCTATTTTTCCATTTATTTTTAGAGAGAGTGGAAGACAGCAGGAAAGACAGAAACATCGATGTGAAAGAAACACCTCAACTGGTTGCCTCCTGCAGGCGCCCTGACCAGGGCCTGGGCCAGGGAGGAACCTGTAACCGAGGTTCAGGCCCTTGACCAGAAATGAACCCAGGACCCTTCAGTCAGCAGGCTGACGTTCTATCCACTGAGCCAAACCGGCCAGGGCTAGTGAACAATTCTTTATAAAGTTCTTGTTAAAACAATTGGCATCGTTTCTGGCCCCTGACTAGAACCTGGCTGATGCCAAAACCTTTCCTCTTGGCAGGGTCAGCATGAACTTAAAAAGCTGTGGTGGCTGGTATGTGAGCGCTTATGACCGTCCTCACCTACCTAAAAAGTGGGATGAATGACTAAGCACCTCCGTCCACAGATCCCATTTCATCTTTAAACTTGAGTCTACAGCTTCTGACTTGACTTGTTCTTACTGGGCAAGGAGGAGCTAAAGGAAATGGAGCCTATAATTTCCTGTAAACCGCACGTCTTGGAGATCACGCGTCAACACGTGGAGAACAGCCTCACCTGTAGCTGTTGCTGGGCGTTCCATCCCGAGGAGCAGAGCTGTTAACCACTCCTTTCCTAGGGCCGTCTGTGTTGCTCTCGATTTTGCAGGTGAGGAACCTGAAACCCGGAGCGATTAAGTGATGCATTCTAAGTACTACCCCATTAAGGGCAGAGCCGGGATTTCTGTAAATCAGAAAACGTCAGAGCCCATGCTTAAAAACTTTTTATTTTTAAGGATTTTAAGCAGACAGTTAAAAAAGAACCCACAGCACTATGCTATTAAATCCACATGCTGACCACATCGACATCGGTTTTAAAAAGAAAGAAAACGCAAGTGAAGCCTCCAGGTACCAACTTCATCAGCAACTCCTGCCCTGGGAGGGCAGAGCAGGACTTTCACACCCCGTTCCAAATCCATGATTTTATACTCTGGTTTCATATAATTTGCATCCACAGGAAATACATTGTGCAAAACAGTAACAACACGGTTTACTATATGCCAGCAATGCTCACACACCAGCCGCTGTTCTAATCACTTTACTTACATCATTTCATTAGTCACCCCCAACCCGTCACCCTGTGAGGTTGGCACAAATATTTCATTTTACAGAAAAAGTGAAACACAAAGACGTTTAAGTAACGGACCCACAGATACAGTGTTGAACTTTACAGAAACGGTACTTGTCTGTACTTTGACCAGTTTCTCAGTGTCATGTTTTATTTATCTGTGAAAGATGCAACTCCAGCTCTTTCATATTCACTTCCCCAAGTACCAAAACAACCCCTTATTTCTATTCTTCTGCTGATGGGAACGTAGGCCTTTCCCAATCTTGTTATCTCAACAATACTGCAACGAACACTACTGCAATGCAGTCTTACACGCATCTCCTTTGTCACAAGGAGTCGTTCTGTGATTTATCCAGGAGCAGATTTTTTTTTTAATATATTTTACTGATTTTTTTACAGAGAGGAAGGGAGAGGGATAGAGAGTCAGAAACATCGATGAGAGAGAAACATCAATCAGCTGCCTCCTGCACACCTCCTACTGGGGATGTGCCCGCAACCAAGGTACATGCCCTTGACCGGAATCGAACCTGGGACCCTTGAGTCCGCAGGCTGACGCTCTATCCACTGAGCCAAACCAGTTAGGGCCAGGAGCAGATTTACTAGGTGACCGAGTACACACAACTTTACAAGCTTTTGCAAACTGCTTCTCACAACAGTCATCAGTTTCCACACCCACAGCAGTGAGTGCCCAGGGGCTCACACACCCACATTAAAAATTTGCCAACTTGGTAAGTGTGAGATGGTCCGTATTCATTCACATTTCCTGTGCTTTCTTCTCTGTATGTGACTCTGGGGGCTGACGGTCTCAGTCAGCAAGGCTGGGCTGACACCAAACAGCTGACAGAAAGACCTTCTGATGCCCACCTGGCTCTCTTCAGCCCCAACGTCAGTTCTTGGGGAGTGAGAGAAGGCGGAGCAGGGTTGGAAAAGGGGTGTGTCCTCCAGGCCAGAGTGGGGTGCAAAATGGGTACTGTGGCTGGGGTGGTCGGAAACTGCTCACTGGTGCCTGTGGCTCGGAACCACGCAGAGCCGGGCTCCTAATTACACGAGTGCACTTGTGGGTGGCCTCCAGTCAACGTTTCACTCAAGGACCCTTTCCAAAACTCCAATCATGACTCAGCTAAACTAAATTCAGCTCTATCTTCCTCAACAGAGGCAACTTTGTGCAAAATCTCTGCTTGGCAAACAGATCAGCACTCAGCCCTGGCCTCAGACTGGCTGTGGTGGTGGGCCTAACTTCTGAAAATCCAGACAACACCTAACACAGCACGATATAGAGACCAGGAGAGGCGGGGCAGGGGAGAGGGCTTCAAGGGACGAGGGTCAGGGAAAGCTGGGCCTGGAAGGGTGAGGTCCTGAGCCAGCATGGACGGGTGTGGCGCTGAAGGTGAAGAGAGACAACACACGGCAGCGTGCAGAGGTCAGAGCTGCAAGCACGGGCTTACACGGGCTGAGAGCTGCTGGTCTTATAGAATGGGGGCAGGTAGGGAGGGGGGTGTCCACTCACAGAAACAGGCAGCAAGGATAACATTTTCAGCTCCCACATTTTACTGAGGCCTTGGGTCTGTGGTTAACTCTTGTAAAATGTAATTCACATTCAGACCACATCACTTCTAAACTCAAATCATCCAAAAGCACTCAGCAGGTGTGGCTCAGCGGTTGAGCGCTGTCCCATGCACCAAGAGGTCACTGATTCCCTGTCAGGGCACACGCCTAGGTTGCAGCTTGATCCCCGGTGGGGGGCATGCAGGAGGCAGCCGATGATGTTTTTCTCTCATCGATGTTTCTCTCTCTCCCTCTCCCTTCTTCTCTCTCTAAAATCAATCTATATATATGTTTGTTTTTAAATCGTCCAGGCCGTGAGGCCCCTGATGCAGCTTGCCCACCACCTCTTCCTCTGGCTCACTCCACTCCTGTCACTCCCTGAGACACAAGAGCCCACCTCCTGTGCGTGGCTCTAGAGACCGATAGGGCCCACTCCTGACTCCTTTAGGTCTTTGCTCAAATTTCACCTTCTCAGCTGAGGCCCTTCATGACCAGCCTGTTTAAAACCACAACCCACCTCCCAACCCGGCATGCCTTCTGACTCTTCTCCGATGCATGTTGCCCACCACACACACACCAACCCAGGTGTTTATGGATCTGGTATGTTTATCTGTAAAGATCCAAGACGGCACTGTTTGGATCACTGCTGTTTCTGGCATACCCAACAGTGTCTGGCATGTGGGAGGAGCTCAGCACATTTGTTTAACAGATGGAGCTGCATACCTGGGGATGGGGATGGGGATGGGGATGGGGATGGGGATGGGGATGGGGATGGGGATGGGGATGGGGATGGGGGTGGAGATGGGACGGGGACAGCCACGGCACGGGAGTGCTCCATGCTCCAATGAGGGACCCGGCACCTGCTCTCCTCCACTTGGCGCCCACAGCAGAGATCCAAGCCAGCTGTGAAGGCTGAAGCCGCAGCCAGAGCTCCCCAGGAGGCATATGGGGCAACTCGGAGGAGTTCCTGCAGCTGCTGTTGCTTAAAAGGTCAAACAGAATAGGGACCAGAACAGATCAAACTCGGAGGAAAACCTCAGATTCAGCGGGCCCCTTCCCAGCAGCCACAGCCCACCTCGCCAAACCAGAAGGGCACTGGCCTGCGTCTCCCTTTAGTTATGGGAAAAAAACATGGCTGGGGAGCTCCATGGCACAAAGGCCACTCCTGAGGGCCTGAGTCTCCGGAAGGTCCCCGAAGAGCATCTCATTTCCCAGCAGGTAAAACGAAGGGCATCTGAGTTTCTTAATCCTCGGGATTCTCTGCGACCAGCTTCCAAAATAAAAAGGGCTGGGCCTTCTGGGAACACTGTCCCGCAGCACCTCCCTTTAAGGTCCTCCAGGAACCATCTCTTCCCTCCGTCAGGCCCCACGCTAATCACCAAGGTGCCCTTTCATATGCCGAGCCAAATTGGAAGCCCACCGGAAGGTCTTCCCACACTTCGTGCACTTGAAGGGCCTCTCGCGAGTGTGGAATCTCCTGTGGCTGATGAGCTGCGAGGTCTTGCTGAACGCTTTGCCACAGATGCTACATTTGTGACACTTTTTCGCCACGGGTAAGTCCTGAGGTCCGCTGGGCCTGGAGCCCTGCTCACCGCCCTCCATGGGCTTCTCCCCACTCCGTTTTAATTCCTGCACACTCACCCCTCTGTCCTGAGAGGAAGACGACCCGGCCAGGCCGCTTTCCGACAGCGCCACGCGGGTGTGTTTTCTCTGATGGATGCAGAGGGTGTGCTTTGCGATGAAGTCTTTCCCACACCACTGACATTTGAAAGGCTTCTCTTTCGTGTGGGTTCTCTGGTGATTCACAAGGCGGTACTTTCGATCATAAGACTTCTCACACTGGTTACATTTGTAGCGCTTCTCTCCACTGTGGATCCCCTTATGATCTAAAAGGCTTCTTTTACGCGTAAAGCTCTTCCCACATTCTTGGCACCAGAAAGCTTTCTTCTCGCCCTCGAGGATTTGGGACTGCGCATCTGAAATGTCCCCACTCTCGTGGTACATGAACTGTTTTCCCAACGAGTGGCTCCTCTGGTGTCGCGAGAGGTTGGAACTCCACCGGAAAGCTTTCCCACAATCCCTGCACTGATACGGCTTCTCTCTGGTGTGAACCCGCTGATGGATGAGGAGGAAGGAGTGGTTCTGGAAGCCTTTCCCACACTGGCTGCATGTAAAGGGCTTCTCGGTGGCCTGGCTGCTCTGAGGAACCTGGAGCACTCTGTCCTGGCTGCGAGAGGGCGGGTCCTCAGGGCTTCTGTTCAGGGCACGCTGCTTCCTACGCACCATCAATTTCGACCTGTGCGTGAACTCCTTCACACCTTCACCGCATCCGTACAGTTCCTCGCCTGTGTGGGTTCTCTGATGGTTCAGGAGAGCTTTCTTCCCGGAGAAAGTCTTCCCACACTGCTGGCACAGGAAAGCTTCCTCCGCGGGGGGGTCACTCTGGGGCTGACTGCAGCCGGGGGCCTCCCTCGAGTCTTCGCTACACCTGTCTGCGTCATAGAACTTTTCTTCCTGGTGCATTCTTTGGTGCCGAGAGAAGTTGGACCTCCACCGAAAGGTTTTCCTGCATTTGGTACATTTATAGGGCTTCTCCTGGGTGTGGATCCTTTGATGTTGGAGGATATACGATTTACAGTGGAAGGATTTCCTGCACTGGCTGCAGTCAAAGAGCTTCTCCCCGCTTCGGTCTTGCAAATGATGATCCAACCAGGGTCCACAGGCGAGCGCTTCCTGACACCGCTTAATTTTTCGATATAGCTTATTGGCATGGGACTCCTGGTGCAGGTGGTAGGCATACAGGCGTTGGAAAGCTTTGCCACATAAATTGCATTTATAAGGTTTCAGTCCAGTGTGAATTCTCTCGTGTCGTGCACGGTTTGAGCTCCACCTGAAGGCTCTCCCACACACTCGGCATTTAAACGGCCTCTCCTGAGTGTGAAGTCTCTGATGGTATTCGAGGTAGGAGCTACGACTGAAGTTCCTCCCACACTCAGCGCACTTATAGAAAGTCCCCACCATGTGAAGATTCCGCTGGTGATGCGAGCTGAGGCTGAAGTCTTTCCCGTGCGCATCCTTCGAGGGGGCTTTCAGTCCAGCGTGAATTCTCTGATGTAGGTTAAACCCGCTGATCATGAGCCTGAGGCCTTTCCCGTACTCCTTGTAGTCATAGTGGTATGAGCTCCCTCTGAAGTGTCGGCCACAGCCATGCTTCTTTTTCCTTCGGGGAACTCGGAAATAAACAACATGTCTGAGACCGACACTATTGCCGCCTCCTGAGTCTTCTGATTCCTTCCCTGTCCTGCGACTGAGACCGGCCTCTCTTTTCTTAGCACTCACTGGTGTGGGATTTCCACTTCCCTCCTGTAACGGGCTCTTCTGTTCCACAGGTTCTCTGGGCCCTGTTTCCTCAGAAACACTCATCACACGACATCCTGATGACACAGCTAGGGCCTGAGCTTCTTCCAAAGGTTTGGAATTTAAGATGAGCTTGCTTGATTTAATCTGGAGCTCCCCTCCTGACACAAAATAAAGCACAAGAGAATGCACTCTTCTCCCATACTTGGAAAAGCACAAAGCGACAAAAAGGTGCCACAGACTCGGGTGGTGTGGCTGGTGCCTGACTGCCAATACGTCTACAAAACAGTCACAGCAAGGCCAAGTGGAAGGGCATCCCCGATGGCAGGGAAGGGAGGAGAAGCAAGATGCGCACAGGAGCTAGACATGTGCAGAACTCACATCCAGTTAAAAAGGGAAGGGTTGAGAGGCAGGTGCTAATGGCAAGAGAGAGGAGAGGACCCGCAGCACAGGACAGAGCCGAGGGTGGGGCTCAGAGGAGAGCCGGCTAAAAGGTCTGGAGAGCAAGCCTACCACAGGGGAGGACGGAGCAGAGAGGAGGAGCAGGAGTGGAACGAGGGCTCCTCAGAGCAGGAAGGGGCAGGCACTGGGATTCAACGGGAGTGCAGCGTCAATGAACGGAAACGAGAGGGAATGGTGAAACCCTCCGGTGGGCAATAACCCTCTGGTCAGGGCGAAAGAGAAGACCATCACCCAGCAGAAGAGCCCTGGGTACTGGATACTGAAAGGGCTTCTGGGAAAGGGGCACGGCCAGAAATGAATGTCTAATAGGCCAGTCTGGAGGGAAGAAGCCCAGGGCCCGGCACCCCTTAGCAACAGTACCAAGGATTTTCCTTCTAGCAAACAATGGAGTAAGTTCCCCATGACTGACTGGTGTGAAAGATCCTAAGAAAGAGGACAGATGCTGGAGAAGCAGGATCTGGTAGGTTCTCTGGAACTCACCTGCCGGGGCAGCACCTGGCTTCGCCTTAGGCTGGGCTCTCTGGACATTCAGGCCCCACGGCTCCCTTGCCTCCAACCAAGAGATCAGAGCAGGTTTGGTGAGTGGCCCCACTGCAGAGGAGAAGGGGAGGAGACGAGATGGAAGGTAGATGAGTCACACAGAACTGGTCTCAAGGACCCTCGCAGGCCTGGTGTTGTGGGAGGGAGGAGGGAGAGGCCAGAGAGGCAGGTGGAGGAAGCTAAGGTAGGAGACCCAGACAGCCATCTCTAGCAGCCCTGAGCAGAGACAAGAGAGGCTGAGAGAAATCACAGCCAAAAGGATCACTAGGATTCTCTGGAGGTGGGAACCACAGGTCAATTCGATCAGTTAAATCAGCTAACATATTTCAGATGCCTACATGGATTAGGAACTTGTCACATATCTTTAATCTTTACAATAACCCAGCATACCAGGCATTCTTATCCTGTTTTTCCAGAGGAAAGACTGGATGACAGATTCAGTGACTTGGTTAGCAGTTACAGAGCTGGAATGTACACCCAGGTCAGGCCCCTTCGAATGCACCATAATGAAAATGAAGAAGGCAGCAGTAAAGGTGGGCCGAGCATGGGGACAGCAATGCCTTACCCAGAGAAGCCAAGTTCCCATAGTTCTCCAGCATCACATCCCTGTAGAGGTTCCTCTGAGCAGGGCTCAGCCATCCCCACTCATCCTGGGAGAAGGTCACCTCCACGTCCTTGAAAGTCAGAGCCTCCTAAGAAACAAAATTGTACCTCAGAGCCAGGCCGCAGAGCCCGGCTTTGAGGGCGAGGCAGGGGGACGGGCTGGCGCTGAGTGAGAACAGGATGGACTGGTCAGGGTGAAAGAGAAGACCATCACCCAGCAGAAGAGCCCTGGGCTCGAGGGGGAGAGTCTGGTCTCTGGGACGTGGGTCTCTGGATGTGCAGTCACTGGACAGAGACGCAGGACAAGGGGGAGCCGCAGCTACTCTGTCAGGCATCAACACTGGGACGTCACGAAGGACAGCCGGTCCTGTGGCTCACCTGAGGCTGGGCTGTCGCCTGATCTCCTGGACAGCCCTCTTCCTGGGGAAGGGCAGGCACCTGGGCAGCAGGAGGATCTGAAGGAGAAAGAGCCATGAGACAGGGCAGCCCGCCCTTCCCCCCACGAGCAGGCATGGACTGTTGTAACCCATTTCACCTTCCCCAGTGTTTGCAGGAGGCCAGGGAATGAGAAGTGAGGGCAGGGCATACAATGGGAGGAGGAGCCGGGCTAACAGGGATCACAGGAGAGGTAGAAAAGACACAGAGCTAATGAATAAGAAACAAACAAAACAACAACAATAAAACAAAGAAGAAAAAAGAGAGAAAAAGAGAAAAGACACAGAGCTAAGGGCCAGGACCGAAAGGGAATGTCATGAGAGGACAGATGGTGAAAAGACGACACTACAGGAAATGTGGGAAGTGTGGCTTCAGGCTAGGTGGGGTCTTAGTGCCAGGCAGTGAGTACCGGATTGCCCAGCCAGGAAGTCACACACGCCTATTTCATAGGGAGCCTCCAGGTGGTCCCCCAGAGCAGAGCCGCTCCTGGGAGGTGAAGCCGAGGGCCATTTCTGTGCAGCTCGCAGGGCTCCTGTACCCATCCATTGTACATCTGGGCTCTGCGCAGGGGCTGGGTCCTGGCAAGAAGAAAAGGGGAGAGGATCCCCGTGGGAATTAGAAAGCCACTCAGAGAGGAAGCCACTCGGCCAATCTCAGAGGCCAGAGAAGGGTGAGCTGGGCCCTTACTACCTACAGGCCGAGGGAGAGGAGGAGAAGCCCAGGGAGGGCCCCTCACCCCTCAGCCTCCCTGGGCTCTATGTGGGCCAGGGGGTGAAGGTGGAGCCAGAAAGCAGCAGGTTGGGGGGAATTAAGGGGGGGGGATAGCTGCAGTACTCTCAACAATAAAGATATAAAAAGGGGCCCTAACCGGTTTGGCTCAGTGGACAGAGCATCGGCCTGCAGACTGAATGGTCCCAGGTTTGATTCCGGTCAAGGGCATGTACCTTGGTTGCAGGCACATCCCCAGTAGGGGGAGTGCAAGAGGCAGCTGATCGATGTTTCCCTCTCATCGATGTTTCTAACTCTCTTTCCCTCTCCCTTCCTCTCTGTAAAAATCAATAAAATATATTTTTTAAAAAATACATACCGAGCAATTTCTCACTGTTAGATCAGTTTTGCATTTCCTTTTCAATAAACTGGAGCTCTGAAAGGAACAACAATGTGGGCAAGAACACTGAGGTTGTGGGATGCCTCCTCCCTGCACAGAACCAACCCTCAAAGGCTTATTGCGCAAAGAACAGCATGGCACATGCAGGCTGCTCTTCTAGTCTTAACATGTTCTCAGAGGCCACAAGTCCAGACTCTACTCCTTTCCTTACAAGCAAGAGACATCACCCCCACTTAACAGGTCAGCATCAAGACCAGTTAGACAGTAGGTGGAGATGGACTCTGTATACTAAGTCACTGTGTCCAAAAATAAGTTACTGTTTTATGGATACTCTTCCTGCAGCTGATCGTCCTCTGGGAAGGCGGGAAGGGCTGCCTGCTATAAGGTCCTTGGCTTAGGGCCGTGGTTGGCAAACTGCGGCTCGCGAGCCACATGCAACTCTTTGGCCCCTTGAGTGTGGCTCTTCCACAAAATACCACAGCCTGAGTGAGTCTATTTTGAAGAAGTGGCGTTAGAAGAAGTTTAAGTATAAAAAATTTGGCTCTCAAAAGAAATTTCAATCGTCGTACTGTTGATATTGGGCTCTGTTGACTAATGAGTTTGCCGACCACTGGCTTAGGGTATAGTTCTCAGCTGCTCACGTGCCACGGAAATGAGAAGGGAAGACTTCCCCTGCATTCCTCAAGGCTGAAGGTTCAGAGGCCAGCCCTACCCCCAAACAAGCTGGCTCACTGGCAGGCAGAGTTCACTGGGCACTGCACACTTGCTCAACTCACCGTCCATGGCGCCCCATTGAGGTCTCTCTGCAGCTCTTCCAGCAGGGCCGCAGCCTTCCCGCCACTCTCAGGGTGGTGCAGCTGCACCCAGGTCCGGAGCTCACTGGGCAGGATGCTCAGGAACTGCTCCAGCACCAGCAGCTCCAGGATCTGGGCCTTGGAGAGAACATCGGGCCTCAGCCACCAGCGGCAGAGCTCCCGGAGCCGGCTCAGAGTCTCAAGGGGCCCAGAAGACTCGTGGTAGCGAAGCTGTCTGAAGAGCTGGCGGAACAGCTCCTGGCCGGGAAGGTTGAGTGTCTGGGGCCTAGGAGCCTGCACTGCAGTGTAGCCTTCATCCTCTTCTTCCTTCTTCACCAGCTGAAGGCGTTCTCGCTCCCTTGAAGCCTGGGCCTGTGCTGGATGGACAGCATACCACCTGCCTGGAGGCATCACTCCTGCTTAGGTGTCCACAGCAGAGTGCAAACCAAGCCTATGTTAGCCGTGCTGCTGCTGGGACGTTGGGAGTATCTTTTCAGCACCGTAGTAGACAATGCCATTTGCTGGGACATCAGACGTCACTGGCAAGAGACTGAAATAACTAGTATTAGTGTCCAGGAGGAATGTGAGAAGGATGGCGGAGCTTGATCCTGTTTGTTCGGATCATCTTGGATGTGAGAAGAGGGCATGTGAGCATCTGCGCAGTGGTGCCTGCAAGTGTCAAGTACAGCTAGATTGTCACACTTTGGGGTAAATTGAGAAAATATCCCAGAATACGGTAAAATATGTACAGGGCCTTATCATATACTAGAGGCCCGGTGCACGAAATTCATGCACGGGGGAGGGGGGTGTCCCTCAGCCCAGCCTGCACCCTCTCCAATCTGGGATCCCTCTCACAATCCAGGACTACTGGCTCCCAACTGCTCGCCTGCCTGCCTTCCTGATTGTCTCTAACTGCTTCTGCCTGCCAGCCTGATCACCCCTAACCACTCCCCTGCCAGCCTGATTGATGCCTAACTGCTCCCCTGCCAGCCTGTTTGCCCCTAACAGCCCTCCCCTGCAGGCCTGGTCACCCCAACTGCTCTCCCCTGCAGGCCTGGGTCCCCCCCAACTTCTCTCCTCTGCCTGCTTGGTCACCCCTAGCTTCCCTCCCCTGCAGACCTGGGTCCCTCCCAACTGCCTTTCCCTGCAGGCCTGGTCGCCCCCAACTTCCCTCCCCTGCTGGCCTGATCGCCCACAACTGCCCTCCCTTGCAGGCCTGGTCCCTCCCAACTGCCCTCCCCTGCTGGCCATCTTGTGGTGGCCATCTTGTGTCCACATGGGGGCAGGATCTTTGACCACATGGGGGCAGCCATCTTGTGTGTTGGAGTGATGGTCAGTCTGCATATTACTCTTTTATTAGATAGGAGAGAGGCCTGGTGCATGGGTGGAGGCCAGCTGGTTTGCCCCTGAAGGGTGTCCCGGATCAGGGTGGGGGTTCCCTTGGGGCATGAGGCGGCCTGGGCGAGGGGCCTGTGGTGGTTTGCAGGCCAGCCACGCCCCTGGCCACCCGAGCAGAGGCCCTGGTATCTGGGGTTTATTTATCTTCTACAATTGAAACTTTGTAGCCTGGAGCAGAGTCAAGCCTTCTGCTTGCTCCGTGGCGGCAGCCATTTTTTTTTGGATTTATGTATCTTCTATAATTGAAACTTTGTAGCCTTAAGCGAGGCCTGAGCCGGCCAGGGTGTGTGGAAAGCTTAGCTTCTTCCATCTCCGGGGGCAACCCTAGCCTCCTGCTCTTTCTAGCTCCGTGGCTGCCGCCATTTCTGTTTGGATTTATGTATCTTCTATCATTGAAACTTTGTAGCCTTGAGTGGAGGCCTAGGCAGGCAAGGGCAGGTGGAAAGCTTGGCTTCCTCCATTGCCAGGGAAACCCAAGCCTCCCTCCTGCTCTCTGCGGCTATAGCCATATTGGTTGGGTTTATTTGCATATTTGCTCCTGATTGGCTAGTGGGCGTGGCTTGTGGGTGTAGCGAAGTGTTGGTTCATTTGCATATTGCTCTTTTATTAGATAGGATACACACATTAAGAAAGATCTCAACTCAATAACCTAATTTTCCACCTTAAGACACTGGAAAAAGAACAAACTAAACCTAAAGCAAGCAGAAGAAACGAAATAATCCAAGAATAGAGCGGAAATTAATAAAACAAAGATTAGGAAAAGAGAAAAATCAATCAAATTAAAAGTTGGTTCATTGAGCCCTGGCCGGTTTGGCTCAGTGGATAGAGCATCGGCCTGCGGACTGAAGGGTCCTGGGCTCGATTCCAGTCAAGGGCATGTACCCTGGTTGCGGGCGCATCCCCAGTGGGGGGTGTGTGGGAGGCAGCTGATTGATGTTTCTCTCTCATCAATGTTTCTAACTCTCTGTCCCTCTCCCTTCCTTTCTGTAAAAAATCAATAAAATATATTTTAAAAAAAAAGTTGGGCCCTGACTGGTTTGGCTCAGTGGATAGAGCGTCTGCCTGTGGACTGAAGGGTCCCAGGTTCGATTCCAGTCAAGGGCATGTACCTTTGGTTGCGGGCACATCCCCAGTGGGGGGTGTGCAAGAGGCAGCTGATCGATGTTTCTCTCTCATTGATGTTTCTCTCTCATCGATGTTTCTAACTCTCTGTCCCTCTCCCTTCCTCTCTGTAAAAAATCAATAAAATATATATTTAAAAAAAAAAAAAGTTGGTTCATTGAAAAGATCAACAAAATTGATAAAGCATAAGCTAGCGTGACAAATAAAAAGAGAAGACTCAAATTACTTAAATCAGAAATGAAAGAGGAAACATATTACTGACTTAACAAAAATAAAAAGACTTTAAAATGGTATTTTTGCAAACAAATATTTTAGATGAAATTGACAAACTAGTATAAAACACAAACTTATAAAATTGACTCAAAAAGAAACAGAAATTTTGACTAGATCTATAAGAAGTGAAGAGACTGAACTGGTAGTCAAAAACTCCCCACACAGAAAAGCCAAGGCCCAGAAGGCATCACTGCTGAAGTCTACCAAATATTTAAAGAAAAACAATATCAATTCTTCACCCAATTCATTCTACAACAGTTAAAAAGATCCTACAAGACCCTTAAACATCAACATAATTGTTTTCTCTTTCCTAGATGGTCAGGCTGTGCGTCCAAGGTTAAAAAGCAGGCAAGTGTCACCCATAGGAGACCAGACAATGATACTAAGTGGTTGAGAACAGAAAACAAACACCAGGCACGAGGGGTAAGTGTTTACTTACAGCAAGAAAGAGAGCGAGCACACACGAGACTTAAGTCCACTGGTCGCATATGATCCCCTGTGAGTGGATCCCCTTCACAGCCAATGTGTGCGGGCCGTGTGGACACCAGCAGCACACTTGCAGCTGGGGTCTGAAACACGGAAAGCAGGGGTGGGCCTCAGGGCCAGTGACACAGGGGTTACCGGAAGCACTGAACAGGGAAAGACAGTCCTCACAAGGCATGAGCCCAGCAAGGCCGTGGGGCTCTTCATCTCTTTGCAAGGAAATGTTCCCTGCTCCAGGTCACTCACTCTTTTTTTTTTTTTTTTTAAAGAAGTGATATATTTTTATTACTATTTATTTTATTTTATTTATTTTATTCTATTGTTTATTTTATTTTAATTAGTTAATCCTCACCAGAGGATATTTTTCTATTGATCTTTTAGAGAGAGTGGAAGAGGGAAAGACAGAAACATCAATGTGAGAGAAACACATTGATTGGTTGCCTCCTGCACATGCCCAGATCAGGGCCCTGGGCTGGAGAGGAGCCTGCAACCAAGGTACGTGCCCTTGACTAGAATCGAACCTGGAACCGTTTGGACCACAGGTCGAAGCTCTATCCACTGAGCCAAACTGAATTGGGCCAGGAGGGAAGCTGCAGCCCTAGCCGGTTTGGTTTAGTGGATAGAGCGTTGGCATGCGGACTGAAGGGCCCCAGGTTCAATTCCGGCCAAGGGTACATGCCTGGGTTGTGGGCTCGATCCCCAGTGGGGAGAGTGCAGGAGGCAGCCGATCGATGATTCTCATCATTGATGTTTCTATCTCTCTATCCCTCTCCCTCTATGACACCAATAAAAATATATTTAAAAAAAGAAAAAGATGCCCTGGTCAGTTTGGCTCAGTAGATAGAGCGTTGGCCTGCGGACTGGGGGGTCCCAGGTTCGATTCCAGTCAAGGGCATGTACCCCAGTGGGGGGTGTGCAAGAGGTGGCTGATCGATGTTTCTGTCTCATGGATGTTTCTAGCTCTCTATGCCTCTCCCTTCCTATCTGTAGAAAATCAATAAAATATATTTTTAAAAAAATAAAATAGAAAAAGAGAGAAGCTGCACCTGACTGCCCCTCCCAACAGTAACAAAAACATATGCTAAGTTAAAAAGAACATCCTAGATATAATGGCAGAAAAAAAAACGAAAATCACATATAAGTGTGTATATGTGTAAAAGTATGCATTAGTTCTCAAAGGAATTTAAAATGGCCTGGAAGGATTCACAAAAACCCTGATTGTGGGGTGGAGATTGGGAATAGTAGTTAAAGGAAATTTTACTTTATTTGTAGTAATTTGATTTTTTTAACACGAAATTTATGTACTAGATCTCTTGTTACTTTTTTTTTGTTGAAATACACAAAGAAAATGATAAGTGCAAATACACCAAAATGTTAGACGTAGTTACCCCTGTGTGTTACTTTTCTTTGTATTTTGTATTTTTACTAGAGGCCCGATGCATGAAATCCGCGCAAAAGTTAGCCTTCCTTCCCCCCATCCCGCCCCCAGGCCCCGACCCGGCTGCCAGCACCAGCTTCTCTCTGGCACCCCTGGGCTTCCCTCACAGCCCCAGCTTCATCCGGAAGGTCGTCTGGAAGGACATCTGGTCTAATTAGCATATTACACTTTTATTATTATAGATATCATCATTTTCTTTAGAGTTTTGTCATTTCCCAATTTCCTAAAATACAAATTAAGTTAAAAGTCAAGTTTTAGAAATTATAGTTATGATCTCATTTAGTCACGAGATGAATAAAACTAAAGCAGTTTGCAAAGAAGTTCCTAAGCCTCCGAACCAAAGAGTCCTCAGCCATTATCTCCTCAGGCAGGTGGGATGAGAGGGCTCTTCCCTCCTGTTCGTTTTTCTCCTGAGTTGTTAGGCATTACTCTTATAATGAGTAGTGATCGATAATTATAATCAATAATAATTCTGCTTGAAAAACAAAGCAACCAAGTAATACCTTCCCGGACTGAAGAGAAGGCCCCGGGGAAAAGGGGTAGCGCGTTCTTGAAGGGAACTTGTGTGCAAACAGTGGCTGTGCTCAGGCGATTGGAAAAAGAGAAAAAAATCCAGGTGACCTTAGCTCTGTTTTAGCCACTCAGTCAGCAACCATATCAGAGAAGGCTGGCTGAACAAAGAGAACAATGTAAGACAAAAACCAGGAAGTGAGGCAGAGAAAAAAAAAAGCAACATGCTGCCCCCAAACCCAACAAGCAAAAGAACCAACAAGCTTAGGCAGATAACAGACTGGCGGTCACCAGAGAGGAGGAGGGGGAACAAGAAAGGCCCGTCAATCCTTGGTGACAGACAGAAACTAGATTTCGGTGGTGAGCATGATGCACTACATACAGCTGTCATTTTATAATGCTGCACACCTGAAACAGTGTTATAAACCAATGCTACCTCAATACACATGAAATTTGTTAAGAAAGGAGTTAAAACAAAAATCTACAAAGAAGTTAGTGGTGGGCAGCAGGCCTTGGCACCAGGAGCAAGGTGCACCAAGTCTCAGGTGATGGTCGTCTCCCCTGAAACTGTGGCACCCTCCATCCCTTACCACAGTTAGCAAATTTAAAGAAACCACTACCCACAGCAGCCCGTGGCAAGGACGCAGCCTTCTCTTCCAGGCTAACTTCTGTGAATTATGAAAATTACTGTTGTTTTCCGTGCCCCCCCCCCCATTTTTTCCCTAACAGAAAGAAAGAAACCACTACTTTCACCCATGATACTAAAACAAAAGCCTTCCTCTCCTACATTCATTATAAAATAACTAAGAGGCCTGATGCACGAAAATTCGTGCAAGAGTAGGCCTTCTTTCCCCCGGCTGCCAGCACCAGCTTCCCTCCGGCAGCCTGGGTCCCTCCAGCACCCAGGACCTGGGCTGCTTCCCTCCTCTGGCCGCCTTTGGGCACCCGGGATCCAGGCTGCTTCCCTCCTCTGGCCACCCGCAAGCACCTGGGACCCTGGCTGTCTTCCCTTGGGCCACCCGCAGGCACCCAGGACCCGGGCTGGCTTCCCTCCGGCCCTGGCTTCATCAGGAAGGATGTCTGGAATGACGTCCAGAAGACGCCCGGTCTAATTAGCATATTATCCTTTATTATTATAGATACCTGTTCACCATCTCCTGGACTCAGCAAGTGCTGCTGAGAAGGCAAATCTAGCAGATAAACCCTCTTCCTGCTTGCACCACCATAACCATGCCTTGGCTTCTGTGATCTAGCTTGCTTCTTGAACCAGCCAACCGCCCAATCCGCAACAGGTATGGGAAGTCCCCAAATTACCCGGGAGCTGAGTATGTATAAAAAACGGGCAGAACCTGAAGGCAGTGCTCAGCCTCTGGAGGTGACTCCACTGGGCCAGCACTGACATGGAATACAGCAGACTTTTCTGATCCTCCAAGTGTGTGCCGTTTGTCTCTTCCCAGCTGACCAAATTTCCACTGTAACACTGCTAGATCCACAAGAAATTACTGTAACTGAGACAGGAAAAACACTCACCCAGAAAGCATGCCATCATCCAGCTACTAGAAGAAATTCCAGCCCTGCTCCAGGGCAGGATTCAGGTAAAGAACTACGTCAAGGGTCATGCGTGCTGTAGAGGCTGCTAAAGTTTCAGCGGAGATAAAATGAAGCCTTGCTTTGGAAAAAGAGGGATGGGACAGGGTAAGAAGTATTTGGAGAAAACAAGAGAAAAACATTAATAACTGAAGGCCTAGAAAAGGAGACCTGAAGACAAAAAGCGGACACCTATGGATGAGGACAGTTCGGGGGAGGTGAGGGCAGAGGGTGGGATGGGAACCGGGTGGAGGGGAGCTATTGGGGGAAAAAAGAGGAACAATTGTAGTAATCTGAACAATAAAGATTTATTAAATAAAAAAGAAAAGAAAAAGAAAAAGAAAAGGAGACCTGAAGACGCCACAGCAAAGGAAGGCAGGGAGGAAAGGGCGCGTCAGGAGCCAGGGGGGCAGGCTCCAGCCTTGCTGAGCTCCAGCAGCACAAACAGGAAGCAGAAACACTGCTCAGAGGATGCTGGAGGTCAGAGAAAGGAGGAGGAGAGTGGCTTTCCCAGCCAAACTAGCAGAACAGACTGGAGAGAGCAAGAAAACTGAAGAATGAAAACACCAAGAGTGAGGCTGAGGGTGAAGAGAACCCTGGCAGTGAGGCTAAAGACAATGAACTTGAGGCCAGACAAATATTTTGAAGAAATGCAACCAGTAGGAAATATACATGGTAATGACCTAACTCAGGGAATTGAGACCCACAGTGAAATTAGCACCAAAAATAAGCCTCCAAGCTGGCATATTCTAAAGGAGCTGTGCAGAAATGTCCGAAGAGATAGTGAAGTATTTGTAAAGAGCTGGTGGGAAAACTGACAAACAGGGAAGTGAGGGTGACTGCTTGATAATATGGCAAAGGATTCCAGGTCTTCAAAGAAAGGGGAGTGGGGCGGGGGCGGGAGGGAGGTGGGCAGGGGGAAGCAGCTTCCACAACCATGAACTTGGATAAAACTAAAGATAAAAGGCCCAGGAGTGGGCCTTTCAAACTCTGAATGAAAGACCCAGAGCACAGGAAGCTATGGGGCCAGTGAACTGAACCAGCACAGACATTCAGGTATCCTAATGCCACAGGATGACTCATGTCCCAACTAGCCTTTGAGGACAGCAGAAAAGCTCCATTCACCAACTTGTTAAAATTCTACCACAGATGTGAGCCCCCAGGGCCTAGGAAGCAAGCTGAGCTGGATCAGGCCCCTTCTCGGCAAGAGTTATACCTTCACCCACACCATTCCCACAATGAAAATAAATGGCTTTGAAAAGTACAGGGAAAACCCCAAGCAATCATCGGGCCATTTTTCAGGGACATTTTCTTCTTTTTGTCATTTTGCTCCTTCAACTCGTATGCAATGTAATTTTGTTTGTTTTCCTTTAAAAATCCTGATTAAGTAGTCTCTTACTCTCAAGTTTTTCTTACCCATATGAGAGTACATATGTTTATTCTATACATGGACAATAAGTGTCATAGTAATAGTGATAACGATGGGAAATAAGTAGAGAGTGTTACAATGTTATAGCAATAGAAAATAATTAAAGAGTGTTATAGGAAATGTAGAAAAATACTTGTGTGAAACTTAATATGATGTTTGGAAAGTAATTAGACAGCCGTGCACCCTATAGATAAAGATTTGCGGTGGAAAGCACATGAGCAGGAGTGCACTCCATAGATAAGGACTGGTCGGAGAGACATGACATACGAGCATGACTCACCCTAGAAAGTCCGGAACTTGCTTTGGTTTAAAGTGTAATTTGGAAAAATGTTTTGTACCCTGATTGATTAACACTTGCCCTGACTGATATGCACCTGTACCATTGACGTAATTGATTAACACCTTGAATCCCTGTGCCTGATTTATAAGTACCTGGATTGCCGTGAGGTAAACAATCTGGCTATAATAACGGGTCCCAAACCTCGGACATCGATCGACTTGATCCGAAGCTCCCCTGCTCCGTGCCAGACGGCAGAAGACGACTGCTACCCCGGATCTAGCCGTGACCAAACTTCGCGAGATCTCGGGCGGTACAGCCGTGAACTCTGTCTCCTGACCCGACACTGCCAGCTACCAGACGGCGCCGCAGCTGCCTTCAGAGGAAGCCACACTCCGGGATCCCCTTAGGCCTGTACCCACGGCACCAGGAATTTGTGTGAGTAATAAGGTGCTGTGTGATTTGCAACTGCATATATTTGTGTGGCGTAATTCCTCCGGCAGTCTGGATTGTATTAATATAAGGTCAGATGATGATGCCTACCCTCGGTCATGCTTGCTTCGAGTAGTCTCTTTGCTAGCAACGACTTAATGTTTGAACACCTGCACGGTTACATTTATCTCAAGGGACGCCTTGGATAACACCCCATACACTCTACTCGGACAATAAGCAAACAAGTTTCTCAATAATCGCCACTAAAGAAAGCTTTCCCTCCCGGAACGTATTTAAAATGTTAAAATATTCTTACAAATATCTCAATTAAGAAATAAGCTTGCCCTGGCTAAGTGGCTCTGTTGGAGCATTGTTCCATTCCAGATTGGGGTGTGTGCAGGAGGCAACCAATGGATCTCTCTCTCTATAAAAAATGAGGGGAAAAAAATGAAAGCATATCTTCGGGCAAGGATTAAAAAAGAAATAACCTCGCCCTGGCTGGTTTGGCTCAATGGATAGAGCGTTGGCCTGCGAACGGAAGGGTCCCAGGTTCGATTCCAGTCAAGGGCACATGCCCAGGTTGTGGGCTCGGAGATTCTCTCTCATCATTGATGTTTCTATCTCCCTCTCCCTTCCTCTCTGAAATCAATAAAAATATATTTTTTAAAAAAGAGAAAAGAAATAACCTCAAACCTAGTGCCCAAAATTTGACATCTAAATACCGTTCGTTCTCTAATAAACAGAACCTGGGTCCTTGGGGAAGTGGTTGATTCCAGGCTGGAGGAGAGGAGATACAAGATGCTAGGTGTAATGCTAGAAAGTCAGGCAAAGACACAGAAAAGGACAGGGCACCTCAAAGGGAAACACGCAACCTGAGAGAGCTCTCCATGGCCAAAGTGGGAACAGCTTAAGCAACAAAATGAACAGCAACACTGCATTACAAGCCAAAGAAGAAATTCCACTTCCGACATCACACAATGATATAACTAATTGAACAAATAAACAAAAGGAGGTGAAGGCACAAACCTTCCTCACAAAAAATTTCAGTTAAGAAATGTAGAAGGATCAGATTAATATCACCAGTAATAAGACACATCAATATCATTCTCAAAACAGGAGAAAACGTGGAACAAAACGATACTGATGGTCATTCTTAAAATACAATTTCGAAATATTCAAAAGTGTCAACATCATAAAAAGCAAGGAAAGACTGAGAAACTGCCACAAATTTAAAAAGAATAAGGAGCCATGGTTACTAAATAAATGAGGGATTCTAGACTAAATCCCGGGAAACAAAGGGTTAATAGTCAGAACCTGATGAACTCTGATTAAAGTCATCAGTTTCATGAATCAGATTGTCCACTGTAAATTTCTTAAGTTTGATGATTGTCCTACGGTTATGCAGAATATTAGCTTAAAGCAACCTGGGTAAAGAGAGTAAGGGAACTCCTGTACAGTTCTGTAAGCCTCTATAAGTCTACAATTACTCAAAATTAAAAGGTTTTAAATTGAAGATGTCTGAGTTGTTACCATTTTTTTCTGATTTATTTCTATCTTAGATATTTAGGGTTAATTTAACAATCAAGGGACATAATATACAGTGATTTTTTATCTCCAACAGGGATTTGTTCAATTTAACAAATATTTAATGAGCAACTACTATGTATTAAGCACTAAGGTCACAGCAGTGAATACAGCAGACAAAAAGCACTGCTCTGAGGACCTTATGGGAAGACAGACAATGAAATTAATAAAGCACATGGTATCTTAGACAGCGACAGGTGCTATCCTATCCTATCTAATAAAAGAGTAATATCCAAATTAACCATCACTCGCTACACCCACAAGCCACACCCACAAGCCACTCCCACCAGCCAATCAGGAGAAAATATGCAAATAAACCCAACAAAGATGGCTACGGCCACAGAGAGCAGGAGGGAGGCATGGGTTTCCCTGGCAATGGAGGAAGCCAAGCTTTCCACCTGCCCTTGCCGGCCTAGGCCTCCACTCAAGGCTACAAAGTTTCAATGATAGAAGATACATAAACCCAAACAGAAATGGCGGCAGCCATGGCGCTGGAAAGAGCAGGAGGCTAGGGTTGCCCGTGGCGATGGAGGAAGCCAAGCTTTCCCACACCCTGGCCCACCCAGGCCTCCGTTTAAGGCTACAAAGTTTCAATTATAGAAGATAAATAAATCCCAGATACCAGGGCCTCCACTTGGGTCGCTAGGGGGCGTGGCCAGCCTGCAAACCACCACAGGCCCCTCGCCCAGGCCACCCCACGCCCCAAGGGAACCCCCACCCTGATCTGGGACACCCTTCAGGGCAAACCAGCTGGCCCCCACCCATGCACCAGGCCTCTATTCTATCTAATAAAAGTAATATGCAGATTGACTATCACTCCAACACACAAGATGGCTGCCCCCATGTGGCCAAAGATCCTGCCCCCATGTGGACAAAAGATGGCCACCACAAGATGGCCAGCAGGGGAGGGCAGTTGGGAGGGACCAGGCCTGCAAGGGAGGGCAGTTGGGGGCGATCAAGCCTGCAGGGGAGGGCAGTTAGGGGTGACCAAGCGGGCAGAGGGAAGTTGGGGGCAACCAGGCCTGCAGGGAAAGGCAGTTGGGAGGGACCCAGGCCTGCAGGGGAGAGCAGTTGAGGGGGACCAGGCCTGCAGGGGAGGGCAGTTAGGGGTGACCAGGCCTGCAGGGGAGGGCAGTTGGGGGGGACCCTGGCCTGCAGGGGAGGGCAGTTAAGGGTAAACAGGCTGGCAGGGGAGTGGTTAGGGGTGATCAGGCTGGCAGGCAGAAGCGGTTAGGGGCAATCAGGAAGGCAGGCAGGCGAGCAGTTGGGAGCCAGCAGTCCTGGATTGTGAGAGGGATGTCCGACTGCCCGTTTAAGCCCGATCCCGGTTGGGATCGGGCCTAAACGGGCAGTCGGACATCCCTGGAGGGGTCCCAGATTGGAGAGGGTGCAGGCTGGGCTGAGGGACACCCCCCTCCCCCGTGCATGAATTTCATGCACCGGGCCTCTAGTGTTGTATAATAAAAAAGAGGAAGCTCTTTCAGATCGTTTCTGATATAAAAATACTGGAGGGTGCAAAATACGGTAGGTTATGTTTCTATACTTTATGCATTTTTACTCTCAAGCAACTCTCTGACATCACAGAATGCTTATACACTAATACCTCCTGGATATTAGGAGCCACAGAAAACTTAAAGGTGGAACAGTTAGTATTTCTTACGCTTTTGCCAGTTCCCTTTTAAGTACATATAAAAGTTTATCTCCAAAACATGCCCATCTTTTCAGCTTACAGGAAGGATTACTTTTTTAAAATATCCTCACCCAAGGATATGATTATTCACTCTAGAGAGGAAGGAAGAGAGAGAGTAAAGGAGAGAGAGAGACATGACCTGAGAGAGAATCATCAATAAACTGCCTCCCATACCAGCCCCCTGACTGGGGATAGAACCCCTAACCTAGGATTGTACCCTGGCCCGGAACTGAACCCACAACCAGTTTGGTGCACCAGCCACCTGGCAGAGGCAAGAATTACTTTTTTAACCAAAATTTGTCTGTTATCTTTAGCATCAACATAACATGTAAGAGAGAGCAGCTTCATGGTCAGTCCCTCACAGATGTACTTGTGCGTATTAACAGATGGAAATTCCCTGAAATCCTTAATCAAAAGCAGCTAAAAACACTCCTTGAAAAGTAACCGACTGATATTGAGTCTTCACTTTTGAATCACAAACAGTTTGAAATAGGATGTTCTTTCCTGGCCACCCCTTTCAACTTAGAAGGAAAGGAGACCTTGACTTCCTAGGCCTATGCAAGTCAGGACAGAACCCCCGCCTTAGGTTAGAGATGCACCCCTTGCTTAACAAACGGCATTTTACATACAACTCTTTCATTCTGAGAACAATTCTAATAAAATGTTTCTATTTACAGCCTCCTGCACTGTGTACTATGGGGGGAAAAAACAAACAAACAAAATGTTTTCTTTTAATTATACTTGGAAACATGTTTTAGTGGTACCATAATGCTAGCACCAAAATTAACAGTATATGAACTGCATTACCCCAATGGAAGATACAATTTTTCCAATAAGCAATAGTATGAATGTACTTAATGGCACCGATTATACACTTTTAAATGGTGAAAATAGTAAATGTTTATGTATCATTTGGTAAATGCTATGTATATTTCATCACAGCATTGTTTGATCGCAGTTTTTAAAAGCAATAGTATGATCTCATTTTGTAATATATGTATATGAGTTTGTGTAATAATGCGTAAAATTTTAAATACCAGGAAGCCTCCAGACGAGAACATTGCCAGATTGCAGTTACTTTTACTTTTCTGTCACTCACCCGCGTCACCTCGTCGTCGGTAATGAGCACGCTTTGTTTGCACAATTAGGAGAGGAGAGAAAGCACGGAAACCATTGACTCCAGATTGTCTCCTCCGGGCGCCCCGGGCGGCGAAGCGCTCCCAGATCCGCCCTCAGCGATGCGGGCACGGGATCCGGGACCAGCCAACCGGCCCCGGGCGCAGCCTCCAGGCCCGGCCTCAGCCGCCGCCGACCCCCGCAGGTCAGGCAAGCGCCCCCGCCAGTCCTCCCGCAACCCCGTGGCACAGCAGCCCCCGACGCGCCCCGCCCGGTCACTCACCGTCTCCCGCGGCCCGCAAAGTCAGCCCTACGGCCGCATCGCACACCCTGTTCTGATCTCACAACCCACCTGGTCGCGCAAGCGCGTCACAGCCTTGGGCCTCGGCGGCCTCTCTAGGAAACCTGGGAGGGCCAACGTCTCGGCTTCTCCTCGGTTCCAGCACAGTGCTGGCCCGCCACTGTCGACTCTAAGTCATGGGGGGCTCAACCCCAACACACGCCACTACCCCCACCCTACGCGTGCCCTCCACTCTCCCATGCACATTCGGGCCCCACAGCTCTATCAGCCTTGGCCTGTGTTCCCACTCCTCTCCCAATGTGTGTGCAGGGTTGCCCTTGGGGACTTACTCTCCACCCCACCCCACCCCGCCCCCGGGAATAATAGGATCCAAAGCTAGGGGTCAAAATAGGGACCAGAGAGATCTAGCTGACCGCTGACAGGAAGGAGTTAAGAGGTCACTCATTACTCCCTGGGGCCCCCTTCAATGAGGGGAACCTGCTACTAGTTTCCAGGACTAGTCTCTTCTTCCCCCATCACCACCACAATGTAGGGGGGAGCGGGGGGGCGGGGGGCGCGGGTACTTTCTTATTCCCAGCCACAGGCACGCAAAACTTACCTTCCCACGCCTCCGGCTGTTTTCTCCCGTTAAAGAACAAAACTCAACTGAGTAAATTTTTTAAATCTTATAGGGGATAGCAGAGGTTAATTACCTAATTAATGCTAATCAGGAAGTGTAAGGCCGTGAAGACCCCCGGTGGGTCCTCTGGCAGAGCTACGACCCCAAATCAAACGCCAAACTCGAGTCTCGATGCAAAAGCAAGAGGTTTCTTTATTCAAGCGCGGCGAATAAAGAAAGTTTCTTTATAACAAGAGGCTGCTGACTGGAGCCCTGAACCAGGGTTGGTTACAGGCTTTTAAAGGCAAAAAAACCACACGCAGGTCGGGGGCAAGATAGAATGATGACTTTTTCTCACGGGAATGGTATGTTTTATCTCAACAGAAAACTTTGTGAAAACAGGAACTTTAACAGAAACCAGAAGCTAGGACGTTTACTGATAAGCGCTGAGGGGGAGGTCAGCATGCTCTTCTCTGGGAACAGAGCTGTGACTGCTTTATCTTAACTATTCCTGCCTCCCAGAACAGCCTCCCAGAACAGCCTCCGGGGCGCCTGCTCTGAGAGTGCATTCTTTCATTCCCCCCTTTTCTTTTCGGGGAGTTCCAATCCTGGGACTACAGACCCTCACTTTGGGAAAGCGGTTGGTATCTCTGTTGGAGTACCATTACCTGGGCTGCACTTATTCTATCCCGGATAAAAGCTACCAATCTGTTAAGGATGTAGGGGCCAAAAGTCAGGAGTATCAAAAGAATTACTAGGGGCCCCATTAGGGTGGAAATCAGGGTGGTGAGCCAGGGGGAACGATTATACCAGCCTTCAAACCATCCCTGGCTAGCCTCCCGTTCTCGCCGCCGGGTCTCAAGTCTCTCTCTAAGTTTGGACATAGAGTCTTTTATAATCCCAGAATGGTCTGCATAGAAACAACACTGTTCCCTCAAGGCGGCACAGAGTCCCCCGTCCTTAAGGAACAGGAGGTCTAGTCCCCTCCTATTTTGTAAAACTACCTCAGATAGAGAAGTCAGGGATTCTTCGAGTTTGGTGATGGACTGTTCTATAGCCTTGAGATCCTCATCTATGGCCATACGTAGTTCCTCAGTGTAGCGAGGAGCTTGGACGAGGGCTGTTGCCCCTGTCCCGACCCCCGCTGCTACCCCTAAACCTAACAATACTGCCAGAGTAAGTGAGATCGGTTCTCTTCTATACCGGCGAGGCTGTAAGTCAAACTCATCTTCGAAGGAGGTAGCCTGGTGGTACAAGACTCTGGGAATCAGTTGGACTAGTATACAATAATCCTGAGAGCTGTTGAAGACCAAAGTAGATATACAGGGAGTCAGCCCTGTGTTACAGGCCCACCATCCCCCTGGAGGGGGAGTTAAGAAGAAGTTAGTAGTGGTCTGAGGACTCTCTAGGGTCTGGTTGCAGAGCTGCTTTCGGTCTTCCGGGACCTTTCCCAGGCATGTACCCTGCCCGGAGACTTCCGTCAGGGTCAGTTTGCCACGGGTCCCCCAGCTGCAAGTAGTATGGGAGGTAGTGTTGTTGGTGACACCTGAGAAAGCAATTCCCTCATAGTAAGGGGGTCCCAAGGCCAGGCATAGCCAACAAGAGTCAGTTAAATTGGGACTGGAGGAGTTTAGGATACTGAAGGCCCCTTGTACTAACCCCAGGAGCCTTTGGCTAGTACTCAGTGTTGGGGGTGTGGGGCGCGTCGACCCCACCTCTGACGGCTTTGGGGTGGTGCGCTCGTGCTTCTGCGGGGGAGAGTTCACCCCGGGAGCACGCTGTTCGGATAGGACAGAATTAGGCCCTAGGGGGCTGGGCGCTCTATTTCCTCTACGTCTAACCTTAATTTAAAAATAAGGCCATCATCATGTTGCTCCTTGTACAACCGGAGCCCCCACTCTTGTCCCGCTCGCCAACCTTTGTACCTTCTCCCGGCTTGCGTGAAAGAGATGTTCAATGGGTTGGTCCATCCCCAGTGACCTGACTGCTGAGTGGCATTTCTTTGTACCTGGATGTAGTCCCATACGGGGGGGGGCCATTACCCAACCATTTCCCGGTTCCAGTAGTTTCGCATCCCCATTCAGCACAGAAATATTCCCGTCTACTTCCACAATTTCCTTTATGTCCCCTCCTATCTTTAGGGCAAACATAGAAAGGAGTCCCTCTTAGCATTTCTCGCGCCTCCCAATAACTGCAATGTACCGAACCTCCAGCCTTCTTTCTACTTATGTTTTCTCTAATTTCTAACCCCGTTTTAGAGGCTTCTACTGAGGTGTCGGGAAGATCCCATTCCCAGACTCCGGCGGCCAGAGCACAGATGTCAGGGGTTAGCTGCGGCCACCAGGTCCAGAGAGGTGCTATCTTGGTCGTCTCCCAAACTATTTGATGCGTTTGGGAGGATATAACTCGCCAGTTTAGTCTCTTCGGGGCATGGGGGTTGCTACTACCACTTATCGGCAGGCCCAGCAGGAGAAGGAGAACGACGGCAAACACGGATCTTGAGGGGGTTGTCAGTCCTTTCCACTGTCCACTCATGGTTCTGCGGGGGCGCTCGTTTAGCGTGCGAAGCGTGGATCCAGGTGGCGATGCCGTCTACTTTAACAGCTGTTGGAGTCGTCAGCAGTACTAGGTAGGGTCCCTTCCACCTTGGCTCGAGATTGGCAGCGCGGTGGCGTCGGACGTAGACAAAGTCCCCAACCTGGAACTGGTGTGGCACCTGAAGCTCCCCTGGTTGATAGAGGGCAGCCAAGGGGGTCCACACTTCCTTCTGGACAGTCTCTAGCGCCTTCAACCTGGCAAGTAGGGATTGGGGGGTATGAGTACCAGTTTTAACCGACCAGGGGTCTGCAGCCAGGGGCGGAGGGGCCCCAAACAAGATCTCGAACGGAGTTATTCCTAGGGGGCCAGGAGTGTTTCGCACGCGAAAAAGGGCAAAGGGAAGGAGGACTGTCCAGTCTGCCATGCCAGTCTCCATGGATAATTTTGTCATGGCCTCTTTTAATGTTCTATTCATCCTTTCTACCTGACCTGAGCTCTGGGGCCTGTACGAACAATGTAATTTCCAATCCGCCCCCAGTATCCTGGCCATTCCCTGACTTACCTGGGCAACGAAGGCTGGTCCGTTGTCTGACCCGATTACCTTTGGTACTCCAAACTGGGGGAAGATGTCCTCTAAGATCTTCTTGGCCACCACGGTTGCGGTCTCCTTCTTAGTGGGGAAGGCCTCTACCCAGCCTGAAAAGGTATCTACAAAGACTAGGAGGTATTTATAGCCATATCGGGCCACCTTTACCTCTGTGAAGTCCACTTCCCAGTAGCTTCCTGGGCTGTCGCCCCTGAGTCTCTGCCCAGGTGGGAGTCGGGAAGGGTGTGAGTTCACCAGTTGGCACGCTTTGCACCGGCTGACCACCCTTTCCGCGAGACGAGTGAGTCCTCTGATGAAGTACCCGGAGGCCTGACAGGTAGTGCGGAGGTGCTTTGCTCCCAGATGTGTGAGCCGGTGTAGCTGCTTAAGATAGGCTCTGGCGGCTTCCTCAGGTATTACTATCTTCCCTTCTACCGTCCTCCAAATTCCTTGCTCGTCCCTTATATATTTCTCTGGCCTTTTGACCAGTTCTTCCTCCTCTTCCTGGGAATATTTGGGAAGTTCCGGCAGGCTCATTGGGGCCTCAGCTAGAGCTAGAATATTCAGTCCTAGAGCCGCTCGTTTAGCCTCTGTATCCGCCCTCCGGTTTCCTTCTGCTACATCTGAGGTCCCTCTTTGGTGGCCAGGGCAGTGGATAATAGCTACTTCCTGGGGGGCGTGTATGGCCTCCAGAAGGGCAAGGATTTCTTGCTTATTCTTAATTTCCTTGCCTGCTGAGGTAAGGAGGCCTCTCTGGTGGTAGATGGCCCCATGAATATGGGCAGTGGCAAAAGCATACCCGCTGTCAGTGTAAATGTTGATTCTTTTTCCTTCTGCCAGTCTGAGGGCCTGAGTTAGAGCTATCAATTCAGCCTTTTGGGCCGAGGTCCGTTCTGGTAAGCTACTAGCCCATACTATCTGATCTTTACTGACCACAGCTGCTCCCGCCACCCTTTTACCTTCGAGGATGTAGCTGCTGCCGTCCGTGAACCAGGTGAGCTGGGCACTGGGTAAAGGTGAATCCCGGAGGTCCCTCCGGGGCCCAGTTTCCTCTGCCAGTATCTCGTGACACGAGTGGAGCACTTCCTCCCCGTCAGGGCTCATCTCAGGCAGTAGAGTCGCTGGATTTAGAGTCACTGGTGCCCCAAAGAGGACCCGATCTTCATTCAGGAGGAGGCTCTGGTAGTGGGCCATCCTTGCGTTGGACATCCACCGGTCTGGTGGTTGTCGGATAATGCTCTCCAGGGTGTGAGGCGCCACTATAGTCAGCTTCTGCCCCAAGGTGAGCTTGTCTGCATCCTTCACTAGTAGAGCTGTGGCCGCTATGGCCCTCAGGCAGACTGGCCATCCCCTCGCCACCGCGTCTAGTCTTTTTGATAAGTAAGCTACCAGTCTCTTCCATGGCCCTAAAGCCTGAGTCAGGACCCCCCGGGCAATCCCTTTCCTCTCGTCTATGTAGAGGGTGAAGGGTTTGGAAACGTCCGGCAGGGCCAGGGCCGGGGCTGAGAGGAGGGCTCTTTTAATACTGTCAAAGGCCTTCTGTTGGGCCTCTCCCCATTCAAAGGGACTCCCCTGTTTGGTTAGGGGGTGGAGTGGTTCGGCCATTGTTGCGAAACCAGGAATCCAGAGGCGGCAAAACCCAGCGGTCCCTAGGAACTCGCGCACTTGCCGGGGGGTCTGAGGCCTTGGGATCTGGGTGACCGTACTCTTGCGTGCCTCTGTGAGCCACCTCTGTCCTCCTTCTAGGGCATACCCTAGATAAGTCACCCTCCGCTGACAGATCTGAGCTTTCTTTGCCGATGCCCGGTATCCCAAGCGAGAGAGTTCTGAGAGTAGGGCCCCGGTACCTGTTTGACAGTCTTCTTCCGTGGCTCCGGCCAGGAGGAGGTCATCCACGTACTGGAGGAGGGTGATCTGAGGGTGCTTGGCACGGAAGGGCGCCAAGTCCTGGTGAAGAGCCTCATCAAAAATGGTGGGAGAATTTTTGAACCCCTGTGGGAGGCGAGTCCAAGTTAATTGTCCTGTGGTCCCCGTGCCTGGGTCCCTCCACTCGAATGCGAAGATACCCTGGCTAGCAGGGTGTAACAGGAGGCAGAAGAAAGCGTCTTTCAAATCCAGGACTGTGTACCAGGTATGGGACGGTGGTATTGAACTCAGGAGGTTGTAGGGGTTGGGGACTGTAGGGTGAATGTCCAGTACCCTCTTATTGACCTCCCTCAGATCCTGAACTGGTCGATAATCGTTAGTACCTGGTTTCTTCACTGGGAGGAGTGGGGTGTTCCATGGTGAACGGCACTTGACCAGGACTCCCAACTCTAGGAGGCGCTGGATATGGGGCTTAATCCCTTCCCAGGCTGTCCTTGCCATGGGGTATTGCTTTACTGCTATCGGGGTAGCGGAGGACTTGAGCTCTACTACCACTGGGGGCTGTCTATCAGCTAGGCCCATTCCAGCTGTCTCCGCCCATGCTCCTGGATACTGATGAAGCCATTCAGTTGCCACCCCTCCTGTTTGTAACCCTGTTTCAAAGAGCCGGTGTTCGTCCTCTAGGCGGAGAGTCAAGAGGGTGGCAGCTTCTGTCTCGCCCTGGGTTACAACAGGGCCTCGGGGAGTGAAGGTGATTTGGGCCCCCATTTTGGTCAATAAGTCTCTTCCCAACAGGGGGGCAGGGCATTCAGGTATCACGAGGAAAGAGTGGGTGACCTTCCCTGACCCCAAGTCTATAGTCCGGGTAGTAGTCCAAGGGTACTGCTTATTACCGGTGGCCCCGATTACCCAGGATGTCTTCTTAGAAATCGGCCCCAGCGGCCCCTTTAAAACTGAATATTGAGCTCCAGTATCTACCAGGAAGTCTACTGGTTTCCCCTCCACTCGAATAGTTACCCTGGGCTCAGGGAGGGGTTCCGAGCCCCGTCCCCTTCAGTCACTGTCCTCATGAAGTGCCAGTACTTGCTTTGCTGCCTTATCTGGTTTCTTAGGGCATTCCCGCTTCCAGTGCCCCTTCTCTTTGCAGTAGGCGCACTGATCCTTATCCAACGGCGGTCTGTTGCCCAGGTTTCCTGACTGCCTCCTCTTTTCTCTCGTCAGTGGTCTGCTTTCTCCTACCACTGCGGCCAGGATACGTGTTAAGTTCTTCTCCTGTCTCTTTTCCCTTTTATCCTCTCTCTCTTCCCTTTCTCTTTCTTTCCTCTGTTCCTTCTCTTCTTCTGTTTCCCTCTTATGATAAACCTTTTCTGCCTCCTTAACTAGGTCCTGGAGGGTGTAATCCTGTAACCCTTCAATCCGCTGAAGTTTCTTTTTTATGTCTAGAACGGACTGACCTATAAAAGCCATAGCCACTGAAGCCCTCTGTCCTTCCGATGCAGGGTCAAACGGGGTATATCTCCTGAACGCCTCCATTAACCGCTCGAGGAAGACAGAGGGGGGTCTTTCAACTTAACTTACAGTTCTGGGTCTCCCCAAAAGGAAATCGTAAATCAATCAGGAATTCCCTGGTCAGCATTAGTTAGGTAATCAGCCCGATAAATAGCTGCCATCCATCTGATATGGGAAAGGAAGCTCGCATTAATCACTCCACCTTTCTGCCTAGTGTAACTAACGGAGCGCGTCCTCCGGAGATAGACCACCGAGACCAATTGGATCAAACAGGGAAAAAGTTTATTGCAGATTCGAATCTGGGCCCCGCCGTAGCTGACGCAGCAGCAGCAGGCAAGTGCCGTGGCGAGAGCGCCATTGAAAGGGGCAGTCCCTTCCTTTATACCCCTTCCCTCTATAACCGATGGCCTGGCATTCCCTGATTGGCCCCTTTGAATGACCCGCGAATGTGGGACCCCTTTGTCCTGGACTTTTCCTAATATGGTTCGCTCGCGCAGTGAGGAAGTTCTACACCGGACCTTTCCCTATATGGGTTGTTTGTTACAGAGACAGCTCTGTAATGCCTCTGGCAGGTAGGGGAGTGGTGGTCAGGCAGAAACTATTTCTTTTATTTATGGAACGGGGAGTTCTATAGTGCCTGCGGGGGGGGGGGGGTGACCTTTGTCAAAACAAGTGGTTGTTTTAAATTTTTTTTTACTCTGACTCTAGACCCCGAGGTCTAGTCCCTTCCTGCCCCCACAGTAACTTCCTTGGTTCTGCTCCCTTCTGCCTATAGAATCCTTTGCCTCATACGTTTCAGAGCTCCTATCTGCTAGACTGGAAGCTGTCCAATTTATAAATCACAAATTTTTAAATTTAAATATTGTTGTTTTAAATATACTTTATTGATATCAGAAACATCAATGATGAGAGAGAATCATTGATTGGCTGCTTCCACATGCCCCCTACTGGGGATCGATCCTGCAACCCAGGCATGTGCCCTGACCAGGAATCCAACCAGCAACCTCCTGATTCACAGGTAGACGCTCAACCACCGACGCATGCCAGCCGGGCTAAAATTTAGATCTTGCTCTCTAACAGTCAGAAAGGCCAGAGACAATACCTTAGGCCAAGGAGGTTCAGTGGTTTCAGTGAGTTTAGAGATTTTGAGTTTAAGAATTCCCTTTGTTCTTGCCTGATGATTGAGGGTGATAAGGAGCAGGGATGATTACAAGAACTTTGTAAGGTTTTAGTGAAAGCTCATATGATTCTCCCAGTGAAGTGGGTGCTTCCGTCACTAGATATTGTGGACGGTAAACCCCAAGTGGAAACACATTTTCCAACAGTTTCTTTGCCACTGTGGGGGGTCAGCCTTGAGGCAAGAGAAGGAGGCTTCAACAGATCCAGAAAAAATAAAGAATATACTGGTGACCCATACTGGGAGGCAGATGGAATGATGTCCAGTTGCAGGTACTCATATGGTCCACTGGGAGGAGGTTTGAGGCTCTGGATTATGAATATGAAAGGGGGCCATCGTTTTTCACAATTTTATAGAAGTCTACACACGAATATTTATTTATTACTTGAGACATCTTAGCTGCACCATTGTGGGTTAGTTAATGAATGGAGAAACCAGTAAACGGGGTTTGCCGGAAAGCTTGGAAAAACCAAGCGGCCATATTTAATTTCCCATAGCCCTGACTAATTTACAACCAGTTTGCCTGTTGATTTCTCTGATTCAGGAGATGCCTGTTGCTGTGTTGCAAGGACCTCAGGGTGACAAAAGGCAAAGTTGGACAAAAAGGGGTCATTTTTTCAAAAGCAGAAAGAACTTCATTTACATATGCCACAACCCTTATAGTTTCTGCTGCTGCTGCCTGTGTATGAAAATCAGCCAAGGCATTTTCCTGATGCTCAGTTTCAATCCACTTGGTATGAGCCTTGATTCTGAGGACAGCAATTTCAGAAAGTAAGAGAATAGTAGCAAAAAGGTCATTTACTTGCTATCCCTTTACCTACCATAGTCCCAGAGAATATGAGAACATGTGACACTTCTTATGATCATCCTGTACCAGGCATGTTTTTATAGACCTTATGTGCTTTGATGACTTGAGAGATCCTGGACTGAAGGGACCAATTCTGGTTTTTACCTTTACATGTCCAAATTGAGTATTCATGCCATTCTCCAAGTACCAGATTTCTCGCTAAAATACAAAGTGTATTTCTACTAGTAGTACATGATGGCTTCCATGTATCACCAACACTATGTGTTGTTAAAAGAACAATTGAGGCACATTTAATTTTTCGAGTTTATACGTTTAATTGAGCAAAGTCAGGTGGTGCCAAACAGGAATTGGTTAGGAGCACTCCATCAACAGAAGCTAGGGACAAGGTTTTTATAGAGGTGAGGAAGCAAGGCAAATTATTTGATTGGCTATAGGTTAAGTAGGTTGCATTATTTTTTATTGATTTCAGAGAGGAAAGGAGACGGAGAGAAACATCGATGATGAGAATCATTGATCGACTGCCTCCTGCACGCCCCCTACTGGGGGTGGAGTTAGCAACCCCGCATGTGCCCTGGCCGGGAATCAAACTGTGACCTCCTGGTTCATAAGTGGACGCTTATCCACTGAGCCATGTCGCCTGAGCATGGTTACATTATTTGGGAAAGCCCAGTTGGCTGTTCTGATTGATTTTATTAACCTGGAGGCATTCACAGGAATTGACGTTAGCTTAGCTTTCAATTTGCTTAGGTAAGACACCAAAGTATTAGCACCACCTCAGTCTAATGACCTCTGTTATTACTTTAACAATTCTCCCCTTTATGTTATCTTCTCATACATCAGAGAGTGACCAAAAACTCGGTATTAGTATCACTCTTAGTTACCATAACGTTTAAGCTATTCTTATCTCATTGTGAAACTCATTAAACTGGAAGGTTTTATTATTTTTTATAAAGGAAGAGGAAGAGTGAGAGAAACATCAATGATGAGAATCATTGATCATCTGCTTCCTGCATGCCCCATACTGGGAGTCGAGCCTACAACCTGGGCATGTGCCCCGACAGGAAATCAAATCATGACCTCCTGGTTCATAGGTCGACGCTCAACCACTAAGATACACCAGCCGGGCAACATAAATTTTTTTTAATGTTTTTAAATTGATTTAAGAGAGAGAGGAATAGAGAGGGAGAGAAAGAAACGTTGATGTACCCTAACCGGTTTGGCTCAGTGGATAGAGCGTTGGCCTGTGGACTGAAGGGTCCCAGGTTTGATTCAGGTCAAGGGCATGTACCTTGGTTGCAGGCACATCCCCAGTGGGGGGTGTGCAGGATGCAGTTGATCAATGTTTCTCTCTCATCAATGTTTCTAACTCTCTATCCCTCTCCCTTCCTCTCTGTAAAAATCAATATGTTTTTTTTAAAAAAGAAACATTGATGTGAGAGAGTAACATTCTTATCAGTTCATTTAATCTTATGTTCTTTATTCTTACTCTGCTTGAATCTGATTTTTCCATTAGAGTTCTGGAAATTCTTACCCAGTTTAGTTAATGTGACCTGAAAGTAATCAGAAACCTGTATTCTAGACTATCAGAGGCCTTTTCATTAATCTCTCTGAAGATTAAGCACTTTTGCAAAAGAACCAGAGTAAACAGTAATTGATTGTAAATGACTATAAGACTTTCGAAAATGGACATGGTTAGCCGAAACCGGTTTGGCTCAGTGGATAGGGCGTCAGCCTGCGGACTGAAGGGTCCCGGGTTCGATTCCGGTCAGGGGCACGTACCTTGGTTGCGGGCACGTCCCCAGTGGGGGGTGTGCAGGAGGCAGCTGATCGATGTTTCTAGCTCTCTCTCTCTTCCTCTCTGTAAAAAATTAATAAAATATATTTTAAAAAAATCAAAAAAAAAGAAAAGAAAATGGACATGTTTAAAACTGAGTTCATTTATACGAAAATTTCATTTATTTTGTGGCATACAATAATTTAACAACGAGACAATGACAATATTGACAAATTTATATGAACTTCAATTAAAAGATTACCTATATTAGTAATTTATCCATAGACATATAACTTAAGACTTATTATCATTTTTTAGACAATGCTTCCCATGTAATTTAACATGCCAAATAAGCTAGTTTCACATTTCTCTTTTTTTAAAGCCCCCAATAAATATTCTTTCTAACCTTATCTGAGATACCTCCCCCAGAATCACATTTAATTCTTATTTTCTTGAGCCTCAACTCTCTTCCCTTTCTTCTCCATTGTCTCTGAGACATAAATCAGAGCTCACAAAAACCTTTTCCCTCTAGGCTACATACCTAACATTGTACCTCTAACTTCCTTCTCCTCCTTTGTCACACTGTCAATCCTATTTTCCTGCTAAGAGGAAGGGGGTGAACACCCAATGCAAAGGTCCCCCAGTACTGGGGCCCTGCCCTCAGAAAGAAAAAAGTTGCTCAAGGTTATGTCTTATATATGACTACAGAAGGAGAGAATATCCTCTGAAAAGATTTCCTGTTTCTTTTGCCCTCGGGAATGAAAGATGGTCCAGAAGATAACAGTAATTAAGGAAACACTTCTCAGCTTGTAATTAGATGGCAGCTGCAAAAGATGGAACTAGTTGATGAGGAAATCAGATTCGTTTAACTCTATTATCTGCAACAAACTAGATCACTATGAATTACAAGCTTTCAAGAATGCTTCTAATTGGGATTTAGAATCATCTTTGCCAAAGCCTGGAAAGTTAGGTCTTCCTGCAGTAAGTTTTGAAGCAGTTCTTAACTTGTTTATTTAGGCATCAGGTGGAGCCAGGTAGGTCAGAACTGGAGTCAGTGTGCAGGAAAAAGTACACATGGGTAGACTCCAAAACCTAGATACACACACACACACACACACACACACACACACACACACACACGGCACACTCAAGCAGAAACCCATTAGCTCTTTGAGGCTGAGATAATAGTAGTAACACTCTCAGGAGTTCCAACCATGTACTCAAAATTCCAGCTCAAATGAACTTTTACGAAATTGAAAAACAGAGGGGCACATGTAGAACACATAAAGGAGCTTTTTGTGTGTGATATCCTATAAAATTTTGGTCCAGTGCTGGGAGGAAAACCCACTTTAAAAATGGTGCAATTACAGAGTTGAGATTTTAAAAATTATTTTTTAACAAGTGATGAATTTTAAAAGGGCTACAGCAAAGAGGAAAAAAAAGGGGGGGGCATTTGCATCTTACTTCAATCATGTCAGGTTCAAATAAACTCTTACAAAAATTAGAAATAGAGAAAGGAGTGAATCAGTCTTGGAGAATGACTTTATGTAAATTGGGAAATGAAAGTAGAATAGAATAAGGAAGATTTAACCTCAGTCCCTGAGAAGTACACAACCTGATTACGGGATGCATGTCAAAAAAAATGACATCCATTTTTAAGCAGAAAATAAAATAAAATAAAATAAAATAAAATAAAATAAAATAAAAACCCTGCAAGTACAGTAAATATGTAGTCTGTACTTCCCCAATAGTGGGGAAGGACTGCACTGTTCCTCACACTCGCCACCTTCATGACCTAGCAGACAGCATTTAGGGAATGGTTCACTTTGATTAGTGGTTTCAAGAAAAGATGAGGATAATCATCCTTCTTATACAGAAAGCTTAATTCAATGTTCCTTGCTATCTTGGAAACTTACACCTTATGAAACTGAGCCAGACCTGAGAGCTTCTTTCTAGTATGAGTTCGCTGGTGGTGATTAAAAGTGGAACGCTGACTGAAGGCTTTTCCACACTCAATACATTCATAGGGTTTCTCCCCAGTGTGAACTCTCTGGTGCACAGTGAGCTGTGAGCTGTCACTAAAGGCTTTTCCACAATCATCGCATTTATAGGGTTTCTCCCCGGTATGGGTTCTTTGATGTACCATAAGGCTAGAATTATGACTGAAGATCTTCCCACATTTATTACATTCATAAGGTTTCTCCCCAGTGTGAATTCTCTGATGTATAATGAGGTATGAATTTTGATTGAAAGATTTTCCACACTCGTTGCATTTATAGGGCTTTTCACCTGTGTGAAGTCTCTGATGTCGAATAAGACATTTACTCAGGCTGAATGCCTTACCACACTCATTACATGCAAAAGGTTTTTCTCCAGTATGAATTCGCTCATGGTCAGCAAGGTGAGAGTTCTGATTGAAGCCTTTCCCACACTCCCTGCATTTGTATGGTTTTTCTCCAGTGTGGAGCCGCTGATGTCGAATCAGACTTTTATTCCGAGTGAAGGCCTTGTCACACTCATTGCACTCATAAGGCTTCTCGCCAGTGTGAATTCTCTGATGGTCAATAAGATCTCTATTAGAACAGAAAGCTTTCCCACACTCGTTACACTTGAAGGGTTTCTTACCAGTGTGAAGTACCTGATGTCGGAGAAGATTTTTATTCCGAGTAAAGGTTGCTCCACATTCATTGCATTCATAAGGCTTCTCCCCAGTATGGGTTCTCTGGTGGTCATAGAGTTTGTAACTCTCATTGAAAGCTTTTCCACATTCATTACATTTATATGGTTTCTCTCCATCATGGAGTCTCTGGTGTTGAATGAGATGGGAGCTGTGTCGATAAGTCTTTCCACACTTGCTGCATTCATAGGGCTTTTCCCCTGTGTGCGTTCTGAGATGAACCATGAGCTGAGACGTCTGCCTGAAGGCCTTGCCACACTCATTACATACAAATGGTTTCTCTCCAGTGTGTATTCTCTGATGGCCAATGAGGTGTGAGCTCCAATTGAAAGCTTTGCCACATTCATCACATTGATATAATTTCTGTGCCTTCAGAACGTGATGTTCTGTAGGACTACAGGACAGATTCTTATGTTCCCCAAGATCCTTATACTCATCACATCCATCTTTTGTAGATTCGTTTTTATCCTCACATGTTCTTTCCAAGAAATCACTTTCTAGTCTGCTCCCTTCCTCCTTTGAGGGTTGTGCTTCTAGCTTCATTAAAGCATCTTCACAGGCATTTCCAGCTTCTGGTCCCCCAGGAACCACCCCATACAGGCCTCCTGATGTCCCATCAGATGACTCTGTTCCTTTGGAAATTTCCTGCCTTGGAGGCAACTCTGAATTTTCCATCCGAGTCTCACCTGATCCCAAAAAAAAGAAGAAGAAAGCTTTTACTCATTTCTCATCCCATTGAGGAAACAGAATCATCAGGAGTCTATGTACCTGAAAAAGCCTTCACATATGGTCAAGGAATGAGGTGACACATTGAGAACAAGAGAGAAAATCAGAAATACCTCAAATTTTTCTTCATGAAAAGAAAGACAAAGAAGGAGAAGTTCAGTGGAGGAGGGTAGATGAAAAGCCATCAGGGCAGAGAGATGTTGAGTCAGCACAGTTAAGTGAGCAGAGCAATTAAAAGGTAAGAGATCAGATGTAAAGCAAGTATGATCTTCCAGAGGTCACTCAGATGCTATGTATCCATGGGAAATAAAGTCTAAAGATCTTTTCCAAACATGACATTATATGATTCCATGACTCTCAGCAAAGATGTTGGGGAGAGAGAGTGAGGGCAAATACATCCAATCAAATATGAGAAATAGTGCGGGCAAACATGAGAGTTGAAGGGAGATTTACATTATGAGGGTATGATTAGAAAAAAAGTATCAAAAAGAAGCGATTCTGGTATGACAGGATAACGACAAGATTTTGAAAAGCCATGGGTTCAGAAATGCCGGGGCAAAGGTCCGAAGGGGAGAGCAACGCTCTAGGAGCGGGAATCCTGTAGACCCAGGAGCACTGGACTGGTAAGAACTAATACTGCACGTATATAAAAATTAAGTAAGCCTGGCCAGTGTGGCTCAGTGGTAGAGTGTTGACCTATGAACCAAGAGGTCAGGGTTCGATTCCCGGTCAGGGCACAGGCCCGGGTTGTGGGCTCAATCCCTAGTGGGAAGTGTGCAGGAAGCAGCCGATCAATGATTCTCTCTCATCATTGATGTTTCTATTGCTCTCTCTCCATCTCACCTCCTCATTCTCTAAAACCAATAAAAACATTTTAAAATAAAAAAAGAAAGGAAGAAAGAAGCTCAAACCTACTTCCCCAAACTTGAGCATTCTTTCTCTAATAAACAGAACCAGAGTCCTTGGGGGTAAGTGGTTGATTCCAGGCCACAGTAGAGAAGATACAAATTGAGTAGTTTGTGATGCCAGAAAATCAGGCAGACATAGAAAAGGACGGGGACACCTCAGGGGAGAAACAAGGCAACTTGAAAGAGCTCTCAATGGCCAAAGCGGGAACAGATTAAAAAACAAAATGAACAACAGCGCTGCATTATAAGCCAAAGAAAAAATTACACATCTAATGTCACACAATGATATAACTTCACTGAACAAATAAACAAAAGGGGATGAAGGCACAACCCTTCCTCACAAAGAATTCCAGTTAATAAATATAGAAGGAATAACAGAAATCAAAGTCACCATTAAACCATTACAGAAATCATCACTGCAGGCAAGATCCACCAAAGAATGCTAATTGACTGGTGAAAGGCAGGGACAAAGAGGATATTTCTATGCAAAGTCTCAAAGTATCTTCACCTAGGCTTGGCCAGTGTGCTCAGTGGTTAGAGCAACAGCCTGTGCACAAGGGTCGCACCTGGGTTGCAGGTCTGATCCCCATCCTGGGCCAATGAGGCAGGTGAGGGAGGGGGCCAGTTGATGTGTCTCTCTCACATCAATGTTTCTCTCTCCCCCCACCCCCACCCCCCACCTCCCTTCCTTCCACTTTCTCTAAAAATCAATGGGAAAAAATATCTTTGGTTGAGAATTAACAACAACAACAAAAAAAAAAAATATATATATATATATATATATATATATATATATATATATATACACATATATAAAATAAAAGGGTAATATGCTAATTAGACTGAATGTCATTCTGGATGTCACTCTGGACATCCTTCCTGACAAAGCCAGGGCCAGAGGGAAGCCAGCCCAGGTCCTGGGTGCCTGCAGGTGGCTGGAGGAAAGCAGCCCGGATCCCAGGTGCTGGAGGGAAGCCGGTGCTGGCAGCCAGGGGAAGGAAGGCCTACTCTTGCACAAATTTTTGTGCATCGGACCTCGTTGTGTGTGTGTGTGTGTGTGTGTGTGTGTGTGTGTGTGTGTATGTGTATGTATATATTTCTCAAAATACTAATTACAAAGGGAAAGATACTATCTTTACAGTCATAAAACCTGGCAGATACCACAGGGTTAGATTAATATCACCAGTAATAAGACACATCAACATCATTCTCAAAACAGAAGAAAACATGTAACAAAAGCAAATTGATGTCATTCTAAAAGTACAAATATAAGCCCTAGCTGGTTTGGCTCAGTGGATAGAGTGTGGGCCTGAGAACTGAAAGGTCCCCGGTTCGATTCCGGTCAAGGGCACATTCCCTTGTGGACTCGATCCCCAGTGGGGGACTTTCAGGAGGCAACTGATCCATGATTCTCTCTCATCATGGATGTTTCTATCTCTCTCTCCTTCTTCCTTCCTCTCTGAAATCAATAAAAATATATATATATTTTTCAAGTACAAATACAAAATACTTCAAAATATTGATGTCAGAAAAAAACAAGAAGGTATGACTGGGAGACTTCTGAGGACCGGCCAGTTTGAAGGAGAAGTAGACATGACAACTACATGAGGGATTCTAGACTGCATCCTGGAACACAAAGGGTCAATAGTCAGAACCTACTAAAGCAATCAGTTTCATTAATCATACTGCACCACTGTGAATTTCTTAATTTTGTTGGTTGTAGTATGGTTATGCAGGGTATTAACTGAAGGCAAACTGGGTAAAGAAGATAAGGGAACTCTGTATAGTTCTGGAACCTTCTGTAGGTCTCCAATTACTCAAAATTTAAAGGTTTCAAACTGAAGAAGTTTGAGTTGTTACTGTTTTTTTCTGATTTATAACTTAAACACAGGGTGGGACAAAAGTAGGTTTATACTTGTATGTAAAATAATGTAATAATTAAAAATAATACAAGAATAAACTGTTTCCCCAACTTAAGTTTAAAAATTACAGTTCCGTAATGACTGAATCTGTTCAAAATGTTCATAAAAGTTTTGTTGTATGGTAAAAAAAAAAAAAAAGAAGAAGAAACTGTTTCTCATACAACTGTAAATCTACTTTTGCCTCACCCTGAATTTAGGATTAACTCAGCAATCAAAGACATTAAATTCTGACCATTCTTATTCTGATTGGGATTCATTCTTTCATTAATTTAACAAAATTTAATGAGCAAGTACTATATATCAGGCACTAAATACAGCATTTAAGCCTCATGCACTGTGTACTATGGGAAAATAAATAGCAAACAAAATGTTTTCTTTATTATTCTTGGAAACACGTTTTAGTAGTATCATAATGCTAGCACCAAAATTAACCAGCATATGAACAAACGCATTCCACAAATGGGAGATATTATAACTTTCCTATAAGCAACAGTAAGAATGTACATAATGACACTGAACTATACACCTTTAAAATGGTTAAAATAGTAAATATTTATGTATCATTTGGTAAATGCTATGTATATTTCATCACAGCATTGTTTTACAGAATCCGTTTTTAAAAGCAATAGTATGATCTCATTTTGTAATATATGTATATGAGTTTGTGTAATAATGCGTTAAATTTTAAATACCAGGAAGCCTCCAGACGAGAACATTGCCAGATTGCAGTTACTTTTACTTTTCTGTCACTCACCCGCGTCACCTAGCCGTCGGTAATGAGCACGCTTTGTTTGCACAATTAGGAGAGGAGAGAAAGCACGGAAACCATTGACTCCAGATTGTCTCCTCCGGGCGCCCCGGGCGGCGAAGCGCTCCCAGATCCGCCCTCAGCGATGCGGGCACGGGATCCGGGACCAGTCAACCGGCCCCGGGCGCAGCCTCCAGGCCCGGCCTCAGCCGCCGCCGACCCCCGCAGGTCAGGCAAGCGCTCTCGCCGCTCTCCCGCAACCCCGCGGCACAGCAGCTTCCGACGCCCCCACCTGGCCACTCGCCGCGCGCCCCCACCCCTCGCTGCGCGCGGGATTCGCTGCGGGATCAAATCACGCACGCGTCACCGTCCAGCCCTCAGTGGCCTCTCTAGGAACCTGGGAGGGCCAACGTCTCGGCTTCTCCCCGGTTCCAGTGCAGTGCTGGGCTGCCACTGTTTCTAAGGGCTCATCTCCAACTCACCCCACCTCCCCCACAACACGCCTGCCCTCCACTCTCCTGTGCCCATTCGGGCCCCACAGCTCTATCAGCCTTGGCCTGTGTTCCCACTCCCCTCCCAATGTATGTGCAGGGCTGCCCTTGGGGCCTCCCTCTCCACCCACCCCCTACCCCCCCAGCTAAGAATAGAATCCAGAGCTAGGGGCCTTCCTCCCTGCCCTTGGGGCCTCCCTCCCCGCCCACCCCTTACCCCCCCCCCTCCCCAGCTAAGAATATAATCCAGAGCTAGGGGTCAAAGTAGCTATGGACCAGTTAAATTTAACTGACCGCTGACGGGTCCTGGCAGGAAGGAGTTGTTAACAGCTCACTCATTACTCCCTGGGGCCCCCTTCAATGAGGGGAACCAGATGCTAGTTTCCAGGACTAGCCTCTTCTTCCTCCATCACCACCACAACCGGGGCTGAAAGTACTTTCTTATTCCCAGCCACAGACACACAAACTTACCTTCCCACGCCTCCAGTGTTTTCTCTGTTGCGTGAGTTCTAACCAGGCTCATGTAGTTGTGAACATGATGCTATTGGCCAGTATGTGGAATCCTGCAGTAGGCTGGTGGGTGGATAGGCCGCTTGAAAAAGAGCTGAAGCAACATCAGGGGGCTGCCCAGCCTCTGACAGAGCAAATGTCTTTTTTTTTTTTTTTTTTTTAATATATTTATTGATTTTTTTTACAGAGAGGAAGGGAGGGGGATAGTTAGAAACATCAATGAGAGAAAAACATCAATCAGCTGCCTCCTACACAACCCCTACTGGGGATGTGCCCGCAGCTAAGGTACATGCCCTTGATTGGAATCAAACTCGGGACCCTTCAGTCCGCAGGCCAACATTCTATCCACTGGGCCAAACGGGTTAAAGCCAGAGCAAATGTCTTTTACCAACAGCACCAGAGACCCTGGAGGGAGTGCAGCCAATGCCATAAAGCATGTGTTGCCATTGCAGAGGCGTGCTACAAGCTGCTGTGGAAGGGCCAGGTAGCTGCTTTTGTGACCCTCGGATATATTTCCTAGTGGCCAGCGCCAGCATGTTGCTGATTGATCTCTCAGGCTCTGCTCCACACATCTGAACCCCAAGTTCCTTTCCAGGGACATCACTGGAACTTAAATATCAGAACCCTTTCAGAAGTGAGGAGTCTGTTGTCAAGAAAGATCCGGTGCTGACATCTTGCTATATATGTCCAAGCTCCAAAGTCCTGCAATTAAATCTTGCCCCGCCAGTGTTTCTGCATACCTGTCCTCTAAAGCCTTATAACCTGCCCAAACCCTGGATTGGAGAGTTTGGGTTTTTCCAATATAAGCTGTCCCTTTCTCCATTGTGTAGAGCTGTACAATAAAAGCCACTTTCTTTCACTACACCCTGGTGTCACCGCAATTGGCTATCTGCAGCGCAGGGTGGACAAGTTACACTGGGAATCAAATTGTGACTTGCTGGTTCATGGATTAATGCTTAACCACTGAGCATCAATGGCCGGGCAGGGTTTTATCGGATTTTAAACAAAATTTCCCATCACAGAAGAGCTTGAGCAGGTTCTATGTGTGTGGCCTCAAGAGATTTCCTGCTCAAGAACCCTAAGTCACTGAGGCCTTAATGGATTAACATGCCACGTCCAATGGCAATGTCAGGCAGAAGTTAGGACCAGATAGTTAAGATCTCCCTGTGAGGTTTCCAAGTAGAGGGTGACCTTGAAATCAGAAGGTCACTTATTAGACTAAGTGGGCAAAGACTAGTCTAAGAAACCTGCTCTAGATGAAGATCCAAGATGGCAGCGTAGGTAAACACCTAAACTGCTGCCTCGCACAACAATTTCAAAACTACAACTAAAAGACAAAACGTCTATCACCCAGAACCACAGGAAAGCTGGCTGAATGGAAGTTCTACAACTAGAAAGAAAGAGAAAAGAGCATTGAGACGTGCACAAGCGCTGAAAAGCTGAGGTACGGAGGTGCGCGATCCGGGCTGGCGGCAGGCATTGCTTTTTTCAACCCAAAGGGAGACAAGTCCCCGATTACTCTGAAATCCAGTTTCTAGGGAGACACAGGGCACCCAAACTCCTACGGGGAGAAGCTGGACTGTCTGCCATCGGGTTGGAAAGTGAGGATGGCTTGCTTGCAGAGCTGCGAGCAGGAATAATTGTTTACTGCGCTGGGGCATGGGACGCGGGGATGGGGTCGGAGACGCAGAACCGGCTAACTGGCAGCCATCGCTGTTTGCCACGCCCTAGCCTAGTGACGCCCTGAGACCCCGCCCTGCACAACCTACAAACCCACCCAAGCTCCAAGCAGCAGCTTTGGCATATGAATGCCCTATCACAGCTTAACCTAGCAAACTTGCAGCCCGGGTCAGACAGCTCCAAAACCTCCAAACCCCAAGCAAAGAGGAGAAAACTGTAGTTCTCGCTGTAGCGCCTGCTGGGTGGCCTCAGACAGTAGCTGACCTGCACCCCATTGGAGATCCAAAAGCCAGTGTACCTAATGGTCAGTGTGAGACACCAGATTTCAACTCCTCACATCCATAAGTGACACATTTAAGAGGCAGACTCAGTGAGCACCAAAGCCCCACTGAAACAAGTCCTGCACCATAAGCGTGTCTCCAGTGCAGCAGTTCTTCCATTATAGACACAGCAGGTCCTCACAGCCAATTGGCCTGGAGGTCAATTCCTCCCAGTGTACCAACAGCAATCAAGGCTTAACTACACCAAGACTTTGTACTCAGCCCACAAAGGGGTGTACCAAGAGCGTCCACCTCAGGTGATTGGGGAGGCTGAGCTACTGGCCCCTATAGGTCACCTACCACACAAAGCCCCTCCATCAATACAGGGAAGCAGCCAAAATGCGGAGACAAAGAAACATGTCATGAATGAAAGAAATGGAGGAAAGCAAACTACTGGACGACATAGAGTTCAGAACCACATTTATAAGGTTACTCAAGAATCTTCTAAAAACCTCTGAGAAACTTAGTGAGACCTTTAAGGAGCTTAATGAGAATGCAAAAAAAAAAAAAATGGAAAAGGACAAGTGAGAAATTAAGCATACACTGTCTAAAATAAAGAATATACAGAAACTCAACTGTAGATCAACGTACCCCAAGAATCAAACCAAAGATCTGAAATATGAGGAAACAAAAAACACCCAACCAAAAAAACAAAAAGAAAAAAGATTCCAAAAATATGAAGATAGTGTAAGGAGCCTCTGGGACAACTTTAAGTGTACCAACATCCGAATTTTTGGGGTGCCAGAAGAAGAGAGAGAGCAAAATATTGAAAACCTATTAGAAGAAATAATGACAGAAAACTTTCCCTACCTGGTGAAAGAAATAGACTTACAAGTTCAGGAAGTGCACAGAACCCCATACAAGAGGAATCCAAAGAGGACCATACCAAGACACATCATAATTAAAATGCCAAGGGCAAAAGACAAAGAGAGAATCTTGAAAGCATCAAGAGAAAAACGGTTAGTTACCTACAAGGGAGTACCCATACGACTGTCAGCTGATTTCTCAACAGAAACTATGCAGGCCAGAAGGGAGTGGCAAGAAATATTCAAAGTGATGAACAGCAAGAACCGACAACCAAGATTACTCTACCCAGCAAAGCTATCATTCAGAGTTGAAGGTCAGATAAAGAGCTTCACAGACAAGAAAAAGCTAAAGGAGTTCATCACCACCAAACCTGGATTACATGAAATGCTGAAGGGTATTCTTTAAGAAGAGGAAGAAGAAGAAAAAGGTAAAGATAAAAATTATGAACAACAAAATGACATCAAATACATACCTACCAACAAGTGAATCTAAAAATCAAGTGAATAAGAAATTTGAAGAACAGAATGGACTGGTGAATATAATAGAATCAGGGACATAGAAAGGGAGTGGACTGACAATTCTCAGGGGGAAGGGGGTGTGAGAGGTGTGGGAAGAGATTGGACAAAAATCTTATGGTTGAAGACAGTGGCGGGGGGTAAGGGCATGGGGTGGGGTGGGGAATCAGGTGGAGGGGAGCTATGGGGGAAGAAAAAAGAGGAACACCTGTAATAATCTGAACAATAAAGATTTATTAAAAAAAAAAAAAAAAGAAAGAAATCTGCTCTAACTTTCTGAGAACTCTGCAGCAGGTCTTCTGATGCTGTTGTTTCTGTCTTGACTTGTGCAGACACATGAGGGACACATGTCAGGTGGCCCAGAACACTTGGGGTATTGTTCATCCCCAAACATCCCAGGAAACTGATATTTCAGACCCAGTAAGGACCTACTTGCTGAGCTACGATGAGATACGTAAAATACATAGTTAACTCCATTGGAAAATGGCTCGTCTTATCTTTTACCCTTCACCCATGGCCAATACACCCAGAAATGGTGCCCCTGGGAACTGCTGTCATATTAGCAGTAGGAAACTGTTTATATCCTGCTTCTGCCTCCTAGATACTAGACTAGACAACTGCATCTAGATTATGTTGCCCCCATACCGTCCCACCTCTTATCTGTTCCTTGGCCACCAGAATTTGGGTGCTGTTTAGGAAAGATTAACCACATCTATGGGCCAAGATACCTCAGTCTTGGAGCCTGTTTCCTCATTAGTAAGGTGGAGATGCCTGTTGTTCACTTCATTGAGACTTAGAGTAGGTGAAAATGCCCTGATCATGACATATAGCAGTGATTTTCAACCTTTTTCATTTTATTACTAAAAGTATGCGGCACACAACCAAAAAAAATATTTTTTGCAATCCGACAAAAATAGATATAATTATGATTCATTCACACTGGACGGCTGTTGGCTATCATTGTGTTAGCTGTTGTTATTTCACTATTTGACAATCTTAGGGAAAAGAGGTAGTGTCCCTGACTAAATAGTCAAGTATTGCATGTTTTAAAAATTCTTGAGGCACATCGGATGAAAACTGCTGACCTACAGTATAATAATAACTGGCTGAAGGCTCCGGATGTGCCAGGCCGTTTGCCGTGTGGTGTCTGTTGTTACCCGTTTCAGTGCTCATAGACCCATGTGGCGCACACTGTGCTCTGCATTTTCTAGATTGTTGGGTATCAAGACTCACAGGTTGGGTATCTTTCCCAAGGTCACCCAGAGGGGAAGGGGCAGAGCTAGGGTGCGTCTGGTCCCCATGACCTTGAATGGTCTGAGTACCGCAAATGCAGCCTGAGGCCCCGCTCCGCTCCCCTCGCGGAGGCTGGCACGGCCTGGAAGCCAGTAGTCCCGGCAGCCGAGCAGCCACCACCCTCCCGGCTGCAGCGACGCGCGCGAGCCCACCTTCAATGCCGGTACTTCCGGGTTCCTGGGGCGACCGGAAGTGAGTCCTCTCTCGCTTCCGGCTCGGCCATTGTTTTTTGCTTCTGCAGGCAACCACCGTGTTGTGCGCCGAGGCGGCGCCGCAGCGGTACTCCTAGTGAGTGGACGCGGGGCGGGGAACGAGGTGCTGCGTGGGGAGGGGAACGAGGGGCTACCTGGGGAGGGGAACGAGGGGCTACCTGGGGAGGGGAACGAGGGGCGGCCGGGCCCGGGGTCGTTAGACTGGAGCCGCGGCCGCCCACAGCCCAAGTCGGCCACGCTGGCCAGGCCCATGCTTCGCTCCAGCGGGCGGCGGTACCATCCCTCTGGCGCTCAGAAGCAGCCTTCTCTTGGTCGCATTCCTCTGACCAGCTCTGCCCGACCCGGAGCCGGGCCCCTGCGGGTGCAGCGATGAACAAGGCAGACGTGGACAGGTGAGCGGCGTCGCAGACGCCTGGTCGAGCGCAAAGTGCAGATAGGTGTTTTGCCAGCTTTACCCTGGGACACAAGGCGAAGCTTCAAAAGTGGGTCAGACGCTGCGGGGATTTCAAACGTGGAGTGTGACTTGGACACGCAAAAATCCAGATGAGATAAGCTGCTGAGCATTCGGAACAGTAAAGGAAGTGGGAAATGGCCATGCTTTATGTATGGGCTCCAGGAGTTAACAGGTTATTTTCGTCGTTTATAAAGAAATTGAGACCTAGAGAGAAGTAGCTTACCCAGGGTACCCAGTTGCAGAATTGGAATTGGAAGCAGAGCACAGATGCCCTAGTTACCACTAAAGTGCTGATTTTCAAAGTTTTACCCTAATATAAACTGAATGAAAGTTTTCCTCCTATTTCAGTATTAGCTAAATGAACCACATTCATTTGTTTACCAAATGTGTTTCTGTGTGCCATGTACACACATATGCAAAGATGACTAGAAACCAGCCCTGCCCTCTGAGTCCACCCAGAAAGTGGGGGAGACAGTCATGTAAACCCCAAAATACCAGTACTGCTCTAGGAGAAGTTTGAATGAAAAAGGTACTGTGGCCTCACTGAGGCAATAACCACACTTAAGCCTGGGCAGATCAAGATCAGGAAGGTTTTCTAGGGAAGGTAGATTAAGGAGAAAAAGGTCTGGGTTTTTTTTTGTGTGTGTGTGTTTTTAATATATATATATATATATTTTAAAATAAATCTTTATTCAGATTATTACAATTGTTTCTCCTTTTTCCCCCCATAGCTCCCCTCCACCCAGCTCCCACCCCACCTTCTGCCCTTACCTCCCCCCCACTGTCCTCATCCATGGGTGTATGATTTTTGTCCAGTCTCTTCCTGAACCCCCCCATACCCCTTTCCCCCTGAGAATTATCAGTCCACTCCCTTTCTATGCCCCTGATTCTATTATATTCACCAGATTATTCTGTTCCTCAGGTTTTTAATTCACTTGATTTTTAGGTTCACTTGTTGAAAGATATGTATTTGTTGTTCATAATTTTTATCTTTACTTTTTTCTTCTTCCTCTTCTTTAAGAATACCTTTCAGCATTTCATATAATACTGGTTTGGTGGTGATGAACTCCTTTAGCTTTTTCTTATCTGTGAAGCTCTTTATCTGCCCTTCAATTCTGAATGATAGCTTTGCTGGGTAGAGTAATCTTGGTTGTAGGTTCTTGCTATTCATCACTTTGAATATTTCTTGCCACTCCCTTCTGGCCTGCATAGTTTCTGTTGAGAAATCAGTTGACAGTCGTATGGGTGCTCCCTTGTAGGTAATTAACTGTTTTTCTCTAGCTGCTTTTAATATTCTCCCTTTGTCTTTTGCCCTTGGCATTTTAATTATGATGTGTCTTGGTGTGGTCCTCTTTGGATTCCTTTTGTTTGGGGTTCTGTGCGCTTCCTGGACTTGTAAGTCTATTTCTTTCACCAGGTGGGGAAAGTTTTCGGTCATTATTTCTTCAAATAGGTTTTCAGTATCTTGCTCTCTCTCTTCTTCTGGCACCCCCATAATTCTGATGTTGGTACGCTTGAAGTTGTCCCAGAGTCTTCTTACACTATCTTCAACTTTTTGGATTTTTTTTTCTTTTTGCTTTTTCGGTTGAGTGTTTTTTGCTTTGTATTTCAATTCTTTGACTTGATTCTTGTGTTCCTCTAGTCTGTTGTTGGGTCTCTGTATAATATTTTTTATTTCAGTCAGTGTATGTTTAATTTCTAGTTGGTCCTTTTTCATATCTTCGAGGGTCTCATTATATTTATCGGCCTTTTCTAGGCTATTCTTGAAAAGCCTTATAACCGTGGTTTTGAATTCTATATCCAGTCGTTTGTTTTCCTCCATTTCTTTCGTTTGTGATCTGTTTCTTTGACGCCGCATTTTCACTGCTTCCCTGAGTTGGTAGGGTAGATTTGTGTGCTAGGTTTCCTATATGGCCCAGTGGGTTGGCCTCCCCAGTTAACCTGAGGTGGACACTCTTGGTGCACCCCTTTGTGGACTGTGTGTACAGCCTTGTTGTAGTTAAGTCTTGATTGTTGTTGGTATCACTGGGAGGAATTGACCTCCAGGCCAGTTGGCTGTAAGGATCAGCTGTGTCTATGCTGGGAGAAGTTCGGTGCTGGAGACAGCCTTATAGGATTAGACTTGCCAAATTGCAATAGCCTCTGTGCTCAGCTTGGATGGGGTGGAGTCTCAGGGCGGAGCAGACAGTCTTGGCTTCCAGTTAGCCTTGCCCTTGCGCACGTGCGCACCTGTAGACCTCTGCCTTCCCCGGCTCCCGAGTCTCCGCTAGAGTCCAGATTCCCCCCACAAGAGCGTGGGTCCCCAGGGGCTCGCCTGGAACTGGGGTTCACTGCAGTCAGAACTGGGGCTCAGTGCAGTCAGGAGCTTCTGACTCCCTTCCACTAGGGAAAGCCTGTGGCAACCTCCGCAGCCTTTGTGCGCACTGGCTTGCACGCGCCTGCAGACCTCTGCCTTCCCCGGCTCCCGGGTCTCTGCCCGAGAGTCCAGATTCCCCCCCGTAAGAGCGTGGGTCCCCAGGGGCTCGCTTGGAAGTGGGGTTCAGTGCAGTCAGAATTGTGGTTCAGTGCAGTCAGGAGCTTCGGACTCCCTTCTGCTAGGGAAAGCCTGTTGCAACCTCCGCAGCCTTTGTGCACACTGGCGCGCGTGACTCCAGAACCCTGCCTGCCGGGGCTCCCCCGGATCTCCCCCGGGTCTCCGAGTCTCCGGGTGCCTTTCTCGCTACCTGACAGTCCAGACTCCCCCTGTATGAGCCTGGGTCCACAGGGTTTCACCCGGTACTGGGGTTCCGTGCAGTCAGAACTGGGGTTCATTGTGGTCGGGGGCTTCCTTTCCCCTTCCGCCAGAGAAAGTCAGCCAGGCTCTCAGCCGCCCTTCCTCTCTGTGCACACAAAGACCCTTTGCTGTACCTCCAATTCTCTGTGAGCTTTTCTCTTTCCTTCTAGTTGTAGAATTTTCACTCGGCCAGCTTTCCTGTGGTTCTGGATGGTGTCCGTTCTGTCTTTTAGTTGTAGTTTTGAAATTGTGCGAGGCAGCAGTTTAGGTGCTTACCTATGCCGCCATCTTGGTTTCTCCAATATATATATTTTTTATTGATTTCCGAGAGGAAGGGAGAGAGAGATAGAAACATCAATGATGAGAGAGAATCATTGATCTGCCTCCTGCACGGCCCCCACTGGGAATTGAACCCGAAACCCTTCAGTCCACAGGCTGATGCTCTATCCACTGAGCAAAACCACCTAGGGCATGTTTTTCGGTGTTTTTTTTTCAATCCTCACCAGATGATATTCTTTCATTGATTTTAGAGAAAGAAACATCAACGTGAGAGAGAAACATCAATCAGTTGCCTCCCATACCAGCCATATGGAATGACCACCTCCGGGACTTGAATCCCACAACCCGGTCATGTGCCTGACTAGGAATCATACCCACGACCTCTCAGTCCACGGGACAGTGCCCAACCAACTGAGCCACACCCGCCAGGACAGAAAAGGTCTGACATTGTCTGACTCCATCAGGTTCTTTTCCTTTGGTGGCCATCCAGCAGTTTGCAGGGTGTGAGTGTCAAGTTGTATATAAACTAGTTAGAGTACAGTGTTGCCCTGGCTGATTTGGCTCAGTGGATAGAGCGTCAGCCTGTGGACTTAAGGGTCCCAGGTTCAATTCCAGTCAAGGGCACAGGTTTCAGGCTTGTCCCCGGTGGGGGGGCGTGTGGAAGGCAGCCGATCCATGAGTCTCATCATTGATGTTTCTCTCTCTTTCCCTCTCCCTTCCTCTCTGAAATCAATTAAAATATATTTAAAAAAAAAATAAAGTACAGTGTTCTAGTGAGAGGGTCAGAGAAGGAGGCTGCCAGCCCTCTTCCTGTATGAGGCAGTCAGGAAAGCCTTCAAGAGAAAATGGCATTTGGGTCTTGACAAATGAATAGGAGTTTGTCAGAAGTTGAAAGGAAGCCCAGCCAGTGTGGCCCAGTAACTGAGTGGCAACCCATGAGTCAGGAGCTCACCTTACGATTCTCGGTCACGGCACATGTCCAGATTGTGGCCTTGATCCCCAGTAGAGGCCATGCAGGAGGCAGCCAGTTGATGATTCTCTCTCATTGATGTTTTTCTCTATCCCTTCCCCTTCCTCTCTGAAATCAATAAAAACGTATTTTTTTTTAAAAGCTCTAAAGAAGGAAGAAAAATCCAAACAGGGAAAGAGTATTTTAGCTGTGTCTCTAGAGCTTTAGTCTCAACTTTATTGTGCATCTCTAGCTGAATATAAAAGAGTAGAAGAGTGTTGAGCATACACTTCCAGCATAGGTTTATTTGTAAGTTAAAGATATGTGCTATTTTACAAATTTAATGCATATTATAAAACATGCACTAAATATGAGTTAAATAATAACTTAGTGTTTTCTTATGTGCCCTTTGAATCATCTTGCATTTCCCACAATTGAAGATCATTGTTATCTTTCTATGCTGGGTACCTGGGGAGAGTGGGAGAGAGTGTGGCTAGGACAGAGGTCTAAGACTGTTGTGAAGGGCCGAGAGTGCTAGGTATCGATATTTAGGTTTTATCTTCTAGGGAGCCACTGAAAGTTTAAGAAGGTAAGTCACTTGGAAAGATGCTTAGACTGCCCTGGTTGTGCGCTTGCTCTCTTTTTTTCTGGAGCTTTGTGGAGGGTCTGTTATCAGCCTGAACACTTCAAGGACTTTGATTTCTCTCTTATGTTTCTGTAGGTGCCACTCCCCTCACCCTACATCCCAACTTTGAAAAACAGCTCCTGGGACCTGAATTATAGACCATCATTTAAATCAGACAAACTGCTGCTGGAACAGGCTTCTCTTTGGGGTCACAATGGCCACCCCAGGCAGGGAAACTTTAGGTCTCATCCCGGGGAGTGCTGTGCTCCAGAAGCAGGAGCCAGGGAGCCAGACCTGGGGGCAAGGCTGCAGTCTCCAAAAGAACCACCCTCCTGTTTGTGAAATTTTCCGGCTACACTTCAGGCAGTTGTATTACCATGAGATGTCTGGGCCCCAGGAGGCGCTGAGCCGGCTTCGGGAGCTCTGCCGCTGGTGGCTGATGCCAGAGGTGCACACCAAGGAGCAGATCCTGGAGCTGCTGGTGCTGGAGCAGTTCCTGAGCATCCTGCCTAGCCAGCTCCGGACCTGGGTGCAGCTGCATCACCCCCAGAGTGGCGAGGAAGCCGTGGCCGTGGTGGAGGATTTCCAGAGACACCTCAGTGGTGGATCAGGAAAGGTGAGTAGTTGGCATCTAGAACCATTCTCTAATGCTTAGGTTAGCTTGGGAATAGGCATTCTCCCTTCCTTAGGCCCTAGACTGGTTTGCTCTTAGGATTCCTGAGCCAGTCATACACTTCTGTTTACGCTCCAAGCCATAAACGGAAATGCAGATTGCAGCCAAGCTGTGAATCACTTTGTGAAATAGTGTTTTGTGAGCCCAGCTCCAGCCTGGAGATCCACACAGCACTCCGGGCAGTAGAGGATCTGCACATTGGTTAGAATGTGGAAACATAGTGAGCAGAGATAAACCTCAGGTATGCTGATAACATGGGTCCTCATTTGAGAAGTTCTCATTACTCCCTTCTTCGGTCTTCTCAGAGTCAATTCTCTCTCTTCCTGCCCTTTAGGTTCCTTATGAGAGGTGACATTTGGGGCTTCATAAACATTTTTCCCTTTTTTAGCTTTCTAAACCACTTAGGGTCTTTTTGCCTCTTTACCTCTAATTTCAATTTTTCCTCGGACCTCTCAAATTTAAAGCCAAGGTAATTAAGATTAGAGGAAAAGCTGGAGAGTCAAAACTGTGATAACAGGGAGAAATCTGGCTTCTAGGACCACAGAGCTAACTCTCTCAATGACCATTTATATCAGCCAGGGTTCAGCCAAAGAAGTAAAACCAGTAGAAAATTATTTTATGTATTTATATACATATTTATATTATTGACAGAAAGTGGCTTTTGTGATTATGGGAGCTAGCAAGGCAAGTCTGAAATCTGTAGGGCAGGCCAACTGGAAGGGCTGGCTGAAACTCTCAGGCACAGGCGGAAGCTGCTGTCCCAGGCAGAATTTCTACAATGGAACCATCAGTTCTGAATTTTAGGTCTTCCAGCTGATTAAGTCAGGCCCATCCAAATTATCTAGGATACTAAAGTAAACCGATTATGGACTTTAATCTCATGTACAGAATACCTTCACAGCAACAGCTAGGTTAATGCTAAATTGACACATCAAAAAACCATCACACCATGAATAAGTCAGTTCCTTCAGATGAGTCTCAGATTGCTCCCTTGTAACTGAACAGGGTGAATTAGGGTCTCCTCTATGTTTACTCCTTTGCAGTTTAGCAGGAAAAACTAATAAATAAAATTTCCCAAATACCATCACATACTTTTTACTCAGTGCTTTTAAAAAAATGATTACATATCTATGCCTAGGGAATCATTTCCAGTTGATTGGGAGTCCTAGGGCTAAATCTTTTCCAAGAGTATTAGCCAATGCCCATTTGGTATCATCAAATCCATTGTCAACAGTATTTCCTTGTGTAAACAAACACACAGAAATAAATCAACCATCATTGGGGTCTAGAGAGCAAGTAGGCCCAACCATGGGCAAAGACAAATGGCTTAAAGAACTGTTTAGAGTGCCATTTGTGAGGAGGGTGGAAGGAAAATTTTCCTGTTCCCTCACTTCTTTTGCTTTAAGCAGAAGGAAATGCTCCCTCTATTAAAATTCAGTCTTTTTTACCGAGGGAGCCTCAGAAAAAAGAGACTGCAGCCCAGCCGCCATGGCTCAGTGGTTGAGCGTCGACCAATGAACCAGGAGTTCACGGTTTGATTCCGGGTCAGGGCACATGCCTGGGTTGCGGGCTTGATCCCCAGTGTGGGGTGTGCAGGAGGCAGCAGATCAATGATTCTCATTATTGATGCTTCTATCTGTCTCCCTCTCCCTTTCTGAAATCAATAAAAATATGTATTTTTAAAAAGTGACGAGTCACAAACCCAAGAGAGTGACTAACATTGATAGGGCAGCTGAACCCAGGAGTGGGGTCTTTGGATTCCATTTTTTACTCTGCCACTATTGTCAGTTTTCTGATGTAAAGACAAGAGAGCAGCGCCCTGGGTGGTGTGCTCAGTGGTTGGAGTGTCAGCCCACACACTGACGGGTCTTGGAATGATTCCCAGGCAAGGGCACGTACCTAGGTTGTAGGTTCAATCCCTGACCCCCATAGGGGTGTGTGTAGGAAGCAGCTGGTCAATGTGTCTCCCTTTCCCTCTCTTTCACTGTATCTAAAAATCCTTAGATGAGGATTAACCAAAAAAAAAAAAAAAAAGGACATGAGAGCAGGGCTGTCTCTCCTAGCACAGGCTCATAATATGTATTTATGGCTAAATGAATAAATAAGCTTTCTCATGGCAGTTTGGCATGGGGCAGTTAAGGAATGTCAGGGCAGATCAGAGTCAGTCTGCTTAGCCGGAGGGAGCATGTGCGTGTGTGCACATTGGGGCTGGAAAGGGTTGAAAAGGTATCCTTGAAGGGCTGCAGAATCATGCAACTTGAAAAATGCTTCTATATCCTTCTATTTTAGCTTCTAGCAGGCTTACAAAATATGAAAATAGTAATCGTTACCTCCATTTGACAAGTGATATAAGCACAGAGAGGTTAATTGACTCATCTAAGATGAAAGAGCTAGTAGGTGTTCCCTTTGACCCTGAGACTTAGCCAACATGTGATTATTGCTGATTACCACCAAGTGTGGGAACTAGACTTTTCCAGCTCCCTAGGTTCTAAGCCTCTAGCTTTCCCCTAGTGTCTTGCTGTGGAATGCCATCGTAGAATGAAAATTGGAATGGGGATTGCGTGCCTGTGAGGAAAGGAAATTTATGGGTACTAGATAATGAACAGGAAGTGTGCCAGGGTTTAATTGCTGGTGAATTACAAGGTTTTGTTGTCACAGTGCAATTAAGGTCCATCCTCTGCCAGTTCCCAGAGCTGCTTTATTTAAGAACTGTAACTCCCGCTCAGCTATTGTGCTCAGTGGTTGAGCTTTGACCCATGTACCAAGAGATCACCAGTTCGATTCCCGGTAAGGGCATGTGCTGGGTTGCAGGCTCGATCCCCAGTAGGGGGAATGCAGGAGGCAGCCAATCGTTGTTGATTCTCTCCCATCGATGTTTCTCTCTCTTCCTCACTCTCTAAAATCAATAAAAACATGTTTTTTAAAAGAGAACTGTAACTCCCATTTATAAGATCTGCCCAGTGCAGAACCTGGTCACCACAGACCCCAGGGAGCCTCCTGGTTCCACCACTACACTGGAGACATATACAGTAAAGAAGCAAGTTCCCTCCCATCAGCAGATGTAACCCAATTGGGCAAGTCCAGTATGGTTTATCAAAGGAGCAGTTATTTTCTCCTTCTGATGTACTATGTATATGCAGAGTGAATGAGCTTATAAATGTGATTTATTTAGATATTTTAGATTTTCTGTTCCAAATGCTGGTAAAAATAGTAATCATGAGATTGTGAGGAGCTGGTTTGATGGCAGCAGCAACGGTTAGAAAGAAAAGGTCTGTGCTTTGAGATATTCTCAAAGTCTCTAAAAATTGATGTTATCTGATTCTATTTGACTTCTTACTATAAACTATTTTTTTTTAAAAAATATATTTTATTGATTTTTTACAGAGAGGAAGGGAGAGGGATGATAGAGAGTTAGAAACATCGACGAGAGAGAAACATCGATCAGCTGCCCCCTGCACACCCCCCACTGGGGATGTGCCCGCAACCAAGGTACATGCCCCCGACTGGAATCGAACCTGGGACCCTTCAGTCCGCAGGCCGACGCTCTATCCACTGAGCCAAACCGGTCAGGGCTACTATAAACTATTGAGGAGATGTAGTTCCTATTGAAAACTGAGTTTGCAGATAATCCTAAAAACCTGTAGCAAAATATCAAGAGGAAATCAGACAGCAAATATTATTATTAATTGAGCACCAATGTTGGGCCCAGCATTGTTCTAGGAGCTAGTGGTCAAGAGAAAAAGCTTATATTTCATTGGGGAGACATATACAATAAAGGTGTAAATAAGATAATACAGAGATTAATACATGCAGTAGAAAATATAATCAGGTAATTGGAAAGAGTGACTGTCTTTGCTTTGTCAGTGTGGTCAGGGATGGTTTCTCTGAAGAGGAGACACTTTTGCTGAGAGAAATTGGAGAAGCTCTTTTGAGGTTTGTCAGCCACTGTTTTTGGGATATTGCTTCAGCCTCAGCGTTATTTGTGCACATACAGATATACACAGCTATCATTCTTTAATTTTTTGGTACTTCTGTTTGGTCTCTTCTATAGGCTTAGGTCCTAGGGAGTGTACTGAATTGCTCTCCTGCCTCCTTTTTCTAGATGATTCTTAAAGCAATTTGTGTCTGAGGAACTGACACAGAGGGAAAGAGGTTATATAATCTGATCTTCAAGCTTCTAACAGGAAGGTCTACAGAAGGATGAGGATTACAAGCTGCAGATACTACTTAGACAGTTCCTTCCCCTAGTAGGCTGTACTGGTGGGGCTGGAAAGATACTCTGGCTCTTCCTTTCCCTGGCTTTCTTGCCTGGGATGCTTCTTAGAGGTTTTGGATTTTGTACCTTCAAGGATTGTCTCTTGAACCCAATTGTATTTCCTTGTCTCTAGGTTTCAGCTCCAGCACAGAAACAGGAAATGCATTTGGAGGAGATGACAGCCTTGAGTGCAACAGAGGAATCTCTTTCTACCTCACTCCTCAGTAACGGTTCAGCCCGTGGAGCCCACCTGGAGCCTCCTCATGACCCAGGGGCATACTGCCTCCCCAATGGGCACTCCGGTACTTGCCTCTCCGGCTCTGGTGTCTACTCACACCTCTCTTCTCTCTTCTGGAATCACTTTTCCTTCATCTCCACTTCTCCACCTTATTGGAATCCCTCATTGCCCTGCCCTCTGTCTTCCTTCCGTAGAGACTTTTTCTGTTCCCTTTTGCTTATTCTTTAATCATTAATGTATTTAGCAAGTTTTTGTCGTGGCAAAGGCACTGTTGGCAGCAGAAACAGTATATAGTATACCATCACTGTGCTTTCAAAGAGCCATTTAGTTACCTACTAGGCAGAGAGTCGGTCATAGTGTAAGAGCCAATCTCATAAGAGACATGAGTGATACCTATTCTCAGGCATTTGATGCCATCACGAATGAGCAATGTGGACATTGTTAATTGTAAGCAAGATCATGTGGTCCTTGTTAATGGTGAGCTGGGGTGGGTAGGGATGGATACTTCATGGTGTTGGATAGTGAAAAATCAAGGAGAAACTTTTTCTTTAATATATTTTTATTGATTTCAGAGAGGAAGGGCGAGGGAGAGAGAGATAAAAACATCAATGATGAGAGAGAATCATTGCTTGGCTGCCTTCTGCATGCCCCACACTGGGGATTGAGCCCACAACCCGGGCACGTGCCCTTGGCCAGAATCGAACCCTGGACCCTTCAGTGCACAGGCCGATGCTCTACCCACTGAGCAAAACTGGCTAGGGCTCAAGGAGAAACTTTAAGGGTGGAGGACACCTAGTAGAGAATATAAACAAAGACTTAAGTGGTTAAATCCTTGGACCCTGTTGAGGTAGGGTCAAGGAGGACTGCATTTGAGAGCCTAGGGTCTGTTTGTACAAGGCCTTAGAGTTAAGAGTAAGAAGTTCAGGACAGTTACTCTGGCACATGTGAGCATTACTAATCCAAAGGGTAGACCAGTGGTTGGAAGCTTTAGTAGGAGGCTAGTGTAGGAGAATAGCTGTGAGGTGATTATTGCCTGAACGAGGTTGAATGGAGTGGAAAGTGATAGATGCAACAGGCATTGTGAAGGAAAAATCCATGGGGTATAGGAGAAGAGGAGGAATTAGGGTTTTGGACAATGTCTGGAATCATTGACAGAACTTAGGAAAGGAAGATGTTAAGAACACACATTTGAGATACTGAACTTCAGAATTCTGGGGCAGCAAATGAAATGTCCAAGCAACTGGAAGCTTGTAAAAGGGGTCTAGGAAAGAACTGAGAACTTAAGAGCATAATTAGAACAGTGAGAGTTGGTGAGATCTCTGACAGAGAGAAAGGAAAGCACTACTGTCTGAGCTCCTGGAGTGTCCAAATGAGAGGGCAGACAAGGAAGAGGGGGGCGGGGCCAGAGATCTAAGGGGGAAATCAGGTGAGGCTGGTGCTAGGGAAGCCATGTGGAGAGGAAGTCGTCAGAAGTATAGCTTCCTTATGAGAGGTTGAACAGAGTGAGGACTGGCAGACCAGTTTTCAATTTGACCAGGGTCCTGCTACTTCACTTTCCTTGGAAAATTCACAGCACACTTAGGATAACGCCTGTATGGACAAGGGATGAGAAACTGTGGAGTTGCCTGGGTCCTCTTGAATCCACTCAGTGGGATACTGACCTCATTAAAGCCAAGGGCAGGGCTTGTCCACTCATAGATTTCTTTCCTCCTTCAGCTCATTGTGCTTCCCCAGTGTCTTCCCTTCCCCAAGTGAGGAACATAGGAGACCAAGCAGCAGAAACTGTGCTTCAGATGGTCAGGCCCCAGGTGAGCTTGGTTCTGTCTATCTTTTGTGAGTTCCTGAGTCTGGAACAGAATACTGGTAGCTAGAGCAGTGGTTCCCAACATGGGACACAAGGGGGCAATTTGATTTTTAAGGGGGGGACAATTTGAGAATGAGTTATTAACAGTGAATTTTTTTGCATTTCTTACGGTCCTACGGACTTTATATACAGTATATAAGTATATGTTGTGACATTTATGCATTGAAGTTCTTTCATATATGTTTTATAAAACTTTATTTGCTTTTTTTTAAAAAATCCTCACCTGAGGATATTTTCCATTGATTTTAGAGAGATTGGAAGAGAGAGGGACAGAGAAATAACAATGTGAGAGAAACACATTGATTGGTTGCCACCTGCATGAACTCCAACTAGGGCCCAGGTTAGGGAGGCACCTGCAACCGAGGCACGTGTCCTTGACCAGAATTGAACCCAGGACCCTACAGTCCGCTCTATCCACTGAGCCAAACTGGCTAATTGCTATTTTTTTCATATCTCTTCATATTATTACTATTTTTACAATTTCTTAGTGATTTCTTCTTCAGTACTTCAGCTGTTCTTTTATTTTATTTTTCTCTTTCATGGATGCCATGTTCTTTGGAAGCTTGTTTAGACCAAGTTAATGGCCTTTTAGGCTTTCTCCACGTGAATAAGAGTTAATTTTTTAAAAAATAAGAATTATATGTCACAGGATGGGCATTAGGATTTTAGAGATGCTTAGGTGGGTCTTGGCCAAAAAACGGTTGGGAACCACTGAGCTAGAGCTTAATCTCAGGGGCACTGGATCATTCTGAAACTGCTCCTCTGGCTTCCAACCTTCTTGCTTCCCTTGGAGCTTGGTGCCACCTACTGAGTTCATGGACTCTCTCTGGCCCTGTACTTGTCCTTTTAGATGTGTCATCCCAGCTTCTTCCTCCTCCACCTCTTTGCCCACCAGGGCCCTTACCCTGTGCTCTTGGTATCTCTGATGACTCCGACCTTCAGGGTGGGAATATCTGTTGAGCAATAGAAGCTTGTCATTGCAGGGGTCTGCAATGTACAAGTTCCTGTCTGTGGACTACACTGAACAGAAGTTGGAAGATCCGTCACTGAGTCAGAGAGCCCTGTACCAGAACATCATGCTGGAAACGAACTGCAGCATGGCCTCACTGGGTAATGATTCTGTGCCACAGTAACTTAGCATCTGCATCCTTCACATTTTCTTTACTCCATTTTTTCTTTTTAAACTTTTATTACGAAAAATTACAACATAGACAAAACAGAACAATACAATGAACCTCTCTGCGCCCATCACCCAGCATTATCAGTTTTCAAAATTCTCTTTACCTCATAATGGATTGAGCTAGGGTGGTTTAGTTAGAGTTTGTATTTATAAGGATTAGAGAGCACTCAAGTTATTGTAAGTGATGAGTTATGTTACTTACAATAAGGCTAAAGGGATAGGAAATCTGTACAAACTGACCAGCTAGACCAGACTTCGGAAAGCAGGGCCTCATTGAGACTGAGGAGCCTGGGAGCCTCAGCAACAAAAGGAAATGAGTTTTACACTATGTTGAATTAGGGACACAACACAGCTGGCTCCCTACATATCTCCTCCCACCGCTACCCATTGTTTTCACTCTGAATCTTTTCTCCCCCCATGGCTCCTCTCAATTAGACCTTGTTCCCAATTGCTTTCTGGTTGCTGTGGCCCCTAATGGCTTGGCTTCTCTCCATGCATCATTTCAGCTTTGGTCTCTGACCTTTCAGTTTTCCTCCTCACTTGACTGTGCTAGCTTAGCATCTCTCTGTCCTGATAGATCTTCATCCATCTTCCTCCACTGACCTTTCCCCTCTTTGTCTTTTGTCCTTGAAGAAAAATTTGAGCTATTTCTGATTTTTTTCTCTTGTTCTCAATTTGTTACCTCATTCCTTATGTGAAGGCTTTTTCAGGTAAATAGACTCCTGATGATTCTGTTTCCTCAATAGGATAAGAAATGCTTTTTTCTTCTTTCTTTTGGGATCAGGTGAGACTCGGATGGAAAATTCAGAGTTGCCTCCAAGGCAGGAAATTTCCAAAGGAACAGAGTCATCTGATGGGACATCAGGAGGCCTGTATGGGGTGGTTCCTGGGGGACCAGAAGCTGGAAATGCCTGTGAAGATGCTTTAATAAAGCTAGAAGCACAACCCTCAGAGGAGGAAGGGAGCAGACTAGAAAGTGATTTCTTGGAAAGAACATGTGAGGATAAAAATAAATCTACAAAAGATGGATGTGATGAGTATAAGGATGTTGGGGAACGTAAGAATCTGTCCTGTAGTCCTACAGAATATCAAGTTTTGAAGGCACAGAAATTCTATCAATGTGATGAATGTGGCAGAGCTTTCAATAGGAGTACACACCTCACTAACCATCAGAGAATCCACACTGGAGAGAAACCATTTGTATGTAATGAGTGTGGCAAGGCCTTCAGGCAGACGTCTCAGCTCATGGCTCATCTTAGAACCCACACAGGGGAAAAGCCCTATGAATGCAGCAAATGTGAAAAGACCTATCGGCACATGTCCAATCTCATTCAACACCAGAGATTCCATAATGGAGAGAAACCGTATAAATGTAATGAATGTGGAAAAGCTTACAGTGTGAGTTACAAACTCTATGACCACCTAAGAACCCATACTGGGGAGAAGCCTTACGAATGCATTAAGTGTGGAGCAGCCTTTTCTCGGAATACATATCTTCTCCGACATCAAGCACTTCACACTGGTAAGAAACCCTACAAGTGCAACGAGTGTGGGAAAGGTTTATCTTCTAAAAGAGATCTTATTGACCATCAGAGAATTCACACTGGAGAAAAGCCTTTTGAGTGCAATGACTGTGGCAAGGCCTTTCGTCAGAATAGTAATCTTATTCGACATCAGAGACTTCACACAGGTGAAAAGCCCTATAAATGCAATGAGTGTGGCAGATCCTTCGGTCGAAAGTCACACCTCATTGCACATCAGAGAATTCACACTGGGGAGAAACCCTATGAATGTATTGAGTGTGGAAAAGCCTTCAGTCAGCTTTCTACTCTTAATCACCACTATCGAACTCACACTCGAGAGAAGCTCTGAGGTCTGGCTTCATCAGGTTCTTAGGTGTAAGTTTCTAAGACACAGAGCAAGGAACTTTGAATTAAGCTTTCTGTATAAGAAGGATGTTTACCCTGATCCCCTCTTGGGACCATTAATCAAAGTGGGCCATTCCCTAAACGCTGTCTGTTGGGTCATGAAGGTGGAGGTGGGAGGAACAATGCAGTCCTTCTCCACTATTGGGAAAGTGTGACTACACGTTTCTTGTACTTGTTGGGTTTTCCCCTCCCTCCTTTCCTTTCCTCCTTCCTTCCTTGTTTCCCTCTCTCCTATCTTTTTTCCTTCCTCCCTCTCTTCTCTCTTTTTCTCTTTTCTTTCAACTGTTTAGAAATGTATCTCATTTCTTCAGTATGATCATACCATGATCATACTATGCTTTTCAAGAACAGAGATTATATATTTCTTATTCTATTCTACCTCTCCTATTTTATAAAGTTATTCTCCAAGACTGATCATTCTTTACTTTGTCTTGGCTGTATACCTCCTTACCTACTTTTTTTGTTCTGTTAATCCTCATCAGAGGAAATTTTTCTGTTGACTTATTTAAGAGAGGAAGGGAGCAGGAGAGAGAGAAACATCAGTGATGAGAGAGAATCATGGATCGGCTGCCTTCTGCACACCCCCCACTGGGGATCGAGCCCACAACTCAGGCATGTGCCCTTGACTGGAATCGAACCTGGGATGGGACCCTTCAGTCTGCAGGCCGACGCTCTATTCACTGAGCCAAACCGGCTAGGGCTCTGTTGACTTTTAGAGAGTGGAAGGGAGGTGGGGAGACACACAGAGGTAAGCATTAATGTGAGAGAGACACGGTGATTGGTTGGTTCCTACATGTGCCTGGACCAGGGCCGGGGATCAAGCCTGAAACCGAGATATGTGCCCTCGATCGGAGTCTAACATGGGACCCTTCAGTCCGTGGGCTGGTGCTCTATTCACTGAGCCAAACTGGCCAGGGCCTTACTTTTTTTGTTTGTTTACTTTTGAAACTTCTCCAGTCTAGACCCCATCACTAGTATTCCCTACTCAGAAAACCTTTTCTTTTTCTCATTTGCTAATCTATGTTCCTTATAATCTTCCAGATCAATCTCATTTCTAGATCCTTTCAGATCCAACTCATCTGTGAAAGACTTCTTCAGACGCTTCTTCATTCCTCTTACTCATTTGACCTCAGTACTTTAAATTAGTTGCTGCTTTAATGTGCAACTGTTGTTAAATTGCCTTGTAAATTATTCTCAACTTAATCCTTATGTGTATACATTCATGCCAGTTTATTGTAGGTTCTTTGAGGTTGGGTATGGCAAATATTTCTTTTAGCATATAGAAAATAATTTTCATACACTAGTTAACAAATAATATTTTAAAAACTTACTCTCCAATTGAACCATCTTTAAATTGGACACAATCTACCTACCCCTCTCCACCACCAGACTAGAAGCTTTTCAAGATGGAAGTGGCATCTCATCATAGAATATCACATACAAAGACCTCATATCTTCTACATGTACCCCTGGAAATCTTACTGTTACTCCATTGTTAGTTTCTGATATATATTCTATAGTGTATATGAAGTTTCCTTCTATTTCTGTCTTTAGAAGAAGCAATGTAGAATTGTAGTTAAGGACTCAGATTTTGTGCCTTGAACTCTAGGTTCAATCATGAATCCATCACTTTCTTTGGTGTGTGATCCTGAGCAAGTCAGTTGGTTTCCTTGTATCTCAGTTCTTCCATGTATAAAAGGAAGCGACCTCATAGTGATGTTAGGATAAAATTAGTTCATAAGTGTAAGGCACTTAACAGTGCTTGGCACATAGTACACATTATAGTAATTACTGTATTTTGTTTTTATTAGAGTGGCTGCTAAGTTCTATCACGTTTTAAAAGAAATCTATTGGTGTAATTTTATGGGTCATATCATTTATTTTTGTAATACTTTTGACAAGTTTCCAAATAAATGAAATTTCTTTGCACTTTTGGTATAAAACCCATTTGTTTGTGGTGATTTTTTAAAGTACAGAACTAGATTAAATTAATATTTCGTTGGCTTTTGCAAAGTATTTTGGAAGAGTTTGCATAATGTGGGAATTACTCTAAAGGGTAAAAATAATGGTCTGATCCATTCTTGGGGAGGAGTGAATTGGGAGGGACAAATCTTTAGCAACATTTTGATTTCTTAAGTGGTTGCGCTGTTTAGATTTCTACCTCTTTGTTAATTTTGGTTATATATATCTGGAAGTCATTTTACCAGGCTGTCAAATGATGGCATAAAATTTCACCTAGTATTCTATAAATTGTAAAGCGATATACATTGTAGTAGTATGTCCCATGTACTTTTACACTTTTTTTTTTTTAATCCTCACCGAAGGATTTCTTCCCATTGATGTTTTTTTAAAATATATTTTATTAATATTTTACAGAGAGGAAGGGAGAGGGATAGAGAGCTAGAAACATCGATGAGAGAGAAACACCGATCAGCTGCCTCCCGCACACCCTCCACCGGGGACGTGCCCGCAACCAAGGCACATGCCCCAGACCGGAATCGAACCCGGGACCCCTCAGTCCGCAGGCCAACGCTCTATCCACTGAGCCAAACAGGTTTCAGCCCATTGATTTTTTAGGGAGAGTAGAAGAGAGAGGGAAAGACAGAGAAACATCGATGTGAGAGAAACAATTGGTTGCCTTCTGCAGGAGCCTGTAACCAAGGTACGCTTCCTTGATTGGAAGCGAACCCAGGTCCCCAAGCCCACACTATCCACTGAGTCAAACCTGCTAAGGGACTTTTACACTTTTGAAGTATCTTCTCATCGTTTCTTATACCTTGAGAGATATAGCCTCAAACAGATTATGAATTCCCCAAGAGAAGTGTGTTACATCCAAAAGCCCATATGGTTTGAAATGTGTGCCCTCCCCTCCTGATTTAAGGCCTTTGCTTCTTGATGTTCCTTCTTTCAGGAACACTCTTGGACCCAGATACCTAAAGGCCTCAATTGCTCACTTCCGCTCATGTGTAATAGCTCCACCGCCATCTCCCTCTTCCTCCCCTTACTTGCTACCAAGTTCTACTTCTTTATTGGTTATTGTCTCCCCTGACTTGAAGGTAAGCTCCGTGGAGCAGCGAGTTTATTTCCTTCCCTGCTGTACTGTATCCACAGAACCTGGAACACTGACATAGTAGGCCCCCAAAAGTATTTTTTTTAATATATTTTATTGATATTTTACAGAGAAGAAGGGAGAGAGAGAGAAACATCAATCAGCTGCCTCCTGCACACTCCCTACTGGGGATGTGCCCACAACCAAGGTACATGCCCTTGACCGGAATCGAACCTGGGACCCTTCAGCCCGCAGGCCAGCAGGCCAACGCTCTAGCCACTGAGCCAAACCGGCTTCGGCCCAAAAGTAATTTTTATATGCTGCTGACAAACAGTCTCCTAGCTTTGAGACTGGAAGGCGCAGGATCTGTAGAAAGAAAGATGACTTTTCCGCTCAGCAGCCAGAGCAGAGCTGGCGGGGGCTTCAGGGAGCCTCAGTTCCAGGCGCGCCACCTGGCCGCCCAGGAGCTTGGCTCCCCTCCGCTCCCTACCCAAATCTCTTTCTCAGGCTCCACCCCTTCCAGGGTCCTCCTTCTATTGGCTGAGCCCTCCAAGTTCTTCGTCCTCCCAGCCAATAGTAGGGCAAAACTCGGGTGGGAGGCGGGGCCAGAGCGCAGGCGTACGGACTAGCTGGCGAAGGGGCGAAAGGACTCCAGCCTCCTCCGCACTGAGAGGCGGGACCTCCCGGTGCCTAGAAAAGCCAGAGGGTTGGGATGCAAGTTAATGGGGTGTCGATGACGTAATTCTTTCTGCGCTTTGTTCCATGATGTGAGCTTTCGGCGAGGGGTATGTGGCAGCCTGGCGTGGGGGTCCGGGCGGGGTTCTGGGACTGTGGGGGGGACACCGGTCGGGAGCCCCTCCTCCACCGCTGCCCGCTGCGGAGACTGGGATGAGGCAGCTCAAGGGTCGTCGTGAGCCTCCTTCTCCCCTCGTTCGGCACTTTCCCTTTGTTTTGGGTTTCGTCCCCAGCTAGGCGAGGTTGCCCGCTCGGACCGGGCTGCAGGTACTGACAGAACTGTGTCATCCCCGCCCATGGCCAGTGGGCCGCCTTGGTAATAGCGGTCTAACCAGCCCAGGCTCCCAAAGGAGCCAGAACCTTGAGTGTTTGACTTAGGTCACCCGTCCGTCCCCCTGTGTTCCTGTGAGGAAACGGACCCAGAGGGGAAGGCAGAGTCTTGCCCAGGGTTACTACTCATTCATCCATTTAACAAATACTTAGCACCTACCCAAGAATGCTAGCTCCTGGGTTTCAATTGTGTACAAGGCAGAGAGAGCTACATTCTGGTAGGGAAGAAATGGAACAAGCTTGAGGAGTTAGAAGCAGAGTCTGGGAATCTGGAGCGGGAAACAAAACACATGTTGAGGCCTGGTGATCCTAAGAGATGGGTAGTTATTTTAAAAATCTCCTTCTAGCATCCTTTTAAAGCCATATTATTGCTCCTGTTTCTAAAGGCAATTGACTCAGCAAAGATCCTCTCTCTTCTCCCTTCTGCAAACTTTTCTTGGAAGGCTGAAGTGCAGAGAACTTCTCAGTGGAAGGCACTTTGCACTTAGAGGAGACTTTTGGATGTAAAAGGAGCAGCTGAAAGGGAGTGACCATGGTGTGATGGACACAGAAGGCTTGTCTCTCACTAGTCATGTGACCATGGACAAATCATTCAACCTCTGGGAGCTTCATTTCTGCATCTTTAAAACTAAAGACCCAGTGCATGAAATTCATGCACTTGGCAGGGAGAGGGGGGGCCTCAGCCTGGCCTGCGCCCTCTCACAGTCTGGGAGCCCTGGGAGGATGTCCGCCTGACGGCTTAGTGGGCCTAAGCCGTTGGTTGGACATCCTTAGCATTGCCACCCCACCACTGTCGCTGTGCTCGCCAGCTGTGAGCCTGGCTTCTGGCGGAGCTGCGCTCCCCCTGTGGGAGCACACTGACCACCAGGGGGCAGCTCCTGCATTGAGTGTCTGCCCCCTGGTGGTCAGCGCACATCATAGTGACGGGTCATTCCACCATTCGGTCATTTGCATATTAGCCTTTTATGTAGGATAGGAATGATCATCCTTACTGCTCATTGCTTCCTAGGAAGGGGAGTACCCAGGGAGGGGACACTGCCCTGAGTGTCCACTTGGAGTACAGCACTCAGAGAACTCACTCATTTCTATCTGTTTACAGTGATTCAGGACCCCAATAGGAACTTCCTCACCAACCTAAGGAAGAGATCAGGCAATATCTGTGCTGGGTACATCCGCTGGAGTGAGGCCACTGTGCACAGGAGAGAATGAGTGATGCCTTTCTCTCTTGGGCAAGTGAGACCTATACTGTGAAATTAGTTCATCTGGGGACAGGAATCTTGCCTGCTAGAAAATATGGGGACCAGAGCTGAAAGGGAGCGTATCTGGATGTCTATCTAGGAGAGAGAGAGAGAGAAGTGTGCTTGTATGGGGGAGGGAGGGCCCTCTGGACCTTGAGTAGTAGAGTTTGGGGATGGGAATAAGGGTGATGTAATAGAACTCAATTTGTCGGGAGACTTGGACTTGAGTCCCAGCTCCACTCTAAGTTCCAGTTTCCCCATATCTACATTTTGAGATAAGACTAGGTGGCCTGGGAGGCTCCTTCCAGCTCTGACATTCTGAGAATCTCTGAGTAGTTGGACTAGGTCAATCTCTTAGGGAATTTAGGCCCTTCGATGGCCCTGTTGAGACAGAAGTGCCAAGAATGCAAATACACTGCCATGGTGTTCAAACAGTATGGAGCACCAGAGGCATGAACCAGGCAGACAAGGGGTGGTGATGGTCATATGTGGAGGATGCACATCTCACCATTCCTACCTTAGATAGAATTCGATAGGATCCTGAACTTGTTTAACTGAACATTTCAAATCACACAGCATTTACAGAGCCCTCCTTATGCCAGGCTCTGGGTGGGAGCCACATAGGAATGTCAGGAGGGACACAGACGTACACACAAGTAGTGATAGTATTAGGCAACTCTAGTTTATATTAGTTTTGTTGTGTTTTCTGAAGTACAGAATTTTTTATATGGTCAGATCTATCCGTTTGCTGTTATGCCATCAGCCTTTGTTTTATGCTTAAGGCTTAGGCCTTTCCCTAAGAGTGAATAGTCCCTGTTACTTGTTTTCTTTTTCTTTTTTTCTTTCTTCCTTTTAACTTTTACATTTTACTCACCTGGTTCTCTGGAATTTATTTTCAAGTGTTGCCTCTTATTCTTCACTCTATTGCAGTGAATCAATAACCAAGGACCACTGCTCAGAGAGACCTGAACGGGAAGATTATCCTGACGAATTGAAGGAATACAACCTCCCTAGGTAAAAGAATACAACGCTCTATCCACAGAGCTGGGATTCTGCCCATTGTGGGTTCCTTATAGCCTGAAATGAATGGTGGTCCTGAGATCAGAACTCTCACCCCTCAGTCTCAGGGAGTTGTGGGTCAGAGATTTGTGGGGACTCATTGGTCCTAATCCATTTGCTGGTTATCTTGAGACTGTGCTTGTGTGCACAGCTGCCTGGATACCCCTAATGTCCTGCTGGCCCTCTGGCCTCATCTGCCCCTCCTTCTACTTCTCCAGCTAAGACCCCACCTCCCTAGTCCCTGGGAATTCCAGGGTTCCTAAGGGCATTTCCCATGCAGTGGGTTGAGGGCAGATAGGTTTCCTTTTGATGAAACTTCCTCAGAATAGTCCTCCCTCATCTCCTGACAAGTCTTGCTTCCTCCTTAGGTCCCTCAGAACCACCATGGGCTTCAGTATAGCACGTTGCATTTTCTCTTTCTTTCTACCTGCCCTTCTAACTAAGACCTCCATCTTAGCAAGCTTATACATTTTTTTGACTGCTTTTGTCTGATCATTCTCAAATTTGCATTCCTGACATATTCCTCCTCTTATAAAAAAGGTTTTCCCACATCCCTGTTTCTCTTAGTGATACTACCATTCAGACCTAGATCTGATGACCTTGAACTCTTTCCTTCAGTCATCCTCTAGATTCTGATGTGTGTATATGCTTTCCTGTAACGGCTGGACTTCATTGTTCTCTCATCCTGTCATTTTCCTAGCCTAGGACCTCACTATCTCATTTGTGTGTTCATTTTTTCAACAAACATTTACTGGGCACCCAGAAAGTGGCAGGCCTCTAATGGTCCCCCATAGTGCATTCTAAGGTTGCCTCCCAACTCATTTCCTTTCCTCTTTCCTTCTTTTTTTTCACCTTTAATCCATCTGGGCTAATCTTCCTAGAGTATTCTTTTTCTAATTTCATTTTTGGGTAGGACGATAGAAAATTTATCGTACAAACTGGGATACTTTTGTGGAGTGGGGAAAGAAAATTAAAGGTAGATTTCATTCCTCTGTTCAGAATATGTTTCCTATTGACCATCAAATCATAGCCATAATTTTCCCCTCATAATTTCAGTGTTCTGGCTGGTATCATTTCAGGCAACTTGATTCTTTCACTTATTCATTCAACAACAACAAAAAATTTTCAGTGCTTGCTAGGTGCTAAGAATACATTGGTGAACAAAATGAACAGAAATCGTGCCTTCATGAAGCTTCATGTAATAGTATAATCTCCCATTTATTTCTGACTACACTGTCCCTGTTTTCAAGAAAACAATTCCTTGTCCTCTGGGGCTCAGCCAAAGTTTAGCCTTTATTTATTTATTTATTTTTTTAAATCCTCAACCAAGGATATTTTTCCATTGATTTTTAGAGAGAGGGAAAGACTGAGAAATATTGGATGTGAAAGAAACACATCGATTGGTTTCTCCTGCATGCACCCTGACCAGGGCCCAAGCCGGGAAGGAGCCTGCAACCAAGGTACATGCCCTCGACCAGAATCGAACCTGGGACTCTTCAGTCCGAAGGCCAATGCTCTATCCCAGGGGTGGGCAAACTTTTTGACTCGAGGGCCACAATGGGTTCTTAAACTGGACCGGAGGGCCGGAACAAAAGCATGGATGGAGTGTTTGTGTGAACTAATATAAATTCAAAGTAAAGGAGTGGAGGGGTGAGCAAGAGAACCCTCCGCTCTTTCGGCTCCGCGGGCTGGATAGAACAGCCGAACGGGCCGGATCCGGCCCGCGGGCCGTAGTTTGCCCACGGCTGCTCTATCCACTGAGCCAAACCTGCTAGAGCCAAAGTTTTTAGCCTTGGGAAAAAGCACCTTTTCCCATGCATTTTAAGCATCCCAGTAATCACTCCTTCCTCTGGCCCCCTTTGTCTCCTGATTGGGGACTTTGTAGATTTATAATTTGCTCTCTTATTGTTTTGTCATTTACTCCATTGTAAGCTCCTTAAATACAGATATATTTCATAATTTTTTTATTCTGCTCGGGCTGCCATAACAAAATACCACAGCCTGGGTGGCTTAAACACTAGACATTTATTTTCTCACAGTATTGGAGGCTGGAGGTCCAAGATCAAGGTGACCAGCTGATTTGGTTTCTGGTAGGGACTTCCTGGCTTGCAGATGGCTACTTCTTGCTGTGTGCTCACATGCTTTTCCTCATTTTGTGCATTTGCGGGGATGGGTAGAAGTGCAAGTGAAATTGCGCTCATATGTCTTCCTATAAAGATACACTAATCCTATCAGATTAGGGTCCCACCCTTATGACCTCATTTAACCTGAATTACCTTCTTAGAGGTCACTTCTCCAAATATAATCACCTTATGATTAGGGCTTCAACATATGAATTTGGGGGAACACATTCAGTGATTAACAGTCTTTTGGGGGGGGGGCATTCAATAATGGTATTTATTGCTTTGTGACAGAACTGTGTAAATATCTGGCTATTAACATTTTCCCTGGCTGCCCCTCTCCAGAAGGCTGGAGACTGACCTTTTCCATAGCAGCCTTTAAGGATAGAATAGTTTCTGTACTAGCTAAGTGGGGAGCTTGGGATCAACAAGACACCTGGGATGATTAAATAGCAATGTGGAAAAATACTTTAAAAAGTTAAGTGGAAGAAGTAAGTTGCAAAATTATATTTACTCTATACTTATAACTATATAAATATGAATATAGACAAGTCTGGAAAGGAACACAGTAAAAGGAAAATTAGTCATGTTAGTATCATGAGGTCATTTTTCAGTTTTCTTTTATGACCCAACCTCCGCTAGCTTTGAGGTCTGCTAGGGTTACATATATGTTTAGAGTTTCACATCAAACCTGTAGGGAGGTAGAAGAGGGCAAAGGGGGATAAATGGTAATGGAAGGAGACTTGACTTGGGGTGGTGAACACACAATACAATATACAGATGATGTATTATAGAATTGTACACCTGAAACCTATATAACTTTATTAACCAATGTCACCCCAATAAATTCAATAAAAATGAAAAACAAAAATATGTAGGGAAATTCCTGATCATTCCTGGTTTCATGAGCAGCCCCTCTTGATTGTACTATCCCCTACTTTCACCCTTTTGCCATCTAAACTTTATCATAATGCCATGCAAGGAGGCCCTATGAGATTTCCCCCTGCTATGCTTTAACTAATCCTGTTTAGCCTCTCAGGTTCACCCAGTAAGACTCAGTCTGTCAGAGTGATAGCTTGGAGCAAAGTAGACAGACTGAATTAGCACATACAGCTGGATCCAGTTATGGACCAGGCCTGCAGAGTAGGCCATGATGTGACTTGGTTCCAATATTGCAAGAATTATGTTACTCCTTATCAAGACAGAACCCAAGATAGACAGGTGCCTAGTATCAGGACTAGAGCAAAAATGAAATCTTTGGCACACCCTAAGACAGAATCCTTGAGAAACTAATTATTTTGTGCCAGCCACTGTATCACTGGTACTAGGGGCATAGGTCAACAAGAACTAACTAAAAGCCAAAGTGATCTGAAGATTAGTTGTTTGAACTAAGAATATTTCAGTTCGTTTTCTCTTGGGACTAGATTAGGAGTTAGGAAGAAGCCAGGTTGGATTTTATACTACTCATTGCTCATTCTGATGCTGGGCCTATTGGTCCATAAGCCTTTACCTAGGCCTCTATATCTAACCTCATTTTCTCATCTTTTTTTTTTTTTTTTTTTTTTTTTAATCAGTTCCCCTTACCTTTGAACACTAACTCTTCCATGCGAGATCCTATGGTCTACCACATCTTGTTATCCTTGGACAGTTCTCCTTCCACTAGTATGGAGAACAGGTGACATGTCGGATTTCTGTTTCTTTTTGTCAGATGGTGAAACTGGGACTGAGGAGGTATTGATTCCAAAGTGTCATTGCTGAAAAAATTAGAATTTCATACATTCAAGAGAACTCCACAGAGATATTGCCAAGGAAGTCAAAATCTAGAAAGCTCCACTGAACAGAAAGAGAAGACTCAGAAGGCCACTGGGATGCTCTAAGCAAGAGAAAATGAGGAGAAAGATGAGAAGCTTCAAACACAAGACAGTTAAAGACAATAAGACACTTCCAGAAGTGAGTGACCAAGAATCTGAAAAAGATGGTAGTCAGTGCTCTGAGCCTGCAACAACCAACAGAATTCAGGCTGAAAAGAGACAGTATGTATGTACTGAGTGTGGGAGAGCCTTTAGTCAGAGTGCAAACCTTACAGTGCATGAGCGAATCCACACAGGAGAGAAACCCTATAAGTGTAAGGAATGTGGAAAAGCCTTCAGTCACAGCTCCAACCTTGTTGTCCATCGGCGAATCCACACTGGACTGAAGCCCTACACGTGCGGTGAATGTGGAAAATCTTTCAGTGGTAAGTCACACCTCATTCGCCACCAGGGAACCCACAGCGGGGAAAAGACTTATGAATGTAAGGAGTGTGGGAAAGCTTTTAGTCGGAGTTCAGGTCTCATTTCACATCACAGAGTTCACACTGGGGAGAAGCCCTACACGTGTATCCAGTGCGGGAAAGCCTTTAGCCGTAGCTCAAACCTTACTCAACATGAGAGAATGCACAAAGGGAAAAAAGTCTACAAATGCAAGGAGTGTGGGAAAACATGTGTGTCTAATACAAAGATTATGGACCATCAGAGAATTCACACAGGGGAGAAGTCTTATGAATGTGATGAGTGTGGAAAAGCTTTCATCTTAAGGAAGACCCTTCATGAACATCAGAGACTTCATCGAAGAGACAAACCTTACAAGTGTAATGAGTGTGGGAAAGCTTTTACTTCTAATCGAAACCTTATTGATCATCGGAGAGTTCACACTGGAGAGAAACCCTATAAATGTAATGAATGTGGAAAAACCTTCAGGCAGACTTCTCAAGTTATTCTACATTTGAGAACCCACACTAAGGAGAAACCTTATAAATGCAGTGAGTGTGGGAAAGCCTATCGTTATAGCTCACAACTTATTCAACACCAGAGAAAACATACTGAGGAGACAGAAATCTCATAAGTAACATATATTGTTGGTAGGAGGACTAATTGCTACCTCTCAGAAAAGCAGTTTTTCAGTATCATCAACCTTAACTCTATTTCTGAAAATCCATAAAGGGAAAGTAGTCAGAAATAGACATGGATTAGCAGAAGAGAAATTCATACCAGCAAGGTATATAAGTGAAGGAAGAACACTAGGTTTTTAATGGTACAGGGTTTAAATGAATGACAGTCTATCCATAGAATGGTTTTGCAGCCATTGTAAAGATTTGTAAAGAATAGTTAATGCCATGGGGGAAATGATTTGGATAAAGTGGAAGATAAAAGAAAAAACAATGAAATATGATTTAAATTATAAACAAAACAAAACACACCTATGCATAGGGAAAAAGTGGAAATTAATGCCAAACTAAAATCTTAACAGTGATTATCTCTGGGTGATAGGCTTATAAATGATTTCTATTTTCTTCTTTATACTTTCCTGTATTTTTTAGATTTTCTACAATGAGAATGTACTAGTTTTATATTTAGGGGAAAGTATGGTATTTTAAAAATGCAATGAATACATGCTCATTTTCACTAAACAGTGTTAGGCAAGGTGCATGGAACATAGACTCTAAAATCCACACACTGCCATGTGGTAGCAGTGCAACCATGAGCAAGTCACTTCCTTTTAGAGCCTGTTTCCTGTTTAGTAAAAGCATAAACACCAGTCCTTGGCCTTTTTTCAGCTTTAAGACAAGCTGACTTTATAGTTGTCAATAAAATGTATGTCCATTTACACACTGTTAGGTTATTAGAATACAGCAAACATTTACTATATCCTCCTCTCCCACAGTTGTAGATGGATCCGCAGATAATAGAGATCCACCAAGGCTCCATCTGCTCAATATGTCTACAAAACCAGCAAGATGTGTCCTTATGAAACTGAAACAATTGCAGGTCCATAACCTTTCAAGAGATAGCATAACCTAAAAGCAGGAGAAGATGCGTCCACATGTTACGTAGAGTTTAGTAGCTAACAGTGTAGACTTTGGGGTCAGAGACACACGTGTTCTATTCCCAAATTGACACACTAGCTTGTCAGTTTCCTCCTAGCTAAGATGTATTTGTAAAAAGGGACTGACTACCTACCTCATAGGGTTGTCGTATTAAATGAGATCATAATGCATGTCATGTGTGACAAGCTTGGCATGTGGTAAATAATAATTGCTTAAGTATAGGATGTTGGAGCAGTGTTTCTAAACACTTAGCAAGAGTCATTACAGAACAGTTTTCCCTAAGGTGGCATTTAGGATATTTTCAGGTGTAATGAACACGATGCCAAGTACCGAAACCTTAAGAACATTGTTTACTTAAGGGAAAGTCTAGAGGTAAACAGTTCCAAATTTTGTTTGGCAACTCAGCAGTTTATCAAACTTCCATCTTAACTGCGTAATTTTCAGCACGGTGGCTTTCTTTTTTTTTCTTTTCTTTTTTTTTTTTGCAGCCCCATGGTTGCAGGATGATGGCCACAGCTTCATGCTCTTCCCACAACTCCTTCAAACTCAAGACGTGAGGAAAGGGGCTGAGACTTTCTCATCTGGTTCCTTTCTCCTTTTGTCAGTGAGGAAAGCCTTTCCCAGGAGGAGGAAGGGATGCTGAGCAGTCACTTCTGCAGGTGCTCACGAGCTTCCTCTGCCTTTATGTCCAGCCCTCTGAGAAGGCCTTAGACCATTTTCAACCAGCATTTTAAACTTTTAAGTCCGTAGCTCAAAATCCATCCGGGAACACTTAGAATCTCCCTGTACTTAACTCGGCCATTCGTTTCTCTTTCTTTGCAGGTAGTGAATCCCTAAGTCTAATGCCATTTGTCTTATGCACATAGTAATGTATTGTTTCAGAAACTTTTGAGGAGGTGTTCTCTTGTTTAACCCTTTTAACTTTTGTACAAGAAAATTGAGTCTCAGTGAGGTTAGGTGATGGGCTAATTAATGGTTGGAGTCAGGATTTGAACTCAGATCTGACTTTCAAGTCCGTGCTTTCTTCCTTATACCAAAGTGCCTCAGCCCACCCTGGTGGTTTTATATGTGAGTGGGAGACCAGTTGGGATTCTTCTGAGTAGCCACTTCTGTGAAAGGTGATTATTTCATCATGGTTTTATAAGGAAGATGCCATTGGTCTTTTCTGAGTTAGATTTGTGGATTATAATTTAGTTTTAGGGAATATATATACATATATATATTCTTTGCTGTTACTGGAAAGGAGGAAATGGAAAGTATGAAGGGTATATTTGTGTAAAAGGGGACTTATTTAGCTTTGTCCTATTTTCTTTTTTTTAATCATCACCTGAGGATATTTTTTCTGTTGATTTTTAGAGAGTGGAAGAGAGAGGGAAAGACAGAGAGAAGCATCCATGTGAGAGAGACACATCGATTGGTTGCCTCTTACACAAGCCCTGACCAGGGCCCAGTACGTGCCTTTGACCGGAATTGAACCTAGGACCTTTTGGTCTGCAGGCCGACGCTCTATCCACTGAGCCAAACCGGCTAGGGGTGGCTTTGTTATATTTTCATAAGATAGTGTCTTACACATAATTTTATTATATAATAGTCCCTCCTTGCATAATTATTCAAAGTAAGGTTTAGAGGGTCTGGAACAGATTGCTGCATTCAGGGGATTGGACAGAATCCTTGGGAATATGAAGAGGCATTATTTTTAGCCACAGACATCTTGGTTGTGTAGAATTGTTCTTGTGTAGAATAGAAACACATATGTTTCTTTTTTAGAGAGAGAGGAAGGGAGAGGGATAGAGATAGAAACATCAGTGAGAGAGAAACATTGATTGGCTGCTTCCTGCACGCCCCTCTGACCGGGGATTAAGCCAGCAACCCAAGCATGTGCCCTGACCTGGAATCGAACTTGTAACCTCCTGGTTCATGGGTCAGTGCTCAACGACTGTGCCACACTGGCCAGGCACATATATTTCTTTTTAGTTGTGAGAAGAAGTGTGAAAGTCTCATTTTATATAGCCTCGATTAAAGGGAAATATGAAAGAAAGATTCTTGCATAGAGAGGGGAGTGTCTCCCTAGGCTTAGAGGTACTGTTCATTGATGGCGTGTACTGTGTCAGGTCTTACTGGGAACTGCGAAGAAAACTGAAACCGAAAGGAGCATTAAATAGCTGAGTAATTCTGTTGAATCTAAATCCCAGAAGACTAAATTTTAACTCTGTATCCTCAGCCACAGACTTCATTGTGTTTTTTTCAATCGAATATAGACAAAATAGTATCCTCATATTATTAGATTGTTTTTAGAAACTAGACTGTTTTTAATCTCCTCTGAAGTTATAAAACTGGAGTCATGAAATTGTTTTTGCAGGAAGTAGTTATAATTTTGCCAATAAATATCTGTTGTTATTTACTTGTTATAAATATCACCGATTTTTCTTTTTCTTTTCGCTTCCTTCCTTTGTTCAGAATAGGAAGCATACAGGTCCATTTGCTTTTCTTTAAGCAGATATCTTTGGAATGAAGAAGTGATTCTGGCTTGTTTCTGATTCAAATGCAGGCTTGTTTTCATACTTGTAATATGTAAATGAAAGCTCAGGAGCCATTATATAGTGTCCTCTGTTAGTTTCTCTGAAGACTTGTACAGCCACTTATCCCACCTCCTCTCTGGCCTCATCTGAGTTTCAAACCTGTACTATTACGTGGACCTCCCTTGGCTGTATGAAACCTGCCTTGTTCCCAGAGTCCATTTTCACGTCAGAAGGTAGGTTTGTGAGGGGCAAAAAAGGAGGTGGCAGACTCCTTTCTGACACGTAGATACAGGACCTGACTGGTTCTCACGCCTCCCAGTGACCATTTCAAGTCCACGTGGCACAGTTTGTGTGGATTGCAGACATGCAAAAGCTGTAAGCAGTCTTTGAAACTAAGGCCAGTGGACCCCAAATCTGGAAATCACAGGAGGTAATTTCACACATTCAAACACATTTCCCGTGCCCACCAAATCAGCACATCTGGAGCAGGGCCTAGAAATCTGTATAAAACAAAACTTCCTCAATGGGGATTGAAGAAAAAACTTCATTAGGAGCGTTCTCTCCTCACATGACTGTTTTTGTAATAATTATTCATTTTTCCTCAGAAGAGCCTGTGGATCACAAAATTATTGAGACATATACCAAAGTTTGTATAATCATGACAAATTTGCAACCAGTTTACAGAGTGTGAAAGAAAATGCTGTCACATTTGCAGTGTTGGCTTACCCACAGAATTTAGCAGAGATTCCTGGTGGTTTTTAAAAAAAATACTTTTTTTTTTTTTTTATTTCAGAGAGAGGGAGAGGGAGAGAGACAGAAACATCAATGATGAGAGAGAATCATTGATTGGCTGCCTCCTTCATGCCCTGACTGGGAATCAAACCATGACCTCCTGGTTCATAGGTTGATGCTCAATCACTGAGTCACACTGGCTGGGCAAGATTCATGTTTTTAAAAGATATAATATAACAATATTGCAAGCCAGATAATCATAATGCCTGTTGGCTACAAAACAACCTGAAATACTAGATAAAACGTAAACATCCTTTAAAAGGACTTTTAAGAAAGTGACATAAATCCTCAGAGACTAAAATGAAGTGGAGCTGAAACCAGTTTGGCTCAGTGGATAGAGCGTCAGCCTGCGGACTGAAAGGTCCCAGGTTCGATTCCGGTCAAGGGCACGTACGTTGGTTGCGGGCACATCCCTAGTAGGAGGTGTGCGCAGCTGATCGATGTTTCTCTCTCATTGATGTTTCTAACTCTCTATCCCTCTCCCTTCCTCTCTGTAAAATATCAATAAAATATATAAAAATAAAATAAAATGAAGTGGAGGCCAGAAAGGAAATGGGTGATGATGCCTGCGTGATATGAGGCAGTTTGGTGATCTTGGTCCAAGGGACTGAGATTTTCTCAGCTGCAAGGGCAGAATTTGAGTTTTGGGGCTTTGAAGAGGTGGAGAATTGGAACTGAGATCTCTAGAAGCTGCCCAGATGTTTACAGGGCTACACCCCAGTGAAAATAACATGAAATTAGGCATGTACATTTCTAAGTATACATGGGACAGTTATTTTAAAAAGTAACGATTTAAAAATTTGAGTTATCAAATTGTTGAGCTTTCTCGGGGGTAAACTCAAGACAGGATAACATGCAGCAAATTTACTGGAGAGTGTAACTGGGCTTGACACCTGTAGGGAAGGAAGAAAGTGGGATTAGTAGTGGGAGAAGTTAGCTGTGTTGCAGTCACAGAATTACTCGTGTGCCTATGTTGGCTTCAGCCTCAGTTAGACTGGGAAAACCTTTCAAAATTGCCCAAACTTGAGGTGAGAAGCCTGGGCCTTTATATCCCTTCATTGACAAGTCATTGAATACAAGCTCTACCACATTACCAGGAAGGGGGAAGCATGATCTTGAGTGAGGTAGACTTCTTCAGCTGACTGTGTTTGGAACTAAGGTAGTTCCTGGAGAGGGCAGGCAATTGAGAGTTTTCTGCCTGCACCTCCACTGAGTTGGAGAGAAAGGGACCAGGTAGAGCAGTGGTCGGCAAACCGCGGCTTGCGAGCCACATGCAGCTCTTTGGTCCCTTGAGTGTGGCTCTTGCACAAAATACCACGTGCGGGCGCGCACGTACAGTGTGATGGAAACTTCATCGCCCATGCGCAGAAGTTGGTTTTCCGCCTGGGCGAGTCTATTTTGAAGAAGTGGCGTTAGAACACTCAAGGGGCCAAAGAGCTGCATGTGGCTCGCGAGCCGTGGTTTGCCGACCACTGAGTTAGAGGAATCCAGACAGTGCACTGATGTCCTCTACAGTGATCATAATGCAATTAGAATAGAAATGGTTTGGCTTTTCTCAGGTGGCCTGTCCCCTTTTTCAACTTTCCCTTTATTATGAGTTCCCTCATTCCTACAAGACTCATCCCTGAGGATGTAAAGGTGGGTGGTGGTGTGGATGTGGGTGGGGGTTATCTCCAAGATAGACATCCAAATCTGAGTTCTTCTAAGTGACACTGACTAGAATCTATCCACCATGGGTGCCCTTCAGGGCCTAGATAAACTATTCTGTAACTAATACTCTAAACTATAGTTGGAGGAATCTAGGTGTGATGGTTAATTTTATGGGCCAGCTTGACTATAGAATGCCCAGATATTTGGTTAAAAATTATTCTGGAGCCGAAACCGGTTTGGCTTAGTGGATAGAGCGTCAGCCTGCGGACTGAAGGGTCCCAGGTTCGATTCCGGTCAAGGGCATGTACCTTGGTTGCGGGCACATCCCCAGTAGGAGGTGTGCAGGAGGCAGCTGATCGATGTTTCTCTCTCATCGATGTTTCTAACTCTCTATCCCTCTCCCTTCCTCTCTGTAAAATATCAATAAAATATATATATATATATATATATATATATATATATATATATAAAATTATTCTGGATGTGTCTATGAGGGTGTCTCTGGATGAGGTTAGCATTTGAATTAGTAGGCTGAGTAAAGCTGATTGCCCTCCCTAATATGGTTAGGCCTCATCCAATCTGTTGGAAGCCTGAATAGAACAAAAATGTAGTGGAAGGATTTGTTCTCTTTCTGCCTGTTTTTGAGCTGGGACATTGGTCTTCTCTTGCTTTTGGACTCAGTCTGGGATTTTCACCATCAGCTTTCCTGTTCTGAGGCCTTTAGACTTGGACTCAAACTATACCTTCGGCTCTCCTGGGTCTCAAACTTGTGGACTGAAGATCTTGGGACTTCTCAGCCTCCATAATCGTGTGAGCCAATTCATTACATCCATCTCCTCCTATTGGTTCTGTTTCTTTGAAAACCCCTGATAAGTATGTCAACCCAATAAATGCCCTTTGGAGGTGACTGAGATTTGTTCTTTGTTGCGGATATTTTCCATAGGACCTTATCTGAGGAAACAAAGTTATGTTTAGCTGGTGTAAGGGCACAAACATCATCAGGATAGTTGAGAAGAGGCTGCAGGCAGAGTGCAGACAGTTCAAGGTGGGGCTAAGATCTCAGAACCTTGATCAACTAATATGGAAATCCCAGTCTGAATGTTAATGTGTTTCTCAACTTTCTATAAAACTCCACTCATGGGGCTGGTGTTTCTCCGTGGTTAGAGGGTCAGCCTGACACCTAAGGGTTGCGGGTTCAATTCCTGGTCAAGGGTACCTCTACCTTGATTGCAGGTTCGATCCTGCCTTGTGGTAGGGGTGTGTGGGGGAGGCAACCAATCGATGTGTTCTACCCCCACCACACCCCCATCCCACCTCCCTCCCTCCCTCTCTAAAACTCAAACGGAAAATATCTACTGGTGAGGATTACCAAAACAAACAAACTGCATTCTACCAGGGTTGCTTTTAATGCAAATTGGTATGTGACTGATCTATGACAAAGGATCTGGTATAATTCTTACCTCCCCAAAAAGGAAGATACCTGTGCCCTCCTGCCAAATTAAGACAGAGTAGGACAGGAGAACCACAAACATGGGAGTTGTGTAGATCTTACTTCTCAGAAGTAAAGTGGTGCATTATCTCATCACTTGGGCAAGAGATACACCTACAAGTAAATGAATTCACGAGGGGGTCATTTTTAGCCATGTTATTACTTACGGTAAGAAATGCATAGGTTTGCCCTGGCCGGTTTGGCTCAGTGGATAGAGTGTTGGCCTGCAGACTGAAGGGTCCCAAGTTCGATTCCGGTCAAGGGCATGTACCTTGGTTTCAACATCCTCAGTAGCAGGTGTGCAGGAGGTGGCTGATTGATGTTTCTCTCTCATCGATGTTTCTAACTCTTTCTCCCTCTCCCTTCTTTTCTGTAAAAAATCAATAAAATATATTTTTTTAAAAATGCATAGGTTCAAGAATAGAGAGGAAAAGGTGCCCAGGAGGTCAATATGAGAAATTACTCCCAAACAACCTCCATTTACATGCAAATTAAAACAGGTCCAACTCCTTCTGGAGGCCACAGGCGTCCTGAGGGCAGGGGCCGCGTGCTTCTTCCCGCATCCTTCATGTCTGAAACGTAGCAGCCCTCCCACTCCTTCGCTGGGAGGAACCAAGACCCAAGAGCCCCCAAGCTCAGCCACTCGAGCCTCCTCTGGAGAAAGCGAGGAGTCATAGAGACGTGGCTTCCTAGACCTAGACAGTTGGGGGGTGGGCGTGGCGAGCAGCCGGAAGTCGAGGGCCCCGCGGGGACTCCCCCCCCCCCCCCCTATTATTCCGGGCCTCCGCTGCCGGCGCGTCTAGTTCTCAGGTCACCTCCCAGCGTCCCGGCGCCCAGGCGACGGCGCCCAAAGCCGGAGCCGCCGCGGATGCCCGGGTGAGCGGGTGGGCTGGGAGCGGGTGGGCATGCGCGGAGGGCGTCCCGGGTGCGCGTCGGAGCTCGCCGGGCGGCGCTGTCCTCGCCCGCGCTCCTCGCCGCCGCTGACCGCCGTGCTGTCCCTCCTCGGCTCGGAGTGGAGGTGGGCGCTGCGGCCTCGACTTGGGCAGCTGCGGGCTTGGGAGGTTTTGAGGACAGCACCGAGGAGCCTGTGTGTGGCCCCGTGCCCGAGCCCCATAGCACGTATTGCCCCTGGGAGGACGCAGCCCGGCAGCCGGGGTCCCCAGCCGAGGCCGGGCTGCTCTTCCCCAATCTGATGCCCAGACACACCTGGAGACGTGCCTGGAGCAGAGGCTCCCGGACTTCTGGGGACTTTTTTCTCTTCCTTGAGGGATGGACCAAGTCCCATCCTTTAATTTTGTAATATAATGGTATTTAAAAAGCAAACTTAGACTACCTGTGCCACCATTACTTCAGAAAATATACAGGGTGTCTCCTCCCGCCCCCCAAAAGTATACACACTTTGAGTGATTATAAAGTCAATGTTTATTAACATACAGTTCATTTTCAAAATTTAGAACACCTTGCAGGGGTCCTCAAACTACGGCCCGCGGGCCACATGCGGCCCGCCGAGGACATTTATCCCGCCCGCCAGGTGCCGCTGCCTGTCCTGCTTAGCAGCCGACTGGTCCCGGGCCGCAGTGCGCATAGGAATTTGTTCATAGTTTTTTTTTTGAACTATAGTCCGGCCCTCCAACGGTCTGAGGGACAGTGAACTGGCCCCCTGTTTAAAAAGTTTGAGGACCCCTGCTACAGAAATGAATTCTTTTTTTTGCCAATGCCTGTTTTCAAACATAACCATTCTGGCCCAGGCACTGCTGATAACAGGAAGCAATGGAATCAAGAATCATTTCGTTCAGTATTTGTGCGCCCTCAGTCCGTCCACGGTTGTTGGTTTTGTGCCTTAAACTTTATCTCTTATGTATCCCCATAAAAAAAAAAAAACAACAACTATCTAGTGGCACTTGAGGATAAATTTTGTTTAAAGCTTAGTCTGGCTTAACTGATTTCAAGTCAGTTAAACCTGAAAAGGAGTGGAAATAAGTGCGTTATGCGCTGATGAAGTGTGTATACATTTTTTTAGGACACCCTATATTTAACACTACTGAAACCCTAAAACTCAAAATAAGTGTTGCCCTTTGCAAGAAAGGTCGTTGCTAACATGTCAGTGACTATGTGTATATCATTATGGTTTTGTTATCGTTTTACAGCTTGCCCAATTAAAACTTAATAATGAAAGGTCATTTGAAAACCATTGCTTCCTAATAGTTTGGGTTTCAGAAGTCTTGTCTCAGTTGGCATTATTTTGGACTTTTGGAATTAGAGCCCCTGAATTCAGAACTTACTCATGCAGCTTAACTTGTTCAGTGAATCAGCTACGCTGAGCCTTTTTTGTTCTTCTTAACCATGGCTCACAAACCTTTTGTTAGAAGCAAACAGAATGTATGTTTAAATATTTGTTACTTGCATCTGCAAAGTAAGAGTAAATAAGAGTTCTGGTAATTTACTGTAGAACATCATTTAGAAACCCATTTTTTCAGACTAAATGTATGTGTGTATTTAATAGGCTTTATTTTTTAGAGCAGCTTTAGGTTCACAGGAAAATTGAATAGAAGGTACAGAGAGAGTTCCTCTGTACTCCCTGGCCCCACTCATTCATAGCCTTTTCCATATTAACATCCCCTACCAAAGTGGTACATTTGTTAGAACTTATGCATTATATAAAATCCTTAGACTGCATTAGGGTTCACTCTTTGTGTTGTATATTCTATGGGGCTTTTTGTTTGTTTGTTTAATATATTTTTGTTGATTTCAGAGAGGAAGGGAGAGGGAGAGATAGAAACATCAATGATGAGAGAGAATCATTGATCAGCTGCCTCCTGCACGCCCCCTACTCGGGATTGAGCCCGCAACCTGGGCATGTGTCCTTGACCAGAATCAAACCCGGGACCTTTTGGTCCACAGGCCGATGCTCTATCCACTGACCCAAACAAGCTAGAGCATTCTAAGGGTTTTGATAAATGTATATTGACATGTATCCACCATTATACAGGGTGGAGCAAAAGTAGGTTTACAGTTGTGAGTACAAAAAAACAGAGTTTTCGCTGAAACCGGTTTGGCTCAATGGATAGAGCGTCAGCCTGCGGACTGAAAGGTCCCAGGTTCGATTCCGGTCAAGGGCATGTACCTTGGTTGCGGGCACGTCCCCAGTAGAGGGGGTGTGCAGGAGGCAGCTGATCGATGTTTCTAACTCTCTATCCCTCTCCCTTCCTCTCTGTAAAAAAATCAATAAAATATATTAAAAAAAAAACAAAAAAAAAACACAGAGTTTTCTCTTGTATTATTATTTAACTAGAGGCCTGGTGCATGAGATTCATGCACTGGGGGTAGGGGTGGGGGGATCCCTCAGCCCAGCCTGCGCCCTCTTGCAGTCCGGGAGCCCTCGGGGGATGTCCGACTAACGGTGGTCGGACATCCTTAGTGCTGCTGCGGAAGCAGGAAAGGCTCCCACCACCACTGCTGCGCTCACCAGCCATCAGCTGGGCTTCTGGCTAAGCAGTGCTCCCCCTGTGGGAGCGTACTGACCATCAGGGGGCAGCTCCTGAGTTGAGTGTCTGCCCCCTGGTGGTCAGTGCATGTCATAGCGACCAGTTGTTCCACCGTTTGGTCGATTTACATATTAGCCTTTTATTATATGGGATTACTAGAGGACCAATGCATGAAATTGGTGCAAGAGTAGGTTTTCCTTTCCCCAGCTGCCAGCACCAGCTTCCCTCTGGCACCCGGGACCCGGGCTTCCCTCGTAGTCCTGGCTTCGTCCAGAAGGTTGTCCCGTCTAATTCGCATATTACGTTTTCATTATTATAGATTGTTTTATTTTCCATATGAACAACTGTAAGCCTATTTTTGCCCCACCCTATAGTATCATACAGAGTAGATTCACTGCTCTAAAAATCCTCTATGCTCTGCCTAGTCTTTCCTCTTTCCCCCTTCCCCTGGCAACCACTGATCTTCTTATGGTCTCCATAGTTTTGCCTTTCAAAAATACCATATAGTTGGCATTGTGCAGTATATAGTCTTCTTTTCAGATTAGCTGTTTTCATTTAGTATTATGCATTTAAGTTTCCTCTGCGTCTTTTCATGGATTAATAGCTTGTTTTGTTTGTTTTTAGTATTGAATAGTATTCCATTGTCTGGATGTGCCACAGTTTATTCACCTACGGAAGGACATCTGCGTCGCTTCTAGGTGTTGGCAATTATGAATAAAACTACTGTAAACATCTCTGTGCAGGTTTTTGTGTGAATATATATTTTCAACTCCTTCCAATATCAAGGGGTACAAGTGCTAGGTAATATGGTAAGAGTATGTTTAGTTTTGTAAGAAACTGCCAAATTGTCTTCCAAAACACGTATTCTATTCTGCATTCCCACCAGCAATGAATGAGAGTTCTTGTTGCTCCACATGCTCACCAGCATTTAATGCTGTAAGTGTTCTGGATTTTGGCCATTCTAGTAGGTGTGTAGTGGCATCTCGTTGTTGTTTTCATTTGCATTTCCCTGATGACATATGATGTGGAGCATATTTTCTCATGCACTTATTTGGAATCTATATATCTTCTTTCATGAGATGTTTGTTAAAATCTTAGGGCCGTTTTTTAATTGAGTTGTTTTATTGTTGCGTTTTAAGAGTTTTTTGTATGAAATATACAAAGGATAACAGTCCTTTGTCAGATATGAGTGTCTTTTGCAAATATTTTTTCCCAGTTAAAGACTTTCATACAAAGGACTGTTATTCTCTTGACATTGCCTTTTGCAGGTCAGAAGTTTTTTGTTTTAATGAAATCCAGCTTATGAGTTGTTTATTTTTGGATCAGTGTTGGAGTTGGGTAAATGCATTCATAAAAAGTGGGAGGAGGACACATATGTAATACCTTAATCAATAAAGAAATTAAAAAAGTGGGAGGAGCTATGTACCAACAAGGAAGATCCGATAAGATACATTGTTAATTGAGGAAAGAAGATGCAGAACGTGATTCATGGTGTTCTATCATTTGTGAGAAAAGAGAATTACAAAAAGAAAAATGTAAAACCTTTTTACTGGTGTTTGCCACGTGCAGTACATGATCACCTTGTTCTGCCTCTCAACAGTCCTTAGAATTTGACTTCTGTTTATTTCTCTGCTCTGCTCCTGCAACCTTACCTCTAGAGCTTACTTCCCTTTTTTGGCTTGAAAAGCATATTTCTAACAGAGCTGTATGTCCCTCCCTTGATTTTGAAATTATGTTTCTTCCTGGAATGGCTTTCCTAATATTCCAGTGTTTTTTTAAAATTTTTCCTTTAAAGCCCATTCCAAGATTACTTCCATGAATTCTTTCTGTGCTTGTTTGCCCTCCTATTAATTATACTTACACATTATATTGAAATTGTATTTATATTTCTGCCTCCATTGCTCATATAAGCATGCTAAATAAAATTAATGAAGGTGCTGTCCTATATCACTGATACAGATATAACACATGCATATGTATCAGTGATATATGAAAAGGTATTTATTTTATTTTAAAATATATATATTTTATTGATTTTTTACAGAGAAGAAGGGAGAGGGATAGAGAGTTAGAAACATCGATCAGCTGCCTCCTGCACACCTCCTACTGGGGATGTGCCCACAACCAAGGTACATGCCCTTAACCGGAATCAAACCTGGGACCTTTCAGTCCGCAGGCCGACGCTCTATCCACTGAGCCAAACCAGCTAGGGCTGAAAAGGTATTTAAACTATACCTTTTTTGGCCCAACAGTTTTTTTTCTAGGAATTTTTCCTGAAGAGAGAAACATATTTGTAACCAAAAATTTATTAGCAAGGATAGTCATTATGATAAACAATTTAAGTGTATAATATAACAGGGGACCCTTTAAGTATGAATGGACTCATGTGCTCTTAAAAATAATGATGACTACTTAATATTACGTTCACAACAATACGTGTGGGAAGTCAGTTCCAGAGCAGTACAGTTGGGTCCAGTCTCGTGCTCCAAACTGGTACAGAGAGCAAGGACTGGAACAACACTGTCCTGAACACAGCAGGGATTATTCCTAGTTTCGTGTGTGTTTTCTGGTTTTACAAGTTTTCTGTTTTGTAATAAGAAAATTGTATCAGGATTAAGACCATAGTTACTTGTTGACTCCACAGAACATAGGAAAGAATGCAAGTTACAGAAGGTTAACTAACATTTGAATCTATATACCAGGCACTGTTCAAAAACAAAGTGTATTTAGACATCAAATTCTTACAACAAGCGTATAAAATAGGAACTGTTATTACCCCTATTTTTCAGGTTAAAAGACAGACTCAGAAGTGAGGTAACTTGTTTAAAATCACACAGGGCGCCCTGGCCAGTTTGGCTCAGTGGATAGAGCATTGGCCTGCGGACTGAAGGGTTCCGGGTTCGATTCCGGACAAGGGCACATGCCCGATTTGCAGGCTTGATCCCCGTGTGGGGCATGCAGGAGGCAGCCAGTCAGTGATTCTCTCTCATCATTGATGTTTCTGTCTCTCTCTCCCTCTCCCTTCCTCTCTGAAATCAATAAAAATATATTAAAAAAAATAAAGTAAAATCACATAGGGCTAGCCAGGATTCCCATTGTTGGAGCACTGGATAAAGGAAGGCGGGCTGTGAGTCAAAACCAAAGGAGTTTCATGTCTGTGGTTTCAGCAGTGGTCTGGTTGCCTGTGTCGGTCCCCAGCGCCTTGAGCAGGGGGCTTTGTCAAAGGAGGCACTGCTGCGAGCCTAGAACCTTGCATTGAGGGATTTTCTCTTCACCACTGGGAGCTGACAGGGCTGGAAAACTTGGTGGTTTCACTGCACTAACTTTAACAATGATATTTTTGAAGTTTTGTAGATGATGTTCTCCAAGCTCTAAAGGAAGAAGTCAAGCAAGGATTGAGGGGGCCTGGAGAAGAGGCTTTCTTAACTAAAGACAATGACAAGAGAAAGTTGGGCCCACAATGCTCTGAGACAAGAGGGTCTTGTTAAAGGGAAGGATGATACCTGGAAATGGGGAACCAGCTTCCAAGGGAGCAGCTCCTCTGTTTGGGAGACCTCCCATCTGCACTTTAGACAGTTACGGTACCATGAGACGGCTGGACCCCAGGAGGCGCTGAGCCGGCTCCGGGAGCTCTGTCGCCGTTGGCTGAGGCCAGAAGCGCGCACCAAGGCCCAGATCTTGGAGCTGCTGGTGCTGGAACAGTTCCTGAGCATCTTGCCTGGGGAGATTCGGACCTGGGTGCAGATCCATCGCCCTGGAAGTGGTGAGGAGGCCGTGGCCCTGGTAGAAGAGCTGCAGAAAGACCTCGATGGACCAGTGCTAAAAGTGAGAAAGGGTGAGGGGGAAGAGTTTGGGATGGAAGGAAGGAGAAAATTGAGGCAGGACTGGAGGGCAAGCCTGTGATTTTTTTCATTAACAATAGCATATTAGCAACCCTAATGGTAATCAAAACAGGTTCATGAGCTATTCAGACCATAGGATATCTTTGCAGTTAAATAAATTTATGAGCGGGGTGTTTGGGCCCAGTTCAGAATCAGCACAAAGTCATTGACTGCACTCTGTCCTCCTGGGTGATGCTTGCTAATGCTGAGTTTGGTTCAAGAGCCTGAAGAACATAAGGTTGCTAAGTGTTCTCCTGAACAGAAGCCTATGTATTCTTTGTTTGCAGTGATGATGTGAACCTGAAGTTAAAAGGCAGTGAGAGAATAAGAATGAAGCTTTCTAGATCTGGCGAGACTTTGCCATGTGTACCCCTACTTGGGTTTCTGTGAGCTAGAGGATTGGGTTGAGATATTTGCTTCTGATAAGATTTTATATCCTTGACTATTAAGTTGGGATCTTACAGAGTTCCCAGTGTGTGTGTATGTGAGATCTCTGTCAATCTGTAGCCCGCTAGAAGTATTTCTATTAGAAGTCTGAAACAGAATTTCAACTTGGCAGTGGCACCAAAGATGGGCTTGTTTAATCATAAAAATGAAGAATTTTGGAGCCATATATTTCATTAAACATCACTAATCCATCCTCCTCATTTGAGAGATAAGAAAACAGGCAGAAAAGGGTTCACTGGATTGCCTTAGGCCAGACATCCAGCTGGCAGCAAAACCACATGTTTAGACTCCTACTCTGGTGGTCCTTCTATTGGAGCAGGAAGGGATAAGTAAAGGGGTAAATAAGTAGAAGAGTGTCTAAAACTAGGGCTGAAGCTAAAACACATGCTCTTAATTATTGCTTGTTACTTCCCATTCCCTCCCTAACCCTCACGCAGGTCTGGCTTCTGTTTCCACTGTTCTGTTCAGTCTCCTCTGGGAGAGGTCACCAGTGCCATGAGTGGGGCTAGAGGGCAGCTCCATTGTTCTCAAGGCAAAGTTTTTCTGCTGTTCTGATGCTCCATACTTGAGGTGGGTCTCTGGTCTCACAGTTCTAGATTATGGGCAGAAAGAGGTCCACAGTGGTTAGGTGAGTTGGTTTTCTGGAGGTACAAGAAGAGCCAGCTTATTTCGTTTTGTTTGTTCCCAGGTTCCAGTCCTTGTCCAGGACCAGGAGGCCATGAGCATGCCAGGAACAGCACATCCTCAGGCACCTCCAGGGAGCCACGTATCAGCTGACATTTGCCCAAATCCTCTTACTGATCCAGCTGTGTTCAATCTCCAGGATCCTCACCATGGTACTAATTTAGTAGCCCTGGCTTTGGATTTCCTTTCTTTTCTTGGACTTTTACTGTGGCTTATCTCTCTACTCCCAGGTGGTTGCTTCCTCTCCTATCCTTTGTATGAATTCTTTATGGTGACAAGCTCTTTCTGTTCTCCCTCATGTCCTTTTCTGGATCTCTGACCTTTCATCCATCCCTATTAATGCTCTTTGTGTTATTCCAGCCCTGTACAAGGAAGGTTTGTAGGTCACTTTATAGCTATCATTGCCTAGGCATGAGAGTTCTGGGTCTTTCTGAATTCCTTGTTTGTAGAAGACTAGAGACCCGGCGTGGGTCCCTCAGCCTGGCCTGCGGAGATCAGGCCAAAACTGGCTCTCCAACATCCCCTGAGAGGTCCTGGATTGCGAGAGGGCAGTTCTTGGGTGATGCCCCCCAGAATTGGGCTCATCACCTGGGAACCGCAGCTGCCAAGTCACTATAGCTTGGCAGCTCCTGCGTTGAGCATCTGCCCCCTGGTGGTCAGTGCATGTCATAGCTACTGTTCTGCTGGTCTCTTAGGCTTTTATATATATATAGACTAGAGGCCCGGTGCACGAATTTGTGCACCGGTGGGGTCCCTTGGGGTGGCTGTGGAGATCGGGCCCCAGCTCGTGCCCCCAGCCTCGCAGCCCTGCAGCCCCGGAAGCCCCGCCTGGCACCCCGACTTGGCCTGGTGCTGCCCCCTCACCTGTATAGATACTGGACTTGAGTAGTCGGCAGGGATAGCAGAAATCTCAATGCTGCTTTTCCTTCTTCCTCAGATTCTCCTGCCCCTGAAGCTTCTGCCCTTTCCCAGGAAGAGAACCCAAGAAATCAATTGATGGCACTCATGCTCCTAACAGCCCAGCCCCAGGTGAGGTTTGCATACTTTTTCCTTCCTAAGGATCTATCTGAACCACCTAACTGTACCATCAAGTGCTTAGTATCCAGTTCCCATCTCTAAATCAAGGTCCATGCTATTAGAAGGCAGACTTTATGTGGGGTCTTTCTATATCGCTGATATCCCTTGCCCACCTCATGACCTCACAATGTGAAAGGAACCTTTCAGTAGGGGAGCTCCTGGGCGTGGATAACCACACACATACCTGTTATTTCAGGAGTTGGTGATGTTTGAGGAGGTATCAGTATGCTTCACTGCAGAGGAATGGGCATGCCTGGGCCCAATTCAGAGGGCCTTGTACTGGGATGTGATGCTGGAGAATTATGGAAATGTGACCTCCCTAGGTAAGGACATTTCATCCCATGATTCTTACCTTCATCATCGCTTTTGCTTATTTTCTGATTATGGAAATAGTGTATACTTATTTTGGAAAACAAAATGTTAGAAAAGAAAAAATCTTCCTTAAACCCACTACTTCTAGATAGTTACCAAAATTTTAATATATTTCTGCTTTTTTCTGTGTATTTGAGGTTTTTTTTCTTTTTATTTAATATATTTCTTCATTGGTTTCAGAGAGGAAGGGAGAAGGAGAGAGAGAGAGAAACATCAATGATGAGAATCATTGATTGGTTGCCTCCAGCACATCCCCCACTGGGGATCAAGCCTGCAACCCAGGCACGTGCCCCGAGCTGGAACCGAACCCGGGACCCTTCAGTCCTCAGGCCAGCTCCCTATCCACTGAGCCAAACCAGCTAGGGCTATTTGAGGTTTTTTTTACATTGTTATCAGTGTGTGAATGTGTGTGTGTATGTGTGTGTGTGTGTGTGTTGTGTGTGTACAGTTTTAAAGCTTGCCTTTTTTGCATTCTCATATTATTAAAAATTGTTTGCAAATATTATCTATACTGGTTACATAATTTGTGCCATAATTCAGTTAGCCATTTTCTTATTTTAGATAATTACTATATTAATCATCTATGTTTAAGACCTTTCTTACTCACTAGAGGCCTGGTGCACAGATTCGTGTACTGGTGGGGTCTCTTGGCCTGGCTTGCGGGGATTGGGGTCAGGGAGAGACCATGGAAGGGCTCCAGGGCATTTCTGGCCCGTCTTGCTCAGTCCCGATCAGGGCCAATCAGGGCTGGTTGGGCTGGCTGGCTGGGAAGAGACCATGGCAGGTTGGCCAGCCGGGGAGGGCTCCAGGGTGTGTCCAGCCCGTCTCACCCAATCCTGATCAGCCGGACCCCAGCAGCAAGCTAACCTACTGGTCGGAGCGTCTGCCCCCTGGTGCTCAGTGCGCGTCAGAGCAACTGGTCGAACAGTTGGACACTTAGCATATTAGGCTTTTATTATATAGGATTATTTTTTGGAAGTAGAATTACTTGGACTAAGTGTGTGAGTTGTTTTAAGGCTCTTGCTTGCCAAATTGCTTTCCATAGTGATCACTGTCATCCCACTCTTACTGTCAGTACCGAAGAATGCTCCTTTTGTTCCGCTTTCACTGGTGCTGAGTAATCCCATTCTTTTAAATTGTTGCAAATACAATTTAAAAAAAATTATTGATTGATTTTATTTTTTTTTTATTTTTTTTTTTTTATATATTTTATTGATTTTTTTTTTATATATATTTTATTAATTTTTTACAGAGAGGAAGAGAGAGGAGAGGGAGAGAGAGCTAGAAACATCGATGAGAGAGAAACATCGATCAGCTGCCTCCTGCACACCCCCTACTGGGGATGTGCCCGCAACCAAGGTACGTGCCCTTGACCGGAATCGAACCTGGGACCCTTCAGTCCGCAGGCCGACGCTCTATCCACTGAGCCAAACCGGTTTCGGCTATTTTATTGATTTTTTTACAGAGAGGAAGGAAGAGGGATAGATAGTCAGAAACATCGATGAGAGAGAAACATCGATCAGCTGCCTCCTGCACACCCCCTACTGGGGATGTGCCCGCAACCAAGTCACATGCCCTTGACCGGAATCGAACCCGGGACCTCCCAGTCCGCAGGCCGACGCTCTATCCACTGAGCCAAACCGGTTTTGGCTATTGATTGATTTTAAAGATAGAGAGGTTGGGAAAGAGGGAGGGAGGGAGTGAAGGAGGGAGGAAGAAAGACAGAGAGAGAAAGAGCAGATTTGTTGTTTCACTTATTTATGCATTCATTGGTTAATTCTTATATGTTCCCTGAATGGAGATCAAACCCACAATCTTGTCGTATGGGGATGACACGCTAATCAACTGGCTGTGGTGCTTACATAATTTTTAAAAGTTATAGTATCTATATATTCCCAACTGGAGTTCTTTTATTAGTAATAAAGTAAGAGTATTTTAAAAAACTTATTAGGTATTTGTACTTTCACATTATATATCTATCGTGTGGTGGCAACTGTGGAAATGATGTGATTCTGTCATTAAGTAGCTTACCATGGTTTGGGAGATGAACACAGAATGAATAATAAGGCAAAGTAGAATAATTGGTATGAGAATGGTATAAGCTTCTTGAGATTGACATGGAGACAACTGCAACCAGTTCCATTCTGGACGTTTCATAAAATGGAATCATACAATATGTGGTCTGTTGTGACTGAATTCTTTTACCCAGTGTAATGTTTTCAAGGTTCCTCCACATTGCAGCATATTAATACTTTATTCCTTTTTATGGGCATATAATATTGTTTGTATGGATATATAACATTTTATTGATCCATCAGATGATGGACCGTTAGGTTGCTTCCACCTTTGGGCTATTATGAATAACACTGCTATGAACATTTGTGTACAAGTTTTTGTGTATACATATGTTTTCATTTCTCTTGGATATATACTTAGGAGTGGAATTGCTGGGTCATATGGCAACTCTTAATCATTTGAAGAACTGACAAACTTTTTCCAAAGTTGTTGCACCATTTTACGCTCTCACCAACTGTATATGTTTCAATTTCTCCAAATCTTCAACAATACTTGTTATTATCTGTCTTTCTGATTACAGTCATCCTAGTCCGTCTGAAATGATTTGGATTTCCTGATGGCTAATAATGTTAAGCAACTTTTCATGTGCTTATTGGCTATTTGTATGTCTTTGAAGAAATGTCTATTCATATTCTTTATATATTCTATATACTGGTACCTTATAAAATATATGACTTTCACGTATTTTCTCTATTCTGACAGTTGCCTTTTCACTTTCTTGGTGATAGTCTTTGAAGCACAAAAATGATTAATTTTGGTGAATTCCAATTTACTTTTTCTTTTGCTCCATGTGTCATCTAATAAACCATTGCCTAATCCAAGGTCATGATGATTTATGTCTGTTTCTTCTAAGAGTTTTATAGTTTTAGCTTTTACATTGAGGTCTTTGATCCATCTTAAGTTAATATTTATATATGTATATGGTGTAAGGTAAGGGTCCAACTTCATTCTTATCCATGTGGCTCTTCAGTTATTTCAGCACCATTCTTTCCCTATTGAATTGATTTGACACCCTTTCAAAAATAAGTTAACCATAAATATGAAGTTTTATTTCTGGGCTTTTCATTCTATTCCTTTGATTATATAGGCCTCCGTTCTGTTCCTTTCAGTATATGTTTATCCTTATGTCAGTGGCACCCTGTCTTGTTACTGTTGCTTCAAAGCATATTTTGAAATGAGGAAGTGTGAGTCCTCCATGTTCTTTTTCAAGATTGTTTTAGCTATTCTAGGCTTCTCGAGTTTCCCTTTGAATTTTCGGATCAGCTTGACAATTTCTGTGAAGGACATAGCTGGGATTTTGGTAGGGATTGCATTGAGCTTATAGATCAATGTGAGGAGTATTGCCATTTTAACAATAAGTCTTCCAATTTGTGAATCTATCCCATTCTGTGGGATTCTTTTTATTTTCTTAGTCTTCAGTTTCTTTCAGTGATGTTTGTAGTTTTCAGAGGAAAGGTTTTACATTTAAAATATTTATTCCTAAGTCTTTTATTATTTTGATGCTATTATTTCTTTTTTTTTAATTGTTTGAAGTATTACAAATAGTAGTACATATGTCTCCTTTTTTTTTCCCCATTGACCTCCCCCCGGCCTCCCCTTCCCCCCAGTACATGCCTTTACCTGCCCCCCCCCAGTGTCTTGTATCCATTGGTTATGCTTATATGCATGCGTACAAGTCCTTCGGTTGATCTCTTGCTGCCCCCCCAACCTCCCCTGCCTTCCTGAGATGCTATTATTTCTTAATTGCCTTTTTTTGGGGTTCTTTGGTAGTAGTGTATAGAAATATCACTGATATTTGTATATCTGCCTTGTATCTTGCAACCTGAACTCAATCCTAATTTTTAAAAAATGTATTTTTATTGATTTGAGAGAGGAAGTGAGAGGAAGAATGCGATAGAAACATCAATGATGAGAGAGAATCATTGATCTGCTGCCTCCTGCATGCCCCACCCAGGAGATCAAGCTCGTAGAGCCCGCAACCCAGGCATGTGCCCTGACCGGGAATTGAACCATGATCTTCTGGTTCATAGGTCGACACTCAACCAGTGAGCTACGCCAGCCAGGCAATTCCAATATTTTTTTAATGGATTATTAGGATTTCTTCGTATGAGAGCTTGTCATCTGCAAATAGAGTCTTACTTCCTTTTTAATCTGGTTACGATTTATTTATTTCTCTTGCCTAATTGTCCTGGCTAGGGCCTCCAGTACTTGTTGCTTAGAATTGACAAGAACAGACATCCATTTCTTTTTTTTTTAAATTTAATAAATCTTTATTGTTCAGATTATTACAGTTCTTCCTCTTTTTTCCCCCCATAGCTCCCCTCCCCCCGGTTCCCAACCCACCCTCTGCCCTTACCTCCCCCACACTGTCCTCAGCCATAGGTGTACACTTTTTGTCCAATCTCTTCCCGCACCTCCCACACCCCTTTCTCCCTGAGAATTGTCAGTCCACTCCCTTTCTATGCCCCTGATTCTATTATATTCACCAGTTTATTCTGTTCATCAGATTTTTTATTCACTTGATTTTTAGATTCACTTGTTGATAGACATGTATTTGTTGTTCATAATTTTTGTCTTTACCTTTTTCTTCTTCTTCCTCTTCTTGAAGAATACCTTTCAGCATTTCATATAATACTGGTTTCGTGGTGATGAACTCCTTTAGCTTTTTCTTATCTGTGAAGCTCTTTATCTGCCCTTCAATTCTGAATGATAGCTTTGCTGGGTAGAATAATCTTGGTTGTAAGTTCTTGCTATTCATCACTTTGAATATTTCTTGCCACTCCCGTCTGGCCTGCATAGTTTCTGTTGAGAAATCAGTTGAGAGTCGTATGGGTGCTCCCTTGTAGGTAATTAACTGTTTTTCTCTTGTTGCTCTTAATATTCTCTCTTTGTCTTTTGCTCTTGGCATTTTAATTATGATATGTTTTGGTGTGGTCCTCTTTGGATTCGTTTTGTTTGGGGTTCTGTGTGCTTCCTGGACTTGTAAGTCTATTTCTTTCATCAGGTGGAGGAAGTTTTCGGTCATTATTTCTTCAAATAGGTTTTCAGTATCTTGCTCTCTCTCTTCTTCTGGCACCCCCATAATTCTGATGTTGGTATGCTTGAAGTTGTCCCAGAGGCTCCTTACACTATCTTCAAATTTTGGGATTCTTTTTTCTTTTTGCTTTTCCAGTTGAGTGTTTTTTGCTTCTTTGTATTTCAAATCTTTGACTTGATTCTTGTGTTCTTCTAATCTGCTATTAGGTCTCTGTATAATATTTTTTATTTCAGTCAGTGTATGCTTAATTTCTAGTTGGTCCTTTTTCATATCCTCAAGGGTCTTGCTAAATTTATCGGCCTTTTCTAGGAAATTCTTGAAAAGCCTTATAACCATGGTTTTGAACTCTATATCCAGTCATTTGCTTTTCTCCCTTTCTTTCATTTGTGATCTTTTTCTTTGTCTCTGCATTTTCGCTGCTTCCCTGAGTTGGTAGAGTAGCTTTGTGTGCTAGGTGTCCTATATGGCCCAGTGGCTCAGCCTCCCCAGTTACCTGAGGTGGATACTCTTGGTGCACCCCTTTGTGGACTGTGTGTACAGCCTTGTTGTAGTTAAGTCTTGATTGTTGTTGGTATTACTGGGAGGAATTGACCTCCAGGCCAATTGGCTGTGAGGATCAGCTGTGTCTACGCCGGGAGAACTTCTGTGCTGGAGACACTCTTATGAGACAAGACTTGCAAAATTGCAATAGCCTCTGTGCTCAGCTTGGATGGGGCGGAGTCTCAGGGCTGAGCAGACAGCCTTGGCTTCCCGTCAGCCCTACCCTATGAGGCCCCTGGGTCTCAGTGTCCCTCGGTAATCGCTGCAAGCACCTCTGAGAGAAAGCCACCCTCGAGTTTCGCCCACTGCCAGACAGTCCAGTTTCTCCCCCAATGAATCTGGATTCCCAGATTCTCGCCCGGAACTGGAGTTCAGCGCAGTCGGGAGCTTCCACCTTCCTCCCGCTAGAGAAAGCCAGTGGCACACTCAGCAGTCAGTCCTCTCTGCGCGCACTTGCGCGTGCGCCTCCAGATCTCTGCCTTTCGCAGCTCCCCTGAGTTTCCGTGCGCTCCTCTCTTTTCCCGACAGTCCCGACTCCCCCTGTATAAGTCTGGGACCCCAGGGTCTCGCCCAGAACTGGGGTTCAGTGCAGTCGGGAGCTTCCATCTCTCTCCCACTAGAGAAAGCTAGCCAGGCACTCAGCTGCCCATCCTCTCCGCGCGCATGTCTCCATACCTCAGCCTTTTGCAGCTCCTCTGAGTCTCCGTGTGCCCCTCTCTTTCCTTCTAGTTGTAGAACTTCCACTCAGCCAGCTTTCCTGTGGTTCTGGATGATGTCCATTCTGTCTTTTAGCTGTAGTTTTGAAATTGTTTTGCGAGGCAGCAGTTTAGGTGTTCACCTATGCCGCCATCTTGGTTTCTCTCCAGACATCCATTACTTGATCTTAGAGGGAAAACATTCAGTCATTCACCAGTAAGTATGATACTAGCTTTGGAATTTTTGTAGGTGTCTTTTATTAGATTGGGGAAGTTCCCTTCTATTTCAGCTTTATTGAGTATTTTTATTGTGAAGGGTGTTATACTTTGCCAAATGCTTTTTCTGCTTCTATTGAGGTAATTATGTGATTTTCATCCCTCATACTATTGATATGGTGTATTACATTAATTGTCTGATGTTATATTAACATTTACATTATAAATCCCACATGGTCATGATGTATGATTTTGTGTGTGTGTGTGTGTGTGTGTGTGTGTGTGTGTGTGTGTGTTTTGCTGGATTTTTTTTTATTTTTTATTTTTTTTATCAATAATAACTTTATGTTTATTTATTTATTTATTTTTATTAAGGTATTATATGTGTACATATCTTACCATTACCCCCCAACCCCACTCCCATACATGTCCTCACCCCCCAATGTTTGCATCCGTTGGTTACTCTTATATGCATGCATATAAGTCCTTCAGTTGATCTCTTATGTCCCCCACCTCTCCCTAACCTTCCCGCTGTAATTTGACAGTCTGTTTGATGCTTTACTGCCTCTGTATCTATCTTTTTGTTCATCACTTTATAATGTTTTTCATTATACCCAAATGAGTGAGATCATGTGGTATTTTTCTTTCATTGACTGGCTTATTTCACTTAGCATAATGTTCTCTAATTCCATCCAGGTGCCTACAAATGGTAATAATTCATTCTTTTTTATGGCAGCATAGTATTCCATTGTGTAGATGTACCATAGTTTTCTGATCCAGTCATCTGCTGACGGGCACCTAGGCTGTTTCCAAATCTTAGCTCTTGTAAATTGTGCTGCTATGAACATAGGGGTGCATATACCCTTTCTGATTGGTGTTTCTAGTTTCTTAGGATATATTCCTAGGAGTGGGATTACTGGGTCAAATGGGAGTTCCATTTTCAGTTTTTTTGAGGAAACTCCATACTGTTTTGCTGGATTTAGTTAGCTAGTATTTTATTGAGGATTTTTATGTATATATTCATAAGATATATTTATAGTTTTCTCTTTTTTTAAAATATATCTATGTCTGGTTTGGTATTAGTATAATACTGACCTCATAAAATAATTTTGGAAATGTTTCCACCTCTTCTATTTATTGGAAGAGTTTGTGAGGAATTGGTATTTGTTTAATGTTGGGTAGACTCAGCAATGAAGCAATCGGGGCCTGCATTTTTCCTTGTGGATAGTTTTTTTAAATCAATTATTTAGTTTCTTTACTTTATATAGAACTATTCAGATCTTCTATTTCTTGTTGAGCCAGTTTTAGTAATTTGTGTCTTTCTAGGAAATTTTCTCTTTTTATTGTGTTAAATTATCCAATTTATTGGCATGGAATCATTCATAGTATTCCCTTATAGTCCTTTTTATTTCTGTATGGTCAGTGCTAATGTCCAGAGGGGGTGACTTTTGTCCTTAGATTTTAAGGGTGTAAGTATAGGGCATGTAGTGAGTTGGGAAGAGGAAGAGCAGGAAAAGAAAAGGGCATGGGCAGTGATAGAAAGGAAACAAAAACATGACATATATTTGGGCATCTGCATGTAGTTCTCTGTGGCTAGAGTCTAGGGCAGCTGTGGGCAAACTATGGCCCGCGGGCCGGATCTGGCCCGTTCAGCTGTCCTATCCAGCCCGTGGAGCCAAAAGAGCGGAGGGTTCTCTTGCTCTCCCCTCCGCTCCTTTACTTTGAATTTATATTAGTTCACACAAACACTCCATCCATGCTTTTGTTCCGGCCCTCCGGTCCAGTTTAAGAACCCATTGTGGCCCTCGAGTCAAAAAGTTTGCCCACCCCTGGTCTAGGGGCATAAAGGATACTGAAAAGAAGTGAAACCAGAAAAATAGTTAAACAGTGGGTGAAGGTTTCTCTTGGGCTTTGCTGGTTATTGAACTTTATCCTGTGGGCAATGAACAGTCCTTTATTTTGAGCAGGTAAATGACATGGTCAAATTTACCTTTTGGAAAGATAATTGGCAGTGAAGTAGACATAGATTAGAAGAGGAGATAGGAAAACCTATCTGTTTCACGCAGGCTTCAGAAAGTAACCAGTTTCTGCTATCATTTTGACATTTTTCTACAATGTTTCCTAATGCTTAATAGTCCCCTGTGTAGTCTGATTTCTATAGAAAAAGTGCAGATAGTTTAACCACCTTATTAGGTACCTAGATATATAAAACCCTAATATGCAAATAGTACGGCGGAACAACCGAACAACCAGTCACTATGATGTGTGCTGACCACCAGGGGGGTGTGTGGAACATGGCGGGCTTAGGCTGCGGCAGGATAGTGGAGTAGGTGAGCCGGGGTGCCATACCAAGGCAGGGCACCTACCGGTCACTGTCATCAGGTAGAGCCTCTGGTGGTTACTGAAAATTCTTTGCTCCTGCATGCCATGGTCCCACCCAGTGCTCACACCTGCTGCCAGCGCCGACCTCACTCGCACCCACTGCCGGTGCTGGAGCCTCCGCTCGCACCCGCTGTCAGCGCCAGAGCCACCTCTTGCACCCGCTGCCGACGCCGGAGCCGCCTGCTCACACCCAATGCTGCTGCTGGCGCCAGCCCCAATTGCTCTGTGCCATTAGTAGGTGCCAGCGGTGCTGGCGCTGTCAGTGCGTGGGAGTGGCGGCGGCAGGAGCTGGGCTGCCGGCAGAGCGGGGACCGGGGGCCATGGTGGGAGGGGCCAGGCGGGGGCGTGGAGGATGGGCTGAGACCCACCCCTGTGCTCACTGCAGCCTCCTGTCCCACAGTTCCTTTAAGGTGCATGAATTCGTGCACTGGGCCCCTAGTAGTAGTGTATAAAAGAGTTGAAAAGCAACTTCCTTTCTTCCTTCTCTTCTCTTCTCTTCTCTTCTCTTCTCTTCTCTTCTCTTCTCTTCTCTTCTCTTCTCTTCTCTTCTCTCTTCTCTCTTCTCTCTTCTCTCTTCTCTCTTCTCTTCTCTCCTCTTCTCTCCTCTTCTCTCCTCTTCTCTCCTCTTCTCTCCTCTTCTCTTCTTTCTGTATTTCTTGTATTTCTTGTCTTTTTCTTTTTTTAAAAAAAGTATCCATCTACTGTGTCCCAGGTTTCTTTACTATCAAAGGGAAAAAGAGAGAGAAAAAGAGAGACAGCAGTGTAAGAGAGATGCATCAATTGGTTACCTCCTGCATGCACCCCAATCTGGGAGGGTTGTGACCCTTTGGTGCATGGGCTGAGGCCCTAACCACTGAGCAATGCCAGCTAGAACAATGTTTTCATATTTTTAAATACCTTTTTTTTTTTTACTTTGTATTCTCTTATCTTTTATGTCTGAGGGAATCTAACCCAGACCTGATGTTGTGAAATATATTTTAAATTTTCCATCTTAATTTTAAAGGAATTGTGGGAGTTAATAGATGAATTCTGAACATTAAGTTATTTTTTTAAAAATAGTTTTTTATTGATTTCAGAGAGAGGAAGGGAGAGGGAGAGAGATATAGAAACATCGATGAGAGAGAACCATTGATTGGCTGCCTCCTGCACACCCCCTACTAGGGATTGAACCTGAATTGGGCATATGCCCAGACCCGGAATCGAACTCTAACTTCCTGGTGTATGGGATGCTGCTCAACCAACTGAGCCACACCAGCTTGGCAGCATTAAGTCGCTTTTTAAAAATATATTTTTTTATTGTTTTTTTTTTTGTTTTTTTTTTTGTTTTTTTTTTATAGAGAGGAATGGAGAGGAATAGAGTGTTAGAAACATCAATGAGGGAGAAACATCAATCAGCTGCCTTCTGCATACCCCCTATTGGGGATGTGTCCAAAACCAAGGTACATGCCCTTGACTGGAATCGAACCAGGGACCCTTCAATCCGCAATCTGACACTCTATCCACTGGTCAGGGCTTTAGTTGCTTATTAATGGACTTTTTTCCCTCAGGTTAATTACTTTCAAGTAATTAAAAAGTGTTTATGGAGTTGACTCTTCAAAATTTAAGATTGCCTTTCAGAATCCTTAGGTAGGTGTGTGTGTGTATATATATATATATATATATATATATATATATATATATATATGTATGTATATATATGTGTATATATGTATATATGTATGTATGTATATTTTAGAGTTCCCATCTTCCCAAGAAGAAAATAAAAAAAGTTTTTTATAAGCCAAATGATTCTTTTTCCATCCAACTTCCTGTTCCTCAAGTCTGAACCACCTATATAAAATCGCATATTCTCTCTCATTCTTCCTTGCATCTATGTTTTCAACATCAATATATTTTTTTAGCTGCTCCCTGAAGACAAAGCATTAGGTGCATCTGAGAGTGAGTTCTGTTAATCCATTTATAACATTCTGTCAATATAGCATTCTGCTTTAAACCTGTGTTTAATGAAAAGTTTCTCCTTTTTGTATGCATATAAACGTGTATCCTTCTAGCTTGTTAAAGTTGTTTGAAGATTTGTTCTCACTAACACAGAGACTTGGTAACATTTGCATTTTTAATTTTTTTTTACCAGAATGGGAGACCATGACTGAGAATGAGGAGGTATCAGCAAAGTCAAGCATATCTCATAGAGCAGATTCTCAGAAAGGAACATTAAGAAGACTTCAAGGAGGTATTCCCCAGGTCCTTGATTTTGAGAAAGAGTGTGCATGGCAAGTTTCGGCAAGTCAGTGGGGAAATGAAACAAGTGAAAGAGATATACCAAAGAAATGTTCCCTCTATGAAAGAGACAAGAAGAAAAGGACTCCGCCAGAAAAACGAGGCCAGAAGTGGAAGGAATTTGGAGAAAGCTTGACTCTAGGTTCAGCTCTTTCTGAAAGTTTAATGGGTACTGAAGGAAAGAAGTTTTATAAATGTGATATATGTTGTAAACATTTTAGTAAAATCTCCCATTTTATAAACCACCGGAGAATCCACACTGGTGAGAAACCTCATAAATGTAAGGAGTGTGGAAAAGGCTTTATTCAGCGTTCAAGCCTCCTAATGCATTTACGGAACCATTCTGGGGAGAAACCTTATAAGTGTAACGAATGCGGGAAAGCCTTCTCTCAAAGTGCTTACCTTCTAAACCATCAGAGAATCCACACTGGGGAGAAACCTTATAAATGTAAGGAGTGTGGGAAGGGCTTCTATAGGCACTCGGGTCTTATTATACATCTGAGGCGCCACTCTGGGGAGAGACCTTATAAATGTAATGAATGTGGAAAAGTTTTCTCTCAGAATGCTTACCTCATTGACCACCAGAGGCTCCACAAAGGGGAAGAACCTTATAAATGTAACAAGTGTCAGAAAGCTTTCATCCTGAAGAAGAGCCTTATTCTGCACCAGAGAATCCACTCTGGGGAAAAACCCTACAAATGTGATGAATGTGGAAAAACATTTGCTCAGACCACTTACCTTGTTGACCACCAGCGACTGCACAGTGCAGAGAACCCATACAAATGTAAAGAATGTGGAAAAGTTTTCATTCGAAGTAAAAGCCTCCTTTTACACCAGAGAGTACACACAGAAAAGAAGACCTTTGGTTGTAAAAAATGTGGGAAGATTTTCAATTCTAGGTCAAACCTCATTGACCATAAGAGGATGCATAGCAGAGAGAAGCCTTATAAATGTACTGAATGTGGGAAAGCCTTCACTCAGAGTGCTTACCTTTTTGACCACCAGAGACTACACAATGGGGAGAAGCCCTATGAATGTAATGAATGTGGGAAAGTTTTCATTCTAAAGAAAAGCCTCATTTTGCATCAGAGGTTCCATACTGGAGAGAATCTCTATGAATGTAAAGATTGTGGCAAGGTCTTTGGTTCTAACAGAAACCTGATTGACCACGAGAGACTCCACAATGGGGAGAAACCCTATGAATGTCGAGAGTGTGGGAAAACCTTCATTATGAGCAAGAGTTTCATGGTCCATCAGAAACTTCATACACAGGAAAAAGCCTACAAATGTGAGGATTGTGGGAAGGCTTTCAGTTACAATTCAAGCCTGTTGGTACATCGGAGAATCCACACTGGGGAAAAACCCTTTGAATGCCATGAATGTGGACGAGCTTTCAGTTCTAACAGAAATCTCATTGAACATAAGAGAATCCATAGTGGTGAGAAACCCTATGAGTGTAATGAGTGTGGCAAATGCTTCATTCTGAAGAAAAGCCTCATTGGACATCAGAGGATTCACACAAGGGAAAAATCTTATAAATGCAGTGACTGTGGGAAAGTCTTCAGTTACCGTTCAAACCTTATAGCCCATCAGAGGATCCACACTGGTGAGAAGCCCTATGCATGTAATGAGTGTGGGAAAGGCTTTACTTACAACAGAAACCTTATTGAACATCAAAGAATTCACAGTGGGGAAAAAACCTACGAATGTCATATATGTAGAAAAGTCCTCACCTCTAGTAGAAATCTTATGGTACATCAGAGAATCCACACTGGAGAGAAACCTTATAAATGTAATGAGTGTGGAAAAGACTTCAGTCAGAATAAAAACCTTGTTGTACATCAGAGAATGCACACTGGGGAAAAACCATATGAGTGTGAGAAGTGTAGAAAATCTTTTACTTCTAAGAGGAATTTAGTTGGCCACCAGAGAATCCACACAGGTGAGAAACCATATGGGTGTAATGATTGTAACAAAGTTTTTAGGCAAAGGAAAAACCTTACTGTGCATCAGAAAGTTCATACAGTTGAAAATCTCTATGAATGTGATGAGTCTGAAAAAGAATTCTCTCAAACTTCAAACCTTCATCTTCAACAAAAATTCCATACCATGGAAGAATTCTGTTGGCTTCAAAATGCCAATGAGCTGAGTCCAAGTTAGAGATTCAGAAAATAGAGTGTCATATGTAAAATGGAATAGAATGCCTGCTTATTTAAGTAACTGTTGGAGAAATGGCAGTATATGGTTCTTAGAAGAAAAGAATTCATGATTGCCTCTATTATATTCAAGTGATTTCCATGTGAAAGAAGGTTATTGCAGATTTTCAAGAATATAAAAACAAACCAAATTCTAGTTGAAGTATACTCTGTTCCAGACAATTCATTGTGACCCAGAAAGAGACCTTGGAGCAATTGAGGACTCTGAAGAAATTGGATTTATGGGATGTAATGATGTTATAAGCGGTAGCAAAAATATCTTTGTATTAAAAAGTGGAAGTTGTTTCTGAAAATGTATATATTATACATTTTAAAGATAGAATTACTGCTGCAGAAAGTCTATATGGACAATAGGATTGAGACATGTCAGACATGGAGTTGGGTGAGCAAGCGCCTGCTGTTTGAGAATAATATAAGAAGAGCACTGGATTTGGAATCAGAAGACCTAGGTTTAGGTCCTGGCCCTTTCTCTTACTAGCAATGTGTTGTTACTACGTCAGCATGTAAGCCACAAGTTTCTCTGTCAGTCAAATATTAATGTAATTCCTACCTCACAGGATTATTAAGAGTATTAGGTGAAAGAATCTTTGTGAAAGTACTTTGTGAAATAATTTAGTTGCCAGTAAAGTTGGATAAAAGAGGTATAGTCACAGTCTAGAACACAGCATAATATAATGTTTGTTCATTAGTTAATATTCAGACTCTATAAACCTCAAAAGGCATTCATTTTTATAATAAGATGAAAATGTGGTGGATAAGTAACTGGAATTTATCTGTCTAAGAAGACTTAAAAAAATACAGCTTTAAAAATGTTTAAAGGGCCCTAGCCGGTTTGGCTCAGTGTATAGAGCATTGGCCTGCAGACCAAAAGGTCCCAGGTTCGATTCCTGTCAAGGGCACAGTTGCAGGTTCCTTCCCCGCCTGGGCCCTGGTCAAGGCTCATGCAGGAGGCAACCGATCTATGTGTTTCTTTCATATCAATGTTTCTGTCTTTCTCTCTCTCTTCCACTCTCCCTAAAAAACATCAATGGAAAAATATCCTCAGGTTAGGATTAACTCCTCCCCCAAAAATGTTTAAGGGAACCCTGGCTGGTGGCTCAGTTAGTTGAAGTGGCATCCCATACACCAAAAGATTGCCTGTTCAATTCCTGGTCAGTGCACATACCTAGATTGCAGGATTGATCCTCAGTCGGGGTGCATATGGGAGGCAACCAATTGATGTTTCTCTTCCTCCCTCCCTCCCGTCTCGCTCTAAAATCAATGTAAAAAAATGAATTTTAGGTTGTTTGGTTGAACAACTGGAAAATTATTTTTTTAAATATTTAAGGGAGTTAATAGACCCTAGTTTGTTTTTACATAATACTGGCTTATTGTGGAAAAATAATATGCCACTCGTTAACATTGATACCAACGCAAACAATTTCTTTTCAACCTTCGAATTTGAAACCTGATGTATGTAGGGCATCAGAATGGAAGGGCAGTCCTATGTTGCTTACCTTATTCATAGGGAAAAGTCCTTAACCCCAACCCATGAGTTGATTATCCCTGCTGTTGTCCTCAATTTCTTTTTTTTTTTTTTTTTTTGTCCTCAATTTCTTTATCATTGTTGACATGAGATAGCTTTTTACTCAAGAAATAACATTCTGTCCCAGCACTCAACTACACAAATTTTTCACACAGAGCCAAGCCCTTCAACCTCTAATTAAACAAATTCAGGATCCATTTCTGGACCGTCAGGCCCATTATTCCCTGTAAAGCAACGATTCATTCAGTTTTCCCTTTTGTACATTTGTAAATTTAATTGAACCTATATTCTATTCTTGAGTTCATAATTTTATGCTGTCATTCTCAAACTCCAATTCTGTAGTTGGGCTATTACTATCAGGATTGTGTTTCCTTATTACTAGTAGTAGTGAAGTGGTATGTTGATTATAATAATTATTAATTAAAGTCCAAAGTTCCTTGAGGGCTGGTTCCTCATTAGAATGAAGGTACCCAAAAGTGAATACTGGAATGGGCCAAGGTTAAAAGTCTTAAGACCTGGTTATGAGTTAGATTCTGCAAGTTTTCTTGGACAAATGCCTTCATTTCTTGGAACTGTGATTTCCTCATCTGTTAAGCAGGAGGAAGAATATCTACCTCATGAAGTTATTACAAGGTAATGAATATGAAGTTGCATTATATCCATACTGCAGAAGAATCACCCCAGATTATGTAATAATTACAAAGGTAAATGTTCTTTAAGAATGGAGAAAACTAGCATTTACCTCTTAACCAATTAAAATGCAACATTACTAAGGCTGAAACAACTCATATAATGTGCCTCTTCATGGGATACAATAAGCCAAAAGTATAACCTGAATTCATCAAGCTTCTTAGACCAGATTGCCAGTTTACAGGAAGCAGAAGAACAAGATAAATGACACCAGGAGAAACAAATTCAGATGCGGGATATTGTACAAAAACACTGCACTGTATTCTTTAAAATGACAATGATGAAAAGGGGAGAGGTGATAATCTTTGAAGCTGGATGAGTATTAAGTGTTCATTGTACTGTTCTCTGCTTTTATATACAACTAGAGGCCCAGTGCACGAAATTAGTGCATGGGGGGGGTGTGTCCCTCAGCCCAGCCTGCACCCTCTCCAATCTGGGACCCCTCAAGGGATGTCCGACTGCCCATTTAGGCTCACAATCTAGGACTGCTGGCTCCCAATTGCTCGCCTGCCTGCCTTGCTGATAGCCCCTAACCACTTCTGCCTGCCAGCCTGATCACTCCCTAACCACTCCCTTGCCAGCCTGATTGATGCCTAACTGCTCCCCTGCCAGCCTGTTGGCCCCTAACTGCCCTCCCCTGCAGGCCTGGTCCCCCCCCCCCCAACTGCTCTCCCCTGCAGGCCTGGGTCTTCTCCCCCAACTTGCCCTTCCTTGGAGGCCCGGTCACCCCCAACTTCCCTCCTCTGCCGGCCTGGTCACCCCTAACTGCCCTCCCCTGCATGCTTGATTGCCCCCAACTGCCCTCCCTTGCAGGCCTGGTCCCTCCCAACTGCCCTCCCCTGCTGTCCTGATCGCCCCCAACTGCCCTCCCTTGCAGGCCTGGTCCCTCCCAACTGCCCTCCCCTGCTGGCCATCTTGTGGTGGCCATCTTGTATCCACATGGGGGCAGGATCTTTGACCACATAGGGGCAGTCATCTTGTGTGTTGGAGTGACAGTCAATTTACATATTACTCTTTTATTAGATAGGCTAGAAGCCTGGTGCACGGGTGGGGGCCATCTGGTTTGCCCTAAAGGGTGTCCCGGATCAGGGTGGGGGTTCCCTTGGGGCATGGGGCGGCCTGGGCAAGGGGCCTGTTGTGGTTTGCAGGCCAGCCACACCCCCCAGCAACCCAAGTGGAGGCCCTGGTATCTGGGATTAATTTATCTTCTATAATTGAAACTTTGTAGCCTGGAGCGGAGCCAAGCCTCCTGCTTGATTCATGGCCACAGCCATTTTTGTTGGGATTTATTTATCTTCTATAATTGAAACTTTGTAGCGTTGAGTGGAGGCCTGGGCCCACCAGGGTGTGTGGAAAGCTTGGCTTCTTCCATTGCTGGGAAAACCCAAGCCTCCTCCTCCCTCAGTAGCTACAGCCATCTTGGTTGGGGTTAATTTGCATACTCGCTCCTGATTGGCTGGTGGGCGTGGCTTGTGGGTGTTGCGGAGTGATGGTTAACTTGCATATTACTCTTTTATTAAATAGGATATGTATGAAATTTAACACAGTAAAAGGTATAAAAAGTGAATTAGGAAGCTGTGTTTAAAAGATAGTAAAGATCGCTAAAACGGTTTGGCTCAGTGGATAGAGCGTCGGCCTGCGGACTGAAAGGTCCCAGGTTCGATTCCGGTCAAGGGCATGTAACTTGGTTGTGGGCACATCCTCAGTAGGGGATGTGCAGGAGGCAGCTGATCGATGTTTCTCTCTCATCGATGTTTCTGACTATCACTCTTCCTTCCTCTCTGTAAAAAATCAATAAAAATATATTAAAAAAAAAAAAAGATAGTAAAGATCATCCAGCAAGCATGGCTCAGTGGTTGAGCATCAACCTATGAAGCAGGAGGTCACAGTTCGATTCCTAGTCAGGGCACATGCCTGGGTTGTAGGTTTGATCCCCACTGTGGGGGTATGCAAGAGGCAGATGATCAATTATTCTCATCATTGATGTTTCTATTTCCCTCTCTCTAAAATCAATAAAATAATATATATTTTTAAAAGATACTAAAGATCAATAAGATGCTAAAGCAGGAATATAGACTCACACAAATGCCAAATTGATTTTTGACAAAGATACGAAAGGAATTCAGCAGAGGAGGGACTTTTTAGCAAATGCTGCTGGAACAATTGGATGTCCATAGGCTAAATAAATAAATATTTGGGAACTAAGCAAAGAATTCTTAGATTTTTATAAAAAACATGCTCTATAAGAGGAAAAGATTACTTGCTCTTTAAAAGACTCTTGATAGGCCGGGGCCAGCATGGCTCAGTGGTTGAGCATCTGCCTATGAACCAGAAGGTCATGGTTTGATTCTGGGTTAGGGCATATGGCCCAGGGGTGTACAGGAGGCAGCAGATCAATGATTCATCATTGATATTTCTGTCTCACCCTCTCCCTCTCCCTCTCTGAAATCAGTTTAAAAGTAAAAAAAATAGTAAAAGACTCCTAAGAAGATGAAATGTTTACAAATCATACATCCATACAGGATTTATATTTACACTATATACAGAATTCTCCAAACTCAATAAATAGATGTAATTTAAAAATGAGCAAAAGTCACACATTTCACCAAAGTATAGATGGCAGATAAGCAAATGAAAAGTTGTTTGACATCATTAATCATTAGGGAAATGCAAGTTAAAAATAACTGCACAGAGCCCTAACCGGTTTGGCTCAGTGGATGGAGCGTCGGCCTGTGGACTGAAGGGTCCCGGGTTCGATTCCGGTCAGGGGCATGTACCTTGGTTGTGGGCACATCCCCAGTGGAGGATGTGAAGGAGGCAGATGATCAATGTTTCTCTCTCATCGATGTTTCTAACTCTATCCCTCTCCCTTCCTCTCTGTAAAAAACCAATAAAATATATATTTAAAAAAATAACTGCACAGAATAGCTTTGGAAACAGACAAATGGCTTAACATCAGATGTTGGCAAGGATGTGGAGAAAATGGATCTCATATATGCCAGGAAAGTTAAATGGCACAGCCACTTTGGAAGAGAGTTTGGCAGTTTCTTCCCAGTATTTGCTCTCCTGAGCATTTATCCCACTGAAGTGAAATCTAATGTTCAGGTGAAAACTTGTACATGACTGTTCATAGATTTTTTTTCATAATCAAAATTTGTAAGTAACCCCAAATGTCCTTCAGTAGGTGGTTAAACTATTACACCTGTACGATGGAATAATTATTACTCTGCAATAAAATTGAGTCATCTATTGATACCTGCAATGACAAGTGAATTTCAAGTGAATTATGCTGAGTCAAAAATCCAATCTCAAAAGGTGAAAAAGTATAATTCATTTACATAATTTTCTAAAACGACAAAACTTCGTAAGTGAAAAACAGATTAGTGGTTGCCAGAAGTTGGGAATGGTGGGAGGGAGCAGGGAGAGGGAGGGAAATCTTCGTAGTGTTGGAACAGTTGTATCTTGATTGTGTTGATTATACAAATCTATATCGTGATAAAATGACAGAAGTAGACACACACATTGTACCAGTGTTGAATTTCTGATTTTTATATAATTATGTAAGATATACCTATTTGGGGAAACTAGGTGAAGGGTAGTAGTATCTTTGCAACTTCCTATGAATCTTTAAATTAAAAATAAAAAGTAAAAACAAAGACTAAGGAGTGTGATGCAGTGTGAGAAACTGATTTGGAAAAACAAAATTATGAAATATGTATTTTAGGACAGTTGGGAAAATTTGAATGTAACTATATTAGTTGATATTAGGAAATTATTAGTTTTCTTACCTGTAATGATGGTGTTTGGAGAATATTATTATTATGAAAGGATGAATATTGAAGTATTTGGAATGAAGTGTTTTGATGTTTACCACTTTCAAAAAAATGTTTTTCAGTATGTATGGTACAAAGCAAACGTAGCAAAGGTTGATTGTTAAGTCCAGATGGAAGCTACAGGTATTGTACCTTTCAACTTTTCTGTACCCATTTGATAGTTTCAAAATAAAACATTTGGAGCAAAATTATCAGGGCTTTCTACAGATTAAATCTTTGTAGTTTCGGGCTCCTGGGTGCTCGCCTCGTTTAATTGCCCCTGCCCAGTCTGGGGATGCCCACTCTCTCTGAAGCCCAGGGCCACAGTCTACCTGCACCCCACTTCTAAGCGCTTTTGCTCCCATCCCAGATCCACAGCAAAATAGGATACCCATCGAGAGGAAAGCACCTCCCAGATTCCTAGAGAGGCCGGCAATCCGACTTAGGGAGCCGGAAGTCCACCGAGGCACTTCCTGTCCGGTCATTGTTCTGGCGCCGCTATCTGCTAGCCGCTAGCCGCGGGGGTCCCGGCCTGCCTGCCTTATGCCCCAAAGCCCATGAGTTCTGTGGCCAGGCCTTTCCGCAGCGCACGGTGAGCTGGATTGGGGGTGGCGCGAATGACGGGGGCGCGGGAGGGGCCATCCCTGTGGTGGGCCGGCGCGTCCTCGCCTCGGGGGACCCCAGCTCGGTCCGAGCGTGCCTCCGCGCCCCACCACTTCGGGAACCCGGCTGCCGCCTACGGAGGGCCTGGCCTGGGGGAGGTTGGACACGAACCTCCCCAGGAGCCGGGCTTACCTGGGAACAGGGCTGCGTGGGGCTTGGAGATGGAGGAGATGGGTTGCCACGTTGGGAAATAAAGGACATTGAAAGGAAAGCCCTTGGTAGGGGACTCCCAAGGGCTGGAGGCCGATTTGAGTTTGCTCAGCAGCCTGATGACAGTACTCACAGTAGCCAATCTTGCATATTCACAGGTGAAACGAGTGTTAAGGGTCTTCCTACCTAGAATTCGGCTAGTCAAGGAAAGAATAATGTTCCAGAATTACAATTTGTTGCAGGAGTGAAAGTATTGCATTACTCATGAAATTCAATGTATACAATAAGTTGCTAGTAAGTTAACACGTGGGAAAAAGCATATGATCACTTCAATAGCAACAAAAGGGGTTAGTAAAGCATTTTTATTCTAATAAAGCATCTAAAGGGGAATAGAAATCTCTTCATAGTCAACGAAAATGTTAAGGTAATTGTATCACTTAAAAAAACAACAACACAAAAAAACCTGTTGGTTTGATTGTGAGAAAAGGGTACTGTTAAGTTGGTGGTGTGATTTGGTGTGGTCCTTTTAGGAAGCAATTTGGCAGTACATGTCAATCATAAATTCCTTCAACCAGTAATCCCTCTATTCTATTTGCACAGAAAAATCTTAGCATTAATTATTAAGGAAATAAGTGGAAACAATCAAAACTCCTTTTACTGAAGCAATGGTTCATAAATTAGGGATGGATAAGTAAATTATAGCTATAATAGAATACTATGCCAGAATGAGATAGCTCTGAATGTACTTACATTGAAACATCTATCTAAGACTACTAGACTATTGTGAAATATAGAAATTGAGTTAAAAAAATGCAGATTGCTGAACAGTATACATATATGATCTTACGTATTGTGGAAAAATAAACAGTAAGTGTGAAGGTGTATATACATGTATGGCAATGCAGAGAAAAGATTAAGTAGACTGATCACTAATTTGTGTGTGTGTGTGTGTGTGTGTGTGTGTGTGTGTGTGTGTGTAGGACATATATTTAATTCTGTGTATTTCTGTATTACTTGATGCTTTTTCAATGGGAATGATAACACATTGTATAGCTACTAAAAATGATAAGTGTGAAGAATGGCATCATGAAAAAAATCTTTATCTTAAGACTAAGCCTTAGTCTCACAGGACATTTGGAAGAAATGGAAAATATAACAATCAAAAAGAACCCCAAAACAACCTGTAATCACATCACCCAGCGATAACCACTCCTAACATGTTGGTGTCTAGGCTCCCACGTTTTTCTTGATATTATTATTCTATTATCATTCTACTAGTAGCCCAGTGCACGAAATTCGTGCACATTAAAAGGGGATTAATTAGAGGAAATAATTTAATATTGCTATTTGCCCTTTCTCTGTAATAAAAGTGTTAGAGATGAAAGAAAATTAGTAAAATGTATATGAAAACCTTCCTCCTGTCAGAGTCTGGGGCACACCACGGGACCCAGAGTCAAGTCCCCGCCCACCTACATGCGCCTCAAAATCGCGTGAGACCCAGACCCCCCGCCCCTCATTGGGATAGATCCAGACCTGGCTAGTATCACCCTTGTCAAGCCCTGCTGGGCAGGGAATGTATCCTCAGGTCCCCTGGCCCTGTGCCAGGATGGGGGGTGTGGCCTGAGGTCCCCCAGCCCAGACCGGGGTGGGGGGCGTGCCTTGAGGTCCCCTGTCAAGCCCCGCCAGGTATGAGACATGGTCTGAGATCCCCTGTCAAGCCCCGCTGGGTGGGGGGCATGGCCTGAGGTCCCCCGTCAAGCCCTGCCAGGCGGGGAGAGGGGGCGTAGACTCAGGTGCCCCAGCCTGGCACCGGGAGGGGGGAACAGCCTCAGGTCCCCTGTCAAGCCCCATCGGCAGAGGGGTGCAGCCTCAGGTCCCCCCTGGGCGGGGGTCACGGCCTGAGTTCCCCCAACCCAGCACTGGGGGGTGCACCTTGAGGTCCCCTGTCAAGCCCCGCCAGGCAGGGGGGCGCAGCCTCAGGTCCCCTGGCTTGCTGCTGGGGTGGGGGGGTACCGCCTGAAGTCCCCTGTCAAGCCCCACCTGGTGGGGGGTGTGGCCTGAGGTCCCCTGGCCTGGCACTGGGGCGGGGGTAGCAGCCTGAGGTCCCCTAGCCCAGCACCAGGACAGGAAGCGCACCTTGAGATCCCCTTTCAAGCCCCACGGGGGCGGGGAGGGCGTAGCCTCAGGTCCCTGCTGATTGCTTGTTAAGGCTCCTTATGGGAACTTGGCCTCAGCTGTGGGTGCAGCCATGTTTGTGATGGAGTGATGGTTAATTAGCATATTCCCTCTTTATTAGATAGGATTATTTACCTTTGGCACTAAAATTTTTGTGTTGTAATGTCCCTTCTTTTTTAAAAAAGCATTTTATTGATTTTTAAAAAATTTTATTGACTTTTTACAGAGAGGAAGGAAGAGGGAGAGTTAGAAACATTGATGAGAGAGAAACATCAATCAGCTGCCTCCTGCATACCCCCTCTTGGGGATGTGCCCGCAACCAAGGTACATGCCCTTGACCGGAATTGAACCCGGGACCTTTGAGTCCGCAGGCTGATGCTCTTTCCACTGAGCCAAACCGGTCAGCTACTTTATTGATTTTTTACAGAGAGAAAGGGAAAGGGATAAAGAGTTAGAAACATCGATGAGAGAGAAACATCGATCAGCTGCCTCCTGCACACTCCCTACTGGGTATGTGCCCGCAACCAAGGTACATGCCCTTGACCGGAATCGAACCTGGGACCCTTGCGTCCGCAGGCCAACGCTAAAAAAAAACTCACAGAAAAACCCCATGGTGATAATTGTGAAAATATGAATCCCTGTAGTTAAAAACAAAAAGTTTAACTTGTTATAACAGTGGTTGCACAATTGTGGTGGAAGTTTTCTCTTAAATATATTCTATCATACACAGTGGTTATCTCTTTGGAGGTGGACCAGTGGTGATTTTTCTTAATCATTTTTTGTATTTTTCAAGTCTTTACAATAAAAATGTATCAATTTTATAATCAGGAAAAAATCAATAGACATTATATAAAGCTGTTTGCAGTGTAATTATTATGGGGACAGATTACAAGTTTACAATCCAACCCCTTCCATCCTATGCATGAGGAGTAGAGCAGACCCTGTGCTGCAGTGGCCACTGTCTAGGGCAGGGGTGGGCAAACTTTTTGACTCGAGGGCCACAATGGGTTCTTAAACTGGACCGGAGGGCCGGAACAAAAGCATGGATGGAGTGTTTGTGTGAACTAATATAAATTCAAAGTAAAGGAGCGGAGGGGAGAGCAAGAGAACCCTCCGTTCTTTCGGCTCTGCGGGCCGGATAGAACAGCCAAACGGGCCGTATCCGGCCCGCGGGCCGTAGTTTGCCCACGGCTGGCTAGGCACTGGTGAAATTGGCCAGTGGGCTTGGTAGCAGGGGCCATCCCTGTGGTGGGCCGGTGCGTCCTCGCCTTGGGGACCCCAGTTAAATCAGCCAGGCAAACGTCTGCTTTCCAGTTAAATCAGCCAAGCAAACGTCTGCCTGATGCTAACAATGTTTTCTGCTTTCTCAGTAGACAGTACTCATCCTGGCACTGGGAGGAAACTCAAGAAGATACTGTTGAAATTAAAGATTAGATGGGGCTTGACCTCTGCTGGGCAGCCCTCAGCTGCAGGAGTTCTGCTGAGCAGAGAAGATGACTGCAGATTTGAGAGAGGCCATGGCCCTGGCCCCTTGGGGCCCAGTGACAGTGAAAAAGGAGGAGGAAGAAGAGGAAAGCTTCCTAGGTCAGGCATCCAGCCAACAAGTGCATTCTGAGGACATCAAAGCCGGGGCTCCTGGGGAGGATCCTCGGGAAGGCCTTGATGGGGCAGAGCAGGAGGAAAAGGTAAATAATGGTCTGGGAGGAATGAGGGAGGAGAAACCGAAAGATCTCCAGGGGTTTCAGAGAGGGCCGCTGTCCCTCTGCTGCCACACCTGGAGCCTTGTTTCTCAGCTGGAGCTCTGGCCTTTAGTCCTTTGGAATATAAAGAAAGGAGCATTCTCTTCTGATTGATGTGGCATCTGGTATTTAAAAAATATATATATTTTTATTGATTTCAGAGAGGAAGGGAGAGGGAGAGAGAAATAGAAACATCAATGATGAGAGAAAATCGATTGGCAGCCTCCACCCCCACTGGGGATTGAGCATGCAACCTGGGCATGTGCCCTTGACTGGAAACAGGCTGGCATTATATCCACTGAGCCAAACTGGCCAGGGCTGGCATCTAGTAATTTATAAACTGGTGGTTCTCAAACTTTGCTACACAGCATTACCTGGGGAGCTTCTTACAAAACTCTGATGCCGCCAAAACCGGTTTGGCTCAGTGGATAGAGCGTCGGCCTGCGGACTGAAGGGTCCCAGGTTCGATTCCGGTCAAGGGCATGTACCTTGGTTGCGGGCACATCCCCAGTAGGAGGTGTGCAGGAGGCAGCTGATCGATGTTTCTCTCTCATCGATGTTTCTAACTCTCTATCCCTCTCTCTTCCTCTCTGTAATTAAATCAATAAAATATATTAAACAAAACAAAACAAAACAAAACAAAAAACTCTGATGCCCATGCCATACTGCATTCCAGTTAAATCAGCATCTGGGGGCGGGATTCAGACTTGTCCAGTTTTAAAAGCTTTTTAGCTGATTCCAGTCAGGATTTGATCTTTCTGACCTTTGTTTCTCAAACTTTAATATGCACAGGAATCACTGTGGCAGGGTGTTGTTGAAATGCAGATTCTGATTCAGAAGGTCTGGGGTGTGACCTGAGATTCTGCATTTCTCACAAGTTCTCTGGTGATGGTGATTCATTTGAACTGCAAAGGACACTTTGGGTAGTGAGGTTTTGTACTACACTGTGGTCCTTATGTTTTTAAACACACCCCTTACCATCATTAGCTAGATGAGGTTCCCCAAAGCCTCTGTAATAGTATGATCTTTGATCCTTAGACCTCAGAAAATTCTACTCTGCAAAATCTCCCCATGTGCGCTCTTGTCTTGTCATGCACTCACTGGCAAGTTCAGTTTGAATGCTAGAGTGAGCATTGAGGTGAAATCAGAGTGATAGGGAAGAAGGTGCAGGCATGCTTCTCTGCCTAACTCGTCATGGGGATTAGGAAAGACTGGCTTCCTTGACTTCCTGTTCCTTTAAAAAAAAAAATGTTTGGAGCCCTGGCCGGTTCCCTCAGTTGGAATGTTGTATATAGGTTGGTATATAGTACCCAGTCAGAGTACATACAGGAGACAAATGATGGATGCTTTTCTCTCTCTCTCCCCTCTCCCCTTCTCCCTCCCTCCCTCTCTAAAATTTTTTTTTAAAAAAGTTTGGGATTGGTAGGGGGGAGGTAGTTTGTTTGTTTGTTTTATCATTTCCAGAAATAGGTACGTAACATTCTCATCCTCAAAAGCTGTCATCATACCTGACCACCCCCACCCGCTGATCCCAGTGACCGTCCTCTCATAAACCGACCTGTGCCTGCCTGCCTCTAGGGTCAGAACATGTTCTGGGACATGGCGGTAGTCCTGAAAGCAGCGCAGGAGGTGCCTGCTGCTTCAACCCTCGGCAGCTACTCCTTACCAGGGAGTCTGGCCAAGAGCGAGATACTAGAGACTCATGGGAACATGACCTCTCTAGGTAAGTTTAGCCCCTGATTCAGAATGCTGAAAGATGCCTATGCATTTGTCCCAGGAAATGGCTTATTTTGCATAGAGTCTCAAGACACCAGACAAACACAGGTGAACTTCAGATTCACCTTTTAATCACATTTATTGTTGAGCAGGTTTTTATCTATTCACACATGTGGGTACATATCCTCTTCATGTACTTTGTGTTTAGCATAGCATTTTGAGAAAATGCCGTAGAGATGTTCTGTTTTCCTAGAACTTTTTGCAAATTCTAGAGGATTTTGAGCAGTGGTGTCAGCTGAAAACTAGGTTCTCATGAAGGATATGGTGGTTTATCATCTGGTTCTCTAAGCTGGGACTTAGGAAAGGAATGTATCCTATATAATAAAGAGCTAATATGCTAATTAGACCAGATGGCAGGATGACCTTCTGGAACGACCTTCCAGAATGACCAGTGGGTGGGGCCATGAGGCAGCTGGGGCCACGAGGGCCGAGCCCCTTGCACGAATTTCATGCATTGGGCCTCTAGTGTTATATATCTTAACTAGCAGTGGCAGAGGCTTGCCAATGGAGTGATGTGTAACTGGCTGAAGAATGGTAGCCATGAGTCCTGTGTTATGGAAGCAATCCCTGGATATCTGCCAAGGCCCCTTTGGGCACTCAATTTATGACTCTGTCTGGTACAGGGCTGAGTCTGAATATTTTGAACCCATTCTCCTCACTAGCCAGTTCCTCAGGCATTTGTGGTCCAAGTCACTTTCTTACACCAGTGTTGGGAGGAAGGTTGGGATCTCCACCTTTCATCTTCTTGCCTGTTTTTTACTTATTCCCCAAACTCTCCACAGCTTCTGTTCCTCACTTTCTGCTTTCTGTTCCATTCTCTCTGTGTATTCCCCTGTGTAACATTTTTTCTCTGTGTCCTTGCTTTATCAGTCATTCAGAGTCTTTTTAAAAAATATTTTTATTGATTTTTTACAGAGAGGAAGGAAGAGGGATAGAGAGTTAGAAACATCGATGAGAGAGAAACATCGATCAGCTGCCTCTTGCACACCTCCTATTGGGGATGTGCCCACAACCAAGTTACGTGCCCTTGACTGGAATCGAACCTGGGACTTTCAGTCCGCAGGCTGACGCTCTATCCACTGAGCCAAACCAGTTTTGGCCATTCAGAGTCTTAACTCTCACAACTGCACCTGAAGTGGCCTTTATTTTTCTTCTCTTACCTCAAGACTGTTCCCAGCTAAGATTTACTTTTCTGTGCTGCCAGCCACTTCCACAGCAGCAGGTCATAGCAGGAACACTGAGCTCTGAGTAGTAAAAGAGATCTGAGTGTAGTTGGTGCCCTGCCTCTGATAATTTTATGGCCTTGAGCAAATCTGTTTGCTCCTGGACCCCCATTTCCTGTTCTGTAAATGGGGTGCATTCATTCGATACATACAGGGTTAGTTGGGGGCCAGTTTCCTATGTGCTAGCCAGGACAGTCAGTGCTGGGGCTACAGTGGTGAATAAGACACAGACTGCCCTTTTGTGGCACCCACTCAAGTGAAGGAGAAGCTTCATTTTGATGATAAAATCATATACATGAAAGTGCTTTGGAAATTTTGAGATGTTACTGGGTTTTCAAAGTTTGAGAGAGTTTTCTATATATTAATGTTGAATTTATTAAAGTTTTACAATAAAAACCAATTTTTAAGCCTTTAAGCATAACTTATTGTTAGTTCATTCACACATCTTGAAATATTTTTATAAACATGAGAACACTTGCGGTTTGTCTGTGATTCATGGTTATGTAAGCTCCAAGTTTTGCAAATTGAATTTTTCCACCTACATAACAATTTTCTTTATTTTTATTTTCTTAAATAAAAATAAATGAAATGCAAGTTTAATATCTTTAGTTCTTTGAAACATTTCAAATACCTAAGTAGACAAACTTACAAATCTTAAACACACACAGCTTTTGTAAATCTAATGAGTTGGACTTACAAATTTAGTAAATCAAATTACCCTTCACATCAGCAGCTAAGATGGCAGACTCATAGCATTTCATATCTCTCTCTCTCTCTTTTATTTATTTATTTATTTATTTATTTATTTATTTATTTATTTATTTATTAGATGAAAGAGTATTTTTCTTTTAATTTTGATTTGAGCTTGAGCAGACAAGATTGGCCTTGATTTCCCTGGGCACTTGCCAAGACCCTAGCTCTTACTTTATCTCTGTGTTGAATCTGTTAAATAAGCACTTATATCAAGACCTTTTGGGCTACAGTTGTACCCAGTTCTGTAATAATCTACACTAATAAAAGAGAAAGATGCAAATTGACGGTACCTTCGCGACACCCACCAGCCAATCAGGAGTGGATATGCAAATTAACCCAACAAAGATGTCGGGTTAATTTGCATACGGAGGCGCTAAGCTGCCGGAGGTGGGGTGGGATACCTGCGTCATCAATGATGTAGGCCTTCTGCACCACTGCAGCCATTCTGGGCCTCTGGGCAGCGTGGGAAGGTGGAAAGGTGGCTTTGGTCTGGACCGAAGGTGGTGCTGGCACCCAGGGGAAGGAAGGCCCATTCTTGCACGAATCTTTGTGCATCGGGCCTCTAGTTTTAACATAAAGTGTTATGCAAATATAAGGAATTGTTTCTGTTATTAGATCTAATCTATTCAATAGTTCCCACTGGTCTTCATCTTTCATGTCTTTCTTGTCTAAATCTCACAGTGAGGAGGGTAGGAGTGAGGTCAGGGGAGGGAGTGAGGCTATGAGCTAAAGTGTTCCTGGGCTTTGATCTGTTGCAGAGCTGCTGGGATTGGGGCCCCCTAGTGTTAGTGGTGAGAACCTAAAAGTAAGAAGAAGAAGATGGAAAAAATTGGGATGGAGCAGTAGAAGGAAGAAAAGTAAAGTGAGATGTAGGAGATGAAAAATAGTAGGAAAAAAAATAATAGTAGAGAACATAAATGAGAAGAATGTAATGAGCAAGAGAAAAGCAGAAAAGACCGCTATACAAGGGAAAAATCAGAATATTTCACATAAAAATTAGAAAATAAACACTAGGAGAAGAGAGTGATAACAGAGGCAGTAAGGGAAAGAGGTAGAGGGAAAAACTAAGAAGATATAAGAGTAGTTAAACCTCAGGCAGAAAATTGGAGTAGAGCCCTGACCAGTTTGGCTCAGTGGATAGAGTGTTGGCCTGCGGACTGAAGGGTCCCGGGTTCGATTCCGGTCAAGGGCATGTACTTTGGTTGCGGACACATCCCCAGTAGGAGGTGTGCAGGAGGCAGCTGATCGATGTTTCTCTCTCATCAATGTCTCTGACTCTCTCTCCCTCTCCCTTCCTCTCTGTGAAAAATCAATAAAATATATTTAAAAAAAAAAAAGAAAATTGGAGTAGATTTACAAAAAAAAAAAAAAAAAAAAAAAAGATATCAGAACAGTAGGAGTAGAAATAATCAGAAAAAGGTTAACATTCCAGACTTTTACTTATTGTCACATTCGGGGCTCTTCTGTATCTTACTCAGGACTTTCTTTTCTGCGACACTGCCCTTCTTATTATCTTAATGCTTGTGATGGAATTTCATATAACCATGGTCTTAACCAGGCAACCAAGCTGGGCTGTTTCCCTGCCCCCATATTGCTTTGTCTCACCTTGACATCCCTGTCCCACCCCCTCATCTCTGGTTGGAGAGTCACCCTGGCCTGAGCAGGTAGGATGTTTTGTGGGTGCTGGGTTCCCCTGGCAGTTGCTGCGTGATGCAGTTCACAGCTTCACTGCTCACTTCTAAGTTGACACCACCAATGCGGAGGCCTGCCTCCCACCCCTGCTGACCCTCATCCCACTTGGCTTATTATTTGAGTATTTTCCTGAGCTTGGTTTAATTCCCAAACACTTAATAAGGGTTCAGTCTGCCAGCTCTGGTAAAGGGGGGCCTTGGCTGCATGGGTGCACATTGCAGGGTCAAGGGCAGTGAGGCTGGAGAGGAGACAAAGAGCTATGATGTCACTGACTGCAGGACCCCGTGTTGACACCATTAGGGTTCTGCCGCAATGTAGAGCAAGCATGTCAAACTCAAAGGCTAACACGGGCCAAACAAGGTTTAAGTTTATGTGGGCTGCAAAAAAACAAAAGCGTCCATTTTCATAGAAACTAAGTTTATTTCGATAGAGACATGCTGAATACAAAGGACTGAAATAAATGAGTTATCGTTAATATAAAATAATAATAGAACAGTTTAATAAAAATTAATGTTTTTTCTTGAACGTTAACTTACCAGACACTGAATAACTGCACAAATTAGTAAGTGTAACGCAAATAAACCTATTTTTCTTGTTCTCAGAAAGCGAAGAATTTCCTGTTGCGCACACCAAACAAGTCAGTACAAGACTAATGACGTGGCAATCGGCTGCTAAAATATTTGCTGCTAGTATAAGTGGAGAGAAATGGTGCGCCTGCGCGTAAGGCGCGTAAGGGAAATGAATGCAACACGATTATAGTAATCAGTCATTAGCTGATTAGAATGTTACTAATCAGTAATTAGTCATTAGAATGTTGTAGTTTGTTATTAATAATTATGTACAACAGGATATTGTAAAAATTAAGTTACAAAATTTTTATTAAAACGTTTCTTACATACCATTATATGGCAGGCCATGAGTTTGATATGCTTGATGTAGAGCAAGCAGAGTTTTAAAGCTTCAGGAAGCTTTGATGTTCTTATGGTATTTTTTGGCACTGTGGAGCAGGTTACCCCATGTCTTACACTTAACCCAAAAAGGTCATCTTTCCCTGACATGAGGCGAGGCTGTTTCTTCGACACCGGGGGTAAGGTATTTACTCTCTTCACAGTCGTCTTTAGTCCCTTCGAATATTGCCATCTATTACCATAGCAACTGCCATCCCCTAAGTTTCATCTTTCCTCCTGGTCCCAGCACTGTGACCCATAGTACCATTCGTCAGGCCGAAAGTCACTGCAGACGTTCCGCAATATCTACGCTCTATGGCTGTTCTCAGCAATTGACATAGAAACTAAATTCCTCCTCTCTTGGTCTTATGAGGTAGATCTTGTTATAGTCTCTATTTTAGAGGTAAGGAACTGAGGCACAGAGAAGGTAAGTTACTAGCCCAAAGTCATGCAGCTGGTTGAGTGGCAGAGCAAGTATTTGAAACCATGCAGTCTGGCTCCAGAATTCATGTTCTTAAGTGCTCTGCTGCACAGCCTCTTAGTGTTTTGGAGGCGTTTGGCCACTGTAGTCCTCTTGGCATCCTTGGCATCCAGTGTGGCCCTTTCTGTCCATCTTATCCTCTCTTTGATATGCAGCATCCTCGTATACAAAAGCCTAAGTTGCCCAGTTCTTCATTCACAGGTAGGGCATCTCCCTAATTAACTGCTGGGTTGTAAGCAGGTTCACACTAAGTGGCCAAGGTAAGAAGGCAAGCCTGGGGAAAGACTGGTGTCCTGCAGAACTGGTCTTAATTGTGAGATCAGTTATCAGACAGCCAGAGGAGACCTGTCTGGAGATGGCTTCCCTGACATAAGGCCGTGTGTTAAATGTCTAGTGGAGGGAAATGGAAATGCTGGAAAGACCATGAATCAGTGGATTCTGCTCTAGGTGTGTGTGGGGGTGGGGTGGGGGGGGAATCATAGGCCAGGCAGAAGAACCTACAGAGGAGAGGTGGCATGTGAGGGGATTCTTTTTTTAATTTTTATTATTACTATAGAGGGAGAGAGAGAAAGTAAGAAAGATAGAGAAACTGATTTTTTCCATTTATTTATGCATTCATTGGTTGCTTCTTACCAGGGATCAAACCCACAACCTTGGCATATTGAGACAGCGTTCTAACTAAGCTACCAGCCAGGGCCAGAGGTGATTCTTTCTTTGAATGAAGCCCGTCTATAGACACTGAAGTCACAGACCTCCTCACCTTTATGACTTTATGATCTTATTCTTTTTCTAGGTTAGCAAAAGCTGACACTTGTATTTGTTGTTTGTTGTTTCAGGTGCTGAGACCAAGAACCCACAATTATTGGTTCCAAAAACTGAAATATGTGATGAAGCAGAAAAACCCTTCATGATATCAGGAAGGATCCAGAAAGTTGACTCTCAAGGACCTGAGTTCAAAGAAGCCTTCGAAAAAGGGAACATGTTAAAGGGGCACAGAATAAAGAGGGAAAAGAAAGACTTTAGGCAAGTGACAGTGAAGGACTGCCATGTACCTGGAAGCTTCAAAGAAGAAGAAGACCAGAAATGTCAGAAATCTGGGGAAAGATACAACCGTAGTTCTGGCCCTGTTAAAAACCAGAAAAGCCAGCCTGGGCAGAAACCTTTTACTTGTAGTGTGTGCGGGAAAGGCTTTAGTCAGAGTGCTAACCTTGTGGTGCATCAGCGGATCCACACTGGGGAGAAACCCTTTGAGTGTCACGAGTGTGGGAAGGCTTTCATTCAGAGTGCAAACCTTGTTGTGCATCAGCGAATCCACACTGGACAGAAACCCTATGTTTGTTCCAAATGTGGGAAAGCCTTCACTCAGAGTTCAAACCTGACTGTCCATCAAAAAATCCACTCCTTAGAAAAAACCTTCAAGTGCAGTGAATGTGAGAAAGCCTTCAGTTACAGCTCACAACTTGCTCGGCACCAGAAAGTCCACATTACAGAAAAATGCTATGAATGTAATGAGTGTGGGAAAACATTTACTCGGAGCTCCAACCTCATTGTCCACCAGAGGATCCACACCGGGGAGAAGCCCTTTGCCTGTAATGACTGTGGCAAAGCCTTCACCCAGAGTGCCAATCTTATTGTGCATCAGCGAAGCCATACTGGTGAGAAGCCATATGAGTGTAAAGAGTGTGGAAAGGCCTTCAGTTGTTTTTCACACCTGATTGTGCACCAGAGAATCCACACCGCAGAGAAACCTTATGACTGCAGCGAGTGTGGAAAAGCCTTCAGTCAGCTCTCTTGCCTTATTGTGCACCAGAGGATTCACAGTGGAGATCTTCCTTACGTGTGTAATGAGTGCGGGAAGGCCTTCACCTGCAGCTCCTACCTGCTTATTCATCAGAGAATCCATAATGGGGAAAAACCTTACACATGCAATGAGTGTGGCAAGGCCTTCAGGCAGCGGTCGAGCCTCACTGTGCACCAGAGAACCCACACGGGGGAGAAGCCCTACGAGTGTGAGAAGTGTGGTTCAGCCTTCATTTCCAACTCCCACCTCATGCGACACCACAGAACCCACCTCGTTGAGTAACGTAAAGGAAGAAGATCTCCAGTGGTCATACCTGCTACCCCCCTGATTAGACACCACTGCTTTGTTCTTCCTCCTTGGTGAAAATGAGGCCTGCTACGATCTTAAAGATAATAGTTGTCAGGAGAGCAGCACAAAACACAAGCATTTCAGAGGCTAACTTAAAGAGAATGAAAGCTAAGCCCCCTAAAGGCAAGGACTTTGTTTTTAACTGTCCCCTAAGTGGTGGTAGTGTCTGAAATACCATGTGGCTTTCTTAGAAATGGGTCATACAAAGCTAAATGATGAAGATCCCACTTGGGGAAAGGTATTTTTAAACTAAATTTTGTGTTGTTTTTTTTTTTAAACTGGTAATTTCTTGAGCATCAGGCAGGTTACTGATACAGGTCTGCCTGGTGGAATTCTGGCATTTGCAGCGACTAGTTAAGGAAACCACTTTGGGTATCAATTCACCAACAACTCACCTATGAATATTTATAAGCTTTCCATTCACTAGTTAATTAAAAATATATTTTTTAAACCTATTAACTGTCTACTGCTCCTCAAATGGACAGAAGTAGGACAATGGCTGTGTCCCTCATTCTATACCTCATGAACCTTGGATGAGAAAGCTCTGGTGAGTCTCTTCTGACCCTTTCCCAGTCTGCATGGCCAAGCACCTGAGGTTTGATGGAGATTACACACTGGGGCCACAAATGCTGCTGGGCTGTACTCATTTGCTAAGATGAACAGCTCTCCAAAGAAGCCCCAGCTCCCACTGCATTCCATTTCAGTGAGCTGCTCTTGATAACCCATCCCAGGTAGGGAAGTCAAAGAACAAGCTGGCCTAGAGCCTGCCCACGTTTCCTCCGCTCGCTGCTCAGGCCCAGCCATCCGGCTCGGTCAGTGTCATTCTCACTTTCTCTGTGGTCTTTAGAAGAAAAAATGGAGCCCTTCTAATTCTGAGAGGGCCAAAGAGGGAAAGGAGAGGAGAGGGAGGGGCAGAGTGGGATTCCTAAGGTCTTAATTTTTTTGGGAGAAGTTCAAAGGTATTGGAATATGGAAACTTTAGAAGGATGAAGAAACTGGCTAAGGTAAGATACCTTTGTTACCACTGAGCCTTTACTCCTGGAAAATTATTTATAAATCTATGCAATAACTAGAGTTGTGTAATACTGCCTTGTATTTATATAGAATTTTATTCTTTGTGTACCTTCATGTATAACATGAACCCAGCACTTCTCTCATGTTTTTACATAGATCATTACCTTAATCCTTAAAACACTGAAAGAGGGGTTTGACCCATTTACTTGTGAGTGGTCATTTAAAGCAAGGCCACGTAACAAGTGACGAATGTTCAAATCTAAGACCTAAATCCAGATTCTCTTCGTTCTGCCATGGTGTTTGTCCAACCACCTGTAATCCCCACCCAGATCTGTGGAGAACCTGAGAAAGGGGTGTGTAGTCTGATTTTTAGGTAGGAAAGGTGACAGATTCCAGCGTGTGCCTTAGGCATTGTGACCAGCTAGCAGCAAATCTAAGACTGGAATTTAAGTCTCCTGATTTCTGGGTCTGTCCACCACCACCCCTCTCAGCATGCAAGAGCATTTATCATAAATGCTGCACCTAGTAGTAAGCAGTTTGGTGCATACATTTATTGTCTCATTTCTGCAAGACAATGTTAATCAACGTGAGGCTTTGTTGTTTATAGGGCACTTTCTTATACAGAAGGCATATGCAAGAAAGCTTATTCATCTCTCTTTCTTCCTTCAACCATAGTCTCATCAAAGCACATGCAACTTCCTTTCCCAGTGCCACTCTTAAGTCGTATGGACACAAACACAAGAAATCAATAGGATTCAAAAGTAAGAATAAAAAATGCTCTCTGACCCTGAACGTGACTTTTGTGTTCCCCTGTCTGGGGGTGGAGAGACCCATCGTTAACACCACATGTCTCTGCTGACCATCCAAGCATGATCAGGAAGCTCAAAATGAGGAGAGCAAGTGTGAAGTTTTTGGATAAATCTCTGACCTTGAAGATAGCATAAGAGGCCAATGGTGTACTTTCCTGGAAGGTAACACCTAGAATTTATAAGCATTAAAACCGGTAAACTGTTTTAGCTTCAAATTGTATATTCATCCTCATAATTGAATACTCAGTTATGGATGATTATAATTTCCTGGCTTAAGATTTCCATTCATAGGTATTTCAGAAAGGCCACCCAAGTGGTTGGGATATAAAGCTAGGTTTGGGAATCAGTGACCAAACCTTGCAGTAAAGCAGTAGTTTTCAGCCTTGGCTACATGTCAGAATCACTTAGAGCTCTTTACAAATTTTTCTGTTTCCCAGGCCTCGTATTTTGAAATCTCTGGAGGGGATCCTTTGTGCAACCAAGGTAATAAGCCACTGCAGTCAGGTGAAGCCTGCAGGCCAGGTGTGTGTAATCCAATACGGTGGGAGGCGGGGGTGGAGGATCCGGAGATGCAGTGTTCTAAGTGGTTTCAGCAAAACCATTGGCTGCCCTGGGGTCCTTCTGTTAACCCTTGTTAAGATTCTGTGACCTAACTTAACTTAGCTTGTAATTTAAGTGAATGTATCAAATATTTATATGAGCAGACTAGGTTTTACATGTGTTTCTGTTCCTCATTTATCAAGATGACTTTTTATATTTCTGCTTGTATTTCATCTCCAGATCTGAGATTTCACAGACCTGCACCCAGGTTCAGGACCCCCAATCCTGCACAAATCATGTGAACCTAGTGGATTGAATACTAGACAGATCAAATCCTTCCCCAACTAATAACTCTTCCTCCCAATTCAATTCCAACCCTAAAATAAATCACCTCCCACTTTTTTTCTGTAGTTTGATGGGGGAGGAGTGACTATCCTCGTTGACTGAGCTGGCTTCCGTTTGGGGTTTTCTCCCTTTTCCTTTGGCTGGTCTTGCTAGAAGTGGACGAGAGCTTTGAAGCCTCATTTTCTTTGTGTTAAGAGCTGTCAGACTTGTAGGTGTCGAAGAGCCAGGCTTAGTGATGGGCATTGAGGGTGGAGCAGGGAAACCTGTCCTCATTCTTAAATAAGACCAACAGATATGTATTAAGTGGAGCGAGGTGATGCGAAAGTGATAATGCGATTGGATGTACTTTGGGAGTGTAGGGGAGAGACTTCATCAGCACATGCTTACGCAAACACAGTTGGCTGTGAATTTCTCCAGGCTCAGGAAGAAGTGTGCTTGGGCAAAGCTAATTCTTCCTCTGTGCTCTGGAGCCCATCTCTTCCTTGCCTAGGCAGGTGTCCTCCCACGTCCGTTGCTTCTCCACTTGCTCCATCCAGTGTGCGTAACCTTTCTGGGGTCACAGCCCATTTGGGACTCTGATGGAGGTTGTGGATCCTCTTCTGGAGACATGGAGATGGCACATTCAGTTTTGTGCTCATTTCAGGGACATTTAGGCTCCCCAAGGCCAATCCATGGATCCTCTAGGGCCTAAAGTCTCACCTGGGGATGCACATTCATCACCAGTGACATTTTAAAAAATGAAGGGAGACGAATTTTGCTTCTGGCTTCCCTCCCTTAGCAAATCGCGGCATGGTCCAGCACCCAGACTAGAACTCCAGGCGGCATTCCCGTGTGTCGGACAAAATTATACTGTAGCCGAAACCGGTTTGGCTCAATGGATAGAGCATCAGCCTGCGGACTGAAAGGTCCCAGGTTCGATTCTGGTCAAGGGCACGTACCTTAGTTGCGGGCACATCCCCAGTAGGAGGTGTGCAGGAGGCAGCTGATCGATGTTTCTCTCTCATCGATGTTTCTAACTCTCTATCCCTCTCCCTTCCTCTCTGTAAAATATCAATAAAATATATTTAAAAAAAAATTATACTGTATATCATGCACTCGCTTTGTAGCAAACGTGGTCCTCGACCTTGGGTGCCAGAGCAGACAAGTTCTATCAAACCCTCTTCTCACATCTTTTGTGCGAAACTGTCTTGATCCCTTAACATGATTTACTAAGCTCTTCATAGTCTCTTTCTGACCTCCTCTCTGCTTCCCATTACTGCAGCCTGGAGGCTTGTGCTTGCTGTGCTGTGTGCCTTTGCTCCCCGTCCTTGGTGCCTGTAGTACCTCACCACCACTCCGCCCAGCCCTGCCTACTTAGCAGACTTAGGTTTCTTTTAAGATTTGGTTCAAGTCCCATCTCTGGGAAACCTCTCATTGTCCTATGGTGAAGGGCATGTTTAGAAATATATTTAGAAATATAGAAGAGCATGACATGATATGTATCCAGAGTTTTACTTCATGCTTTGAAATAAAAAAAATCTGTATTCAAAATTGTGTATATAGTACAATTCTTATATAATGATACATATACTAGTAAAAAGCATATAGATAAATTACCTGGAAGAAGTAGAAGAAAAGTTTTTAAGTGGTTACGTGACTTGTTCACAGCCATACAGATAGTAAATTGCAGTTTAGGTTCAAACCCAGGTCCTGTGAAGAATTGAATTATGGGTGATTAAAAGTTTTTTAAAAAGTAATTTCCATATTTCCTATAAGGAGGAAGAATTTTATAATAAGGAAAAAATGAGTTATTTATTATATTTGCATACTTTGTTTTTATTGTAATAACTGTAAACATTATCTCAGTTCCCACTTTGTAAGATGTGGGATGCACCCTGTCCCTTTCTCCTTCCCTTTTCTACGTCTCTGCCTCTGACAATGTCAAGTCTGAAAGCTCTTGAATTCTGTTCTGGAACCATAGTCTTTTTTTTATGCTTTATTGATTTGTTTTAAAAGTTGAAAATAAGCAATATGAATTATATTATGACTGTGTACATGTTGTTCACTGCAGATAGAGTAGCTTACTCTGGTTACATTTCCATTTTGGAACAGCATTTTGTTTTTACTGAAGTTTCTAGTTGCCTTCTTTCCCACTTGTATTGGTTGCTTTTAGCACATCAGTGTTTTTTCAACTTCTCCATCTCTGTTAAGTCCCCTTTTTTCCTGTGTATTTGCCTTCTGATACCTGTAGCCTCCTACTCTTGTCTGTCCTTGATAGTCTTTCTGCCTTCACTTCTGTTGATACACTGGGCTCTGTTGTGTCCTGAATTCCATCTCTTCTTCTTTCTTCCCTTACTCTCTCACTTTACTGCAGCGCACCTCAAGTCGCTTGTCAAGAAAGAGTATGAGGCAAAATTGTGGAATGCTTGTATATCTCAAACTCTGCCCTCACCTTGATTGGGTAGTTTGATGGGCTCTGGAATTCTAGATTGAAATTTTTCCTCAGGAGTTTGTGGATGTCTGATTCCAGTCTGAGTCTTACTTCCTTGATAATAAGTAGTATTTGCATCATTGTGATCTGTTCCCTTGCTCCAAGGCTGGAAGCTTTTAAAGTCTCCACGTTATCCTTGGTGTACTCAATTCCCTAATGTTCTTGCTGGAATTTCTCATTTTAGTGACTCAGGTACTTGTACTCTTGGAAATTTTCTTCTTGTGTTATGTGGCAATTCCTCCTTTCCATGTATTTTTTCCTATTTTTGCTCTTTCTGTAAATCCTGAATTCCTGTCAATCAAATGTTGGACCTTCTGGATTGAACCTTAACTACTTCCTCTATTATTTCTATTTCTTTGTCTTTTGCCATTCTCTGGTAGAGTATCTTAATTATTTTTCAACCTTTCTAGTGAATTTTTTTATTTTTATTTTGGCAGTAATTAGTTTAGTTTTTAAGTCTCTCTTTTTTGTTCCTTTTTGTAGCATACTATCCTCATTTTAGAGATGCCTCTCAAATCTGAGTATTCTAATTAAGAGTTTTCTTAAAAGTCTCTTCTATCACCTGAATTATCTCACCCCCTTCATGCCCTGCCTGAATCCTTTTTTCTCTCTTTATCTTATTGACTCTCATGGAGACTTTCCTCAAATACATTGTGATTCTTAATGATGCACCTGTGTGTACGTACGGGAAGCCCAGTTGAGACCTCTGAGTGGGAGTGGGATTGGCTCAGTAAGAGGCTTCCCTTTAAAATGACTGGTAGGGAGCAAGTTGTTTCCTGAAACCTCTAAATGCCAGAGTGAAGAGGTCTTTTGTCTGGGCCTCTTACATTTCTTTAGCAAAAAATCCTCTGATGTTTTTGTCTGGAGATTGGATGCTGTCAGTGCTTCTCTAGGAGTGGGAGGGAAGGGAATCTAGGCTTAGTTACAAACTTACTTGTAGCGCCACTGTCCCTCCCACCCTTCATTGTACTTGGGGTTTCCAAGTCCTAAGTCTCTCTGGGGGTTGGTGGTGTGGATCATTTACCTCCTTCAGTTGTATTGCCCTCAGCAAGTGTTCCAAGCTGGTATTCCCTCCACGCAGCTTTCTCAGTGATCACCTACCCATTTTCTATCTTCTAGAAATTTGCTTATCTTATCCCATCATCGTTATTCATACATTTTGAACCATTTTAACCCATTATCATTTTAGGGGGAGCTCAACCATTTTAAAAAGAATGTTGCTATGCTTTGATACAGTAGTACCACTTTCAGAAAGCCATCCTGAAAGTGAATATTTTGACAATGATTTATATATTTGTCAATTATTATTTTACATTGAAAACAACCAAAGTGACCAATAAGAGAAGAGTGGTTAAATTATTGTATGATGGAATATTATGCAACCACTAAAAATAATAATTTAAAGAATATTTAAATTATGCAAAAGTACAAAATTAAATCAGAAGAGAGCCCAGTTTCTTAAAATTTTTATTTATTGAATTTAGAGAGGGAGAGAGAGCAAAACATCAATTTGTTGTTCCACTTATTTATGTATTCATTGGCTGTTTCTTGTATTTGCCCTAACGGGATTGAACCCGTAGCCTTGGTGTATTGGGACAATGCTCCACCCAACTGAGCTACTTGGCCAGGGCTGAGAACCCAGTTTTCTTAATTGCACATGCATAGAAAAGATCTGAAGGAAATAAGTACATTGGGTATTAACAGTGTTTAAGTTTTCCTGTATTGTCTACATTTTTTACAATGAGCCTGAATCTTTTATGATCAGGAGAGGGGGAATTAATAAAAGGGAAAGATCATGGCTTGTGCAGAGTGGTGAGATGTTCTTGTGGAGTGTGGAATATGTTGGGAGCAGCGGAGTGTGGAGGCTAGGCTGGTGAAGGAAATCCTGGAGACCACACAGACAGCTTTTGTCAGAGTCGAAAAGAGACCATGGGATTCTGACTCAGTCAGTGGCAGGGGGTCAGAGTAAGGACAGATGGAATGAGTAGGCCTTAGGGGCAAGAAGCAAAATTCCCAAGCCAGAAATCCAGGCCTCCACATCCTGGTGAGACGTGACCTGTGACAAATGGGGCCTTGCCCAGACCTGACCGTCCCTGGCTTCCTTGGGCCTCAGTGAGGCCACCCTGTGTGTTCACAGTGGCCAACAGAACCACGATGTTGGGAGGAGACTGGAGGGAGGCAACCCAACCCTAGCAAGCCAATAAATAGGAAGGTTGTAACCACCCCATTAGTTGAGGGGTTCCTGTGTGCTAGGCACCATGCTAAATGCCATATGACTTTTATCTCATTCAACCCTCATCTCAGGAGGGAAGTTCTCTTATCCCACTTACAAAGCCAGGAGTCACAGTCAGGATTAGAACAACTCTGAAGCCAAAGCCCCTTTCTCCCAAGTTACTTCCTCAGTATCTGCAGGGACCCATCTCCTTATCTAAAGTTGTGGTGCAAAAGCAAACAGTGAAGAGTAAGTCTCCCAGCCCAGAGTACCCAGAGATAACTTGAGTAAAAAAAAAATTGATGATCCTTCCAGAGATCATGCATTTGCAATATTCTGTATAACACCCCCCCCCCACCCCTGACACACACACAGGAGTTTATGATGCACATTATCTATACCTTGCTTTTTCACATGTCTTGGAGATGGTTCTATATTAGCCTATAACAGTGGTCGGCAAACTGCGGCTTGTGAGCCACATGTGGCTCTTTGGCCCCTTGAGTGTGGCTCTTCCACAAAACTCCACGTGAGGGTGCGCACGTACAGTGCGATTGAAACTTGGTGGCCCATGCGCAGAAGTCGGTTTTTGGCTCTCAAAAGAAATTTCAGTCGTTGTACTGTTGATATTTGGCTCTGTTGACTAATGAGTTTGCCGACTACTGGCCTATAAGATCTACCTCATTCTTTTTTTCACTGCTGTGTGACCTTCCATTGTGTGGATGTGCTGTGATTCATGTAGCGAGCGCCCTGTTGGTGGACATGTTTTTTTCCTGTCTTTTCCTATTATAACAACACTATGCTGAATACCCCGGCACACTCTCCTTTGGTATGTGTGCCACTTTGCAGGATAAATTGATAAAGGGTAAGGGCATTTGATATTCTAATAGAAATTGCAACTGTGGTTCCCAGTATGTGTATGAAAATGCCCATTTCCCTGAATCCTCTGTAAAACTATTGTTTTGTCTTCTGATCTGATAAATGGAAAATGCTCTCATGCTTTATGTTCATTTATGAGTGAAACTGGCTATCGTGTCTCATGCTTAAAAGCCATGTATATTTTCTTTTTTTTAAATTTGAATTGCTTGTTCGTGTTCTTTAACAGTTTCTGTTGGGTTGTTCTGTTTAAGAATTGATTTGTACAAACTATAGTAAAGAAATTACTCTTTTTATCTGCCATATGTGTTGCAAATATTTTCCCCAGTTTATAGTTAGTCCTTTTACCTTAATAAGCTATAAATATCCAAATGATATTTACAGTTTAGTGTCATAGACTTCCTCTCTTCAAGACTATACAAGCTCCCATGGCATAACCCTTTGACTAGTCTGCTTTGAGACAGGTCCATTTGAAATTCATTTTGGAGTAAGGACCTATTTGGTCTTGGCCCCGCCTCCACCTCTTTTCTCCTTGGTTCAGTGGGAGGAACTCAGGTGGAGGATCACCCAGATGAAGACACCTCCTTAGAGCTGCCCAGCAACCGCCTGCAGCCAGGGCCCTGGCAGATTCACTAAGTCCATCTCCTCATTTGGTGAGCTAGGGACGGGGTGGGGATTGGGATGGCAGGGGAGAGGGCAGCTGGTGGAGGAAGAGGAAAGATCCTGAGGGGCAAGGGGATGGAGATGGGTAGGGAGGATGATGCTGTAGTCAAGCTTTGGGACGGAAAACAAAGGAGAGGCTGTAGCCTGAGATCAGTGAGGGGAAGCAGGAGGGTGCAACAAGGATGGGGAGTGATGGGAGTGTTCCGGCTGAGGCCAGGGTCTGCAAGGGAAATATAGGCAATGGGGAAGGGGAAGAGTGGAGACATGGCAGGGGGTGGCAGGCAGGGAAAGGAATCAGGGTGTGTGTGTGTATGGAGCAGAAGGGGTTGAAAAGGAGGGGTGGCTTCTAAGACCCTGAGACCCTCTGGTTCTGCCCAGCTGATTTATCTGGCATTGGGTGGGTGGGACATAAACCAGGCCAAGTTTCGGGACAAGATTAGTCTCTCAGACCTCGTGGTGGGGAAGAAGCATTCTAGGCTGGCCCTGCCCCTCACTCACCAACAGCCCAGGACAAATCCCTGACCCTTTTGAACATCAGTTCTCCCTTCCGACTTCCACTCGGGTTTAAGGTTGGGATGAAGTGGATTTGAAATGTCTTTGTAACCATTAAAAGGCTACCATATTTCTGCTGGAGGACGGGGTCGGAATGGGTAAAAGAAAACGAAGCCTTAGTTGATTGGAAAAACATTTTTACTTTCACAGTTGATTAGGAGGTACAGTTTCTGTCATAGATGTGGATGGAAGAATCTGTGAGCAGCCATTCCTTTTTGTCCCCTGGTGGTGGCGGGCCCTGAACTGGGCAGACTGGAGCCAGCAAAGGCCTCAGTCTAGCACAGTCCTTCCCCTGGAGCTGGGCCGAATCCCTGTCACCACTGCTGGGAGAGTTACATATTCACCCAAAACTTCGAGAGTAATAAGCAGAGGCCTTGGCTGGTGGGATAGGAACCGTCAGCGAGGGAAGATGTGAAGCCATAACTTGGGTCAACCAAGGTAGAATCTGTTTTTAATAGAGTCCGAGGAGCCACTGTGCTGAGGGAGGAGCCAGATGGTTCTGTTACCCTGAGGCCAGAAGCAGCTGTGAGGGGATGTCTCAGGAGGTAAGAGTGGCAGGGTCTGGACTTGAGGCAGGAGCAGTTGGATGGTCCCTTAACCCAACAGCGGTGGGGGCTGGAGTGGCTGCCAGAGGCTGGGGTGGGATGGTGAACAGTGTTTACTGTCCCTTCAGGAAACACTTCGGTGTGTGGGGGCCTAGATTGGGAAACTTGTCCATTATTCTAACTAAAAAGTGGATCGTTCGAGGTTCTTCGTCAGGGGCTTTAGCAGGTGGGATCTAGTCCCTTACAGAGACGGTCCATGCTGACTCCTACCCAGCACCCTTTCCAGCCCTAACGCCCCCAGCTACAGTTTTCTGAGGGACGAGGTGGTCACTGTGTTCCAGGATGACGTAGTATTTAATGGGATATCGGGACGCGGATGGGTTTGAAGGGAAACCAGGTCCGAATTCCCGTCTTTAAGGCTCCTGTCAAGATGCTTCTGCTTCCTAGAGAAGCAGCCTAGAGATGCGCGAGGGGGAGGCGTGTCGCGGGGCCGCTGGTGACGCACTTCCTGCAGCGCCGCTGCTCCTCCGGCCGAGGCACTTTTCTCTGCGTCCGGGATTGCTGGCAGCGCCGGGACCGCAGTAATCGCCCCGAGGGGCTCTCCGAGATCACGGTGAGCGGGCGAGGCCCCAGGGATGGGGGACAGCGGGGCGGTGGGCCGGAGGGTAATAGCGGAAGCCTGCGCCAGCCTCGTTCTCCAGGGATTGCTGCCTGCGCGTGCGGCCCCAACTCCCGGCGGCCTCAGCGCTGTTCTCATGGGGCCCCGGCCCCGGCCCCGGCCCCGGCCCCGGCCCCGGCCCCGGCCCCAGCCCCAGCCCCAGCCCAGAGGAGACGCTTGAGAAGATGGAGTGAATGAACGCACGATTGAGTGATAGATAAATGATCGGAAACGAAACCCCGGGTCTGGGTCTGGATACCACCTACTCCCCCCAGTCAGTCCTGCAGCTCAGAAACTTTGTAGGGACCGTCGAATAGGAGACGGCAAATATTGCTAAAGCCCACGCGGTGGAGAGTGCCGAGACCTTGGTTATGTAATTCACGGGGATACAGAGGCTGTTCGTTGATCTCTGAAGTTAGACTGTCTGGTAATCCTTGCCTTCCTTTCTTTGCAAGGCTCAGTTGACAGATTGTATGTTACAGCACGTATGCAGACGTCAGTGTCTTCCATCAAAACTTTACTGTTTGTTGCCAAATATTACGCAGAATTCAGGGGCGGGGTCACGGAATGAGTGACGTTGGAGCCTGCCAAATGAGAGAGAAGATACTTGCAGTCTAGTGCTGGAAGATGGGTGTGTGTGTGTGTGTGTGTGTGTGTGTGTGTGAGAGAGAGAGAGAGAGAGAGAGCGCAGATTTTTGTGACACTTGTGCTAATTTATTTAACCTTCTCAACAACTTATTATCTGTAGTTTTGAAAGAGGAGATTGAGTTACAGAGAATAGATAACTTGCTAGTAAGTGACCGAAAGCTGCAGCAGAGATAGATCCATTGTGCAACCGCAGCCTTGGTGAATGTTACTTTGGCCAACTGACAAATTCAAGAAGGGCTTCAGAGAAGAGTACATGTAAGTGTGATCTTATTGAACGAATTGTGGTTTCAAATTCTTGATAAAAGCCACCTGGCTTGCCCAGAACACTTCAGCTAATTATTGAGGGGATGAGAGGTGGCAGTGGGGAGAAAGCTTACAAGGTAGAGGGTGAAGCCCACTCCCAATTACTTTATTCCCCCACATTTTAATATTTCTAATATCAGAATGAGCCTCACCATCTGTATTTTTTTTTTTTTTTTTACCATCTGTACTTATACCATAGTTTAATTGGTAGTGATTTTTCATTTTCTTAGTAACAGAGGTGTCTTAGACTCAGTGACATGATATCTGACTTGGATTCTCTGTGCCTGCAGCAGTAAAAGCAGAGCACACCCGACAAAGTCTTCAAAAGTCGTGAAGTCAAGATATCACTCCATGAACGCCAGCAGAGTCCTCTCCAGTATTACCTCTAAGAGTCCTGCTGTGTTTCTATAGTCATGTAGATTCCCAATTACCTTTACCAGGATGAAACTATTTAAAGCTTCTTTCCTTTTACCTTTTAGTATAATACCCATCTTACCCCAAGTCTGGATTCAAACAGAGCCATTTAGCATCTTAAAATCACCAACACTCAGATTATTCCACACTAGGCATTTGTGGAAACACCTGAACATTCCTTTCTGGGGAATTTACCCACCAGGGAGTAAGTAATCTGTGGTCCATGTTTATGTAAAAAAAATAAATAAATAAAATTAAAAAAAAATTTTAAATCCTCACGAGAGAGAGACATTGATTGGTTGCCTCCCGTAACTGGGCCTGAGGATCAAACCTGCAACCAAGATACATACCCTTGATGGTGCAAAGGCCAGCGCTCTAGCCACTGAGTCACACCAGCCAGGACTAAAAATGATTTATTAAAACAGCTAAGTTCATTTGTTTACATATTTCTAGTTCATTTTTCAGACTGTAAAGGCAAAGTTGAATGGTGACAGAGAGAGAGGCCATATAACCTGTTTAGCCCAGGAAGACTAAAATATGTACTTTATAGCCCTCTACAGAAAAAGTTGGCAGTTTGACAGAAACAAACTGCTGACAGCTATGATGATTCACAGTTGGAAGGGAGTATTGTCTCCAAGCTGTCTTCTCCTTAGGCCTTAGGATCAAACATAATAATAACTCTTAACTCCTGTTGAGTGCTTACATTGTGGCAGATCGCCATAAATGTTTTCCATTAAGTCATTTAGTCTAGGATTTACAGAATGTTAGACCTAGAAGGACTCATGTATATTATCTAATGTCACTTTTTTCAGTTAAATAGCCTATCGTGTAGGCCCAGTTACATGGGCTATGACAGAGCAAAGTTTCCTGACTCCTAATCCAATCCACTTTCATCTTACTCTAAATTTAGGGAGGCCAATACCATATCCATTGGATCTACCTTTTGTTTTTGTTTTTTGGTGAGATCTGTCATTTTCAAAAGAATGATTTCTCTGACTATAAAAGTAATGCATGTTTATTTTAGGGAAAGTGAAATATGTAAGAGAGTTTAAAGGACAAAGTAAAGTAACCTATTAAATGTCCTAGAGATCAGTGTGTGATCATTTGATGGGTTTTCTTCTGTCCTTTGTGTGTGTGTTTTGTAAATGTCTGTGTATTAATAATAGTTTCTGTTTATTGAATGCTTACTAATGTTGGTATATGTGTGCATATTTTTTGTTTTACTGTTTGTATCCTAGTCTAATATATTGTATTTTCTCATGAATAGCCTTTGAAAACATGATTTTTAATAGTTTGAATATATGTCATATTTATATGACTTGTGTTTTTTGCCTGTTTTTTTTTTTTTTTACAATTATAGTAAGAGGATGATCGTTGTACATAAATCTTTGTGGTCCTCTCTATTTTTCACTTTTCTTCTCATTAGAAGAGTTGTTTATTTTTGTAGGAAAACTTTCAAGTATTGCAAAAAGATAGGCCTTAAAGCAAAATTTTACCATAATCTTATTCCTCAGAGATGATCATGGTTAACAGTGATACATATTGTTAGAGACTTAAGTTAATTTTTAAAAAAATAAGGCAAAATGTAGATAATAGAAGGAATTTGGGAAATAGAGGGAGAAATCATTCATAATTCACTATATCACTATAGTGATTGAAGATTAATTTTCCTTCTTGGTCTTAGTCATATGTATATTTTAACATATAGGATGTTATGTTGTACTTGAAATTTTAATATCCTGCATTTTTCCATAAGTATTTTTCCAATTGGTCACGTATTTTTATTTTAATCTTAATGTCTATATGTTTTCTTCCAAGTGGAAGTACTATAATTTGCTAAGCCTCAGTGTCTCATCAATAGAAAATTGTGTCTCCTACAGCATTGCAGGGCTTTTTCTTTTCTTTTCTTCTTTTTAGCAGTTAATGAAAGGATTCGGTTATTTTCCTCTCTGGAAAGTTACTTCTCTATGAGAATGTTCTAATAGTGGAATTAGTGGGTCAAACAATATAGGCATTTTTATTACATATACCCATGACTTTGAGCATCTTCTGAGATACACGGCAGGGGTTGTATACACATAATGAGTATTCTCATCTTAGTTCATATACCCACAAAATGGTGATCACTGTGTCACAACTGCAAATGAATCTACAACTTTTAAGATCTGATACATATTGCCAAATTACCTCTAGGAAGATGGTACCAGTTTACATTCCCACTGGTGATGTGTGAGAAACTTCCTTCCCCTGCACCTTTACTAGACTTAAGTTTTAGCATTAAAAACATTTCAATTTAGCCCTGGCCGGTCTTGCTCAGTGGATAGAGTGTCGGCCTGCAGACTCAACGTTCCCAGGTTAGATTTTGGTCAAGGGCACATGCCTGGGCTATAGGCTCCATCCCCAGTGCAGGGGCGAGCAGGAGGCAGCCAATCAATGATTCTCTCTCGTCGTTGATGTTTTTCTCTCTCTCTCCCTCTCCCTCTCCTCTCCCTTCCTCTCTGAAATTTATAAAAATGTATTTTAAAAAATTTCATTTTAAAATAAAAATTGATTCTTTAACATTGCTGGTTTGGCTCAGTGGATAGAGCGTTAGCCCATAGACTGAAGAGTCTCAGGTTCGATTCTGGTCAAGGACATGTATCTTGCGGACTGAGAAGTCCGCAGGACCAACCTGATTACGTACTTAACCAGGCACAGTCTATTTTTTCATGCCTCTGAGCTCTCAATTATGGTTAAAAAAAAAAAAAAAGTCTCTGTTTTCCTTGAAATACTGCCAATTCTACTTCTCATGTCAAGGTTATATGAAGAGACATTTTTGGATAAGCTTTTGGAATTTTGACATTCCAAACACCAGAAACTACTATTTTTCCCCCAACTCTTTTATAAGTAAAAAATTACTTTACAAAGTGTTTTATTTAAACTGAAGACTTTTAAAAAATATATTTTTTATTCATTTCAGAAAGGAAGGGAAAGGGAGAGATTGCCCTGACCAAGAATCAAACTATGACCTCCTGGTTCAGAGGTCAATGCTCAATCGCTGAGCTACCCTGGCAGGGCTGCATCAGACTAATGCATTAGCCTTGTTGTAACTCCCTTACAACTTCTTATTTTATTGACTTTTCATATAAATTATTGTGTAATGGGCAGCAGATACATATTAACTTGAATATTCCTATCCACTTCTTATTTATTTGTATAAGTAATATTCTTAATTATTCATCAATCACTTGAGTGTTTGTTATAATATTATTATGTCTAACTTTCACTTCTTGGAGAATTGACAAATGGAGTTTGTGAACCTAGAATGCTATAAGCCAATCCTGATTTTTGCTGATGCAGTCACATTGCTTACCTGACAAGTTTTGTGTGAGTCATTAGATAGTCTCCCTAAGCAACATCTCGTTCTCATTTTTGTTTACTGGGACAGTGATACCCCATCTCCACCTATATCCCCTGTGAGCAGGGCTGCCAGTTTTCCAACCTTGAAGTGTCTTAAAATTAAAGCAAGGAAAAGATTTGTGGATGTTGAATATGCAAGGAGCTGAAGAGAGAGAGATTGGAAGAGAGATTTGTCCAGGTGAGTTAGCAAGGTACAACCAGTGGGAGAAGCAGCAGGGCTTTGGAAATTTTACAAGAGAAACTGAATGAAGCTCAGGCGATAAAACTACCATCTCTTTATGGTTGTTGGGGGTAGAAGTGGGGACAACTTTTCCCCTGTACTAATTTTATCTCATTTCTAGGATTTGCCATTTTACATTCTCCCGCTATCCTCCATTCTTTAAATATAAAACATCCATCTTTCCTGTCTTGCCCTAATCATTAGCTTATTGTTGTTTTCCCCTTATCTCCATTGTCTCTGCTTCTCTCACTCTCTGGGTGTCTGTAGCTGCCCTTTCCATGGAATTCCTAATTAATGGTGATCACTTTATCCTGATATAAATCTCTTCTACCACTTGCAACTTTGAATTACTTGTCCCACTTGCTTTTTACTGAGACCTGCAAAGTTAGGTCCCAGAACTTCAAGGGCCTTCACTTAGCCATATATAAGAGAGATTGATTCTGATGGTTTCTTTCAGGTTGGGTGAACAAGTATGCTCCCGAGCAGGAAGTCTCTGAAATTGAGTCACCAGGGACAGTAGGAAACAGACTCCAAGAGGATGAATCCCGTGATTCTACATTTGAAGAAAAATATGCATGTGAGAGCATGAAGGAAAACTCTCCTGAAGAGGTGCCCAGATCATGCTTTTTCCAAGAAGGAGGTTTTGGGAGAATAACTTGCATCCGAAAGGAAGTACTTCCTAAAATGATGAGCCAAGAATATAATTTTGAGAAGAGGTTGCTTTTGACCTCAAGCCTTGTTACTCATCTCAGGGTTTCTACAGAAGAAAGTCTACATCAGTGGGAGACAAGTAGCATACATTCCAATGAGATTTCAAACCAAAGTAAATGCTCAACCCTCCCCACTCGGAAAAAGTCTTGGAAATGTAATGAGTGTGGAAAAACATTTACTCAGAGCTCATCCCTTACTCAACATCAGAGAACGCATACTGGAGAGAGACCCTATGTATGTGAGGAATGTGGGAAAGCCTTTAGTTGTAGTTCATTCCTTGTCCAGCATCAAAGAATTCACACTGGAGTGAAACCATACAGATGTGAGCAATGTGGGAAAACATTTCGTTGTCGATCATTTCTTACTCAGCATCAAAGAATCCACACTGGAGAGAAACCTTATAAATGTAATGAATGTGGGAATTCCTTCCGCAATCATTCACATCTCACTGAACATCAGAGAATTCACACTGGAGAGAAACCTTATAAATGTAATAGGTGTGGGAAGGCATTCAATCAGAACACACACCTCATTCATCATCAGAGAATCCACACTGGTGAGAAACCTTACTCATGCAATGAATGTGGCTCTTCTTTTCGTAAACACTCAAATCTTACACAACATCGGAGAATTCACACGGGGGAAAAACCCCACAAATGTGATGAATGTGGGAAAACTTTTCAAACAAAGGCAAACCTTTCTCAGCATCAGAGAATTCATACTGGAGAGAAACCTTATAAATGTAAGGAATGTGGAAAAGCTTTTTGTCAGAGTCCATCCCTTATTAAACACCTGCGAATTCATACTGGAGAGAAACCTTATAAATGTAAAGAATGTGGTAAAGCTTTTACTCAGAGTACCCCACTCACTAAACATCAGAGAATTCACACTGGGGAGAGACCCTACAAATGCAGTGAATGTGGTAAAGCTTTCATTCAGAGCATTTGTCTTATTCGGCATCAGAGAAGTCACACTGGAGAAAAACCATATAAATGCAATGAATGTGGGAAAGGGTTCAATCAGAATACCTGCCTCACACAGCATATGAGAATTCACACTGGAGAGAAGCCCTATAAATGTAAAGAATGTGGGAAAGCCTTTGCTCATAGCTCATCTCTTACTGAACATCATAGAACTCACACTGGTGAGAAGCTCTTTAAATGTAGTGAGTGTGAGAAAACCTTCCGCAAGTATGCACACCTTAGTGAACATTACAGGATTCACACTGGTGAGAAGCCTTATGAATGCATTAAATGTGGAAAATTCTTCAGACATAGTTCAGTGCTTTTCAGACATCAGAAACTTCACAGTGGTGAATGAACCTCGCATTAGGTAACGGCAGTTTCTCAAGAAATAGTGGCTAGGAATCTGGCTGAGGATTGGGGGCAGGTATAGTTCCTGGAAGGAAGGATGAAATAGTCTTAAATACTGCCCTCATAAGAGTATTTCCAGAAATATATGTGGAGGCTTGGAGAATGCAGACCTACTCCAGGTGGGCATCTGGGAATACAGGGTAGAAAGGAAGTTCCTGCTTTCGAGATAAATCCTTGCTGCTTGCCATTCCTCTCTTCTCATGTGACTCTCATACCTTGAGGTGCCATTTGTTAAGTTAGTGTTTGTCTTTCCCTTACTACACTCACCTTCCCAAATGGTCATGTATGTTCACTCACCAGTTGGCTTAGATGCTTTTCCAAACACTGTCAATTTGAAAGTGGCAGCATTTTGTTGTAGTGCTAATTAGCCTCCAGATTTCTGAGGCAGCTGTAACCATGTTACTGTGGGGGAAGCTGCTCAACCTTTGGAAATGGTCCCATAAAGGGGAGACAGAAACAAGTGAAAGATGATCCATATTCATTTACCAATAAGGAGATACGCCCCAAGAACTGGGGTGATCTCAACATATACGTTGGTAAAGAAGGCTTTTATCAGAATGAGGGAGATCTTTCCTGAAATAGGTCAAGAGAAACTTTTCTTGAATGATGCCAGTTCCTGGGAAGGGAGTCATATTTGCTGAGAAGGCCATGGGGAGGAAGGCCCAACCTCTGTTCCAGAGGAACAGTGGCTTATCCAGGATGGAAATGGCTGTGCTTGGCTGGTGATCATAAGAAGCCACAGAGCAGGAAACCTGCCTGTGCTTGAGCAAGCCATCAGTATACCACTGCCCTAGACAGAGGTGTACACCTTTCTCTTGAGCTTATAAATTTGGCTGGTTTACTGGTTCACAGGGAATCGGGGAGAGGAACCCACTAAGATTAACAGTGTCCAAACCAAGTGGGACTCGGTTTGTTTGCCTTTAAGAAGGAGAAAGCATCAATGAAGAAGGAAGACAGCTTTTTAGATTGTTTGGACTTGTGGGATGCTGCACCAGACCTAATGAGAGTGTTGGTCACTAGTTGAGAGGGCTAGGTTTCATGTAATTATGCCACTGGTGGTATAATACAGATTTATTAGATCTCAGGTGTTTCTAATTTTATTGGGCATATCTTGTCCTGGATAGGAGTATCTAGGGAAGTATTTTTCATGAGCTACATTGGGAAAGTTTAGAGAGGATGACGACCTCTTTTTCAAATTCCTGAAAATAAAAATATCACAGGTTACCACTGACTGATAGTATTTTATTCTGAGAGACAGAGCATGTTTTTCTCTCATTCCTCAGTCCCTTTCAGGTTCTTTGTTTATTAATTAAATTTATTGGGGTGACATTGGTCAACATGAGCATACAGGTTTCAGGTTTGGGTTTCTGTGTTACAAGATCTGTATATTGCACCTTGTATTCACTACCCAAAGTCAAATCTCTTGTCACCACATATTAGGATCGCTTTCCCCCTAACCCCCTTTTCATGTTCTTAACTGCTACCCAGAAATTCAGCTCTGGAAGATGGAGGATGACCTTTGACAGGAAATCATTTCTATAACCTATAGCTTAATGCCGTTTCTAAAATATGGCTATTAAAAACAATGAAAGTAAGTTGATTCTGGAATGGTTGATTATCTGGAACTCAGCATTGACTTTTTTCAGGAACAACTGCCTTGTAAGCATTGGTTTGAGCCATTAATTACCATTAATGGGAATGTTGAAGAGATATGACATACACTTCTCTCTCCAGCTGTGAAGATATGTTCTCAAAACCTGGCACAGGGCAATTTTTTATAATTGAGTAAATTAATACCTTATAGGCAAAATAACCCTATGCTCATAAAAATACGTATAGTTGACAGAAAGCAAATGTCATATTTATACTTTGCAAATGAAAACTAACACTGTAGAATTCATTGCTGGCACATAGTAAATGTTCAATAAGTACTAGTATTTTGTTAGATTAATGTTTTTGTTTTTTTTAAATATTTCTGTTGATTTCAGAGAGGAAGGGAGAGGGAGGGAGAAAGAAACATCAGTGATGAGAGAATCATTGATCGGCTGCCTCCTGCATGCCCCCTATTGGGGATTGAGCCTGCAACCCCAGCATATGCCCTTGACTGGAATCAAACCCGGGACCCCTCACACCGCAGGCCAACACTCTATCCGCTGAGCCAAACCAGCTAGGGCAGTTTAATGTATTTTAATCAATCTTTGCCCATCAGAAACTTTAGGAAATTGATTATATAAGTATTTAGCATAATATTTATACAGTCCTATTTTTGGAGTCCTGAGTGGAGATTAGGATAAGGAGAGTTTTCTTGAGGAAGAAATGGTAAAACAAAGGTGAAAGATGTCTTAAATTCTTTTAGAAACACTTTCTAAAATGGAATGGGCACAACTCTTGTTTTTTAATCCTCAGGATTTGAGAGGATTCCATTTTCACTCCCTGGGGGAAAAGGAAGGAAAGAAACTCACCAGCCTTTTACTACCCATATTCCATATTCTTATACTTACAAATATTTGTTCCTAATTTTCTCTCAGTTGCCAGCCCACTATGTTCACAGTCACTCCAGATTGGCCCCAAACCTAGGAATTGCTGTCTTCCTCAATCTTTCCTCTCCCCGATTCTTCAGATTCAATCAACCACTGTATCCTGTTGACATTATCTCCTAAATCTGGAAGTCTATAAATGCAATGAATGTGGCCAAGCCTTTTGTCAGAGCCCATCCCTTATTAAACACATGCGGGTTCATACCGTAGAGAAACCATATAAATGTAAGGAATGTGGTAAAGCCTTCAGTCGGAGCATATACCTTACTCGTCATCAGTGAAGTCATTCTGGAAATAAACCTTGTAAGTGTAATGAATGTGGGGAAACCTTTAATCAAAATGCATGCCTTAAGCAACATCAGATAATTCGTTCAGGAGAGAAGCCCTACACTTGTAATAAATGTGTAAAGCCTTTACTCAGAACTCTTCCCTTGTTCAACATGAAAGAAACTTAGTGGGAAAAACCTTTCTGCCAGTAAGCACACCTTAGTGAACATTACAGAATTCATACTGGAACAAGGCCTTATGAATGCATTGAAGGTGGGAAATCCTTTAGACACAGTTCAGTACTTGTTCGACATCAGAAGCTTCATACTGGAGAATAAAACTTGGATATAACCAGTGTGGGAAGACTTGGGTGAAAACTCCATTTTTCCCTAAATTCTTAGGAGCTGGGATGAATGTTTTTTATGTTGAGCAAGAGGCAGTGTCTTAAAAGTTACGAAAATAGACTCTACCAGATAGCCTTCAGTTTGATGCCTTCTCTGCCACTTTCTGCTTGTACCAGTATGACCTTATCCTCTCTGAGCCTCAGTTTTCCCCACCCGTCTACTCAAAGAATAATGAAGATACTTGCTAGGGTTGTCTTGAGAATAAAATGGGCTGTATATAATAAGAAACTGCCATTAATTGGTTTTTAGTCATAGATGTTCCAAAAGTTTATAAATGTGGCTATTAAAAACAAGCAAAGTTCAGCATTATTAGTTTTTTTGTAGTTCTCATAGTGTATTTTTTCTTATGAACATTCCTGACATTCCTGCGCCGTTGCCACATCCTAGGATTTTGGCCTCTTCAGTAGTGAACACGGGTGGCCCTTGATGAGCCCCATCCTTGAAGGTCCTGGAAAGATCTTGGCCTTTGGAAGTGATGTGCCCTTCTCAGTGCATTAGATCAGGTCATGATGCCAGTATGACTGATTACTGGTAATGGCACCTTTGATCATTCAGATAAGGTGGGAGCTCTCTGGTTTCTCCTAAGTTTCCTTTTGTAATTAATAAGCATATTGAGGAAAGATACTTTGAGATTGTAAATATTCTGCTTTTCAATATTTTTGGCCACTAATTTTGACATTTGATCAATCTATCCAATCTCTTATGTATTAGTTTTCTATGGCTGTTGTAAAAATTATCACAAGCTTGGTGGCTTTGAACAGAAATGCAGCCCTGACTGGTTTGGCTCAGTGGATAGAGCATCGGCCTGGGAACTGAGGGGTCCCAGGTTCGATTTCGGTCAAGGGAGTGTGCCTTGGTTGCGGGCACATCCCCAGTGGGAGGAGTGCAGGAGACAGCTGATCAATGTTTCTCATTGATGTTTCTAACTCTATCCCTCTCCCTTCTTCTCTGTAAAAAATCAATTAAAAAGAACAGAAATGCATTTTGAGGTCTTAGAAGCCGGAAATTTGAAATCAGCTCCTTTAGGTGAAATCAAGGTGTTGGCAGGGTTGTACTCCCTCTGAAGACTTTAGGAGAAGCTGTCCCTTCTTCCAGCTTCCTGTGATTGCTGGCATTCTTTGGCTTGTAGCTACATCATTCCAGTCTCTGCCTCTGTCTTCACATTGCCTTAGCTAATCTCCCTCTACCTGATGGCTTTTAGATAATCCAATCTTGAGAGACTTAATCGCATAGAAGATAACATCTACAGGTTCCAGGGAGTAGGACCTATCTCTAGAGGCTGCCATCCAGCCCACTGCAACTATTACTGTGGATTGGCCAAATGGTGATTTTTTTATTTCCATCATTCCTTCTTTTCTTCACTTATTTAAGTTTATTTATAGCCATAAGAATTTTTATTCTGAGTTGCAATCTACTATAATTTATTTTCTCTTTTAGATAGTTCCAGATCTGGCCATTGGTGATTAATGTCCTACCAGAAAGACCTATCCCTTCTCCTCCACTTATGTCCTTCTGACATGTGCCCATTATTCTCTGAGCACCATCTTTTAAAAATATATATATTTATTGATTTCAGAGAGGAAGGGAGAATGAGAGAGAGAAACAACAATGAGAGAATCATTGATCAGTTGCCTCCTGCACGCCCCCTACTGGGAATCGAGCCCACAACCCGGGCATGTGCCCTTGGTTGGAATCCAACCCGGACACTTCAGTCCACAGGCAGACGCTCTATCCACTGAGCCAAACCGGCTAGGGCACCATCTTTCTTTTGGGCACAAGATAATTCTAGGCTTCTCTTCTATCTCTGTCTCCACTCTGGAATCACATTATTGGCCTACTTGTCTAGCCCTAGTCATAAGACCCATTCATGAGGAGCAATGGGGACAGGTCACAAGGAAGATTAGGCTCTCTTCTCTGGCCTCAAACACCTTTTTCTCAGCAAAAGAGATCCTGCAGCTAACAGAACCCACTGTTCTTAGAAAGCAGTTTACAGAAGGTGAAGCAATTTTCTTAAGGCTGCTCAGCAGATCTCACAGGCCACTGTATGTTGGCCTTTCATCGCAAGATGTGCTTCCTGGCTGTTAACGCTTACCACTATATTGTTAGAAATATCATCTATGGTAAAGACTTCACCAAAAGGATAAATTTCAAGATTTAAGACCTTTTTAACAGTCTCTCATACTATTTGTTTAAACTTTTAATTTCACTTATTGTAGTTCCAATATAATAGGCTTTATCAGTATTTCTCAAATTTGACTGAGCATCAGAAACACCTGGCAGGCTTGTTACAGAGAATTCTGGGTTGTACCCCTAAAGTTTCAGATTCACTAGGCACTCAGTGGTCGGCAAACTCATTAGTCAACAGAGCGGCAAACCGTGGCTCGCGAGCTGCATGTGGCTTGCGAGCCACAGTTTGCCGACCACTGCACTAGGCGATGCCTGAGAATTTGCATTTTTAAGTTCCCAAGGTGTGCTGATGCCAACAGTCCAGGATCCACACTTTAGGAACCACTGGTGTATTAAAAAACAAAACAGCCGAAACCGGTTTTGCTCAGTGGATAGAGCGTCGGCCTGCGGACTGAAAGGTCCCAGGTTCGATTCTGGTCAAGGGCATGTACCTTGGTTGCGGGCACATCCCCAGTAAGGGGTGTGCAGGAGGCAGCTGATCGATGTTTCTGACTCTCTATCCCTCTCTCATCGATGTTTCTGACTCTCTATCCCTCTCCTTTCCTCTCTGTAAAAAATCAATAAAATGTTTTTAAAACAAAACAAAACAACACATTAAGGAAACACTCTCATTCAAACTATATTTGTAATCCTCTTAATATGCTAGGTATTGTTCTGGGTACGGAGGATAGAGTGATGAGTAAAGTCCTGGCCGCCAACCTCTAACTAAGACATTAAAATTTACAGTAATTAAAACAGTGTGATGTTGCTACAAGAGTAGATATAGCAATGATATGGATTAGAAAAATACTTGGCTTTATAAAAAGTGAGTCTATGTTAAAAGTATTACAGAATGGCTTCAGGCCTAGGTTGTCCAATTTAGAGACAATTGGGTTCCCTAGCCCAGTGGTTGGCAAACTCATTAGTCAGCAGAGCCAAATATCAACAGTACAACGATTGAAATTTCTTTTGAGAGCCAAATTTTTTAAACTTAAACTTCTAACGCCACTTCTTCAAAATAGACTCGCCCAGGCCGTGATATTTTGTGAAAGAGCCACACTCAAGGGGCCAAAGAGCCGCATATGGCTCGCGAGCCGCAGTTTGCTGACCACGGCCCTAGCCCACTCACAAGAATCACTTGAATCTTCTTTACACTAGATCTTAAAATGGGGAAAAGATAGATATGGCACCAAATTCATGATATGGATGGTCTGAAATTCATAATTTGTGATGGTTGTGGCTTGTGAAGGATGGGATCTGGACAAGTCCCCAGTTTGGGGCTGACGTGCAGTAACGAGGAAAATTGTTAGGCTATTAGGCATGACCTGGAAAGGCTCTCACTTTACTGTGCTTCTTTCCCTACTCCCCCAAATGAGAAATCTCTTGTTCAGATGGTCTTTCAAGTAAGAGAGAAACACATGTGGTTCTAGGACAGTTTAATTATTCAAGAAAAAAAGTATACCAAAATAACTTCCAGAGGGAACAAAGTTTAAAATGTAAAAAATAAAAACGAGAGAATACAAGTGATTCTTTATCTGATACAGAGGCTGAGAAACAAAGAATAACAGAAAGGATTGATAGATTACATAATTTACAAATTAGTAAGAAAAACATGACTGTACTAATGGGAAATGAACAAAAAGTTAACTGAACAAAGAAATAGAAAATGGTTTGTTAAATATGAAAAACACTTTAGCCTCCCTTGTTAATCAAAGAAAGTGTCAATCAAATTTAACTATTAAACACCATTTTCAATACATCAAATTGACAAAAATAAAAAGGCTGGTTCTAGCCCATGCAGGTGCACTGTTATGGATGAGGAAAGTGGGCTCCTGTAGATGTTAAATGAATAAAATGGTAAAAACCTCTCTAGAAAGCAATTTGATAGTAAGCTTCAAAAGCTTTAAACATATTCAAATACTTTTCATAATAGATGTAAATCAAACCATTATGTAGTATGCCTTAAACTTATATAGTAATATGTCAATTATTTCTCAATAAAACCGGACAAAGGTTCATGCTTGCCAAATCTGTCCTTTTGTATCAAAAAACCTAGTAGCTTTAATAAGCAGACTTCCATTTGTGTCTCTCTTTCTTTAGTTTTACCAACTAGTCACCACCATGTTATACATCAGATCCTAATTTGTATCAAGATCATTTGTATTATATCCTTACTTGTACAAGACCCACTTGTATCTCGTAACTTGCCAGAACTGTCACAGAGCAACCCTTAGCAGGAGCTGGGAAGTATTCTTGACTATACACGTTATCATTTCCCCCACCCAAAGTGGGGTTTTGCTAGACGAAGAGGCAGTAAGGGATCTGTTTAATACAAAATCCTCTGTAGTTATTACTAACCTAGAAAATACAATATAATGTCAACTGAGAAACTAGAGAACAGACACAATACAATCACAATATAATTTTTGTTAAAAAATATAATTTACATATATATACACCCCACAAGGGAATAAACAAAGTGTTCATAATACTAGTTAACATCTACAGAGTTTGCATTTCAAGTCAAAAGGGGTATTAATGGATGGACATAGTTTTTTACCTTACTAAAATTTCTTTTGGTATTTTCTAAATTTTCTAGAATGCACTTGTATTATCTTTATAATAGGAAAAAAAGATTATTTTTAAAAATCCCATATGCTTTAAAAACTAAGTCCAAAACGTTTATAATCATTAATTTTCATCTTCACTGTCAAAAGAAAGGAGGCTACTATTTTTTACTTGCTTTTGTGTGTTCTTTTTAACTGAGTCCTGCTGATTTATTTCATCTTCACTTGTCTTTTTCTTTTTTGAGCTTGCTGTTAAACCTGAATATTTTTCATCTGGGGAACGCTTCACTGGTTTTCGATACATGATTCTTCCATCAGCTGAAGCTGGCTCTTCATCTGCAGTAAAAACAAAGTTGAAGTTTCTTTTCCTCTTATTATATTGCCTTTATTGGAGAGTCAAATGGCAAGAAAATCCTGTGCTGTATTTAAGGAAATCCTATAATCAGTTAGCCTGGTCATCCCCACTGCCTCTCGGCTCTATGAGACAAGACCTGCAGTCCCTTACTGAACGCTCCCTGAAGTAGTCTATAATATTGCCAGTCCTTAATTAATTACAATCAGGCTGTATTTTTAATAATTTTCAAAAGTGACTGTTTGGAATTCCATCATTTTCTCCTAAAGCAATGTAATAAATAGTTATGAATAATGAAAGATTTACTACATAGCATACTACACTTCAGGTATTAATTAAATCTCTGTTGACTAGTTTGTGAACCTAACCACCTATTTTTTTAAAAAGCAGAATGTTTTTACTTAAATTTATACTTAATCCTTATAATAACCCAATAAGGTAGGCAGTTATTGTCCCATTTCACTGATGAGATAACTGAGGTTGAGGTGAAATAACGTCTTCAAGGTTACATGTCTGTAAGTGTTAAAGCTAAAGTTTGAAAGTAGGACTATCTCCTTCAAACATACCATACTATTATATAAAATAACTTCATACTCCAGGCTCCTTAAATTGTTAGAAAAACCAGAATCCTTTCAGACTTACCTGCTTTGGCAGCCTTTATTTCTGCTTTAATTTTCATGACATCTTCAGCTGACAGGTCTCCCTTTTTTAAAACCACCACTTGGGGCTGTTCATCTTCTTTGTCACTGTGATCACCATCTTCATCTGGGAGCTGAGGCTGGATTCTCTAGGGGAAAAAACAAACATGACTTGTAGGTCCCTGACCCCAAATCAAATACAACCACTGTCTCTACGAGAAACTGTAACTGCTAAAATGAGAAGGGTAACTTTATTGACTAAATGTGTTTGGCAATAAATTTTCAACTCAAGAACCTAACCTCACAGGTAGGGAAGAGGTCTGGCTGCCAGCAACCCTGGGTGACTATCCAATGGGATTAGCTGCCATGTCAGCAGGACCCCAGCTTGCAGTTTCCAGTGCCAGGGCCTCTGCTTCACATACTGCCAGGGTTCGCAGCCTACTCAGGACAGTGCTAAACCACTTCTCCTGCTCTTCATCAACCCTGTTCATTCCCATCTCTTCTCAAACTGTGACAAAAAATAAGCAAACACTTCCAAGCACAGAAAGCAGCAAGTAAAAGGTGCTCTTTCTCCCAGCTTTGCTCATCTTTCCTCCCAACAGCTTGTTCAGGAGGTCTCCTATCAGCTGTTTTCTAAGTGTGTCAAATTATGGAGGCATATGAAATATTTTGTGCTTTTCTTTTTAAATTATGAAATTACTTGTAAGTGCATTCTCTTTAATGATATCCATTCACTAATGATTCATTAGTTTTACCTATTTTTCTCTGAAAGGTTCCAAAAAGTGACTACAAACAAGTAGGCAGTTAAGTACTGTTAGCCAAGAAAATGGGAAAGTGAAATTAAATCATTCCTGGTGTTCATTAGATTGAGAATCATTAATTCTGATGTTTTGTTTATGCAAATGGCTGGGAAACAAGAGAAACTGTCTAAGGAACAGTGGCAGCACCCTTAAGACTGTTCAAAGTCATTCCTGAACTAACTCTCAAGAAGTCGAATAAGATGATTTAGAACTCAATTATAAAATGAACTCTTTTCTTGTTTTTGTTAACAGATCACTAGAATGATGATTATATTGCCAAACAAATAAAGAATGAATTTGGTTTCAAAAACACAGGAACATGGGGTATCTCTTTAAGGAAAAGTCTGCTGATTACATAAATAAGCCCAAATCACTGGTATTACTTGGAAAGCTTTTCCCTCCAGAGTTCTAAGATATCATTCCAAACTGTAATCATAAAGGTGTTAACTTAAAATCGAAGTGCAAAATGATATGAGTTATTACAGATGAAATGGACACAGTGAAGAACAGGGGAGGAATATCTGTGGGAGGTCCTAGTGATGATCTCAAGCAAACAATAAAATTAGGTCTCATTTTTTGCATTGCTGAATCCGTGTCCAAACCTCATCCTCCTTGTTGTCATCACTATTTTTGGTCCTAGGGATCAGTCATTTCCTGATAATGTTATCTCTAACCAAAAATGGGTCCTTGTTGCATATTGAATAGTCCATATGGCCTCACCTCAATCAGCCCCTGAATCACCTCTACATACATTCCATAACTCACCATCTCTACACTTTTGCCCATGCTGTACCTTCCATCCCTACCTCCTGACCTATCATACTCAAGATTTAATCTAAATATCCCCTCCTCCAAGAAACTTTGCCTGATGACAAGCATAGTCATTTAACCAATGTAACTTGTCACCCACTATGTTATTCGAGGCACTGTGCTAGGTGGTAGGAAAAAACAGAGTGATTGAGATATTAACTTCGAGAGTCTGATTTGATAGTGAAAATACACAGGAGATCAAGTAAGTTAAATGCAAAATGATATGTTATTACAGATGTAATGGACACAGTGAAGAACAGAGGAGGAGTATCTGGGGAGCTTCAAAAAGCTTCACAGAGGCAGTGACCTCTGAAAGCAGAGATGAGGCAGGCAGAAGGCGTTAAAGAATATGGCATCTGGAGATCCCATCTCTTTGTCCTTTCAGAGCCTGGCATAATGCCTGCGTTTAGCACATACTCACTGGATTGAGTAATTTCACATGAATCCGTCTGTCTTTTACTAAGCTCTAAGTGACTTGAGGGGTGGTTTTAGTGCAAGTGCTAGACACAAAGTGCCAAGTTATTTCTCCACATATCCCCTAAGCATAATGGTCTCTTCCCGTTAGATAGGGCAGGTTTGGGTGTGAACCAGGTAGGGTTGAAGCCTGGGAGGGCTCAAAAGTTGATTCCCACTGATTTCATCCCTAAACTGTCCAGATCCTAAACTATTCAGATGTTGCTTTTGCTCTATATATATAACAACAAAGCATAGGAATATACCCAAGGCATTCCTTCAGAGGTGTTCCAGACTCCCGGCCTAAGACATCAGGCCTTCTGACCGAGTGGCCTCAGTTTATGTGGAAAACAGGACGACACTACCATCCACCGTGCTAACTTTTGAGTTTTGGAATAAACGAGTGAGACAGGAGCGACAGGAAAGTGATCTTTCTTAACCATCTACCAAGGACGAGGGGCTTTACCTGCGTCAAGTCATTTTCGAGAACGGAGCAGGCACTCTGAAAACGACAAAGAGGTTCCTGGGCATAGGGGGCTGCAGTCGTTTGACCAGCGTGGGGTCCGGGGCCCACTCAGATTGAGGGCCGGGCGCGAGTGCGAGGAGTGACCGACCGGTCAGTACCTGGACTCTAAGACTAAGCAGAAGCGGGAAGTGGCGGGGCGGGCCGCGTTTCCGCGCCGCGACTGGCTCGGGCTCACCTTGGTCTCTACGGTGGGCCCTTCCCTGTAGCCGACCCGTTCCTTGAAGCGGGCCAGGAAGGCTGGCTCGGCGGGCCGCACATAAGACACCTGGTTCCGCTTACTCATGGCCGCTCAGGGGAAACTGCGGCTCTCCGGACAGTCTGGAGATTGCGCAAAGGCGACGGCGCCTACTTGTGACGTCACGTGGCCCCCGCCTCCAGCGTGAGGCCGGCAACATGGCGGCCTAGGTGCTTACGTCAACGTCTTCTCTGGGCGCCAAATTCAAATCCGCGGACATCTTGAACGAGCGGAATCCGGGTTCGCAGCGCGCCTGGAGCTGGGGGATCCCTGCATTGTTCTCGGGATTCAGAGGAGAGGGCGCCATGGCGCCCGGCTCCAAAAGTAAGTATGGCACCCGGCTCCGTTGCCCCGTCCCCGCCCCCAAATACAGCAGTGAAAGGACGCCTCCCCTGGGGTCCCCGCAACGTTTGAAAACGGGAGCGCACTGAACGGCTGGAGGAATCTTTGTCCCTTAGAGACACTGAAGGAACAGCTTTTTTCCCTTTCGTCTATGCATGGGACGGACGCGGTGCACGCTGCGAGCCGGGACGGTTCTGGGCCCTGGGGCTGAGCCGTGGACCAGGGACGGGGTCCCCTGCGAGCGTGGCTCGCTCTGCCATTCTCACTCCTCCCGATTCGTAGCTGGGCCCTTCCTGTGTCTCACCCGGCTGCCTCTCTCGGGACCCTGGCCCGAGGGTCGGTCCTGCTGTCACCACCTTCCTGCATATTTGCACATTGCTCACCTTCCTGAAGGGGAGGACTTATCCAAGTTGCAGGTACCTCAAGCACGTCGTTCTCTTCCGAGGGCCCGCTGTAGACTCTCTTAGACAAGGGACTATTAAAGCACAACTCAGCAGTGTCTGTATTCCCACAGTCCCTATTTTCTCCCCATGGAGATCCCTCCAATTTCTCCCATTTTTCATGGAGAGGAGCGCTGTCATTTGTACTTGTGATAAACCCTTTAATTTTCGCTAGTTTCTTGGTCCTTTAACTGTTCTTGTGCACTACATGCCCCACCGCTTACGTTGCCTAATCATTTTAAGTGTTGGTTTTTGAAGCTAATTTTGAGCTGATCTGATGCATCTCAGTGAGTGGTATGCATAGTAATGAGGAGAAGCCTATGAAGATTGAAGAAATTGTGAACTTTTGGTGTTTGAGCCTTCCAACAACAACGCTTGTAGCTGTCAATAATAATTCTCTTCTGATGTGTTTGTTGTTTCATTAACCTTTTATGTCAGTTATAACACTACCTGAAAACCTCCTTATGCTCTCTTGTTCACCTAAAAATGTTCCTTTTCCTCCACTATTTTTAAAACATTTTTATAACATATTTTTATTGAATTCAGAGAGGAAGGGAGAGGGAGCGAGAGACAAAAATATCAATGATGGGAGAGAATCATTGAACGGCTGCTTCCTGCATGCCCCCCACTGGGGATGGAGCCGGCAACCCCAGCATGTGCCCTGACCAGGAATGGAACCATGACCTCCTGATTCACAGTTCATGCTTAACCACTGAGCCACACCGGCAGGGCTCCTCCACTACGTTTAGTATTCAGGGGATATTAGCATACAAATTGGTACATTATTGGACCACAATGTTTTATGATGCTTTCTGCACAACCACAGTATTTGTGCAGCACCTCTGGACTCAAGCAAGAGAATTGATGCCTGTGGTATATTAGTGCAAAGTGGTGTAAAGGACTATTAAAGGACCCTGCCTTGTCTATGCACATCACTTTCTAGAAGTGATGGGAGCAAGGGTATTCACAGTGCCCCTTTGTGATGCTGGTGATGTCCATGGGGAATTCTCCCCCTCCTTTAAGTTTGTTAGCAAAGTTGAGGTTGATGACTTCCCATCTAAGCACCTCTCGCATTCCCAGCAGCCCAGAGACCTGGAGCATGAAGTGGGAACGTAGGGGCGGAGAGAGCCCATGCAGTGCTCTCTGCAGCTCTTACCTTTGTACTATGGAGGTTTTTCCTGGGACACCTCAAAAAGAAATGCAATGCGCACTCTTGGTTGCCCAGAAGGACCTCCCCTAGTGCCTAACCTCGTGGTCCTCAAGGAAAAGTCAGCCAGTGGCTGTGATAAGGAAAGAAAAGGTGGGAAAACAAACGGAGAGGCAAGTCATGTGTTTGAGATGGAAATATTAGTGGCAGAGCTATGTCTTCACACCTTTATGGTGAAAGTATTACATATGTCCCCCTTTTTTTCCCCCCATTGACACCCCTGCCTCCTGCCCCAGGCCTCCACCACCCTGTTGTCTGTGTCCTTGGGTTATGCATACAAGTTCTTTGGTTGATCTCTTCCCACTTCCCCCAACCCCCTTACCCTCGCCCGCCATCCCTCTGAGATCTGACATGCTTCTGTATCTCTGGATCTATTTTTGTTCAACAGTTTATTTTGTTCATTAGATTCCAATATGAATGAGGTCATGTGATACTTGTCTTTCTCTGACTGCCTTATTTCACTTAGCATGATACTCTACAGGTCCCTCCATGCTGTCTTAAAAGGTAACAGCTTTCTTTTTTACTGCTGCATAGTATTCCATGGTGTAAGTGTAATATAACTTTTTTATCCACTCATCTACTGATGGGCACTTGGGCTGTTTCCAGATCTTAGATATTGTAAATTGTGCTGCTATGAACATAGGGGTGCATACATTCTGATTGGTGTTTCAGGTTTCTTAGGATATATTCCTAGAAGTGGGATCACTAGGTCAAATGGCAGTTCCATATTTAATTTTTTGAGGAAACTCCTTACTGTTTTCCATAATGGCTGCAGCAGTCTGCATTCCCACCAGCAGTGTACTAGGGTTCCCTTTTCTCCACATCTTTTCCAGCATTTGTCATTTGTTGATTTGTTGATGGTAACCATTCTGACAAGTGTGAGGTGATACCTCAATGTCGTTTTAATTTGCATCTCTCTGATGATCAGTGACTGCGCATTTTTTCATATGTCTCTTGGCCATCTGTATGTCTGCTTTGGAGAAGTGTCTATTTAGGTCCTTTGCCCATTTTTAAATTGGATTATTTGTCTTCCTTTTGTTAAGTTGTATGAGTTCCTTATATGTATTTTTTTCAGTTTTTTATTTCAAGAAAAAAACTTTTAATAAACCTTAATATTTCAAGAAAAATGATCTTAAATTTAATAATGTTACATGCAATAAACATTAATATCTCAAGAAAATTATTTTAAATTATATTTTGGATATTAACTCTTTATCAGATATATCATTGCCAAATATGTTCTCCCATACAGTGGGCTTTCTTTTCATTTTGTTGATGGTTTCTTTTGCTGTGCAGAAGCTTTTTATTTTGATGTAGTCCCATCTGTTTATTTTCTGCTTAGTTTCCTTTGCTCTAGGAGTTGTATTTGTATACATATATTGCACTTTTAAATACCTTTAATGACTTTTTATCTTTTTTTCTAGCTGAGTTGCGCAGTATGACAAATTGTCAGTCTAACCAGCCAAGGTAAGGAAAAATCTTGCTAATGAGATTGGGGAGGGTTCTTAAAATAATAATGTAGCATAGTAAAGGATACTTGAAACAAAGGGTGCTTGTTTGAGAATTAGGCTTGGTCTTGGCTACCTGGAAATCTGGAAGAAATCACATCTCCCCACCCACTGCCCTCTCACCTTCCAGGCTAAAAGTTGGAATCAGTATCTCCCATTTTGTTATAGCTTCTCAGAGGGAAACTAGAGACAAGCAGTGCACAGAGCTCCTTGGAATCAACTCGCTTTGAGTTGATTTCAAGTAAAGGCTTGTGAAGATGACTGTCCTGAAGCAAACCAGTAAAGGGAGTGGGTCATGTGGGGCTCTTAAAAGAGGTCAATGTAAACGGGGTAAATCTTGGTTGGGAACCTCTCAGTATAGAAACATTAGAGGCAGTGTGAGCCTCAGATCCATTTTCAGTTTTCTTCAGTAAACTCAGCTGCTACATGTTTTGTCTTTAGTAATGAAGGTGATGCCATCAAAGTTTTTGTGCGAATTCGTCCACCTACAGAGGGTTCTGGATCAGCTGATGGAGAGCAAAATTTATGCTTAAGTGTGCTCTCCTCTACGACTCTCCGGCTGCACTCCAACCCAGAGCCCAAGACCTTCACTTTTGATCATGTTGCCGGCATGGACACCACTCAGGTAATGATCATTTTGGAATTGTAACTTTCCTTTTGGAAAATATAAGGTTCTGTTATTTGTGAGGATTTTGTTTCTGGTCTATTTAGTTTGATAGGTCTCAGATGAGGAAGCTCAGACAGTCCATAAATATTTTAAATTTAATTTTATTAAATACTTTTTCTTCCTTTATTAAACTTCGTATCAGAATGGCAAGCCTGCTTCACTGTTTCTCTCCATCCAGTGAAGGTGTACTTTTCAGAGCCACTTGGGTGATTGATCAAAGTACTGTTGATCTGCCTAATCTAAGAAGAGGTCTTAGCCAGCCCTGGCAGCTTTAACAAACATATCATAGACTAGGTGGCCTAAACAAAAAATATTGATTTTTAATAGTTCCTGGAAGTTGGGGAGTCCAAGATATCAAGGCCAAGAGATCCAGCCAGTGTCTGGTGAGGACTCACTTCCTGGCTTGTAGATACCTGCCTTCTCACTGTCCTCACTGGTGGAGAGATGGAGGGGCAGGGCAGAGTAAAGGAGAGAGAGACCTAATTACCTCTCAAAGGCCCATCTCCATCACATTGGGGATTAGGGTTTCAACATAAGCATATTTAAATTGATTTTAGAGAGGGATGCGGTGGGGGTGGGGGGGTGGGCAGCGGGGAGAACATTGATGGGAGAAAGAAATACCCATCAGTTTGCCTCCTGGACGCACCCGACCCAGGATTGAACCTGCCACCTATGTGCCCTGACCAGGACTTGAATCTGAAACCTTTCAGTGTATAGGATGATGCTCCAACTGACTGAGCAACACCAGCCAGGACTAAGCACACAACCTTTGTTGTTATATTTTAGAATGCAGCTTAAGAAAAATTTTTTATTTTTATGAAATGTTAACATATTTGGTGCTTACATTTGTAGGAGTCTGTGTTCTCAACTGTGGCCAAAGGCATTGTGGAATCTTGCATGAGCGGGTATAATGGCACCATCTTTGCATAGTAAGTTGCTGACTGTTGTGTATAAGGATACAAGGGTACAATAACAAGTGCTTCTGTTCATTTCCTATTTTCCTATGGCTGATGTAACAAATTACCACCAACTTAGTGGTGAAAGAGCACAAACTGATTATCTCACAGTTCTGTATGTCATGAGTCTAACTCAGCTTTACTGAGCTAAAATAGAGGTGTCAGCAGGACTGTGTTCCTTTCTGGAAGCTCCAGGGGAGAATCCATATTCTTCACTTTACAGGCCGCTCACATTACTTGGCTTACAGCTCCCTTTTTTATCTTCAAAACCAACAACATGAAACTTCGTTTCTTCTTAGTCACATCACCGTCTAACTAAAGATGAGACACTTCTCTAATTTTAAGGACTCATGTGATTAGATTGCTCCACCTGGATAATCAAGGTAGAGGGGATTAAACTCTACCTCCTGGAAGGGAGAGTATCTACTTAGATTATAGCGGGTTCTCAAATAACATCATTTAGTTATAACTTTGATAAGATACTGTAGGAACTTAACTCTTGTTTATATTGATTAGCTTAGGGTAAAATTGGTTTCGTTATAAGTCATTTTCACTTAAAGTCATCGAATCTATTGACAACATTAGGTGAAGACTTACTGTATTTGGAATTAATGTAAGGAAGATTCGTCTTTTCTCCCCCATTTATTTATATATATGGTATGGAGGTATGTATGTTTATAGTTTGAGTTATAATTCAGCACTATATTTTATTTATCTTTTTGCTTATTATAAATATTTTTCTCTTTTCCGAATCCAGCACGGCTAGAGAGTGGTCCGGTTCCTGAGTAGGGGTGACGGGGGATTGAGAAAATGAAAGAGACAGACACAAATACAGTAGGGAAAGCTGGGACTGGGTGGGACCACTGCCCTTTGATGGAGAGACAGGGACCCAGAGCCAATACAGCACATTTATTTTATACAGCAAACACCAGGAAGTTTTACTAAAGCCCAAGACAAAGGAGATTATGTGCATTCTTGTGGGTTCTTCGTAATCGTCACTTCTGGGTGGGCCCAGATAATCATGTTTGTTCCTGGGGCTTGGCTGGATTTAGATAATGAAACCCACCCCCTGGCGCCTGAGCTGAAGGTCAGGCTGACAGCACACCTGCCTCTGACAAGATGTGTTTCCAGGACTTGGCTCTGCCAACGCCACTGGATTCAGCTGACAGTAATTAAAGAAATGCTCATGTGCCTTCCCAGGCGCTCTCTACAGCTCATACTGTTCTAGTTGGCCATGGGAGCTATTTGAGGTTGGTTTCTACGTCTCATTGAGATGTCACAACCTTTTGGGTTTTTTAGCACTTGCCTACTTTCTGGTGCTACAAGAGGCTCCTGGCTCATCTTGTATTTTTCCTGTCCTAGGCCTAGAATCAGCCATTTTGCCAACGTGCCCTGATTCCTTTTCCTGGAGAGTGGTATTTAGGAACTAAGATCTGGCACTAGGTGTGTTTGTTGCTACTGGAATATCATTGCCTCTAGGCCTTCTCAGACAGAACTAGGTAATATATATACTAAGTCATGTATATACAGATATATCTATAGTTGTTGTTTTACATATCCATTTGCATCTATATTAAGCTAAACAATAGTTCATACTGATGTCTCTGACTCTAATCCCAGGGTTTAGAATTCACGTGGGTTCATTCTAGAATCCAGTGAATCCACAGGGCTCATTCTATTCTTGTTTATCTGTAACTGTCCTTGCTGACGGTGAGAAACCTGGCTCCCACCTTCTCTTATCCATTTATCGATTTGTTCAACCCCAGTACACATGGAAAGCAGCTTCAGAATTGTTAGCCTGTATCCCTGTGAAAAATTCACTGAGTACAATGGTTATGTATAGATCCTTGTATTTTTTTTTTTAATTTTATTGACTTCAGAGAGAAGGGAGTGGGGAAGAGACATCTATCTGGTTGATGTGTTTTGCTTCTTCATTGAGTTTGCATACTTTCAAGTTCACCCTTTGTAGTGTACAGTTAGTTGAATGTGTTTTGACATATGCAGACAGTCATATAATTACACCCAGTACTGAAGAGAACAGTTCTCATTCTTTGTCCCTTCTGTAGTCAGCCATTCTCCCTTCTCACATCCAGGGTGTACTAATATTTTTTGCTATTCCTATAGTTTTGGCTTTGTAGAGTGTCATATAAATGGAATTATACAATATGTAACCTTCTGGATTTGGCTTTTTCTTTTTTTTTTTTATTTAATAAATCTTTATTGTTTAGATTATTACAATTGTTTCTCCTTTATCCCCCCTTAGCTCCCCTCCACCCGGTTCCCACCCACCCTTTGCCCTTATCGCCCCCCACACTGTCCTCATCTATAGGTGTACGATTTTTGTCCAGTCTCTTCCTGCACACCCCATACCTCTTTCCCCCTGAGAATTATCAGTCCACTCCCTTTCTATGCCCCTGATTCTATTATATTCACCAGTTTATTCTGTTCCTCAGATTTTTTAATTCACTTGATTTTTAGGTTCACTTGCTAGATATGTATTTGTTCATAATTTTTCTCTTTACTTTTTTCTTCTTCCTCTTCTTAAAGAATACCTTTCAGCATTTCATATAATACTGGTTTGGTGGTGATGAACTCCTTTAGCTTTTTCTTATCTGTAAAGCTCTTTATCTGACCTTCCATTCTGAATAATAGCTTTGCTGGGTAGAGTAGTCTTGGTTGTAGGTTCTTGCTATTCATCACTTTGAATATTTCTTGCCACTCCCATCTGGCCTGCATAGTTTCTGTTGAGAAATCAGCTGACAGTCGTATGGGTGCTCCTGGCTTTTTCTTTTTATTAGAATGCATTTAGGTTTCATCTATGTTGTTACATGCATCAATCATATATTCCTATAGGGTTTTTTTTCTGAAAAGAATTTTATTGTATGGATGTACCAGTTTGTTTATCTATTTCCCCGCTAAAGGATGTATTGGTTGCTTCCAGTTTTTAGTGATTATAAATAAAATAACTAAAAATATTTGAATATTGAAGTGATGATCCTGAATTTCTAAATGTTGGCAAGCCTTAAAATATTGCTAGAGATTTAATGTTGGAACATAAGCTGGAGGTCCAGAAAGCATTAAGACACCTTGGCAGTTATACAAGATGAATTTTAGTGTTATTTCAGATTCATTTCTTAAATAGAAATATAATTTATAGTGTAACTATTTTTTTTTTTAATTCTCACCCAAGGGTTTTTTACCCAATTGATTTTTAGAGAGAGAGTGGAAGGGAAGGGGGGGAAGGGAAAGAGAGAGAAGCATTGATGTGAGGGAGACACATTGATCCGCCTCCTGCACCCACCCCAATTAGGGACTGAACCTGAAATCCTGGCATGTGCCTTTTTCGGGAATTGAACCCTCAACCTTCCGGTGCATGGGACTACACTACAGCCAACTGAGCCATACCAGCCAGGGCTAAAATTGTGTGTGTGGTTTTTTAAAAAATATTTATTTTTTTATCTCAGAGAGGAAGGGAGAGGGAGAGAGAGACAGAAACATCAATGATGGGAGAGAATCTTTGATTGGCTGCCTCCTACACGCCTCACACTGGAGATTGAGCCTGCAACCCAGGCCTCAACCGAAAATTGAACCATGGCCTGCTGGTTCAAAGGTTGACGCTCACCCACCGAGCCATGCCAGCCGGGCAAAATTACTTTATTTTTAAATAAAACATTTCAGTATCTTAAAGGAAGAATTTAGGAAAGGAATTACTGCATTATTTAAAGTAGCAAAAATTGGAAACACAAGTCCAGTTTGTTCTGGTTAAATAAGTTGTGATACATTGAAGAATACTAATATTATACAGCTAAAAAACATGACGTAGATCTCTACTGACTCAGGAAAATATCTGAGGTAAAATTTAGGGGGCGGGGGGAACAGATTGCAGAGCAGCCTTTAGAACTTCATTCCAATGTTGTAAATAAAAACTACATGAAAGCTCTGATGGCTGTATTTGTATAAGTCAGAAGCATTTACCAGACAACAGTGCTTAGCTCTTAGTGGTAAAATAGAAGAGGAATAAAATGGGTCATTCACATTTACCTAATGTAATTCAAAATAAGAAAGAAAGTCAGCTCTTTGTGGGAAAAATTCATACACGAGTACACCATATTAAAGTAGGAGGGTGGCCGGAACCGGTTTGGCTCAGTGGATAGAGCGTCGGCCTGCGGACTCAAGGGTCCCGGGTTCGATTCTGGTCAAGGGCATGTACCTTGGTTGCGGGCACATCCCCAGTGGGAGGTGTGCAGGAGGCAGCTGATCGATGTTCTTTCTCATCGATGTTTCTGACTCTCTATCCCTCTCCCTTCCTCTCTGTAAAAAATCAATAAAATATATATTAAAAAAAAAAAAAAGTAGGAGGGTGGTCTTCTAAATTTCATGTGTAAAATAATATCTAATATTCCTTTTACAGTGGACAGACTGGCTCGGGGAAAACGTTTACTATGATGGGTAAGTAAATTAACGATTAACATTTGCTGGCTTAGTCTACTCTTTCTGTGATGAAAGCACCTAGCACATTTTTGGGAAAGCATAATTTCTATACATACATCATGTTGACCTCATAAAATTAGGGTTATTTCCCAGGCTTCTGTCAGATTGCCGTTCCCATGAAAGCAAAGTCAATGTTTGTAGCTCTGTTCCCAGCTCAATGCCTAGCACAAGTAGGTGCTTATAAACCACCTTTAAATTGGGTTTACTGACTTTCCATATTTATATGCCTGTCTAACCACTACCGAGATCCAGATTCCTAGTCAGCAACTATCTCCACCCCTTCCCCTGAAGTCTGTACTCTATTACTCAGACTTCTGTCATCATTAGTTTTGCTTGTTTTGGAACGTTTACAAGTGAAACTTTACTGTATGCACTCTTTTATGTCTGGCTTCTTTCAGCATCGTTTCAAGCAAATCCCCAGTGTGGGTGGGGCGTGCAGAAGGCAGCCGATCAATGATTCTCATCATTGGTGTTTCTATCTCTCTTTCCCTCTCCCTTCCTCTCTAAAATCAATCAATCAATATATATATATATATACATATATATATATATATATATACACACACACATATATACTTATATATTAAAAGTATGCTTAATATCTTTGTGTTATTTCACAGGAAAATGTTATAAAATTACCTGCACACTCTAATATTATTTGTGATCTTTGTTCATTTACTTGCATTTTTCTGCCTCTATGATATATATTTTTAAGGTACACTTTACAAGGACTGTTTCAAATATTCCAGTTGTAGCACACCAAGATAATGATACTATTAAAAAATTTTTCTGTGTCATTCTTCTATATAACAGCCTTTTGTTAGTTCTTTTGGTCTCTAAGGCATATTAAACTAATATTTATCAAAACTTCAAGATCTTTTCTAGCTACTTATTTCCCTCGGTATATATATAGCTATAGCTTGAATTAGTATTCTGCAAAGTCCTGCTATTTACATATCCGCTCACATCTTCCTCTTTCCCCAATGTTAACAGCATAGAGAGGAGTATTCTGCATTTTTCTGACTTAATAGAAATCTTTTGAAATATTTCTACAGTATCTTTCTTACCAGCTGGGCTTTTACTGCCCAATTTAAAAAATACCAGCTAGCTCAGTTGGCATGGCTTAATGATTGAGTGTCGACATATGAACCAGGAAGTCATGGTTCAATTCCAGGTCAGGGCACAATCCCCAGTAGGGGGGCATGCAGGAGGCAGACTAGATGAGTCTCTCTCATCACTGATGTTTTACCTCTCCCTCTCTCTTCCTCTTTGAAGTCAATAAAAATATATTTTTAAAATTACCAGCTAATGCTAATTTTTAGTAATAGCCTTTGAGATAGTTAATACCATTAATATCCCCATTTTATAGTTAAAAACTCTGAGAGAAGGAATAATTAGTCTATAAGCCTATGGCTAGTGTATATAGGTCAGCTCATGAGACCCAAAGTTATTTGTAACATGTAAAGTACATTTGTTTGGTATTTCTGCTAATTTTGGTACCTGGCAGGAGTGAAAATTACAAGCTTGGTATTTAGATGGTTTTTTAAATTTACTAGACAACTATTTTTTTAAACTTGGTTAGTAGTTATTGTGGGCATTTCTTACAGTGCCATTGATAGGTTTTATTGCTGGATCTCTCATAGACACAAATTTTAATTGTTTGGAAATTGATTATATAATGTGTCAACTTATTTCTGTGTAAATTGCCTTTGTGTTGTCATTTTGAAGAACTCTTATAATAGGAACAAAAATGAACAGCTCTGTATTTTTCCACTTTTTAGGACCATCTGAATCTGATAATTTTTCTCACAACCTGAGAGGAGTAATCCCACGAAGTTTCGAATATTTGTTTTCCCTAATTGATCGTGAAAAAGATAAGGTAAAACACTGTAACAATAAAGCAATTCTATTTTGAGAAGTTAGCTACTAGTCATGATACATAGAGATGGTTGTATTTCACAGTTTGTACAGGTAGTGTGGTATTAGAAAACTGTTGATTCTTAAGATAAAATTAAGGATTCTGAGTTTTATTTTCAAAAGTTTTTAGTTTATAAAATATGCATCATCCATGGACCCAGATTGCTGGTTTGAAAGAAGGAAGAATGTAGTGCTTCTTAGGCTTTTAGATTTTGAAAGAGGAAGTGTGAAGAAAATCTGAACTGAGGAAACAGAGGTTCACTAAGCTCTGTCTCTTACCTGTTCCTAGGCTCACAGTTGCTTGCAGGTGTTCCTAGATCCTCATGACATCCCATAGTGAGAGGCCCTTCGTTACTTCCATTGCAGCACATGTGATCTCCTTGCTCACATGTGGTTTGGCTCCATCCTCCTGGGATGTGGGCTTCCCTCCTCCATTGGCTGCCAGGTTGGGCCATTCTCATGATGTGTTCTTTAGCTTGGTGATTTTCAGGCTTAACAGCCATTAGTGTTCTGTGTTTTAAGGAGTCTGACATGTAACATTGGTTTGCCATTTATTCCTTTTCGGAAACTGTCCCTAGCCACTACAGTTAGACACACACATTGCATGTCAGCAAAATGTTTAGTGCTATGCATTTCTGTGGTTGAAAATTCTGTAGAGAGGCTTTTAAAATATTTGTTGTCTTTTAAAGTATATAACACTTGCTTCAAGTAAAACTTTGTGAGGAAGTCCAATATATAAGACAGATAAAAATAAAATTGCCTCCCTACCAGTTTGGCTCAGTTAGTAGAGCGTCAGACTGTGGACTGAAGGGTCCCGGATTCAATTACGGCCAAGGGCACATGCCTGGGTTGTGGGCTCGATCTCCATTGTGGGGCGTGCAGGAGGCAGCCAGTGAATGATTCTCTCATCATTGATGTTTCTATCTCTCACTCTCCCTTCCTCTCTGAAATCAATAAAAATATATTTAAGCCGAAACCGGTTTGGCTCAGTGGATAGAGCGTCAGCCTGCGGACTGAAAGGTCCCAGGTTCGATTCCGGTCAAGGGCATGTACCTTGGTTGCGGGCACATCCCCAGTGGGAGGTGTGCAGGAGGCAGCTGATCGATGTTTCTCTCTCATTGATGTTTCTAACTCTCTATCCCTCTCCCTTCCTCTCTGTAAAAGATCAATAAAATATATTTTAAAATATATATATATATATATTTTTTAAAAAATGAAATTGACCAACTGGACTGCTGAATTCCCATCTCCCGGTCCTGATTTTTTCAGCACCTCTGGAAGGGCTCCTGGGACACAGTGATGCTGCTATAAAATATAGTGATATGTTGAAACTAGTTACCTAGGTTTATTAGCTGACTCTTAGGTATCTTTTGTGGTGTAAAGGATAAGATTGTAGAAATTTTACACTTGTGAAGCAAGTGAAAGATTAATGCTCATGAAAGATAGGGATGAATGCATAAAAGTAATATATCTAAACCAGGCTTCTCTTTTACAGGCTGGAGCTGGGAAGAGTTTCCTTTGTAAGTGTTCCTTTATTGAAATCTACAATGAGCAGATCTATGACCTACTAGACTCTGCATCGGCTGGACTATACTTAAGGGAGCACATCAAGAAGGGCGTTTTTGTTGTTGGTGCGGTGGAGCAGGTGGTGACCTCAGCGGCTGGAGCCTATCAGGTATCTGGCCTTGAGCTTTGTGATCCTTAGACACCGTAGCATGCCATGAAATGCACCTTGATCGCAACAAAAGCAAGAATTGAGCTACTAAAAATATTTTGAAGAGGCATAACAGAATGTTCATGAGAGGAAAAGAAAACAGAATATGACAGTGTTTCATACTCCCCTTAGTTAAAATAGAACTTTGTGACTTCTGATTTTGCACTATTTTGGTGCTATTCATTCCAACCAGGCACTCCTAAAACCATACTGGATCACACGGGACATTTCGTAGAGTCTGTATTTCTTTAGTGGTTCCTCCTGGGAGTTGCTCCGTTGAGGAGCTACTGGGATCTCTGCTCTCCAAACCAGCTGTACATATTATGACCGTACTACTCAAAATATAGTTCTCAGACTGTGAGTATCACCTGGGAGCTTGTTATAAGAATCTAAGGCCCTACTTCACACCTATGAAATCAGAAGCTGAGTCTTAACAAGATCCCCAAGTGATTAGTATGCGTATTACAGGTTGAGGTGTTCTGCCTTATGGGGTAAGACCCAAAATCCCATTTTACAAATAGGTGATTGAGCTGTGAAAAGGTTGGACTGGCCCCACGCCAAACAACTAGTGAGTAATAGAACCAAGGATTGACCTCATGTTCATCTGATTCCAGAGTCTCAGACTGAACCTTCATGTGTCCTCCTTGCCATAGGGAATAGGAAGAGAGAACAAATACTTGGTGGACCCAACACGGTGACAAAAGTGGGGGTAATGCCGGGGTGATATCCAGCATCTAGAAGGGTTCAGGAATCTGGAGAAGATGCTGCATATAAAGAGACTAGAAATCAACACTAATAAAAGAGAAATATGCAAATTGACCATACTTCTGCCAACCCACCAGCCAGTCAGGAGTGAGTATGCAAATTAACCCAACAAAGATGCCAGGTTAATTTGCATACACAGGCACAGAGCGGCGGGGACGCCTGCTATGAGGGAGAGGGCGGGGGGTGGAGGGAGCTACAGGAGTGGTGCTCTGGCGGGGAGCGAGGACTTGTGGGCTCCCAGGCATCTGGGAGTGAAGCCAGGGGAAGGAAGGCCTATTCTTGCACGAATCTTCACGCAACGGGCCTCTAGTATAATATAAATTTGTAATCTATGGGGGAGCCAGAGGAAGCTTAGCTGTAGCTAAGTTCTCTCTATCTCTGTACCCAGGGCTCTTTTTTTTTTTTTTTTTTTTAATATATTTTATTGATATTTCACAGAGAGGAAGGGAGAGGGATAGAGAGTTAGAAACATCGATGAGAGAGAAACATCAATCAGCTGCCTCCTGCACACCTCCCACTGGGGATGTGCCCGCAACCAAGGTACATGCCCTTGACCGGAATCAAACCCGGGACCCTTCAGTCCGCAGGCCGACGCTCTATCCACTGAGCCAAACCGGTTTCGGCCCCAGGGCTCTTTTTATTCCCACATTTTGCCCTATAGCAAAGTAGATATACATATCAAAGGTAAGGTTTAGTATACAGTAGGCATTGTCAGGTTGGGGGAAATGCCCTCGGCTGTACAGCTGTTTGGCCAGCAGGAGGCAATAACGTAAATTGAAATGCCCTCAGCTGTTTGGTAACAGGCAATAATATATGCAGATCTTTAGGTTTGGGGAAATGCTTTCGGCCATTCCAGTAGGCCAGTGGTCGGCGAACCGCGGCTCGCGAGGTTTGCCGCTCTTTTGACTAATGAGTTTGCCAACCACTGTCATATACTACCCTTTACCTCTTTGCACACAATATGCTACAATTGCCTAATCCATACAGCTTCCAACTACACGGTAACATTTAGTCTAGTCCAGTGGTCGGCAAACTCATTAGTCAACAGAGCGGCAAACTGCGGCTCGCAGCTCATGAACCGCATGTGGCTCGTGAGCCACGGTTTGCTAACCACTGCCCTAGACTATGAGAAAGCTAGACAAGATGAACCTCAATGTGATCTTCATGCCCCCATGCTGGAGGCTAATTCTAGCAGGTCATAAATGCAAGAGTTCATCAAAAGGTTGGTAGACCTTGAGCCTTCAGCAAGGGCTAAAGATACATATTATTTCCTACTGCAGTGGTCGGCAAACCACGGCTCGCGAGCCACATGCGGCTCGTGAGCCATGGTTTGCCGCTCTGTTGACTAATGAGTTTGTCGACCACTGGACTAGACTAAATGTTACCGTGTAGCTGGAAGCTGTGAGGATTAGGCAGTTGTGGCATATTGTGTGCAAAGAGGTAAAGGGTAGTATATGACAGTGGTCGGCAAACTCATTAGTCAAAAGAGTGGAAAACCGTGGCTCGCAAGCCGCATGTGGCTCGCAAGCCACATGTGGCTCGCGAGCCGCAGTTTGCTGACCACTGGTCTAGGGAAAGGAAGGGTTCAGAGGGATTTTGTGATTTGCATTCAGTTAACGCAAATAGAGAATGGCAAAACCAGTTCTAGATCCTTTGCCTCTGATTCCATTTGTTCTCTTTCCATAACACTGAGGGGACAAAAAGGAAAATACCTTGCATATATTCCTTGATGGACCAGTATTTTTTCTCACTACTTTTTATTGTTTTTCTATTGATGTTTGTGACTGTTGTGACCACTTGGAAGTTGTGATGATCTGTTTCTTTTTGCCCAGGTGTTGTCTGGAGGATGGAGAAACAGGCGTGTGGCCTCGACATCAATGAATAGAGAATCCTCGAGGTCTCATGCAGTCTTCACGATTACAGTAGAGTCAATGGAGAAAAGCAGTGAGACTGTAAATATACGAACCTCCCTACTCAATATGGTGGATTTAGCAGGATCTGAAAGGCAAAGAGACACCCATGCAGAAGGGGTGAGGTTGAAGGTAAGAATGGAATTATGGTCTTCAGTTGAACTTGTGTGTGAATTCTCATAGAAATCAATACCCAGCTAAGTGTTGTGAGGGCTACAAAGGAATAAGAAGTTGTAAAAGATATAGACATTTTTGTTGTAGGACAGTAAACATACATAGGACGAGTTTGTCAGCAGCAAGGGTATTTGAATTCATTCCAGGAGGGATTATACAGTATAAGTGGTCACAGGGGTCAGAGGAAGCAGGGTGTGGCATGGACTGCTTAGAGCAGCCGTGGGCAAACTACGGCCTGCGGGCTGGATCCGGCCTGTTTGGCTGTTCTATGCGGCCCGTGGAGCCGAAAGAGCACAGGGTTCTCTTGCTCTCCCCTCCGCTCCTTTACTTTGAATTTATATTAGTTCACACAAACACTCCATCCATGCTTTTGTTCCGGCCCTCCGGTCCAGTTTAAGAACCCATTGTGGCCTTCGAGTCAAAAAGTTTGCCCACCCCTGGCTTAGAGGAAGCATGGGAAAGAAGTAGCTCATGAGTTGTGTTCTCAGAGGGGTCAGGATCTGGACAGGGAGAAAGGAACAGGGATACATGCCACACTGGGGGACATCTTAAGGGTTATTGTGGACAAAAAGTGATTGGGCAGAGAAACCAAGATGGCGGCATAGGTAAACACCTAAACTGCTGCCTCGCACAACAATTTCAAAACTACAACTAAAAGACAGAACGGACACCATCCAGAACCACAGGAAAGCTGGCTGAGTGAAAATTCTACAACTAGAAGGAAAGAGAAAAGCTCACAGAGAATTGGAGGTACGGCAAAGGGGCTTTGTGCGCGCAGAGAGGAAGGGCGGCTGAGAGCCTGGCTGACTTTCTCTGGCGGAAGGGGGAAGGAAGCCTCCGACCGCACTGAACCCCAGTTCCGGGCGAACCCTTGGGGACCCACGCTCTTACGGGGGGAGTCTGGACTCTCAGGCGGAGACTCGAGCTGGGAAAGGCAGAAGTCTGAAGGAGCACGCGGGCCAGTGCACACAAAGGCTGCGGAGGTTGCCACAGGCTTTCCCTAGTGGAAGGGAGTCAGAGGATCCTGACTGCACTGAGCCCCCGTTCTGACTGCACTGAACCCCAGTTCCAGGCGAGCCCCTGGGGACCCACGCTCTTGTGGGGGGAGTCTGGACTCTCAGGCGGAGACTCGAGCTGGGGAAGGCGGAGGACTGAAAGCGCACATGCGCGCAAGGGCAAGGCTGACAGGAAGCCAAGACTGAGAGTCCACCCCATCCAAGCTGAGCACAGAGGCTATTGCAATTTGGCAAGTCTAATCCTATAAGGCTGTCTCCAGCACCGAACTTCTCCCAGCATAGACACAGCTGATCCTTACAGCCAACTGGCCCGGAGGTCAATTCTTCCCAGTGATACCAACAACAATAAAGACTTAATTACAACAAGGCTGTACACACAGTCCACAAAGGGGTGCACCAAGAGTGTCCACCTCAGGTTAACTGGGGAAGCAGACCCACTGGGCCATATTGGAAACCTATCACAAATATCTACCTTACCAACTCAGGGAATCAGTGAAAATGCGGGGTCAAAGAATCAGATCACAAACGAAAGAAATGGAGGAAAACAAACGACTGGATATAGAATTCAAAACCACGGTTATAAGGCTTTTCAAGAATATCCTAGAAAAGGCCGATAAATATAACGAGACCCTCGAAGATATGAAAAAGGACCAACTAGAAATTAAACATACACTGACTGAAATAAAAAATATTATACAGAGACCCAGAAACAGAATAGAGGAACACAAGAATCAAGTCAAAGAATTGAAATACAAAGAAGCAAAAAACACTCAACCGAAAAAGCAAAAAGCAAAAAAAAAAATCCAAAAAGTTGAAGATAGTGTAAGAAGACTCTGGGACAACTTCAAGCGTACCAACATCAGAATTATGGGGGTGCCAGAAGAAGAGAGAGAGCAAGATACTGAAAACCTATTTGAAGAAATAATGACCGAAAACTTCCCCTACCTGGTGAAAGAAATAGACTTACAAGTCCAGGAAGCCCACAGAACCCCAAACAAAAGGAATCCAAAGAGGACCACACCAAGACACATCATAATTAAAATGCCAAGAGCAAAAGACAAAGAGAGAATATTAAAAGCAGCAAGAGAAAAACAGTTAATTACCTACAAGGGAGCACCCATACGACTGTCAGCTGACTTCTCAACAGAAACTATGCAGGCCAGACGGGAGTGGCAAGAAATTTTCAATGTGATGAATAGCAAGAACCTACAACCAAGATTACTCTACCCAGCAAAGCTATCATTCAGAATTGAAGGGCAGATAAAGAGCTTCACAGATAAGAAAAAGCTAAAGGAGTTCATCACCACCAAACCAGTATTATATGAAATGCTGAAAGGTATTCTTAAAGAAGAGGAAGAAGAAAAAAGTAAAGAGAAAAATTATGAACAACAAATACATATCTATCAACAAGCGAACCTAAAAATCAAGTGAATTAAAAACCTGAGGAACAGAATAATCTGGTGAATATAATAGAATCAGGGGCATAGAAAGGGAGTGGACTGATAATTCTCAGGGGGAAAGGGGTATGGGGGGTTCATGAAGAGAATAGACAAAAATCATACACCTATGGATGAGGACAGTGGGGGGGAGGTAAGGGCAGAAGGTGGGGTGGGAAATGGGTGGAGGGGAGTTATGGGGGGAAAAAGGAGAAATAATTGTAATAATCTGAATAAAGATTTATTTAAAAAAAAAAAAAAAGTGATTGGGCATTTCAGCATAGGTCAGTGGATGGGTTGGGTTGGTGGTTTAAGGTGGCATAGATCATTGAGGATGAGTACCTGACCAAGTTTGCTCTCAGCTCTCCAAACACTGAGAAAAATTTTGAGTGATTTCATGCAGAAAGCCTGTTCTATAAAAGTGTTCCGGAACTGCCAAGTTCATAAGGAGAAAGGGCAACTGTGCTGTTTCATACTTCAGGGGGTTCAGGACCTAGGCCTAGGCCAAGTTTTCAGCCTTCCCTATCAATTAATGTAAAACCATTACAGTGATAAGGTGCCACTGATTGTTTTTCCTTCACATGATTTTTGGGTTTGAATACTAAAATCGCTGTGTGTGTCAAATAGGAAAAGATTAGCGGATAGTTGAGGACATCTTTTTGCTTAAAAGTTAAGTTATCCTTAATGTTCCTGACTTGCCTTTCCATTCAAAATTGTCACCCTGCTGGGTATATTTTAATTCAATACTAAAAAGAAACCAGTGCACCTACACTTTTGTCCTTTTCCCTGGTGCCTTAGGAAGCAGGTAACATAAACCGATCACTGAGCTGCCTGGGCCAAGTGATTACAGCCCTTGTGGATGTGGGAAATGGAAAACAGAGACATATTTGCTACAGAGACTCCAAGCTCACCTTCTTGCTCCGGGTAAAGTACATCATTGGGCTCCTGGGCGCTTCTTTTGGTTATGCGCACTATGGCTGATAGTTGGATATTTTCTCAGCCTTGGTGGTAAGAGTGTACATTTTCGTTGTTTAAAAAAGGTCTTATTGTTTCTCCCCTGAAAATGTGTACATTCATATCATTAAACAGGATTCCCTTGGAGGTAATGCCAGGACAGCCATAGTCGCAAACGTTCATCCTGGATCCAGGTGTTTTGGGGAAACCCTATCAACACTGAATTTTGCTCAAAGGGCCAAGCTGATTAAAAATAAGGTAAAATGCTGAGTACAACTAAAAATAAGGTAAATTAGAAAAATACTTATGCTTGCAGTATCTCACTTTTGTAGCTTTTTATGTCGCTGTGAAAGTTTAACTCTAAGCAAGATTTCTACTTCATCTTTCCTAGCCTTCTGTACTGCTCATGTAATTTGAGACCTAGATTGGGTCTTATGGTTGTTATTGTTTGCCGAGTTTTTTCTTAAGGGAAGGCAATGTTTTACCTTTGTAATTAGGATTGGAGACTGAATTTATGTACCTAAACCATGCTAGCAGACCTGTGTGTGTTGGTGGGTGGTGATAGGGATTCACCCTGAAAATAATTTGATGATGTTGACAAACCTTGTCTTTCACTTTGCCTATAACTGCAAAGATTCTCCATTTTTTCTTTTATACAAGAAGCTCTCTTCATATTCATGTACACCACTGGCCAGAAACTCCTGTAAAGGATCAGGTGGTAAACATTTAGTCTTCCTGGACTGTGTGGTCTCTGTCCGGATTACTGACCTCTGCCTTGGTAGAGAGAAAGCAGCCATAGATAGTATGTCAGCACATGGGCCTGGCTGTGCTCCAGTACAACTTTCCACAACAGGCAGCAGACTGTATGTGGCCCCAACTCCTGGTGCAGACTGTCAAAAGACCAAGGATTCCCCACTTGTTTGGAGAGGTGGGAGGCCTCTTTGGTTCCAAAGGAAGGAATCATAGTGCCTGAAATTGGCAGATTAATTTCTTCTGTCTTTCAAAGGAGACGTTGATCGTTCTTATCCCCAAAGAAGACTCCTTGCGTATCTTATCATGGTAAGAATGTTGCCTCTTTCCCTGGGTAAATCAGGAGTGCAGTCTTAGTCATTCATTCATTTTATTGGATTATGACCCCCTTGTGAGGTATCTGTAATATAAGGAGAAAAAGTCATTAGAACTTCCTGATCCTAGAAGCTCTTGGGACTTACTAGACGTTTTAAGAGAGTGGAGAACCTCAGGAGTAATTAGAATTATGAGGTCACTGATGTAACAGTGATGTCAGAATATACAGGAGTGCCTTATAATGAGCTATCCTTAAGAATCAGAAGCAACTAAGAATGGCTTCTTAACACATGAAACAACAAAGCCAGGAGCCTAACAGTAGTCACTCTCAATGGTAAGTCGCTGCAGAGCAGTGGCTGGGATATTTGGGACTGGTTTAAGGGTGAGCTAGTCAGATCTTTTCCCTGGGGCTTTTCCCTCACTGGAGAATTGGGTATTTCACAATTGGATCCCTTTTATCTGGTTGGTACTCAACTGTTGGTTCATCTCATCACTCTGTAGGCGTTTTCAACTTCTTAGATGTCGTCTCTAAGACATTTTCTTTAAGAAAATTTCTTAAAGATTTACTTCTTTAAAAGAGCATTAAGTATGGCAGTAAACCAGAAATGGAGCTGTAACACTAATCCTTTTTAGGAGGAGCTGTTAGGAAATACAGGGTTGGATTCCTTTGGCGAGGGTGGTTTCTGCCAAGCTGATGGTGCTCAGGCCAGCCTTGCAGTCATCACCCCCTATAGCGGGCCATGACAGAGGGACAGTGACAGCCATTGCGGAGTTTGCTCTTCTCCGTGGGGCGGGGCAGTCCGTCCCAGGTCTCAGAATGAAGGCAGTGTGAGGTGAACATACCCAGATTCTAGGGTTGACCCAGCCCAATAGGGCCTAGGGCTAGTCAGCAGAACTGAGCAGAAGGAAGGAGTGGGGAGGAGGGAAGAGGCTCTGCTGTAGGTCCGAACACAGGGAGAGGACGCTTCTTCTCAGTACAGCACACCGGTCCCGGTGGCCTTTCAACTGTGTGTGAGGCAGAATCACTCCAAATCATACAAATATAAACACAAGACTATACAACACCCAAATCGTTCTTTTATTTATTGATTTTAGAGGGGGAGAGAGAAACATTGCTTTGTTTCTTATTTATGCTTTCATTGGTTGATTCTTATATGTGCCCTGATGGAGCATCAAACCCACAACCTTGGTGTATCGGGAAAATACTCTAATCAACTGAGCTACCTGACCAGGGCCACAAAATGTTCTTTTAATGCTTTCAAAAAATTCTTGAACAGGCAGTGGTAAATGAGGACACCCAAGGCAATGTGAGCCAGCTCCAAGCTGAAGTGAAGAGGCTCAAAGAACAGCTGGCCCAGCTCACTGTAGGGCAGATACTACCGGAAAGCTTTCTGACCAGAGGTAAGATGGGCACAGTGTTCCTTATCCTGAGGAAGGAAGACCACGTGTGGACATTAGTGCTGGAACCCCCAGTGACAGGCACAACACAATAAGGCTTCCCAAACTTTCCCACAAGTGTCTGTTTACTTCACCTACATAGGAACATGGTACTTCGTCTGTAACCAGAGACCGATTCCATGGGTCCTGGGTTCTGTGAGATATGTGGGAAGGGGGAGTGGAAGTAATTTTGAATATTAAAACTGCTAAAAAGACACTAATAAATTTCATTTTGATCCACTTCTAAGATTCGGTTATATCATATGTTATCTATATATGTTTACTAAATTGGATTAGAGAGAGGTTTTTCTTCAAAGAATAGCTAATATGTGGACTGGGTTAATTTAAAATCCGTGATCTGTTGATAATATTTTGAATCTTTTAGATTAATTGAGAGCAGGCAGTCAAAGACTGTTTTAGCTCATTTCTTGGTCTTAAAATGTGAGAGATAAACATTTTTCCCCTTTCCCTTTCTCACTGGATCAACTACAGAGAAAGATGAGACTGATTACATGAAGTATTTCAAAGAGGCAATGTTGTTCTTTAAGAAGTCTGAACAGGAGAAGAAGGTAGGAAACTGAATTCATATAAAGGGGGGGTGGCTTTACTATGTGGTTGGTGCCTTTCTGAGTGGAGTAAATGCCGACAGCAAATGAAAAAAGGAAGGCTGTGAAAAATGTAATCTTGCCTTTGAGATTAAATGGGAACTCAGTGTTTGTTGACTTAGTTTGTGAAAATGTAGGGAAGGTGAATTATTTTTCATGTTTAACCAAATTATGAATTTCTTAAGTTTCTGGTAGAAAAAGTTACCCAGTTAGAAGACCTCACCCTCAAAAAAGAGAAATTTATTCAGTCTAATAAAATGATTGTGAAATTCCGAGAGGATCAAATAATGCGCCTGGAGAAGCTCCACAAGGAAGGGCGGGGAAGTTTTCTGCCCGAGGAGCAGGACCGTTTGCTGTCGGAATTAAGGGATGAGATTGACACTCTGCGAGAACAAGTGAGTCATGCCATTTGCAGTATTTCTGAATGTAAAGGAAGTCCAAGGCAAATAAAAATTTGTCACCACATTCTTGTAATAAATACAGTGGAAGTTGTTTTAAATGACTTAACCTGACAGGATGATTGCACAATCCCAGGCCCCTTTATCCCCCATTTTCTAAAATAGTAAAACCTGAAGGGAAAAGCTCTTGACCCAGCAGGCCAAGTCAGATTCGCCCCAGTGTGCACTGGGGGTTATCTGAAGCAGTAGGCTCTACAGTTCAGCCTTTAAAGTTTCTTTTGTTTTTGCTTTTCCTTTTGCCTGGGAAGCATGGGTAGTTAATACAGGCACATCTTTAAAAATCAAAGAGAATTGGTTTTCAGCTTTGTGTATCTTTCCAGAGGTTTTATGCATATTCAAACTAATACAGATATTTTTACTTTTCTTCTTTTTTGTGCAAAATGCAGCTCACCATGCACACTGTTGTGCACCTTGCCTTTTTCACATAGTGTATCTTGGAGGTCGCTCAGTCCTGGTCATTAGTTTTGTTATTCTTTGCTTTGTGTAATGAATATAAGTAGGCTCCTTTGCATGAAAAGTTTGCCATGATGTACACCCTATGCTTATTCCCTAGGGGCCTGGGTGAACGTTTCAAGGGTGCAGACCTAAACCTAGAACACAGTTGTAGGACATGCACATATTCACTCTGTGATCACAAGTGCCGCGTTGCTTTCCATGGTGGTCGCAGCAGGCTACCACCAGCAGTTCATAATGTTTTCTAACAGCTTTTCAGAAAGACTTGTTCATTAAGGACATGTTTGTACAAATATAAGTCTGTAATCCTTTTTGTCTAATTCTTTTTTTAAAAAATATATTTTTATTGATTTCCGAGAGGAGGGGAGAGGGAGGGAGAGAGAGAAACATCAATGGTGAGAGAATCATTGATTGGCTGCCTCCTGCATGCCCCCCACTGGGGACCAAGCCCGCAACCTGGCCCTTGACTGGAATGGAACCCGGGACCCCTCAGTTCGCAGGCCGACGCTCTATCCACTGAGCCAAACCAGCTAGGGCTAAGTCTGTAATCCTTCTGTGTCATACAGATAGAGCACCACCCCAGAGTTGCCAAATATGCTATGGAAAATCACTCCCTCAGGGAGGAGAACAGAAGACTGAGATTATTAGAGTCTGTGAAAAGAGCCCAAGAGGTGGATGCGCAGACCATTGCAAAGCTAGAGAAAGCTTTCCTCCAACTATCTGGCACAGAGAAAAATGACAAAAGTAAGAAGTGCTTGTTGTATACATGCCTTGTTGGGGCGGGGGCTGTTTTAAAGGGCTTTTATATTGCCTTTAAACCTGGTGTGCTAATTTCTTATGTACATACTTTTTCTTTTATGTTAATCAAAAGTCATTTTCTATACCTTTTTCTCAAAAATCACAGAGCAGTAAATTATGTAGGCTGGTAGATGTAGCAAGAAACTACCTATTATATATCTTTGTTTTTGTTTTTAATTTATTGATTGATTAGGGAGAGAGAGGGGGAGATAAACATCAATTTGTTGTTCCACTTTTTTATGCATTGATTGGTCGATTCTTGGATGTGCCCTGACCAGGGATCAAACCCACAACTTTGGCATATGGGGGCAATGCTCAAACCAACTGAGCTACCCAGCCAGGGCAAGAGATATCTTTGTTTTGTCTATAAAAGATTGATTGGATATTACATTTAATTTTTATGAAATAGAACTTTCCTGTTTTAAGTATTTGAAATGACAAATGTTTAAGCACAATATGAATTAGTATAGAATTGAAATGTTTACCTGCCTGATTACGGTCTGTATGGTGAGAGATGTTGCGTGATCAGACTCAGCACAGAGTTTTGGTCCTGGTGTCATGGTTGCTGGTCATGCCTGCTAGTGTGCACTCTGTTAGTTATATGTTATTCCCACAAGTTTACTTTTATTTTTTTAAATCCTCACCCGAGGATATTTTTCCATTGATTTTAGAGAGAGTGGAGGTGAGAGGGAAAGACAGAGAAATATTGATGTGAGAGAAACACATTGATGGGTTGCTTCCTGCACGTACCCTGACCAGGGCTCTGGCCAGGAAGGAGCTTGCAACCAAGGTACATGCCCTTGACTGGAATCGAACTCAGGACCCTTCAGTTCACAGTCCAACACTCTATCCACTGAGCCAAACCAGCTAGGCTATTTTTTTTTTCTTTCTTTTTTTTTTTTTAAATAAATCTTTATTCAGATTATTACAATTATTTCTCCTTTTTCTCCCCATAGCTCCCCTCGACCCATTTCCCACCCCACCTTGTTTTTATTTTTAAATATAATTTTATTTATTTCAGAGAGGAAGGCAGAGGAAGAGATAGAAACATCTTATATAATAAAAGGGTAATATGCAAATTGACCCTAATGGCAGAATGACCGGTCGCTATGACACGCACTGACCACTAGGGGGCAGACACTCAACACAAGATCTGCTCCCTGGCGGTCAGTGCGCTTCCACAGGGGGAGTGCTGCACAGCCAGAAGCCAGCTCATGGCTGGCCAGTCCAGCGGTGGTGGTGGGAGCCTCTTCCGCCTCTGCGGCAGCGCTAAGGATGTCTGACTAACGACTTAGGGCTCTTGTGCTGCCAGAGGGGTGTCTGGCTGCCAGCTTATGCCTGATCCCCCTGGGGAGCGGGCCTAAGGCAGCAGGTGGACATCTTCCGAGGGCTCCCAGGCTGCCAGAGGGATGTCTGACCGCCAGCTTAGGCCAAATCCCCCAGGAAGCAGGCCTAAGACGTGAGTTGAACATCCCCCGAGGGGTCATGGACTGCGAGAGGGCGCAGGCTGGGCTGAGGGAACCCCCCTCTCCCCACCCCACCCCCCCACCCAAGTGCATGAGTTTTCGTCCACCAGGCCTCTAGTCAATGATGATAGAGAATCATTGATCAGCTGTCTCCTGCATGCCCCCTGTTAGGGATGGAGCCCACAATCGAGGCATGTGCCCTTAACTGGAATCGAACCTGCTCTATCCACTGAGCAAAACCGGCCAGGGCTATTTTTTTTTAATTAAATATTTTTTATTTCAGAGAGGAAGTGAAAGGGAGAGAGAGAAACATCAATGATGAGAGAATAATTGATCAGCTGCCTCCTGCATACCCCACACTGAGGATTGAGCCTAAGACCCAGGCATGTGCTCTGATGGGGAATTGAACCATGACTTCCTGGTTCATAGGTCAATGCTTAACCACTGAGCCATACTGGCCGGGCAGCCACAAGTTTTTAAAAAAATATGTCTGCTTTTTTAAAATTTTATTTTAGAGAGAGGGGAAGGAAGGGATAGAGAGAGAGAAGCATCGATGATGCGAGAGAAACATTGATCAGCTGCCTCCCGCACACCGCCCACTGGGGATCAAGCCCGCTGCCTAGGCATGTGTCCTGACCAGGAATTGAACCAGTAAACTCTTGGTTCATGGGTCAACACTCAACTGCTGGGCCATCCTGCTGGGCTATTTCCACACATTTACTTTTTGTGAAGGTGAATGACTTAGCACTAACTCTAACTTACAGGCTTGGCAGCTATTGGTACTCGTACTCTGGAATTTGGTAGGAAGGTCTGTGGTTGCTCCATTTTTAAAGTGAATATTTTTATGGTCTTTTATTATACCCTGTCTCAGTCTTTGTTTCTGTTTAGGTTGAAATTGAGAATGTTTTGATTGTATCATTCTGCACTCATAAAGAAGCGTGTTTGCTTTTTTTCCAAAATGTCCTTTTCCAAGTCTTCCTCCGTTCTGTTTATGACTTCATAAAAGAATAAAATTCTCGGTATTTGGGTTATGGAGAGACTAAGATTTTAGATGCAATAAAAATCAGCTTTTCTGTATTATTTCAACTACTTCTCCCTATAACGCTCTCATTTTGTTGGTCATTTTGACCTCAGTCCATACTGTGACTTAGTACCCTTGGAAGATAATAATGGTAATTTCTGGACCCCACCATCTTCAAAACAGACACCACTGTCTAGAGAACTGTTACATATTTCCCCACTGAAACTCAGTCAACATATCCATTCTTCTAAGAATCCCTGAAAATTAACCTTTTCTTTCTGGTTGGTGATGCCAAGTTCTTTCAACTTGCTGCCTTTGCTATTTGTTTCCTTTCCTAAAATTCATTGACTGTTAACATTAGCTGCTGGTACTAATTCCTGCCAGACTCACCAGCGATGCTTCTCCCTCCAGCACTGTGCGTGTTGTGCTTCAGTCCTTGCTGGCTCGGCTCCTAAGGTGTTGTCTTAAAGCTGCCCCGTCCCATCCTGTGGCTTCTCAAATTCTCAAAAAAACTAATACTCTTTGCCACACTGTGTTGGATCTTATGTTTCCTGTTGAGTTATAGGCTCTTGTATTTTAGGGTCCACCTTCCAACCCATTTCTCATTTTTTCCTCCTTGTGCTTCAAAATGGATACATGGCAGAGAACTTAGGAAATGTATTCTACTATTTTTGTCTTCCAAAAACCAAGTTGTTTCCTTATTATCAGGTCAGCAAGGGTTCTCTCCTAAAGTTGCAAAAGAGCCATGTTCGTTAGCAAACTCTGAGAAGCTAAAAGCGCAACTCCTGCAAATGCAGACAGAACTGAATAACTCAAAGCAAGAGCATGAAGAATTCAAAGAACTAACGAGGTAAAGTGCAGACGCACGTCATGCTTACCTATTTTCCTGCCTTTTAGTGTTGACTTGTTTTAGGGTTTGACATTGACCATTTATTTAATTGAGCATTTTACTTTAACAATTCTCATATAGCAACTAACTTGTTTTGACATGAGGGAAAAGGGCTTGTTTCTAGTTTTGTTTTTACTTGTTTTTTAAATTGAGGTATAATTGACATAAACCTCTAGCTCTTTAATAATATATTTAATGGACTAGATAATATGAATGTTTTAATGTTGAGATGAGTGCCTATTGAACTTACATAGTAAAATGTTTATTGTGCCACCACATTTAAATCACTGTTGTTTTGAATAAAATCTGGATTTTTATTTTTTATTTTTTAAAAAAATATATTTTATTGATTTTTTACAGAGAGGAAGGGAGAGGGATAGAGAGCCAGAAACATTGATGAGAGAGAAACATCGACCAGCTGCCTCCTGCACACCCCCTACTGGGGATGTGCCCGCAACCAGGGTAACATGCCCTTGACTAAAATCAAACCTGGGACCCTTCAGTCCCCAGGCCGACGCTCTATCCACTGAGCCAAACTGGCCAGGGCTGAAATCTGGATTTTTAAATTTCAGATGTGTTAATATTCTTTCTAGATCAGGGGTGGGCAAACTTTTTGACTCGAGAGCCACAATGGGTTCTTAAACTGGACCGGAGGGCCGGAACAAAAGCATGGATGGAGTGTTTGTGTGAACTAATATAAATTCAAAGTAAAGGAGCGGAGGGGAGAGCAAGAGAACCCTCCGCTTTTTTGGCTCCGCGGGCCGGATAGAACAGCCGAACAGGCCGGATCCGGCCCGCGGGCCGTAGTTTGCCCACAGCTGTTCTAGATGCTCTTTGCATAAAAAAATTCATATTATAACTGAGATTAACCTTGTTATAAAATATAAATAAATTTTTTAAAAATATCCCATATAGAACCATCATGGACTGTTTAGGATTTTTTTAAATGGATTTTGCTCTTTTATTTATTTTTTAAAAGATGTTTTTATTGATTTTTAGAGAGAATGGAAGAAAGAGGGAGAGAGAAACATTGATGTGAAACAATATTGATTGGCTGCCTCCTGCATGCCCCCTACCTATTGGGGATCGAGCCCACAACCTGAAAAACCGGCCATTGAACTAAGAACTTTGCATTGCACAGGATAATGACACCCAATCAACTGAGCCACTCCGGCCAGGGCTGTTTGGGCTTTTGAATTGGAGCTCTGCCATTTACTAGTTGAACACCTTAAACAGTAATTAATCTCTGAGCTGTATTTCAACTGATTGGAAAATGAGGGTAATAATCTAAGAATATCTCTGATTTAAAGAGAGAACAATAAAGTTATGTGAGAGTATAAACTATAAAGTACTCTACAAATGTATGACATTACTTATTACCTAAAATACTCAATTTCATAATATCTATTAGGAGAAGGCAGCTAGAATTAGAATCAGAGCTTCAGTCTTTGCAAAAAGCGAACCTTAATCTCGAAAACCTTTTGGAAGCAACAAAAGCCTGCAAGCGGCAAGAAGTTTCTCAGCTGAATAAAATTCATGCTGAAACACTGAAGGTAGGTATTCTGAAGCAGTGCTTCAGCCTGCAATCCTGCTGTCTCACTGTGTTAGTAATGGCGTCGGCACAGATTATCTCCTTGCAGGCAGGTAACCCAGTGTTCTGAGGTAGGGTGGTGAGGAAAGAATGCACCGTGGAGTGACGCCTCCCTCCCAAGAAACCCCAAAACAAACAAACAAACAAACGAAAAAGGAAAGTTCTTTTTTTGGGTTTCCTAACGTAATTGCTTTTTAGGGTTTTTTTTGTTTGTTTTTAAATATATTTTCATCGATTTCAGAGAGGAAGGGAGGGAGAGAGAGAAAGAAACATCAATGATAAGAGAGAACCATTGATTGGCTGCCTTCTGCATATCCCCTGCTGGGGACCGAGCCCACAACCCAGGCACGTGCCCTTGACCAGAATCGAACCTGGAACCCTTCAGTCCGCAGGCTCATGCTCTATACACTGAGCCAAGACAGCTAGGGCACTTTTTAGGTTTTTTAGAGCATTAAATGAGATAATAAAGTGTCAGTCTGGTAGATCTTAGTAAATGGCAGCTGTTGCTATAATGTAACACGTGCTCAAGGCTTGCTGTGGAAGAATAGAAATCCTAAAGACAAAGACCTCAAAGGATCAGGGTAACAATGTGGAAAACCAGAAAAGCAGAAGTGGTTTTCCCTTAATAACCATAGCCTTCATTAAAAAAAAAAAAAAAAAAAAAAACTGAGATGGAGGAGCAAGAAGAAAACTTGAGGGAAGCAAAAGGTTAAGAAGGTGCTGCTACTCTTGATTTTAGCTTTTTGTACCGAATTCTCTTAAGATTAAAACAAAAACGATGTTCCTTATACATCCTACACTTGATAATAAATAGATGTGTATCTAATGCTGTCTTTAGCAGTGATGCTTTTTGTGTCATTTCATAAGAAACTGCTTTTAAAAGTTATTTTATTTATTTGTTTGAATAGGTAATTCACATGACTGGAATTTTTAAAGGTACAAAGGGTATACAGTGATGAGTCTCTTTCCGTCTGCTGTCCTTCCTCTACAAATGTATGACATTACTTATTACCTAAGACCCTCTTTGGAGGCAATCAGTGTCACCAAGTTTTTGCTTTTTGTTTTCTTTCTTTTTCATATTTTATACAAGCAGCAGATAATATACATCATTCTACTTTGATTTTTTTTTTAAAATATATTTTACTGATTTTTTACAGAGAGGAAGGGAGAGGGATAGAGAGTTAGAAACATCGGTGAAAGAGTAACATCGATCAGCTGCCTCCTGTACACCCCCTACTGGGGATGTGCCCGCAATCAAGGTACATGCCCTTGACTGGAATCGAACCTGGGACCCTTCAGTCCACAGGCCGACGCTCTATCCACTGAGCCAAACCGGTTAGGGCTACTTTGATTTTTTTTAACATAATATTTTAGGGTTTGTCCCATATCTGAAGGGGACAAAATAATTTTCCTTTTTGTTTTTGTTTGTTTTGGTGTTTGTCTTGGCAGCTGCAACAAGCATTTATGTATTGATATATTATGATTTATTTAATCTGGAAAATGCTATTTTTTCTTATAAAAGAAAAAGAATTTTTTTCTTTGCTTTTTAAAAATGGTGGTCTTTAAAATCTGTGTAGGAAATTATTTTAAAATACTTGCAGAATATTGCCAGATGTTTTATAATTTGTGTCAAGTAGCCCCTTAGCACAGTGCACTTACAGAGCGCGAAGCATTGACACTCCAGTCTGGCTTCTTCCATTTATAGCTGAGCAGATAGGGAAGAGGGGATTAAAAGCTTTGCCAAGAGTAGCATAGCAATTCAGATCTTTTGTTGTTTGTTTTTAGTTCATTTTAAATTATAGCGTTACTTTATGAATAGGTTGTTCTTGCTTAAAGTAAATATATATCTGTGCAAATTTATGTTAAAATTCCTACTGAGCACCACCACCAATTTGGGTCTAATCTAGTCCTTCACTCCCCATCCCCAGGGGTAATTTGTTAATCAGTTTGGGAATCCTTTTTCTTAACAGTTTTGTGTAGTAAATATACATGCTCTGAGAAAGCTATGTAGAGTTATGTCATAGATTTTTGTTGTTGTGCTTTGCATTTAAAAGTAAATGGATTATTCTACATATGTTCTTCTGCAGTGGGCTTTTTTTTTTCCTCAGGGATATGACTTGGGACTTTCCATGTTAACTAGTACCTAGGACTTCACCTTATTTTAAACCTAGGCTTCCATGTTTTGGGTGACCCCTGGCTTATTTAGGTGGTTTTTAGTGCAAGTATTCTCTGGGCGGGGGCTGTGAGGGAGAAGTCCCAGCCCTGGAGTCAGTCCTGCTGAAGTGCCCCCTCCAGCACTGCGCCCTGTGCCTTCCCAGGAAGTTGGGGAGCTCGCATTGCCCTGCACAGGACCCTGGAACGGGCACTGTCAGCTCTTTAATGGTTGACAGTCTGGTGGGGAAAAATGGTATCTAGTTAAGGTTTTAAATTTTCATTGCCCTCATTTCTGGTGGGGTCACACATCTGCCTGTGTTCATTGTCCGTTTGTCTGCCCTTTTCTGTGAAAAAAAGAGCCCATTTTCCTACTACTTGATTTGTAGGAGTTTTTACCTGTTAATCTTGTTTCTTATACCTAGTGCCAATATATTCTGCCATCATGTTCCCTGCCTTTCATCTTCATATGTGATGCTTTTGTCATACAGAAGTTCCATGAGTATATTCTACTTTCTTTTACTACTTTAATAATTTTGTTTTTATGTTGAGCTATTTAATGCATCTGCTATTTTAGTTTTGTTTTTTTAAATATATTTTTATTCATATAGAGGAAAGGAGTGGGAGAGAGAGATAGAAACATCAATGATGAGAGAGAATCATTGATTGGCTGCCTCTTGCACGACCCGTACTGGGTATTGAGCCTGCAACCTGGGCATGTGCCCTTGACCGGAATTGAACCTGGGACCTTTCAGTCTGCAGGCCAATGCTCTATCCACTGAGTCAAACCGGCTAGGGCTGCTATTTTATTTTTGAGTGGTATGGCATAGGGATTTAACTTTTTAAATAGTCTATATTTTTTCACTAATTTGAACTTTACACATATAAATCATTCTATTTCCTAACTTTGTGTTTTCTTCAAATGTTCTATTTGACTTCGTATGCTAATAATACACTTTTTAAACAACCATACCCTTATGATGTATTTTTATATTGGCCAGGTAAGTCTTCCCAATTTGTTATCTTTTTGTCTTCTTACACATTTATTCTTTGTATAAAGTTTGGAATCCGCCTATCAAGTTTCATTTTTCTAAATCTTATTAGAATTTTGCTTAAGTCTGCATTAAATTGATAGATTATTTGTGTCTACTTGGGCATTTCTGTGCTACCTCTAAGGCAGTGGTTCTCAACCATTTTAATGCTGCGACCCTTTAATACAGTTTCTCATGTTGTGGTGACCCCCAACCATAAAATTACTTTCGTTGCTACTTCATAACTGTAATTTTGCTACTGTTATGAATCGTAATGTAAATATCTGTGTTTTCCGATGGTCATAGGCTCTACAGCAGCAGTTCTCAACGACCCACAGGTTGAGAACCGCTAGCAGGGTTGCCTAAGACCATCGCAGCATTAAAAAGGTTGAGAACCACTGCTCTAGGGGATCCTTTTTTTTTTCCTTTCATGAATAGAATTTCAATTTTATCTTCTCTGTTTACACAATTATTTTTTTCATGTGTGCTAATGTTCTTTTCCATAATCACTTTTTGCTGCAGATTATAACTACACCAACCAAAGTTTATCAAATTTGGCCTCGACCAGCATCAAAATTAAGCCCTGAAACAGGGAGCTTTGGGTCTCCGTACACTCAGAATTCTAGCAAATTAGATAATGATATCTTAAATGAGCCAGTTCCACCTGAGATGAATGAACAAGCTTTTGAAGCCATTTCTGAAGAGCTTAGGATGGTGCAGGTAATGTTTAGTTTCAGAAAAAATAATGAGACATTCATTTAAACAATTTCCTTTATCATTTTAATTATAATTTTCAATGTTCAAAACTGTTTACTACCTTCTTAAGTATGGGTGTGTAAAGACTCCTGGCTTAGAAACCAGACTGTTCTTATTCTTTCAATTCACTGCAATGTTTAGCAAGTCATTTTCCAATGTCTTGTGGCTTTGGTTCTCTTATATGTAAAGAGACCAGTTTGCCACTAGATTCAGATTCCAGACTGGTTTGTTTATATGGCACAGTGCTGTATCTGCTAAAGAAAGGTAAAATAGTTGAAAGAATCATATTTTAGATGACATTTTAGACCACTTTTGGTATATTTGAAATAACATAAAATTCGTTTATCTCAGAATTCTGGTGATTTCATTATGTTTTTAAGTTTTTCTACTGTCTAGTAAAACTTGGAGTGAGCCAGACCACCCCAAATTTCAAAATTTTGCCCTTTCCTGGCATGGAGGCCTTTCTGGTGAAGTCACTATACGTAGCCCCAAGAAATCTCAGAAATCTTAAGCTGGCTCTGTGGCTTAATCCACAATTTTAATTTAACCACTTCTTTTTCTATGTGTTTCAAATTATCTACTTTGATGGACCACAAGTGTAATTTTGAACTTGTCTCTTTTGATGGCTTTCATTATGAAGTTTGAGTATGAGAAATATGAGTATGAGAAATCATTACCGTAGTCTTCTGAAATTGTTTTCTGGTTCCAAACTGGCCTTTGATACCTTTGTCCATATAAGGTTTTGAATTTTGTTTTTTAATACAGAAGAAATGGTGGAATGTCTAAGATTTTCATTAAAAGACTCTTTGACAACTGAAGTTTCTGTGTTGCAGGAACAGATGAGTACTCTACAGGTCAAGTTGGATGAAGAAGAGCATAAAAACCTGAAGCTTCAGCAGCGCATTGACAAACTGGAGCATCATTCTACACAAATGCAGGAGGTGAGACTGAGAGCACGGCCTCAGAAATGTGGGAACCAGAGTCTCACAGGAAGAATAGGACTTCGCAAAGCCCCAGTCAAGGCTGATTTGAGTTGTTTTCTCTACTTTGTTACTTCGCATACTGCTCTGATGAGGAGACACTCGAGTGCACACACTCACATCCAGCTCTGGCCCTCTTCGTCTGCAGTGCACCTGGATCCCTTTCTGTTTGCCCAGTGGGATGACGGTTCAGGTGCCTGCAGGGATCCTTTCCTTTGTTGGGCATCCTCACTGTAGTTGGAGGGAATAAGCCAATTTTCTTCCGGTCAGAGACTTTAAAACAATTTAAACACAAAAACAAGGTAATGGTTTGGAGTATGTCTCATCATGCCAGTATGCCTTCCCCAGTAAATTGATCTCTTTCCCTCAGCTTTTCTCATCAGAGAGAACGGATTGGACCAAACAGCAGCAAGAGCATCTCTCACAATTGAGTGTCCTTGAAAAGCAGCTTCGGGACACTCAGACTAAGAATGACTGTAAGTGAACAGCTGGGAGCTTTCTAATCTGAATACTGGAACTCAGTATCTTTCTACTCATATGTAAATCTTTTTTAAAATATATTTTTATTGATTTCAGAGAGAGATAGAAACATTAATGATGAGAGAGAGTTATTGATCGGCTGCCTCCTGCATGCCCCACACTAGGGATCAAGCCCGCAACTCTGGCATGTGCCCTGACCTGAATCGAACCCTGATATCCTTGTTCCCGTGTTGATAATCTCTGAGCCATGCTGGCCGGATGGGCTGTTTAAAGTTTTAATGCTGATTTGAAAATGAATTGTCTAGAATTTATAAGATGAATAATGTTTTTTATTAACCATTTACTTATTTTTTCACTTACGGATGTGAACAATGTTTTAATAGTGATGAAATAAAGCGTAAATTATATGTTGACATATATTCACAGATGTGGGAGTATCATTTGATTGTTGTTTCCAGTTTACGTCTCCTTTCATTAAAGTATTTGCAGTATTTTGTAATAATGCTCAAATAAAAACAGCCATTCAGTTTTTTTTATCTAAGAAGTTACCTAATTTTGCTTCCAATTGCAGTTCCCTTAGAAGACTAGACATGTCTTACTCATTTGAGAAAATTCTGGCACATTTCCAAGAGGTTTTCAATAAGTAGGATTAGGTCACTTAAAATATGTTAAATATCTTGCCCTAGTCGGTTTGGCTCAGTGGATAGAGCGTCGGCCTGCAGACTGAAGGGTCCCAGGTTCGATTCTGGTCAAGGGCATGTACCTTGGTTGTGGGCACATCCCCAGTAGGGGGCGTGCAGGAGGCAGCTGATTGCTGTTTCTCTCTCATCGATGTTTCTAACTCTCTATCCCTCTCCTTTACTCTCTGTAAAAAAATCAATAAAATATGTTTTTTTTTTTAAAATATGTTAAATATCTTGATTTTTTTTTTCTTATAAAGAATTTTGATGCACATTTTAAATGTCAAAAATAAGTGATTTATAAGTCAGGGACAGACATAGATGTTAATTCCTTTTTTGGTAGAAATATACTAAAAACCATAAACAAACTTTTTCTAGGTATCTACCACTTATTAGTAGCTGTTCAACATCAACTTTTTTACTGATTGTGTGAAGCTAACTATTACATTTGCCTACTTTGTAAAAAATTATGTGTAAAGAAGCCTATTGAGGATTTATTTTGTTTGTCTTTTAGTTTTGAAAAGTGAGGTCCATGACCTGCGAGTAGTGCTTCATTCTGCAGACAAGGAGCTGTCTTCGGTGAAGTTGGAGTACAGTTCATTCAAGGAGAGTCAGGAGCAAGAACTCAGTAGCCTTTCTGAAAAACACGTGCATATCCAGCTTCAACTAGACAATGTCAGGTAGAGTTGTTTTGTTATGATTGGCCTGGAACCCAGGGATCCTTGAAGTGCACATGCTGTAAATCCAACTCAAACTAGTTGAACAAACTAAAAGTTAATTTATTGGCTCAGAGTATTGGGAAGGTTCAGAAGTGATTGTGACTTCAGGGACACACTAGAACGTGTCTCACACCGTGCTGTCAGGTTGCATCTTTCTCTCTGTCTCTTCAGCTCTCCGTCTCTCCTGCTCTCCGTCTCTCCCTCTCCAGTCCCTGCTCTGCTTCCCTCTGTGTTGCTCTCATTCTGTCCTTTTGAGGGCCTTCCTCTGTGTGACCGGGAACAGATGGCCTCACTGCTCCACATTCTGTCTCCTACATTAACAACTGTGGGGAATCCTCTGTCCCAGCCACCGTGTGTCAATCCCAGGGAGAATTAGAATTGGTCTTGCTTGAGTCATCTGCTTACCTTTGGACCAGTCACTTAGCCGAGGGTGTGAGCTCGTATTGGCCCAACAAGGTAATGTGCCTATTCCAGAGGGAAAGGTGTGCTCTTGTGAGAAGAAGGGGCAGGACAAGGGAGATCAAATCGGTTGTCACCACTGTCCACATTAACTCCCAGGGGCTGGCTGGTTAGTCAAGTGCTGGGAACCTAGAAACAAAGTAATCTAAGATGTGAATTGTTTGTTTTCATTGGTGTGTTTTTTTCCTTGCTAATTTTAGTCTTTTCTAAAACATGTCTCCTGGGTCTATGGCAGTAATTTAATAATGGACATTTTGAATGTGATGCTGTGAGTGTGATATGAGTGTGACCACTCAATCTAGAAACCTTCTAATAGACAACCTTGAATTTAATTTTCACAGAAGTTGCAAAAGTTAAAATTTGTAGCTCTTGAGTTTTTTCTGAATATACAATAAGGAATTAAAATAGAGGAAGAAAACGAGATCTGTAGGCCAAATTCAACTCTAGACATGTTTTCATTGGGCCTAGCCAATTAGGTTTTTAAAAATATTAGCAGAGTGTTTTTTAAAATGAGAGATTTCTTATGAAAATCCATATTTCAGCATCCTCTTAAAAATCAGACAGTTTTGGTGGCCTGGGGCCCACATACTGCATGGTGACTAGCAGCTGCCCTCTAGAGGGCACTACGGAGTCAGCACAACCTCTACCACCCTGCGCTGTTTCCCCAACGCCAGGGCTGCCAGTGGAGGCCATTTATCATCTGGTGCACCGTTATTTCTTCTTACACCTGGCATTTGTTTTTAACACCCGAACCACTGTCTAATCTTGGCTGTCTCATAAACTAATCACTCCACTAATCTTATTGGATCTTAATCTCCTCATGTTTACATGTCAGAGTTGAACTAGATCTACAATGTTAAGAATCCACTATATTAGGCTGTGTGTGTGTGTGTGTGTGTGTGTGTGTGTGTGTGTGTGTGTGTGTGTCTTTAAACTAGAGGCCCGATGCACGAAATTCATGCAAGAGTAGGCCTTCCTTCCCCCAGCTGCCTGCACCGGTTTCCCTCTGGCACGCGGGACCCAGGCTTCCCTCTGGCCGCCGGCAGGCACCTGGGACCCAGGCTTCCTTTGCAGCCCTGGCTTCATCTGGAATGACATCTGGTCTAATTAGCATATTACACTTTTATTATTATAGATTCTGTATTAAAAATACCAAGTTCTTCCTTGCTTTTTTAACTGGACATAAATTAGTGTTCCCAATGCCTCAGGTTTAACATTGAGTACATCACTCACTGGGCTACTTATACTTCTCATCGCACCCTCCCTGCATGAAACAGCACAACACCACTATGTGTTTCTTGAATTATTTTGCCTGCTTTATTTATACAGTTTGTATTGTAAATACATATGTTCCCTCTCCCTACCATCTATTGTCTCTACACCTATCTTTAGCAACTGATTTTTACCACTTTGCAGTCTGCTGCTTCTGCTCTGCTTTCAGTTAGTAAAGCAGATAGATCCTTGTCTAATAACCTGTATGTAAAAGCAGGGACATCTGTTTTGGGTGGCCCATGGGTCAGGTTCATTGTTTACCTCTACTTGGCTGAGCTCTGGATGTTTGGGTGTGTTCTCAGTATGTTGGGGAACAGAACCAGAGGATGAAAACCTAAAAAGCAATCCTATATAATAAAAGGCTAATATGCAAATTGTCCCCTCGACCCAGAGTTTGACCAGGGGCTGGGGCCGGCTGGCCAACCACCTGCGGCCTCTCCCCCAGGCCAGCCCAGCCTGATGGGCCCCAATCAGGGTGGGCTGGCCGGACCCCACCCGTGCTCGAATTTGTGCCCTGGGCCTCTAGTAAATAATAGTCATGTGAATGAAAAGATAGTTCTCTCCCAAGGAGTTTACACTCTTGCTCAGATTGAAGCCACGTTTGCCATCTTGAAAAATCTTTGCAGAGTTTGGAGACTGTGTGATGAATGGATAGAGCGGAACTATCAACAAAATTAAATTAATGGCCAGTCCCTAGGTTCTGTGAGGGTTAGGTCTGGACATCCTAAATGAGGAAGAAGGTGGCTCCAGGCTAACACACACACTCTCTTTTCCATCACTGTGCTGTGGTTGAGTCTGTCTGGCGTTTGTGCATCATGGATATTTTACATACATCTTTGAGCTTCACACCAGTCGAGGCTTCTGTAAATTGGGAAGGGTCTGCAGCTGGGATAAGTTGAACTGCAGATACTCTGACTGAACGATTAATTTGTATTTACCATTGTAAAAATGTTTTCCTGATAAAGATTGGAGAATGAAAAGCTTCTTGAGAGCAAAGTCTGCCTGCAGGATTCCTATGAAAACTTACAAGAAGTAATGAAGTTTGAAATTGACCAACTTTCAAAAAACCTCCAAAACTGCAAAAAAGAAAATGAGACTCTGAAATCTGATCTGAATGTAAGTGAAGGGTATTGATGATTCCTGACTTTGTCCTGGACATGTGACTGCTCACTGGAGCTCAGGGCAAGCACCTCTTCCTAACTCCTGTGCAGCCTGGCCCGTGGTGCCTGCCACACAGAAGGTACTTGATGTGTTTGTTGACAACACATGGCTAGTAACAGTTACTTAAATCTAATGTCACATTGTCTTTTAGAATTTGATGGAGCTTTTTGAGACAGAAAAAGAACGCAATAACAAATTATTATTACAATTTGAAGAAGATAAAGAAAACAGTTCTAAGTAAGTGCTATTTATATTTTCCATTGTTTAACTAGAATGTCATTTACTACCACATTCTTTATCTTGTTTTTCTTAATTGCAAATGCCCTGTATTTTTTCTAAAGCACTCCAAAATGAATATCATGTTTTTGTATAAATGGCTATGTAGAGAAACTTAATTTTTAAAACATTCAATACTTTTAAATGAATAGTAGTGATCAGAACTTGGGGCTTTCAGTAAATAAATCACAGTATTTATTATTGGAAGGTGGGGATTGATTTTTATTTCTCTCTGTACTACTACTTTTCTCGTTGCTCTTTTTTTCTCCTGGTACTTTAATATGAATGCTACTGTCTTTCTTCCCTTTCTCTCCAAGTTCTTTTCTTTGATAATCTCTGTTAGTCTCTTGGCCTCAGCCAACCCGATTATTACTCTAATGAGAAGAATCTGTATTTGTTTATTCAGCAGCTGCTTACAGAGTTCTTACTATGAGACAGAGTCTCTTCTAGGCCCTGCTATACAGTGATGAAAACATCTAGTGGATCCGCACATCTGGTTGGGAGACAGACAGTTAACATTTAGTCATTCATTCACACATTTAGTGATATCCACAAGCCAGGCTCTATTCTGGCAAACGCCAGGACATGCCAAGATAAGACAGAACAAAATGTCCCCATCCTCATGAATTTTATATTCTAGTGCAGAGAGTTGGGTAATAAACAGATGCTAGATGTTATATGTTATGTTTGGGGGGCTCAAAGGACTTCAAAGAAAAATAAACTGTTGTGGTATAAAAATGGGTTTTCATTCAATAATTGTTGAAGAGATGGGTTCAAATTTCTGATTTGTACTGGAATATAACGCCTAACACCAAGTTTATGCCTAATAATGTTTAGTTGCATTGCAGTGAATCTCCTGTACAAATAGACTCAGTTCCTGTGTTCGTTGAGTGAAGTCATTAGTAAAAGAACTCTTCTCTTCCAGAGAAATCTTAGATGTTCTTGAGGCTGTGCGTCAGGAGAAACAGAAAGAGATGGTCAAGTGTGAGCAGCAGGTAAGTATCTTGACTCTCACTCTAAAATTGGAGTTTTGTCATTTTTCCTGATGTCGAAAGAGGTTTATTATAACAAGTCTCTTGGCTTTCCTATGTTGAAAATTGGTAATAAAAAGATGGAGTGTTTGATTGCTTGTATTATTCCTCAACTCTATTTTTCTAACTTCCAGATGACCATTATAATTTTTCAGTGGCCTCCTGATAGAGACCACAAAATCATTGTCTTTTAACCCAAGTTATTGTGTTTCAAGTAATACTCCTGTACACTATATAATACAAAAAGCAGGTTTTAAGTTTAAATTTTTTGTTTGTTTGTTTTATCACTGATTTTATAGAGAGAGGAAGAGAGAAACATTGATTTGTTGTCCACTTATTTATGCATACATTAGTTGATTCTTTCATGTGCCCTGACTGAGGATTGAACCCGTAACCTTGGCGTATTGGGACAGTGCTCTAACCAACTGAGTTACCTGGCCAGGGCTTCAACTTTTAAAAAATATATGTGTAGTTAACTGTGTGATTTAATTCTTTTTCTAAAAAGATTTATTTTTTCCCCCATAGATGGCAAAAGTACAGAAACTGGAAGAGAGTTTATGTGCTACTGAGAAAATCATCAGTTCTCTGGAGAAGTCTAGAGATGCTGACAAGGTGGGAGGCGGTTGAAGCTACATCCCTCTGTATTTTCTTCATAAATGTTGCTTTAACCTTCCAGTCTCCTGCTGTCAAGGTGACTGGTAGCTAGCATTTCTGTATGCACCTGTGCCTTGTGCATCTTCCATGGTTACTAGAGAATGAGATCTTTAAGTTAATTTTCCACATAACTTCAAGTGCAAACTGTTCTATTTCTCTTGATGGCAGTTTCTAAAACACATCCTGTCCCTTTTAACTGTTAGCATGGCCCTTTCTTTTTGACTGTGAGTCCATAATACAAATTCTGAAATCCCCTAAGTAAACATAATATGTATGTCCAAGTATAAAATAAGTTGTAAATTCCTTATATGTCTACTGTTACTCATTCATAAAACCAAAACAAGCAATTAAATAAAATGATATGAAACCCATTATAGTATAAATTGAGAACATTAGTAATGTCATGTGACATATATTCTCAAATAAAACTGAATTCTGTTGTCATTAGGAAAGATAAACAACCTGTCATTAAAAAAATGACCTCCTTAATGTCACTGGGTGTGAAGATAGTGTTTCTGTCCTCATCAGGAAGTTGTCACTGACCTCATGAGCCAGATCCAGGAGCTGAGGACGTCAGTTCGTGAGAAAACAGAAACCATAGACAGCCTGAAGCAAGAGCTGAAGGACATCAATGTAAGTTCTGTTGCCAGCAATGGATTAATTTGGGCGTGAGACTCACTCCATAGATTCCTCAGGAGGTTAACAGATGCTCGCTCCACCAGGAAAGAGATTCTGTGGTCACATAGATTTGGAAACACTGGTTACAGCTCAACAGGAGCTGCTTTTGCAGAACCGGCAGAGCCTTTAAATGCTCATGTGCAGTGTGAGTGTATCTAACTTAAACAGTGGTGCTTGCTCCTTCCCTTAGGTCAAGGTGAGGGTTTTGGTCAGTATTTCCCCCTCCTCTGCCCCACATGGAGCTTGCTGCCCTCCACCTTTATTTCTGACGCAGACTCCTGATAATAATGACAAAACCAGATGTTTTTTCACTGATCCCTGTGGGACTTTTCCACTCCTTTTTGCCATCCATGCGTTTATTCTTCATTCCTTAATTCAGCAAGTATTAGTTGAATTAATTGTGTTAATCTGATCATCACCTTCGAACTCGGACTCATTCTGAAATTATTTTAATCTAAAAATACAAATCATAAAGCAGACAGCTCTTGTATCATAACCTTCTTTTCTGCAGTGTAAATACAACTCTGCTTTGGTTGACAAAGAAGATAGCACAGTGTTGATTAAGAGACAGGAAGGGGAGATTCTGGATCTGAAAGAAACGCTGAGGCTGAGAATAATCTCTGAAGATATAGAGGTAAAGTTAACACATCATGACCTTTTTTTGTTTATTATTTGTCCATATGTATATGTGTATATGGAGGTTATTAGTAGAATAAATAGGGGATTTTTTAAAAATGAGTAAGACATAGAGTCATTTTCCTCAGGGTAGTTAGGCATTAAGAGATAAGAGTAACATTTTTATATTTTATCTAGTTGATTTATTTTCATTCATTTGTGCTAACACCATAGTAAGTTCCTCTAACTGGCCCTGGGGGTGAGGGTAAGGGGAGGAGAGTACAGTTAAATTTCAGTTGGGCACCTATGTAAATTTACTGTAATATTGATCTCTAGGCCTGTTCACTAATAGTCACTGCTTGGTTTGTCTTGGAATGGATTACCACACAAGCAAAAAAAGAAAAGTTCTCACTTAAAACTCTCTTAACCTTTTAAAATTCGCACATAGTAATGATTTGCAAATCCTTATTGGAGAACCACAATTAAGAAATTCTGCTTTTGTGGGGATTTTCTCCGAATAGAGGGATATGCTCTGCGAAGACCTGGCTCATGCTACTGAGCAGCTGAACATGCTCACCGAGGCCTCGAAGAAGCACTCGGCGCTCCTGCAGTCCGCCCAGGAGGAGCTGACCAGGAAGGAGGCCCGGATCCAGGAGCTTCAGCACGAGGTGACTGCAGGGGAAGGTGCCGCTCCAGATGGGGCCTGGGGGAGAGGCTGCCTGTTGTTGAGGTCCCTGCCTTGGCTAACGGGGCGCTGAGGTGGTTGGCGGCTGCTCTGTGGGTTCAGACTTGCTTGGCTGTCTTCCTGCCTCCCCTCAACCTTTGACACGTGCCAGCAAGTTCTAGCCGCTGTGTAAGGTTATGGCTGATTGTCATCCTCTTTTGGGCTGCTGCTGTTTTATATTTTGTATTTTTCCTCAAATGATTCTTTGATCATTTTTGAAGCTTAAAATCGTAGTGTTGTTGTTTTTTTAAGTGTAACTAAACTTTATGAGAGAAAGGGAGATGAGAGCATTATAGTAGTAACTAAGGTATACAGATACACAAATGGCAGCCCCAGATTTTACAACTTATCATTTTAAAAATTGCTGTGTTGTGTGTGTTTTTTAAAAATATATTACTGCTTTTCAAATTATTAATCAATGCCCCCCCCCAAAAAAAAATGTAAAAGGCCTATTTCCCACATACCTTGGGGAGATTGGCTGTTCTAATTGGACCTTGGGTCCCATTATTTTCTAACTTGTAACCTTATACCTGTTGATTTTCCCAGTTAAACCTAAAGAAAGAGGAAGTAGAACAGAAGAAGAATGAATATAACTTCAAAATGAGGCAACTAGAACATGTGATGGATTCTGCTGCCGAGTATCCCCAGGTACTTGTCAGAGAAAGTACATTTCAGGAAAAACAAAGTTTTGTGAGTGATTCAAGTTTGGAAGTTACTGAGACCACAGCTTTGTCTTTATAGAAGAAGTTCACTAACACCTTTTCTGCTTTTTACTTGATAAAAGGGTACCCCTGTTTTACATGTTTTAGTTAGACAAGATTTAGAATAACAAGCTAATTAGCCTATTTTTTACATGCCTGGCATGTACATTTAATATGAAATCTTTATAACACTACTTAATCAGGTGTTTGGATGAAATTTTATTTTGTTTTAGAGTCCTAAAACACCCCCTCATTTTCAAACACAATTGGCAAAACTCCTGGAAACACAAGAACAAGAGATAGAAGATGGACGAGCCTCTAAGATTTCTTTGCAGCACCTGGTAACAAAGCTCAATGAAGACAGAGAAATCAAAAATGCTGAAATCCTCAGAATGAAGGTAGCTGGGTAATTGTTTCTGTTAGCTTTGATGTTTTTAAATAAATAGTATCTTTCATGGTTCCTGGAAATACAAAATTCAAAGGCACAGAACTTAGGGTCAGCAGAATAGTCTTCCTCTCACCCGACTCCAAGCTACTCGTCTGCTGTCTGGAGGCTCCCATGTAGCTGGTTCCTTACTGATTTTCTGGAGCTTTTTGTGCAGCTGTGACCATGTCTGAGCATTGTCTCCCTGCCCTTTGGTTTTGATACGATGGTGTCATCGCACAGGGTGCACCAACTACTCATCACAGTGCTGTCTGACTTCAGATTTTGCCATTTTGATTTGCCATGTTATCTCGTAGTTTTAAGTTTGTATTTTTCTTATTAGTAAGATTGAGCACCTTGTGTTTTTCTTTTTCTTTTTCTTTTTTTTAAAATGTATTTTATTGATTTTTTACAGAGAGGAAGGGAGAGGGATAGAGAGTTAGAAACATCGATGAGAGAGAAACATTGATCAGCTGCCTCCTGCACACCTCCCACTGGGGATGTGCCCGCAACCAAGGTACATGCCCTTGACTGGAATCGAACCTGGGACCTTTCAGTCCGCAGCTGACGCTCTATCCACTGAGCCAAAATGGCCAGGGCACCTTGTGTTTTTCTGTTTCTGTTATTTCTGTCCTACCATTTTTCTATTGTTGAGCTTTTTCTTATTGATTTGGCGGCATTCTTTATGTATTATAGAGATAGCTTTTGTCTGTGATAGTTGAAAAGCCTTTTCTCCTTTTTTTTTTTTTCTTCAGTACATTTATTAAAGCTGGGACAGTGAAACAGGAAGGGCTTCAGATAGAAGAAGCAACAGGAGAGAGCCTAGGTGGGGCTGCTGTAGCTCACTGGAGATCAGAGGAAAGGGGGCCTAGGGACAGGTTCAGGGCGTTAGTTGGGGATGAGTGTCCCTGTCCCATTGCTCCCCTGGTTTCAAGTCTGGTCCCTTAGAGTTAGGAGATGCATCCCCGTGGGGGGAAGGCATGGGCGTGCTCCTCGGACAGACGGAGAGTGCCATTCTTTCAAATTTCCTTCCAGCGTGTTTCCCCCGGGCACTCGGGGGTACAGTGTTTGTGTGAGGTGAGAGTGTTTTCTGTTGCATTGAGGGGTGGGAGGTGTGAAGGAATGAGTGCCTGGGGAGATGATATGGAGGAGGAGGAGGGGAAAGGAGGATGCTGCACTCCAGCACTTAGCCTGGAAGGTCATTGCTCTACAGGAAGGTTTTGTTTGGGGACAAAGTAAAGTATATGGAGACGGTATGGCTCTGAAGCTTTGTTTCTCGTGGAGGGGTCATTCCTGGCCTCAGTATGCTGGATCTCAGGAATGTGACTGTTACCCAGATTGGCATGACCTTGGTACTCTGAAGAAATTGGGTCAGGTTAATAAAAGTCAAACAATAGACAGGGAGAAGTACATCAAAAAGGATACTCCTTGCAGACAAGTATTTATTTCCTCTAGATGATTATATTCATGATCTTCAATTAGAATCCAATTAAGTATTTAAATTAGAGTCTATGTAGGAAATAGAATCAAATAGAACATTGGTCAAAGTAGAGAATTTGTCTTTTCTTAAGGAATTTTAATGAGTCAGTGATACTGATCAGAGACTATGTTTAAGATACTTGGTATGAGCCTGAATCACAGTTCAGGCCCCCAAGAGCTTGTCACAGTCAACTTCTCGTCCACTGTCATCCAAGGAAGTGTTATGTGCGTAGGAGAAGTTTAAAAGAGAAGTGCCTGACTCAGTCATGGCCTGGGGGAGCAAAATAATGCTTATGATCATGCATTTTCTGAAAAAGAATTTCTTGTGTTATTAGGAGCAGTTGAGTGAAATGGAAAACCTACGGTTGGAAGGTGAGCAGTTGAGAGAGAAAAACTGGCTCCTGCAAGGTCAGCTGGATGATATTAAAAGACAAAAGGACAACAGGTGAGAAAGGGCCACCAGAACTCTGGGCTCAGTCATGGCCTGCCTGGGTATAGTTAAATAAAGGACGTTGGAATACACACTGGTTTCCCATCAGTTCCTTTTTGTTTATTTTTTTAATTTTAAATCCTTTTTTTCTTTTTCAATTCGTTAACATTCAGTATTATATTAGTTTCAGTGATTAGACATTATATAATTATTAAGCCCTCATCCCAATGAATCTCGTACCCAAGCGTCACCATGCATACTTATTACAATATTATTGGCTATATTGCCTATGTTGTACTTTATATCCCAATGACTATTCTGTAACTGCCAATTGGTACTTCTTAATCCCATCACCTTTTTCACCCATCTTCCCAACCTCCCTCCCATCTGACAATTGTCGAAATGTTCTCTGTATCTGTGAGTCTGTTTCTGTTCTGCTTGTTGGTATTTATTGACATTTTATGTTCCTATTCGCGATCTTTTGCTGCATGACTCAGAGTTCCCGGGAAGTTCCTGAGTAGCAGCTCTCCAGAAAAGCCTTTCCTTGGGTTTGGGTATCTCTAGGTTTGGGTGTTTTGGCTTCCGCTTAGGCAGGTTTCTAATTTTATTTGCTGATGGCACAGTGTCACGGGCAACCACACCCGGCTGTATCCTGTCCCTGACACTTGAAAGCCCTATGACTTTGGACACATTTTTGAGCCTGTTAGTGCCTCAGTTTCTTTAGCAATAAAATGAAGGAAATGTTAGCTCTCACAGGGTTTTAAAGACCAAAAATAATGTGCATAAAGAACTTGGCAGAGGGCAGTCTCTCCGTCAGTGGTAGTAATTAAGTACACAAGGTAGCATTGTGATCCTGCCTGTTGTCAACTCTGAGTGAAAGATTGGAGATGGGGGTGGCCTGTAAAAGTATGCAGCAAGTTGAATTCAATCAAAGGGAATGGAGGCCCTTACTGAATCCGCCTTCCCAGATCAGGGGTATCTGCTGTTTCTGCTGTTTTCAGAAGGTCTTTCACAGATGCCTTCCCGCTCCTGCAGCTCCCCAGCCCTGACCAGAGGCATCCTGAGCTGCACTGTCCAAAACCTAAATGAGACAACAGATATTTGAGATGGTTACGGTGGCTGTGCTGACCGCCTACAGTCATAACTACGTTTCAGTCAACGATGGACCGCATATACAAAGGTGGTTCCATAAGATTGTAATGGAGCTGAAAAATTCCTGTTAACTAGTGACATAGCTGGCATAACGTCATAGTGCATTGAATTACTCATGTGTTGGTGGTGATGCTGGTGTAGACAAGCCTGCTACACTGCCTGTTGTATAAGAATAGAGCACATACAATTATAGTTCATACTTGATAATGATAATAAATGACTGCCACTGGCGAGTTTTTTTTTGGGGGGGGGGGCGTATTTTAGACTACTTTTTTACTTAAAAAGGAACAGTGCCGTGTTACACTGGCAGCATCTTCATACAACTCGTGTTTACTGTGTCTCTAAATTGCATTTAATCTCGTGTTTTGTGCAGTGACATACTATACAGGCTGGTAGCAATAGGCCTAAGCTAGGTGTGGAGTAGGCTGCACCATCGAGGTTTGTGTGTGTGAGTATGATGTTCCCATCGCGACGAAATCACCTGTCGCCAAAATCACCTGTTGCCGCGTTGCTCAGAATGTATTCCCATTGGTAAGCAGCACGTGACTAGTCCTAAATGGTTCAGGTGTCATAGCATCCTCTCTGGGTTCACTTCCCTTTCTTGGTGATTCTGATGCAGATATCCACAGTGTGCTCCCTAGTTTCCATGTGCTCCGCCTGCATGTCCAGGTGGATAAAAGAAAAGCGTTGTACTTGGTATACGGTCTTTTTTCAAGAGTTGGTTTGAGCATGGAAAACAATGTTTCTAGGTCATTTATAAAACCACCATTAGAAATACTGTATTTTATAGCCTCCTGTTCCTTTTTTGAGGAGCCATACAGAAATGTCTTCATGGAAGGAAGGAAACTGTAGCCCCCACCCCTCTCTGTCTTCTCTGCACCGGCAGCAGCTCTCCCGCCACAGCCTCTTACCCCCTGAAAATGTACGCCCTCACCAAGTGTATCTCCACCTCCTTGGTCAGCAGCGCTTCTCAGCTGCTGAGCCAGCCTCTGTCTGCAGTGGTGCTGAGAGGGCCCAAGACACTGACAGGAGAGCCTGAGCAGCTCGGCAGCCTGCGTCCCCTGACCTCACATCTCGCTGCACTTGCAGCCATTCCAAGGCCATGGACACAGCAGCCTAGTCCGGTGGGGCTGGGGCTGGGGCTGGGGCTGCGCAGTGGGGGCGGCAGGCTGTGAGGCTGGAATTAGGACTGTTTGGGAGCCTCGGTGGTGGTTCTGCCAGGAACCCTTCTCCGAAGCAACAGCTCTTGTTCTGCGCCCTCTGGGCTTTGCCCTCTCGGAAGCCATGGGGCTCTCCTGCCGGCTGGAGGCCTTTCTCACCCTCTGCATGGGAAGGAGCTGTCTCCTCCTCCCACCGCTCTTTCTCCCGTGTGTTATTTGCCCTGTATGTTCTTTTCCTTTACCTCCCCAGGCAGCCTGGGGCAAGTGGGGGGCTCAGGTTTGCCAGAGGGAAGCCATATCAATACTGTGCTAATAAGGGAAAAGGAAAAGAAGGTGGAAGTGAGGGGTCAAATGTAGCCCATAGCCTGTGTGGTACAGAAAGTTTCACTGAGGCAGTCGTGGCCTTCCATTTAAATAGCGCTGTGCCTGCTTTTGCATGGCGATGGCCAGCCTGACAGCTATGCAGAGACCACATGGCTTGCAAAGCCTAGAACCTTTTCTGTCAGGTTCTCGACAGAGTTTACCCATCCCTGGATTGGAGCAAAGAACACACGTTTCCCCTGCGATTTCGGGGTTTTCCTCTTGTGGTCTCATCACCATTTTTGTCTAGGCTGCCAGATCATTAAGTGAAAGAAACAACTGTATCTTCTGTTTTTCTGTAAGAAACTGTCTTTGTTGTTTACTCCTCGGAGAGATACTCCCAGAGAAGCCTGTGGCATTTTTCCTGGGGGCGCTGTGGGCTTATTATCCTGACCTGGTCAGGCTCAGAGATGGATCAGATTCACCTGGAACTAATGTCACACCCAGAATGTAATTTTCTTCATACAGAGGAGTTTTTTCTTTTTAAATATATTTCTTTATTGATTTCAGAGAGGAAGGGAGAAGGAGAGAGAGATAGAAACATCAATGATGAGAGATAATCATTGATCAGCTGCCTCTTGCATGCCCCCTACAGGGGATCAAGCCTGCAACCCAGGCATGTGCCCTTGGCCGGAATCGAACCTGGGACCCTTCAGTCCGCAGGCTGATGCTCTATCCACTGAGCCAAGCCGGCTAGGGCACAGAGGAGTTTTTCACGAAGAAGTTCATGTCCGGTACTCAGGGAATCCGCTTCCTGGTGTTGGCATGCATGGGCAGCCGGCTGGGAAACCTGACAAAGGGGCAGCAGGGCTCTGGGGGCCAGGCCAGCCTGAGGAACCCTTCCCACCCCTGAGAGGCCCCTCCCAGCTGATCACAGTCGTACGGACTCCTGGCCTGCCCTTCTCCTCAGCCCCCTTTTGCTCCCATGTGATCTTCAGATGATACTGCTCTTGACCAAGTTCCTACTTCATTTTACTTTCAACCAAGCCTTGATTAGATTTCTCCGCTCAGCTCACCTCACTTTTGTGTGGGAGGAACCCTGAATTCTGGGGAAGGTGCCTGTGTTGTCCTCATGCCGGTCACATTTGTCAAGTGTGCTCATTTGACTTCACCACTGAGCTGGCTTTTCTTGCACAGCTTGGCATTGTTGCATCTAATGGACATGAGGTGATCCTTGGCTATACTTGACATTGTTTCCCTGTCCTCCTTCCTAATTTGTGCAGCGAACAGAATCATCCAGACAACCAGCAGCTGAAGAACGAACAAGAGGAACTTGTCAAAGAAAGACTTGCTAAAGTAGGATTTTTATGGTATTTTTTTAATCGTTTAAATATTACATGTCTCCTTTTTCCCCGATTGACCACCCCCCCCGCCACCAATCTCACACCCCCAGGACAAGCCCCCACCGCCCCAGTGTCTGTGTCCATTGGTCATGCTAATATGCATGCATACAAGTCCTTTGGTTGATCTCTAAACGCCCCCCTCTCCCCTGCCTTCTCTCTGAGGTCGGATGGTCTGTCCAGTGTTAACTTGTAGGATTTTTTTTCCTTTACATAATAGATGTTATTGTCTGAGAGGTGCTTTTATTGTTAGTATTTATGGTTATATATTGTAGATGCCATTTACTATTGAAATTTCTGTCTTTTCCCTATTCCCACTGTTAAGTTTGACATTCACCATCAGTATTTAGACATAACTGAAAATTAAGAGATGGTTTTGTTTTTATGTCTAGATGGTAATAAACCTACTGCTCAGCATACTCATACAGTTAACCATTTGGAAGCAAGGATTGAGGCCTTACAGGACAGTGCATGACGTCTTATAAATAGATGCCCCCTTTATGTGTGTGTAGCTTGGATTATAGAAAAGAATGTTAGTTTAATTGATTTTATTACCATGAGTGGGGGAGTGGGTTGGTTACTTTAAATCTATCTTTTTTAGCAGTGTTAAGAACTTAAGCCATCTTTTTCTTTCTTTTTTTTAATTCTATAGAATAAGTTAGTTGAAGAAATGCTGAGAATGAAAGCAGAGTAAGTACACTGTTTTGTAACTCAAGTTCTTGTTAGCCTTTTCTTTGCTCTTCTCTAAGGGAAGAAATACTCAGCCACAAGGTAAGTAACTCCTTTCCTTCTGAAGTGAACGTCAGAGATGTTTACAAAACTGTTTTCCTAAATAACTCTTGCTAAAGAGGTTTTTCACAGGAAGCCATTCCAAAAATTACCTTAAAAAAGTAAGTGCCAGGAAGAGCTTGGCTTTCCTGAAGGAACTGATTGGTTTTCTCCTCATGGACTCACTGAGAACAACATAACCAATCAGGTTTCCCTTTTTGTTTCTGGTTTCCTCTGATTTAAAACATCAAGGCCCTTTGAGAACCTCGATCAGTGCTCTGATTTCTTCTGATCTAGGCCTATCTATTCGTAAGTAAAATGAAATGAAGTGAAAAAATAATGTATTGCCCTGGTCATTGTGGCTCAGGTGGCTGGGCATTGTCCCATGCACCGAAAGGTTGCTGGTTTGATTCCCAGTCAGGGTACATGCCTGGATTGCAGGCTCGATCCCCCCGTTGGGAGCGTGCAGGAGGCAGCCAATCGATACTTTGCTCTCACATGGATGTTTCTTCCCCTCCTTCTCTCTTCCCTCTCTCTTTCTAAAAATAAATAAAAATTAAAAATTTTTATTCATATACTTTTAATACTAACTTATTCTTTGATGAACAAGATATACTGTATTATTGCGTTCAAAATAAGTAAGCTGGGTGGTATTAACAAATAATAAAACATTAGAAAGATATTGTATTCTCTGAATAGAGACTCGTCATCAGAAACCGAGGCCCTCAAACATTTCACTTGTTATACCTCGAAAAAGAATCTGAAATACCATGTACCCTCTTGCTCATTTTTGGAGTTGACTTAATGTTAAAATTGCAAGTTTAAATTGTTGCAAAAAATAGAAGTTCCAACATACAGGCATACGCCGGGGATACAGGCATACGTCGGGGATAGTTGGTTCCAGACAATTGCAATAAAGTGAGTTGTAGTCTTTTTGCTGGTGGAGGGTCTTGCCTTCAATTTGTAAAAATCGTAGCATCTGTGAAGTGCAGGAAAGCAGAGATATGCCTGAACTAAAAATAGTGACCTTTAGAAATAAAACTTGTGGTGTTCTTTTAACAGTATTCAACTTATTTGCTACTCTCCATCATTTAAAAATATATAAACAAATTCCTAAATCTAAAATTTTACATTCCTTTTTTGAATTTGAGTTTCTATTCTATACCCATGCTAATTTAATATATTGTTTGGAACTGGTTTTGCTGATTACTCTATCATTTAAGTTAGCAATGAAAACGTATACAAATAGAAAATAATTTGTAGAAGTTTCTTGTATTCTTATGTCTCTAAGAGTTATATTTCTTCTGGGTTGAATTTTCATTACAATTACTATTAACACAGTATCCTAAATTTATTGTAAGATTTTATAAATAATCACTATACCTAGTAAAATTTTAGTGGAAATGCATCTATCTCTCTTTTATATATATATATATATATATATATATATATATATACATATATATATATATATATATATATATATATATATATATTTCTTTATTGATTTTAGAGAGGAAGGAAGAGGGAGAGAGAGATAGAAACATCAATGATGAGAGAGAATCATTGATCGGCTGCCTCCTGCACACCCCCTACTGGGGACCGAGCCCGCAACCCGGAATCGAACCTGGGACCCTTCAGTCCACAGGCTGACGCTCTATCCACTGAGCCAAGCCGGCTAGGGCAGAAATGCATCTCTTAATGCACTTTATCTTAATGCTTTTTCTTTAATTAGCTCATTCTGTTTTTTAATTCTGGGATGAGATAATATTTAGTATAAATTCTATTCCATTTTCTGTTTTTATTGATATAAATGCGGAGGAATCTTAATTACATAGTAAGTAATGGCAATTGAAGGAGTTTTGTTTGAGTACTTGCATTCAGTTCTTTGAGCTCCATCAAGTTAATATGCCAAAAATTCTTTTTAATGATTGGATGACAAAGACCAACCACCTGTGAAAGATTTGTTACCCGGTCATTGAGTCGTTTGCTTCATAGAATCAAGAGGACGGATGTGGAGCAGCTTGTTCAACAGTCTCATCATACGGGAGCTGTCCAGGGACTGCTTCCAGCCAGGTAGTTGTAGGGCCAGGACAGGAGTCTGCATCCCGTACAAGATCTATGAGAATCCAGCTGTATGACTGTAGATTTGCAGCTATTTTAGAAGTATTGTTCATTTGAGACCTTCTAGCAAAAAAATAAATTAATAAAAGCTAAGTATGCCTGTAATCTATTTCATAATTTAGTAATTAAGGGTCTTCGTGATACGTTACCCCTGGATCGTACAGGAGCCCACCCACATTGTGGGCAAGCAAAGCACACTCCACAAAATGGCACCATTTTATCAGCTCCAGCCTCCTGCCGCGACTTTACACATTGTGTTATCCATGGGTGTATGTGAGCCCCGAGGATCGGTGTGCGAATCCTGGGCTGGGTGTAGCTGGCAGTGAGGTCGGTGGAGCCATGCTCAGCTTAGCCCAGGTCTTACCTAGTAACCTTAGAGACAGCATGCTTCTCCCCCAGATAAAATGAGTGCTTATAAGCGAGACAGAAGCAGGGGATTGGCTGTTGGCTAGGCAACTGCAGTGTCTGCCATGCCTCAGGGCCTCTTCATCAAACTAAAGCAAAATACGCCAGACAGATGTAGCACAGCTTCAGGTGAGCTGAGCACTCCGTGCCTCCTCCCCACACGGCCCTGAGCACCCATGGATGGTGGTCTGAAAACACTGCCCTAGAAATTAGTTGCCTGGAAGTGCTGTATTAAATTCCCTGTATCACATCATTAAATTAACCAGAATTCTGTTCCAGATGCATTGTGAAATAAAAAGCATTTGTTTCTTTGGGGAAGCTGATAGGATTCAGATGATTTTATAAAATTGATGAAATTCTATATAATTCTATAGTAGCCTTTTTCCTTATGTTTCTTTTCAATTGGTAGTTATGTAAATTCTAAATAGCACATCTTTAAAGAAATGATTGTGTCCCAGTGTCTGAGAACCAGTGTTTGAAACCAGACACTATTACACTGAAGTGTGGGGCACTGAATAAACCCCGCTGCTGTAATAATTCCTGCTGTGTTTGCTCCAAGTAGGCTGAATCTGAGTTTCCATTCTAAATTTTCATTATTTAAAAAATAGTTTGAGGATTTTCCCAAAATTAAAGCCTTGGTTAAAACAACAACAAAAGCGTACCTGCAGATCTTCCTGTGCTGTCGGGGGGAGGGAGGTCAGCAATTAGCATTACTTTCAAATCAGCACCCTGGGCTCCGGGTGGGATGTGGCGGGGGGGGGGGGGGGGGGACGACACACATTTCCACATCTCCTCCAGTACTGTTGTAATTGCGTTTCTTTGGAATATCTAAAAGGGCTATTCATTGTTACAGTCTAGAAGAAGTCCAGAGCGCCCTGCAGAGCAAAGAGACAGACTACCTCAGAATGACTGAGGAAGTGGAACGAACCAGAACGTTGGAGTCTAAAGCGTTCCAAGAAAAGGAACAACTGAGGTCAAAGCTGGAAGAATTCTATGAAGAAAGGGAGAGAACACTCCAGGTGTGTTTGTGTGTGTGTTGTCCTGTGCTGGGGCCGCGTGAATCCACAGGAGCAACCAGAGTAAGACTGGTCTGAGGGTGCCTGTGGGTCAGACCTGCTGTAGCACATGCAGCTGTCTGTGTGTCTGTCTCCCTGTGCTCTCAGAGGCATGGAGTAATGTTACTTTTTAAAAAACGAACAGAGCTCATTGTCTCCTCCCTGGGTTGACTACCTGCAGGAGATGGAAATGTTAAGGAAGCAGGTGGAGTGTCTCGCTGAGGAAAATGGCAAGTTGCTCGGTCACCAGAACCCAAACCAGAAGATCCACTACGTGGTGCGACTGAAGAGGGAGAACGTCCGGCTCGCTGAGGTGACTTCTGAATGACCTGCTTGTGTTTAAATGGTTGCTTAATTAAAATTTAATTTAATGATCAAATCACTTACCTGCTTTCTTTAGGGAACTTCCTGAATTCAAAACAATTCAGTCATTGCTATTCTAAGGATAATTCAGTCAGTTTTCATACACATCACATTTCTGTTTAATGTTGGAAGTTTATAAATTTAAAAATTGTAGTTTTCATTTGAAATATAAATTTAATGAATGCCAAGAATAACTCTTCTTGTAAGAATCAGAGCCTTAATTTTTTTCTTCTCCTTTTTTAAAAAATTACCAGGAGACAGAAAAATTGCGTGCTGAAAATGTATTTTTAAAAGAAATGAAAAAGAGTTTCTGAGGAACATCTGCACCCGTCCACGTCTGTGGCAGCTGGCCACCTGCTGTGTGGAGGGCAGCACCGCTGCAGGCTCAAACCAGCTGTGAACTTCGGGGAGACCCTTTTCCTCTTAAAATAAAGTCTGTCGCTGATGTTTACAGTGGATGTGGTCAGGCCACGTCCCTGAGCTCCTAACCTGATTTCCCTGAGTCTTGCGTCAGAAGCTCCCACAATAGTCAGTGTCCCCAAAACTTGCAGTGGGGGTCATGGCTGATTGTGCAGTGTGTGTACAAAGCAAACGTGTTAATAGAGATTATTTTTATACTCCTACTTGAAGAATTCTCATGCACATTTTTATGACTGCAAACATGGCCATTTTTCAAAATGTAATCTTTTTCAAATAAACAGTCCAATGAAAAAGCTCATGTGGTTCATTCTCTTGGTCATGCAACATAAACTTAATGCGCACCTACTATATGCCAGGCACTGGTCATTTTTGAACAAGGCAAACAAAACCCCTGCCCTCTCGGGACTTCTGTTTATCAGCACTTGGCGCCTTTTGATAGCAAATAATATTCCATCGCATGGACGTGCCACATTTTATTCATTCGCCATTTGATGGGCATTTGAACTGTTTGCAGTTTGGGACTATGATGAATAATGCTGCTATAAATCCAAGCACAAGTCTTGGTGTGGATCTCTGTTTCTTACCTCTTGAGTAGACACCCAGGAGTAGGATTGCTAGGTCCGTGGTAAGTGTGTGTTTAACTTCGTAAGACATTGCCTGCTTTCCAAATGCACTGTTTGGCTGCCCCGTTTTCTGTTCCCCCAGCAGTGTGCTCCAGTTTCTCCACATCGACGCCAACACTGGTCACTCAGGGTTTACACTGTAACCACCCTGATAGGTGTGTACTGGGATACACTTCCAGTTTCCTAGTGACTAATGACATTGAACACTTTACATAGTATGGAAATATGACTCGGCAATAAAAAAGGTAGACACATGGATAAACCTTAAAAAAATGCTAAGTGGAAAGCCAGACTTAAAAGACCACAGTGTGTATGATTCCATATAAGTGAAATATCCAGAAAAGGCAACATTTTAGTGGTAAAAAGCAAATGATTGGTTGCCTCGGGGTGGAAATGACGGGATGGGCACAAGGGAACTTTTTGATATGGTGGAAATGTTTTAAAACTGGGTTGATTTAATGGTTTGTAAATCATACTTCAGTAAAGCTAAAGAAAAACAAAACTAGTTCATAGTTGAACTATCAAGGAATAGTAGTAAATCCTTAGAGCCAGAGGCAGGAAAGGAGCTCAGGGGAAGGTGGAAAGTGGACCTGGGACTGCCTGGGAGGTGGGAGAAGGTGGAGGATTGAAGCTGGTAATAAGGAGGATTGGGTCTTGTCACCTGTGAGTTTCCTAAGGCTGCTGCAACACATGATCACAAACTGGGTGGCTTCAAACAACAGAAACGTATTCTCCCACCGCTCTGGAGGCTAGAAGTCCAAAATCAAGGTGTTGCTAAAGCTGGCCTCTGAGGGCTCCAGGGAGTGTGTTCGCTGCCTCTCAGTGTGTGGTGTTGCCAGCAGTGCGTGGTCTTGGCTTGTATATTCCATCACTCCAATCTCAGCCACCATGGTCACATGGCATTCTCTCCTATGTCTCTGGTTCTTCTAATAAGGACATTATTTCGATTAAGGCCCACCCTAATGACCTCATCTTGATTTGATTACATCTGTAGTGAATAAGGTCACATTCACAGGTTAAGGGGTCAAGACTTCAACATACCTTTTGGGGGAACACAATTCAGCCCATAACATTACTCATAGCAAAGAAAGAGAGATAAAGCCTTAGGCTAGCTCAGGACAGGGAGTTAGAACTGAGATTTCTGCAAAACCCAATGAGTGCTGGGATTATAGTCATCCTGGCAAACATCATTGATTGCCTCTTGCACATCCCCTACTGGAGATTGAGCTCAAAACCCAGGTGTCAAACCCATGACCTCCTGGTTCATACATTGGTCGACGCTCAACCACAGCCACACCGGCTGGGCTGAATCATGGTTATATTTTTTGTTTTAATATTTTTATTGATTTGAGAGAGAGAAACATCAATGATGACAGAGAACCATTGATTGGCTGTCTCCTGCATGCCCCCCACTGGGGATCGAGCCTGCAACCTGGGCATGTGCTCTTGACCAGAATCAAACCTGGGACCCTTCAGTCCGCAGGCCAACGCTCAATCCACTGAGACAAACTGGCTAGGGCTGAATCATGTTTTTTAAAAGTCCCATACTTACATGTAAACTTTTAAAACGTGTGCTATATATAAAACTAAATATGCATAGAGAAAAGGTACTCTATAACATGATTTTCCTGGAGAGTCCTTCATACATTTCAACACTTTATTTTCAAAGAAATAAGACTTCTTAAAAGAAAATGTTTTAAACATTTTTCAGTGCACAGGAAATTAAAAGGAATGTTAATCCTGATTATCTTGATTATCTGAGTGGGGTGATTGTGAATGACATCTTTTCTAAATTTCCTGCAATGAGCAGTGTATATCCATCTGGGTCTTGCCCCAAACCCTCACCTGAGCTGCCTTCTTGCTGAGTCTGGAGGTCTCTAGCGCCCTCTGCAGAAACATCTCTCCATTTTGCGTTTATCAATTTGGAGAGCAGGTGAATCTGATTTTGATTCAGTGGAGGTGGGGCCGGGCCTGGGATTCGACATTTTTAACATGCCCATGGGAAGTCGATGCCGCACACACCAAGTGGCAGGGCTAGCTGTGAATTCTACAACCCTGAGTCGGCCTTAGGCATCTGTTGGGCGCGCTCGGATAAACCTAAAGCTACCACTGGAGGGCGCCCTCCGCCCGAGGGGGCCGCTGTGGCTCGGGCCTGGTGGCCCCGCCCCCTCAGGCCCCGCCCCTGCGAGGTTCTTGAAGGACTCGAATTGGACTCCTCGCTTACGTGAGCGCTGCGTCACGTGAGGCCACCGTCCAATCACGGTGCGCGCTCGGCCCTGCCACTGGCTGACACCGCGGGCACCGGCAGAGGCGGCGGCGGACACCATGGCACGGGGCACTTTGGTCACCTACCCCGACACCCCCGCGGGGTTGCCCCGGCACCTCCAGGCCGGGGCGATGCGGCGCCGTTTCTGGGGCGTCTTCAACTGCCTGTGTGCCGGCGCGTTCGGGTCCCTGGCCGCCGCCTCCGCCAAGCTGGCCTTCGGCAGCAAGGTCGAGCCCGGGGCGCGGCCGGGCGGGCGGGTGGTCCGGGCGGCGGAGGGGCTCTGCGGGCCCGCGGGGCTCCGGGTAGGGCGGGGGCGCAGGGCGCCGCCTCACCCCCACGGATCTGCCCGGCCCGGGCCACAGCCGGGCACTGCAGCCACCTGGGGCGGGCGAGCATCCCTGCGCCCCAGCGCGTGTAGGCGGTAAGACACGCCAGGAACCTAAAATCGGTCCTCCCATTGGGCTAGTTGGCTCTCGGGGAAGACGCACACCTCCTCCACCTACTCTCTACCTCTCATTTTAAGCCCCTTGTGCCTGAACATTTCTCTCCACGTGACTCAAGGTGAGAAGCCTGTTGCCCATCTCTTTACTCCGTGATTAACCGGTGTTTTGACCGCTCTACCCTGCTGCCAGGAAATTTGGGGGTTTGGGAAACGTTCTGGACTTTCCCCATGTTGAGATCTTTTAACTGTCTTCCCATGTCTGCTAACGTGAACCTCTTTGCTTCGCCCATCCCGAATCTGCAACCCTGAGTTAGACCCTGACCTGGACCGGGGGCAGGTTGATTCTGAAGGTTTCAGACTATTTAGGGCTAATCCAGGGGGAGCTGCCAGGCTTAAGGGATTTAATTCTTGGAGTCAGTGGTCCAAAGTAAGATGAGTGCCTCTAGGAGGCAGCAGGTTTTCTGCTCTTTCCAATTGTGCCCTCAGCCTTCATAACCTTTTAGGTAAGCAGGCTGCCACTGGCACATACAGCGCTTTGTGTACATTATACAAAGAAACCCTTTCCTCAAGACACTATATATTCAGCTGCTGGGAAACTGTTATGAGAAATGAGTGTGGGGCTTAGGCTTAGATGGTCACAACTCCCCGCCCCCTCCCCCCCCTCCCCAGGAAGCAGGCAAGTTGCTACCTTGAAACTAAGCAAGGGGGTCTGCATATCCTTAGTGTAGAAGGTATGTATTCTCTCAAGGCTGTCACCTTTTAGAAAAAGAGACAAAACGGCGGCCAGTTCTCCAAGTGATGCCTGGGATCACCAGTCAAATGCCTCAGGGGGTTTTCTGTGGGCAGGGCTGTGTCCTGGTTAAGATGGTGGAGCCACACAGCTGGGTTTGAATCCTGGCAGCTCCTCTCAGCTGTGGCACTGAGGCAAGTTACTTAATGCCTCAGATTCTTTATCTGTAAAATGAAGTTAATAAATGAGAATGCACTTAAAGTACTTACCGCAGGGCCAGGCACAGAGTAAAAGCTCCAGAATGCCCAGTGGGACCAGCCTGAGTGGGATGTAGTGGGCACAGAAAGGGAGAGACATGTCTAGTTCATGCTTTACCTGACCCCGGGAAGTGAGGGCTCTGCCCCTGGGGTACCCCTACTACAGACCACATAATAACGATTGGCCCTCGGGGCCTGGACTTCCAGCATTGGTCACTGCAGGCCGACTAAAGAACTGGCGCTCTAGAAAATACTGGTCATGGATTAGCATTTTACTTCTGCCCAAGGTCACGTGGCCAATAAGATGGCCAAAAAGTGTCATCTCTGAATTTGTGTCCGCTGTAAAGTGGATGTGCTGCCCGCGGAGGGCTAAGTCCCAGCAGGAAAGTTGAGGGTTCCCCTAGGTTGTGGTGGGGTCTCAGGAGGGGGCCCTGCTGTGGTCACCACGGCCCTGGGTGTGTTATGAGGGGCGCTGCTGGGTGCAGGGCGGGCTGGGCCTGGCTGCAGTGACCCCTCCTCCTGCAGGTGCACGTGGCCTCCTGTATCTTAGGCATCATCGTGATGGCGACCGCCAACTCTCTGATGTGGACATTCTTCAGCCGCGGCCTCAGTTTCTCCATGTCTTCAGCCATTGCATCTGTCACGGTGACTTTTTCAAACATCCTCAGCTCGGTGAGTAGCCTGAGGGTCCAGTCCAAACTTGGGTACTGGGTGGGTTATCCTTGGGCAACCCTGCTTCCCCACATAGAAGAAAGGTCAGGAACCAAAGCAGAGGTTGGGCTGTGGCTGTTCCTCTCAACTCTCAAACTAAGGAATTCTCCCGTTCAGTGGGGACGAAGTCCAGCGGTACAGCCAGCCTGCCTGCTGCTCGACCAGGCTGCAGCCCTCATTCTGCTCTGCCCACTGTCGCAGGAGTCTGCACTCTCCAGCATGGGATGCCAGGGTCTAGGTTCCTCTCTCTGGTGGCCTGAGGTCAGCCAGGTGTGGGGAGGCGGGAGGCAGTAGGCCAGCTCAGGTACCAGCTGCACACCGGCCTCGCTGTGGTCTCGGCTGATTCTGTGCACTTTGCCGGGTCCAGTGCGGTGAGCAAGGTACCCTCCTCACCTCTGTAGGTGAAACCAAAATGAGTCAAGTGACTCAACAGCAGTGGTTCGAGCCCACGACTTGGGGCTCTAGACCTTTCCTCCCACCGTGGGAGGGCAGTCAGCTCCCCGGGGCGAGGTTGTGCCCAGCCACCGTGGCTGGGTCCCCTGGGCATGTGTCCGGGCCTCACAGCTGTCTGTCCCACAGGCCGCCCTGGGCTTTGTGCTGTACGGAGAGAGCCAGGAGGTGCTGTGGTGGGGAGGCGTGTTCCTCATCCTCTGCGGACTCATCCTCGTCCACAGGAAGGCCCTTCCGCACAAGCAGCAGTAGAGGCGTTGGCCGGTGGGCCAGCTGGAGAGACAGCGATGGCAGCTCAGGCTGGGGCTGGCGTGTGGGGACCGCTTCCCAGGGCGAGCGGGGGTGCAGCCTCCTGACCATCAGCCAGAGGGAGCTGCTGCAGAAGGCAGCAGGCCTGGGACCGAGCAGCCTTGGGGTGGCAGCTCCGGCTCCTGGAAGGGGAACCACGGAGCAGCAGGCTCTGCCCCAGCACCTGGCTGGCTGTGGTGCTCCGATTCTCGCCTCGGGGCCCACCCGGGGCCATGCAGGAGCTGGACCTGAACCAGCTGCAATTGTAGCCTGGTGGCCTAAGCCAGGTGACACGCCGGTGACTGGTGGGACTTGGACAACTTCGTGCCGATGTGTCGGGCTGGCTGTGCCATATTATAGGAGGAGGAAGACTGGATTAATGCTTTCTTCTAAGTTAAAACTACCAGGTGTGGAACCCTAATTCCTTCCCACATTCACTTTTCTTCCCTAAGTTTTTGGAGTCGGAGGGAGCAGCCAGGGCGAGCTGCAGCTCCTGGAGTGGTTATAGCCCGCACCTTCCCCGGCCTGGCCCAGCTGCGGGGCGCACAGCTCCTTCCGACGTCCCCAGGCCGGCGCCCTTCAGGGCAGGAAGGCCTGGCCATTCCCTTGGTCCTCACAGAGAAAAGCTGGAGCTCGCTTTGGGGACCCAGTTTCATTTTACTTATTAGGGTACAAAACTGGCCCAGAGGTTCTCTCACCCCCACTTCACCTTTAGGCCCCTCTGTCCTTTGGTTATGTTTCCCAGGCTCCTGTGACTTCCGTATCTTACCCCGGTGACTGTGACTCTAGTTGCTGCCCACACACTCCCGTGCATGGCCGATGTGACGCTCACCTGCTCCTGTTCCTCGGGAGCCCTGGAGGCCTGAGCCCTCAGCTTGCCTGAAGCTGACCACTGGCCCCAGCTTCCTCCAGCATTCCCTGCGGTGGAAAGGGACTCGGGACCAGAAGGCTGGGGAGGAGAAGGGCCATGTCCAGGCGGTCCCCCACTCCGTGCACGTAGCGCCTTCACTGCCCTCCAGTTCTCACTGCCGACGGGGGCTTTCTATACTTCCATGGCTACCTGCTGACTGGGATCTGGCCCTCGCCCGCCTCTCCCCAGCTCCTCTCTTGCTGCCTCCTTAATACCCCGGCTTGACCTGGCACTCCTATGTTGAGAAGTTAGGGAGACGAGTGAGCAGACAGCGGTGAGGTAGGATAACCAGGCAGGATAACCAGGCAAGTGTGGCGTCACTCCAGAGAAAGGCAGCGATCGCCCAGGCTGATGCTGAGGGTCAAGGGAGGGGAAGACGGAGAAGAGGCCATTGGACTCGGAGAGAGCGCGTTGACAGGAGCAGCTTGGAAGAGGGTGGGGCCACAGCCTGAGCAGATCAGGTTCACGAGGGAATGGTGGATCCTCCACTGATGCCGGAAAAATTCAGCCCCTTTCGGGGTAAAAAACACTCAACAAACTCGCGCCACAGTGAATGTCATCCCTAAGGTCAGGAACAGACAGACGCCCGCTTTCACCACTCCCCCCGCGTGTGACTGCAAGTTCTCACCAGAGCACTTAGGAAAGAGAAAGGACGAAGCACGTTATCTGCTCAGAGATGACGTGATCTTTCAGGCAGCGTGTGCTGAAGGAGCGGGCTGCCCCATTCCTCAGAAGCCTCGGGGGGGCCCCGGGGAGGGAGACCCCGAGTCGTCCTGGCAGGAGGTGCCTCCCTGTGCCAGCCGCAAGCTGTTCCTGTCCTCAGACTTGCTCAGATGGTCCATGTGCTTTAATTAAACGGATGCTTCAAGGACGGTCCCCTGGGTCTGTGTTCTTTCAGGGAACACGCTTCATAGCATCATATGCCGGGTCAGGTGGGCACGGGGAGCCATCCAATCCCCCCCACTTCCCAGGTCCAGGACTCCCTCTCCGAGGGGTTGGGCTTTATTCGGGGCCTTTTCAGGACACCAGCCCCTCCTGGTGGTATGCACCTGGCAGAGGCATGTGTGTGGGTTGAAGGTTATTCTGTGTGTAATTTACATGACATTCAGGGGTGGTGGGCTGGGTTCTAAATTTAAAAACCTGGCCAGTTTGGTTTGGCTCAGGGGTTGGAGCATCGGCCCTGCAGACTGAATGGTTGTGAGTTTGATTCAGGTCAAGGGCATGTGCCTCAGTTGAAGCTCCATCCTCAGCCCTGGTCGGAACGCTTGCGGGAGGCAACCAATCAGTGTGTCTCTCTCAACATCAATATTTCTCTCTGTGTTCCTCCCCCTCCCACTCTCTCTAAAAATCGATGGAAAAAGTATCCTTGGGTGGGGGTTAACAACAAAACCCTTCCATCCTGTGCTCGCTTGCCCCAGATGCCCCTCCCTAAGGCACAGTAGGCAGTGGGCACTCAGGAAGCGCTCTGCAGAGACCACCCGGGAGGACCCCGAGGGAAGGGTGTGGTATCTCCCCACATGCAGCCACGCCTGTGTTCTTGCTCCCACTTGGGAAATGGGAGAAAAGAGGCTTCGAGGTGACCGTGAGGAAGGACGCCACCCAGGGGCCCCGGCTGGGACCTCCTGAAGGTGGGAGACCAGCCACCGAGGTCACACGGAGCTTTTTATTTAAGAGAAAGGCTGCGGCCCATGCGCCTCCCTCCCCGTAGGCCCTTGACTTGTTTTGACATCAGCTGCAATGCTTCCTGTGAGGCCAAGCAGGAGGTTCCGCTGCTGGCAGCCACCACAGAGGCCGCGGGGTCACTGTGAGGACATGAGGCTGGGGGTGAGCAGGGTGCTGGGGGTGAGGCCTGGTGTGGAGAGGGGCCCAGTGAGGAGGGCGGGCGGCTCTGACAGGGTGGCTCTGGGCCGCGGGGTCCCTCTGCTCTCGGGCCAAGCCTGCTGAGGAAGAGCATGTCCAGCCCACTGAGTGGGTTGTGTCTCGGGCCCAGGGTTAGCACATACCTCTGACCTCCCGCCTGAGCTCAGCAGAGACCAGCAAGCCCCTTCCCTTACTCTGACCTCGAGCCCTGCCTCCTCGGGGACACCAGCGGGCAGCACTGCGTCCTCCCTGGTGGGGTCTCTGGTCCACAACCCTGGGCCCCCAGGGCTGCCCTCTGGGTTAGGACAACAAGCACCAGCTTGGGCAGGCTGTGCCGGGCCCTCCTGCGATCCAAGTGCTGGCATCACGGGCAGTGCACCTCAGAACAGAGCCTAGCCTGGGCGTGGGGATCCCACTCTTGTACCAAACAGGGACCCGAACCCCTCTGTCCAGAAGGTACTTCTCCAACAACCTCTGAGATGGGGTCCCCTGCTCAGGCTTCAGCCTTCAAATGGGGCAACCAGGTCCCAGCCTCCTGGTGCGGTGGTGGCGGTGGTGATGGTGGTGGTAGGGGTGGGGGTGGGGGTGGGGGTGATGGTAGTGGCGGTGGTGGCGGTGGCGGTGGCGGTGGCAGTGGTGGTGGTGATGGTGGTAGTGGTAGTGGTGGTGGTGGTAGTGGTGATGGTGGTGGTGGTGGTGGTGGGTGTCTGTCTTCCTGGGTCATCACCGTGCAGGCCTGGGCTACCCCCCACCCCTCAGGGGCAAGAGGGGCGCGATCTCGGGAGAAATGGCCTAGAGCACACAGGCCAAATTCGGTCAGTTCTGCGCATGTTGGTCAGACACCCTCCAGGAGGGAGAGGAAAGCAAGTTCCCCTGGGAGGTCCCTCCCCCACCTGGGATGGACCCCGCAGCACAGCCGGGACAGGGAGGATGCAGTCTCTATGGGGCAGGAGCTGAGTTGGGTGCTGCTGTCGTATGGGCTGTGTCCATCCCGGGCACATCCCACGCGGATGTGTGTCACCCTGTGGGGCCCCGCCTGACCCCAAGGAAGCTGTGGCTGCGTGCGTTTCTCCTGATTTAGGCAGCGGGGCACCCCTCCAGGGCTGGGTCCTGATGCCAGTGTCCCGTCCCAGGGCCCTAGGCCCCTCCTCCACTGCAGCCTCATGGCCAGGCGGCAGGCCCCTTCCCGAGAGAAGACACACGTCCCACGAAAAGCCGAAGGCAAGTTCTTTGCTGCCCTGGGCCGCCCGTCCAGAGCCCCCTTTGCCGGGCGAGGCTGAAGGATGCCCAGTTGTGGAGAATGGCTCCTGGCATCCCTCCCTGGATACTCTTAGACGAACTCAGAGAAAGTCTCTTGTTCTCTGTTGTCCCTGGTCCCCCGACCCCCAGACCTGGCCCCACATGGGGAAGGAAGGAGGGTGCGAGGATGGCAGTGCCCAGGGAGCGGGGTACAGGGGTGCGCCGTGCCCAGGAGCCCCGAGCCACGACGGCGGGTGACAGCCCCCCACAGCAGCATCACTCGTCCGTCACCTCCACAGAGTCCTCGTCGTCCTTCCTCTCCTCCGACGGCTCCTCCTCCGTCGTCGTGGTTTCCATGTTGTCTGAAGACGCCAGCTGCCGCACCCAGCCCTCGTCCCTGAGCGCGGGGCGATAGGGTCCGGAGAAGGGGTTGAACCAGTTCGGGGAGAAGTTCCCCCCAAAGGTCTCTTTGACGGCCTTCCAGCTGCCCCGGCGCTCCCTGGGCTGCTGCTTTCGTTTGAGGCGCTCAATGCCCTGGGGAGACAATGGGGTCAGGAGGGTCAGCAGGGCACAGGCTGAGCACGAGGCTCCTCAAGGCTTACGGGGTGCAGCGGGGTGCGGGTCACAGCAAGCAGGATTTTCAGGGCACCAGGGCTTTGCTTCCCCCCGCCCCCGCCTCCGCCTCCCCGCCTCCCCCCACAGGTGAGGGTTGCCCAGCCCCCAAGCCTGGGACCTCGCTAAGTAGGGCCAGCTGTGGCAGGACCAGGCCCAGATTGGCCGGGGAGGAATACACGGGCTCCGCAAGCATGTGAGCTCGGCCACCTGTCCTGAGCCCACTATAAAGGGGCCACTCCCCACACCCCACGGCAGGCGGAAGGCACAGCAAACTTTGCATGAAGATGGCGGGGTGAAGGGGGACGTAGGGGACAAACAGCATGAGCCGAGGAAGCCGAGGTGTGCGCGCCAGGGAACATGCAGCGGGCAGCAGGGTGCACGGTCACTGTGGGAGGCAGAGGCTGGTGGCCACCTGCTCGCACACCCCACGGCCTCTCCCAAGCTGCCCACTCACCTGCCTCTGGTGTTGGCTGCGAGCAGCCAGCAGGCCTCGGACAGAGGGTGTTGGCAAAGGCAGGAGCCCGCAGAGCTAAAGGCGCCGCCTGGCCAGCCCCGCGGGCCCACACCCTCCCAGCGTCCGCCTGTGGGCCTCTGCCTTCCCATCCCTTCTGGAAGCCAGGGGATTTGCTGCGGTTTGGCAGGTGTGGGCCCGGCTCAGGCCCGGCTTGTGGCCTGGATCCCCAGTGGGGGGTGGGCAGGAAGCAGCTGGTCGATGTTTCTCTCTCTCCCTCTCCCTATCTCTCTAAAAATCCACTTAAAAGTCTTTTTTAAAAAAGTATCTCCTCATAAGATACTTATTAATTACAAAGGGCAAAGCAGAACTTGACAGTGGGAACACAGATTCCACCCTAACCAAGTGGAAGTTAACATCACCCACGGGACCCCCACGTCTGTGCCTGTGCCTGTGCCTGTGGGTAGGCCCACCCGGCCGTGGTGCTCCCGCCAGCGCAGCCGGTCTAATCACGGGAAACAGACGCGGAGGGAGGCTGTTCTCAGGACACAGGGCTCATGAACTCCAAAAGGTCCAAGTCTCACGAAAACGTTTTAGAACCAGGTAGAAGTAGTGGCTGTACATTATGAAAGTACTCAATGGCAGGGTCGCACTTTAAAATGGCTAAAGTTGTTGTACGAATTTCACTCCAGAAAAACCCAACAACCTTCAACAACAACAAATCTGACAACCAAAACCCATCGAGCTCAGGAAAGGCAAAGACGGGACCTCTCGTGAACTGAGGGAGACGAGACATGACAGACGATGCCGTGTGGCACCCGGGACAGAAAGGGTCTTAGTGGGACAACTGGAGAAATCTGAACAAAGTATGTAGATTAGTATTGTATCTGCAAATTTTTAATTTTTTTAGTTACATAAAATGTTTACACTGGAAAGACTGAGTGGAGGGTACATAAGAGCTCGTTGTACTTTATTAACCACTTTTTTTGTAAGCCTGAAATTATTTCACAAAGTTAAAATAATCTGAGACCAAGATTTATGCAACGCGATCTTGGACGCTGACATAATAATGCAAGTTGGAAACAATCGAAATGTCTAATTGAGGCGGTTACGTTAACTTTATGAAGCTATGCGGTTATTAAACACGGAGTTCATACGTGTTTGTGGAGAGCGGCTACAGTGTTTGGACAGGTTCAAGCCTCGGACTGAGAGGGCACAGTCCTCTCCTGGCCACGTGCAAGTCCCAGCTTGGAGGGCAGAGCCCCCCAGCACAATGATAGCCAACAGCTGTAGTTGTAAGCGTGAACCTATGGTCCGAACACGTGGCCCCACGTGCCTAAGTGATATAGGCTGCACATAAACATAGCTTGATCAGGTGCATGTAATTGAGTAGATTCGAAACCCACGAGAATGTTGTAAACATCTTGACCATGCCCTTACTTTGCCTCGTGGCACCTGGCTATAAAATAAAGACATGGCTTGTAGTCGCTAGCTCTCCATCAGAAAGGCTCTCCGTCAGAGTACAGTGTCCCACCCAGACCCAGCTTTCATTCTCTCGTCTGTCTTTTCTCAGTCCTTCACCGCCCCCCTCAGGGTCACTGAACCTGGCAGAGCTGGCATGGCACATAAGGCGCCCTGGGGCTGAGTATGCCATGGCCGTACCGGCTCGCCACACATATTCACGTGGCACTGGAAGGGCCTGTGCCATGGTGACCAGGGAAGAAAGCAGAGGGGCACAGGACATCACCACGGAGCCTGAGGTTCCCTTGGGGGGCTCAGATGACTTTATTTAGATGTATTTATTTCTGGGGGCTTCCCACACTCCTGTTTTCCACCAATGCACAGGTGTTACTCTTTTAACCAGAACAAAATCAGCTGTTTCAGAAAATGGACCTTACTGAGTCTCAAGGTCCTCACGTGGGACAGGAGCATAGGGTGCTGCCGGCCCATGGAATGGCTACTCTCCCCTCCCCCCGGGCCAGTGCCCCCTGTTCAGCAGCCCCGGCAATGGCCACCTGAGGCGACCTGCTTCGGGACCCTGCATTCCTTTCCTGGGTGATCGTCTGCAGCGTGTTAAGGGGTTTAAACCACGACTGCAGGGTGCTGGGATGTCAGCACGTGGCTGACCAGGCTGCAGAGGGGACACCTGGAAATGACTGCCTCGCTGGGCTTACCCAGAGCCACAACTCGGTCCTCATGCCACCCAGCGAGGAGGCAGGCTCCGTACTGCCCTTGGCAGGTGGGCAAAGCTCGTCTGCTGGTCTCCCACCAGAACCGGAGTCTTCCTTCTCTCTGCCCAAATGGGTTTCATTCTCCTGCAAACACTCGCTCTGCCGGTGCTGATCTCAGGCAGAGGAAAGCCGGGAAGGCACGAAGCATAAGCCCCCAGGCTACTGGCTTCCATTCCATGAGCCTGGAGAATATTCCACACACAACCTGCCTGGCCGCCAGGTGAAGTGTCTCAACAGTTAAGCAGACAAGCCTGCAAGGAGTGTGCCACCACTGCTGCGTCTGGAGAGAAGAAATTCCAACAAATCCGATGCCGAAAAGGCCCGAGGGCCTGGACCTTCAGATTCGGGAGGGGCCCCTGGGGTTCCTTCTTCCTGGAAGGACTCAGTTGGGAGTTTTGTATGGATTTAAAGGGTCCTGAAGGCACAGTTCTTCAGCTGGAGGTGTGCTGAGGAAGCAGCCATACCACTCAGGCTCCCACAGTGAACGCCCCGGGACCAAGGCTCCAAGGGAGCCGCCCTCCAGCACATGCTCTTAGGACTCAGCTGAGACTTGTGGAGAGCGGGATGTCTTCTGCTCCCACGTCACCAGGTGTAGAAAGTCAGCCACCGCAGCCCGCACACGTGCCTCACGGAGGCCAGAGAGCTCCCTTCCCCGGGGCTTTCATGCAGGAAATACTTGTCTGTTGCAACCCAGCAAACACCCCGTTTCACAGAGCAATACTTGTCTTATAATGAGCAATACATTTTTTAAAATTTCTTTACAAAAATGCTGTTGCAAAACGATAAACTGATTCACAAGTGAGGAGTTGTGACCTGGTTCAAAAGGCGCTGCTCTAACCCTTGACGTTTACTAGAGCCATCGATGCGTCAGACACGGCACTAACATTCACATTCATTACCCTCATCTAGTCCTCACATCAGCCTTGAGATGTGGAGAATCCTGATTTTACAGAAAAGTGAGGTGGAAGTAAGTCACTGCCCATAGTCCCACAGGATGTACGGGAGCAGGGATTTGATGCAGACAGAGCCAGGGTCCCGAGACCTCACCAAACTCCCGGCCCCGATGCAGGGATGCAGGCTCCCTCTGTCCACGTCAGAGCACCTGCCTGCCGGCTCTCTGCGAGCTCTCCTCTGCAAAGCTTTGCATAATCCCTGCATCCGTTTCGCAGGTGGAGGCACCCGGCGGGCGCCACTCTGCTTGCTTGGGAACCACACGTCCGGATCGTGACTTTCTTGCTGCGGGTGGGGAAGTGAAGCCTTTACTCGGGGAGTAGGCTGGCCAGTGGCTTGTCTTTTACGGAATTCCTTCTTCTATGAGGTGATGATCAGCTCAGACATGTATTTAAGATGCGAGAAAAGAGCCCGTGGGTGTGAGGTCCCAGGTAGAAACCAGAGGCCAGGACCTGTGCCTGCCCAGGCTTAAGTACCCACACTTCGAGCCACCACTCTGACTTGGAGAACGCTGGCTCCATTCTTTCCCCTCGCTCTTCTAGATGGTTCTCCACCCAAAGGACCTTGGGCCCAGTGTGGTTTGCAACTTCGGGCCACACTGATTACGTGACTGCCTTCCAACCCTCGCACTGTCCCTCAGCCTCCATTTGCGGGGAGGCCGCAGGCTGAGGGGAGGGGCTCCGGGGCACACAGCTCAGCACGGAGGAGCCCGCAGCACTCGGGATCAGGGCCTTGGCGCATCAGGCCACCTGCAGAGACCCGGGAACCTCGAGTGGGTTCTCAGACCCGAGTGTGTGTCAGAATCGCCGCAGGGCTGTTGAAATGAGATTGCGAGGTCCAAAGTGGGGCCTGAGAACAGGCACGTCTAACGTGCCCAGGGGATGCTGCTGCTGCTGGTCTGGGTGCCTCACCAGGAGACCCAGGAGGCATCCTAGCAAAAGCCTCGCCACATTTCTTTGGCATTTAAAGGCCCTTTCGAGGTTGGGACCCCTCACCCCTTTACTGGCTGGCTCCTCTTTAGGTTGATGCATTGAAATGAGAGCAACTTAAAACCCATTTGCCCAACCAGCCCACCCCCACCCCCCCGAGGCCTGGGGTTTCTGTGATGCCCACCTCACGTAGGTGGCCATAAGTGTTTCTTAATGGGCCTCATCTGGAAGATTCTGCATCAGGAAGGTGACCTTAACTTTCTAAGCAGCCTCACCGGAACGAGCAAAGGCTGGTAACAAGGTGTCTCGTTTTGGGTTCTTCTAAGAAAGTACGACGGAGATGCAATGCTTACGACTGACAGGAGACTTGGCACGTGCACTGCCCGGACTCGCCTTGCGTGCACGAGTCACCATGCAAATCTGCACGTCTGTTTGCATTCAGTCTGTTTGCTATGCACGGAGTCACCCAACTCAACTCGCCATGTCGCCTTCCTTTCTTTTTGACTCCACTCTCCGGAGGCCGTGTTTGGAAAGACTGTGGCTACAACTGGCCCATTTTCTATGCACGCCCCCTTCAGTGCTGTCCCAACTCCTCTGCTGAAGCCAAAAGCTAGGGCCATTTAACAGTCACACTTCTTCCACGCCTAAGTGTGTGGGGAACGAGGGCTATAAACTAGATTTAAAACAGACCTCAGCCGTGACTGCAGCTCAGGCAGCACAGCGGCCAGTCCGAGTTCACCGACTTAGGGGCACAGACTTTTGGTTAAACATCGAAGGGATGATGGGAGCTCCTGAAAGCAACGCACCAGGACTGTTTGTGGACGCTGTCAGCGACTTCCTCTGGCTTTGGCTGGGTGGGCAAGGTCAGGGTTTCTCCCCAGGCCCCACCCTAGAAGCAGTCAGCACACCTGACCTTTTCCATCGCAACTGAGCGCCAAAGGGCAGGCAAGGGCTTTGGCTGCAGAAAGCCAGGAGAGGCTGTGGACAAGCTTGCTCAAGAGAGGTCCTAGTGCCCTTTAAAAACATGCAAAACCTCATCCAAGGGGCAGCATAAATAATGTCCTTAAAAGCAATGAAAACAAACTCCGACTAGCCGGACCAGTCACTGGGGCTGGCCGCGGTGACACTGGGCGAGAGCAGAGCTCAAATCAACCACAACAGCTTTTGGAAAATGTTTATTGCATTTGGTTTCCAGGTGGAAGCACTGACAGGATTGAAAGAGGAGGCTTGTTCCACTTCTCTGAGAAACCACCTGGCCAGATCCAGCCTCCCTACCCACGACTGGACTTAATAACCCTTCTCCCCCACCCCCACCCAAGCAGGAGCTAAAAAGGAGGCTTGTGGCAATTGCTTAAAAAACAAATCCATGTGTGAGAATCCAGATGATCAGTATTCAGATTCCTGCGAGTTTTCGGTTGGCCAGTGCGGTCTCCTCACCAGCCCTCGTCAGGCCGTTCTCTTGAAGATGGAACAGGAGGGGCTCCCAGGGCAGGCTGCCCCGCCCAGCACCTGGCTCAGGTGTGCCTGCCGACTCCAGTGATTGCATGGCCACCTACCAACCTTGAAGTCAGGACTGGAACGTCCCCCTTGAATCACGGTTAGCCCCAGGCCGGGGCGACAGTCTCCCAGGTTAGAATACAGACCAGATGTGGGTCCGTGCACATTGATGGGTCTAAACACCAGGAAGTAAACCCCTTTGGCGACTTACAACACGAGGAAGAAAGGGTTGATGGCAGAGCTGCAGCTGCCTCGTTCGGGGGGAGGGAGAGTAAGCTAACAGGAACATGGAGCTCGCTCGGAACTGTCACGTTTTTCCTTTGATTGTGTAAGGCATTTTGAACTGGAAAGACCTCTTTCCTTCACACTCTTTCAAATAATCAGAGGGAATAGAACTGGTGATTCAGCATACATATAAGACCCCTTACGTCCCCGCCCCGCCCCGCCCCCATCGTTCCACACCCCGAGTCCATCAAGTACAAATCAGGCAATTGATTTTGTGGGTTAGGAGGCAAACCGAGTCCACAAGGGGGTGAGGCCGCTGTGCCAGGGCCCTTCTTAGGGCTCCAGCCCTGATCCTGCCCCTCTAGGCCACAAGGTAAGCATCCATCTTCTGTGTTTCAGCTGCATGGGGCCCCCGCCACTCTGCCTGTTGGACGAGGCCACGCCCCGCCTCTGCCTCCCCAGCCAGGCATCGGAACGGTCCTTCCACGCACCTTCCACGCACCAGCGTCACGTCTCAGTTAGTAGGAGCGGGCACGGCCCCGTGACAGCACCGTCCACGTTAGTCATGCCAGACAGATAGCAGAGAGGAAACCAGAGGCCAGAGAGGTGGTTTTTGAAAGGAGAAAAGAGCAGCTTCAGTTGCCAAAAAATAGAAAGGATGATCTTTGAAAAATAAAACATGGGGACATTTTTTCTCTGCAATGCTCGGCCATTTTACTTGAGTCATAAAAAAGTTTTGGAGTAGTTGTTTTGCTTTCTCGTTTGAATGTTCGTGAGAACGGGCTGCGGTGCTGGGATGTGTGTGTCTGAGTGGCACTGCTGCCAGGGGTCCTTCAGACCACGTACTGGGACGGGTCTGCCTTCCCTTGGTCTGGCGTGGCAAAGGGGCTGGCCCAACCTAGAGAGAAGGGGTGGCCAAAAACGGCTTTCAGGTTCATCCATTTTGTTTTTTTAGCCCATCTTCTCTCTTCCTTTTTCAATTGCTCTATTCCCTGAAAACAAGAACAACCACACTTCAGTCACATGCCTTATCGCTGTGGGTTCAGGGGAGGGACGTCCATTAGCCTGAGGTGAGCGGAGTAAATGTCTCCTTTATAAAGCCATAGAGCAACTACATAACACATCTGCCTTCCCTTTCTCTCACAAAAAGTGTGAAAAAACCCCAGACTTTCTTGGGGATGAGCGGGCCAGGGCCCAGGGCGGGCGGGTCAGGGCCCAGGGCGGGTGGGCCAGGGCCGGCAGGCTTTGGAGCAGGAGCCTCAGAGCTGGCGATCTGACGGCCAAGGGTGACTGCTCAGCTGGGACTGGTTCACAGGAAGGCTGCATTACCACAACCACTTTGTAGACAAAAAAACACAACAAAAAAAAAACACGAGTCAAAGGGTGGCTCTGGAGGGTCAGACTCTGCCGGGAGGTCAGGAGCACAGCTGAGAAGGTGGAGAGGAGGGACAGATGGGTCGGGAGAAGTCACCAGAGGAGGAAGGAGATGTGTTAGTACAGGTCAGGGGCCACACGGACAGACCAGTCAGCCTCAGTCACAGCGAAGGCCTTCCCAGGGCTCCTGTGGGGAGACGTGTGACCCTGGGCCACCTCAGCAGCTGTCACAGAGCCTGCACTCCCAAGTCTCAGAGGAAAAATGGGGGCAGCGGAGAAAGCTGGTCCCCTCCCCCCCCCAACGGATAGAGCTGGTCAGTGTGTGTGTGGGGGGGGTGGGCAGGGGTTTGTGCCTGGTCTCTGGTGAGGGGAGAGCAGGGGTGCGCCTAAGGGAGCACCCCCACCCATGCCGGGGAAGGTAGAGGTGAAGGGACGGGGGGGGAGGACCCATTTCCCATGAGCTGTGGGGCCTGTCCTTCCTTTCCAACATGACTCCTTGAGGGGAAGATGGGCCAGGGCCCTGACAGCTCTCCTCGGGTTCCCCCAGGTTACGGCCTGTGTGGCCTGGCTGCACCCCAACATCAGGCAGGAGGCAGGGCTGGATCACCCCGGTTCCTGCAGGCCTTCCACAGAGAAGCTGGTCGTGTTTACTGCCTGGGTTCCTAGCTGGATCCGCCACTGGCTACTATTTTTATAGAAACTCCTTTGCAATGATGTTATTTCTTATAAAAGTTACTGAGAGCCCCCAACCTTCTCTAAACCGTGGGGAACTCCCACAGGTGCAAACGGTGGTGCCTGGGCAGCGGGGCAGGGAGCCCTTCCCTGCACTGACCTTCCCCGCCCGTGGGAGGGCCCTCGGCAGCTGAGGCAAGCTCTCCCCTCACGAGAGCCTCCCTCCAAGGCTGACTACCTGTACTTCCCACAGGGGCCCCAGACGCTGCTGACAGCTGCCCCCCGAGGGGACCCTGGGAAGCCAGGATGGACTCTCAACCTCAGGACTCCACCGCTCCCTCCTGGGCCCCTTACAGGGGGCCCCAAACCCAAAAAGGGAAGCAATGCCCCCATCATAGCCACAGGTTAGCACCTTGAGGCTTTTGGACACCTTAGGACGGTTGGGAGGAGGTGGCACCAGGGGAGTGGGCTCTGGCCCAGCAGCTTCGAGGCTCCCAGAGGCGGAGCTGCAAGTAGGGGAAGGCAGGACCAGGGAGAAGCAGCGGACGAGGACCCGAGCAGGCCCGGCAGAGGTGACCGGGGCCCGGCGAGAACGTGCTACCATTGATTTGGGGCTCAAGGCAGGGCTGTCTCCTGTTCTGTCCTCAGGACCAGACATGAAGTCACCTCCTCTGGGAGTAGCTGTGCCTGGGCCACCTGGGTGCGTCCCAGCACTCTCTGTCCACCACCCCGTCTCCAGCCTGTGGTCCCAGATGGGAGGTGTCCCAGTGCCCAGCAGAGCGCCCAGCAGAGCGGCGCACAGACAGAACCCTCACGGGAGCATGGAAGGACCTGTGACCAAGGGGACCTCTCACCAAGGCTGCTGGGCCCATTGCTGGTGTGACAGCATGCCAGCCCCCAGGGGGAGGACGCACGTGTGCATGAAGATCAGTGTGCATGAAGATCAGTGTCCCTGCAAATGGGGGGTGTGCCCCGCACCCGGGGTCTGTGCAGGCCGCCCTCCTGCTCACCGTCTCGTCCGTGCAGATGGAGTGCACCTGGGTTCCGAACATCACCGACGTGAAAATGAGGAAGAGCAGCCCCTCGAAGCACAGCAGGATGAGGAGGATCACCGTGGTGGGCGGCGAGAAGTAGCTGCACTCTGCGAACAAGGGGCACAGGCTCAGGGCTGCGGCCCGATGCCCACTGCCCCCAGGCCCCCTCTGCCCCAAGTCCCCGGTGGGTCCTCCTGGGTGCCATGTCTCTGGCCTCCAGGCCTCAGTGAGGCCCTCCCCACCTCACCTGTTTGCACCTACACTCCCTATGGGAGCCCTCCTTGACTGGCTGGGCCCTGCCAGGGCCTCCCTAACACACACTAGCTCTCGCTCACTGCCGCTTCCCGCCAGCAGGCTACCTGCACCAGCCCAGGCCTGGCGCGCAAGCCCTCTGCACTGTGAGCTCAACGGCGCTCGGGCTCCGAGCCTCTGCTCTTGCTCTGCACCTGCCGAGCAGCTCCGCCCTGCAGGCCTGGCTCAGGTCGGAACAAGGCCCTGCTGAGAACACCCTGCAGGCTGCCTGGCTCCCAGGGGCATTAAGAAAACGGCCCGTCAGCCGAAACCGGTTTGGCTCAGTGGATAGAGCATCGGCCTGCGGACTGAGGGGTCCCAGGTTCGATTCTGGTCAAGGGCACGTACCTTGGTTGCGGGCACATCCCCAGTGGGAGGTGTGCAGGAGGCAGCTGATCGATGTTTCTCTCTCATCGATGTTTCTAGCTCTCTATCCCTCTCCTCTCTCTTCCTCTCTGTAAAAAATTAATAAAATATGTTTAAAAAAAAAAAAAAAAAAAAAAAAAAAAAGAAAACGGCCCGTCAGCTCCGTTCCGAAGACAGAGACACAGCCTCCCTGACGGCGACTCTCATTACTGCCCAGGTCCGTTAGCCTGACGACGGGATGGTGTCTGTGATGATAAAATGTCCTTGTCAGACCGCACCAGCGAGCCAAAGGCCACACCTGGAGTTGACCTGGATCCCGGGGGCCTAGCTGAATGTGGTCCTTTCAGAATGTTCACCAAGGAACCTGCTAGTGGCCCCCAGCTGTGCAGGACCATGACCTGCAGAAACCCGCTCGTCCGCCCCCCCCCCCCGCCCCACTGACCCCACTGACCTCCTGTCTGGCTTGTGCTAGAACTGCGCTAGTCAGGAAAGCAGGGAGACAGGGTGCTATGGGCGGAACTGTGTCCCCTCAGTTCCTGTGTTGAGCCCCAGCCCCCAGTGTAGTGGGTTCAGAGACGGGCCTTTGGAAGACGAGGGTAGACGAGGTCGTGATGAGATTAGTGCCCGTTCAGAAGAGACACCAGGGCACTTGCTGTTCCCTCCCTGCCCTGTGAGGACTCAGGAGGAGGTGGCCACCTGCAAATCAGGAGTCCCTGCCTCAGGAGCCCAACTGGTGGGCACCTCGCCCTGGACTCCGCAGTGCCAGAGCTGTGAGCAGTAAATGTGTGAGCCGCCCAGTCTACGGCAGCTCACAGGGTTCTCTTCCCCTAGGTGAGGCCCAGCCAGACAGCTGGGCAGGGCCAGGGAGAGCAGAGGGGGCGGGTGCAAACTGTGACACAGGGGAACCTCTTAGTATCTGGTTGGAGCTACGGATACTGTCCTTTTCATAGCCTCATGAGTTCTTTTTATTTTAAATATGTTTTTATTAATTTTAGATTTAGAGGAAGGGAGAGGGATAGACAGAAACATGGATGACAAACATCAATTGGCTGCCTCCTGCACGCCCCCTACTGGGGATCGATCCCACAACCTGGGCGTGTGCCCTGACCGGAATTGAACTGTGACCTCCTGAGCCACGCCAGGACCTCAGAGTCCTGAGAAACAATAACGGCAAGAAAATGCCCAAGAAGTCAGCATGTGCAGGAAGAGCAAAACTTCTAAAGGACGGTGAAATGAAAAGGGCCCATCGAGGGGAAAACAGCAGAAATACGATGTTTCTGCTCAAGGCGTTTGTCTCACAGGTTGTGTGTGTGAAAGATCTAGCTCAGCAGGTGGCCTCTTAAATCCGTTAGCATCTAATCACTTATTTTTATTCTCCTTTTAAATTTCACTTATCTTTTCAGCATCCATATTTTCCCTCATAATTTATATAATTTTCTGGTTGGAGTTCCTTCGTTGGCATTTACATTTAAATGGAATACTTCTAAAGCAGCAAGAATTTGTCTACAATCTTAATGTAAATTGGTGATCAAACAGTTAAAAAGCAACCACCACAAAAAAACTAACAAAACATCTCCACATGCCAGGCAAGAAGTTAAAAATGAGTTTCTGCAAGACTGGAATGGGTGACCCTTGAATGAAGGGCTTTGGCTAAGGGCACGAAAACCCACTCCCGGCCTCGCCTCCTGGCGGGGCCTGCACTCTCCCAGGGCGCGCTCGGGCGGGCGAGGGTCTGCCCAGCTCTCTACTTTACCTGCGGAACTGACTTTAAGGGGCTGCGCTTTCTCCTGAGAGATTCGGGCCTCTGCTGTTCCTTCCCTGGTCAGTCCGTGGGCTTGTAAGAGATCTAATAAATTGAGGGTGGCCCCTGGCGCCACGATGGAAATAAAGAGCCCGCCTGCTCGTGTCCCCCACCCCCGGAGGAGAGCCCTGACCACACTCACTTGTCCAGTCTTCTTCGAAGCAATGTAGGAAGTGGAACCCCACCATGATGAGGGCGTGCAGGGAGATGAGAGCTATGTACATCTGCAATGAAAGCGGGGCAGGCGTCAGCGTGCAAACCCCACACTCAGGAGCGCTCAGGGTGAGGGAGGACCAGGAGCAGGGCCAGAGGCACCTGGCCACCCCCCCACTGTCCCCGCCCCCAGTCCCGGGTCTGAGTGTGGGGATGAGAACAGTGCCCATCACCAGGCGTGACCTGGGCTCCGGCTGGGCGGGGCTCCTCGGGGTCACTCTTCTCACTGAGCAGTGAGGGTGCTGACCGCCAATGGCCCTTCCAGCCCTCATACTAAACACCCCCCACCTACCTGCAGTCACCACCAAAACGGCCTCCTTTAGCTACTCAGATTGGGCGCTGGCCCTCGCTTATAGCTAATCAGCTTGAGTCCGTTTTTTAGGAGCTCGAGCGAGTGCTCAGGAGCAGGTAGCCCTCGCTGAGCCGAGGCTGGCAGAGGCAAGTCCACACGCTGAGGGTGCTCGCGAATGCTGGGAACTTGGGGAAGGAAGTGCTCCGCTGGTTTCGGGAGGGTGGGGCAGAGTAGGAAGGGGACTTACTGTAAACAGGACGAAGTACTTCTGGTTGTTCTCGCCCACACAGTTATTGACCCAGGGACAGTGGTGGTCCATCTTCCGAATGCATCGCTTACACACACTGAAACAGCCCACAGGCGGAGCGTTAGGAGGGGCCTGGCATGGCAGGAGCCTAGCCTCCTGCTAGGTGTGGGCTGCAGGGGCTGCCGATCCTAGTCGCCCACCAAGGTCTCTTGTTTGACATACAGTGGGTGGAACTGACGTGGCGTGGCTGCTCTCGACACGACATTGAGCTGAGAATGTGGATTATTCAGAGGACAAATGAAGCAGCAGTTTCAAAAACTTGAGGAGATGGGATACGGAAAACAGGGCTCCCAATTCCCCAGAACAACCCAAATCCAGAGGGTGGGGTGGAGCTTCCCAGGTGGGCGGAGCTTCCAGGGAGGGTGTGGCTGCGGGAAGGGAAAGCTGGAAGAGTTCAGAGCTGGGTCAAGTGCAGAACCTCTCAGGGCAGCAGGAAGCCCCCTCCAAGAACCATTCAGCTCCCAGATAACATCCACTTGGCCAAAAAAAGCACAAAAGTCACTTAAGCTCAACTGTTGATCGGATGATCTAATAAATTTTCAAATTGCTACCTTGTTATTGGGATCACTTTCGGAAGGTTTCAAGCTTATTTGATAGCAAACGCCCTCCCTACCCTATTTGGACAATACAAAGTAATAACAGGAAACAAGAAAACAAGGCTAATGGGGGCTTGAAAGCAAGTACTTTCCAAAGCTCAAGTTTAGAAAGACCCACTTGACAATAGATGGGTTCATCAAGATTGTTCCCCTTTCAAATCATTAAAACAGGCTCCTTAACATTTATCTCGGGGTATTATTTGTTTAAAACAGTTGAGCCCGGTTGGAGTGGCTCAGTTCTTGAGCGTCAATCCATGAACCAAGAGGTCACTGGTTCGATTCCCAGTCAGGGCACATGCCCAGGTTGTGGGCTCGATCTCCGGTAGAGGCCGTGCAGGAGGCAGCCGAAAGAAGACGTTCTCTCTCATTGATGTTTCTCTCTATATCCCTCTCTCTAAAAAAAAGAAAAAAATCAATGAGAGCATATTTTAAAAATACAGTTGGAATGACTATAAATACAACCTCAGAAATAATATGATTCCTTTTTTTTAAAGTCCCTTAGTTCACACCAGCTTTCCTTCCCACCAGTTTCCATAACTAACTTTACCTCAGGCTCTTACAGTGCACAGTGGGCTATGGTGGGTGGACTCTGCAGGAAGGGCTGGCCTCGGGGTGCTGCTCGGAGGAGAAGGGCTACATCGGCTCACACGGGGGTGCTGTTTGCACAGGTCTGGCGGAGGGCACGAAGGTGCAGAGGGACTGGATGTGGAGGTGAGCCTTCTGAGCCTCCTGGCCAGGAGCCCAGCCCCCTCTGAGGCCACGCAAGCTGAGCTGCAAGCCCCACCCCAAGGAGGCGATGTGGCCTTTTCTAAGCGTGCGTGAGCTCTGGGGCAAGGCAGACCTGGGCGAACCTCTGGGCCTCCGGCTCCCCATCCACAGGAAGCACTGACGAAAGGAAGAAGCAGGGACAGACACTGGGCTGGCTCAGCCGAGCGCCGCCATCATTCTGGTCTCCACCCTGTTCTCTACAACTGCAAAGGGTCCTGCCAGCACATCAGAAAGGGGCGCACCTCAGAGATGCTGGCCCAGCTCCAGAATCCCCCTGGGCCAGGAGGGCAGGGCGAGAAGGCAGGCACGAGGGCGTGGAGGAAGTGAAGAGAAAGTCGGGTACCAGCACCCCCACTACCTGTTCTCTCTGCATGTGTGTTACCAATTAAAAAAGGTAAGAGCCCTGGCCAGGTGGCTCAGCTGGTTGGAGTGTCATCCTGCACACCAAAAGGCTGGGGTTCAGTTCCCAGTCAGGGCACGAACACGAGGCAGCCGATCAATGTTGCTCTCTCACAGCGATGTTTCTTTTTTTAAAAATATTTTTTTAATTGATTTTTTACAGAGAGGAAGGGAGAGAGAGAGCCAGAAACATCGATGAGAGAGAAAATCCATCAGCTGCCTCCTGCACACCCCCTAATGGGGACGTGCCCGCAACCAAGGTACATGCCCTTGACCGGAATCAAACCTGGGACCCTTGAGTCCGCAGGCCGACGCTCTATCCACTGAGCCAAACTGGCTAGGGCTCTCTTTCTCTTAAAAAAATAAATAAATAAATAAAGCACATCCTCGGGTGAGGAATAAAAAAACACAGGAACAATACATACGGGGTGGGCAAAGGCAGGCTTACAGTTGTGAGTATATGAAACAGAGTTCATTCTTGTATTATTTACTAATGAATATATTGTTCATCTGTATTACACCTATAAACACTGTCCATCCACCCTGTATTTTAATGGGTAGCACTTGTTCCTGATACAAATTTTAAAAGTACAGGCAAGCAGACAGTGAGGAGTGATGCCCTCTGCATCCTGGGCCTCAGCCACAGGTCCCACACCCCCCCCATGGAGCCACCAGGCCTCACCCCTTCTCCACCAGGCCCCACACCCCTCCCCCATGGAGCCACCAGGCCGCACACCCCTCCCCCACGGAGCCACCACTTGCAGCCCATTTCTTGTATGTCTTTCTGGGACAACCAGCTCTAGGGGTTCTTAGCCCCTCCTGCCTGGGAAGAAACTCCTGAGGGTGCTGCCCCACCCCCCCACCCCAGCTCTAGGCTCCTGAGCAGTTTCTCTTCCGTCGCCCTTATTTCTGAGAGGGTTTTGAGTGGGCTCTGAGCAGTGTTTGTTCAGCAGCAGAAGTACCACTGCCCGACAGCCTCTGGAAGCTGCCCAAGAGCTGACACGGGCTTTGTTCTCGCCTCTGCAGAGGCCGGTGCGCACTGGGAAGCCAGCTTCACAGGCCCATGTCTCACCAGGCAGCCACATTAGAAAGCTCCTCACCCTTCAGGAGCAGGGAGTCCGCCCCCTGAGAGCTGCACAACTTGGTCCAGAGGGCGGGTCTGTGTTTGCTGTTTGCCAAGATGGCACCTCTCCCTGAGCTCACGGAGGGGGCTGTTCAGAAGCAGGCTCTGGGCCAGGTGGTGGCGTGTGTGTGTGTGTGTGAGTGTGTGTGTGTGAGTGTGTGTGCCAGGGGTGGGGTGGGGGGTCCATCTAGGCTGGTGGCTGGAGGCACTGTGCAGAGGCTGACCCCCCCACACCTCACAAAATGCCCAGCCTGAATGGGTCTGGACTGGGGACAGAGTCCCGAGGGCAAGGCCTAGAGGTGGGTCCTTGAGTGGGTGGGTGAAAGAACCCCAAGGCCCGGGTGGTGACTGCCCACATTCTGCGGGGCTTCCTTGGCACTCAGCCCCGGAGCTGGCTGAGGCCCTCCTGCCCTCCCTGGTGCTGGCCCACCGTGGAGACAGCGTGTCCATGAGGGCCCGTGTCTCCCCACAGCGGCACTCACCAGACGGCACCACAGTGGACAGGTGCACCTGCCAGCCTGGGGGGAGGCCCTGGGTCAGGGCCATGTCTAATCCACCATCACAGCCCAGAGCCCAACCCAGGCCGGCCGAGTGAAGGCTCTGACTGTGGATGGGGAAAGAGTGAGGCTGGAAACGGCTTCAGCACAGACTGGCTGCCCCAGGAAAGAGAAAAGGACACAGCCAGAGGCACCAAGTGGGTCAGGTGTGTTTTTACCTCACCCTCATTCGCTACAATGAGAAGTATAAGCACAAAGGCACCTCCCACGCCCTGTCCTGCTCAGGAAGTTCTGGGTAAGGCGGTGGGGAGAACACTGCTCTCAGGCTCCGCTCTGGGCTCCGGGCAAGGAAACCTGGCTTCTCCAATCCGCCTGCAGCCAGCCCTCGTGTCTCAGGACTTGCGAGCCGCAGTTTGCCGCTCTGTTGACTAATGAGTTTGCCGACCACTGACCTAACGCATCACACTAACACCTGGGCCATCCCCTTTACCATGGACAGCTCCCTCCGCAGAATTCCCTCCTGCCTCCAGGTTCCCAACCAGGACAAGCAGCCTGGGGTTCCGCCTGCCTCTCCTCAGAGGGAAGACCACCGCTACACCGGGCTGGAGGGAACACCTACAGGCCCAAGTTCAGGGAGTATCGGTGGCGGCCACAGAGCTAGAGAATGGAGTTTCCAGTTCCACGGGATCTACTGGGAGGAGAAGAACCGAAGAGCTGGGCACAAGCACCTTGCCTGAGTGGGCAAGGCCGACACCAGCTTCTCTAACGAGGCAGCAGGCCTCTAGCTCGACCAGTCACAGCCCAACCCACCCGTGTGCTGTGGATTCTGCTTATTCAAAACTGGTCCCCGACGGCGTGGGCCACCACAAAGGAGCAGTTGTTAGGACACATTTCCTGAGTCAGGAGCAGGCGGCACACGGGCACCCTCCCCCGAGTTCATCTGAGCCAGCAGCCCGTTTTGCTGGCAGACGTGTTTACTAGCTTTCAGGAATACCTCCCTCGGTCCTGGGAGAGAGGGAGGAGGCGGCAGGGGAATGCCAGGCTCAGGGAAGAACGAGAAAACCACTTCACCTCACTCAGGGAGTCATTTCTCTGAGAGTCAGTGTGAAGGCGGAAGTCAGGTGACTGACAGGAGACGTGGGCTGAGGCGCCGGGACACAGCCAGTGCTCAGCAGCTGCCCAGGGACCTGGAACGCTGGAGGCTGTGCTCTCCCGAGAGGGGGGCAGTGAGACCCCACAGAAATGCCCCCTCGCAGTCGCTCGCATCCCCCGACTGGCAAGGATGACCTCCCGCCAACAGCAGGTTCACTCCCTGAAAGCTCCCCCCGACCACACCAGTCTGAAAAAGGGACCACGTGCCATGTCTGCATTGCTGTAATTTAGCATTTAAAGTTCCCTGTAATGATGAAGTGCACTTTTTAGCTGGATGTCATCAAAGAAATCTGAAAACCAAAAGGGCAAACTCATCACAGGTGAGAAGGGCAATGGCTTATGGGCTGAATCCCACAATGTCGTGGCCTCTTGAAGTTTCGTTTTAAAGAAAAGCCTTCCATCAGGATGACCCTTCATTTCTCTGTAAACTGCAGGGCAAACCTCTTCAGTGGGTCAAGGACTAGACATGCACAGAACGTCTTTCTACAGCCTTTCTCAGGTGCCTTTACTAAGCAGCAAGGCTGTGAGGAGAAAGAGCAGGAATCTCCTGGATTTTACAGACTCGGAAACAAAGGCGGAGTCAAGGGCCTGCCCAGGTGTGGCAGAGCTGAGTCTTGAGACAGGTGTCCTGAGCCAAAACCACATGCCCTTTCCCTTCTAGTGAGCTCCCGAGGCTCCAGAGGGAGACTCAGGGCCACTCGGCGCCCAGAGTGGGCATGTTCAGCAGACCCGTTGCTGATGGCCCCCGGGGGCGGGGGGTGGGGGGGGAGTGTGTGCATATGAGTGTGTCTGTGTGGCACGCGCATACCTGCAGTGGTGCGCTCGGTCGGGCTTGATGCTGCAGCACTTGGGACACTTGTACACCACCTGGCCGGGCTTCAGTTGTAAACTCTCGATGAATTCTTTAGTGGCATTTCCTTTGGGCACTGCCCCCTGTGAGAAAGAGGAAAGGCCTCAGGGTTGGCTAGCCTCAGGGTTGGCTAGGGGTTCCGGCACCCCAGAGTCGGCACAATCATTTCAAAGGAGCAATTACACACACACACAGGGACGGGGCATTTTCATCCTGACACATGGACTCTGTTAAGAATTACCCAGGAATGAGGCAGATGCACCCCAACGTGTGGACTCTGTGGTCAGAATTATGCCAACACCAATGACTATATATGGACAATTTTCCCCAGGAATTGCCAAAAAGTGAACACTCATCTCACCGTTTCATACCCTTTCAACTGAAGTATTTCTCATTAACAATTTTTCTAAAAGTTAAAAAAGTAGTAGAAAAAAAATCTGGACTGCAAAATGCAGTCAGATGCCAGAAAAGCCTATAACAAATTTTAAGAAGCAAACAAACTGTGGTAGGCAAGGACTGTAGGGTATGTACAACGCTAGTCAGGATATAGTTTCACATTAAATATGCCATAAAGCACACAGCTGCTGACACGGGAAACACCCATGATAGATTGTTAAAGGGAAAGCAGACTTCCAAACAGTAAATAGACTGTAAGCCCGTTTTGGCAATTATCTATACACATACATAAAAAGACAAAGATACACGCAAAAGTATTAATGGTTATCCAACATAGTAGAATCACAAGAACATCTTATTTTCTTGAATATCTTTCTTAAATGTTCTATTATAAGCATGTGCCTTTTGCAATTAAAAAAGCTCATTAAATATACAAGCAAAAAAATACACCTCAGGAAGGAGCTACCTGGAGTAGGACTATGACCAACTTTCCTGAGGTTTGTAACCACAATGTTGAGACCGCTGAGGGTCCTTGAGGCATCAGCGGAGGGTCGGGGTCTGGAAGTCTGGCTCACAGGGGAGGCAGGGCCCAACCACCTAGACGAGCAGACTTTAAAGGGGCCTGTGGAGGACATGGGCCAGGCAGAGGAGAGGGTCCTACAAAAGCCATAAACCAACTAACAACTCTGGGCTATACACCTGAAACCACAAAATAATATTGAAAGTGAAGATCAAAACAAAACAAAGAACTCTGAAATGTTCTGTGAAGGTACAATCTGCTCATTACACAAAATGGAGACGTATGTGGAAATCTCTAGAGCCATTTCCTGGCCCAGAGTCCCTGGGCAGCCACCACAACCCAGCCTCCTTACCAGTGGCCCCAGGCCACACCCAGCCAGAACCCATCTCAGGGCCTTTGTGCTCACTTGTATTTTTCTTGTAACAACTACCATTTAATTACACCCTAATTCCTGGAGGACAATGTCTTTCAACTTGCAGCCCAGGAGCAGGTATTAATAAACCCAAGCTGAACAATAATGATGATACAACAGACATTTATTGAGTGCTTATATGCTAGGCACAGTTCCGAGTGCTTTGCTGTATTTTGCCAGTTAATTCTGACGATACACCTATGAGGTAGAGACTATGCTATTCCTCACTGGAGAGATGAGGTAACTAAAGCAGAGAAGTTAAGCAAGTTCCCAAGATCAGATGGCTAATAAGTGGCAGAAGATCAGACCCAGGCCATCCAAGTCTAGAACCTATGCCTCCATTAGAAGGCAACAGGTATCTGTCAGATATTTTTATTAAGTGATTTGAAGAGGCTTTTTTTTTTTATTGCCCTGATGCCATCCTATCATTCTCCTGCCAACAACTGTATCAACATACTCACTGTGATTGAAACAGCCTAGGACAGTGGTTGGCAAACCGAGGCTCACAAGCCACATGCGGCTCTTTGGCCCCTTGAGTGTAGGCCAAAGAGCCCACAAAATACCACGGCCTGGGCGAGTCTATTTTGAAGAAGTGGCGTTAGAAGAAGTTTTAAAAATTTGGCTCTCAAAAGAAATTTCGCCCTAACCGGTTTGGCTCAGTGGATAGAGCCTCAGCCTGCGGACTGAAGGGTCCCAGGTTCGATTCCGGTCAAGGGCGTGTACCTTGGTTGTGGGCACATCCCCAGTGGGGAGTGTGCAGGAGGCAGCTGATAGATGTTTCTCTCTCATCTCATCAATGTTTCTAACTCTCTATCCCCCTCCCTTCCTCTCTGTAAAAAAATCAATAAAATATATGTAAAAAAAAACAACAAAAGAAATTTCAATCGTTGTACTGTTGATATTTGGCTCTGTTGACTAATGAGTTTGCCGACCACTGGCCTAGGATAATAAGGCCTGCTTCAGGACGCAGCTAGGACAGCAGGAAAATGTAAGAAGGACACAATGCAAAGCCATGGAGACGGGCTCTGAAGAAACACCAATGGTTCCAAGGACTCAACCGTCCCATTCATTTCAAGCAACAAGGACGGAGCCTGCACACACTGTCTCAGGAGCCATGGGATCGAGGCATGCACACACCTGCTGGTCTAAGCAGAAACGCTCTCATAGCTCTGACAGGCTGTGTCCCAGGGCCGCCTGGCTCCTCCACAGATAGGTAGGAAGTAGGTAATCCTCAACTGGACACTCTCCTCTCTCTGGAGCCAGAAGATTTTCGGTTGGCATTGATAAGTTGCTCAGTGGCAGGTCTGAGAAATTGCGGAGCACGAGGGAGAACAAAGCACCCCACTCAAATGAACCCCGAGGTAAGTCCCCTGACCCTACACAGGGAATGTGGCAATACCTTTGGGCAAGATGGGCACGGCCCTTCTATAGCAGAACCTGGTTGGGAGGACCCAGTGCCCGTCCCTCTTCTGTGTTCCCAGGGCCGGACATCAGGCTGCCCTGCTCCTGGCCCCAGTAAATACCTGCTACCTGATTCTTCCCGAGAGGGACCCCAGAAAGTAATACTAACTGCACGTTGATATGAGCCCTGACAGTTCCACAGATGACTTTTGGCAGCAGAAATGAGAATCAGTGACCTGCAGTGCTCAGAGATTGTCAAGTGAAGTCTGTTTACAGCAAGGAATTCACGAGGGGGACTGAAGGAGGAGGAGGAGGGGCAGCGGCAGGCAGGCAGATGGATTCCCTTTTCCTTAGCAATGAATTGCGTTATAGTCCTCCCTGACTGCAGTCTAAGATTTGAGATGATTTACAATGAGGTTAATAAATTATCAGGTCCAAAGAATGGAAGAGCACCAAAAAGTGCTGATTGTAAGGAGGTACACAAGTGCCGGGGTTGTCTAGCGCTTGGCTTTGAGCTTCCTGGCAGTCAGGGCAAAAAGCAACAAGCTATGGCTCTCAGCTTTAGGCTGGAGACAGATACTTTCCCAGATCTCAATTTTAAAGGGAATCAATCCCTCAGGAATTCACAGGATGAGGAATTAAAGTGTGCTTGTAACTGAGAAAGAAAAAGTGGTGGAATTGGGAGGGAGGAAAGGAGAGAGAGGTACCAAGACAAGGGTTTCTGAGGCCAGGCTGTCTGGGCAGGTGGAGCCACTCTAGACTTAAGTGTTTCAGGAACACAGAGAGCGCCTTTGATGACATTACACAACCTGAGCGGGCAAGGAGGAGGCACCTGACATCACACGCCAGTCTGACTCGTTCCTGCCCACGCTCATGCCACCGCTAGACCAGCCCCCTGCCCAGCGAGGCACCTGCCCCACTGTGTGTCTGTCCCCTTCCCTCTCCTTACAGGCCTATCCCTCTTATCCCATTCCTCAAATGGATAAATTTCTTCTGAGTCACTTCCCTTTTCTGCTCAAGCTCTACGTGGCCTCATTTACTAAATGCTCACTAAATGGTCCAGAAAATGTGGTGCCTGCAATTGTTTTGATGTTACATTTGGAATAAGAATCTCAAAGCTGAAAGTGGTACAGTAACCATATTGGGAAGACTATAAGATCTTTTTTTTAAAAAAAAAAAAAACAAAACACCTAATAATAGTAATAAGCCAAAATCATATACAATGTATACATTGTCACACATTGTTTATAACCTTAGGGTGTAACTTTCTGAAAGTTACAGGCAGTATGAATCCTTGAGATACAAACATTATAATCTTTTTAGGGAACTTAGCTACAGAAGCTCCTTTCTAGAAACAGACTCCCCCTTTGGTGTTAATGAGGCTGCAGGCATTGATGAGGAAGCTGGAATTGATCTGCTCTGTGTGTGTGATCTGGGCCCCCAACTCTGCTCCTGGGAAGCCCAGGGTGCCCCAGGGGCCCCCACTGCTGCAGCTCCCCTCTCTGTTTCCATACTGAGTTTTGCATAAGATGTCATGTGCTGGGATGGGGCTAGGCAGGTGGCAGCATGAAAACCCAAGATGAGCCAGAGACGCGGCCTGTCTGTCGGACATGCTTTGAGTTGCTCCCTTTACAATGGTAGATACTTGACAGATGCTTCATATTTTTGCCGTTTTCTTTGGGGCCACCAGCAAAACACTCCCACGAGAAGCTGGCTGGAGTTTGGGATACAGGCTATGGTTCCCATTCATTTGGGATTGGAAGCCCAGCAACATACCATAGTGAGGATCATTCTCTCCTGCCTCCAATTGCAAGGGGCCGGACTGAGGAGGCCCCTGGAGACAATGTGGGGGTAAAAGAACACACACACGTGAGGGCAGCAGGAATGCCAGGGCCGAAGCCTCCCCCCAGCCCCCAACATCCAGTTCCCTGATTCATACACCTTCTAGAAACCAATGAGCTTTACACTCCACTCTGGTCCTGCCCCTCCATCAGCCCCAGACCTGGCTATCTGCTGCCTATCTGGCATCTCTGCTTACATGTAATATAGACACAGTTTGGCCAGAACAAAAGCCTTGCTTTCTCTTCCCAAATCTATTCTCCCCAGACTCTCCCCGTTCAATAAATGGCACCAGCAATCAATCCCCTGGCTGCTCAAGCCAAGAAGACTCTGGAAGGCACACTCTTTGATCTCTTTCCATTCTGTCAGCTCTTCTGAATGGTGGTTCTCAGACGTGGCTGAATCCAAGGGACTCCTGGGAGCTTTAAAGCATCCCAATAGCCAGGGCCCCGCCCCAGACCAATTAGAGGGGACTCTCTGGGGGCGGGGCCCAGGCATCAGTACTTTTAAAAGCTCCCCAAGGGATTCTAATGTACGGCCAGGCTTGAGAATTAGTGGCTTAAAATATACTCCAAATCCAACAGCTTCTCTCCAGCTTCACCGTTCCCACCTTGGTCTGAGCCACATGTCTTGTATGGACCACAGCAATACCTCTTCTCTTCCTGCTTTTACGTATCCCCACCCAAGCCCCCATCCCAAGCACAACACCTGCTCACACCATGCCTTTCTGATGGCTCCCACGGCATGCAGAACACAGACCAGAGTCCTCAGGAGGCCCACAGGCCTGCAGGATCTGCTTCAGTCACCCGGGTCTTACTCCAGTTTCTCCTCTTCCTGAAGGCTCTGCCCTAAGATCTTCATTTGCCTGACTTGCGACTTCACGTCACCCAGTTCTCAGCTCAAATGGCCCTGCCTCAGAGAGGCATTCAGACCACCTGGATCTAAAGTAGTCCTCCTTCTCCTCCTAAAAGTCACCACTACATCACCCGTCATTGTTTCATTGTCTTTTTTTTTTTTTTTAAACAATCTTTTTTTTATATATTTTATTGATTTTTTACAGAGAGGAAGGAAGAGGGATAGAGAGTTAGAAACATCGATGAGAGAGAAACATCGATCAGCTGCCTCCTGCACACCTCCCACTGGGGATGTGCCCACAACCAAGTTACGTGCCCTTGACCGGAATCGAACCTGGACCTTTCAGTCCGCAGGCCAACGCTCTATCCACTGAGCCAAACCGGTTTTGGCTGTTTCACTGTCTTTACAGCACTTGTCACTTTCTGAAATTACCTCGGCAATCACGTTGCTAATGCCTGACCCCTCTGTGAGGATGTGAGCGTCAAGAGAGCAGGGATTTTCGTCTGTCTTGCTCACAGCTGTATCCATTGCTCAGAATGGAACCTCTAACATAGTAACCCTCTCACTCGATAAACATGCCGTTCATTTTATTCCATCCTCGGGGCGCCCTGGTCTCCTCCCTCACTGCTGCCAGAGTGATCCTTGTAAAATGACAATCTGATCTTGTCACTCTTTTGTTTAACATCGTCAGGGGCTCTAGGCTGCCCCTCACATCCCACACCTGCCCTATATCTTAGGCACTCCACCCACACTGCCAACCCAGACCCACTCTCCACCAGGCCCCGGCCTGCTGGTGTGCCATCTCCCCAGACATGTGTATAAGACGAGGCACCGTCTGCACCGGCTGCTGACAGGTAATTGAGCTGGGAGAGCGCTTTCCCTTGGGGCAGATTAACAATCCACCACTGGAACCAGCAAGAACTGGAGCCCTTGGAGAAGGGAACCAGCATCTGTACTGAGCTTTCCCTGGAGCGCGCAGAACGGAAATCTGTGTGACCACCGCCACCGTCACAAGGAGTGCTTTCCCTTTCTTAATTTAAACACACTCGTCCCAAGTATTGAAACAATGAAGCCACGGGAGGTCTTTATCCAATAACGCACTCCAGCTTTCCCCACACGATAATTAACAGGAAGGGAGGATTTAATACCAGGGTACTTGGCATTCAGCAGCCACTTGCACAGCTTGGTATATTTAGTTAAGTCGCTGGGGAGAACACCACTGCTTTGCTCACGGACGTTCACCAGGAGGCACTTGCTGTGGCCTGAAACGGGCCTGCCAAGCTTTCCAGGAAAAGATGAGCCTCACCCCAAGTGAAGGCCATTCCCGTGCACATTCCTGCAACGGGATATGGCTTTAATTTCAAGCTCCCGTCCTGTCTTTGCTGCAAAGACCTGTCCTGACCCAGCTCCCAGCATGCTTTCTGCTCCTCACCTGGCCCCAGGTTTGATGGCTATGTGACTCATCTTTCTCACTAGAGGCTAGACTTCCCCCAGAACAAACCCTGCCCCAGCAGGCCCTAGCAACATACACACCAGTGTAGAGAGAGTATCATTCACCCAGGCAGGCAGGCTGTGGCAGACCGTGTTTCTTCAGTGGGACCTGTGTCCACCCCCCCAGCCCAGCCCTGGCCCTCCTGCTCTCCACATTCCTGAGGTCAGGCAGCATGCAAGCTGTGGCCACACCAGGGCCAGAGGAGGAGAGTGTGGGCTGGTCAAAACAAGCCCAGACATACTCACGGGGTCCGTCAGCATGGCCCGGCAGTGGGAGGCCAGGGCCAAGAAGGCCAGCAGGTTGAACAGAATTCCATTAATGATGCTGTACACGTAGTCTCGGGATGGAATCAGCATGACAAAGAGGACCACAAACTCCGCATAGAGGACCAGAAACCAGGTGACAACGGCACAGGCGATGCCGCAGCCATCGCGGATAAACCACATGGTTCCCGCAGGACCAGGGTAGGGAGGTGGGGCGCACTTCTCCGGCTGGAGGTATTCTGGCTTCCGCTCAATGTCTCGGAAGTGGTGTGTGGGGATAAGCATCATAAGCTATTCTGTCCATACTGGCATCTGGAAGAGAGAAGACCCAGACATTTGGTGTCATCTTGTTATCAAGCTGATTGGACCAAATGACCTTTCCAAGTGAGCCCGGAGTGTCTATGTGTCACCCACCGAACACAGGGTGGGGCAAAAGTAGGCTTACAGTTGTTCATACAGAGAATAGTACAATAACTAATAACACAAGAATAAACTCTGTGTTTCTCGTCCTCACAACTGTAAACCTATTTTTACCCCACCCTGTAAATAACTGATCCACCCCACCCCCTGCTTCCCTGCAGAAGAGCAGGGTGTAACGGAGATGATCAGTTACAACCACACTGCCCCACCCACGCCTGTGGCAGCATAACCCGCAGTCATCTGCCGCCTGAGGGTCGTCTCGCCATACCCTGTGTGCACCGTCAAACTGCCCCTCAGTGATCATAAATGGTATGGTTTTCAGAAATGGAGGACCACTGGAAATGAATTTTAGAGCAATGCTCATGTTTAGATGCTTCCAGTGATTGAATCATGCCCACTGAATATCCAGAGCAGATGCCTGTAGTCTACCCTGACAGTTGCTCATTCTTGACTGCAGATAAGGCATCGGCTCGACTAAACTAGAGCTGCAGGCCCTTCCACATGAGTAAATCTCCCAGGTAACTGGCTACTTCCTGTCTTAAGCACAATAGCCATCCACTTATTTGGAAGGATTTTGAGTCATTACCAGGAACATTAGTTACTGGAGTACGTTAGGTAACCATGTCCTGGGGGGGGGGGGGGGGGAACGGGATTCACTGGACTTGCCACTGCACACCAAGTGGCCTGTTCAGACCATTATCACTGCGGCCTCTCCTCCGTAGGGTTCTTTGTCTTCCTCCTCCATTCCTGGCTGCTGTCACGATGTGCCTAGAGTTACCAATCCTCCCAACATACCCTCTACTTACTGCTGCTAACTGGCTGTGGGCTGGAAAGCAAGTAAAGTGAGGCCTTGTTAGATTCATTTGTGCAAGAAGGGGACTCATGTTGGGCAGTAGGCCTTTAGGGCACACCCGCTCTGCTCTCCCACTGTTTAGTGGTTGTGGGCTAGAAGCCCCGTCCTTCCATTAGCCCGGTGCCTGCACACAGCAGCCTCTCACTACGTGTCCATCACACACGTGCATGAGTAAGATGCATGAGCTCTGTGAGCCCAGGCCCACCTCGTGGAGGCCTCGTCTGCTAACTCTAGGGCTGGACCATATTCTGGATGGTGGAGGTGCACCAAGTAGGACCATGAAGTAGGTAACCAGAATGTTCCGCCTTTGAACAATGTGGGACCAGAGTGCACGAGGAGCTCTGTTTTGCATCACCCCTCATTGGTGAGTGAGAACCTGTGATCCGGGAAAGCGCCCAGCCAAGGGCCCACCTGGCAGAGCTCACTGAGTGTTGAACTGAAGGACAGATTCCAACCCACACTTTAGTTTCAAAACATCCCAATCAAAACCAGTCAAGGCACACTGCTGTGAAAAGGCTTTCTTAACCCCCAGGCCTCCAAAGGCAATGGAAGTAGCTCTTTAATAACGATTTGTTTCTTAAATTGGCCAAATGAAAATCTGAGAAATATGGGGTGTGGGGAGGGGAGAGCCCACCTTGAAACAAATTGTACACACTCCCTTCACTCTGCCCCCAACAACAGAAAAGGCAAAGCTTCACCTCTTGTCCTCCAATCCTTGGGGTTGAGGGATGGTTCTTTGCCAAGGACCATTCCCCACAAGTCCTTGCTCAGAACTGGTTGCTCAGGCCTCTGGGGCAGGCACACAAGGAGGCTGACGCACCCCAGAACCCACAATACCACTCCTGCCAGCCTCCCCTACCCTCAGGGGGGCAGCCCTCGCCAGTCCCCTCCCAGCACCTTCGTCCCATTCCCTTGCCCTGTTGGCTCTCTAACATGCCTTTCATTCAATTCCATCTGACTCAAAAAGACATTCATGAAGCAGCCACTAAATGCAAGGAATTGTGCAGGGGGCTCACACCCAGGGGATGAGGAGGACAATAAAGTGTGTGTGCTGCCCTGCTCAGTCCTCTCCCAGATCCCAATCTGGTAAGACCAGTCTTACTTGCTTTCCCCTGCTGACTTGAAAGTCCCATTTGTTTAGCTTTGTAGCCTGGTATCTGGCATGAGTGTATGCTCAAATCAGTATTTGAATAAATGGATATGTAAATCAGACACACCCCACAGTAGCACAACAGAGAGCAAACAGTACCTCCCAAAACAAACACATACCCCCAAACCCAGAGTGAGATACACAGACTTTCAAGGCCAGGGCTTCTGAGGGGGCGGGATCTCACGGGCATGGAGCCGGGGAAGAGTACCGCCCTAGACAAAGGCCGTGGAGTAAGTGGGCCTGGGAGGCAGCGTGGAGGTGCTGGTGGGCAGCTAAATGAAATATTTACACACAGATTGGTTTAATAAACTCACAATCGGGTGTAATTATTTTCCTTTGGCTTAGAGAATAGGATAATCCAAATACTCAAAAAAGTGAATAAATATTTAACATTTTAATACATCTAGTATCATGTTGGATTGCTGTCAGGGGGGCTAGTCTCCTATCCTCTTGAACTTGCCCCAAACATGGGCTTCGCACCTAAACTAATTTTTACTAGTTAACTTAGTAAACAATCACTTAATTTAACAGGCCCACTGAAAGAAGGCAGCATCTTTTCTGCTATTTCTACGGTAATTCTCCCTTGAAATTCATCCTAAGGAGTACATCCATAACCTATGGTTTAAATCCTGTGGTCTTAGGAATATGGTATTTGCCTCTTTAAAATCTTCTCCCATATCCAAGGAATCGACTAAAGTATCAGTGTTCACAGGCCAGCCACACAACTTTAAAGAAGAACAGATGGGCTTTAAAAACAAATTGGATCAAGTAGGAAATTAATTTATTTGGGCTAAAATTATCTTAATTTGTTGTAAGAACCCAAAAGAACTATAAATTTTATACCCATTTTAGGTGATTCTCAGAAAAACAAAGAATGAACCACGAATTCACTGTTTGAAATGCCTCATAAAAAAATACAGAATGAGTCACTAAACGTTTTTCAAAGGGTGTGGTCCAAAGGAAAGGTGCCTTATCTTCTGCATTACAATCTGCCAGGCAAGGAAGGTGCCCAGGCAGGCAGAGTGCTCTGGCTTTACCATGAGCTTACATTGTTTCTCCCTCCTGCCTCCTGTCTGTCATACTTAACCTCCACCAAAAATTGTAAAAAGTAAACTCTTGCACCCCCAAACCAAACTCTATACACATTAAAGTTCATTGAGGGAACCAGGAAGTGGGAAGTTAAATTTGCCTTTTTGACTCATAACTGGTCACCTTCTTATAAAACCCATGCCTGTACCCACTGGCACTCCTAACAATGGGTCTTCATTTCAGAACCAAGTCTGGTTTTGGCCAGGCTAACAGTTCCTATACTTACTACAACTGGCTCCTTTACCACCTCCCAGCTTTCTAGAACTATTAAAAAATATACACACCCACATACAGGATGATAACAATGTGACACAAACATTGGGGATCTGCAGAAACTACGGCTCATTTGGGTAACACATTCTACTTTCCCTTTTTATAAATGTGCTCTATCATATGTTGCAACAACGAGAAAGATTAATGAGACAACTTTAAAACAAGACCACACATAAGATTAACTGTTGGAAAACAATCACTATCTGAGTCAGACCTTGAGAGTGGGAAGGAGCCTCAAAGACCGTCTACTGCATTTCAGTCAAACTCTTGTTTTACGTAAGAGAAAATCAAAGTCCATTTGAGATTTTTGTCTAAAGCATCAATTTAGACAAAACATGCAGTGCTGTCTGCAGGAGTGGAGATGGACCCCAACATTAACTGAATGGCTATTATGACTGCAGACACATAGAGCAGCTCGTTTTAATTCTTACAATAGCACAGTAGCTTTTATTATTGACTGTATAGATACAGAGTGAGGTGCAGTGGTTTTGGTTAATGTTCTCAAGGTCCTACAAAGCGAGGGAATGGTAAAGCCAGAATTCAAAACCAGCTCTGCTTGTCACCATAGACCACATTTTGAGCATAGCTCAAGGCTGCTCACCCCCCACCCCCCAACGAAGAAGAGAAGAGGAAACAGGAGTTCTACTTCCTATCCCTCACACATTTGATGGACCTGAGGACAAGTCACTTCAACTTAGCTTTGTCTTCATCTCTAAAGTGAGCGGGAAGGCCTAGATCTCCAAGCTGTGATTTTTTTTTAAAAAAAGCCCAAGAAATGGACTCTAAGCAGACTTTCCTCCCACTAGCTACTGGGAACCTATAATGCCCATTCTTAAAAAAATAAAGAGCACTCTTCCTACGTGAGTCATTTTACTGTCAGCTGTCTCTTTCATGAATCGTATTTCCAATAGGCTAGCTGACCTCTTCCAAACGCTGGTCCAGCCTGTTCTACAGATGGGAAAAAAAGGAAACTCAAGCACTGGCTGGGAGGCTCAGTTGGTTGGATGTCTCGTACACCAAAAGGTTGTGGGTTCGATCCCCGGTTGGGGCGGGAATGGAAGGCAACCAATCAATTTTTCTCTCCACGCCCCCCGGCCCCCCGGCCCTTCCTCTCTCTCTCAAAAAATAAAAGAAGCTCAAGGAGTTAATTGATGTTATAAAATGTTAGGAAGGTTGCTAACTTCCTCTCGTTCTAATGAATGGTATCTACTAGTTGCTTCTACTGCCATTGTCTGCATTACCTCCTCCTTCCAGGGAGTCTGCAACCCAGCAGGAAAATTTTTATAAAGGCAATAATATATTACTGACTTAGCTACCCAATTAATATTTGTCAATGAGTGTGATACTCTCAGTATAGGAACCCTTTGTACGTCACATATTTTGTGCTCTAAGGTTGGGGGCCTGGCTGAACACCAGCCAAACATTTAGAAGACTGATCCTGATTTAACTTGGGAAGTAGGAGGGCTGTAATGCTTTAGCCAGGGTCACCCTAAGATTGAGTCCCTAAAATCTGCTTCTGCTGAGGAACACTTCCTGTGGGGCCAAGTTCTAGCACACTGCTTTTTCTCAGAGAAAGCACAGAGGCCAACCAGCAAAGGTTCCCACCTAAGGATGTCAAAAATAGCACCCGACACCACATGGTACCGTGTGCAGATATGCAGCCACTGTGACATCACCCAGGAAAAGCTTGGTCTTTTTTTTTAGGGACAAAAAGCAAAAGGGCTTGGAGGGATCTGAAAAAAGACCTAGAAAAGAGAGTGAGAACAGTTACTGTAACTAGACCAGGTTTCGCAAAGGGATTGTATTTAAACAACCAATGGATCAAAGAAGAAATTAAAGAGGAAATAAAAGAGTTTCTTGAGACAAACTAAAATGGAAACACAATATACTAGAAATTGTGGGATGAAGAAGAGGAGGAGGAGGAAGAGGAGAGAAAGAACGATCACAAATAAACAACCTAACTCTATGCCTTAAGGAACTAGGAAAGAATAAAGATTAGAGCAGAAATAGAGAACAAAAATAATAGATAAACAAAATGACAAACCCTTAGCTAGATTATCAAAGAAAAAAAAAAGAGAAAGGACCCAGAGCAACAAAATTATAAAGGAAAAAGGAGACATTACAATGAATACAACAGAAATTCAAAAGGTCATAAGAGGCTGGTATGAACAAACTATATGCCAACAAATTGGACAATCTAGAAGAAATAGAAAATCTGAATAGACCAATTACAAGTAAGAAGACTGAGTCAGTGATAAAAAACCTGTCCCAAAAAGCCCAAGGCCAGCTTCACTGGTGAATTTTACCAAACATTTAAAGAATTAAAACCAATCCTTCTCAAACTCTTCCAAAACATTAAAGAGGAGGGAACATTCCCAAACTCAATTTACAAACCCTACATTATCTTGATACCAAAACCAGAAAAGAACACTACTAGAAAAGAAAACTACAGACCAATATCCCTGATAAATAATAGAGCAAAATTATCAATAAAGACTAGCAAATCGAATTCAGAACATATTAAAAGGATCTTACTCCATGACCAAGTGGGATTTATCCTTGGGATGCAAGGATGGTTCAACATACACAAACCAATCAATGTGAACAAGAAAAGAATCACATGACCACCTCAATAGATGCAAAAAAAGTATTTGACAAAATTCAACATCCATTCACGATTTTTAAAAAATTAACAAATTAGGCACAGAAGGAACAGGTCACAACATAATGAAAACTATATATTACAAGTCTAGAGCTAATATTATACTCAATAGCAAAAGGTTGAAGGCTTTTCCTCTAAGATCAGGACCAAAGACAAGGGTGACCACTCTCATTATTCCTATTCAACATAGTACTAGAAGTCCTAGCTAGAGCAATCAAGTAAAAAAAAAAAAAAAATGTATCTGAACTGGAAAGGAAAAAGTAAAATTGTCTCTTCACAAATGACATAATTTCCTATATCGAAAATCCCAAAGACTCAACCAAAAAAAAAAAGTTAGATCTATTCAACAAAATCAATAAAGTTGCAGTATACACATAAAAATCAGTAGCATTTTTATACAATAACAAATTTTCTGAAAAAGATATTAAGAAATTGACACAACTTACAATAGTGTAAAAAACAATAAAATACTTAGGAATAAATTTAACTAAGGAGTTGAAAGACCTCTACTCTGAAAACTACAAGACACTGATGAAAGAATTAGAAGAAGACAGAAATATGGGAAGGTATCCCATGTTCATAGATTGGAAGAATTAATATTGTTACAATGTCAACACTACTAAAAACCTTCAATAGATTCAATGCAATCCCCATCAAGATTTCAATGGCATTTTTTACAGGAGTAAAAAAAAAAAAAAGACACTCCTAATATTTACATAAAACCACAAAAGACCCCAAATAGCCAAAGAAATCCTGAGAAAGAAGAATAAAGTAGGAGGCATCACACTTCTGATTTCAAACTATACTATAAAGCTGTGGTCATCAATACAGTATGGTACTGGCATAAAAACAGACAAATAGATCAATGGAACAAAATCAAAAGCCCAGAAATAAACCCAAGCATATTTGGTCAACTATTATTGGACAAGGTAGTCAATAATACTCAATGGAAAAAAGACTGTCTTTTCAATAAATAGTGCTGGGCCAATTGGATATTCACATGTAAAAGGAAGAAACTGGACCCATATCTTACAGCACTCATAAGAATTAACTCAAAATGGATTAAAGACTTAAATGTAAGACCTAAAACCATGAGAAGTGCTAAAAGAAAACATAGGAATAAAGCACCTTGACATGAATCTTAGTAATGATTTTTTGGATATGACACCTAAACCACAAGAAACAAAAAATAAGTAGGACTACATCAAACTAAAAAGAATCTGCACAGTAAAAGAAACCATCAACAAAGAGAAACACAACCTATGGAATGGGAAAAATTATTTGTAAACCATCCTATCTAATAAAAGAGTAATATGCAGATTGACCATCACTCCCACACACAAGATGGCCACCCCCATGTGGACACAAGATGGCCACCACAAGACGGCCGGCAGGAGAGGGCAGTTAGGGGTGACCCGGCCAGCAGGGGAGGGCAGTTGGGGGTGACCAGGCCTGCAGGGGAGGGCAGTTGGGGGAAACCAGGCCAGCAGGGGAGGACAGATAGGGGTGACCAGGCCTTCAGGGGAGGATAGTTGGGGGGGACCAGGCCTGTAGGGGAGGGAAGTTGGGGGTGACCAGGCCTGCAGGGGAGGACAGTTAGGGGCAACCAGGCTGGCAGGGGAGGGCAGTTAGGGGTGACCAGACTGGCAGGGGAGGGCAGTTCAGGGCAATCAGGTCAGCAGGGGAGCAGTTAGGCATCAATCAGGCTGGCAGGGGAGTGGTTAGGGGGTGATCAGGCTGGCAGGCAGAAGTGGTTAGGGGCAATCAGGCAGGCAGCCAGGCAAGTGATTGGGAGCCAGCAGTCCTGGATTGTGAGAGAGATGTGTGACTCCCTGTTTAGGCCCAATCCCACAGGTCACTCCCAACTGCCCTCCCCTGCCAGTCTGGTCGCCCCCAACTGCCCTACCACAGGGATCCGGCATAAACCAGCAGTCTGACATCCCCTGAGGGGTCCCAGATTGGAGAGGGTGCAGACTGGGCTGAGGGACACACACCCCGTGCACGAATTTCGTGCACCGGGCCTCTAGTATCTAATAAGGGGTTAATATCCAAAATATATAAAGAATGCATATAACTCAGCTGCAAAAAAACAAATAACCCAATTAAAAAATGGGCAAAGGACCCAGAGAAAATTCTGTGAGTTCTTCTGGGAGGCTATGCCAAACAGAATGAAGATGGAGTGGAGTCAAGAGACCAAAATTCTACTCCCAGTCCTGCCAGTCATTTACCTTATGATTTTGGGCAAGAAAGTTACCCTCCCTGGGCCTCAGCTTCCTCATCTATAAAACAAGCGGGAAGATTGAGCTAACTGCTTGGGTTCCTTCTTCAGGGCTGAGATTCTGATTCTTCTCTTCTCTGGAACAAATTCAATGTTTCCTTTGTTAATTTCTTGGATTTTTATATTTTTATCAAAAGCATCCCTTAGCCCTAACCGGTTTGGCTCAGTGGATAGAGCATCAGCTTGCAGACTTAAAGGTCCCAGGTTCGATTCCGGTCAAGGGCATGTACCTTGGTTGCGGGCACATCCCCAGTAGGAGGTGTGCAGGAGGCAGCTGATCGATGTTTGTCTCTCATCGATGTTTCTAACTCTTTATCCCTCTCCCTTCCTCTCTGTAAAACAGCAATAAAATATATTTTTTTAAAAAAAGCATCCCTTAAATTCCTTTCCCCATTCTTCAATATTTTTTTTAAAAAACCATCTGTGTTAGCAATTTTTCTGAACATGTTCAGTTTTTTCAATCAAACATACCATTTCCTTTTGTACATTCATTTATTTTTTGCCAGAGTAGAAAAGCACTATCAATATACATCACATTTACAAAGTGGTAAAAGAGAAGCCTTAAAATCCAAAGTTAAACATGACCATTTTTCAATGTTTAAATATTTGCATATCTAGGCTCTGTTCTATGTTTTACAACCTGGTAAGATATGCATTTTAGGGTAATATGAGGCTTAGAGAGGTTAACTGACTTGCTCTATGTCACAAAACTAGTTAGTGGCAAAGTACAGATCATTGGAGTGGATGCCCAATTGTCTTGCCACCACAGATCCTTATCTTCCCAACCAACCTGCCTTTCTAGATTCCCTGCTACTATTTCTTGGCTTAGAAATGTATACTTTGTACATAGCAAAGTTAAAACTTATTGCAACGGGACTGGACTTGTCCCACTAGGTTCATTTTACCAAGGTGAAAAATCGATTCCATCCAAAGGCATTCCATCCCCATAGACCCTGCAAGAGGAGACATTCATGTCTCAGGTACCAAGAAAGTCCAGAGGTCAATCGCCAAGTCTCTACATACCAGGAAGTTTACAGTTTGGAGAAGACTATGAAAAGATGTGGTTTTCCTGGATGAATGACTATTAGGTGGGGCATGCAAATGGAGTCTTCTCACCTTCACAGCTCACTGCACCTTCACAGCCAGAAATGACCTGGCCAGTATCTCTGGAAATCTGCTTCCAAAGAGGAAGGCAAAGGATTAAAAACGTAAAAACAGGAAGTAACTAGAGGAAGTATGTAAGATTCTTTTTTCTCTCCCAACAGGTCTATATCCTGACATCACTCCCCTATTTCTACTTCAGATTCTGTTACTTTCTATGGCTATCAGGGTGTGTATGTGTTTAGATATTTCCAGATTTGCTAATCACAATATGTGACCCCCTTTTCTCACATATGCCCTAATGCAAGACAAAGGAAGCACCCTGCCACCCTCTCAAAATGAAACACACTTGTGAAGACCCTTCCTCTAAATGAGAATAAGTTTTATCCATGTATGCCTATCAATTTTTCTATCAATATAATCATAAGTTATCATTTCTAGAACAGCAAGACAGACACAGGCCTGCTGGCTATATTATGACAGGTTATTCTATATAATAAAAGCCTAATATGCTAAGTGTCTGGTCGGCCATTCAACCAATCAAATCGTAATATGTTAAAGATATGCTAAGGCTGCTCAACCACTCACTATGACATGCACTGACCACCAGGGGGCAGACACTCCAACTGGTAGGTTAGCTTGCTGCTAGGGTCTGACCGATCCGGACTGAGCAAGATGGGCCAGACACACCCTGGAGCTCTCCTGCGGTCCTTTCCTGGCTGGCCAACCTCCCGCGTCCCTCCCTGGCCCCCGATCTTGCACCGGTGGGGTCCCTCGGCCTGGCCTGTGCCCTCTCGCAATCCGGGACCCCTCAGGGGATGTCGGAGGGCCGGTTTTGGCCCGATCCCACAGGGGACCGGGCCAAGGGACCCCACTGGTGCACGAATTCACGCACCGGGCCTCTAGTATTGAATATTCTTTAAGACAAAGTACAGGCATAACAAATGCAAAGCACTTAAAGGAAACAGATCTACAGAGAAAACAGTAGCTCACACTTATGCTTTTCTAGGGTGCTAGGCTAATTGTGAAAATGCAAAGGAAAAAGACCTAAAATTTGGCTACCTCTTTTAAGACTGGGAATAAAATGTTTGTTCCTCTGCTGGGCTTTTAGGAGCTTTCCGCAACTTCAGCACCACGGACTCTGCCCGGAAGCTCCTGTGATCGGCTTTTACTGCTTTAATGAACCACGGCTAGGTTTTTGTTGCCGGCTGGTGGCTAGCAGCAGTTCTTTACCTCTTGCCCTTGATACCTGGCCAGCACAATTAGCACCTTATTATAGGCTGGCCTCTTGTCTAATTACCACGAGTCTCAACTGAGCATTTTACTTTATTGTCTTATTCATGCACTAGTTCAAGTGCCTGGGCTCTCCAGCTATAAGTCCTGAACTTCTTTTAGGTAGGCATGTGTTTTCAGTTTACCTCTTCAGGCCCTGAGCACACTACCCATGAGCATGCAAACAACTACTTCCTGTTTGTCTGAAGAGCTCCTAGAAGTCTATTCTGGGTGTAAAGCACATGGTTTGAATTGGGTCTCCATGCCTATCTCAGTCCTCCGTACCACATCCATTGGCCTGCTCTGCTGTTGAGGGCTCTCCTCAGCTCCTTTGGGTTAAGCTCTTTTAGATAAGGGAAAAGGTGTGTAACCTTATCTAAAAGGTGTTAGGCATAGGAATTTCTCATTAGCACCACATTCTATGTTCCCCTAAAAAAAAAAAAAAAAAAAGATTTAAGAGATGGGAGCTTATGTTTGAACAGACTCCTTGCTTTTAACATTAAAACAAATTATAGCTTACAGGGCAGTTACCAATTCCACCAACATAGGCCTCCTTCAGCAAATACTCGAGTGAATGTAATGGGGCCGGGGGCAGATTGCACAAAGGGAAGGTTAGGTGTACAAGTATGGGAGCCAGATTACCTGGTCTCAAATCCTGGCTCTGCCACTTACTACCTTGATCTAGACCAGTGGTCGCCAACCAGTGGTCCGCGGGACCATTGGTGGTCCGTGAGGTCCGAAAGGTTGGCGACTGCTGGTCTAGACCAGTGGTCGGCAAACTGCGGCTCTTTGGCCCCTTGAGTGTGGCTCTTCCACAAAATATCACGTGTGGGCGCGCACATACAGTGCGATTGAAACTTTGTGGCCCATGCGCAGAAGTCGTTTTCGGCTCTCAAAAGAAATTTCAATCGTTGTACTGCTGATATTTGGCTCTGTTGACTAATGAGTTTGCCGACCACTGGCTAGACAATTAACCTCTCTGCACCTCAGTTTCCCAATCTGTAAAACAGAGATAACAGTAGCTGTCTCATAGAACTATTGTGAGAACGGAATCAGATAATCTTTATAAAGTGTTTTAAAACAGTTCTTGGCACATAATAATCACTAGGTAAGTTTGTGTTAAACAGAATTAATAGAGCACAGAGATTTAGAATAGACAGACCTACAAAACAGTGTGCTCCCCAAAGAATCTGACAGTGATGGAAAAATTAGCTGGTTTAATACAATGTGCTATCTCTGGCTTCTTGATTTTCTGGCTAACATAAATTCTTTAAATTGCTTCAATAAACCAAAAAAGAACTCTGAATTTATGGGTTTTTAAAATATCTAATGCTTGCCCTAGCTGGATTGGCTCAGTGGATAGAGCATTGGCCTGCAGACTGAAGGGTCCCAGGTTTGATTCCAATCAAGGGCACATGTCTGGGTTACAGGCTCGATCCCCAGTAGGGGGCGTGCAGGAGGCAGCTGATCAATAATTCTCTCTCATCATTGATATTTCTATCTCTCTCTCTCCCTCTCCCTTCCTCTCTGAAATCAATAAAAAACGTATTTTTTAAAATGTCTAATACTTTTTCACAACAAATGGGATGAAAATGTCCTGGTGGCATTGAAGTAGAACAATGAGGGAAGGTGTCATTGTTTTAGTAGAGAATTTAGAATGAACATTCTACTGTTTCCACCTCTCACCTACTTAGCCTAACATGTCTGACATCATTCATAATATTATTTAGCAAATACTGCCAACTCTTCTCCATCAAGGAACTTTTAGTCAGTTGTCAGGGTAACAGTTCAGAGATGTTCTATATTTTTAAAGATTTTTATATAGAGATGATGCCATGGGATCCAAACTCAGACTTTCCTTTCTGCCATTTGCTTCCACTTTTTAAATCTTCAGTGCTCTTAGATATCCTAGCTACTAAGAGTCCACATCCAGGGTCTCTCCTTCCTGAGCAATCTCTAGCACAAAACACCCCTCTTAATACCAGCAGTCCCTTGTTATCTCATCCCAGAGTTCCTCGCATGGAATCCAGGGTCCCACCACACACAAAGGCATCTATGTGCCACAACAGGTGTGGGGGGGGTGCCTCTGCTTTCATTAGTAAGGAAACCCTTCCAACTTCACCTTTTCCAATTTCCCTGGAGGGCAAAGTCCTACCCTGCAAGCTATCTTCCCTGTAGATGCACCTGTAGAGAACTATGTAGAGACATAAGAAACGACCAATGTCTAGTCTACTAAGAAGTGATCATCTATGTATTTTGGGGACTCGGCAGTTTAGTGCTTTAACAATGTGGGAGGGTATTTTCTTTCTGTACCTTCCTCTGACCACCTCCCTATCCCACCGTGCTCATTAGCGCCACCATCATAGCTCTTAACCACCACGTTCTGGGGTTACATTGGCCCTGGAGCCTTCCCTTCTGCCTGGGGCGTGTGTCTGGGCAGAAGTTGTGTTTCACTTGTCTTAGGGTTCCAAAGCTGGCCCAAAGCCCATCCATAGTAAGCTCCCAATAGTTAAGATCTGTGTGAAGATAATGTCTGCAAAGCACCAAACATTTTTTAGATGATCAAGCCATCTTATTTTGAAAACAAGATTCTTCAAAAAATGGGACATTTGGACCCAGTTGGGTTGGTTGGGCGTCGTCTATGCACCTGCATCTATTACTGGTCAGGGCAAGTGCCTGGGATCCCTGCTCAGGGAGCATGCGGAGGGCATGGGATGGATGTTTCTCTCACACATGGATGTTTCTCTCTCCCCCTTCCCCTCCCTAACCCCCTTCCTCTTTCTAGGCATGTCCTCTGGTGAAGATTTTTAAAAAGAGGGGGAGCATTTGAAAAAGTTACCAGATACCCTCTTTGCTTCTTTTGGTTAACTTTCCTGCATTTATCCACATGGCTCCTTTAAAATCTGTACCATACCCTGTTTGCCCCGCCTTAATGGGCTCCTTCAGTGACCCCATATTCACCTTGCAGGTATCCTTTCTGGATATCCAAGGCCCATAATCCTATACGGCCATCGCCTGGGCTGTTTCCCCCCACCACACACCTCTAAGCAGCTGTCTACAGCTCCCAGAATCACCCCATCAAGCCAGGGCTCCCAGCCAGCCACCGCTGGGAAGCGCTGGGGACGCCTGGGCACTGCGCCGCTCGCCAGCGCCGGTTACCAAGACTCTCCTCCACCCGGGACAAGGGGATCCTGCAAAGTCCTGGGTCAGCGTTAGGTAAGCCCGAGAGAGCGAGAGCGGAGGATGGGAGAGGAGAATCCCCGGGGTGGAGTGAGGACGCCTCGGGACTCACACCTGGTCCGGACCCTACCCACCAAGAACAACCTAAAGCGGGCTTCATCGCCTCCCCTTTTCAACCATCCCAGGGACCAGGGAAATGCAGGAACAGGGTGGTAGGGGAGAGCGAGGAGCCAGCCCCCCCGGGCCGATCACGAAGTCCCCTCCCTCACTCGGGGTCGGTCTCTCTCTCTCTCTCTCTCTCTCTCTCTCTCTCTCTCTCTCTCTCTCTCTCTCTCTCTCTCTCTAGCACATGACCGGCTACTTCACACGCACACGACCTGCTACTTCAACTCCAGCTCTGAGCACACTGCGCCGCGCGCCTCCCCACGGAGTCCACCGGCTCCGTCCCGGCCCGCGCCTCTCGCCTCACCCCGGCGTTTCCACCCAACCCCAGTTCCGCCTCCCAACTGACCGTGAAGTCGGAGGCAGTTCCCCAGTCCCAGGCCCCTAGTGAGGCTCCCGCCGCAGCCGCCGTCGCCTCCCCCTGCAGTCCCCGACCTGGGACCCGGCCTCGGGCCGCAGCGATGGCTCCCGGGCACGAGGCGCCGCGGCTCCCTGGACTCGGCCAGACACCCGGCGGCGCACAGGAGAAGCCCATGGAGCTCCCGGCTCCGGCGGTGGCGCCTACAGGGGCGGCCGCCGCGCAGGTTGATGACGCAGAGCGGGGGCGCGGTCGGCGTGGGCTGATGACGCAAGGGCGCTGGGCAGCATGGCGTCCGTGTCGCTGAGCGAGGCGGAGAAGGTGTACATCGTGCACGGCGTCCAGGTAGCTGCCACAGCGGCGCGGGTGTCGGCCGCCGGTGCCCCTGGCCCTGCGGGTGGGGCCGGCCCTCGGTTCTCCCGGTTGGATCGGCGGGTCTGGGTTTCCCTTGTGGTGAAACAGCCTTAAGCCGGCGACGCGGGCGTGTTGAGAAGCGGGCGGCGAACGTCCATTTAGGGCTGAATGCATACTTGCCGCCTTCGGGTCTGCGAGGTTCCAAACCCGGGCGGGGAGCTGGAGGCCCAGCCCCTGAGGCTTTCGCGAGGGAGCCGCCTCGTCAGCCTGCGCGGGTCGCTCTCCTGCGGGTGTGGGCTTGTGGTCCGCTTTCCTCCCCTAGCGGTTGGGAATCACGGGGAGAAAGAAGGCACCGAGGTGAAAGCGCTTTGAAAATATAAATCGACTTACCAATAAAGGGGAAGGTGTTTAAAAAGCGGCTGCTCAGCCGGTAGCACAGTATTGGCAGTTTCCCATGTGCCATTGGAGGAGTAAGATCCCTAGAGGCAGCTAGAGCTACACTGAGCTCTTCTGGGCTCACCCTTCAGTCCCTGGTTTTGACCACGCCAGAACCAGAGCTGGAGGATGCTGGGCCTGGTAATGAGCTAGCGGGGGAAGCCGAGTGTGTCCTTCTTGTCTGTAACCTCCCCAGGTTAGAGACGTCTCCCCAAACCCTAGCCAGAATCCTGTCTTCTAGACCTAATCATTTTGTATTTTTTCACTTTTGGTTCAGTGTGGTTAATTTCAGCTCTCCCGGCGTTTCTTTAACCTCAGCCTTTTGATTCCTTTATGATTTCAAAGATGAATATAAAATAAAGGCAGTGGAATGTAAGGTACATATCGAGGGGATGCTATAGTTAGTGGGAGTCAAAAGAACTAAGGGATATTGGGGGCTGTAATGCTCTGAAGCCTTCCCCAAGGAGGGGGAATTGCTCTCCTAAATCCATGTTGAGTGTCCCTTCTGTGTATCTCCTGGACTCGATATTTCATTCATTCCACCTAGAACTGAGCTAGAGTGGAGGATAGGAAATAGCCTGCCCTTAGGTAACACCCATGCTAGAAGGAAAAAACAGAAATTACAGATCAATTTGTGCATTTACATGTAAAATTGTACCAAGTGCCGTGAAGGAAAAAAAGGACCTGCCTAATCTGGGAAGCCAGGGGAGGCTTCCCTTAGGAAATAGCATTTGAGCTGAGCTCTCAGCACGACCAAGAATTAAGTAAACTTCAGCCTTCCAAAAGGAAAGGATGGTGAGTCCGCTCACTGGGGTATTGGTGGAAGATCAGGTTGCAGAGGTGGCCAGAAGCTTGATCCTAGGGCAGTGGTCGGCAAACTGCGGCTCGCGAGCCACATGCGGCTCTTTGGCCCCTTGAGTGTGGCTCTTCCCCAAAATATCACGGCCTGGGTGAGTCTATTTTGAAGAAGTGGCATTAGAAGAAGTTTAAGTTTAAAAAATGTGGCTGCCCTAACCGGTTTGGTTCAGTGGATAGAGCATCGGCCCGCGGACTGACGGGTCCCAGGTTCGATTCTGGTCAAGGGCATGTACCTTGGTTGCGGGCACATCCCCAGTGGGAGGTGTGCAGGAGGCAGCTGATCGATGTTTCTCTCCCATCGATGTTTCTAACTCTATCCCTCTTCCTTCCTCTCTGTAACAAATCAATAAAATATATTTTTTTTAAAAATGTGGCTCTCAGAAGAAATTTCAGTCGTTGTACTGTTGATATTTGGCTCTGTTGACTAATGAGTTTGCCGACCACTGTCCTAGGGGTCTTAGAGGCTCCGCCACTGCTTCATCATGCATCTTGGAAGTTACTAATTCGCTGTATGCATGATACCTTTAAGGCCTCGCCAGTGTCCAGCACTGGGTAGGCAGGTACTTGGTAACATTGATGGAGTAAGGTAGTCCTTAAAGGGCGATGAGTTAGATAGAGTTTTCAATTTTTAAATTAAACCTCTCTCTCACCAGTACCATGGACATATTAAGGCCGCGATTGTATCACAGAGCCATGCAGACTGAACTGACCAAATAAACCTCTTCGTAAGGATTATTAACATTGGCCACAAATTTGCTCTGCTTATGAAGCAGCAAGATGGAATTCTGTATTTATGGAGGAGCAAAACAGAATTTACACTGTTTGTTGTGCATTTGTACTGTAGGTGAGCGAGCCTACCACCGATCTCAGTGACTCAGTTCTAAAATCACCTAAACGTTTGGTAGTTGGTTACTGAGTGTCAGCAATGCGCCTTAAGCAATGCCTAGCAGGAATCCTGTTCTTGCCTCTGAAGACCTAATCATTCTGTGTTTTATTTTTCACCTTTGGTCCTATTTGGTTAGTTTCAGCTTCTGGCATCCCTTGCCCTCCGCCTTTGATTTCATCTTGGTTTGATGGTAGTTAGAAGCAGTTGAAAGTAACGTCACAGTGTGTGTTGAGGATTCAGTTGATAATTATGTTAACCAACAAACTGGCTCAAGCAAGAAAAGGATGTCTATGAGAAGGCTGTGTTTCTCCAAAAATGCAAGGGCATTTGGATCTTCAGGCTCTCCCTTGTTTGTTTCTGCTGTTTTTTTATGCTTTTGCCGTATTCTCTTCTCTCTGTTTGACGAAAGCCCCAAAAGTCTAAATTCAGGATCGATTCTGAAGATCTGGCATGTAGCTTTATTCAAATTCATAAGAGCTTTAATAGGAGAAACTTATACGGCAGAGTAGCTGCTCGCAGTGGTGGCAGGCCAGGAATAAATCCACCTCCTCCCAGGACAGGGTCTCGTTTTTTGTTTTGTTTTTTATAGGGGGTTAATAGTAAAACCATATTGTGGTTAGTCATGTAGACCACCAGAAAAAACAATGTATTGCAAAGGTAACATAACATCAGGCAGTTATCACACTGTATACATTCATTAACCTCCTTCCTGGGGGCATGACCTTTACCTTTGGGCAGCATTCCAGTTTTCTGGGTAGTCAGCCAAGCCTGAGGCTACAGAGTTAAGAGCCCAACATTTCCCAGATGCCTTTGCTGCTAGAGCCATATTGCATCTCTGAGTTCCCTTACAGTCTTTGTATTCTGTTTCTCAGGCCTTGTGGTAGAAAGATTGGTTACCTCCCAGCTCCTGGGGTTACAGTTCCCTCTATAAGAAATAAGCCTTTCGCCCTGGCTGGTTTGGCTCAGTGGATAGAGCGTCGGCCTGCAGACTGAAAGGTCCCAGGTTCAATTCCGGTCAAGGGCATGTGCCTTGGTTGCGGGCACATCCCCAGTGGGGGGCGTGCAGGGGGCAGCTGATCGATGTTTCTCTCTCATCGATGTTTCTAGCTCTCTATCCCTCTCCCTTCCTCTCTGTAAAAAAATCAATAAAATATATTTAAAAAAAAAAAAAAGAAAAGAAATAAGCCTTTCTAGTTTAGTTCCAGACTCATTGCTGGACAGAATCATTAGGCTCAGACATGGCCACTGCGGGACGAGGCACGAGAGAGAGAGAGAGAGAGAGAGAGAGAGAGAGAGAGAGAGAGGGGGGGGGGGGGAGGGAGAGAGCAATTTGTGGACAGGAAGATGAATCATTTTAGGCTCTGGCAGAAAATGGAGTTTAATTCGGGTAATTCAGGAGACTTTTATGACAATGTGGGTGTATTTCAGGAAACCAACAAGAGATGTTGAAGAGCCCAAAGACCAGTGACCATGGGACATAGTGACCACCTCTAGGTCAAAGGGGCCCAAGAAGGAAATAGTGTTATCAGATCCCAGTGATACCAGGAAGAGCTGCCAACAGCTCTGGGCAGATGCAAGCACTGTCACAAAAAGGCTGGCCCCAGGAGTGGAGGTGGGGGGGACTCTGTTTTCCTTTGGTAGCTTCCATTGGCCAAACTCAACCAGAAATCAGCAAAGGGAGTCCAGGTGATGCAGTTTTGAGGGAGTCAACCTGGAGCACGGATTAGGGCAGGAAAGGATGGAGAATGGATCTGAGGAGGTGAGGCAGGGCAAATGGAAAGGTTGATATATCAATATTTTAACATATGATTTGATTGATTTCTGTTAAGTCCCCTCTCAGCCTTTGAAGGCCGAGATGTCCCACTTTTGTTAGGTACATATTATATCAGAGATTCAGAGCAGGCCACGGCCAATGATTAGCCCCACCAAGAAGTATGCCTCTTGGGGTCCCGTCAAAGCCATTTCTTTCAATTTTTCTCGGCAGTTGAAAGTAAGTGTAGCTCAACTGATAGTTTCAGTTTCTTTTCTGTGGATCCAGCTTTAACTGGAAGCATTGTGGGTTTTGGGGGGAGTGTGAGGGGGCGAGTTGCAGCACAGAAGAAGGAGAACAGGGCCTGATCTTCACCTGTGAGACTGAGCAGTCGGAACTCGGCTGCTCAGGCGGCCGTGCAGGGCACTTGATTTTGAGCCCTGTGCCGTTTCCATTTACAGACCCATGGCACAAAAAGGCTGCACCCAGGCACTCTGCAAGGTGAAGGGAATCACGTCCTTTCAAAGGATGGAGGGGGGGGCTACTCAGCAGGCTTGGAAAGTGAAAAGAAGATCAATATCTAGTTTTGCCCACTGTGTCTTGGGCGTTGCAGGCCCAGTCACGGTCCCTTTCCTAAGTGCGTTGTGTTCTAATAAGGGAAGCGTTCTAGTCTCAGTTCTCTAGCAAGCTCCGAGGTATTGGACAAGTCAAAGCAAGGTCATTCGGGGCACCATCACCTCAGAGGACCTCTGGAGTCTGAAACCTTCCCAAGTGTGCTGGATTAGTAGAGCTGGCTTGTCCGCTTCTATTAAGGAGAAACAGGACTGGGTGACCTGGGTAACGCAGCTCAGGGCTGAGTCACATGTCCTTCCACTTGGTCACAAACAGGAGATTGTGGTGCCTCAACTCAATATCCTTATCTGTAACCTCTCTTCAGGGCTGGTTTTGAGGATTCGGTGAGCTGATACCTTCCCCCAGAAGCGGGAGAAGGGAACTGCTGATGGCCTGTGCCGAAAGGTCCCCGTAAATGATTTAGGGTTTTCAGGTTCTCCTATAACTCTGTAAGGTCAGGGTTAGTCCTGCTTTCTAGGTGAAGAGACAGGCTCAGAGCTGTTGAGGAACTTGCTCAAGGTCACAAAGCTGGTATGTGACAGCAGAGAATTAAATACAGATTGGAGGTGACTCCCACACCACACCCAACCAGCAGATTTGTCGTGATCACATAGATAACAATCTAAAAGTCACCGGAGCCATCCCAGCATCCAGAAGCCCTTTATCTGAAAAGGTGTTTTGTCCCTTGCTGAGAAGGACAGGGCTTCCCAAGGTGCGGCCCATCATTTGTTGACATCTCTATTGGTTTTTCCATGAAGCCTCACTTCAGGGCAGCTCCTGTTCTTACGTGTTCACGCATGGATGCCTTCCCTTGCTCCTGAGGACTGCAGGTGAATAAAAATCGTGGTAGGGTGTCAGGCCATGAGCCGGGCCGTGCAGGTTTGGGTGATTTCCTGTCTTTTAGGAGGAAAAGGACTTTTTAAAAAAGTTGCCCTGGATGCAGTGATTCATGGACTAGTTTGTTTGGTGTTTTGGGTTTGATCTTGTTCTATTCTTCTGAGTGCTTTTTTCTATGAAAAAAAAAAATTGTAGTTGATGTATCCTTTGAAAGGAAAATTTGTAGCTTTTTGTTTGCCTCTTGTCACTTGAACCTTTACCACTGAGCATTTCCCTGGGGCAGATGTGATTCGAAGGCTGCAAAGGCAAGATTTGGCCAGGCCCAAGTGTTTTACCACCCCCCACCCCATTCCCCACCCCATCCTGGAACAAGTGTGTGGGTTGTTACTACAAAGGGGTGTGGCTAGATCTTCCCTGAGTGAGTGGTATTTTAAAGCAGTAGTTGGAAGCCCTGTAGCCTTGAGGTCTCCTTACTTTCAGAGCTGTTATCACTGTCATCGAGACCAACTGGTAGAGCTAGCCAGTTGATCCTGTGAGGGAGGCCTGTGGGGTCCTGTTGCACCGTGAAGAGACCCTTTAGAATGCAGGCGGTGGTGTGGAGTTGTGGTGAAGAGCTCTGGCTCGGAATTAAAGTGCTACTTACTGGCTGTGAGACCCCGGGCCAGCCATTTAGCATCTTTCAGCCATTTTTCTGTTTGCATAATGGATTCAATGTGTTAACTGTGGAGTGTTTCTAGAGCATTAGCTCATATATAGTAAGTGCACATTAAATAGTAGTTACTATTGCCCTAGCCCAGTGGTCGGCAAACTCATTAGTCAACAGAGCCAAATATCAACAGTACAACGATTGAAATTTCTTTTGAGAGCCAAATTTTTTAAACTTCTTCTAACGCCACTTCTTCAAAATAGACTCGCCCAGGCCGTGGTATCTTGTGGAAGAGCCACACTCACGGGGCCAAAGAGCCACATGTGGCTCGCGAGCCGCAGTTTGCCGACCACTGCCCTAGCCGGTTTGGCTTAGTGGACAGAGCATCAGCCTGTGGACCGAAGGGTCCCGGGTTCAATTCTGGTCAAGAATACGTACCTTGGTTGCAGGTTCCTCCCCAGCCCAGGCCCAGGCCCTGGTCGGGGCTCCCACAGGAGGCAACCAATTGATGTGTTTCTTTCACATCGATGCTTCTCTCTGTCCTTCCCTCTCTCTTCCACTCTCTCTAAAAATCAATGGGAAAATAGCCTCGGATGAGGATTATAAAAAAAATAGTTACTATTAGTTTTTGTAAATAATTGTGGCTATTTTGATTTATAGATCTGTAGAATTAGAGAAGCACCTTTGAGGCCATTTACTTCAATGTCCTCTTTTGTAAATGAGGAAACTAGTCTATGGGGGAAGGGACTTGTCCTACCTAGAGGTCAAGCAGCTAGTTAGTGGCAGGCCCAGGCCTGGAACTCGGGAGTAATGCTCCTAGTGATTGCTCACACTTGAACCAGGCCTGCAGCTTGGGAAGGATCCCTCCCTTGTAAGTGATGTTTCTGGGCCAGGTTTTCACTTCCCTCGCTGGGCACATCGGGGGGATGTGGCAAACAGGGGAGTCAGAGATTGACCTAGAAAGCCTTTGTGTTCTGTGGCTGGGTGGTGAAGAGAAAGTTACATAGTTTTTTTTTTTTTTTTTTTTTTTTTTTTAAATATATTTTATTGATATTTTACAGAGAGGAAGGGAGAGGGATAGAGAAGCTAGAAACATCGATGAGAGAGAAACATCGATCAGCTGCCTCCTGCACACCTCCCACTGGGGATGTGCCCGCAACCAAGGTACATGCCCTTGACCGGAATCGAACCCGGGACCCTTGAGTCCGCAGGCCGACGCTCTATCCACTGAGCCAAACCGGTTTCGGCAAGTTACATAGTTTTGAGTTCTCCCCAGAGGCTCATTTTCCCAGACTTGAAATTCTGTTACTTTCTAAGTCCACTTATCCCCAGACTCAGATACGGATTGCCTTCAGGAAGGGAAGTAAAGAGATTGGTTACCTGCCTGGTGTGGTGGGAAAGGGGAAAGGGATGAGTTGGGAGTGACATTTCTCTGAGCACACCTTTTCTGATAGCTTTGACTCCCAGAGCCATGGCGATAGTCCACATACCCAAAAAGTAATAAGTAATTAAAAGTAACCAGGATCTGGGGGACCCAGGCTGGAACACAGACTGCTACAAATGAGTAATAGGGCTGCATGGAAGGAAGGATGGGAAGACAATTGGAAAACAGTGTTTTGAGTGGGTACCATGGGCTAAAGACAAAAAAGAACTCTGTACAATACTGTTCTCTATTAGTACATTTGTTTCTCACAGGGTTATGGGTTAGCAGTTCTGAAACTATGTGTATACTAAGATTTAACAAATACCTAAATGCATTGTAGATTGTGAAAGCCAGGTTTCTCCCTGTCTGAGAGGGAAGTTACACCTAGGACAGTGGTCGGCAAACTGCGGCTCGCGAGCCACATGCGGTTCGCGAGCCGCGGTTTGCCGCTCCGTTGATTAATGAGTTTGCCGACCACTGACCTAGGACAAGGAGGAAGTTTAGAAACAATTATCAGTGTGAGAACGTGGCTTTTTAATAGATATGTGGATAGACCGAAATAAATACAGGTATGTGTGTTTGTGTGTGCATGAGTTCGTGTACATACATGTTTTCTAGCTCTGTCTGCTGGGAAGCTCTAGAAGCAGTGATACCCCTGCAGCAATGAACCGACTTAGCACTCAGGTCCTGGTTTTTCTCCAATAAAAGTAACAGGGCTCCTTGGAGAAAGGGCTGATTCCCAGACAGGGGCAGGGGCAGGGAAAATACAAGAGCCTGGGACGTCTTATGTTGTTGGAAAATAAAGAAGTGCTCAGAAACGATTGGAGGCATGTTGAAAGAACGCAGGAACCCACCCAAAGGAGCTCCCAGGGGCCAAATCTGGAGCTACAATTTGAATAATGGTAGTATTGGATATAGCTATAGAAGACACCCGTGAGCTAACACTGACCTAGTAAGTGATTGAAGAAGTAAAGAGCATAAGGGTCAAGCGCCACCTGGTCCACTCTGAAACCCATCTTCGGCATCAGGGGCTGGCAAACGGCTGATTCACTAAGAAAGAAAGATGCACTGCACATTTCTCTAGGGGAATAAAAACGGGTGAATTGCCTCAGGGGTCTGTTGTTGGTTTGGGATCACAGCCTGCGGATTGTGGTTGTTGCACGTAGGAAGACCTCCGCGTGGATGGCCGTGGATGTGAGGACTACCGATGTGTCGAAGTGGAAACCGACGTGGTGTCCAACACCAGTGGGTCTGCCAGGGTCAAGCTGGTGAGTGCTGTGGCCACGGTCCACCCATGCCTAGCTGGAGGAATGGGGAGGCCCTAGGGGGCCAGCAGCAGGCCCCTCCAGGCTTTTGCCACACAGATTGTTCAGGGAAAATCCAACACCCAAGCCAAACTCTCGGTGGGGTCTGTCTAGATCTGAAGGACTCCTCATCTTCTCAAAGGGTCACTTTCCAAGCCCCAGCACTGCTCTTAAGAGAGTCCCCAGGGGTGTACGTCTGGAAGAGGAGGGAGGTGGTTGGGTGCCTGGCTGCCTGCCCGGAGTGAGGACCCTTCTTACATGTGTCTGCAGGGTCACACGGACATCTTGGTGGGAGTGAAAGCAGAGATGGGGACGCCGAAGCTGGAGAAGCCAAATGAAGGTTACTTGGAGTTCTTTGTTGACTGGTCAGTATAACGCAGATTTTTTTAAAGAAAACCAGTTTGAAAGACGAGGATTCAGAGGATGGACCTCTGTTTTCCTGTTAATCCACTTTTGTTTTGTATTGACTTGTCATTCATCCAGCCAGCGGGTATTTATTGAGTTCCTCCTACATGCCAGGCACTGAGATAGTGGAAGGAGACGCTGGGTCAAGTTGTGCCCTTGCCCTGGCCACCTGGCCCTCGCTGGGCCTCATTTTCCCTGTCTGAAAGGAGGGTGTCTGCCAGGCAGCCCAGCTCATGGTGGTTATGAGAGTCACATGAGATGATGGATGTTTTGAAAATTATCAGACGCAGATGATAAGAATCATTTGGTCTAAAATGCCCTGTTTCCCTCTCTGCTTTAGCTTTCCAGAAACCTCTCATGACTTGCTTGGCAGAGCAAGGACTGGGGCCAGCCAAGCAGCCTGACAGGCCGAGGTTGTGGCAGCGAGGCAGGCAGTGTGGGTGCTGGGAAGGGCAGACTCCGCAGTCTTCTTACCTGTGTGACCTCAGGCTGGTTACTCAGTCTCTCTGTGCTTATGCTTCTTTATCTAAAAAATGGGGATAATAGCCGAAACTGGTTTGGCTCAGTGGCTAGAGCGTCGGCCTGTGGACTGAAGGGTCCCGGGTTCGATTCCAGTCAAGGGCATGTACCTTGGTTGCAGGCACGTCCCCAGTAGGGGGTGTGCAGGAGGCAGCTGATCGATGTTTCTCTCTCATCGATGTTTCTAACTCTCTATCCCTCTCCCTTCCTCTCTGTAAAAAAATCAATAAAATATATATTAAAAAAAAATAAAAAATAAAAAATAAAAAATGGGGATAATAATACTGTTGTGATGATAAGGAAATGAGATCATGAAGATAGAGCACCTGGGATGACGACTGGCTCCCAGTGGGCTTTCAATAAATGACATTTCTCTCCCTCTGGTGACCTCCCTCTTCTAGAGGTTGGGGCGTTTTATCGGGTTGCTGACCCAGTGTCATCTTCTATCTGTAACTTCACTTCTAGCCAGGTGGTGACAGCAGGCCTTCTTGGATGAGTAAGGCTATTGGCTCATGTTAGGTGCAGGTATATACTACTGACACAGTGTTGGGTCCCCAAGACGACCCCACATTCAGAGACTTGCTGGAAGGACTAGCACAGTGGTTGGCAAACTGCGGCTCGTGAGCCACATGTGGCTTGCGAGCCGCGGTTTGCCGCTCTGTTGATTAATGAGTTTGCCGACCACTGGGATAGGGACTTAATCACAAGGAACAACAGCCTGTAATTATTGGAATCGAGAGTCTAGGTCAGTGGTCGGCAAACTCAGTCAACAGAGTGGCAAACCGCGGCTCACGAGCCGCATGTGGCTCGCGAGCCGCAGTTTGCTGACCACTGGACTAGCATATAATTTTACTCACGACTAAGATTTATTACAGCAACAAAATGCAGCAACATGTGTGCCCCAGATGATTCTGAAAGAAAACCCATTAGAGACTCAGCACCCAAGATAGTTTTGGCTGCTGGTCATGTAAGCACCCTCTGCTTAACACACACCACAATACCAGGCTCCTAGGAAGCAAGCAAGTGTTCAGCATAAACCATGTTTTTGCAGAAACAGTCTACACCAGTGGACACAGATTCCTGGGAACACTCTGAGAGCCAGAACACTTGGCTGCGCGGATGCTAACCCCATTTGTATAGTAAGTTACAGACTTCCAGTCTTCATTTCCAAACAGAAGTCCACCTCTCACAAACTGTTCATGAGGGACGTGTTCAGAGAGGGCGAGTGAGCTTCCTGTGGGTCACATACCTAGGTCTGTCCGACTCTGAGTCTTTGCTCTTTCCACTTCATGCAGCCTGTGGAGCCCAGCTTTGGAGGGGTATTGTGCTTGGAAGTCCCAGAACTTCCACTGTGGCTCTGTGTCTGAAGGTGACTTACATTAGCCTGCTGCTTTTGTCCCTTTCTTGTCCCAGCTTTAAAGGGAGGGTGGCTCTAGGTTGACAGAAGCCTTTGAGCTGCCTTTCCCAAGACCTGGCTTCTAGGACTGAGCCTCTGTCCTGGCTGAGTGGCTGCCTGCTGGTCTCTTTCCACCTTTGTAAATCTCAGAAGAACCCCAAAAGGCCTAGAAGCTCCAGTTCCCAATCTCTGAATCTCTTTCTCAAGAGTGATAGTCTCAGGTGGCACACTGTAGATCTTTAAGTGGCTCAGTTAGTGCGATCAGCCCAGCAGGTAGGAGTACCATGAGAGATTCATAAAACCCCATTTCCAGAGAAGGGAAGAGATTACCAAGCGCCACTGGCTGCCACCTCTCTCAGAACCTCATTTGGGTCTGCAGGGAGCAACTCTAAATTACATAACAGACAAACCCCTTCATTCTGAGCCAGCGAATAGTGCCCAGCAATAGGGGTGCTGTCCTCCTCTTCCCCAGGCCCCGGGGATGGGGCCTCTGCCGGAGGCTCAAGGCTGAAACTGAATTCTTACCCAGCGTGAAGAAATATCTGGTACGGAAGCGGGGAGGGTCCCTTCCTGCCCATCTGAGCCCGGTTTGACAAGTACTTATCAGCTACTTCCAGGTTTTAATTATTAATTCCCAGAGCTAGAGGGGTCTCAGAAGACGAAGTGCTTTTCTGCTAACTCATTCCACTTCGGTTGGTGTACTTGGAATGCAGGAGTCTGGGGTAGAGGACACTGCCTCCCACCGCTGCTCTGACCCTGACCACGTGCCAGTGGAGCAAGAGCTGGGTTACGAGCTCTGTGCCAGGGAAGCCTGGCAGCACTCTCACTGGACCCGGAGCCGACCAGGCCTTCTCACTTCCTGCTCAGGTCTTTGTTAGACATTGCCTGAAAATAGGCCATTTTAAATAAGAACTTGGAGACTTTAGATGGTTTCCATCTAAAGCCTAGAGAAAGAGCCCTGACCGGTTTGGCTCAGTGGATAGAGCGTCGGCCTGCGGACTGAAAGGTCCCAGGTTCAATTCTGGTCAAGGGCATGTACCTTGGTTGCAGGCACATCCCCAGTAGGAGGTGTGCAGGAGGCAGCTGATCCATGTTTCTCTCTCATCGATGTTTCTAACTCTCTATCCCTCTCCCTTCCTCTCTGTGAAAAATCAATAAAATATATTTTAAAAAATAAAAATAAAAAATAAAGCCTAGCGAAAGGTAAGAATTGAATGAATTGTCACTCTGGGTTACCACTAGGTGGCAATCCGTCAAGCCGCTTCTCAGCTGTCCGACCACCCTGTTGATGGGTTTAGGGACCGTGGTTAGCCTCTTAGAGAGGGTTTAGTGTTTAATTATTGAGGAGCACACGTTTCATTCATAGGCATTTCAGTATGCCCAGCACTTGTCACTTGCCTTTGGGACTTAACTACTTTTCAGTGTGATCACTTGTGCTTTACACTAGTGTTGAACCACAAGTTTTGTGCCTGAATTGGTGGGTGGACCCACTTGATCTATTCCTTACCTGCTTAGTGCTGCCCGAAGGGGGCACTGTTGGCTGAAGGCCAGGTGTGAGGCCAGGCAGAGCGGAACCTGCAGAAGCCATTCGAGGCTAGCTGTATACTTTGAAAGTCTCCCAGGGACTTTAAACAAGGGCTTAGGTGACAAGCTCTGAATGCGCTGCTCTGCCCAGCCCATTTACTGGGATGCTTCAGTAGGCTCAGAAATGAGCACATGAGTCAGAGGCTCAGGACCTGCCTTGGGGCTAGATGACTGGAGGAGTCCTGAGTCAGTCTTGGCCTGGTACCCACTAAATCACCCAGCTGCCATGGGCCGGGCCTGGCCTGGCTGTCAGACTCCATGTTTGCAGGCTAGGTCAGTTGTAAGGGAAGCAACAATGGGCCTAGTGTCTGAGTCCCATTGCAGGTAGCCGTGGCCTTGATCTCAGCCTACCCCAGTTAAACCAGCAGAGAAGTGCTGAGCAGAGGAGCAGGGTAGAGGTGATGAGTCAGGAGGGGTGGAGAACTGGGAGGGGCAGCGTTCCCAAGATTTTTATTAGTTTATTCTGCTCAGTAAGCGATTTCCCAACAGCCCTGGAGGGCTGGTTCTTTATGAAGGATCTGAATTGGTCTGGGTAACTATAAAAATAAAAAGCACTTGGTTTTATGCTAAAAAAGACCTTAGTGTATACTCTCCCCACTGAAAGAATGTATTATGATGCCTATGAGCAGGGGGCTAGGATTGCCAGCCTGTGTTGCTCTCTCTTTAAATTTTATACTCCATAGAGAAGCTTTTTATTTAGGACTCCCTTGGTCTACATTCCTTGACTCCCAACATTTGTGCTCTAGTAGTAATTCCCAAGACCAGAGTATCCATTCATTACTTTGAGGCCTAAGGCAGGCCGGAGGGAGGCTAACCTGACTAATGTTAGGCCACAAGGCGGATGTGCCAAGTAGCACATTCAGGGAAAGTCCAGTGAAGCCCAGCAGACAAGGCCAGGCTGCCTGGGTTTAGAATCCCCAGTCACTGGGTGTGTGACCTTGGGCAAGTTACACAACCTTTCTGTGACTCGGTTTTATTGTCTCTAAAATGGGGCAATAACAGTGCCAACCTCTAGGGTTGTGAGAATTCAATGAGTTAATACATCTAAAGTGCTCAGAATGGTGTCTAGCATGTGGTGAACATTCCAAAAAAGTTAAGTTTCCTTCCTTGTAAATCGAGAGAGTCTGACCATCTGAGGCCACCCACAACCCACCTGCAAGATTTTTGGCTCACTAATGGAGGCTTTTATTAAAGATGACGGGGCCTGAAAGTTTGCCAGTCTCCATCACTCCCTGTTAATTATACATGTGGCTTCTCTTTGTTCAGATGCTTGTAGTGACCAGGCTGGCCCTGCAGGCGTTCGGTTTGTGGTCTTCTGGAGATGGCCTCTAAGGCTTTGCCAGGTCTGCGTTTCTGACTGTTCTATCAGAAAGGGTCCTTGTGCTATGGGCGCCCCTAGTGGTGAGGAGGGATTCTAATTTTTCTGCTGCACCTCTTCTCTTCATCCTTTGTCAGAATACAGGGTCTCTGGCTTTTCTCATTGTACCCAAAGCACTACACCCCATCCCCACCCTGAACAGTTTCCTTCTTCCCAGCCTCTTCCCCAGAATAACTCCATGGCCAGGGCACCATCCAGACGCAGGAGCTTTCTAAGGTCTCATCCGCCTCGAAGCTTTCTTTCCTGCCTGTTTACCAGCTATGCTGAAAGGATATGTTTAAAAAAAGGAAAAAAAAAACACCACTTTAAAAATGGGAAATTTTCCACTTTAATTTAGCCCATTGCTAAAAAAACAATGGGGCGTGATTTTGTAGGTCGATTAATTTAGCCAGTTGGACCTGGAAGTTCTGTAAACCACCCCTCGGGGCTGTGGAGGAGTCACTGCCTCCTCTCTGGGTAATCAGTCACACCCAGGAGGATATGACCCACTATAATCAGGGAAAGGAAAACATTTGAAGTGTAAGCATCTGGGACTGGATTTGTCTACACAGAAATCTATGTAGGTGTGTTTTAAATACTTAAAAGATGGGACTCAATATTGATTGCTTAGTGTTTGAATTAGGAACAGGTTGTGTTTTGCTGGCTGTGCAAAATAAACTTGGTCCCTGGTGACTTGATTATTCGCCATAAATGAGCTTTTTTTCGTGGCTCAGTGCCTGAGTCCAGCAGAGGCGGGGAGAGACCAGCGAGGTTGCTATGGCAGCAATGAAGTTTCTCAGGGATTTTAAATTGGGGTTCTGCTGGCTCGTAGTGGTCAGGGAGGACTGTCTGATTAGAAAGGCGGAGTTATTATACAACAGCACACTCTGGTCATCTTAGGATTCATTTTTATGCCTATATTAGAATGGGCTAGACAGAAGGGACATTTTACACACACACACAGACACGCACACACGCCCTCCCTGCCTGTGGCCTGACCAACTTCTACTCATCTTTAGGTTTGAGGTCTCCAATAACCCTCAACACTGATTGAGGCTCTCCCTGACCCCGACTCCTGCTGCTTGCTCCCTCCCCTATCAATGAAACTGCCCCCAGACTTCATTGGAATTCCGACTTAGGGTGGCCTTCTCCTTGCACGGTCTCTGGGTCTGCAGTGCCTGGCGTCTGGCTGGGTGCCTTCCAGTGGAGGTGTGGATGCACAGACGGGCTGGGGAACACAGCTCTCACTAGGATTTTGTGGAAACCACACTGAAACAACTGGTTTCCTCCCTCCCTGGGTCCTGCTCATTAAGGGAAGTGTTCACTGGAACGTTTACTCACCTCACTGATGTATTAAGGGTTTGTTTTCGTTAAGCCAAAACTCTCCACAGTTTCCTGTTAAACACTTGTGTAGTGCTTAGGGTGGCAAATGTTAATGTGTCTTCATTCTTTGTTGATTTTTTTTTGAAGGGATAAACTTTATTAATCTAACTCTCAAACACTGGAGGCTAAAATTATAGCAACCTGGGTTGAGGTAATTGGGCGCAAAATTCAAGAGGCCTAGGCCTGAATGGGAAATGTTTTCTCTTTGAAAAATAGCAAATAAAGTAAAAGAGATAACCTAATATTTAATCTGCCAGTAATCTGTCTGTCTTATTTCATCTCCTGCTGTTCAGTACAGTGATAACCTAGAGTTCATGACATAGCTCTGGCATACTATCTTACGTATCTTCTGAAAGATTCCAGCTCTAGCCGGTGTTAATCAATGGTTAGAGTGTCAGCCTGCGCACCGAAGGGTTGAGGGTTGGCTTCTCAGTCAAGGGCACATACTTGGGTTGTAGGTTTGATCCCTGGCCTGGTTGGGAAGCATGTGGGAGGCAACCAATCACTGTGTTTCTCTCACATCTCTCTCTCTCTCTCTCTCTCTCTCTCTCTCTCTCTCTCTCTCTCTCTCTCTCCCCCCCCCCCCTCTCTCTTCTCCCCTCTCTCTCCTTTCCACTCTTTCTAAAAAACAATGGGAAAAATATTCTCGGGTGGGGATTAACAACAAAAGAACACAAAACAAAACAGAAAAAAAAAATCCAGGAAGGTTATTGTACTTAACGTTGTGTGGCTTTTGTTTTGAGAGTACATCGCACAGCTAAAGCTGTGAAAACGAGGGATGGTGTATATAACATAACCCTTCTGTAAGCCAGACTGTTTGATTCTCTGGGCTTTCCGGCGTCCTCGGCCTGCCAGAGAAGGTATTTGTTATACTTTCAAGATAAGAGAGTTAATTATTACTGGCCGAGGTTCACTTTACCATTGCTCTCTTGTTTCCCTTGGATAAAGATGTCTTCTGTCAGAAGTCAGGGGAAACGCCCATCACACACATTGACAAATCCAGGGCCCGGTGCTGGTCTGGCTCAGTGTGTGTGTCTGTCCGGAGGCTGGAAAAGTGGCAGGTGCCATCCTTCCCTCATTTCCGTAGTGACTTCCCATCATTCCGTAGGGCAACTAGAGTAAAGCTTTGTCCCTTTGCTCTTTACATGTGAAAAGACTCACCAGCTTTTCTGTTCCCTTCTGCGCAGTTCAGCCAATGCTACCCCTGAATTTGAAGGTCGAGGAGGTGATGACCTTGGCACAGAGATTGCTAACACCCTCTACCGGATATTCAACAACAAGAGCAGCGTGGACCTGAAGTCCCTCTGCATTAGTCCTCGGGAGCACTGCTGGGTTCTCTATGTGGACGTGCTGGTAAATATCACATTGCTGTGCCGGCTGGAGACCAGTTGGCCTACTTTCCTCCTAGTGCTTTTTCCCTCTCCACGTGGGTACTTTCAACTTCCAAGGTAAGATTAGTTGGGGGAAGATTAGTCTCCTGTAATAGTTTTTTATTATTATTATTATTAAACATTACACGTGTAGTAATATATGTAAAGTAGCCTACATATAATGCCATCCTACAATAAAGTTACAAGCAGTCATATCATGGTAGCATCTAAAATTATCCACAGAGGTTGTCAGGGAAGAAAAAAATAAGAAATGCTCTCTAGATGGTGCCAGACAGAGTCGATGGGCAGAATTTAGACAAGCTGGCACATTCTGCATGGACTGAGGAGCTGTCTACATGCGTTTTCATTTAACCCTTGCAGATGTTTTGCAAGTGGGCACGATTCTTTTCCCCATGTACAAGTGCGGGGACTAAGACACAGAGAGGTAAAGTAACTCGCCCAGGAGGTCTCAGCTTGAGGATAGTGGTACTAGGCTAGGCCTCCAAGCCAGGGATCGGGCCCAAAGGTGCTGGGGTCTGCTCTTGACCTCACTGAGCCATCTTCCCTTGGAAACATCCTGAAGCCCACCTGCTTTGAGGCCCTTGCTTCCCAGGAGCAGCCCCTGAGGCCCTGCCCCTTGCCCCCTACCTCCTGCCTCCTGCCCCCTGCCCCCTCCCTCCTCCATAGTCAGCTCCTGCAGGAGTCTTTCTAGCCACCCCTCATTTCCTTCCTGGTGTCTCCCTCCAAATACTCATCTGCCCAGTTTTTGGCAGTTGGCAGTAACTTCTCTTAGAGCTGTAATTCTTTTAATTTTGCCAGTTGCTTGTTCAGGTACAGGCTCTTGATGGGTCTCTTTTGTTCTTATTAAATGTCATGAACCTTGAGATTAGTGACCACATCTCCCACCAGCTCAAGGACACAAGGCTAAGCCATTGGCCAAACACGTACTTGAGCGAACCTGAGGCACAGCAGATCTTGTGGATGATGGCGACCTTCTGAGGAGGAACAGCCTGCTGTCTCCAGTGCTGGCCCTGCGTGAAACAGGGCAGGGCTTTCTGGACACTTTTAATTCGATAATGGCTGGAACGTGGCTGGAATAGAATTAATAGTGGACTAGCTGGTTAGCGCTGTTCTGAATGCTGGTGCTAATGGGTAAAAGTGATACAGTTACAAGCCCATTTGCTTTTACTCGTTTCCAATAAGATGTGCCTTGTAGTGTGATTCCTACCACCAGACAGGTACTTTTGCAGGTCCTGGTTTTGAGGAGGCGGGCGCTGGCCACTGGCTGTCCTTACGGATAAGAGGCAGGCTTCATAGCTGCCCAGGGAGGTGAACTCTGCAGTTGCACCCTGTGTCTATGTAACCCTTCCTCCCTCACCCCCAAACACTCTTTATTTAAATGCACTTAGCTAACACCTACTGTGCGCTAGGCACACTTCTAAGGGCTTTACCAATGCTAACTCATTCGACCTTGATAACAGCTCTGTGAGGTAGCTGGCATTTTTACCCTCTGAGGCAGAGAGGTTTAGTGTTGCCCATGGCCATGCGGCTTCCTGGGGAGGAAAGGAGTCAGATGCAGGCAGTCTGACGCAGGAGTCTTGCTACAGCTCTTTGCTGAGCGGCAGTTAATGCTGAGCCAGAGTGGGGAAGAGTTAGTCCAGCTGCTAAACCAATGAGCTGCAGTCACTAGCCAGGTGGTCACATAGGCCAGGGGGCCATATTTAATAAGCAGTAATGATACAGGAAAGGTGGGTCTGCAGGTGAAGTTTGCTCAGAAAGCTTAAGGTGGGAATCGGAGGCTTGCACTGGGCATGGTGGAAGGCCCAGGCTCAGGGCCTGCCTGTCTCCCGCATGTAATCTCCAGGCTCCTTTTGCATGGCAGCCCTTCTGCTGGACTCTGAGAGTAAAGGAATGAGCACACCCGCAGGGTGCAGCCCTTGGGAGCTCACAGTTCAGACGGAAAGGAGACAGACTGAATAAAACCATGGGGCTACACGACTTTCCTTCCTACACGGGACTTCCTCTCCATTCTTCCTTGCTGTAGCCCAGTTTATTCCATAAACTCGGGCAAAGGCTTCTTTTAAATGAGGGCAGAAGGTGTCTCACCTTCCACTTAAGGATGTGCTCTAGCCCTAGCTGGTTTGGCTCAGTGGATAGAGTGTTGGCCTATGGACTGAAAGGTCCCAGGTTCAATCCTGCTCAAGGGCACATGCCCAGGCTGGGTTGCAGGCTTGATCCCCAGTAGGGGGCGTACAGGAAGCAGCCAATCAATGGCTCTCTCTCATCATTGATGTTTCCATCTCTCTCTCCCTCTCCCTTCCTCTCTGAAATCAATAAAAAATATATATTAAAAATAAATAAATAAAAGAATGTGCTATAAACTTCCCTGCTGCATGAGCTTACATAAGTGCAATCGGCACTTTTGCTCATGGGCAAAAAATGGTATGGGGGACCTTTGTTTTTATTATGTTACATGTAAAGCATGAAGTGTTACCTGTTTGAGCATCAGGTGTATGTTGATAATGACAGGCAGTAGGTAACTACACTAATGAATGTGAACCTGGTAGCAGGTGAAGCATTAGTGGTCATCATTTTTAACTTGTTTGGAAGCCGACATACGTTAGCAACGATGAGAGTAGCGTGTGTGGTGCATTTGGGAGCTCTTTGGGGCATCAGTGGTCACCATCTCCTAGGAGTCAGTATCCTTTCATTGGGATAATACTTAAGTAAGACGTGACAATTGCTTTTCTTCCCCGCTCACCTTTGTCTCCCCTAGTTGCTGGAATGTGGTGGAAATTTGTTTGATGCCATCTCCATTGCTGTAAAGGCCGCTCTGTTCAATACAAGGTGAGTCTTCCGGGAAACATCCCCGGGGCCAGTGGAAAACCCAGACGGACACTGAGGAAATTTCTACTGCAGCTCATAGGTGAAGATAACGAGGGGTGTTAGCATTAACCACGATATTTAATGTCAAGCTCCAGAAAACAGAGATTTCAGCAATTAAAACTAAACCTGTGCATCTATCTCTGTATTTATTTTTTGTATTTTTATTTTCATAAGTAAACATGTACCATGTAGAAAAATATTAGAAAACTACAGAGAAGCAAAAAAAGTTGAAACCAACTACTGGCCCAGCTGGTGTTGCTCAGTGGTTGAACATTGACCCATGAACCAAGAGGAAGCCGGTTCGCTTCCCAGTCAAGACACATGCCTGGATTACAGGCTCGATCCCCAGTAGGGGGCGTACAGGAAGCAGCCGATCACTGATGTTTCTGTCTCACTCTCCTCTCTTCCTCTCTCAAATCAATAAGAACATATTTTTTAAAAAGAAAGAAACCAACTCCAGGTCAGCTGTCCAAATACTGTTACTGGACAAAGCTCCATGTGGGCAGTTTGTGCGTTTGGTCTGCTATCCCCCCAGCACCATGAACAGTGCCTGACACAGCAGGTGCTCACGGAGCCCTTCACTGGACACACGCATGTTCTAAAAGCAGGGTAGCAACCTGTTCCTTGGTTTTCATTAAAAGCACGTTCCGCTTCCCCGATAGGCTGCGTGCATAGCAAGGGACGAGGCACTAAGCTCTTTTGGAGTTGACATTCCCATAGACTGTTTGATTATATAGCATTTCTCCCACTCTATGCACCAGGTTCTTTGAGGAAAGTTTGCAGCATTTGAAAATAGACATGTGGGTGAGGTGTTCATTCCACAGAGAGCTTATATTCTGGTAATGGGATTCTGGGGTATTAGGGAATGAGGATTGGAAGCTTGTAGGGAAATAGCCTGTGGAAGTGATTGGATAAGTGAGCAAAGATATTATCTGAGAAATGTTCATTGCAGCTTTGTAGTGGTGAGAAATTGAAAACAACCTAATGTCTCAACATGGGCATTAAGATCGGCACAGAAACCTATGTACAGGTTTGTTAATATGGAAAAGCAGTCCTGTAATCCTGTTTTTGCTTTGTCTTGTTTTATTTTACTTTGGCTAATTCTTACATTTAGTATGTCTGGAAATACCTATGTGTCCTAAAATTGTCATTGTGACAGTTTTCCAGTGCTCATATTATGGATGATTTAACATTTATGTCTGTTTTAGAGTTTTTCTTTGATGAATTCAGACCACCTGCATAATTTAAAACAAAACAAAAACAAAGTTAAATAAATTTAGGTCAGAAATTGTGGGGTCCTCATGCAGTGCTGTGCTGCTGACTCTTCCTGGCTGAGACAGTCGAGGGTCTGGCACTGGTGGCCACTGTGGGGCTCGAGTACCAGCTGCCAGCAGCAGCAGCCTGGGCTTGGCTCCACTGGAGGAGAAAGGAAGTTGCCATCTGTTGCACCTCAAGCCTAAAAAATTACTCCCCATCAGCCAGCTGGTTTCCATGGGCACCAGGGCAAAAAGAGAGTCGAACCAGCCGAGGCTGTTGGGCGAGGGGGGCGGTGTCAGGCAAACTGTGAGCAGGATGATAAACCCAGCTGCTCAGGTTGGGAGGCCACCTGTCGTGGGCATAGCCACAGTCATCTTCAGAACAAGAACAGCCCTGCAGGCAGCAAGGAATGGGGACCCTACAAGCACTGGACCCCCTGGCATGTGGAGAGACCTTTTGTACAGTCAGGGCCTTTAGAAGGGTAGAGGCCAGTCCCTCGATGGTATTCTTCTACTGAACCACATGTGGCCAAAGCGTTGGGCAGGGGTGTGTGTGTGCCCACACACTTACGTTTATTTTTTAACATATAAAACTTCAAACTGACAGCCTCTTTTATGAAGTCTCTGATCAAGTATTTTACCCATTTTTCAATTGGGTTGTCTCATATTTAGAAGGAATTCTTTATGTAATATGTCAGTTTATCCATACACACATGCACATTTGCAAATATTTTTCCACTCTGCATTAGCTTTTAGTTTTTAAATGATGTCTATTGATGAACAAAGTTCATAATCTTAATATATATTATATATGTATGTGTATGTGTTTTAATTATAACATAGTTGAATTTATCATATTTTCCCTTTATGATAGGCACTTTGTGTCCTGTTTATGAAATCTTTGTCCACTCCAAGGTCATTCAAATGTTCGTAGTTTTTCTTCTGAAAGCATTATTGTCTTATCTTTCATCTTTACATCTGCAGTTCCTTTGGTGTGAGGTAGGGATCACAGTTCATTCTGGGCATGGGATTGGTCAAGCATTATTTTTAAAAAGACCTCCTTTCTCTCTGCACTGCCATGTCGCCTGTGTGCTTTTGACAGGAACGATGGGGAGTACAGGCCTAGCATGACACTGTCCTGTGAGATGCCGGGATTCCAACTCCTGTTCTCAAATCTCAAGAAAAAGAAATGATCTTTCAGGAAGTGGGGATTTTAATTGTGCTTCTGCTTCCAGGATACCAAGAGTTAGTGTCCTGGAGGATGAAGAGGGGTCGAAGGATATTGAACTGTCTGATGACCCCTATGACTGCATCCGTCTAAGTGTGGAGAATGTCCCCTGCATCGTCACCCTGTGCAAAGTATGAGCTTCCCTGAGGGTCTTTTTCAACCCCCACCCATTAAGGTTACTTAATAAGTTGAAAAGTTATAGTTTCACAAACTGTATAGAGGTAGCTTTGACCCGAATCCAGTAGTAGGTTATAGTAGAGATCACTGCCATGAGCCGTCTTTCTTTTCTTCTTAATGAGAAGAGGTGGTAGAGTGCTGGGAGCACGCGAGTGGGTTCAGAGTGAGAGCAGCCAGTTTGTTAAGCTCCTTCTATACCAGGCATTTCACCCAGACACCCTTAGGCCTGTTTCCTTTTATTTTCTCAACTCTGTGGGGTCCAGGCTGGGTGACAGTAAAAGGTGGTTGAAAGGCAAATACTGTCCACATCTGCCAAATGAGTGGGTTGCAGCAGCTCCTGGTGTGGTTTCTACATGAGCACAGAGGCCTGTGGAGCCAACATCTGGCTGATGCTGATGTGCACAGAGGCCTGTATTGGCTGAGACTATCCCTGATTCCACGCAGGATTCATTGTTTCAAATTAAGACCTAATGGGTTGGGTTTAATTCTACGAAAATCACTTCATAAACCTGGAGTATGGTAAAGTGTTGGGATTGACCCAAGCCACCTGCACCAGACTCATTTTTTAAAATATGTTATTTTATTTTTTAATATATTTTTATTGATTTCAGAGGAAGGGGGAGAGAGAGATAGAAACATCAGTGATGAGAGAGAATCATTGATCAGCTGCCTCCTGCAGCCCGGGCATGTGCCCTTACCATAGTCGAATCCGGGACCCTTCAGTCCACAGGCCAACCCTCTATTTACGGAGCCAAACTGGCTAGGGCCTGACTCATTCTTGAGCGTGTCCCTCAGCATGTCCTCTCTTGCTCTCATCTTTGTCACCAGTGAAACATCCATGTGGCCTCCCATGTGAATTTCTCCCCGTGCCCCGCTATCAGAAACAGTTGGTGGCTTATGACTTGGATGGTCACTGAATCATAGTTCTATCCCTCCCCCGCCCCGTCCCCCCACATTTCCATTTCATGCTTCTGCTACACAGCTCACACTGTGGCCGGCAGTACGTTGGTGAACATTGCTTCAAATATTTTCCACGTGATCAGAATCTAAACATCTCAATCCTGAATGGGCAGTGCAGGCTCTTTGCTGCTCTGGGTGTACCCTCCAGGAATGGTCGGGCCGGGATCAGGGCTGTGTCACCCACGTGTGCTCTGCTGCCTGCCTGCAGATTGGCTGTCGGCACGTGGTGGACGCTACTCTTCAGGAGGAAGCCTGCTCCTTGGCCAGCGTGCTGGTGTCCGTGACCAGCCAGGGAGTCGTGACGTGTATGAGGAAAGTGGGGAAGGGCAGCCTGGACCCAGAGAGCATCTTCGAGATGATGGAGGTGAGGTTCTGGTTCTGAGGCAGGTGCTGGGCCTGGCTGGGAGTGCCTGCTGCTTCCTGCCACTTCAGTAACACCATCGATTCTCCAGTTTACACCCTGGACCCAGACTTGGAGCTTCGAGGACCGCTGGTGGGAGCTGGATGTCTGCTGACTTAGCCAAGAATGGGGGGGTGGGAGAGGGGGGGAGGTAAGGAACCTGCTGGTAACAGTTGCTTATCTTCCCCGCCCCGATACCAAGTTCACGTTTCTAAAGGAGAGTGTTGAACTGATAATGTGAACTTATGATTCCAAAATCCCAAGCTTTTGTGATTTGATGAGGGAGTTGGAGTCAGCAAAGGTGGAACCAGGGGCTGAAGGGTGGCAGCCTCCCCTTTCTTCCTGGTTTAGAAGTGTTTCAGGGGAGATGAGTGGGAGTGGGGAAGTCCTCCTGGCAGCCTGCAGGGTAGGTTGCTGGTCCTGCTCACCCTCCCAGTCCACCTCGACTTTGTACAAGTCTTTGAGGACTTGAACACTGACTGACTGACTGACCTGCAGGAACGCAGTTAGCCAGAGCAGGTGGTTTTTAAGCAGCCACATCGCAACACGTGTCCATAGGTCATTGCTTCCCAGAAGGCAAGGTTGCCATATAACGCTTCCTTCATTCCTAGAAACAGTGGCTTTTCACGGGAGACCCTGAGCCCTTGGTGTCTGTTTTCTCCTTTTATTTTCTTATTTGAAAGCACAAATGGGTGGTGTATGTAGTGTCAGAGACACCAAAGACCCTATCCAGGTATTGACTTTGGTCTCATCTGAGCGGTTCTGCTTAGAGATCTGCTGGCAGGTACATTAGAAACTGCTTCATATGTAAAACTTTAGACAATAAAAAAAGAAAAAGAAAAGAAATGCTTGTCAGGACGAGTCCTCAGCACCATCTGTTCTTCATCAGACACACTGCACGTCCTGGGGTCTCTGTGCCTTCTTACTACAGGACTGTGGGACTTGGCCGTGACCACGTCCAGACTTGGTTGACAATTTTGCTGCTGTTGTGACGGCAGCAGGAATGCTAAGTGTGAACTAATGGCCAAGGCAGCCTTTGCTGCTTGGTGCCTGGGGGTTGGTGTCTTTTTTTTTTCTTATTATTAGGATGGAGGTTTTCTCAGAAGGAACTGTTATATTGTTGAGGTTTGGAGTTTGCTTTGTATTGATTTAATTATTAAATTACATAAAGGCCTGGGAGGCAGATGGAGTGTTTAGGGGCTGGAACTGCAGGCTGGCAGAGGGGGGCTTCTCCGGGTCAGCATGCCTGCCTCACGGGTGCTCTCTTCCCTCCTTGCCCTGCAGACCAGCAAGCGCGTGGGCAAGGTGCTGCACGCCTCGCTGCACAGCATCCTGCACAAGGAGGAGAGCCTGGGGCCCAAGAGACAGAAGGTTGGATTCCTGGGGTGAGCTGCACATCAGCCCCCAACTCCGGTGCTGGTTTTCACTTTTTGTTTAAGCCCAAGTTTGTATATACTTTTCTTAACTATTATGAATTTAAAGCGACATTTGTACGTGTAAAATTAAAGTCTATTTTCTGGTCTGGTTTGTTATGGCTGGGATTCTTTAGCGCTGAGCCAGACGCCTTTTGGTGACGCCTGCAAGAGTCTGGGGTCGTCTCCTCAGGTCCCAAGAAGTGCTCCCAGGAAGAGAGAGAGCTCTGGTCATGGCCTCCCCAAGGGGGCTCATTCGTCTCTTGCTGCAGGAGCTCAAAACAACGAACACACTGGAATAAGGGCCCCTGAGAAAAATGGCTTAAAGGAAATGCATATGATGTGTATTTTGTGAAATTCCCCCCCCCCCCCTTGAAGAGCCTTTAGTATAAGAATCACACAAGCCCTAACTGGTTTGGCTCAGTGGATAGAGCTTTGGCCTGCGGACTGAAGGGTCCCAGGTTCGATTCCGGTCAAGGGCATGTACCTTGGTTGTGGGAACATCCTCAGTAGGGGGTGTGCAGGAGGCAGCTGATCGATGTTTCTAACTCTCTATCCCTCTCCCTTCCTCTCTGTAAAAAAAATCAATAAAATATATTAAAAAAATAAAATTAAATACTTAAAAAAAAAGAATCACACAAAAAGGTTAATTTGCCTTGTGCATTTGGTGCTTCCAGGGAGGAGAAGAGAGAGGCACTCTGGCCAGGTGTCCACCCAGGGCTTCCGCCTGGCTGGTGAGCCTCCCGAGGCCTGGGGAAGCCCAGTTCTTGCTTCCTGCCCCGCCCGCCCCCCCCCCCCCCCCCCAGCGAGGGTCTTGGTGGCCACTTTGGTCCTTAGCCAGCCTTTCTTATCAGCCTCGTTGTGAAATTGCTTAGTGTTTTATAACCACTCCCTGGTGTTTTGTAAGATTTTCTTGTTTTGTCAGCAACAAGGAGGCTGCTTCAGAGATGTTGTCATTTGATTACTCAGCCTGCCTTCATACTCTGGGACGGGAAGGCCGTTCTCCATAGCCCCAGCAGGCTCCCGTAAGCCGGGCACTGCTCCGAGTACCTCCCGCGTGTTGGAATCAAGTCTGTTCTTGGGCTGAGCAGTCTGTTTCTCTCCAGGGGGTCAGATCCTCCCAGTCAATCTTAAAGGACCAGGAGAAGGCGCTGCTTCATGAAGGGAAGTTCAGCCATGGCATTCGCTCTGCATTTCAATTAGACAAGTAGGGTAAGGAGCTAGGCATGGATTGCCCAACAGGAAGAGCACGTGGGAGCCATGCAGGCCGCTCCAGGGGGCCTGGCATGGGCACCTCCTCTGCATGGCCAGGCCTGTCCCTGCAGAGAGAAGCAGCTGCCCTGTTGAGAACGCAGCCTGGGTGTCATTATTTTTTAGCGTTTTTCCAGGGATTGTCCCTCCTGGTGCCATGACAGTGCTCGCGAAGATGCGAGACCAGCCGTCCCTCCTCCCTGCTCCTGGTGGACTGTGACAGAGCATGGCAGTGGTCAGGGGCCAGCTAGAATCGAGTCAAGTGTAGAAGCCTTTGGTCTTGATGATTAAAGGCATCAGGCAGATGAGACAGACGGGTGAGGCTTTGCCAGGCCACTCATATAACCGCTTCCCACTGCGCTGCCTGGCTAAGCAGTTACAGTGAGAATAAAGGAAGGAGAGAAATGCGGGGTGAGCAAAAGTAGGTTTGCAGTATGAGTGTGAGAAACAGTTTATTCTTGTGTTATTACTTCCTAATTGTTATTTACTTATATGACCACGGTAAGCAGTGTACATTGCAAATGCAACAAAACAGCAATGGGCAAGGTCTCTCCAGGCAAGGTGTTCATTAGAAATGTCCGGCCCTTGCAGGCCTAAGCCCCACCCCCAGCTAAAGGAGAGCAGCATCTCCTGAAAGAAACTATGCCACTTGCCTTGCAAAGGCCATACCCGAGTCAGAGGCCTCGCGAGATGACACCTGTTAACCTCTGCCCCCGCCCCCCTTCCCTCACTGCCTCCAGGAGATACGGTTCCTGCTGTGGGAAGAACTAGGTTACTCATCAAAACAATGGCAAGACCTGGCTTGGCATGTGCCAGGGGATTAGAGGGGGAGCGGGTCCTGAGGGTGTTGGGCCAGCGCCATGTCTGGAAAGGGGGTCAGTGTCCCCACAAAGAGATCTGAAGTTGTTCCTAATTCGCTGCTGGTAGCCCGCTGACACGTGGACCTGGCAGTCACTCGGAGCCACAGAAAAGGCAACAACTCTTCTTAAATCTGTGAGAGAAGTGGGGTCACAGGACAAACCTCTGCTCCCCAAATTGGAGAGACCAACAGGCAAATCAGAGACTCACACTTACTGGGACTGAAACCTCTGGGGCCAGAACCAGGAAGGGAAACCTGAGCCGCCCCTGTGAGCTGCTGGAGGCTCAGCACGCAGCTCCAGGAGTTCAAAGCTCCAGGGGAACCTGGGCATCGGGCCCCACACTTCAGTGTGTTTTATCTCCAGGAGTTTGACCTGGTTCCCACAGTGAATTTTGGAGAAATACTCCCCTCGTGCAAGAGGAGGGACAAAGGGGCCAGTTTGAAATACATCAGAGCACCGTTGTTTTTAACAAGGTCCCTTCAGGAGACACTAACGGGAGCCTCGTCCGGGACCGGGCTGCCCTGGAGGAAAGGAAATGTCCCACCCAAGGGCTGGAGGTGGGCAGCAGGGCGATTGGACTGAGAAGCAGTGAAGTTCACCGCCAGAGGCACAGCCTCACTAGAAGACCTCATCGCAAGGCCAGGGACAGAGCAGAGGCAACCCTTGTTGAGTGAAGGGCTGACCACCAGGCCAATGAGGCCTGGCACAGAGCACTTCCCTCAGCAGGGTCATGAGGCCAAAGCTGCAGGCCCTGTCAGTGGTTCTGACTCAGGCTGAGTCCGCCCTTGCAATGCTCTTGGAGATTCGCACCCTGGATACTTAGTTGTGAGGAGAGCGTGGGAAGTTCTGTGCCTCCCGGGAGGCGGCCGCAGCTCTCTGACTCGGGCCAGTGGAGCTGAGAGGAAACATCTGTGCAGGCAGGAGTGGGGGTGGGGGTGGGGGTGATGTTGGGCCAGAAGTTTTCCTGCTGTTTGGGCTGACATGGGTAGGGTGGCCAGAGGGTGTTTTCTATAACTCAGACTTCCAACAGTTTGGAGGAAAAAAACAACAGGAACTGGAAAGCTAAAATGGGCCTTTTAGAGCTCTCTCCTGATTTTTCTGCCTCTGGGCTTTGTTAGGAAGATCATTCTTTGCGGGTGGGGGGGGGGTAGGGCGGGGAAATGGGTATAAAAAGGCTGCGTAGATTGGTTGCGCCAGTGAAGGGACATTTCCTTGAGGGTGGGTTCCTCATGAACGTTAGCCCCAGGTCATCTTCTGGCTGAAGCTACCCCTGCTTGCTGCCCCTCGGCTGGCAGAGGCCTGGGGGATGGTGCCAGCACAAGCGATCTTTCACACTGGGAGGATGAAATCCACAGACTCTCCGGGGTTGTTGGTGAGTCCAGTGCAGGCGGCCACTGCGAGCTGCCATTTTGATGCTCAAACCCCTGCCTTTAGCTCTTGGACCCAAATTCAAGCTGGTTCTGTGTCATACCGGCATGTTCCCCCTCTTCCTTAAGCACTTCTTCCTAACAAACATCCCTAATGCAGCGTCACTGTTCTGGAACCGCCCTGCTTAGTTTAAATACTGGTGCTGCTCCCAACATGTGAGCAGCTTGGGGAAGTCCTTTAACATCACTGATCCTCAGTTTCTGCAGCTGTAAAATGGGGAGATGACAGGACTTCCCTCATGTTGCTGTTGGGAAGCCTCTCTGAGCTAATTCCAGGGAAGGGCGTGACTCCACACCTGCCTTGGGTGTGAGCTGTGAACACTGTCGTGTTTTTCAGAATCCTAGAAAATATTTTAGAGGCAGGGCCAGGGCACTGGGGGCTGTTCCCTGGGAGGCGAGGCTCTGCAGCTCCCAGCCTTCCCCCTTTGCAGGCGTTCTGTTTTGTTTTGCTTGGGTGCGCCCACAGCCAAGTCTGGGAGGGTTTCCTGGACAGAGGTCCTTGCGGCAGCTGCTGAAGCCGTGCAGCCCTGGTCACAGCGCCACTGCTCTCCGACCCAGGCGCACTGCAGGCGGCAGCAACATGGAGCTTTGGGGGGCCTACCTGCTCCTCTGCCTCTTCTCCCTCCTGCCCCAGGTCACCGCCGAGCCACCGTCCCCCAAGGTCAAGAAGGCTGCAAATGCCAAGAAAGGTAAGGAGGGGGACAGGGCACCTCTCCATCTTCCAGGGAGCTGGTCGCGCTCTCCTTCGCTGGGTCCTGGGGCTCATTTTCCGTCTGGATGAGTCCGGAGAGCATTAGTAAAGTCCCCCTGGGGCCTGGGAGTGTTCTCTGTAGCAGGGGCAGCTGCCAGAAAGAACTGACTCTCACAGTCTGAAAGAACCTTCCAGATCATCAGAACTGACATCCATTCCTCTCCCCCTCGATGTTTTAAAGAAATCAAACCTTTTGCTCAGCCGTCTGGAGATGCTCAACCCTCACCGGAGAGAGCCAATGGCTCTGCTTTGCAAGGTCCGAACCTCAGGTTTCTCAGCTGTAAAGTGGGAGTCCTGGCCTTGGCCCCAAGGGTTGTCATGAGGAGCTGATGATACAAAACTTATAAAGTACCTGGCACATAGGATAGACTTGATGCAGAACGGGGGCAGGAATAAGTTAATTCTTGGTTCCACAGCGTATCCCAGCCTTGAAACTCAAACTAGGACACCGGAAGCAGCTTTTTCTCCCTCTGTCGCCCCTGGGGTTTGGGGTGTCCTTGGGTCACCTTGGCTGCGGCAAGGCCTGCCCTGGGAGCCTTGCCTGCAGTGAAGTCACCTCGAGCTGTGTTGAGACAACACCAGTGAAGCGCCATGGCAATGGACGGGGCTGTCACCCCCACAGGGCTCAGGCGGGGCGCGTTCCAGGCGCGCCAGGTCCAGTCCGAGCGCAGAAACACGAGAGCGCAGGGAGGGGCGCGTGGGCGCCCTCAGGCCCCTCGGAGCCGCCTCTGGCCGTGGACAGTGGCCAATGGCCATGGATAGTGGAGTATGTACGTAAAGGTACATCAGGATTAGAGAGACCCGCGGGGGGTGACTAAGAACAGGCCGAGCTGATGGAAAATAATTCCAAGGTTCCGTTTACAAAGCGAGCAAAGAAAAGTTCAAAACGGAATGGATAGTGTGCTGGCCTTTGTTTTGAAAAAGGAATTTATAGGAAAAATCCCATTTACTTGTGCATGTGTAGAATTTTTCTGGAAGCCTTTATTAGCGTTAGTAACAGTGATTACCTCTGGGGAGAAAAGCCGGTCAGCCAGAGGCGAGGCTCACAGGGAGGCCCAGGCAGCGGGAACTCCAGGGGCCACGTGGCCACATCTGGGCCAGGAGCTCAGGTCGCAGGATGGCCTCACAGGGGTCACAGGTCCTTAGCGCAGAAGCTGGAGGACGTTCATTTCAATCGCACATCAGGAATCTGAGCCTCAGAGACAGAGAGCGTTGGGGCGAGGCCCTCCTGACTCCTCACCCCGAGCTGTAGGGACGCCCTCCTCCCACACCTTCCTCGGGTGGAGCACTGTTAGCACCTCCTCCTCGGCCAGTCCCTGGAGGGTGCCTTGCACACACACACATTATAGAAAGGCACCCACCCCGTCTGTGGTCTGACCCAGCACAGCCAAGGGCAAGGCTTAGGCCTGGATTCACGGCCCTGGGTGCCCCCTTAGCTGAGTGCCCTTGTGTAGTGCCCAACTTGTGCCACCTCACGTGGCACCCTGTGCTGGTGCGCCATGTGGTGGGGACAGACTGCGGACTGGCTGAGGCCGCGGCCCGGGTGAGGCACATACCCCGCCAGGCTACTTTCCCAGCCCCAGCCCCGCCCTTTCTGGCCCTGCCATCTGGGTGTCATTTTCCTCATATCTGATAAGTTGCAACACGAATTTCTGTGCACACAAGTGTGGTTTTGCTTGCATTTGTTTCCTGCCATTCCCCTGCCAAGACATCTATGGATGGACAGAGGCTCTGACCTCACCTCTCATGACTGTGGACTTCATGCAGGCCCAGCCAAATGGACTATGGAAGACCTTTGCCACCCTCCACCACCCCCCCCACCACCCCGCCCCGAACTGAGCGCAGCTTTCTTAAAGTCCCTGGGATTTCAGGAAGACGGGTCCACCCACAGAGCTCTCAACTTACACACACGTAGAAAGACCTCTCGCTCGCCAGCTCCCTGCAGGGCCTGGGGCTCACATTAGGAGTCTGTGCTGTCAGAGGCGGAGGTGGTCAAGTTCGGAGCCCTGTGGCCTGGGTTCAGGCCAGCCCTGCCAGCTGCTGGCCCTGCGATCTTGGGCGAGCTGCTTCAGTCTGGCCTCGGTTTCTGTCGGTGAAGCGGTGGTGTAGAAACATTGCAGCTCACAGGGCTGGTTGCAAGCCCAGCACTGTTCACCAGCTTTATTTCTCGTAGTCTCCAGTTCTCTGCGGAGTCCTCTCAGGTGGGGCTGCTACTTCCCACTTTACAGATGAGGACACTGAATTCAGAGAGGCCGAGCACTGAATTCATGCTCACGGTCACGGGCATCCGTGTGACCTCCGAGGACACGCGCACCCTTACCTGTGCCACCACACTCGGTGCCGGGCTGGATCTGTGTCTTATTCCTCTTACCTGGAGAGGGGAACCAGGGAGGTCTCAAGGGCCCCGGCCCTGCTTCCTGTGCTCCGATCTCTTCGGAGCTGGAAGGGTGGCTGAATGGTTGGTGGCCACGGAAGACTCTGCCTGCATCCCCAGCCCAGCCCCTGCCAATCCCAACACCTCAGGAACCCCAGCAATGTCCCTGAGCCAATGCCCCACAGGTCTCACCTCAGCAAGAGCAAGTGACAGGTCCCCCTGGCAGAGGCAAATCCTGAGCGAATACTTACACTGACACCAGCAGACAGAGAGACAAAGCATACCCCAAGAGGTCAAGGTTGAGAGGAGTCCTTTCCCCTTGTTCCTGATGGTTGATAGACGGGGTCTCCCCCTCCCCCTGCCCTGCCGATCCCTACTGCCTTCCTCCCATGTTCACCACCATCTCCACGTCCTCCTGACTCCATCCTAGATGTTGTGAACCCGAAGATGCTTGAGGAGCTCAAGAGCCAGGTGGAGAGCCTGGCCCAGGAGGTGGCCCTGCTGAAGGAGCAGCAGGCCCTGCAGACGGGTGAGTGTGGTGGCGGCCTTCCTGGGCAGCAGTGAGCCGGGGAGAAGGGCTCAGGCAGGCAGGCAGCAGTGTGCCCGAGGCCTTTGGCCAGCACCCCGCTGGCTCCATTGGGCCAGCCCCACAGGCCAGGGCATCCGGTACTCGGAGGCCCCCTGGTATGTGGGAGTGGGAATGTCCCAAAGGACAAAAGTTCTCCCACAGAATCCATCACCCCCCACTGGAAGCGGGACCCCTGAAGCGCTCTGTGGAGCAGAAATGGCACCACCCTAACTATTCCGGGAGACCTTCTGCTCAGCCAGGCTCTGCAGCCGTAGGGGGCGTCGGCTTCACCCCCTGTGTGTCAGCAGCTTTGCTGACACTGTCACTCTTTTTTTTTTTTTTTTTTATGTTTTTATTCATTTCGGAGAGGAAGGGAGAGGGAAGAGAAAGATAGAAACATCAGTGATCAGAATCATTGATTGGTTGCCTCCTACATGCCCCACACTGGAGATTGAGCCTGCAACCCGGGCATGTGCCCTGACCGGGAATTGAACCAGTGACCTCCTGGTTCATAGGTTGACACTCAACCACTGAACCACACCGGCCGGGCCATAGACTCATTCTTCACAGAAAACCCATGCAGTGGGCCTATTGTTATAACCCCGCCTCCATTCTCTACCCAGCAGCCGAGTCCCCTCCCCTGCTGCCTCCGCAGAAACCTCCAAATCCTTTTCACTGGGCAGTTTTCACACATCCTCCCGCTCTCAGATCTTTTCTTTCAGCATCCACACTGCCATCCTTCTGTCCCTCTGCCACAGGGCCTTTGCACATGCTGTTCTGGTGGCCTGAACTGCCCCACCAAGAGCCACGTAATAAATACCTCCAGCATCACCATCTCAAAGTCTCTAATCCCTCTCCTCAATCAGGCTCCTCAGTTAAAAACTCTCACAGAATGTCGTTCTTTCTTTTATCTCATTTATGGCAATTTGCAATGCTATATTCATGTGTTGATTTATGTCTGCCTCTCCCACTACAGTATGAGCCCCAGGAACACAGCAGCCAAGTTTGCTTCTGGTTGCCCTTGTCTCTCCCACCACCCTGCCCAGCACAGCGCCTGCCACATATCAACACTCTGTAAATCTCTGTTAAGGGAGGACACACACAGGACTCTGGCTAACGTGCTTCACCTGGCCGGTGGGGGAAAGGGGCTCTAGGAAGGAAATGTCTGCCATGTTTGGCTTCAAGTAATAGAAAACCTAAGAGTAGCTTAAACAACAAGAGAATCTGGAAGTAGCTCGTTCCTGCATTGGAGACAGACAAGGAGGGGGAGGGGGAAGGGGTGCTGGCTGGATCAGCCACAGTGTCTGAATGAGCACAGTGCCACTCTCGGCCTCAGTTTCCTGATCTGTAAAGTGGACGGAGTGGGGATAGAGGGGCAGGAAAGCTCGAAGGTCTCTCTCATGTCTAAGCTTTGTGCTTGTGCCAAGTCCTGATAACCCAGGTGCCGTCTTCCCCTGAGGTGAGGGCATGTGGTGGGGACCTCCCTGCACAAAGTCCATGGCATATGGAGATCCCAAGAGCCCCTCTTCTCAGCTGAGTCCCAGGAGGTCACAGTCTCTGGGCCTCCTTGGGGACCTTCTCCCTCTCATCTTCCTTTCCATCACCACCACCTGCAGATCACCTTGTCCGTAGCCCACCCAAAGCATACCGGAGCTCTGTTGACCTAGCCAGAGTTGAGGGGTCAGGGGAGCAACCCTCCTCCTGGCATCTGCCCCTTTTCTTTCCCAATCAGCAACCACATGTGAGGTCCCCATCCAGCGAGCCTCTGCCAGACACAGGGAGGCCGAGGTGACCTTGCCAGGGCCCTGCTCCCAGAAGCCTCCATACATCCATGCAGTGTACTCCCTGGATCCCTTAAAGGAGGAGGAGGGAGACACAGGGGCTGCCAGCAGAGGGCGCGGCAGGGGCAAGCCCAGCACGTTCTCAGCCTTTGTCTGAGTCTAGTTTTCTGCCTGAATCCAGGGGGTCATGACCAGGGCCCAGAAACAGAACATTAGCAGTGACGGTCAGTGGGCTCTGGCTCCGGGACCCCGGACCTTGGTGACGGCCCTCTCTCCCCTCCCAGTCTGCCTGAAGGGCACCAAGGTGCACATGAAGTGCTTTCTGGCCTTCGCCCAGGCCAAGACCTTCCACGAGGCGAGCGAGGACTGCATCTCGCGCGGGGGCACGCTGGGCACCCCGCAGACGGGCTCGGAGAACGACGCGATGTTCGAGTACCTGCGGCAGAGCGTGGGCAGCGAGGCCGAGATCTGGCTGGGCCTCAACGACATGGCAGCGGAGGGCGACTGGGTGGACATGACCGGCGGCCACATCGCCTACAAGAACTGGGAGACGGAGATCACGGCGCAGCCGGACGGCGGCAAGGCCGAGAACTGCGCCACCCTGGCCGGCGCGGCCAACGGCAAGTGGTTCGACAAGCGATGCCGCGACAAGCTGCCCTACATCTGCCAGTTCGCCATCGTGTAGCCTGGGCACCCCGAGGGGGGGGGCGGGGTCGTGGGGGCCACAGGGGGCTGTGGGGGCCTTCCAGCCTCGGACCCCTGCTCGTAGATGCCCTGCAGTGCTTGGAGCCTCCTTTTGCAAATAAAGTCGGTGCAGCTTTTGGAGAGTGGCTGCCTCCGTGCGGGGTGCGGGGTGCGGGGTGCTGGGGCGTGTGAAGGCGGCTGGACACGCGCGTTTCACACTGCGAGTGGATTCCGGAGCGGAGGGCTTCAGGGAAGGAGGAGGAAGAGAACCCTGACGGCTGCTGCCTTTTAAAAAAAATAACTTTTATTTTTCTTATCATGTCCTACATACAGAAAAGTTGCAACAATTCCTGTGTGCCCTTCAATTCGGCTCTCCGGACATTAACATTTCCCCTTATTTGCTTTGCCCTTTTATTTTTTTCTGAACCATTGGGCAGTAAATTGCAGGCATGATGCTCCCTACCCCCAAATATTTGAGTGTGCTTCCTGAAAGCAAGGACATTTTCTTGCATCTGTTGTCAAGGTGGGGAATGAGCTCTGCTCCATGTTGTCATCTAAGTCGCAGCCAGCGTTCCCATCTCCAGGCCTCTCTCTAAACTCTGCTTCCCGCTGCTGGACTCCAGCATCCCCTCCCCAACCTTAGGGCGGGGAGACCCCCCCCCCACTCCCTTTCTGGGGTGTAATTATATGCTGAGTCCTGCTGGGGGTGGGCGGGAGCAGAGGCTGCCCACAGTGGGATCAGCACCCCCCTCCTTGCCCAACACACTGGGGCGGGGAGGGTTCCAGAAGCCAAATATGACAATTGCCAGGGTTGCCTGACTGGTGTGTCCCTGTTCTTCCCACTCCTCACAGAAGTCCCCATGTTAACAAAAGCAGCTGCCACTCATTGAGCCACCATAGTGCAGGAGATGTAAGTATGTCATCTTATTTAATCTTACCCGCCAGGATAAGCTGTCTTATTATCCCCATTCCCTAGAGAAGGAAGTTGAGGCTCAAGGAAGTTAAGTGATTTCCTTTGGTCACACAGCTCGTAAGTAGCAGAGCCAGAATTGAACCCAGGGCTGATCACAAGGGCCTTGGCCTTGCTACCATCACTCTAATGCTTGCTTCATGTACTGGAATTTTCCTGAGATAAAACAGAAGTGGCCTAGAGATCCCTAGAGGCTATTGGCCAGCTCTTGGCCTGACCTGGCCCTTCTGGTCCTGTAGGCTCAGCTCGAATGACACCTCCTACAGGAAACCTTCCTTATCCCACTGGCCATGGCACTGGCCACTGTCTGGACTTCTCTAGCACCGTGTTCAGCATGGTTGTCTTTTGGAGTGTCTCGCCTTCGGTAATAAATTGATGACAGTTTGATTTGATCTATGGTCGTGGATGGGCTGGCTGAGGCAGCATACTTCTGGCCAGTCTGCTTGGCATCGTCACAGAAAGAGTCTCACGTAATTGCTCCATTATGGGAAGAGGTAATGAGGTCCATTTTAGGTGCAGAACCTCGGGCTCAGAAGGGTGATGTGACTTGTTCAAGAAGGCCCAGCGAAGAGGCAACGCTGACACTCCGATCTAGGTCTTAAAGCTGAGCCTTGGGCTCTTTTTAGTCCACTCAGCCATCTAGCAGGAAGTAGGTGGCCAGAGGTTGCCAAGGTTCCTGACGTGGGTGGCTGCAGGCAAGAGCGCCTGGGGAAGCGGCCCTGGGACACCCGGTTGGCCAGACAGCGAGAATTACTCACTTCCAGCAGCAGGTGGCAGTATGGGCGAGAGAATTGTTACCCATGTTGGATCAGCCGCCAGCTCTTACATTTGGGACACCTGTGGACTTGGAGCTGGGGTGCAACTGTCCTGGGATTTTTATTTTAAATTTCGATGTTTTGTTCACCATGGATTTGTTTAAAATATTTTATTGATTTTTTACAGAGAGGAAGGGAGAGGGATAGAGAGTTAGAAACATCGATGGGAGAGAAACATCGATCAGCTGCCTCTTGCACACCTCCTACTGGGGATGTGCCTGCAACCAAGGTACATGACCTTGACTGGAATAGAAACTGGGACCCTTCAATCCGCAGGCCAATGCTCTATCCACTGAGCCAAACCGGTCAGGGCTCACCACGGATTTTTTTGCATTAATTTTTATTTTAAAAAATATCTCATTCAAGCATTATGTATCATGATTACTGAAGTTTTTTTTTTATTTGGTGTTTCCTTCTATTTTGTACCCCAGGTGTATAGTCCCAGCCCTGGCTCAGAGGTACAAAATTAGGAGCATTTTCCAGGTGTATATGAACCATGATAAACAATCAGTTTCTAGATCATCAACTTCTGTGTTGCTCTACTAGGTTGAGGCCTCTTTCACAATCCCGCTTTGCCTTGGTGTGTGCCCTTTGCAACCATTTGAAATATTGGTGTAGGTGTCCAAGAAGCAAAGACTGGGTGAACAGTCCTTTTGCAAGGATTCTAATAGAGAGCACTTTGACCTGTACCTGAGGAGGTCAGGTATTAAGAGATGTCTTCAGTCCCACCAACTTATCTGATCAATGTTGCTCAACATTTACAGCTCTAAAAATGAATACTTGAATTATTGATATAGAACTCTGCTTCATTTTATGATGTATGAACCAATTAAAAAAGAAAAATCCATGTTTATAAAAATATACACTAGACCTGTGATGTTTTGCTGCATTGTGTGCTAACAGTAAATGGGTTGAGAGGATGTTAGAAAAATGAAGAACACTGACCTAAATCCTTTCTCTGAGAACAATGTATTTGAAAGGTGAGTGACTCTCGCCCGGCCTGGTAGCTCAGTTGATTGGAGCATCGTCCTGATACACCAAAGTTGTGAGTTCGATCTCCAATCAGGGCACATACAAGAATCAACCAATGAATGCATAAAATAAGTAGAGCAACAGATCTCTCTCTCTCTCATCAATAAAAATAAAGTCACACACAAAGAAAGAAAATGTCCCTCCACTGATGTGTCCTTGATGCCTTAAACCAGGGTTCCTCAAACTACGGCCCGCGGGCCACATGCGGCCCGCTGAGGACATTTATCCGGCCCGCCGGGTGCCGCTGCCTGTCCTGCTTAGCAGCCGACTCGTCCCGGGCCCGCAGTGCACATAGGAATTTGTTCATAGTTTTTTTTTTTTAAACTATAGTCCGGCTTTCCAACGGTCTGAGGGACAGTGAACTGGCCTCCTGTTTAAAAAGTTTGAGGACCCCTGCCTTAAACCTCTAGGCACTTTCTTCCTTTGATTTTGGCTCTGCTAAGAGAACATAGAGATATTAATAAAATGAGCAATGTGTATGCTCCTAATGTGTACTGGGCCAGGCTCAGAAGCCCCTTGGCAGGTCCTGGCAATAACCCAGAAATTGTCTCAGTAATACTCATAATGACCTAGGAGACAGGGATTACTAAACCGAGTTTATAATTGAGGACAATGAGGTAGAGAGAGGTTAATTTTTCAAAGAACACCCATCGATGGGGCTGGAATTCCATCACAGGTCTGTTGAGTTCCAAAGCCCATATCCCATCTGTTATATACATTAAATCCTTGAAGCTTGAAAGTTTCCAGATGCTTCCTGATGTGTGAAAGGTTTGTAAAAGGGAGTTGACAGTGGTGCGTATTGGTGTGTACTTGTGACTGGTGGCAGGGGCTCCTGTAAAAACACATTTTTCCTTCCAGGTTTTCTAGGGCTATTTCTGAAGCCTGATGCTAGGTTCTGTGTTGCCCGCTTTTCATGGGTGACTCATTTATGAGCATGGTTTAATATCATGGCACAGCCTACAAAACAACTAACCATTTTCCCCACTAGAATGCACTGGTGTGTCGTGCAATGTGAGGACTCAGACAGTGAGAACCGTCTCCAAGGTCAATGCCTCTTCAGGTGAAAGAACTGAGGCACCCAGGGAGGTTGAGTGGCCCGTGAGGGGAAGCAGAGTTTGCCAAAATATGCCTCTTGGGAACACGGATTATTTTAAGCTGCTTGTTAAGACTCTCCCCATGCTTAAGGGAATTCATCTAGAAAAACCTGCTTAAAGAAAGGGAGCATCACCTTAGCATCAAAATATGACCTAAGTGTAGCAGATGGGGAAGAATCTAGAAGGGCTCCCCTCTGTGTCCCACTTGTTTACCAGATGCTTGCTCTTGCTCATCTACCTGTGAACTGCCTACCTTCCCTCTGAAGTCCCAGACCCTGGCCTCCCTCTCCTTAGCCCAGAATTTTATATATAAGCCTCAACTGCCCCATTTGTCCTGGAGCCCCATATTCTTAGGGAACTCACCTACATACATATGTAACAAACTTTCCCCATTATTAAGTTTGTCCTGCAAGGTTTCAGCGTGCACAGTTGTTTTTAAAGTCCCCAAACGACTGTGACTGTGGAGAGCAGCTACAGTGTTTGCACAGGTTCAAGCCTCGGACTAATCAGAGGGTGCCGGTCCTCTCGTGGCAAGTCCTAGCTTGGAGGGCAAAGCCCTCCCAGCACAATTATAGCCAAAGGCTATGGCTGTAAGCTTGACCTTATGGTCCGAACCTGTATCCCCACGTGGCTGTGATGAAGGCTTGATAGAGTTCAGGTGCATGTAATTGAGTAGGTTCGAAACCCACGAGAATGTTGTAAACATCTTGACCACGCCCTTACTTTGCCTCATGCAAACTGGCTATAAAATAAAGACTTGGCTTGTAGCCCGTGGCGCTGTCTCTCCATCAGAGAGGGCAGAGTCCCACCCAGATCCAGCTTTCTTCTCTGGCCTGTCTTTTCTCAATCCTTTACCACCCCCTCTCAGGCTCACCGAACCTGGCTGTGCCGGCTCGGCACATGTGACTCCTGTATTGACAGAGATATGGGAATGATCAGCAAACCAGCAAGGGTCTGTCAGGGTATTCCAAGGCCAGCCAGGAGCACCGAGGGGCAGAAGGGCCAGGAAAGCCATCTCTGCATGGAGGACACAGCCACACACAGAGAGTGTGCCTTGGAGCCCAGAGCTGTCTATGCCCAGCCTCCAGAGCCTGCAGGTGCTCCCACTGGGTGAGCCCAGCTGGAAGGCAGCTCGCAGCAGGTCCAGACGTTGCCGTCTTGGATCCCTGTCGGCGCCTAGCTGTCTCACTGTCTGCCGACTACATCCTCCTCCCTTCCCTTGACATAAAAGACGCCTGAATTCGGGGCTTTCTTAAGAGGGATCTGAGGATTAGTTCTCCCATCTTTTCATTTGGCGCCTTCCCAATCAATAAACCTTTCCTAATTCTATACTCTGACGTATTGATTATTGGCCTTTCTTTTGAAGCATTAGGCACTCGAACCTTGTACATGTAACGGTTCCTGTCCCTGGGGTCTCCCCTCTAAGCCCATTTAAGTCAGCCATGCTGCCTGATCCCTGGCAAGAGGATGAAGAGGATCATTCGGGCAGCTTCTCGCCCTCAGCACTACTTACGACCTGGGCAGGATCATTCTCTGCCCCGGGGGCTCTTCTGTGCTTTGTAAGAGGTTTAGCAGCACCTCGGCCTCTACCCATAGGGGCCAGCTGTGCCAGCTAAAATGTCTGCAGACAGCCCCGGCCACGTGGCTCAGTTGGTGGAGCATCGTCCTGTACACCAAAAGGTGACGGGTTCGATCCCTGGTCAGGGCACACATGGAGGCAACCTACCAATGTTTCTCTCAATTAAAAAAAATACTTTTAACATTTTAAAAAAAATGTCTGCAGAAATTACCAAACGTTCCCTGGTGAAGCAAAACCGACCCCCACTCTACCCCCCGTGTTGAGAAGGTGAGGAACAGCTAGGGCCAGGGGCCTGTGAAGCCGGAACAAGAAGGGCAAAAAGCATTAGCTGAGACATATGGAGAGTGGCTACAGCGTTTGGACAGGTTCAAGCCTGGGACTAATGAGAGGGCACAACCCTCTCATGGCAAAGCCATGTGCAAGTCCCAGCACAATGATAGCCAAAGGCTATAGTTGTAAGCTTGAACCTGTGGTCCCACGTGGCTGAGTGATGTGGGTTTGATAAGAGTTCAGGTGCACGTAATTGATTCGAAACCCACAAGAATGTATCCACGCCCTTACTTTGCCTCGTGGAATCTGGCTGTAAAATAAAGACTCGGCTTATAGGCCAGGGCCCTGTGTCTCCATCAGAGAGCAGCGTCCCACCCAGCCTCAGCTTTATTCTCTTGTCTGTCTTTTCTCAATCCTTCACCACCCCCTCTCAGGCTCACCTATGGCCATGCCGGCTCGGCACATAGACTTTATTTGATGTTTCAAATTCCAAATCCACCACTTCACATGCCTTACAAAGAAACCATATTTCCCAAGCCAACATTCAGGACACGTGACTTAACAAAGTTTGATTTTTTAAATCTCTATGAATTGATTTATTCAGCAGTATACATCTCCCATCACATTTGTATAGGGTTTTCCTTCCCCCGCCCTTTTTTGGGGGTTAATCCTCACCTGAGGATATTATTTTTCATTGATTTTAAGGGAGACTGGGAGGAGGGAGGGAACCATCAATGATTTTTAGAGAGAGAGGAAGGGAGGGAGGGGAGGAGGGAGGGAAACATCAATAAGAGAGAAACATCGTTTGGTTGCCTCCCGCGTGCACCCCAAGCAAGGCCAGGGATCGAACCTGCAACTCAGGAACCGGGCCCTTTGGTCTGAGAGATGCTCTAACCAATGAGCACCCCCGGCCAGGGCTCTCTTCCTCCTTGTATCCTCCACAGGCACTTCCCTTAATAAAATTCTTGCATGTCTAATCCCCTCTTGGCTCTGCTTCTAGGAAATCTTGAGCTGGTTCGAAGACTCAGCAAGTGGTACCAGCAGTTGAAACAGGGCTGGGAGGGTGGTGCTCAGATGCTCTGAGCAAACCTGCTGCAAGGAGCAGAGTTGACTGACAGCTCGGCGGCCACCCCGGGGGACACAAGACCAGCCTTTCCCTGTTGGCGCCTGGGCAATGACTGAGCAAGGCAGGGGCATCCGAGCTGCACCATGCCCGCCCGCCCGCCCGCCCAGACTAGGTGCCTCCCCAGTGGCCAGGACAAGATTTTCTCAGAATCGCACTGCCCTCTGGTTCCTTCTGCCCAGTCCCTCTCCCCCTGTCTCTTCACTCAGATGCTCCCTGCCATTGATTCTTCTCCCAATTCTTCCCCCAATAAATCTCTTGCACTTTAAGTCCCATTTTGCTGCCTGCTTCTCAGAGGCTCAGAGAAGAAATGGATTCCCTTCACAAAAAAATAAAATTATATAAAACTATCTATAGCAACATTACATCCAAGGTAATAAGATAGTCGTATTACTTAAAATCAGGGCGTACCAGAAAATTGCAATGTACGCTCACACTACCTATGTTTCCCAAGAGAGTGGCTATATTAAGAACGGCCACCTATTGCTTTCCCCACCCCAGTCCCTGGAACTTCCTCCAATAATTCAGAAGCGACCTGCACACCAATGTTATCCTAACTCCTCTCCCCCAAACCCCCCCACCCCCACCCCAGTATGGCTTTGGGATTCCACTGGATCCACTCAGTGACAAAAACGAATCCTCTGAGCTAAGATGCTATTGCACCCCCAAAACAAATCCCCCTCATTCTGGTCCATCCCTCCTCCTCCTCTTCCTCTCCCGATGTGAGAGCCCTCATCACTCCACCACGAAGATATGAGACTGGGACGCAGAGAGGCCGGGGTGAGGGTGAGGCTTTGCCTTTGTAGTGAGAACGAGAAAAGCAGCCCTGGCCAGGTGCTCGCAGCTGGTCGCTACGTTCTCCTGCTGAACAGAAGCCCATCTCACCGATCCCGATCCACCAACATCAGACGAGGGCGGGCAAAACGAGACCGTTCTGCAATCACGTCTGAGCACAGACCAAAACGAGGCCACTGCGCACACCACATCCATCATCGCCCACCCCCAGCTACGGAGTGAGTGACGGCTGTCTCCACCAACCACGGCTCTAGCTCTGTTGCTTTCGTCTGGCCCCCTTGTATATAGAAACCCAATCGTGGAATCGACCCTAAGAGCATCCAATCCAGAGCAAAGCCCTGCTTTCTGTGACGTCCCCCCATGGCCCTTAACACAGGTCGAGTCCTGTGAGGAGTCCTCGGGACACGCTGCCCTGAGATGCTCAGGGCTCCTCATGCATGCACGCAGAGCAGCTTCCTCCTCGCCACAAGCGGCCACTCCAGCTTGGTCCCTGGTGGTCTCTGGCTACAGGGCATAGACAGGGGCTGTCTGAGTCCAGCTTCTCCCTCTGTCTCTGAGGCGCTGGATATAACCTATGGAAGCAAAAGAAAAGAAAGGAAAGGCGAGATGATGACAAGTATGCACAGCTGAGTCTCGAGCTCTAATGCTGACTCTGGTGGCTCTATGACCTTGAACCATGCTTGCAAAGGGGAAATACACTTAACCTTCACAGGGCTGCCACCGAAGTGCTAACCGGCATGCAAAGGCACTTGCTGGGGGTGGGAGGACCAGGCAGGTGGAGGGAAAGACAGAGAGGGCAGGCACCTCTATGATGCTTTAAGAATAGCAACCTAGCCCTGGCCGGTTTGGCTCAGTGGATAGAGCTTAGGCCTGCAGACGGAAGGGTCCCTGGTTCCATTCTGGTCAAGGGCACATGCCTGGGTCTTGAGCTCGATCCCCACTAGGGGGCGTGCAGGAGGCGGCCCATCCAGGATTTGCTAATCGAAGATGTTTCTCTCTCTCTCTCTCTCTCTCTTTCTCTCTCTCTCTCTCTCTCTCCTCCCCCCTCTCCCTTCCTCTCCGAAATCAATAAAAATATATTAAAAAGAAGAAGAATAGCAACCTAGCCCGCTGGGGTGGCTCAGTGGTTGAGTGTGGACCTATGAACCAGGAGGTCACGGTTTGATCCACAGTGGGAGGGGGGGTGGTGCAGGAGGCAGCCAATCAATGATTCTCTCTCATCACTGATGTTTCTATCTCTCCCTTTCCCTTCCTCTCTGAAATCAATAAAAAATATATATATTTTTAAAAAGGAAAAAAATAGCAACCTAATATTTTCTCGCCTGAAGAGGAGAGGAAACCCATACCGAAGCCACCCAGGAACACAAAGATGCAAAAAGCGGGCTGGAAGGGCTCCTATACGTACCTGGGCCAGGTGGGCTGGAGCAGCGGGGAGGCGTGTTGAATGCCCTTAGCTGGGTGGCCTTTAAGCCATGCTGTCGCCCGGTCACACTGCTGACATGTTTAGCTGTCTGCTCTCAGGGGGCCCCCGCAGGGGAAATGATGCTTCAAAGGAAAACGTAGGCCAAAGCCGGGACTCGGGGTGTCTGAGAACAAACCTCCTGCCCTCAGCGGTGCGGTGTCCGCCAGGCGCTCGCCTGACCAGCCCTGGGCGGGCTCTCCCAGGGTAAACGGGCTGCGCTCCATCGGGTCCCAGCAGATTCTTTTCTCTCACGCTGGGGGCCTCCGAACTGGTTTTAATGGCGTTTATTTTGCGCCCCGATGAGGGCCCGAGATTCTGCACTTCTACCCCCAGGCCTGTGTGGGAGGCTTCTCCGGGCGCGGGCGAAGCGGAGCCCCGCAGCCGCCTCTGCAGGCTGCACCCTGAGCCCAGCACTGGCCCCTGTTTCTCCGCTCCTGTGCAGGGTGTGGGGCCCGCCCCGGCGGAGGGGTCCTGGCTCACAGCGCGAGACCAACCGCCCCAACCGCCCCAACCGCCCCTCCAGATCCCTGCCTCTGCGGTGGGCCCCTCCCCCCGCGCCCTGGCCCTTGGCCCTTGGCCCTGGGGGGCGGGGCTCCCCCTTCTCCAAGCCTCAAGGCTTTCTCACCCTCTGGTCTTCTCGGCCGTCCTCCCCTTGGACCATTTGAAACCTTGTGGCTTGGAAGTGGGGGACAGGCAGGGGAGCGGGGACAGTGGGTTAAAAGCATGCGCTGAGCGGGAGGGGAGGCCGGGGGACTCTGGCTCTTGCTTCACAGGCGCCAGGATAAGAGCTGGACCTTGTAAACGAGAAAGGTCTGGAAGGACTGGGGTTGAGGTAACCCAGGACCCTCAGGTGGGGATTTCTGCTGTTGTCATTTCAGGGGGCAGCCCCCCGAGATGTCTGGGAAGGAGACGTCCTTTATTTAATGGTCCCTGTGGTAAGAGCCCTTTCATGGGAATTTGCTGGAAGAATTGGACGGACCAAGGGGGTACAGCTCATTTGACCCCCTTTTCCTTTCCTCTTGTTATCACGAACCCCACACCCTAGGGTGGCTCACTCCAGGGTCAGGGACAGTGTGTGTTCTGCAGAAGCTCATCCCTGGCACAGCCATTATCTTTAAAACCCTCTTCCTGGTTCTGTGGGTCCTCAAAGAACTTGGGGAAGGGGACCTGGAAAAAGTTGATTCAGAAACGTGAGATGAACTAAAGCGTCCTAGGTGTGCCTGCCCTCTCTGCCCCAAACACTGGGTATGAGGAGAGGGATCACGGACGTCCCAGAGTGGCCCTGGCTGGTGTTGCTCAGTGGTTAGAGTGCCAGCCTGCGCACCGCGGGGTCGTGGGTTCCATTCCTGGTCAAGGGCACGCACCTGATTGGGGCATGTGCAGGAGGCAAACAATAGATGTGTCTCTCGGACATCTTTCGTTCTCGTCCCCCTCCTTTCCCTCCCTTCCACCCTATCTTACAAAAAAAAAAAAAAAAGCAATGGAAAAAAATCTCCAGTGAGGATTAACCAAAAAGAAAAAAAAAGAATATCTCAGAGTGTCACCCAACCCAGTTGAGCCTGTTTGCTTCTTTGTATTCCTGGATGGTTCCCTCTCCCCTTCAGGTGAGAGAACATGAGGTTGCTATTCTTAAAGAAACAGTAGTTCTCTCTGCAGAGGTTTGGAATCCAGATTAAACCTTGAGGTGAGCCTGTCTCTTACCAGCTCACAATCTCTAACCTTCTAGCTGCTGATGTGATAGAGTGGGTGGCTTTCTTTCCCAGTATCCAAAATGAAAGTTATTAGTTAAAGAATAATAGTGATAAATCATTGCAATATGTTTTAATTGGTTTAGAGATTAATGTAGCTTGTTTGCTAAATAACTTGCAATGTAGTCTGTTTCCTAGGTAACAGGGCTAGGAACAAAAGCTCAGAATTGGGAAAACTGAATACCAATTGGCAAAGAGCCTTCATCACATTTTATTACTGTTCCTCCAGGCACAGCCCCACATTCATGCTTCTACATGTTTAGCAGCTCGAGAAAGCATGCCAGGCTCGCTGAATAAATGAGTGGCTGCCACCACCTAAGGTCTGCAATCTCTGCCCTCCTCCCCTCCCACCCATGAATGAACCCTCCCTCATAGCACTTTCCATGGCAACTTCTCCAATTAGCCTTAGCACAATGTCTTGCACCCAGTAGGTATTCAAGAACAGTGAATTGAAATAACGGAAATGAATTGGATATCCTGCAGAACAAAGACCACACTGTTTAGTGCTGCCCACACTCGCAGACCAAAGCAGATGTGACGCCATGTTCAATTATTGCTCAACCCTTGGCAAGGATCTGAAGACAAACATCTTTTTTTTTTAAATATATTTTATTGATTTTTTTACAGAGAGGAAGGGAAAGGGATAGAGAGTTAGAAACATCGATGAGAGAGAAACATCGATCAGCTGCCTCCTGCACACTCCCCACTGGGGATGTGCCCGCAACCAAGGTACATGCCCTTGACCGGAATCGAACCTGGGACCCTTCAGTCCACAGGCCAACGCTCTATCCACTGAGCCAAACCAGCTAGGGCTGAAGACAAACATCTTGATCTATCTGTGCATGAAGTCTGTGCTTGTAGCATCTGCAGCAAGTGTAAATTTTTGTCTTAAAAATCAATGTCCCCGGCCTGGAGGAAATAAATTAGAATGACTGTTTTTTAAACACCAAAGACAAAGACTTTATTAAAGGAGCTTGTTATCCATGTTATTTATAGGAAACATAATTGAAAACACAACTGCATCCCGGGCATACCAGAGTGACTTGACACTAGACATTATTTAAAAGGTATGAGCCATTTTTATCTTCACTTATTGGAAGTTATCTCTGTTGCCAGTGATTCTCAAAGAGATTATTGGCAGAAATTTCACTGGGTTGCCTTTCAAGAGGTGGCGAGGAAGATTTCTGGAAAGTTCTAACCCCTGACCGTAAGGATCACCTCTGACGTACACATTTCCCCACCATCCTTTCTTCAGCTGGGCCTCAGTTTCCTCATCTGTAAAATGGTCACTAGATAACCTTTAACATTCTTTCTACATCTAAATTGTCAAAAGCCTTTGCTTTTTGCCAGTTGAAATGAAGGGGGCAGTTGGTCAGCTAATACCAAATTATGAATCCATGTTACTTTTTGTTCTTAAAGGTGATTATGTGAGGAATGGCTTCTGCCTCCACCGGTATCCTGGAGTGTTTGCTTTATCAGTGTTTGCATTTCAAATGGAAACTGAAAATGGCAGGGGATCAAAGTCTAGTCTCTGCAAACCAGTCACTGCTTAGAATGAATCAGACTATTTAAAAAATACAGGAAATCCTGATTAGTGTTTTTTTCTTCTTCTATCAGTTTTATTGAGGTGTAATTTACATACAAGAAAACGCACCCATTCTCAGTGTACAGTTGATCAGTTTTGACAAAGGTTTACCCCCCAATAGAACCTACCACCTCCATCACGACACAGAACATTTCCATCACCCAGAAAGTTCCCTCACGTCCTTACGTGGCCAGTCCTCAACAGACTGGGTGTTCAGTGTAGGCATCTCCTCTTAGCATCCTAGTGTCTGACTGTGCTGGGGACACAGAGGACACAAAGGCCAGGTCCCTGCATTCGGAGGGCTGACACGCTAGTGCTGGAGGGTAAGCAGGTCTTCAGCTAGCACCGCCCCAGTTTAACGAACTCGGCCTCTGCTGCCGGATGAGGAGACAAGACCCTGTTTAAACCTTTGGGGGATGCCCCACATGGGGGCGTCCTTCGTCCCTCGGTGTCCCCAGTCCCTCCCTGAGCCGGTCTTGGTTTTCTCCCCTCCAATCCTTTCTATTTTTTTATATATATATATATTTTATTGATTTTTTACAGAGAGGAAGGAAGAGTGATAGATAGTCAGAAACATCGATGAGAGAGAAACATCGACCAGCTGCCTCCTGCACACCTCCCACTGGGGATGTGCCCGCAACCAAGTTACATGCCCTTGACCGGAATCGAACCTGGGACCTTTCAGTCCGCAGGCTGACGCTCTATCCACTGAGCCAAACTGGTTTTGGCCAATCCTTTCTTTGGGTCAGATTGTCCTTCCAACAGGAGGGGGAAGTTCCTGCCGTGTCTCCTGCAGCCGACCACCGATGACATCTTCTGTTCCACTGCTTCCTGGCAACAATGCAGGGAGCTCCCCCGGAGCTCTGAGTGGGTGACCGTGGGGAGCAGAATTACTGAGCGCTTCAGAATCATGTTGTTCTTTCTCTTGAAGGCGGTAGCTTGTTTTAGAAAAAAAACACTTAGCCCGCAAGACTTATTTTTCTGAAGATCATAATCTATAGTAAAAGTATACCCAGAGGGGAAAATGATGGTAGAATAAGAGGGCAAAGTTAAGACACAAAACTGGCTCATGTCCTCCGAGCAGTAAAACCATATTCTCTTTCCTGTGGGACAGAGCTCATTTGCATCTCTACCTGACAAAATCATTTGCAACTTGTCAATTTTCTACAGAAGAACATCTACCCTGACCGCGTCTAGGTCCCCATCAATGGTAAGTCCACCAAAGGTCCCATTTCCCTCCAGCTCTGTCACGGCTGGAAGGGAGCTTGTTAGACGATGCTCTGGGAGACTCGGAAAGGACATCGTCTGTCTTTTTGCCTAACTTTGAGGTTTTGGATCATTTCTCTTAACGGGATTGATCGTACTCCTGCAAAATACTAACGAAGCCTGATCAGACGAAAGGGACAGGGGCCGGTCGAGCTGTTGCAGCTGATGGCACTGTTGTCATAGGAATCCTCTCTCCCCCCAGGTTTCTCCTCAGTCCAGTCTGATGGACGAGTTATTTCTTGCAGCTCCCTCTTTGGTGTTATCAAATGACAAAATTAGTACAATTTAGTATCGAGTTTGCTGTCCTTCACTCAAGGGAAAACAATCCATGGGCTGGGGAGTATAGCGGCTCACTAGCAGTAGAGGACTCTTCCCGAGGGATTCGGGCAGGAACGAGTTTTCCAGTGTGCTGGAGAGGCCCTGTGGAAACGGCATGTTGGCTAGGAGGTGGGGATTTCCTTATAGGGCCAGCAGGTCCTGTTTTCTGGGGTAAGGTGAGCTAGCTAACGCTGAGTTGGAGGATTATGACAGGGGTATACAAGGTTTCCTCAACAATGAGGCGTTTCCTAAGTGCAGGCTGGCTTAGGTTTAGATTTGTGATGTGGGCCGGGCCACAAGGGGGGCCTCCCTTTTGTGGGACCCAATAAGTGTCCTTATGAAAAGGAAAGGCCCATTGCTCAAGAATGTTCAGCTTTCCGGGAAATTGGGGCTCTCAGAATCAAAAGACTGATTCATTCTCCTTTGGCAACTTTAGATTGAGCTTTTTTGACTCATTGGTGATTTTTCTTATAGAAGAAGCTTCTAAGCCAGCTGTGGGCAAACTACGGCCCGTTCGGCTGTTCTATCTGGCCCGCGGAGCCGAAAGAGCGGAGGGTTCTCTTGCTCTCCCCTCCGCTCCTTCACCAGCAGCAGTGTTAACATGGCAACGTCGGGAAACACGGCCGCAGCTCCTTCTTCTGAGTGGGCGGATTTATATCCCCCCATTCAGTAGAAGGAACAACCTCTCAATCTTCCAGAGGCTCCTTGTAATGCCCGCGGACGTCCCCCGACATCACCCTGGGAATGCGTAGACACGTTATAGTGGTGATGTAGGGAGACACGCCCCTGGAGAGCACAGGATCAGAGCATTAGCTAAAAAGGAGACCAACAACACTGTTCCCACTGAAGTTGATGTTTTAAAGACCAAAAACCTTTCAACCTAGTCTACATTGCCATCTACATCTATGTCCCGGGCATAATTTGGAAGTTGCACTAAAGAAAATGTTTAATTTACTGTTTACACATTTTGTTCTTTTCTATTTGTTTTAGTTTTAAATTATTTTATTTAAGTTTAATTTGAAAGGCTTTTGTACCTTTCCTTTGTTAGGCAATTTTATTTTGCCTTTGCCATCTTCAATATAAGGTATGTTATTGTGCTATGATTCCTCCACTTTTTGAAGTTTCAAATTATAATAATTAGTGTTTACATTCTTCTTGTTAAAATGTTTGAAATGAATAAAACTATTGAAATAAAAAAAAAAAAGACCGTACCCTTTTATGTAATGATGTTTACTTTGAATTTATATTAGTTCACACAAACACTCCATCCATGCTTTTGTTCCGGCCCTCCGGTCCAGTTTAAGAACCCATTGTGGCCCTCGAGTCAAAAAGTTTGCCCACCCCTGTTCTAAGCAAAAGAGCGGGAACAGGCCTGATCCTGAGTCCTAGTAATCCCTACACAAAGGTCCCAGAGAAGGGTGCCCTAAAGCTCTGGGGGCCTGTGCCATCGGAAGCACGAAACACCCGAGTGAAAGATCAGCAGCCACAGCAACGTCTCATCAACTCACTTTGGGAAGCAGGAGGCTGGAGTCGGCCCCATCAGCCTGCCGGGTTCTTGCTGCAGGGCCTTAGGCAGAAGTCACACATTCTTTGTGTTTCATGATTTAAATGAAAAGAAGAAAGATACATCCTGCTGTACTATTTCTAGGGGGCGGTTATAAGGACCAGCTCAATTTAGAATTTGTTGAGTTGATACATGCCAGGCCAATGCTCCCTGTGGGACCGAGATATTTGTCTTGCAACTCAAAGGAAAAGGTATAGCCCAGCCGGCAGGTGTGGCTCAGGGGTTGAGTGTCGACCTATGAACCAGGAGGTCACAGTTCAATTCCAGGTCAGAGCACATGCCCAAGTTGCAGGCTGGATCCCCAGTGTGAGGCGTGCAGGAGGCAGCCGATCAATGATTCTCATCATTGATGTTTCTGTCTCTCCCTCTCCCTTCCTCTCTGAAATCAATAAAAATATATTTAAAAAATAAAATAAAGAAGGTATATTAGGTGACAATTATTAAGATCAAAGACTCATGGCAATTAGCCTGCAGGCTGGCCCTGGGTGGCTGCAGCCCCCAGGGGTGTGGGTGGGATGGGGGAGCAGCGCTGGTAGAGGGTTGAAGGCCTGTCCTGAGGTGGAAGGTGGGGAAAGAGACTTAACCCAGAAATAACAAAGGATTCCGCCTCCGGTGCTCAGCCTGCAAGCCAGCTCCCAACGGCTACGGGTGGCCCTGCGGGTGGCTGGCAGCCAAGCAATTAGTGCCGAGTGAAAAGAAAGGATTTAATAGGATTGGCCCCTGCTGGTCTCCTGAGACCCAGGGAGCCAGCCTAGGTCCAAAATCCCCGCTGAGTCCAAGTCCGAGGCAGAGTGGCTCCTCCACTCACCCCCATGGGGCTGTAGACATGGGATTACGGCTAAAAATATATTTCCCCCTCAAATTACATAACAACCATAAAATGATTTTCTGAGTAACCCTTCCCACTGGCGGGCATTTCTCCCTGAGCTCCAGGGAGCAGCTGGACCCTCACCACCCTAGTCCCTAGGATTAAGGTCTGAGCAGAGTCCGGTCCCTTCATTACTGGCAAGGGGACCGGTGCGTGCGCAACAGGCCTGCTTATGGCTGGCAGGTGGTGTGTGGGTTCCTGACCTTGCCCAGGAGAGGGCTCACAACTCAAATCCAGGTGACTGTGAGAGTAAGTTCATTAAAGCTGGGGACAGTGAAGCAAGGAAGGGCTTAGGATAGTGTTAAAGAGTGGGAATTTTTGAGCATGCTTCCTCCTAGTGAGAAGGCTAACCCCTATTTTATAAAACCACTGTTTGGAATTCTCTGCTGCTTTTTAGACGAACTCTTATTCTAAAAAATAACTTTGCTTTCCAGCCTGCTTGAATAATGAGGAAGATAAACTTAGCTGTCTGACCTTGTAGGCCAGAGACTAGATATGCCCATACTCTCAATGCCATGGCAGGTGCATATTTTTAATTGGATAGAACTGTGTTGTTTTCAAGGCCAGCAGCGAGATAACCACTGAGCACACACAGGGCTGGCTCTTTAATTAAGGAAAACTACTTTGTTCTAAATTGTTTTAACTGTTTACTCTGCAAAAACAAGATGTAGTGAATGGGTTTAAATACGGTCGGACACAAAGGGTCGGGGCTGCTCTCTGATCTCCGAGTGGAGAGGGGACAGTCGCCGGCTGGCAATAAAGGCTCCCTAAATTTTAATTTGGTCTGGACTCCAGTGGTCTTTACTCGCGTTCGCTCCACAACAATAGAAGCAGCAACAGGAGCGAGACCAGGCTGCTTTGGCTCATGGGAAGCCAGAGAAAAGGGGCCTTGGGGTCAGGTTCATGGGTTTAGCCTGGGACGAGCTGCTGCTGCCCACTGCTCCCTGGTTGCCAGTCTCCCGGGGACCCTCAGCGTTTAGGAGAGGCCGCCTGTGGGGAAAGATGAGGGGGAGGGAAAGGCACGAGCTTGGAAACCAGACCGTGGGGTTTGCCTTTATAAAACCTCTTTTTGTTCTCTTCAGAGCACAGACCTTGACTCCAATAAACGCACTTGGTTCCTTATTGCTCAGTTTTGGTGAACACTCCCAGGCTGGGGAAGAGGCTGTAGGGGCTCCACCTTGTAACTCACGGGATCGGCCAGAGGCAAGGAGGGGGCCAGCAGGGCTGAGATGGAGCCTCACACCTTCTCATTTCTTCATCAGTACCTCTGAAGCCCCCAAACAGCCCGGGGGACCCCCAAACAGACAGCAGCTGGCCCTGGGGCGGGGAACTGTGTGCTTGGCTGCGTGTACTTTGATGTGACCCGTTTGGACAGAAAGGAAACCTCGCAGGTGTAAAATACGACCCCCTCTTCTTGGGAGCAGGAGTCCCTCAGAGGCATGGTCTGAAGGCAGGAGAGGCTGGGGAGGAGCTGCCTCCACAAAGCCCAGAGAGGGCACAGAGGTGGCACAGGTGGGGGTACATGGGGGATGTGAGTGGGAAACCCTCTAGGCAGTGAAAATGTGTGGCTGGCGCCAGGTAGCTATCAGCCAGGACGTGTAGCGTTAGTGGAACCCCATGGGGCAAGAAGCCCAAAGACTGAAGCTTGGGGATCAAGTACAGGATCCGGGACAAGGGGACAATAAGAGGGGGGGATGTGGCCCAGACGTGAACACGGTCAGTGCTGCCCAAGGCCTTGGACACGGGGCTCTGATCTTCCCAGCCCCGCTATAGTGTATTAAAGGTGGCTGCAGCCCAGCAGCGTGGCCCAGTGGTTGAGGGTCGATCTATGAACCAGGAGGTCATGGTTTGATTCCTGGTCAGGGCACATGCCTGGGTTGTGGGCTCGATCCCCAGTGTGGGTGGGGCGTGCAGAGGCAGCCGATCAATGATTCTCTCTCATCGTTGATGTTTCTCTCTCTCTCTCCCTCTCCAAAATCAATAAAAATACTTAAAAATAAATTTTAAAGAAAGGCAGCTGCAAATTCTTTCACCCTTCTCTCACCGAGACGTGGTGGCTTTGCTTCCTTCCATTAAGTCTGGGCGGGCCTATGGATGCGCCCACAGACTAAAGACCCCATAGACTAAATACCTGCAGCTCCGACTCCCTAAAGCTGGGAACACTCACTCTTAGAAGCCAGCCACCACGCTGTGAAGCCCCTTTACGCGGTCCAAGGATGAGGAACCTTAGCTCACATCCCATTTGTGAGCTAAGGTTTGGGGTGGTCATACAGCAACATCCATTCTCCTCTCCCAGGGCATGGTGGGTGGTGGGGGCTCAGCTGGAGCCCCCCTCTCCCATCACCCTCCCTTTACTTCTGCTCTGGTGGCTGGTGACCTGCACTGGGCTTATAGCTCAAGTGCAGTCAGTGCTGAGGGTGGCCCCAGGCCTCTATGGGGGGTCAGGTATGGGGAGTGGCCACACAGAGCGGCTCACAGTGGCCTCAACAAGAACAGGACGGGACAAGCTCTGGCCTCTGAGTGACCCACAGGCAGCCACAGCCCAGCTTCCTGTACCGGCACCTGCTGAGCCCATGCGAGCCTGCCCCAGGGAACCAGGGAAATTCAAGGCCTCCGCTGAACCAGGGACAAAGAGCCAAAGCATTTAAACAACCTGACGTCCTTTTCGTTGTTCATTTGTTTATTTAAAAAAGTATAGGAAATAAAATGCTACTTAAAAAGTATCCATAACAAATAAATTATTCCCAGTTAAGCATTGGGGTTTAAGGAGCCAAGAGTACGTCGGGCGGGCACCTTCCAGGAGGTGTATCTTCAGAACACGTGAGATCCACCCGAGGTCTCAGAAGACAGCGAGTCGGCCTGCAGTGTGGAGCTCTCCGTGAGAAGAAAATGGCCACGTGGGACCCTTGTCATTCAAGGTGATGTGTGTGATGACAGCCACACCAAAGACAGACAGCCACACTTTGGGACAGAAGGCCGAGCACCAACCCAGCGAACCAGGAGGGAAGGGAAGGTAGGGAATGGAGGGCCAGGGCTCCACCGGTGATTTTAAACAATGATGCGATTTCAATGGAGGGAAGGACACCACAGCTTTGCTCTGTCAGCATCTCAGGTTGGGAGGCCTGGGCCGGGAGGTTCGGCGGGAGGACATGAGGGACGGGGGACTGCGCAGGAGCCAGCCTTTCAGAAGAGAAAGGTGCCATAGGCTGAGTAGCGCTGAGGGCACAATGAAACACACACACACACACACACACACACACACACACACACACACACACAACCACACCAAACTCTTCCTTTTGGAAAGAGTTCAAGAGGCCGCAGAATACACACCGCAGAGGAGATCGCAGAACTCCTTTTCATGAGGCAAAGTAGCACATGAACAAGTCCAGCTGCCGCTTGAACAAGTCCAAGGTGAATTCACTGAACTCGACAAAGTGCACTCACTTTTCAAAGGAGGTTCTGCCCCAGGAGTACTGAACCTGGGACTGTGCTGACAAGCCGTAGCACACTCTGTGTCCTCCCAGGAGAGGGCAGGGGCCCGCAAAGACAGACACCCACAGGAGCCGGGCTGGCAATTACAGTAAATGAGGGGTGTGGCCTGTGAGTAAGAAAACGTTCCTGAAACACACGCCAAGCCTCGAGGCCTGTCTTCTCATTTGATACAAGATACAGGTCCCAAACGTTTCATTATGAGGGAAGCAACTCTGTGGGGAAGCGGATCGATGGAAACAATGAGCCTCAGTGTGGGAGGCGACAGGGAGTGGTGGGAACCGTGGTGAGCTGGTAGACCAGATGCCCCAGCTAAAGTGGAGCTGTTTCTCAATGCAGCCATTGCTGGGTGAGACTGTGAGCCCCAGCATGGCCAGGTCTAAGGATCTGGATTGTTATGTAAACACTGTATCATTTTAAATGTTAATAATCAATTCTGAAAAAAGACTCTGTTGGCTAAACAAAGCTGGATCGTTTTGTAGTCTCTCCCGCCGTTGACATGGTGTGTAGGCAGAAGAAGGCCCCCGCCTCACAAAGAGGTCCAACCCCCAATCCGGGGCTAGTTGCAACCCTGTACCGGGGTGGCTCACACTTCTCTCTCATTACGGGCTGGTTTCTAACACAACCTGAGTTTAGAAGGACATGAGCCGTGATGACTGTATCCAGACCAGAATTCATCATTTTTAACGTCTTCATCATCGGAATGAGTCCACTTGGAAATCAGAAGTTGGTGGTGTCCAGGAAAACCTCCTGCTGTTCCTTTCATACAATTCCTCTTCTTTAGGATTTTTGGTGAGCACCCTACAGGGTGTCTCAGTGCCCTGCTTTATGCAAAGTCTTTGGGATGGGTCCAAGTTATTCCCCAGTCTCCGCTGGCTCGTGGGCATCCAGCAAGGGAATGTCTGTGTTCCCGTCACTTCCGTTCCGCTTGCTGGGATGGGAGAAGGTGTACGGTTCACTGTCAGACTCAGGATTGAAGCCAGGGGATGACTCCTTTGTGGTCAACTTTACAGTTGGGACCTTGGAATATGGGATGAGGAAGGAGGGAGGACAGTCCTCTGTGGGGCCCTGGAAGGGCCGGTAGGTGTCCACCTCGGGCTGGATGAAGGACCCATTGGAATCCTGCAGCAGATGCCCGTACACCATGGTGTCGTCGATGACGGCGTACACGTGGGCATCATTGTCCTTTTGTAGGTTCGGAAACTTCTTTGGCTGCATCGGTATCTGGGTATTGATGTTGCCATTGTAAATACCTACGGCTGGGCCCTTCATCTTCTTTTTCCTACTGAGAGAGGGACCAAGACAGAAGTCAGGAAGACAGCGGTCTTAGATGTGCACCATTGCCCATCCCTGCTGGAACTCAGATTCCTGCACCCCCTGGGCTGCTGGAGAAGAGACTGTGTCTCCCCCACGTCCTACAAATTGCTTAGTATTTGAACCTAAGAACACTGTTCTCAGTGAATATTTAAAAGGACCAGCTTCTGTCTCTAGCTCAGGTGATAGAGGGAGGGGGTTTGCAGGGATAGACTGGCGGGGCCCACGTGGCCATTACCCCGCCGAGATAACCCCTGCGATGCTCACAGTCTAATGAGCCCAGGGGACTTGTGCTAAGGTGGCTGCATAAAAACTGCACGCTCGCCCTAACTGGTTTGGCTCAGTGGATAGAGCATCGGCCTGCGGACTGAAGGGTCCCAGGTTCGATTTCGGTCAAGGGCATGTACCTTGGTTGCGGGCACATCCCCAGTAGGGGGTGTGCAGGAGGCAGCTGATCGATGTTTCTCTCTCATGGATGTTTCTAACTCTCTATCCCTCTCCCTTCCTCTCTGTAAAAAATCAATAAAATATATTAAAAAACAAAACAAATCAAACAAACAAACAAACAAAAAACTGTAGGCTCATATGTCATCACACCTGTATTTTGGCTTTTTGTCCTATCCCCCTCTCCCCACTAGGTATGCGATATTTTTCCCCTCTAAGTATACTTCCTATCTGGCAATGTAATTTAACATTGATCTTTGGGAAGGAAATGGGAAGCAAGCAAAAAGGTCCATAATTAGTGATAGGTCACTGTGATCTAAGGGGCCGTCAGATCAGCTGAAGACGGAGAAATTCCACCTACTTCTTTTTCACAAGGCAAATGATGAGTCCGAGGGCAAACAGCAGCAAGGCGCTCCCTCCTACCACGGCGATGAGGATGACAGTCATGTCTGTGAGCAGAGACACAGGGGAGAGAGGAGAGACGTGTGGGGTTAGGTCTGTGAAGGACTTGAGTACATAGCCTCCAAAGATGACCGCCACCCATTCCTTCGCCCCCTGTACCCACATGCTGCCCACGGGTGCATAAGTCCAGCTCGGATCAGAATTGCCCAGCCACCATCTGAGCAATAATAATGGCTGTTTTTAAGCCACTGAGTCCCGGGGTGTTTTGTTATGCAGCATTACTGACGCAATAGCTGACGGATACATGGACAGCCAGGGCTCAAAGCTATGTTTTCTGACTCACCTCCCAGGCTTGCTCCTTCCCCCTCAGCCACCAATTTGCTTTCCATTAGCATCCCCGAAAAACCTCAAAGGCCCTCACCTAGCGTTCTCCAGGTAAGCGACACCTGGAAGAGCAGGTCCAGCTGCTTGCCACTCACAGGGCTGCAGTTGGAGATGTTGACCCAGAAGTTGTGATGGCGGGAGCTGGACTTGGGGAGCACCTCCTCCAGGCTGAAGATCTGCTCGGCCTTGGTCCGCTGCTCTTGGATGATCATGAACGCGCGCCCCGTCTGGCACACCAGGCCAGTCCGCTCCTTCAGGAAGGTCAGGTAGGCCACCTGGTCGCTGGGCACGCTGATGTTCCAGGACACCGAGGCCAGGGACGGCAGGCCCCGCTCCCAGTTAGGGGTCATCAGGTAGACCTTGCTTTTCATATCCGGGGTCACCGTGAAAATACCTTCCTCTGCAGGAAAGGGAAGAGAAGGAACACAGACATTTCCATCGGAAGGGAGAGAAGTCGCGGCGGAGGAGAAGATGGTCAAGTGTCACGACCAGAGCTGTCCAACAGAGCTTTCTGTTCTTCATCTGCACCATCCAATGGAGTAGTCACGCCACATGTGTCTGCTGAAGACCTGACACGTGCTCGGTGTGACAGAGGAACCACATTTCAAACTTCCTTTACTATTAATTTACATTTAAGTTGCCACAGGTGACCCATTGGTCAGCACAAGATTAGAGTCTCAGTCAAATCAGGTGCTCAGGTTTTTTTTTGGGGAAAAAAAAGAACAAAACCAACAAGCAAGAAACAGGCCAGTTTGCCAAACTGGTGGTTATCTCAGCTTCCTTTCAGGAATGCCCTCAACATCGCTAACATTCACCTGTGCCCCACGGTGGGATGGGTATATACCGATTTCTGTTTCTGAGATTAAAACCTCAAGTCCGGGCCCTGGCTAGATGGCTCAGTTGGTTGGAGCGCCATCCCGTATACCAAAAAGGCTGTGGGTTCCATTCCCTGTCAGGGCACATGCCTAGGTTGCGGGTTCGATCCCCAATGGGGGCTTGTGTGGGAGGCAACCGGTCGATGTTTCTCTCTCAAATCAATGTTTCTCTCTCCCTTCCCCTCCCTCTAAAAATCAATAACAAAACAAAACAAAAAACCCATCAGGTCCTCAGAAGATTTCTGGAATTGCAAAGCAGAAAGTGCCTCTGATACATCAACTAATCTACTCCTGACCCCCAGGGGAGACAAACCCACATGCTCCACACTGATGAGTGTGTTACTTTCACAAACTCCCCGGAAGGCGTTTCTCTGATAATCTTAAAGATCTCCAGCAACCTAGATTGACCTTAATCTTATGGCCACAGGTTCCTCTTCCTCACACTCATGCCTGAGAACAAAAGTGTGAAGTAAACCTCAGAGAAAGCCCGTGGTCAATATTTCAATTGCCTCTCACGTTGGGCAATTTGTGATGGTGACTGTGACTTTTAAAATCATCCATGCAGAGTCCTAGAGTCACCTTCATGAGGGATTTCGACCTCATTTCCTGCCTGGGACACTGAAGCTCACTGTACTCTTCCAGGAAAACGGGATCCTGGAGTTCTAGATCGTTCTCTCTCCCAGCATTCCTTTTCAGCACTCTCCATGCTGCATTCCAAATTCTCAAATTAGAATCATAAAAATGCCTGCAAAAGGATTTTTAGGTTACCACCTTAAAAATCTAGGACTCGGGAATATGTGGTTAGTTCTAACTTATGCTCTGCCCGCTTCCAACAAAGATTGGGATCTGATTATACGTTTTGCTGCCATCAACCCTCACCTCCCCTGTCACAGGGCCTTGGAATTTTCCACTCCAGGTTAATGGTGGAGTCAGGATCAGGACTCCAATGTCTGGTGTGAGGACCAGCCCACTCAGCTATTTGTCCTCTTCAATTTGACAACTGGAGTAAGACGATCACAAAAGCAAAATAAGAGGAATGCCCGCACGAGAAAGGCCTGGAGACGGAAGAAGGTGAAAGACGCCCTCACCTTTGAAGTAGGGTATGAAGGTCACGGTCAGGGCCTGCCTGGAGAGCTCCTGCTGGAAGCTGGGGGCGAAGGTGCGCAGGGTCACCAAGACGTTCTGCTTCACCTGGATCTGCTCGATGGAGCCTCCGGCGCAGAAGGAGCCGAAGTAGAGGTCCTGGCCCGGGTCAGCGCCAGCCACCAGGTAGCTGAAGCTGGTGTTGCAGAACCGCTCCTGCGTGTGCTGCTGCAGCTTCTGGGCCGGCACCAGTGCCAGGCTGAGCCTGTCCTTGGGCACCAGCAGCTTCCAGGAGAAGTCGTGCAGCTGCACGGGCAGCTGGAGGATGTCCCTGGGCACCTGGAGGGAGTAGGACCTCCTGTGGCAGTACCGGTGGTCCATGCAGCCTGGAAAAGAGGGGCTCATGGTACCCAGGCCGGGAGGAGACAGGAAGAGCATCCTCCCAGCTTTCAAGTCAGCCCCAGGCTTCCTGGCTTTTCCCTTTGGTCCTTCTTCCCGCGCTGTCCCCCACTCCGGCTCCTGATGCTCGCTTTCTAGCTCCCCGCCCTGCTCTCTCACATTCTTCCTAACCTGGCAGACCAACTTTCTGGGAGTTTTTTTTTTTTTTTTTTTTTTTTTAAATATATTGACTTTTTACAGAGAGGAAGGGAGAGGGAAAGAGAGTTAGAAACATCGATGAGAGAGAAACATCAATCAGCTGCCTCCTACACACCCCCTACTGGGGATGTGCCCACAACCAAGGCACATGCCCTTGGCCGGAATCGAACCCGGGACCCTTGGGTCCCCAGGCCGACGCTCTATCCACTGAGCCAAACCAGTTAGGGCTCTGGGAGTTTTTAGGGTTGAACTTTCTCTTCTTGTTTGTCAGGTTGTCACCTCTGTGTCTCAGATGCTAAGTGCCAGGTGGGCGGGGCACAGGTCTCCTCGCCCAGGCCTGTTGCCCAGTGTCCCCGTCTATGGGAGGCAGCTCTGTGCAGTGGTGACAGCAGGGCGTGGAGCTGGGGGTCTCAGCTGACATTCCAGCTCTGCCACTTCCTACGGGGTGGCCCCGGCTCCTGCACCTGCAGAGACTCTGAGAGCATCCACGCCAGAGATCACGGGGGCCCCTCAGGGAGGTGACTATGGGTCTGGCTGCCCCACCTTCATCACACATTTACTACGTGACTAGCACATGGCCAGCCCTGCTAGGGGCTAAAGGGATAAAATGCAATAGCCCTAGCCGGTTTGGCTCAGAGGAAGAGCGTCTGAAGGGTCACAGGTTCGATTCCGGTCCAGTTGCAGGCTCCATCCCCAGCCTCAGTTGTGGGGCACGTGTGGGAGGCAACCAACAGATGTGTCTCTCTCTCACATGGATGTTTCTCTTTGTCTCTACCCTTTCCTTCCACTCTCTCTAAAAATCCCGGAAAAAATATCCTCGGGTGAGGATTAATAACAACAACAAAAAAGAGACAAACCCAAGTTCTTGACCTCAAGACTCAGAGTCTCATGTGGGAGACCACAAGCGGGCAGTGAGCATGGAAGCAGGGGGCGTGCAGGGGGAGAGGACGGGGAAGGCCACGGCCAGGAGGAGGGGGTTTCACAGAGGGAGTCTGAGGAGACGTGAGCAGGGACACGGGTCACTCACGGCCCTTCTGAAGGATGCACATTCCAGCGGAGGCGGCTGGTCCCAGGGGAGGCAGGTCTCCACCTCCTGGTTTGCTTCCCGGTGGCCCTTGCTTGCCCGGCACCGTGGGGGACATTTACTGGTCATACTATTTACACCCTACCCCGTGGACCCCGCCAAGAAGACAGGGCAGGAAGTGGAGAGGTGCCCGCGGCCCGGGGGGAGCGCACCGACCACCCACGGGCGTACTTATGGTTTTCTCGACGTTCATCCACAGGCGCGTCAGGTCGTCACAGAGGAAGGAGATCCTGTGCTTGGAGCCATGTGCCAGGGTGAGGTTGGTGCTGCAGGTCCGAGACTCCAGACACACAAAGCAGCCGGGGACAAACCGGCGGCTCTGCTTCACGGGCCTCGGCTCGATGGTGATCGACATGGCTCGCTCGTTACTCAAGTCAACCTCGTAGGTTACATCTGGAACCACACACACAAGACAGGCGTGAAAAACCCGTCAGCGGCCACCCCTGAAATGGGCAAAGATTCGCACAAAACCTCTCATGCCTGGGGAATGTGGGAAACGTTATTAGTCAGGCAGCATCACCAGAAGTCGAAAAGAAATTTAAAAAGAAAGAGCGTGGACCGCATTTTACCACATTCCTTTACCCATTCTCCTATTGATGGAGATGTAGGTTGTTTCCCGTTTTTGATTTTTCTGAGACCACTGGACCTATGCCTCTGCAAGTCTGGGAGTGGATGTATCGTGCCACTTCTTGGGTGAACATTGAGGAGCGAAATATCTGGGTCAGAAGTAGGAAGGCACAGGCTTAACTCTGTAAGAAACGACCAGATGGCTAGGTGGCTGCACCGTATGACACTCCCGACAGCACTCCTACCCTCGGTTGGTGCCCCAGCCTTTGTTAGTTCAGCCATTCCGGTGGGTGGTGGGTGGGAAACGGTACTGTGGTGTTAACAGTTACACTTCCTTCGAACATTACTATATCATAACCAGGTGGGCAGCAATGAGACTCCTAGCAGTTGAGCTGAAACAGTGGTTTGTTGAGAAAAAAGCATCCTGATTCTGGGGCAAGACAGGCCTTCCACGGCAGGCGTGTCAGTAATGCACTGCTTCCCCCTTGCTCATTTGCAGATGCATCGCATTCATTAGTCACTTAACGTGTCCTCTTTCCACACTGATTCTGGTTGGATCTCCAGGTAACTGGAGGGGCGGGGCAGACACAGCACACTGCCACGCTGCTGTTCTCACGCGTGGCGTCAGCAGGCAGAGCGGGATGGAAATGTGCAGAGACGGGGCGTTTTAAATGGAAATGTCACATTTTAACACCAATCTAAGGAAAGACAAGATGTATTGTGACTGTATCTTCTGTGTATTTTGACAAGTGGCCTTGTCCCACCCTCACAAAAGGGAGGGCCGGGAGGGGAGGTGTGGCTGTCAACTGACAGCCGAAAGGGGAGGCCCCAGGGAGTCATAGAATCGTTTTCCCACCACAGAAGACTCTCGTCATCTTTCTTCAACACTGTGGGTGTTTCCCGCATGCAAAAAAACATCAGAGCCCGCAGTTTGAAAGACAACCCCACACACAAAAAGACAGCATCTCACTACTGGATACTTATTGACTCCGGGAACCTCTGAGGGGGTTGGGTTATTGACTGAAGTTACATAAAGGCCCCTCATCATTTCTGTGGCATCTACAAAGATTTCTTTCTTTAAAATGAAAATGGGCCCCATGGGAGCAAGCCTGAGGCCCCAGGATGTGCCGGCTCTGCCAGGATCAATCCAGACTCCCCGAGCACAAGCTGAAGATGCGCCGTGCCGCCTCCCTCCGTCCTCAGACCCCTGCGGGGGAGGCCTCTGAGCTGCATTTCAAAATGAGAGATGGAGTCACACGGAGGTTAAGAGACTTGCCCAGCTGGCGTGGCTTCAGTGGTTGAGCATTGACCTATGAACCAGGAGTTCACGGTTCAATTCCCAGGTTTCAGGCTTGATCCCCAGTGCGGGACTTGCAAGAGATAGCTGGCTGATCAATGGTCCTCTCTCATCACTGGTATTTCTCTTTCTCTCTCTCTCTCTCTCTTTCTCTCTCTCTCTCTCTCTCCCTCCCTCCCTCCCTCCCTCTCTGAAATAAATAAAAATATATTTTTAAAAAAGAGACACTTGCCCATCCACGGTCACACAGTAAGTAGGGGAACCAGGTTCAAATCCACACAGGCCAGATTTGGAGGCGGCAGTCAGTCTTAACCACTGGGCTATGCTGCCTGCAAGCAGCTGCTCACACATATTAAGAAGGGATCAGACACACGTGTGGGTGCCCAGGACTGGCTGCCGCAGGCAACCTCTTAAAATGTAGGGCCCACATCAGGATGAAAAGGATCCAGATGGAACCATCTAGAAACTGGAGATCTTCATGAGTCCAGCCCAGCCTAATTTTATCCCCAGAGATATTCCTGCTGGTCAAGGTCACGCACTCCTCTAGGAAAATGAAAACCCCACTTTAAGGCGAAACACCTCCACACGGCAGCTAAACACTCTTTATGCTGGTTGTAGCATGTTTACCGTTTGGTTAGTTTTAGAAGTCAGCCCAGCTGATTTTGCAGGAAACGGAATTAATCAGCAGCACTTCACCCTAAGATGATAAATCTGTCCGTCTTCTGAAACTCAAACCCACTCCATTCCAAATCCTTTCGTGGCTGTTCCAGCATTAAATGTGACAGTGGAACTCCAAAGTGTGTCAATGAACACACACACACACACACACACACACACACTCACACTCACACACTCAAATACATAAAGTTACGTCTTCTACATAATTGTTATGAATTAGAAGGAATCTTGGGTCAAGATATGGGCAGAGTCAGGCCCCAAGTGGGTGCCAAGGGGGCATTCCTAAGGAGTGGATCCTACAGGGTTACTTTTCAGATGTTTATCGGCCCTGTGAAAACAAACAGCGCCCTAGCCAGTTTGTCTCAGTGATTAGAGTGTCGGCCCACGGACTGAAGGGTCATGGTTTCGATTCCATTCAAGGACATGCACCTGGGTTGCAGGCTGGATCCCCGGCCCGTTTGGAGAGGCAACCAATCGATGTGTCTCCCTCACAAACAGAAACAGCATGCCACGCCCCACTCCCACTTAATTTTTCTGCCTGGCTCTGCCTACTTCCCAGAGTAAATAAGAGAAACAAAGCTGTGAGTCAGCCCTCTCCTCAGCAGGTAGGAAAGCCCAGTCCACCTGCCACAACTCACTCCTTCACCGATTCTAGTTCACTGATGAGCCCCCACCACGCTGACCTCATCTTGTACGTTATCTCAAAGTCCACACCACAACCCTCCGGACCAGGACTCAGGCAAGGCAGGCGAGGGGCCCAGGGCTCAGGATGCACCATTTAAGGAGGCACTCGCTCTTGGGGGCTGACCTGTACTTACGCCTCTATAACAGGGAGCCCCTTGGAGTGGGCGCCTCCTTAATGCTGCATCCTGAGCACTTCGCCTCACCCTCGTTCTGGCCCCGACTTCCCTTCTTTAGTTTCAAGGCATCTGAGTAATCATGTGTGGGATGAAGCATAACCTCATGCTCCCGCACTTACCGGGGGCTCAGTGTGGCTCACAGCACAGGCTCTGGGTGCTGAGCTCGCTCGGCTCCCGACCAGCTGTGTGATGTGAGCCTCATTCCACAACCTGTCTGAACCTTCTGGTTCCTCACCAGTAAATGAAGATAATTCCTGCCACCCCTACTGGGTTGTAATAAGGATTAGCTGGGACATATAAGCAGCATGCTTAATGCAGCTTAGTGCAGTGTGGAGCGCTCAACAGTGTTAGCGATCATTATTATTGCTGATGGTGTGGGGACATCGAGTTTCCCAGTATAGGGTCAAGACATGCTGTCTAGAGGGTAACCTTCCAATGCCTTCATTAAAAGCAACTCAGCAGCCCTGGCTGGTGTGCTCACTGGTTAGAGCACTGGCCCGTGTACCGCGGGGTCTGGGGTTTGATTTCCAGCCCCAGTTGGGGTGCATGCAGGAGGCAACCATTCAATGTGTCTATCTCACATCAATGTTTCTCTCCCCCCGAAGCACCGTTCCTCCCTCCCTCCCACTCTTTCTAAAAACAAAGCAATAAAAAAAATATTGAGTAAGGATTAACAAAACAAAAACAACAACCTAGCACCCTGAATGTAAGTTTGCATTCTGGATTCTTATTGTGTTTCAATGGCTGGCCATGCCATGCCTTCACCAATAAGCCTGCCTCGCTGCCTAGCAACATACTTCCTGCAACTCTCCCAGGGTCCAGGGTCCAAATGGTCCAGAAGCCACAGCTGAGAAACACGAAGGAAAGAAGGTGCTCGAGGAAGAGGGGAAAGGAAGGTGGGCTCACTCACTGCTTTCATTTTGTGGACATTGGACCAAAACTTGAAACTTCAGCCGGAGGGTCCCTGGATTTTGGGCATCTTGGTCACAGCCTTGCAGAGAGAGGTTGAAGTTCCCAGCCATGTTCCCGGGCTGCTTGTCCGCCAGCTTGAACACCTCGGGGTTGGTGGTGGAGCCTGGGATGTAGTACTCAACACGTTCCTCCTTCTTCGCACAGTTGGAGTTATTGAACTGGAGGAAGGAGACGCTGGCCCGCAGGTGCGCAGGGATGACAAACTGCCATGTCATGAGCTCGTCCTCAGGGAAGCTAAACGGGTAGTTGGCAGACATCAAGGTTGCTGAGCCTTCACCCTCAAACACAGATTCGATGAAGCACAGTCCTATTGGGAGGGAAAACCCAAACAAGGTGATTAGACCCTGCCCTGATTGCCCACAGCTTAGGGCAGGGGAAGGAAGTTCTCAGGTCCTGAGCCATGGGTCAGGATACGGTATGAGGAGGAGACATCAGTGGTATGCAAGTCAATGTTTAACAACTGACTCAGTGGGGGAATTCTGATATGTGGGTCCTGCCAATTTCCTTGGTGTAAATATTCCCACCATAGCTGATTTCAAGCTACCAATGTGAGATGACCGAATGTGGACTTGGGAAGAGGTGGACAGCAGCTCATTATCATAAAGGATTTCCACTTGCAGAGAGAATCAACATAAATAACCTCAAGAGCACAGACAACAGGAAAATGCAGAGAAATCACTAGGAGGCAATGAGTTTGAAGTGTTTATGGCCTTTGTTTCTACACTCATCATTTTAATAAGTTTATATAATTCTGTTTTAATGAATGGCTCTGTTTAACACCAGCTCACAAACTTCCTGCACACTGAACAATGAGCTCTTGTGAGCCAGCCCTAGCACACCACTGACACCGTTAGAGAAAATGTGAAATAGATAGAAGACAGGACAAAGAAATGGAGCGATCATGATAGGTCTGAAGAACCAATCCCACTTCATTTCTTGAAAACAAACATGTACAAAGAGCAAAGAAAAGAGAGTCACTGCCGAGGATACTAGACAAGGGTTGGATCCACACCAGTCATGAGTGGCCTGGTCTGTGTCACTTACAGAAGAGTGGGATGTCCCTATAAGGTATTCAGGTCAAAGCATACAAAATTCCCAACACCTGGTCCTTTCTGACCTAGAGCAATAGAGATTTTGTATGGTTTTTGTTGTTGTTAATCCTGACCCAAGGATATTTTTCCATTAATTTTTAGAGTGGAAGGGAGGGGGAGAGACAGAGAGAAACATCGATATGAAACACACTGACTGGTTGCCTCCTACATATGCCCCCACCAGGGCTAAGGATCGAGTCTGCAACCGAGATATATGCCCTTGACCAGAATTGAACCCGGGACCCTTCAATCCTCAGGCCGATGCTCTATCCATTGAGCCAAATCGGCCAGGGCGAGATTTTGTATGTTTCATCCTCAGCAAATAGCGGGAGGGCATGGCATGCTCACGTTTTATGGATGGCTGGCTTGACATGCTGAAGCGGGAGTAGTCTCTGTTGTGGAACCATGGCAGGTGTAAGGTTATTTTGATGCTCTCCTGCATCTTGATCCGGGACACGGTGCCGTTGCTGCAGAAGGTTCCGATCCGGACCTCGGTGGCACCGATGTGGCCGCTGATGGAGTAAGTGACTCCGTCTGGGCAGCTCTCCCCTTGCCCGATCTGCCTGAGGCGAGGCCTGGAGAACCCCAGCTCCAGACTGGTGCTCTTGCCAGCTTGGATGTCCCAGATGAAAGTTCGGTTGAGGGGGGGCAACAGCGATATTAGGGGCCACAGCTCGAACTCCCCGAAAGGACATGGGTCTGATGTACAGTCTGAAACAGTCACAAAACAATATTGGTCATAAATGCTGCCAGGCCACTCCCTGCTCCTTCTTATCTCTTCAGTAGACCCACTGGGAGCACCCCGAGGTGGACACGCCCATCTCCAGGTTATATAGTGTTGATGGCCAATGGCTCACAGAACCCCCTTTCTTTGCTGAAGTGCCTCCACTGGGGGTGCCTCCTGGGGCCAGAGACACCTGAGGGTTTGGCTGCCTACCCCAACAGGGAGCAGCAGCCCACAGCCAACCACCGCTCATCACAGGAGTGAAAAGGCCTGACTTCAACCTGGTCAAGCTGCTCCTATGCTGGCATCAGCCTGAGGCTACACTTTAGCTAAAACCACATCCTTGCCCAGCCGGTGTGGCTCAGTTGCACCAAGAGGTCACCGGTTCGATTCCCTGTCAGGGTTGTGCAGGAGGCAGCCGATCAATGTTTCTCTCTCTCTCCCTCGCCCTTCTACTCTCTCTAAAAATACAGACATATTTAAAACAAAACAAGAACATCTTTGCTTACTCCTTCCCTTGCTCGCTCCTTCTTTTTCTTCACAGGGTGCTCCCATGGGTACTCGCTTGACAAGTGTCTTAAGCGAAAGTTCCCATTCAGGCTGTTTTCCAGGGAACCACACCCAAGACACTTCCTAACTCTTGTGTTTTCACATGAAGCTGGTGGAGTCCAGTCGGTGGGAGGCCCTTTGCCCTGGACCCGGAGCCACCGTTTCCCAACCTTGGGCACAGTGTCAAGCTCTGCCTTCTAAAACTGGTTTTCCCATCCACAGGCTCATCAACTCACTGAGTACACTCAGACCGTACAAGCCCCTTAATGGCTGGAACCCGAAGCACAGTTTCTTTCTGCCTCGTGGCTTTAATGCTCACATTTTATTACCCGGTTGGATTTTCTTAACGCTAACAACGAATGACATCCTTTGACATACGTTGTTTCCTAAGCTTCTAAAACAAAGGGAGAAACGCTGCTGTCGGGGAGGAATGGAGAAAGCACGTTGGAGAAGTAACAGCATGCAGGCAACCCAACAGGCTGTTGTCCTGGGCATGGGGATGTGAGAGGGGAGATGGATTCTGGCCACTTCATTGTTTATGTTCTTAAATATACTGTTATTGATTTCAGAGAGGAAGGAAGAGGGAGGGAGAGATAGAAACATCCATGATGAGAGAGAATCATGGATCAGCTGTCTCCTGCACGCTTAACCACTGAGGGGCACGCCGGCCGGGCAATTCTGGCTAACGATCTGTACATTTTTTTTTTTAATATATTTTATTGATTTTTTTACAGAGAGGAAAGGAGAGGGATAGAGAGTTAGAAACATCGATGAGAGAGAAACATCGATCAGCTGCCTCCTGCACACTCCCCACTGGGGATGTGCCCGTAACCAAGGTATATGCCCTTGACCGGAATCGAACCCAGGACCCCTCAGTCCGCAGGCCGACGCTCTATCCACTGTGCCAAATCGGCCAGGGCACGATCTGTACATCTTCACTGCTGTTCCGGTTGGGTATTTGAAAGTACTGCCCACTCGAAATGAAATAATGGGAGAATTTTAGAGCTGGACCTCTGAGGTCATCCATGCCAAACCTCTCCTTTTTCAGCCCTGAGCCCGGGGGATGGGCATGCCGCTTACAGTACACACACAATCCCAGGACAGAAGCCTGGGCTGTGTTTGCTCAACCTGGGTCCCTGCCAACACACGGCACCACCTAACCCACAAAACAGGGTTAGATATCAAGGTGACGAATGTGGCTAAAATTAGAGCTTGTGTGTCAGTAAAGACAGCACCTATTTTTAGGAGCTATTGCAAACTTCATTGTTTATATCAAGTCACTTCTCTCCTTTAACATCTGGCCTTGTCACTTCGCATCTCTACCTCCAATGTGCCCAGGGCCTCATGGAGCGGCTCCTGCTGGGTTCCGTGCTCTTGTGGGATCACTGAACCTGTGAAGGGGCGATTCTCAGCCCAGATGCACTTGGAGGAAGTTTAAAAAATACACATGTCCGCCCAGCCGGCATGGCTCAGTGGTTGAGCATCAACCTGTGAGTCAGGAGGTCACGGTTCGATTCCCGGTCGGGGCATGTGCCCAGATTGCGGGCTCAATCCCCAGTGTGGGGTGTGCAGAAGGCAGCCCATCAGTGATTCTCTCTCATCATTGATGTTTCTATCCCTGTCATCTTCTCCCTTCCTCTCTGAAATCAATGAAGATATATTAAAAACAAAAAACGAAAAACAAAACAAAACAAAAAAACACATGCCCTGGCTGGTGTGGTTCAGTTGGCTGGGTGTTGGCTAGGGCACTGAAAGACTGCCAGTTCGATTCCTGGTCAGGACACATGCCCAGGTTGTGGGCTCAATCCCTAGCAGGGCGCATGCAGGAGGCAGCCAACCAATGATTCTCTCTCATCATTGATGTTTCTGTCTCTCCCTCTCCCTTATTCTCAGAAATATATATATATATATATATATATATATATATATATATATATATATATATATATATATATATATAAAAATACACATGCCTGGGCCACCTGAGAGATTGTGATTTAATTCTATACCAAGAACCTGGAGCCACAAAGCTCCATCTCTCAGCCACAACTCAGTACCAGCCACGCGACACTGGGAGAGTCAGGTCGTGTAAGCACTTGTCAGTTGGTTGCTAAGAGCTGTGGCTTTGAGGATGGCCACACAGGGAAGAGTGGTCACAATGACCAGACGGGACCACCCCCAACCAACTGAGCCACACCGGCCAGGGCTCCAGGGAACCCTTAAGCATATCAATATTCTCCTCAGCTCCATGAAAGCTGCACTGACATGTTAATTGTAATCGACTTAAACTGGTCAATTAATTTGGAGGAGAATTGACATTTACAAAGTACTGGGATTTTCAAGGAATACAGTACATCTCTCCATTTATTTGTGTCTTCTTTTGTCTCTCAGTAAAACTTTACATATTTTGCTTCATAGGTATCCTACGTATTTATTAAGACGATCCCTAAATATTTAACTAGAACTTCTGAATAACGGTGACCAACAGCATGCATTGTGGAAACTCTTATGTTGTTTCCCAGGTTACGGGTAATAACTGTTGCATATGATATTTGCTACCAGGTTCTGATAGATACACTTCATTGCATTAAGCAAACACCCTTCTATGTCTGGTTTACTGAGAATGTTGTATTAAAAACATGAAAAACAATCTCTTAAGCTGATCACGTACAGTTTTTTCTCTCACCTGATAGAGCAAAGCATTCCATTAGCTGACTTGCTAATGGTGAACTACCCTACAGTCTTCCAGCGAACCCTCCCTGTTCTTGTTGCTTTATTCTTTTACTACATGTTTTATATTTTATCTAAGATTTTTTTTTTTTTTTTTTGCATGTATAGTCATAACAGACTGGTCGATGGTTTTCTCTTTTTATGCTTTTGGTAGATGTTGACATCAGGGTTGTAAGGGCTTATGAAATGAGTATGAAACTTCTCTTTCTATGCTCAGAATGGAAGTCGGCCAACTATTGCCCATGAGGTCAATCCAGCCGAACTGTAAATAAAGTTTCACTGGAACGTTCCATGCCTAAGAATTCACCTATTATCTATGGCTGATTTTTTAAAAAAATATATATATTTTTTATTGATTTCAGAGAGGAAGGGAAAGGGAGGGAGAAAGAGAAACATCAATGATGAGAGAGAATCATTGATCATCTGCCTCCTACATGCCCCCTACTGGGGATCGAGCCCTGCAACCTGGGCATGTGCCCTTGATGGGAATCGAACCCCGGACCCTTCAGTCCACAGGCCGAGGCTCTATTCACTGAGCAACACCGGCTAGGGCTCTATGGGTGACTTTATGCTGAGATAGCACAGCTGAGCAGCTGTGATGTGACAGAGACCATCTGGCCCACGGGGCCTGGGATGTTTACAGAACAAGCATGCCTACCTTTCTCTAGAATGGCTTAAATACCAGAAATTACCTACTCCTTACAGTGTTATAAGCTCCTTAATGAAACCATCGCTTTTTTTTGTTGTTGTTAATCCTCACCCAAGGTTACTTTTCCATTGATTTTTTAGAGATAGTGGAAGGGAGGGGGAGAGACACAGAGTGAGAAGCATCAATGTAAGAAAGACACATCAATTGGTTGCCTCCTGCACGTGCCCCAACCAGGGTCAAGCCTGCAACCAAGGTACGTGCCCTTGACCAGAATCGAACCGTGGACCCTTCATTCCGTGGGCTGAACGCTCTATTAACTGAGCCAAACCGGCTAGGGCTGAAACCACCTCTAACTAAGCCAAACCCCATCTCCTCCATTGTTATTTATTTATTCCGGTTTCCTACCTTTTTAGGAGCCCATTAAGTTTTTCCTGAAAATCACCATGTCCATTCGGATTTTCACACTGAATATCACAATGTTGCACATTGTCTCTTACAATTTTAGAAATCGCCTTTGTATATGTCATTAAATCCACATTCACACTTTCGTGCCGTATATTTGTATTTTCTCTTTCCTTTTTAGGAGACCAGGCAGAGATTTGTCTACGTAATTGGTCTTTATTGAAAACCAGGTCTTGGTTTTGAGTTATCAAACGTAACTTTAAGGATTTTAATTTCTCCTTTTATTTTTCTGAATGCCTTCTTCCTAAGGTTTATTTCATCCTTTTCCCCCCTTTATGATCTATTGCCCCATTCACTTATTTTCCGTGAAAGGCGAAGAAATGTTCTGAGCAGGCTTTGAGCAGATCACAAACAGTGTTGTGAATACCCACCTTAAAACGATGGGGAAATTACACACTTGTTTGTTTTTGTTTCTGCCTGATTGTTCTTTGGGTCAATCTCCTCCCCCAAGCTCAAGTTCTGAGTAATAACAATACCAAATACCTATAGTTTGTTGCATTCTTGTGTATCACACTCTCTCAAGCCATTGTTTTATTTCATGTTCATAACAACCCTCTTGGTTGGTAAAGGACTCTTAATTTATAGAAGACTAGAAAACGAAGTAAAAAAGGAGTTAAGCAACTTAGATGAAGTCCCATGAAACCCAGCCCCCTCAGCCTCCACAGCTGCTACCTTTTCCCTTGAGCCTTGTGGACCCATTTCTCCACCCACCTCCTCAACCTTCCGTCTCTTCTGTCCTCCAATCCCTTGACTCGCACCCGTCATCAGCCAGGTGTTCTCAGCACATCCGACTGAGCATCCCAGACCCGAAGACCCACAGCTCTGTTCAGAGACAGTGTGGCTCAGTGGTCACAAGCCAGGACTCTGGAGCCCGAGAGCCTGGGCTCTGGTCTTGCTGCTACGCACTCACTGGCTGTGCATTCTCAGGCAAGTCCCTTTGAGAACTTCTCTGAGGGCCAACTGGAGGATTAAACAACTTAACCCGTACCGGCACGCATAGAACGGAATGAAGTGCAGTTTCAAAATAGACCTCAGCTCCCCAGCGCTAGGGGCTGGCTAGGCGGGCAGCAGTCCCCAAGGGTGTACTTACTAATGTTCCTCTGGACTTCAATGACAAAGCGAGTCTCTGGATTCTGGCAGGAAAAGAGAAATTCCTTTCTGTCTCCGGGTTTGATGAGCAGCATGTCCATGCGTTTTCCAGACACGAGCAGGTAACAGGCCTTCGCTGCCAGAGGGAGGAGCCCCGGCTTTATAAGGATCGTGAGGTTGGTTGTATGGGACAGACCAAGCATGTAAGCTTCTGAAGGAAGAGAAAGGGAGTGAGCAGGACAATTCAGGTCTGCAGACCTGCTGTCTCCCCTCGGGTGGTCCAGGGAGGATGCCCTCTTTGACACCTTTGTTCCTTGTCCCTTCCCAACCCCCCCCCTCAACCCCCACCTCTACCCCCAACTCAGGGCCTAGAGGGGATGATATAAAATGACTGCTTTCCTTACCAGTGGGAAAGAATCGGGCCCTTGTGGGCTGGACACTGACATGTGTCTCTGGTTTGAATTATTCATTTTTCTAAAAGTCAAAAATAGTAAACCACATTCTACATGGCTTGGGCTGTATGTTTTCAGATACCCCGTCTGTATCAATAGCCATTAACCAGAGAAACTGCCACATTTCTTCTCAATATGACCGCAGAGTAAAGTCCACACCCAGAAACTGTTTGTAGAGGGACATGTTTATCTGCAAAGAGCTGCTGTCTCCTGCCCTGGGTGCTTCATAGGCCCAGTATATACACATATACACAGAGTCATAGGTACATACATACATACATACATACATTCATGCAGTACTGGAGGGAAGGAAAACTTTCACAGAAATTAGATATAAACATATTATGTCAGCAAATTTGGAAATTAGAGCAAAATAATGATAATACCTCAGGCTGGGGTTCAGCCAATCATCTGAACGAAAAAGACCAGGCCAGTGAGAGGCGTTGGTTATTAAACAGAGGTGCGCACTCTGGTTAGGATGGGGCCCTGATTCTGACCAAGCACAGTCTCTTTCCCATTCCCTTTGCTCTGTTGACCAAGTCTTCTCGGACGAACAGGGAAGAGCCACTTTCTCCTTGGTAGCCGCCACCCCTTCCCTGACAGGTCCTGACTGTGTGGGTTCTGGGTGGCCGATGAGCCCGACGGCCTGGGAGCAGCACATGAAGGGATGATTGTCCAGAGGTGGGTCCCGTGGTGGGAATGCAGGGGCTCACAGGGCTGCGGCCGCTGCCTCTGTCCCACCATGTTCGGCGGCAAAGGGATGGTCAGCACCCCCAACCCCACCACCCTCAGTTGGGCAGTACATCTGAGTGCTTGATGAGTGCACAGGCACTTAAAGAAAACAGATGGGCGCCCGGCTGACGTAGCTGTCAGTGGTTGAGCGTTGACCTATGAACCAGGAGGTCGAGGTTCGATTCCCATCAAGGGCACATGCCCAGGTTGCGGGCTCGATCCCCAGTGCGGGGCATGCAGGAGGCAGCCCATCAATGATTCTTTCTCATCAATGATATTTCTATTTCTCTCCCTTTCCCTTCCTCTCTGAAATCAATAAAAAATGTTAAAAAAGAAAAATAAAAGAAAAGAAAACCGATGGGAATCCTCTTCTTCAACCTCTTTCTTTGGTGTCCCCGGGAACGTGGCATTTCATTGCTATACTATTTCAGAAGATCTATTTCCCAGGTTCCCAGAAACCCAGACAAAGCTCCATTCCGGGGTGGTTCTGAGGTCTCAGCGGAGCCTCACGGCAGCCGCGCTCAGAGCATCCGGGACATGAGCAGGCGCCTCACTCGGCCCCTGAGTCACAGCTCTTCCCTCTCCTGCCTCCCGACCTCCCCTTATTAGGACACCTTCGCTGGCGTCTGCCTCCCCAGCAGCTTTTCCGGGGGAATTTCCAATCACTTTGATCACCACTCATTCATCACCATTCATTCATCCCTGTATCACAGGGCAGTATACAAACGCCCCGTTATTTCTTCCCCCGGCCACTATTTCTTTGCAAGGGAAACAAATACAAGAAAGAGGATCGGTCCCACCAGACAAACACCAACCAGGGACATTACTTGCTCCCACACTTGTTAAATGCAGTTTGAAAAACTAACAAATGTGGTTTAAAGTTTCTTCGATGGGGCGGAACCAGCTGCTTCAGATCCGGGTGTGCTTTCCTGGGAGGCTCGGGTCTCATCCCCTGTCCAATGAAGGTGAGCCGTGCAGCTGTCCACCAGGGACTGGCACCAGCCCAGGCGGCAGGAGACAGATGCACACTAAGGCGCTGGGTGCCCTGCAGGCGTGCCCAGGAAGGTGCGGGACGTAGACGCAGCATAATCATGAATCAGCCGGCTGATCAGTCACAGCCTGCACGGGAGTCAGATTCCAAAGCAAGCCCCTACCGGGAAATTCATTTTGGCCAACACAGCCCTGACCTCTCTTGGGAAGATGGCACATTGCAGACCAACACCCCCCTCTACAAGTTCACCAGCTGCGGCTGGGTTGGCCCATCCGTGGAGCAGACCTCTGCTTCTCGGATTGAGCACCAGGTAAAATGACTAAACTGTGGATGTTCCCTTCAAGGAAGTGACACTAACAGACCAACAGAAGGGATGGTGACTCACCCTTCCACCCTTAGGCCATTGACATAATTTCTCCTGCCTTTATCCCTGGCAGGAGCAACTGCCGACTTCATGTCAGTTGAACGTTCATTTGCCTGTCTGTCTGTCCCCACCAGACCACCCTGAGAGCAACTTGAAGGCACCAAGGAAGATCAAGGTTTTCTGAAGGCACTGAGGGTCAGCTATTAACACTCTGGGGACGGTGGTCAAGGAAGGCTTCACAAAGGAGGCGTGGCTCAGTGGCTGAGCATCGACCTCTGAACCAGGAGGAGGTCATGGTTCGATTCCCGGTCAGGGCATATGCCCAGCTTGCAGGCTCGATGCCCACTGTGGGGCGTGCAGGAGGCAGCCTATCGATGATTCTCTCTCATCATTGATGTATCTATCTCTCTTCCTTTCCCTTCCACTCTGAAATAAAAAAAAAAAAAAAAAAATTTTTAAAGGCACAGGGGTATGAAGAACATGGCTTCCTGGGAGCCCCTTCAGGGAGTTTGTTGGGGCCGGAAGTCAAGGAAAATGTGGGTGGAGGAGGTAGGGGCCAGGCTGCGGAGGGGCGTGGTTGTTGGGCTTCACCCAGTGGAACCAGCATATCTCAGCAGCTGGGGGAGTGGTTAAGAGTTTGGATTCCAGAATCTGACTGCCTGGGGTCAATTCCTGGCTGGACCACATACCAGCTGTGTCCCCTAGGGCAAGTTCCTTAGCTTCTCTAGCCTCAATTTCCTTATCAGCAACTGGGAATAAAAAGGAATTGTTGTAAGGACTTAGAATTAATACACATAGAGTGCTTAGAGCAGTACCAGGGGCCAATCGCGGCTGACATCGCCTCTGCCCGTTGGCCCGCTTCGCTCCGCTCGCCCTGGGGCCTGACGCCGGGACTCGCCTGGGGCGCACGGGGGGCGGGGGCGGGGGCGGGGGCGGGGGCGGGAGGGGGGGAGCGGTCGCGCCGCGGGGGGGCGTGGGGGTGGGTGGGTCAGCGTGATTGCTGTTGATATTATGAATGAGAGCCTATTACAACCACTGACACTAGTGATGGGCAGCGTTCCAGGGTGTGAAGCAGGGAAACAACTGTAGCACAGCTTGGCTCTCAGTCTAAAGCCCAGAGTCCTGGCTGGCTGGGGGGGAGGACAGTGAGGCAGGGAAGGCACCCAGGGGCAAGCTTTAAGGAGGCACTCACGGTCTGGGTTGTGCAAGTTTGGGTGCCTCCTTAAATTTTCTCCACCTTCCCAGCCCCGACCCTGCTCACATATGCAGGGACTCGGTGACTAGGTGACTTGTGTGACATTAGCACCTCTTGGAGGCTCACAGAAGTGACCTCACTTCCCACTTGTTGAGCTCAGGAGGCAGCTGGGATATTCTGGTCTGACTTCAGCGCCCTGCCCTCTCCACTCCCCAGGGAACCACACTGCGCTGCCCTCATGGCAGCTGCGGAGGCTGCTCCAATCAACCAGCAGACAGGAAGGGAGGAGGCCCGCCCATCTGCCCGCCTGGAAGTAGTTCATTTCCCGCATCCATAAAAGAGAACCACAACCAAGTCGCTGTTTCAAGGACTCGGGGGTCTCTCTTGGGTGAGGAGCCTTTGAAATCGAGACACCAGGCCTGCTTCCATACTATGAACACGCAATGAGTGCTTTATATGTGCAGGCATTGGGTGAGTATTTCTAAATCCCCACAGTTATCAATATTAACATCTAATATTAATCCCCATTTCACAGATGAAGACACGGAGGCTAAGTAACTTGTCCAGGCCTCAATGATTAATAAAGGTAGGGCCGGCCCTGCCCAAGGAACTCCACACACAGCCAGGAATTTTGGGGTGAGAACGGGTTGTTCCCATCAACAATGTCAATCAAGCCAGAATAAAACATTTCTCAGCAGCCGGCTCTCTGGGAGATCTCCAGAGGATCCAAAGGGACAGATGTTTGTTTGAAATGGTTAGCTGGGCAAACTACGTTAAGACAAACCCTTCATTTCAAAATAACTGGAAAGTGTAGTTTGAATTTTAACATAAAGCTCCCTGGAATTTGAACTGTTTGGGGTGCGGTTCTCCTTTTGTGCCTATTTTTGGCTGTGTCTCACTCAGTGCAGGGAACTGAGAAAGAGAAACTGGCACGTTAGCTGCGGGTGTGGCCACGGGAGGCAGGTGGCCCAAGTTGGTGGCACAAAGCGCTGGGTGTAAGGGCTAGTGCCACGGCTTGGCAGAACAGCATCCTGCAGAAGGCGGGGCTCCCGTCTCCCGTCCCTGAAACGCACGGGCCAAATCTGACCCAAGTTTCGGAGAACTCTCCAATCCCCATCTACTGAATTTCCTCTTCCATGAGTTGGGGTGAGAGGCCTGCAGTTTCCTTTAAAACCGTTTGCTACTACTCCCACCGCTCTAGAGCGATCCCAGAGGGCAGTAAAATAAAGTTCAAAGAGCAACATTAAAAGGGACTCCTAGTCGACCTGACTTGTCGGAACAGGCGACTGTTATGTCCACCCATTCACTCCCTACCGTCAATCCCCAAACTATTTAGAAATGAAATGTATGGGCAACGATGCAAGTTCTTTATTTTCGAAAGTAAGGGTTTGCTGGGAACCACCCACGCCCTCCGGGGGTAACTTCCCTGCTACGATCACCCACACACACCGGGTCAGAGACCCACCACTAGGCTGGGGGCCCGCCTGCGGCAAATGGACACACCTACTTGTATACCGTGGTGACATATGAATACATCTCTCTGGGACTGGGGCCAACCCAAGACGCGGACTTGAACTCCATATCGCACCCCATATTGCACCGAACTGCACTGGTTGGAGGGATGGCTTCCAAGAGGACGACAGAGGTTCACTGAGTACATTCACACTGTTGTACAACGATCACCACCATCCATCGCCAGAAATTTTTCCTCTTCCCAAACGGAAGCTCTGCCCCAGGAAACAGTAGCTCCCCGTTCCCCGACCCCAGCCCCTGGCCGCCATGAATCTGACGCCTCCAGGAGCCTCACGTAAGAGCAATCATTCCGTATTTGTCCTTTCGTGTCTTGTTTATTTCACGTAGCACAGGTAGGTGTGCTCTGCTTTCAAACCTGAGAATTAATGGCTAGTCATTGAATAATAACCCCAAATGGAGCAAAACTACACAGACTCAAATTTACACTTAAACATAATCAAAATGATGACAGTAACTCGAAAACTCAAAAGATGGCAAAAGGTTATGAACAATTAGCAGATTATGCCGAAACTGGTTTGGCTCAGTGGATAGAGCGTCGGCCTGCGGACTGAAGGGTCCCGGGTTCGATTCCGGTCAAGGGCATGTGCCTTGGTTGCGGGCACATCCCCAGTGGGGGGTGTGCAGGAGGCAGCTGATCGATGTCTCTCTCTCATCGATGTTTCTAACTCTCTCTCCCTCTCCCTTCCTCTCTGTAAAATATCAATAAAAAAAAAAAAAAAAAACAATTAGCAGATTATGAAGAGTGTCACAGCTTGCTGGCTGCTGGCACCCGGGACCTTCCCTTTGGGCCCTTGGCTACAGATGCACGGTCCGCCTTGGGGACAGGCACGCACAGCTACGGGGGAACGTTCGGACAGAACTGCATTCTTTGGCGATCAGGGGCAAGAGGAGAGAAAACGTTCTTACTTGTCTGCACAGAAGCCGTGAGCTGGCTAAACTCAATGTACGTTTAGTCTAAAATGGGCTTTCCCAGAAGCGGACGACAGCCAGTGTCTTCCTTATTATTCATTGTCCCTCAAAGGATAGTGTGAGAGTCCAAGGTCAGGAGGGGGGCAGGAAAACGGTCACTATTAAGACCTCCGCCTTGGACTTAAGTTCAGCTTTGGCTTTGAAAATCCATGCGTAAGGGAGCGGGGAGGTGGCACAGGAGAGCAGGTTCTCGGAAGACAGAGACCTGTTCTGGGGCCATTTGATTATTGACTTCCATCACTCAATCTGCTGGGACTGCCACTCCCTGCCTCTTAAACAGTGACTTGGGTCGTTCGCTGGGCCACCTTGGACAAGCACCTGACCGCTCTAAACCACAGGTGTCTCATCTATAACATTTGGTCAGAGACATGAACTGTGCAGGGGGCTCCTACAAGTACTGCAATGAGACCACATGTGCAAAGCAGAGAGCATGGGCTGGGACGGCCAACCTGTGACCATGCCCACAGTATGCACTCCTACCCCGGCGAGGGAGGGGCACGTGCCAGAGAGACTTGTTTCAGCCCACAGCACTCAGCCCACACCACTGCCAGCACCCACTCTGTACCTCCCCCCTGCCCTTCGCCCCAGTACAGACGCTCCTGCGATCAGTGAAAATGCAGGTAGCATGAAGGCTAGTCATCCAAACAAGGCTCTCTACCTAGCACGGGCCCCTCCCTTGGTCTGCAGTCTTGCCCCTCAGAACCCCCACTTGAATTCTTCCTCATAAATGACAGGTCCTGGGCAACCGGGGTTGGCATCTGGTCAAACTCTCGGACATCACCACCTCCTCCCCCACCTTCACTCCCGCTGCATCGGTAGCAATCTGCACGCTGCCTTGACCTCGCCTGGAGGGTGGCCCTGAGCTGAACCAGCCCCAGCTCCGTCCTTGGAGCAACAGGACAAGGACAACTGGACGCACTGCCGCCTCCACCCCCTGCAGCCAGGGTGCGAGAGGCAGTGGCCGCCTGTGACCTCAGCCTTCACCACATGGCAGCTGAGAGGAGTGAAACTGGTCTTTGGGGAGAGGGTGCTTAGGTCTACCCGTTTCTTCACGGTGAAGGCCCAGCCTCTTGGTCACTTAGGGGAGCGCCACTGGGGAGTGTGGGTGTATCACCATTCCAGGAGCCAGGGCAGCCCAAGAGGAATCAGGACCTTTTGTTGTTACTTTGTTTGCATCTATCTTTTTAAAAATATATATATTTTTTATTGATTTCAGAGAGGAAGGAAGAGGGAGAGAGAGATAGAAACATCAATGATGAGAGCGAATCACTGATCCGCTGCCTCCTGCATGCCTGCTATTGGGGATCAAGCTCACAACCCAAGCATGTGCCCCGACCAGGAATTGAACCGTGACCTCCTGGTTCAGAGGTCGACACTCAACCCCTGAGCCACCCCAATCGGACTGTTTCCAGCTATCTTAGAGGCGGGTGGGGCAGGTCCAGCCACACAACCTGACATGGAGAATAAGTCTTTGAATGAAGCAGGTCGGCAGAGGAGGGCTGCACACTTGAGGAAATCTCCGGGGCAGGCAGACACATGCTTCCCTCGCCCAGTGGGACCTGGACAGCCCCCAGGAGGGGTGACATCAATAAGATCAACCACATCGGTCCTCGGAGAATCTGCCATTCTTCCAAGTGGCTGCATAGCATACAGGGTTTGGATGCGCTACCATGACCCAGGCCTCTAACAGCATGTGGGCTGTTTCCGCTCTCCAGCTACCAGGGCAAGAGCAGGAGATGCTTATCTCGGCCTTCAAAGTGCCCGTGGGACATGCCTTCCCCAGCACCCAGGTCCCTGGCTGGAACTGGGACTGCATTCCCAGCGGCAGAGACCACAGAGGCTGGAAGTGTTAGTCCCAGGGCTCACTGGGTCGAGGTGGGTGATGGTGGGTGATGGAAGATCCCAGCACTAGTTACCATTTGAAAAATGAACTTTCTCCTACAGATTTAGCCCAGGGTTGAAGTGCCTGATAAGATTGTCAGCAACTTCCAGGCCGGTTAGGCAATCCTTCAGCTCTCAGCAGGCCTGGGATTAAAGGCCAGCCCTGCCAGGCTCCACAGAAGAGCCAGCTCAGGTTTCCAGGCCTGGCGCTCGCCAGCCCCTTATCATAGCGCCAGCCCCGTGTCAGTTCATGACACCTGCTCTCAAGTGGAACTGTGATCCGCAGAAGCCCACTGGGGCGTTTCATTCATTTCTCACATGTAATTGGCTATGACATGTAAGTTATACAAAACTGGTCTGATCAGTTCTTTGGTAACAGGAAGTGTGTGTGTGTGTGTGTGTGTGTGTGTGCGCGCGCGCGTGTGTGTGTGTAGAAGCTCATTGGAAAACAATTTATTATTTTTTCTATTACAGTTGACATACAATACTATATTAGTTTCAGGGTAGACTTGCAAATGTTTAAAAGCTTGTTCTAGGCTGAGAAAAATTTTTGCAGAAAAGCAAATTGGGATTTTGCGCTGCATTCTATCACCAATTCAGTGTTACTGTTTAGAGAAAACCAAACCAACCGAGTTGGGAAGGTGTGGAGTGATGTGGTTACAATGAGAGAACATGCAGGACAACACAGAGTCCTTGTCATTAGTGCCACTAACAAACTTCCCGTACACAGGAGGCCTCTGCTGAGCCACACCGTGAGGCCAGACACCCGGTGTAACCTGGTCCTTCCAGCCTTTTTCCTAAGCTCATGTGAGATCTAGACAGAAAGACAGCAAGATAACATGACGAGAGTCATGCCACACACACACACACTCCACTCCCTGCTGCTTTCACTGTCTCTCAAACCCTTCTCCACCCTTTTCTGGTTATTCCCTTGAAAAACTGCGGGGAGTGGGGCTGCATTCCTGCAAACTCATCCACACCCCCCACTCCTCTCTCTCCTGGACACCCATTTAAAGGGACCAGCAGAGCCTGGCTAGTGTGGCTCAGTGGTTGAGTGTCGAGTGATGAACCAGGAGGTGATTCCCGGTCAGGGCACAAGCCCGGGTTGTGGGCTCGATCCCCAATAGGGGGTGTGCAGGTGGCGGCCAATTGATGATTTTCTCTCATCGTTGATGCTTCTATCGCTCTCTCCCTCTCATTTCCTCTCTCTAAAATCAATAAAAACATGTTTAAAAAGTAAAAATAAAGGAACCAGTAGAAAGTTACAGGCATGCGCTATGCAGTGAAGCCCCAGGTTCTGGGGTGAGGCAGAGGGGAACACAGAATGAATGAGATGTTGACGGACATGGAAGCCACATGTTGAAGACGGTGAAACCAGAAAGTGGAAGGAGCCCAGATCTCTGCTTGGAGGAGATCTCCTGTTTGCAACCTTACATGAGCAAGAAGTAAACATCTATTGTGTTTAAGTCACCATACACATCTGGGTTTGTGTGTCACAGCAGCTTAAAGTGGGTTACACCTTAACTATTAGACTCATCAGTGTACAAAGTCAGCAAGAGCTAATCACTCATCAATGACAACATGAGGAGCAACCAGAGCCCACGCCTGCCCTCAGTCTTCTCAATACATTGTGTTCCTGGCCTTCTGATCACTTAACCAAAGTAAGTATTTGAAAGGAAACTCAAAATGTTTCCCTCACCTTAAGCTTACGGTGAGTTCCAACTAAAAAGGCGAAAGGAAGCAGTGAACCGTGGTGTGGGGTGAAAAAAAATCCAGAAGCGTATGGGATGCATACTGTGCGCTATAATTAAGCTTCCATTGTTTGTATAAAGAAGAGAGGTATTTATAAACAATAACATGTCTAGACCAGCTCCGACACAATGCCCAAGAAGCCATGGCTCGCTCCCTCTGGGAGGAGGCCTGGGGTCAGAGGCGGAAGGGGACATACTTTTATCGCACACGCCGTTTTGTACAATTTGAATTTTTGTTACCGTGGACAGGTAATTCTTTTTCTAAACACAGTTTTTAAATCACCTGAATATTAAAAAAACACACACATACACATTCCTAGGAAAAATATGATCACAGCACTCAGTAAATGTTGATATTTCTTTTAAATAAAAAACAAATGCCCGGAGTGTAGACACTGCCTCACAAGCTAGCAAATGCTTCTTCAGGAGTCCCACTGTGCGAAGGGCCACCAGCACTGGAGCCAGTCTCCCTGGGCTGCCACCTCAACATCACTACATACCAGCTGGGTAACCCCGGGCAAGTTACTTCACCTCTCTGTGCCTCTTCACACAGGGAGGTTACTGAGAGCACTGCTAAATGATGAGCAGATCTACCCAAGGTCATGTCCTCGATTTACTTTTTCTCAGGAGAAAGCTTCGTTTTTATTACTCAAACACTGTCGACCTTATGATTCATCCTCCAAAGTTATTTTTGGCCAATGTCTGTTTAGGAAACATATGTTTACATCTCCAAACACAACACAACATTTTAAACAAAATAACGCCAAGAAGTTGCGACTTACACTGCAAATACAACAGATAGAGCGTTGGGATGAAGTGGAGGTGCCCCGAGTGCCAACAAAGGGGGTTTAGTAAGTTACTGCACACAAAGCCACGGTTGGTGAAGAAGCCCGTGAGTGGTTGGCCATCGGAACCATCTGCAGTGCCTGGCACAGAGCGGATGCTCACATGTGTTAGCGCTGACAAGCAATAGATAGTAATTTGAAAAAACTGATGTACTGAATACAAACCCAAGGCTACAGGACAGCAGTGAGGGAGGGAACCTGGCTCTCCTTGCCTGGTTGTCCAGAATGCTGCCCCCAGCTGCCCAGGAGAAGATGATGGGCTAATTACAAGGTTGTAGGAAGTGGTTTGAAATAATTTGATTGTGGGATAATTTTTATAATTTAGAATGAGAATCAGAGGGTGTGAACATTTCTTGATCACCCAGTGGAAAGCTTTAGCTAGGGGTCTCCCATACCAGGAGTGTTGTGTCATCCCTTACTGCACCATCCACCTTGACCTCAATCATGGATCCTTCTGACCAGCAAACTCTCCACACTTCCTCCTTCCCGCATCCAAATCGCAGGCGGGGCTGGACCATGTACCTGCTACTGGGATGCTCCTGAGATGTCTAATGTCCACTAACACTGTCCAGACCCTGCTCACGGACTGAGAGGGAGGAAAAAGCTTCTTTCATAGATGCTAGTGAGGCAAGGATGGCAGCCTGGGTGAGTGTGGGAAGCCCATTCACTCACTGCTGGCCCGGATGTGCACCAGGACAACAAGATAAGCTCTCCATGGCAGCATGGTGGAAACCTGCAGCCAGAGCCCTAATGTGCTCTCCACTCTTCATCCCAGCAATTCTGTTTCCAGAATTTCAGCCGGACAAAACCGTCAACAATGTGCAGAACAATACAGCCACAAAAACACATTTTCAGATATATCAAAACGGGATGATCTGGCTTAGCCTCTATTATAACCTTGACACAAAAATGACATTTCCTGTCTTTACAGAATCTGTGCTATGTTTTCACTGAACGGACCTATCAAAATTGACACACGCAGTTCCCTATTGTTGGACATGTTCTATTTTTTAGTAGGAAAAACGAAAAGCAACCTAAATGCCCAACAGTAGGGGGATGGTTGAAGCCATATAATGGGATGGTCCTATATTTGGTTTTACACACACATACACACACACACACACACACACACACACTGTGCACCAATATGAGCCGGTGGTTTGCTCACAGATGACTTTTTTCTTCCCATTTTGGTTATATTTATGGCCAATTTTTCTACAATAACTATTTTTTAAAATATATTTTATTGACTTTTCACAGAGAGGAAGAGAGAGGGATAGAGAGTTAGAAACCCATCAGCTGCATCCTGCACGCCTCCCACTGGGGATATGCCTGCAACCAAGGCACATGCCCTTGACTGGAATCGAACCCGGGAGCCCTCAGTCTGCAGGCCGACGCTCTATCCACTGAGCCACACCAGTCAGGGCTACAATAACTATTATATAAACATTTTAAATATTGTTTTCAACTTCCTTCCTCCACACTGAAGCCTGAAAGAGCCCCTAGCAGAGTGAGGGGTGGGGCGTGGTACAGTCATCACAGATGAAATGGCAGCATCTGCCTCCAAGTCACGCAAACCTGTGGGGGTGGGGGAGCAACTCATCAGGCCTGCCAGTTACAGACCACAGCCAGCAGCTCCGCATTTGAACAGAAGAATGATGAGCACACTCCCAGGGTGGGGAACACCTCATCTGATGTCTGCCCACGGTGGCAGGAATGAAGCCACGGACCCGGACTCTGGTATCTGGGTAGTTCTTGGAAAGCCACTAAGTTGAGTTTTAACAAGGCCACGACTCCTACTTAACCAGTCCTTCACCCTTGGAAGTGGGGGCGCTGGTGGGATACCAAACTCGCGCAAACACACCACACCAAGAAGCCAACTTTCCTTCACCCTTCAGCTCCACCGCAAGTACAACTTCACTTTCAGGCAAAGCAGATGTACGAGGCGGCTGCTCCAACCAGAGGCAGAGCCCTCGGTTGAGTCTGTGATGTGGCCTCACCCGGCCAGCTCCTGAGACCACAGAGAGGATTTAAGAATGTGAAATGGGCCCGGGCCATCCTGGCTCAATGGTTGAGCAGCCACCCAGGAACCAAGAGGTCATGGGTTCAATTCCCAGTTAGGGCATGTGCCCAGGTTTCTGGCTCCATCCCCAGTGGGGGGCATGCAGGAGGGAGCCAATGAATGATGTTTCTCTCTCACTGAGTTTCTATCTCTCTATCCCTCTCCTTTTCTCTCTCTCTAAAAATCAATAAAAAAAATATTTATTTAAAAACAAAAGAGAAAGCAAAATGGGAAAGTTCCTACACGTCCTCAAGTTTACACACCAAGCCACCGGCTAGAACTTCCTCGAAGGAAGACTCCATTGGAGCCCAAATGGCAGCCTCCCAGGCCACAGGGGGAAATCAGACGGGAACAGAAGTGGGTTCAGGACAGGCTGCCAATGTCATTAGTGAAGCCTTGATTAACACCATAGTCTTGCTGGAGTAGTTCTCAACGGTTAGCACAGCCAACTGCAAATATCTCCACCAATTCCCAGTTTCCATGCAGCAACCGGGAGGGGGGAGGGGGGAGGGGGGAGGGGGAAGGGGGGAGGGGGAGGGGGGAGGGGGAAGGGGGGAGGGGGAGGGGGAGGGGGGGAGGGGGGACCTGGCTCTCCTTACCTGATAGTCTGTTGCCAGCTGCCCAGGAGAAGGACGGGCTAATGTGTGCCCTAAGTTTGTAGGAAGTGGTGGGCACACATTTTTCTCACACACACATTCACACACGTTTTCATTCGCTAAATGACTCTTGATCGTTTTGTTGATGACTTTTGCTTTGCAATCAGTGTATTCAGGAGCATTCATACATTTATATTATTCTTTATTCTTAAACTGACTTTTTTCTTCAAAGGAAATCTTGAAAGCTCCGTGTTAAATTACAGTGACTATGCCCACAATACTTTAAATGCGGTCTTAACATGCTCTATGTACTGGGCAGAAAGGAACCAGGAAGCTTTCCTGTCTCGGACTGACAAGGACGGCAGTTACCGAAATGCCCAAGTTCAGTTTTACTCCTGAATTTAATTTACCCTCATTTACCCACGGGCAAATACAGACACCCACTTAGGTGCAGCAAAGGGGGTAATCAAAGACCCCAATCGCTTCCGGACAGCTCTTCACAAAACACAAAACCTGTGCTAATCTCAGGAAAGGCCTCAAAGCAAGTTCTTCCGAGAAACCAGGTTATTTTACAGGTTTAATAGGTCCAGCGCCCGCGGGGCACCTCGTCCAAGGCCCAGCGGCTCGCAAGCGGCGGTCCCTCCCCCAACCCGAACAGCACGAAACTCACGCGCGCAGCGGGAACGCCCGGCCCTGCGGACCCCCTACCGCGGCCAAAGTCCACCACATCAGGAGCGGAGGTTGGGGGGACGGGGACGGGGATGGGGATGTGGAGGAGGGGGCACGGGGAGAGGGAACCGGGAGGTAGCGGGGGGAACGGGAGGGGGTGTGGGGGGCGGGGAACCCGGAGCCTCCGCGGCCTTCCACCTTCTACCGAGCGCTCTCATTTTCTTAATGTTCCTGAACTTCAGGGAAGCGAGAATGTAGCCTACGAACAGGGGAAAGGGTGATCGGTGGGTACCCGAGCACCAAGACCCTGTTCCCTTGCACCTCTCCCAGGTCCGGGCGAGGGGGCAGACGGGGCAGAGAAGGAAGTTCCCTGCCCTCACGCCCTGCCGTCCCTGGCGCACCCCATAACCCAGGTAGAACCCCGAGCGGAGCGCGCGCGGCTCGCCACCTCGGCGGTCCCGGGCTCGGCTGCCACGCACTCATCTTTCCTTTCTCGATCGGCGTCGAGCTCACGCCCCTGACCGCGGGCTCGCGGCTCGGGGACACTCCCACGTGCCGCGGCCGGCGTCAGGGTCAGATCGCCCCGAACCCAGGAGGGCACGGCCCTAGCGGCCGACGCGGCGCGCCCCGGAGTCGGGCGGTCCCAGGGAGTCCGCGCCGTCCGTACACACCGACGGTCTGCCCCAGCCCCAACTCTGTACCCTCGGTCCTCGGCGCTCCTCCGTTCCCTCCCCGCCTGGCGCCCGCTCGCCCGACACCTCGGCGCTGGGTGCGCCGCACTCACCCGCTCCACCCGGCGGGCGCGCCGCTCCCAGCAGCAGGACCCCCAGCAGTGTGAGTGTGACCCCGCAGCTCAGGCCGGCCATGGCTCCGGGGCGCCTCGGCTGCGGCGGGGAAAACGTCTGTGGCTCGGGGTTCGAGGCGGTGCCGCGGGCGCAAGAGCCTGGCACGGGCCGCGCTGCGCTCCGCCCCGCCTGGGCTCTCTCACCTGTGCGCAGGCGGGCTAGCCGGGGTTCCGCCCTGCGCCGCGGGAGCTCGATCTGGCCCGACCTGTCCCCTCCCCTGTCCCCTCCCCCCTTCCTGCTTCAGCACCTGCCCGTCGCTCCCAGGAGGCTGGGATTTGTCGTCACCTTCCCTGAGCTAGTCCTTCCTGTCTAGGCTGAGAGTGATCAGGTCTTTTTGTCCAAAGGCGTGGTGGTCGCGCTTGGTGGAAGCCAGTCTGCCTTCCCTTCGCTGTCCCGAAGAAGAAGGAGGAGGCCACTATGTTCCCCATTTTGCAGGAGAATGTTTCCGGATCGCCCAGGCCCCTGGCTTCCTCCTCTGTTCTCTCTCCTCTGCTACCTGACTTGGGCGGAGGTGGGACTTTAAAGCCCGCTACAGCTGCAGCCTGCCGCCTCCTCCAGGCACTTCACCTGCAGTATTTCTAACACTGAAACCCTCTTGCTGAGTTCCACAACCTGCCCAAGGTCTCTGGGCCAGTGAGACAGGACTTGACAGCTGGGGATGGGTTTTCCACAAACGGAGTTGCTTTGTTAAATTTTTGAAGAACGATTGAGTGACTGACTGAATGAATGAACGCAGGAGGCCAGAAATGGCCAAAAGAAGAAACTTTAAGGGGTCCACAAGGGCCCCCTTCTTCAGGTGTGAGTGGAGGAGTATGTGCCATGTGCATTCAGGTCAATTAAGGTGTAAAAATGAATGATGCTGGCTCCTTTCCTTCCTCCCAGGTGCTTTTTGTCTCTGATTTCTGTGGGTTCTTCTTCTGTTCTGTAGGCCACACCCCAAGTTCAGGGGCACAAGACTACTGGGCTGCAGGGAGAGGCAGTGGATGGTTTGCCAGGAGATTCTTTCAGTGACTGACAGCCCCTATTGTCACTGCAATGCCAATCACTGAGGGAGAGAGAAAAGGGCTTGAACAGAGAGGCCCTTTTGTGAGCCTGGAAATGGAGGAGTTTGCTGTGGTCTGGAGCTGAGAGAAATGTTCCCGGGGATGACTTACTTTGTCACGTACTTTGCCCCAGAGGTAACCACGTGGTGCAATTTCAGTCGGAGGATGAGTAAGAGACGAATAGGGAAAGGCCTCAAGGAGTAGCTGTGGATGGGGGTTGAGAGAACCCGGTTCCATGGGACTCAGGAACTCTCTTGGACCTACTCTCCATCACCTCCCCAAATTGTGCAACCTAGGAGGTCAAGTTAAAAGGTCAGGGGACGAAAGGAGGAACAGTGGAGCTGGAGACAGAGCTCTCCTCTCCTCTCTTCCGAAGCCTCGGTAAGTCACTTGCCCACAGGGCGCAACAAGCGAGACCCTGCCCTTCCCCGGGGGAGCGCCGCCCTCGGATATGATCCTTGCCCACGCAGGCCCCTGCCTGCCAGCCTTGCTTCCTTTGTCTCTGTTTTCACTTGGAGTTTGGGAGGAAAATGCTTTCAGGGATTTTCCCCCAGGAGAGTGAATCGAGTCAGCCAGCCAGTGGGCTGGAGGTCCTGGGTGTCACTTCCTGCTGGATGGAGTCACAGAGAGGGGAGGTGACACAGTCAAGGCACACTGCAAGTGACCTTCAGAGCGGAAGCCAGTGTCCATCCAGGAACCCACGAGCTCTCCTTCCTAAAAAGTCCTGGTCTAACTCTGCCGGCACATCGGACTGGCCAGGTCCCCGGGCCCTCCCTCCGCTCACCCTGCCGCCATTCGGCCCTTTGCAGTGCGGCTCCCACCCTGTGGCTCTGCTGAACCCCCCAGGTTGATATGTCTTTTTTAAGTAAAATCAACTGTTAGTTTGGGGACAATTTTTATACTCACAGAGAAGTTGCAAAGGTAGCATGAGACATCTATGTACTCTTCACCCAGGTTGCTCTAAGGTTAACATCTTGCATCCCATGATGCATTTGCCAAAACTAAGAAGCGAATGCTGGCCCTGACTGGTTTGGCTCAGCGGATGGAGCGTCGGCCTGCAGACTGAGAGGTCCCAGGTTCGATTCCAGTCAAGGGCATGTACCTTGGTTGCAGGCATATCCCCAGTAGGAGGTGTGTAGGAGGCAGCTGGTCGATGTTTCTCTCTCATCGATGTTTCTAACTCTCTCTCCCTCTCCCTTCCTCTCTGCAAAAAATCAATAAAATATATATTTTTTAAAAACGAATGCTGGAGTGACTATTAACTGCACTCTAGGCTGGATTTGGATGTCTCCAGTGTTTTCACCAATACCCCTTTTCTGTTCCAAGATTCCACTCTGGAAACCACATTGCCTTTAGTCATGCTGTCTCCTTAGGCTCCTGGATCTGTGACAGTTTCTCAGTCGTTTCGTGTTTTTTTAATGATCTTAACAGCCTGCAGTGCTGGCCAGGTGTCCTGCAGGATGTCTCCCAATCTGGGTTCGTCTGATGCCTTTCTCATGATGAGATATGGAGTTTTGGTAAGAACAGCACGGAGGAGGAGAGCTCTTCTCGCCACCGCATCCTATCAGGGGTGGGTGACACCCCCACGACATCACTGGGGGCCGTGCACCTTCGTCCCTTGGTTAAGTGGTGTCTCGAGGCTTCTCCGCCATGAAGTTTCTATTTTTCCCCATTCCCTGCTCTGTCCCCCTAAGAGCAACTCACTAAGTCCATGCCCTGTCTTTTAAATCTGTTTTAAGCAATAGATTACTGATCTCTCTTACTTTTGAATCAAAACGTACTTGTTGTAGAAACCGGGTCACCTGTCCTGTAATGTGTCTCAGAGCCTGGTTGTGATTCAACATGTTCCTCTAGCCTCGATGGTTCCTATAAACGTGCAGTTGAATGCGGAGGCCTGATCTAACTCACGTCTGACTTTTTCCAGCAGGACCACTTGGGGTGGGGTGGTGACTTCCATCAGGGGCCACCGATTGTCTCCTTTCTGTGACAATAGCAGCTTTGATACCCCCTGTCAGGACTTAACCTTATCAAAATATTTCCTAAATGAAGACGGGTCCTTTTCCACCCTCATTGCGAATAGTAGATTGCAGCCAATCAAAGCTATCACCCATGGTAAGAAACACCATTATTTTATGTACTGCTGAGAAAGAAGGAAGAAACCCCACTGGAATGAGTCTATGGACCATGTTTTCTTACCACTGGGAACTTCTCCAATGTCAATATAATTTTGAGGCAAGCTGGAGAATACCAAGGTCGAGTTAGCATTTTCCTCTCCCCTAAACTTAGTTTTATTCTTTCCTCTGAATCGAATTTGCTAGAAGTTCATTCAAAGGATGCCTCTGACACGTGGGTATCTGATGTGCTTCCCGCAGCCTTAGCAGCGCGGGCACCTGTCCCATGGGGAGCTTTTGTTGTGTGACTTGGATGTTTCCTTCATCTACCCCGGCGTCAGCAGTTTCCTCTACCTCCCTCGTGTCACGTGGTGTGTGGTCCGCTCTCCTTCTGCACACTTCTCAGTGACAAAACAGCTAATTCTCTTTCTTCTGGGTCCTTCCTTAAGTTTCATATGCGCTGGGTTGTAGCTTCGCCCAGGACGTATGGAATTGCAGTCATTCCTCCAGTGACAAATATTTGCTGCTCTACTGTTAAACCATTGTCTCGCTGCCCTGTTTCCAGGCCTTTCTGTGCCCGTGCCAAGTTTCTGTTTCCGTACTGAATCGGATTGTAATTTTTGACGCTATCTTAAATGATAACCCCCATCCACATGCATAGGACCAGCCAACCGTGTAGATCATTCAACGGAGGGTCATGTAATAGGAGCAGGTGTGGCCAAGTGTGAGAATGTACTGGCCCCACAGCCGAGCCAGGACTGCCACTCATGGCTACGACTAGGAGAGGCACCCCCATTTCAGAGATGTTTACAGTTGTTAAAAAATGCATTTCAGAATTGATGAAATACAGACCTTCTGGCTATGTGGCTGGCAAGAATCCCGTTTATGTGTCTGGGGGACCTTCCCACAGAACTTAGCTCAGTGCTTCCATATTCCAGCGTTCACCCGGAGGAGGGGGGGACCTGGTGCTGGAGGAACTCTTGCCTCGCACCCACTTTGAGGAACTCTGCTCAGGGGCTGTGGCCTTTCTCCCTTTGGGGTGCAGGTGTCCCCTTCTCCTCCGTGAGATGTGCTCCGGGGGCTACTCCCCACCCTCTTCTGGCATGACCAGCTATGACTGGTGGGCAGGACAGTCTAATGTAAGTGATGTATTCATGAGCCCCTTGGCCCCAGGTCTAAGCTGAGTCCTCTGATCCGCTTTATCAGTAATGAGATAAAGGACACACACTCCCAGACTGCCTGGCTTCAAATCTAGCCTGCTGTGTGGTCTTGGGCAAGTCACCTAACCTCTCGGTGCTTGTTTCCTCACGTGTAAGCTGGGGATAAACAATAGTGCCTACCTGATGGGGTTGCTGTGAAGATCAGATGGGATATTACATGTAAAGCACTGAGCACAGTGGCAAGCATGCTACAGCATTAGCTATTATTGGAAAGACAACATTTTTATCTTGTTTCCTGAGTCATTTTTCAAGAATAAAAAAGACAAGGAGACCCTGGCAAGCTCAGTCCCTAAGGATGGCAGGGAGCAGGAGGTAGGAGGTCAGGCAGGCCTTGGCTTGCTACTCGGAGCTACTGGCCCCAGCCAGCAGGTGACGAGGAGAAAGCAAGGAACATGTGCGTGTCCTCCAGCCATCCTGGCCTCTGGAGGGGAGGAGCCTGTTGAAATGGTGCCACCTTGGCCGGTGTGGCTCAGTTGGTTGAGCATCGTCCTGTGTACCAAAGGCTTGCCGGTTCATTTCCTGGTCAGGGTGTATGCCCAGGTATTTTTTTTTTAATATATTTTATTGATTTTTTACAGAGAGGAAGAGAGAGGGATAGAGAGTTAGAAACATCGATGAGAGAGAAACATCGATCAGCTGCCTCCTGAACACCCCCTACTGGGGATGTGCCTGCAACCAAGGTACATGCCCTTGACCGGAATCGAACCTGGGACCTTTCAGTCTGCAGGCCGACGCTCTATCCACTGAGCCAAACTAGTTAGGGCTATGCCCAGGTTTTGAGCTTGATCCCCAGTAGGGGGCATGCAGGAGGCAGCAGATTGATGTTTCTCTCTCACACTGATGTTTCTTTCTCCCTTTCTCTCTCTGTAAAATCAGTAAAAACACATAAAAAACAAACACACACACAAGAAAGAAAGAAATGGTGCCAGAAGATTCAAAGGCAGTGGCGTTCAGGTGCCTGGAGACCGGTTGTCTTCCAGGGTCCGCTCCTGTCGTGTTGCCTTGGGCAGGACTCTGTCCACTCTCTCTGTCCCCACAGTTTCTACCTCCTCTTATAATTCAGGATGTCTGTTTCATATTCATTTCCCCCACCTGCCCTGTGCAATCTAATTTCTCTGTCACCAAAGATGAATTTGCTCTTTCTTATCTTCCCGCCCAGGGCCTTAGCTTGGTCCATGGTTTGCTCCAAAGCCTGGGCCGGTTGTTGGAGCGGCTCTTCACAGGGAGTGAACTATCAGGGACTCAGGTGCCAAACCCTCCTGAGACCTGGGGCCTCAGGTCCCATCCCCGGCAGGACCCTCTCTTGCCTTTCTGAGCTGCTAAGATAAGAAAGACCTTGAGAGAGGCAGGCTGCCTTTAAAGACTTCAACTCTGGAAAGTTTGCACTACAGGGAACATCCTCAAAACTTTGCCATGATCTTTCTGGTTGTTCAAAAGACGTCCCGTGTTTCTCTCTTTTACTCACTCCCTTCCCTCCCCATGCCCTTCCCCTCTCTGGGTGCGGTGGTGGGACTGGACAGGGTGGGGGGGCTGGGCTGGGTAGGGCTCTCAGCCACAGGTCAGCCTGGGGGCCTTGGGAGTGTTGGGTGAAACTGACTTTTTTAGACCAACCACGCCTGTGTCATTTACCAGGTGACCTCTTTGGTGAGCCAACTCTTACCCATGATTATCTGAACTAATAGCTTTAATTATTGTATTAAAATGAAGTAATTGTCTGGGAGCAAGAAGCATCCACACTTTTGGTGACTGTGTAGCCCTTTGCTGCTTTCCAAGTCCCGAGTGCCGCGTGTGTGTGTGTGTGTGTGTGTGTGTGTGTGTGTGTGTGTGTGTGTTGTATGTATCTGGCTCTCTGTTTTATTTTTACACAAATGATAAAATGGTCACCTTGTTCTGCGCCTCAGGAATTTTTTTTTCTTTCAGCATAACGAGATTTTTGATTATCTTTCCATGTCTGTACATCATCATTTTTAATGGCTTGTGCACAGAACGCACTTTCTGCTCCAGGGCACTGCCCCAGCCTGCGGACTGTAGAGTTATGTCCGCAGGTTGTTGTGTGACTCAGGAGGGGCAGGAAGCAGCAGACAGAGGAACATGCTGACTGAGGAGGCTTGAGGTCCGTGATGCTTACAAAGGTGTGGGCCGGGACCGAGCCAGCCTGGGAGGCAGCTCCATCTAGTTGGCTCCATTTATCACATCCCACGGGGCTGGGTGACTGGCCAAGGTCACACAGAGAGAGGCAAAGCCATCAGAAAACAGGGGGTCTTCATTCCCAATCAGTTTTCTTAGATTGTCAAAAAGTGAAACAAGACAACAGAATTCCTTGACTATTGGAATCCCATTCATGAGTCTAGGAGAGAGTTTTTAAATTAATTTTTTCCACAAGCAAGACCAATTAGTCAACTCTTGCATGAGGAGTTTCCAAGCTTTTACTATTTACTCAACTTACAAATTGCCTTTGAAGTCATAACTGGCAAATATATTCACGGCAAATGCTTTTAAAAGCAAAAATCTGGCACCAGTGTGTGTGTCCTCAAATAGGATAATGGGCGAGTGAATGATGATACATCTCCCCAATGGGAAATTAGGCATTTCTTAAACTCGATATTTATGGAGTTTTCGATAAAGTGGAAAATGCTTAGCTGTAATGCTCAGGGAAAATTGTGATCTCCAATTTATTTAGAGTATCATCAAATTATGTTAATTCACACATGCACTGAAGCAAGCAAAAAAACCCTAAAACTTACATAAAGAAAAATAAATACAGGGAAAAAAATATACCAGTACGTTACCGATAATGATTATCTTTAGGTGGGTGAAATATGGGTGATTTTTACTCTCTTCTTTCAACGTTCTCAGATTTTCTACACTGATTATCTAATACTTTTATAACAATAACAGCATCAACTACAACAATCACTTCAAAATAAAAACGTCTCCTGGCCGGCGTGGCTCAGTTTTGGAGCAGCAATCTATGAACCAGGAGGTCATTGTTCGATTCCCAGTCAGGGTACATGCCTGGGTTGCAGGCTCAATCCCCAGTAGGGGCATGCAGGAGACAGCTGATTGATGATTCTCTCTCATCATTGATATTTCTACTTCTCTCTCCCTCTCCCTTCCTCTCTGAAATCAATAAAAAATATGTTAAGAGAACAAAACAAAATTAAAAAGTCACTGTGATCATTTGCAGGTCTCTTAATGACTGGACAGCCCTTGTCAAATGACCACAGTGACTTCTGACCCAGTCATTGTTCTTCCCGTGTTCAGTTTGGAGTGCTGTTTCCAAGTGTAAGGAGGTTCTTAGTTCTCCCATTTTAGGTGCCTGAGAATCCCAGGGGGATATAAGGGAAAATGCAAATTCCCAGGTCCTTCTCTCCTGAAACTCCAATTTGATACATCTAAGGTTGAGGTCCTCAATTGGCATTTTTGCAAATTCCACAGTTGATTTTGAAACTGCCACAGAAAAAATAACTCAGCATATTTTGTAAAACTTGCCATGACTGCTACTGCCCCGGCTTATTCAATGCTCTCTCCAAGTGACAATTAAGAAGAATAGAGTGGCCCTCGCTGGTCTGGCTCAGTGGATAGAGCGTCAGCCTGCGGACTGAAGGGTCCCAGGTTCGATTCCAGTCAAAGGCACGTACCTTAGTTGCGGTCACATCCCCAGTAGGGGGTGTGCAGGAGGCAGCTGATCGATGTTTCTCTCTCATCGATGTTTCTAACTCTCTCTCCCTCTCCCTTCCTCTCTGTAAAAAATCAATAAAATATTTTTTAAAAAAAGAAGAAGAATAGAGTGGTCAAGTCAACTAAGCTGCCCTAACCGGTTTGGCTCAGTGGATAGAGCATTGGCCTGCGGACTGAAGGGTCCCAGGTTCGATTCTGGTTGAGGGCATGTACCTTGGCTGCAGGCACATCCCCAATAGGGGGTGTGCAGGAGGCAGCTGATTGATGTTTCTGATCGATGTTTCTAACTCTCTATCCCTCTCCCCTCTCTGTAAAAAATAAAATAAAAATCAATAAAATATATATATTTTAAAAAGAATAACTGCATCTTTTTTTTAAAAAAAGGCAACTAAGCTAGGAGTAAGTGTGCTTTCCTTCCCTCCCATCCACTGTGTGTGTGTGTGTGTGTGTGTGTGTGTGTGTGTGTGTGTGTAAGCCTCCCTCTGGGTTAGAAAGGTTTGCTAACAGTTTGGGTCCCTGAGAAGATAAGTTGTACTTCCTTTTATTTATCATGAAAGCAGCATAAGTCACTTTTCCCCTTGCCTGCTAGGAGGCTCAGAGCAAAACATTTGTGTTAACTGCAGTGCTCTTTCTCAATCAGGATTTCTGATGCAAGAAATTCCTGCCCCTGACCAGGCAAATGCACATGGGCTTTGTTACATTGTTACTCTTGTTTCAGTTCTTGGCCTTAATAGTGGATTGTCTCTTTCTTATTCACTTACCTGACTCCCCAGAACTGGAGGTGCTTCCCAGGGGCCAGGATACTCAGTTCTGTGCTTCTGTGGGAGGGTTTAAAGGGGCGGGAAAAGCCGCAGAGAGGGTGTGGGCCTAAAGGCAGAGCTGGGTGATGAGCCCGAAGATGGCGGTGGGAGGGTGTAAGCAGTGTGTTTGGAATGGGTGTTGGCTGGTTCTGGCAGGGTGAGTCAGCAGGAGAGAATGTCCTGACTCATCCATGTCTCAGATTCTCTAGGGTGGAGGTCTGCCTCCAGGGGCTGGGGATTCTAGAAAGAAAAAGACAGAATAAGCCCTAGCTGGTTTGGCTCAGTGGATAGGGCATCAGCCTGCAGACTGAAGGGTCCCGGGTTCAATTCCGGTCAAGGGCACATGCAGGCTTGCGGGTGTGCAGGAGGCAGCCAGTTAATGATTCTCTCTCGTCATTGATGTTTCTATCTCTCTCCCCTCTCCCTTCCTCTCTGAAATCAATAAAAATTATTTTTAAAAAGACAGAGTATAACATGAAGCCTGTGGGGACAGGAGTCCCAGCCACAAGGGTTCAGGGTTCTTTCATTCCAACAGTCCCGCACCCACCATTTACTGAGGAACTGAAGTGCAGCCTGCACCAGGGGCTGGAACTGGTGCCATCAGGGTATCTGCGCCCCAGACACACAGGCCACCAGGTCTGCCTGAGGCTCCAGGAAGCTTCCCAGGTGCTTCCAGCGCCTGCTCTTCAGCCTCCGCTAGGTGGCGTGGGGCCGGCTACTGGAGCTCCATCTGTGGAATGGGTGCGTGGGGCAGGGTGGGGGCAAGGGGTCTGAGTCCCAAGGTCTTCCCTCCTGTGTGCTTGGCGTCAGTTCTGACTCCCAGGCAGGGTGATGGTTGGACATGCTGGCGCAATCCCGATGGGGATAGAGGCTGTGTCCTGGCATCTCCATGTGCCCAGCTCTGGGTTGCTGTCACCCCCAGAATGGGTTAACCGGCTGGTGCAGGTCCAGAGTGACCCCACCTGCCTGGGTTCCAGGAGCATCCGTGTTGCACCTGGGCGCCTGCTCTTCATTAGGCAAGTCCCACAGCCAGGATTCTCCCCAGCCCTGCGGACATGCACATTTTCTGTTAAATGGGCACCAAATCTAAGGAAAAGGAAATACGCCCCGAACCCTAGGCTTCCAAGTGAGAGACACAAAGGTGATGAAATTACAAACGTATTTTTACGCCCAAACCAAAGAGTGCCGGAGGGTACTGCTGAGGAAACCAAGCCCTGGCCGGCTGGCTCTGCAAGCAAAGGGACAGGGCCACTTCTGGCAGGAGCAGCTGGGAGACCCTGGGCAAGTCACTGGCCATCCTGGAGCCTCAAGTCCTCCCAGCAACTTAGGGAAATCTGTCTCCCGTGGTGCAGGTGACACGGGTGTGAGTCCCCCAGGTACCAGGTGCTGGGGCTCTCACTGTGATTAGCTCTCGCTGCCTTGCAGGAAAATGAAGAGCAGAATCTTGGGATTTCATTCTGGAGTGGAGATGAAGAGCCATTTGAGGTCCTGCTAGGTGCATTTTGGGAAATTTAGTCATAGATACACATGCACTCTTCAAAAGGTACCATTTCAAAAAGAGAAAGAAAGAAAGAAAGAAAGAAAGAAAGAAAGAAAGAAAGAAAGAAAAAGGTACCATTTCATAATATAGTAGAATTAAAGAATTCCTAATTCGACACTGTTGGCATTTTCTAGACACCACTCCACCCCTGAGGGCAGACAATTTCCTGTTCTTATTTAAAGAGCGGACAGTGCCTAGCAGGCCTCTGCAGAGATAACTCTCAGTCTGTAATTACTGCTGAGTGTCAAATCGCTGCTGCTGGCGAGGGTGTTAATTAGCTAATGCCCGATGCCAGGGCTGCTAAGTGCAGTTCTTGGTTGTTGTTGTTGTTGTGTGTGGGGGGGGGGGCGGGGGGCGGGGGGATAAATGAAATGTGAAGGGGCTTGTTGGGGCCTGTAGGGGGAGAGAGAGAGCCCCCAGTACACATCCTTACTTTCTCAGCCACTAGCCTTGGAGAGAATGCACCTTTGCTGGGCAAAGTGATGCTGTAACCAGACAACCAAGGGGTTCGGGCTGCCTGTCACTACTTGAGCCAATTAAGCAGAGACAGGGTTGAAGCCTATATCAGTGTTTATTCCAATAACTAGTGACCCGGTGCATGAAATTCGTGCACATTAAAAGGGAATTAATTAGAGGAAATATTTTAATATTGCTATTTGCCCTTTCTCTATAATAGAAGTGTCAGAGATGAAAGAAAATTAGTAAAATGTATATGAAAATCTTCCTCCTGTCAGAGTCTGGGGCACACCACAGTCAAGTCCCCGCCCACCCATGTGCACCTTGAAATCTCGCCAGACCCAGACCCAGACCCAGACCCGGCCGGCCCCATCCCCAATGGGCTAGATCCAGACCCGGCCGGCCCCACCCCCATCAAGCCCCACTGGGGGCGGGGGGGGGGGCAAGGCCTCAGGTTGCCTGGCCTGGCGCCGGGGTGGGGGGCATGGCCTGAGGTCCCCCCGCCCAGGCCAGGGGGTGCACCTTGAGGTCTTCTGGCGCAGGCCTGTGGGTGCGGCCTGAGTTCCCCCGTCAAGCACTGCTGGGTGGGGGGTGGGGCACAGCCTGAGGTCCCCCGTCAAGCTCCGCCGGGCAGATGATGCATCCTGAGGACCCCCAGCCTGGCACTGGGGTGGGGAGCACAGCCTCAGGTCCCCTGTCAAGCCCCACCAGGTGGCGGGCACAGCCTCAGGTCCCCTGCCCTGGCCCAGCGCTACACAGCCTCAGGTCCCTGCTGATCGCTCGTTAAGGCTCCTTACGGGAACTCAGCCTCCACTGTGGGTGCAGCCATCTTGTGTTCTTGTGTTATAGAATCCCTGCCTCCACTGTGGGCACAGCCATCTTTGTGATGATGTGCTGGTTAATTTGCATATTCCCTCTTTAATAGATAAGATGTGGGCAGAGCAGCAGGTCATCCACGAAAATCTGCCCTGCAGCCCCCTTCCCCCGCAAGCCAGCTGCTTATATTGGGTAGGACAAAGATTATGTGGAAAAGTAAGTTACAGGCATGGGAAAGTAGGCACAGTATAATCACTACAGGTTACAAGTAATGTGGGCTGGGGGATCGCAGAGGGTGAGCGCCTCCAGGCATCCCAGGACCAGATTACAGGCAATAGGGGCTGAGGGCTGCAAAGGGTGGGTGCCTCCGGGACTAGATTGTTTCAGCCTCGAGGTTGTAAATCTTTCCATCATGATAGTCAGTTCTCGGGAAAGGAGGGTGGGCTGCATTCCAATGTTGGCTCCCACGTCCCAGGGTGCACAACTCCCAGCCAGGTTAGAATGTGCTTTTTCTAATCAGAACAGAACAATCATGGTTAACAGAGCATGATTAATATTTCTTAGAATTATAGCTAGTCCCCAGTATTCTATTTCTGCCCCTAACAATGCCAGGCCTGGTGTGGGGAGGGAGGCCGGAGTGAGAAGCAGTAGGGAGGGAGAGGGAAGGGAGGAGTGGGGTGTGCAGGGTCCTCAGCTGTGCAGCGTCCTTTCCATTTCATTCCTCCAACCTGAGCAAGATCTGCAGAGAGTGGCTGGAGTCTTTTTGTGGAAGCTGCTGGATGGCAACAGCCTGGGTGCAAGTCGACATAGGAACAGACACAGTTGGAAGAATAGATGAGGGACCACTGACCCCTGGCCAGGCCCAGCCAGGACAGTTCCTGACCTTCCAGAGCCCTTGTCTTGGTGAAGAGACCTTAGTGGCCCGTAGCCACTTGGTGGCTTCGAGCTGGATCATCTTCCGTGAAGTATTGATTATGCCCCTAGCTGGTTTGGCTCAGTGGAGAGAGTATCGGTCTGCAGACCAAAGGGTCCCAGGTTCGATTCTGGTCAAGGGCACATACTTTGGTTGCAGGCACCTCCCTTGCCAGGACCCTGGTAGGGACTTGTGCAGGAGGCAATCATTCGATGTGTTTCTCTCACATTGATGTTTCTGTCTTTCCCTCTCTCTTCCACTCTCCCTAAAAATCAATGGAAAACTATCCTTGGGTGAGGATTAACTAACCAACTAACTAAATAAATAAATATAAACTTTTTTTTTTTAAAGGATCGATTATGTTTTGCTCTTGCAAGGAGAGAAGAAAGAAAAACCTCTCCCCCTTTGCCCTCTCCCCAAAAGCCTGGGTTTGTGCTCTGGGGGTCAGGCCAGGGATGTAAGGTGACTATGGGGCCAGGCAGGCATCTGTGTGATGCGAGCCAGGAGGGAGGGAACTGGCAGGGAAGGGCAGGGAGAGTGCTGGTCAAGACCCCTAGGGTAGGCCTGGGCATTGTCTGGGCCCCAGGTTGCAAGATTCGATTTCTTAAGAGTAGCTGGACATATAGATAAAATCATGGCACATATTAATGTTGGTAGCTCACTAAAAAACTTATAGAGCCTGGCTGGCATGGCTCAGTGATTGAGTGTTGACCTATGAACCAAGAGGTCACAGTTCGGTCCCTGGTCAGGGCACATGCTGGGGTTGCGGGCTTGATCCCCAGTGTGGAGCATGCAGGAGGCAGCCAATTGATGATTCTCTCTCATCATTGATGTTTTATCTCTCTCTCCCTCTCCCTTCCTCTCTGAAATAAATAAAAATCACTTTTTTTTGAAGTTATAGGAATGGTTTGGCCAAATAAAATCCCATCCATGCCCATCAGTGGATGGATGGACAGCAATGGGGTCCATCCGTACAATGGAGTGTGGTACTGATGCATGCTACAGTATAAATGAACCTCAAAAACATGGTGCTCCGGGAAAGAAGCCAGTCCCAAAAGATGGCATATTGTATGATCCCATCTGTATGAAATGTCCGGAATAGGCAAAACAAAGACAGAAGGCAGATGAGAACTTTGCTGATGCTCAAGAAATAGGTGTTTGCTCAAGGCACACATCAAAGGAAGGTGACATGCAAACACCAGGAAATTCACTCACGGGCCCGGCAGGTGTCCCGTTAGGTACTGGTTTATCCCACGGGGACCCTCACAGGGCACAGTCAGGAATGTGGAGCAAGCTGTTCTGATTTGGGGGCAGACCTGGTTGGCCATGTCTGGTTGGCCCACGGTTACAGCTCTGCATTTGGTCCCCTGTCTGAGTGTTCACGGGAACACAGTCTTTCCAGGAGCCGCGGAGAGAGTCTTTTTGGGAAGCCTGTGTCGAGAAGCCACTGTGACGTGATGTCACCACAGGATGGAGAGCCGCAACAGACATGTGTAGAGAGAGAGTCCCGTCTCTACTGATTGACGACGTGGTTACAGAAAGCAGGAGGCAACCAGCCAGCTCCCACAGAGAGGGGCAGGTTCCCAGGCCCCTGCGTGTTTTCCTTGAGTGATGCCACCCACAGAGCGAGGCCCTGAGCACGAGGTGCCCTCTGATCTTCTCATGGGGGGAGGGGGTCATCTCTCATCACTGCCCCTGCCACCCTGAATGTTTCAGAGACGCTGGCCACACGCCTGCCCGCTCCCCATGTGCAGGGCCGGCACAGAAAGACTCAAGCATGTTCCCGAGTTCCCCTGAAAATGGGGGACGTCAAGGACTGTTCCTGGGAACATCTATTCCTGGGAAGGGTTTGTTCAGCTTGGAGGGTTTAATAGCGATACGTGTGGCCAAATCAGATTCCAGATCGCTTTCACAAATCCACACTCTCCCAGTGCCTGCCTGGGCGCATCCCCGCCAGCATCAGACAGGGCGATTTTTAAAAACATGCCCCTCACTTGACAGATAGAAGGTAATATATATGTTGGTTTTGTTAGCATGTGTGTCTAATTTTAAAGAATGCAGTGAGCTAACGTTTTTTTTTTTTTATATATATTTTATTGATATTTTTACAGAGAGGAAGGGAGAGGGATAGAAAGCTAGAAACATCGATGAGAGAGAAACATCGATCAGCTGCCTCTTGCATACCCCCCACTGGGGATGTGCCCGCAGCCAAGGTACATGCCCTTGACCGGAATCGAACCTGGGACCTTTCAGTCCGCAGGCCGACGCTCTATCCGCTGAGCCAAACCGGTTTCGGCTGAGCTAACGTTTTGAATACCATCTAGTAGCTATTTCTTTCTTCACAATCCATCTTTCCTCCCACAGCCTGGGCCGGTGGCCTGGGCCAGGAGGCGGAGGCGACCTCCCTAAGGAAGAGGAGCTGGCTACAGTGTGAATCCAAGACGTCATTTCTCTGCTTTGAGTTTTGGAGTCGACTTCAAATCTCATGGCAAGACAATGGACTTGGAGGCTCAACTTTGCAGAGAGAAAAAGGGTTTTCTTATGGCACTCCCAAGGCTGGAGTTTTCACCCATCAAAAGTCAAAGTGGAGAGAAGTTGAGTGATGCTTTAGTGCAGTGGTCGGCAAACTCATTAGTCAACAGAGCCAAATATCAACAGTACAACGATTGAAATTTCTTTTGAGAGCCAAATTTATTAAACTTAAACTTCTTCTAACGCCACTTCTTCAAAATAGACTCGCCCAGGCCGTGGTATTTTGTGGAAGAGCCACACTCAAGGGGCCAAAGAGCCGCATGTGGCTCACGAGCCGCAGTTTGCCAATCACGGCTTTAGTGAGTCATAGAAGCAGGCAGAATGCGGATATGACAAAAGGCAAGTTTCTACCCCACAGGAAGGAGAAGGATGATTTGGAGACTTGGGGAAAGGATTGAGAATCAGGGCAAGAAAAGGCAGGGGTCAGGCTGTGGGGGTGCTGGTTCTCCCGGCAAACCCCAGCGGTAAGGGAGCTTGGAAGTACCCAGGTAAGGTTAAGGACTCCCAGAACGTGAGGCTGGTGCCCCACTCCCCTGCGTGTAGCCTAAAGAGTCTTCGCATCCTTCAGAGGAGCCGCTGGGTGGGCCGGACCCTGCATCCAGCACGCCCACGATGACAGTGACTCCTGAACAGAGCAGCACCAAAGGCAGCTACAAAAGCGCTCACATGTGGATTTACATCTCCTCTTCGTCACCTCGTTCTTACTGTTGTGTTTATTTCTCCCCAGAAGCATGGCTTTCTGTCCTCAGCCCAGAGAGCTGGGCTCCCCTCCCCCCAGGGGAGCCTGGGTCAAGGGCAATGGGTCAGGGACCATACCGATTATCGGCTCTGACTACTCAGATACGATTTGATTTTCGTAGTCTTCTTCTTTGCCCCTAAATGACACTTGCTCTGTGTGTTTTTCATTGTAGCCCATCCTGTTATAATCTGGCTTTGCAATTGTCCTGGGTTGGGTGGGGGGGCGACTGATCTGATTTAGATAAAAATTTGTCACACTGAAAACTTAGCCTCTCTTTCTCACTATTTTGATCTATAATACTCTGCCTGGACCTCCAGATCCCCTTTACGTGTGTGTGTGTGTGTGTGTGTGTGTGTGTGTGTGTGTGTGTCCACTCCCACTTCCAACAGTTGGCCTCTTGTCTCTTTGCAGAAAGGCAGAAGGTGGACACCTGGGTTCTTGCAAATAGCTGCATCAGAGCTATCAACACTACTTGCTTTTATCTACATCACCTGCTGAGCCAACCTGAGCCTCCTGGAACGGGCGCCACCTGGTGGTAGGAACTCAGTGGGCTGGAAGAACTCTCCCATCTTCTCTCTCACCCACTCTTTCTCAGCTGGTGCATATGGGTGGGGGTGGGGGCATATGGATGGAGATGGGGCTTGAGGAGAAGTGTGGGGGTGAAGACTTACCCTCTGCGGCCTCAGACTTCCCTGTCCAGCTACTGCCTTTGGCACACATGCTGGCTTGCTGTGAGTGAGGGCGTGGCTGGGTCACTGGAACCAGACGCTGGAATTCAAGCCCTAGCTTCACCACTGTGAGAACTTAGACAAGTTCCCAAATGCCTCTCAGCCTCCGTTTCTTACCTGTAAAAGGGAGCTCAAAGGGCCTACTTCTCTGTGTTCTTGGTAAAGAATAAAATGAGGTTATGCATTATCTGAGTTTAGGTTCCCCCAAAGCAGATCCTGAGAAATTCAGATGTAAGCAGTTCCTTTGGGAGGTGAGCTCAGGAAATACCACCTGAGGAGAGGGACGTCAGATGGGAGGGGACGACGACAGCAACAGGGAACTACCTACCCGGCAAGTGCGCTGCCACTGGGGGCACCTGCTCAGGCTCTCTTAGAATCTGTTAGCTGGGATATTTCTCCATATGCACCGATGCCCATCTGCCCTGATTGAGGGCTCCTCCTGGGGCACCTTAATTCCTCAGTTTATTCGGTGCCTGGGCAGGGTGGGCTAAGATAGATTTAGAAATGATGGCATTTGGAAGTTGGGCCAATATGCACAGAAATGGTCAGTGGAGAGGGGCTATGGGTGGGGAAACACCAAAATCTTCTGTATGCATGTTTAAAAGTTCTCAGAACAGCCCTAGCCGGTTTGGCTCAGTGGATAGAGTGTCGGCCTGCTGACTGGGTTCAATTCGGGTCAAGGGCATGTACCTTGGTTGCAGGCTCCTCCCCAGCCCAGGGCCCTGGTCGGGCACATGCAGGAGGCAACCAATTGATGTGTTTCTCTCACATAGGTATTTCTCTCTGTCTTTCCCCTTCTCTTCCACTCTCTTTGGTGAGGATTAAAAAATTAACAATAAAAGTTCTCAGCACAGAGTGGGATGCTAGGAACATCTCCATGAACAATTAGTATTAGTAATAGTATCAATCAGTGCTCCAACCAAGCCCACCCCTCCCCACCAAAGTGTGGCATGGGCGATAAGCCTGAGGGATACAGAGGCTTGTGCGCTGTGGGGAGTGCTCTACAGCAGGTGTTTGATGTACCCCCATTTCATAGATGGGGAAGCGGAGGCACCTAGAGTATGGACCCTCCTCGTAGTCATGGGTCCCATCACACCTGTGCTGGTCTCCCAGTGGGCTGCCACTCCTGCCTGTGCTGGGATAGAAGAGTTTTCATCCTCTGCCTGAACTAAGACTCTCTCTCTCTCTCTCTCTCTCTCTCTCTCTCTCTCTCTCTCTCTGCCCAACCATGACTGTGCAGAAATGTGTTTCCTTCTGTAAAATGTTAAGGCGGAACCTTTCATATTCTGCCAAGTCTGGGCACGATAATGAACTCCTTCCAAGCCCCTAGGCTGCCTCCAAACCCGAGATGCCTTGGGAATCTTGGAAGAACAAAATAAAGGAAGAATTCCCAGCGGCAGGAGAGAGTGAGGGAATGGCTTCATCATGCTTTTCCTGCAAGACCCAGACCTGAGAGAGAAGACAAGGGAACTGGCACAAATTGGAAAGGGCTGTGCCCCTCCCTCCCGCTCATTTCCGGTCCTGCCCACATGGACCACTGGCGCTTGTCGGCCTGCTGCAGGCCCACCAGAAGTCAGAAGCCAGGGTCCCATTGGTAGCATCAGAGTCGACAGAGGGTCTGCTGGGCTCTCCCTCCTGAATGTCAGGCCGGTGACCAGGAAAAGAAAACCCAGGTACCCTAGTTCATGCTGTGCAAGAATGCCAGAAGCCTGGGAGCGCGTGGAGTGGGCGGAGCTGCCCCACAGGGGGCGGGGTTACCTATAAGGGGCGGGGCTTCCCCGCAGCGGGCGGGGCAGCGTAGTTCCAGGCAAGGAGCTGCTTCTGGGGCACTCTACTGGGCAAGGGACAAAACCCATCTTTTTTGGCCCCTGTTCAGTTCTCGGTTGGAGCCAGGTAAACCTTTCCTTTATTATTATTTTAAAAATACATTTTTATGGTAAAATAGATATGACATAAAATTTGCCATTTTAATTTATTTTTAAGTGTACAATTCAGTGGCATTAATTACATTTACAATGTTTTGAAACCACCCCCAATCTCTATTTCCAAACCTTTTTCATTATCCCAAAGAGAAACCCCGCACCCATTAAGTGATAACGCTCTTCCCCCAGCCCCTGGTAACCTCTGCTCTACTTTCTGTCTCTATGCATTTGCGTATTCGAAGTATCTCGTGTGAGTGGAATCATGCAGTATTTGTCCTTTTGTGACTGGCTTATTTCACATAGTGTAATGTCTTTAAGGTTCATCCATGTTGTCACGTGTGTCAGAATTTCTCTCCTTTTAAAAGACTGAATAATATTCCATTGTGTGTTGTACCACATTTTGTTTATCCATTTATCTGTGGATGGAGGATCACCCTCCCAGCAGCTGGGGGAGGTCTGCAGGCCTGTGAAGGGAATCTGGGCGGGGCACCCCAATTCTTCATTTAAAAACGAGGGAAAAAGGCAGTCAGCTTCATTACGACCTCTCCCAGCCCTGGCTTGCCTTGGTCAGGTCACCGACAACACCAGTGGTCACTGACACCCTTTGGCAATGCTTCTGAGAACAGTAATTAGTAGTAAGAATAACTTACACAGGTTTCCATCAATTACCCATAAGCACAGATTTAATATTTTGGTCCTCGGAGGTGCTAGAATAGGCTGTGTTCCATGAAGGGCAAGGTCCAGGTCTGTTGGATCTTTACTCTGTACGCAGGGCTCACTGTGGCACGTAGTAATTCTACCTAAGTGTTTTCTGAATACGGAATGAGACGGCTGGCCCGCAGGAGTACTAACTGATGCCTGGGAGTAAGAATACGACCAGTAGTTTGTTGAGCACCTATACGCACGTGGTCCCATTCCTCACTCCATTCTGCAGGAAGAATGACTCCCCGAGTGGAAATCGCAAACATGGCTGGGAACGGGGCTCAAGAGCAGCGTGACGTCTGCAGTGAATGCTGGGGCGCCGCCCAGATTCCCCCCTGCGGACTAGACTGTCCCCCAACTGCCCTGAGGGTGGGCGGCTAACATCTCTCAGCTGCTCCTTCTCAGGGGATCTGGGCCCAGCGAGAGGGGAGCTGAGAGAGGCTGTGCAGCCCCCGACACCAAGATGTTGCCTTCCCCAGTGACTGAGATGAGAATACAAAAGGCCAGCCCTTTCCCTCCAGGTGGGGCAACACTGGGGTGTAATTCTTTTTTTTTTTTCTTTTCTTTTTTTTTAATTTCAGAGAGGAAGGGAGAGGGAGAGATAGAAACATCAATGATGAGGGAGACTCATTGGTCAGTTGCCTCCTGTATGCCCCCTACTGGGGATCCAGCCTACAATCTAGGCATGTGCCCTTGACCAGAATCAAACCTGGGACCTTTCAGTCCGCAGGCAAATGCTCTATCCACCGAGCCAAACCAGCTAGGGCTGGGGTGTAATTCTTGCTGTTGAGCTCAGTGGTGGCAGTCTGAAGCGCTGCCAGCTGAGAGCACATGCTTGCTTTGCCCCTTCTCCTGCCCCTCCTGCTGCCCCCCCCCTCCTCAGAGCTCCCCGCATCCCAGGCTCTGCTTCTAGGGAACCCCATCCTAAGGGAACAGAGCCCATCACAGGAGACCTTCACACAGTCCATTTATTGTGAGGGGCACCGAATACATTTGACCCCCTGATGGTTCCTGTCCTGGGCTGACTGCCCACCTCTGGGCCCATCTCCTTCCTCCCTCTGGGTCTGGCCTCAGCACCCGCCCCTGCAGCAGGGCATCTGAACGTGGCTGTTACCCGGCCACGTGGAGCTGTGACAGCTTCTGGGGCAGCATCGTACAGACGCAATATCCTTCTTGTTTATTGAATCTCAGAATTCATTTTCGCACCAAAGACATCAAATAGATCCAGACACTGCGAGGCGGCTCCGTGCTTATGACTCAAGGGGACAAATCGCATTGTTCATGCTGTAAAGTTATGTTCTGTTCCTTATCAGCCACATCTGGGACCTCGAACACGAGAGGGAGAGCGGAGACCTTTCTCTGGGAGGGGTGGGAAGTTCCGTCTGGCTTTGATTTGTGTCTGGAGGTGATAAACTTGGGGAGGGGAAAGATAACACATCTCCCCCACCCCCATCTCCATCGGATAGAGATGGTCCTCGAATGGGTTTCAATATCCTGTGCAGCTGACCTTGACCCATGTGTCAGCATTATACCCACATGTCAGCCTTTATAAACCACCTGCCCTGCGAGGCCCTCCATTACCTTCCACAGAGGGAGGGACCCCCCAAAGAGCTCCCGAGAAGCAGGGAAAGCAGAGCCCTGAGAAGCAGGCACCTGCTGGGGTGAACATTTGTGTAATATATGCATTTGAACATTTCTTTTTAAATATGTTTTTAAAAATTGATTTTAGAGAGCGAGGAAGGGAAAGGGTGAAAGAGAAACATCGAGTGGCTACCTCCTGCATGCCCCCTACTGGGGATCAGGCCTGCAACCCGGGCATGTGCCCTGACCGGGAATCGAACCAGTGATTTCCTGCATGGGACGATGCTCAACCAACTGAGCCACACTGGCCAGGGCACAGTTGAACATTTCTTGATAAACATTAGCCATGGGTGCTGGGATGTTGCTGATATTAACTCATTGATCTTATGAAGGGTATCTTCTCATTTTCTATGATGTAGCCCTTGTATTATAAAGAAGCATTTTAAAAACAGTTAAGTACAGCGCAAGGGCATTTTTAGCTATGTTACTAGCAACTCAGCTGTCTCAGGAGGCTTTCAGATGGGCTGGAACCTGGGATCCTGCACACATGTGCACACCGGCTACCGTGGCACACTTCTGTTCCTGCCTAAGAGGCAGCGATTGGCCTTCAGTAAAACACACACGTGGAAGTGGGGCACTGCCGAGGTGCTGCAGGCCAAACTGCCGGGAGGGCACGGGCCCCCCAGCTGACCCTGCGGGTACCTGACTTTCTTCACCCACTGGGTGGTTCCAACCTAAGGTGACCAAAAGGACACAGACTCCATCCTCACGATGTAGTCTCCTGTTTGGAGCTCAAGTTCTCAAAAAGCAGCCAAAATCAGCATAAAGGAGAACTGACCGGTCCATCGGATTTACACATATGTGAATGTATACACACAGACACACACACACACACACACCTGCACACAACCACTCCCCCACAGGCCCTGACAATTCTGAAAAATCTTCCTTTCAGAAGGTCTACTGCTGATATTTCGAATCCACCCTCAGAAAGTATTCATTAGGGCCCACCCAATGAATGCATGCATATAAAAAGTTATATTAAGTGCCTGAGTGTCTCATTTAAAATTAATGCCCTCTGGCCCGCCTGGCATGGCTCAATGTTTGAGCGTCAACCTATGAGCCAGGATGTCATGATTCAATTCCAGGTCAGAGCACATGCCCGGGTTGCGGGCTCGATCCCCAGTGAAGGGCGTGCAGGAGGCAGCTCGATCCCCAGTGAGGGGCGTGCAGAAACATCGTCATTGATGTTTCTATCTCTCTCTCCCTCTCCCTTCCTCTCTGAAATGAATAAAAACATATTATAAGTAAATAAAATAAAATTAATGTCCTCTGGCCCCTTTGGGTTTGCGACTCATAGAATCCAACAGTGACAGGGGTGGGTCAACAGGGAGGCAGACCTTGAGTGGCTAGCTCTTAATTCTCCAAGGAAAGGAAGCTTCTGGTGTTGAAAAAAATGCCAGTCGGGGCAGTAGAAGACCCAGGTTTGGTCTCAGCTTTGCCTCTGCATGTAGCTGTGTGATTGTAGGCAAAATGCTGAACCTCTTTGAGCTTCAGTTTCCATCTTGGAGAAAAAGCAGGAAGAGTGACTGTGTGGGTGTTGTACCAGGAATGCTTAATGTGGCTTCCAGACTTACAAATGCTATGCTTATATTAAAAGTGACCAAGATGAGCAGTTATTGATTTTCTCCTGCTAGTTAGCACAGGCCTAAGAAGAGGGCAGTGCACAACGCACCGGGAATTGCAAGGCTAGGGGACTTGCGTGACATTGCACTTCTGCAATGTCTGCACCATCTCGATCACCTGCTCCTCTCCCAGAGGCTGGCCTCTGCCAGAGATAGCCCTGAATCCCACAGAGCCCGAGGGGCAGCTGGAGTTGCAGGGCAATGAGCCAGCCTCTCCTTCAGATAGATCCCCATGAAAAAAGAATCCTGTTTGGCTCAGTGGATAGAGCGTCGGCCTGTGAACTGAAGGGTCCCAGGTTCAATTCCGGTCGAGGGCATGTGCCCGGATTGTGGGCTCAATCCCCAGTGGGGGACTTACAGGAGGCAGCTGATGGATGATTCTCTCCCATTATGGATGTTTCTATCTCTCTCTCCCTTTTCCTTCCTCTCTGAAATCAATAAAAAAAATATAAAAAGAATCCTTTTTCTTTGATGTAATAGCAATATCTCAAGATAAAAGGAGGCTACATATGCTGAAAGTTCTCAGGTTTGAAATGCAACGGAACCCATTGGTGGGATTGTTAAAACTGACTGCTGGGCTCCACCCCAGTTCCTGGTTCAGTAGGTCCTGGGTGGGGCCCTTGTTCTGCATCTCGAACCAGTCCCCGGATGATGCGGATGCCAGGGGCCATACTTTGAGGATGGAAGCTCTAGAACTATATCAAGTATTCACTTCAACGTGGGGAGAGGGAGCAAGGTAAAGCAGCTGCTCAAGTGGTTTTTGTATTAAGTCACTTTAAGGACTTCTCATTTACTTTCTGAAAAGCAGGAAGAACCTGGAACTACTACCCAGCAGACACTGTAACATGGACGCTGTGAGTGAGGAAAGCTTTGCCATCGTTAACGATGTAGTCCTCAGTTTACCTTTAAAAAAAATCTTCTTCATGCCAAAATAATATCTCAGGTTTTAAGACCAGCCTTTTTATTTTTATTTTTTTTATAAATATATTTTTATTGATTTCAGAGAGGAAGGGAGAGGGAGAGAGAGAAACATCGATGATGAAAGGGAATCATCGATTGGCTGCCTCCTGCACGCCCCACACTGGGATCAAGCCTGCAACCAGGGCATATGCCCCAACGGGGAATCAAACCAGTGACCTCTTGGTTCCTGGGTCGATGCTCAACCGCTGAACCACACCCAGCTGGGCAAGACCAGCTTTTGAAATGTGCTCATATGCTGAAGTTTACACCCAGGAAAAGGAAATTCACATGCTTTTGAAAAGGAGTCATTTCTGTGAGACACCCGGCTCAGAATATGGTATTGATTTTTCCACTTTTGGCACTTTGCTGGGTTGCTTTGCTGAGCTTGGGTCAGTGGGTAAAGCGATAAATCAACAGAAAACCCGGTATGCCACCATGGCAAATGTCAGTGAGCTGAGAGGTGGGGATGGGGGCAGTGTGGTGCCAGGCAAAACCATTGCCATCAGGGCTAGCAACCTGGCTCCCATCTCCCACCTCTCCCAGACAGGTAAGGGAGACAGAACTGGCCCTTCTCTAACTTTTTGAAGAGTCCCTCCCTCCACATTTCAGGGGGACATCTTGTAAGTCAAATAAAGAAAAAGCTACATACGCAACTCTGGAGGAAAATGTCTGTATTAAAAGCCAAAAAAACACAGTACAAGAAGAAACGCCCACCAGGACACGTCACTGGAGAGATCAACTTGGAAAAGGTCCATAAAGTTCATTTCCAGCGGTAACAATATATCAGTGTTAAGTCATTCCCATGCCCCTCCCCCTTTTAAATAAATTAAAAAACAAACAAACTTCAAATACTGTGTTCAGATACAAAGAACTTCTCTTACTACAGCAATAGCAATTTGATTTTTTTAACTAAAACTTTCATTTAAAACAGTTATTAAATATATAAAACAAATACACAGGATTTGGTCATTTTCTGCCATGAATATAGGGCACGTGGGTGTGGGAGGGAGGAGGCAGGGAGATGCAATAGAGGAGAAAGGGCCCCATTTCCCTCCGCTCCGTCTCCCAGCTGTGGACCCCTCCCCTCGGTGGGTACAAGGGCTGGCTGGCGTCTTTTCGGAGCCAGAGCAACGCACAGACCTGGCTTTTCAAAGGCGCCCGAGCCTCTCTGGCGACCCCCTCCCCCGAAGAACTAACGGACACTACAGCACGAAGCACGCGGGCCGAGTCTCCCGGCGGGAAAGGCCCCCCGAGGGCACGGACGCCGGGCGGACGCAGGGAGGCGCGGAGCGAGTCATTTGGTCGCTGCCCCCGAGGTGACGGCCGCGGCGGCGGCGGCAGCGGCAGCGGCGGCGGCAGCGGCGGCGGTGGTCCCCGCGGGCACTGCGGCGGGGGCGGCGGCGGCGCTGGCGGTGGTCCGGCGCTGCTCCATGCCGTTGGGCAGGAAGCCGGCGATGATGGGCACCGGCCAGATGAGGGCGGCCACGCTCCACACGACGATGACCAGGGTCATGAAGCAGGCCACCAGCGTGGACTCGATGGGTTTGCGGTTCAGTCTCCAGCCCGGCTCGCCCTGCAGCTCCTCCAGGCTGAAGTCCAGGCAGCAGAAATGCAGCGGCTCGCCCTGCAGCCACAGCGGCCCGGGGGGCTCGGTCGCGGGGTAGGCGGGCAGCGCGGTGGGCGCCCCGGCGGTGGCGGCGGCAGCGGCGGGCCGGAGGCGGCCGGGCCGGCGGCCGCGCACCCAGCCGCAGCCCACGCAGAGGCGCAGGTCCTGCTGCGCGCCGCCCGCTGCCAGCCCCAGGTGCTCGATGAGCAGCGGCGGCCCGACGCGGTGGAAGGCGGCGGCGAAGAAGGCGCGGCCGTGCGCGTTGGTGGAGAAGAGCAGCAGATCGCACTGGAAGCCGCGCGGGCGGCCCCAGCGCACGAGCAGCGAGCTCAGCATCTGCCGCTGCACGCTGATGTTGCAGGGCGCCGCCGCCTCCTCCGGGCCCGCGCGCTCGGGGGGTCCGGGAGCCGCCGCGGCCAGCAGCCGCGGGGCGGCGGGCTCGCCCGCGGACGACGCGTTGGCGGAGGCGTTGGGGGGCGCCCCGAGGAGGCCCGGCGCGTCCGCGGCCCCGCCGCGAGCGGGCGGCAGCGGGCAGGCGGCGGCCAGCAGCGCGGCGAGGAGGGGCAGCATGGCCTGCGGCGGGCGCTTACACACGCGGTGCCGGCGGTGGCTGCATGGCGTGCGGGAGACCGGAGGGCGAGCTGATGGCGGGACCGCGGGAACTGGCGGCCGGACGGAGAAAGGGTGGCCGGGCACCTGCCAGACCGCGGGGACGGCGCGGAGGCGGTGGCAGCGCCTCGCTCAGCTCCGGGATCCTTCCCGGCTCGGCCGCTCTGGGGTTCCCCGCCGCCCCCAGTGCGGGGGCCCTCGGACAGCGCGACTGCTCTACAGGGTCGGGCGCTCGCTGGGAGCAGGATTCCCCGACTTGGCTCCGCCTCCCGCGCGCCCCGCCCCGGCCCGCCCCGCCCTCCGCCCGCCGGGCTGGGGGACTAGTGGAGGGCGGGGTTCCACGCGAGGGATGCGAGGTGCAGCGCTGGAGCTCTGAGACCCGCTCGTGGGCCGGGCCGGGATAGGGGTTAGTCGGCTGGTCCGGGCGGGGTGTTGGCCGGGCCCGGGAGGTCTGCGCGCTAGCGGCTCAGTCTCACTCCCCGAAGAGTTCCGCTCCAAGCCAACAAGGCGCTCCGGGAGAATCGCGTCCTAGGAGGGAGGCGGGAGGGCCCGAGACCGTTCCTTTGTCACGCCTGGGGGAACCTGGACCCCGCTCGTTTTAAGAAGTGGAAACTGAGGCCGGGAGAAAGGCAATGACTTCCCCAGGCCACCTCTCTAGGAAACTCTGGGCCACTAGTTCTTTTTGCCTTCCTAAGGTGTCTCTTAAAACCTCAAATCTGGAGCGTTCAGCTGGTTTTTAATGTCTCCAACACAATAGACCACTTGGTATTCTCACCGCAAGCAAACCCTGAGGAAAAGACCAAGAATTCTCTGGAGTTTGGGTGGAAGGGGCTGGTGCGAATGTGCGGCTGGGGTGGGGGTGGGGGCCTGATGGGGAATTTCACTCCCACGAAACCACTCCTCCTGTGCAGGGACCCTGCCTGGCAGGTCCAGTGAGCACCTGTTCATGAAAGGCTTGTCTGTAGAAAACACGTCAAGATGACAGTTCACCCCCCGTTAGGTTAGTGAGTGGGGGAGGCCTGCTAAGTACAGCGTGTTCGGATCAGATTTATATTTAAAAAACACTTTCCTGGTCAATGTGGCCTCTTACCCTTCGAAAAACATTTCCCTGATCTCACTCCAAGGATGACTCTGTGGTTTGAAGTTATTGTGCTCAGGCATCAGCTGTTCCTTAATCTGCCGGGAGTGGGGAGGTGGGGGGATGGGGGAGGGGAGAGAGCAGAAACAGGGAGTCAACCAAATAGCTCTCCCTCTAAACCAGCCAAGTTTCCTGAACAGAACTACATTGCTAGGTATCCTGGCCGGTTACATTTCTAAAAGCTTTTGTCCATTATTTCTAACAATAAGTAAGACCAGGTTGTGGAAGATGTAAAGACACCCCCAAATATAGGTTCTCCAACCTACCCGTCCTCTTTCCAGGTGGGTAAGTGATTATTCTGACTTGGCCTTGGTTTCCCCATCTGAACAGTGGGATGGGTGGTACCTGCCTGGCAGCACTGATGTGATAAATGCCCTGAGCCCGATGTCTGTCCGTCTGTCCACAGAGGTGCTTGCCATGGCTGCCCTAAGATAGTGGCTGTCAGTCCAGCCACAGCTGGCCATCTGGAATGGTTCTTGGTCTCCACAGAAATGGTTAATTTCCTAAGAGGACAAGGCTTCCCTTTTGTTTAAACCTTTATCACTTTTCTGCTGGGAAGTGGTGCTACCAGGGCGGACAGTGTGACTTCCTGTGCGGTGGCGGGCCTGTCTTGGGCTGAGCCGTGTGGCTGGTGAACAGCTCAGGAACACGAAGTAATGAATCCCGAGGGCTGAGAGAGGCCCCATCTTCCAGGAGTCAGGCCACTGTCTATAACGATGGTGACACTCCTAGGGTTTCGGCCAGAGGAGGGACTTCCCGGAGCAGCAGGGACGGCAGCAGAGGGAAAAGACAGGTCTTAGGGAGGCAAGCCGTTCACTGCAAAGTGGTGCCGCGGTAGCCCTGTGTCCTGGCAACCTGCTTTCTGCCCACTTTGCCAGCACATGCCAGGGACTCCGGCACTCCGAGTGGGATTGCATAGTTCCTGTGCTTCCTAGATTGACTGCTGTCTTTTTGGACAGTTGGAATTTGGGAAAAGAAGATAAAAATGAAATTATTTTCTGCCTTGCTTACTGCTGTGTTACCAGAACAGGGAAAGTGCCAACACAAGGCAGAGGCTCAGTATTTGTCGACCGAACAAATTTGCCTATTTGCCGATAGCTCTGAGCAGCCACCATTCATTTTGTACTTCATATGTGTCAGGTATTTTGCATACATCATCCCTGCTCTTCACAAAGATCCCATGGATGTGATATCTATTTTTTGATGAGGAGACGGAGGCTCAGAGAGGGTGAGCAACCTACCTGAGCTCCCACAGCCGTCTCCAGTGACTCAAAAGTTTTTAGAGAAGTAGTGGCACTTCATCTCATGGAGGTTGGGTTCCAATGCAATTTATTTTGAGTGCAAATAAAAGGAACAAAGGGGTGTTAAAAGAGTGCAATGTGCCCTAGCTGGTTTGGCTCAGTGGATAGAGCTTCAGACTGGGGACTGAAGGGTCCCAGGTTCGATTCCGGTCAAGGGCACATGCCCAGGTTTTGGGCTCTATCCCCAGTTGGGGGCATGCAGGAGACAGCCAGTCAATGATTCTCTCTCATCATTGATGTTTCTATCTCTTTCTTCCTTCCTCTCTGAAATCAATAAAAATGTATTTAAAAAAGGATGCAATGCTATTTTTCTTTGAGAAAACTTTTGGTTGAGTTTCTATTTAAATATAATCTCTGAATGCATAATAATCTGACCACTCAGTGTGTGTGTGTGTGTGTGTGTGTGTGTGTATGTGTGTGTGTGTGTATATATATATATATATATATATATATATATATATATATTAGAGGCCCGGTGCATGAATTCGTGTATGGGTGGGGTCCGGCCAGCCTGGCCAGGGGGAGGGGACATGGGCGGTTGGCTGGTCTGCCTGCTGGTCGAAATTCTGGTCGTGGGGACAATTTGCATATTAGCCTTTTATTATATAGGATATACACTGAGTGACCAGATTATTATGTGTTCAGAGATCATAATAATCTGGCCATTCAGTGTATACACATTATAAACACATTATAGCAGCATTATACAATGGTTGGAAGGAAAACTGGAGTAAACGTTGATAGTCCCAGCTACCTGGTATTTTTACTTTTCTGTATTTGCATTATGGCGCTTTCCTGCATTTTTAATATTCTCTAAATGTGCAGCAATTTTTTTTTTGGGGGGGGAAAGAAGGATATTAAAGTGCCACTGTCTTTTGCAGCCATTAGTGCTTTGTGCTCTTCCCTTCAGTCCAGCAGGGACGTGGAGGGCTGGCCAGAGGCATGGGGTGCCCCGTTGCTGACTGAGTTGGCCTGCAGCTCAAGTTGTGGCCAACCTGCTCTTAAGCTGTGGCTCCTGGCCCCCTGTCCGATCCGTCTCCTACCACCTTCCTCTCACCTGCTCTGCTCCAGGTGTGCTGGCTTCTGTGCCGTACCTGGACCACACTGAGCAAACTCCAGACTCGAGGTCTTTGCTCATGCTGTTTCCTCTGCCTGCGACACTGTTCCTTCTGATATCTCTCTTGCTTGCTCCCTCACCCCGGCCCCCCAGTCAGATCCCTGCTGAGATGTTAGCCCCTCAGAGAGGCCTTTCCAGACCACTCCTGTAAAACCACCTCTCCCGCCACCCCATCCTCTCCATCCTCTAGTGCATTATTCCTTGCCTTCCTGGTACTTATTATCAGCTGATACACTGTATGTTTTTCTTCTTTGTTTAATGTCTCTCCCTTTATTGGAATGTCTGCTTTCCCAAAGGAGGACTTTATCTGTTTTGTTCAATAGAACAGCCCATGGCACATAGTAGGGTTCAATAAATCACTGATGAGTGAGTGAGTGAATTCCATAGCCTGGGCCTCCCAGCTGGCAGAATGTGGGCAGCAGTTTAAGGAATTGAGATGGAGAGAGCCACACCAGTCCCATAGCAACAAGACTCAGGCGGTTTCTACCAGCCTGTGGGCCTGGAGCTGCCCACCTGGCCCTGCCCTGCCCAGGCTGGCTGAGGAGCCAGGCCCCCTGGGCAACCATTGGCTGGGCAGAGTTTGGGGGAGAAGGCGGCTCCGAGGAGCCTGAGCCTGCACAGGCCGAGTTTCTATGAAGAATGTCCCAGGTGAGCCCAGACTTTCCTTACATCAGATTTAAGGGAGAAAAGCAAATGAGACTCCTTCCATTTCCCCAACCCTGTAAATTTTGTAAAACAAATGGAAGACTTTGACGAATCTCCATTTTGTCCATAAAATACAGATTGCAAAGTCTTGTACACAGACTGTCTTGCTAGAAAACAATCACTGAGGACTTCAAAGAAAATAATTAATGATGCTCAGTCATTCTCATCCTTTCCCAGGTCCCTCTCCAGGATTAGATCATTTTCCCTTATGCTGCCTGCATCTCTCCGGGTGATTTTGAATTCCTTTCTTCCACTGACCTCAGAGTTGCTGCAGGTACAGTAATTCATTAGTCCTGTCCTCGCATGTGGGTGGAATAAAGATCTTATTACCACACGCTGTCAACTGAGAAACAGGCAGGAACCAAGAAGAATCATAAACATAGGAGAAAAGAGGGGCTTAGAAACAAGGGGTTCAACTACCTGTATACCAGTCACCGGGGAAGGCTGTGGTCTCTGTGTTGGTGTGTGTGTTGGGGGGCACACTTGGAAATGGGGGGAGGATGCTTTTCATGCGTGTCTCCTTGAGAAATTGCACTCCTCAGATGGGAACTCCAGCAATGACCACAGGGGCAGCTGGGGAGCCAGTCCTTCCTCGCGGCCCCCAGGGGCCGGGCCTGGAAGCCCCCCATGTCCGGCTGATCAGATCCTGACTCTCCTGTGCCCTCTGCTTCCACGCAGATTCATGACCCCACCCCCGCCCCCACCCCGAGTGTCTGAGCCAGATCTCCAGGTGCGGACCTTTACTCTTCCTGACCACTGTGGTCAGAGGGGAGGTTTGCCGCCACACAATCCATTCCGCGGGGCAAGGCCAAGGTTGCCAGCTCAAGCTGTGACTTGGACTTAATGCTGTCTGGGGTCTTCCTTGTTGGCTGGCGGCTATCCGGGGCACATGGTGGGCATGGCCACTGCTGCTGTTGCTTTTCTGTTCAGAGACCCGAGCATCAGGCTGGGCATCTGGGAAGATTTCAGCAAACATGGAGAGTGAATAAGAGAGAACTGAAGGGAGCTGAAATTCTGGAGGATGTTTTTCAGTTGGAAGCATTCTTACCGATGAAGCCCTGGGGTGTGGTCCCCCATGTCCTTGGTTCTGCCCCCAGGGCCCCCAGGGCGCCTGGTATAGAGTAGGCGCTCGGTAAGTGCTGACCGGGACCTGGGGGCTCAGCGGGCACTGCTCAGCTGGGCAGACATCCAGCCTGGAGCTCCCGAGACACCTGGCAGCTTCAGGGTTGCCATGAATGGATTTTGAAAGAATGTATTTACAAATTGCTTGGAGAGGTATTTAAAAGAAAGGCAAACAAGATCAGGGATATTGACTCAGTCTCACTGATGGGGACGGCAGAGTGGTTTCTATGAAACAGTGATCATTGAACACTTATCTCCAGGGTTAGCATCTGTCAGATGAACCTGCCTGAAACTTTTATTTATTTATTATTTATTTATTATTTCAGTGAGGAAAGGAGAGGGAGAGAGAGATAGAAACATCAATGATGAGAGAGAATCATTGATCGGCTGCGTCCTGCATGCTCCCCACTGGGGATCGAGCCCGCAACTCAGAAATGTGCCCTTGACCAGAATCAAACCCAGGACCCTTCAGTCCTCAGGCCGACGCTCTATCTGCTGAGCCAGACCGGCTAGGGCTGAAACTGTCTTTTAAAAACATTTTTTTTTAGTAATATGGTAATGTGCATTTCTATAACATTGGTGCTACTTAAAGTAATTTTTTTTGGAAAGACAATCCTTAAAGCAAGTGATATTTTGTACTTCTTATATCCATCTTATAAAAAGTTAAAATGTCATCCAGCATTTATCGTTGTCAATTCTGACGATTTCATTATGGCAAACCTGGGAGACAGAGCTGGGTCATCAGGGCCCAGGCAACTGAACGGGTCCCCTCAGACTCTAGCCAGGGTCATAAAAATTTACTTCCCGCTGCTTCCCAACAGCACCCACACTCCCTTCAAAGGAAGCCATTGGCATTCCACTTTCAGAGGATGGGAGGGGGCAAGAGCCCGTTTGAGAGGACCAGGATCATCGGCACACATTCATCAAAGCCTTTCGTGCCTTCTAACCCCACCCCTTTCCACTGGATCTCCCAGCCCACACGTCTTTGGGGACAGCTGCCGCTTGCCTGGGCATGCTCAGTCATGCAGGTGTCCTGCCTGACATTCCCTTCTTGTTGACGTGGCCTCTTGGTCTATCCATTCCCTTTTTCTATTAAAGTCCCCAGACTTGGGGCCATTTGAGAGAGTTGTGACTATGAGCGTGGCCTTTGGAGCCAGGCAGACCTTGCGTGGAGGCACGACTTTACCTTTCTGTGCCTCAGTTTTCTTGTCTGTGAAATGGGCTGAATAGCTGCTCAGTTGTAAGGGTTAAATGAGATTACTGTTGTGGAACAATTGGTTCAGGGCGTGCCCAGAGATAGGCAGCACCTTCAATTCCAGAAACTTGGGCATGTGGCTCCTCCCCTACCCTTACACTGCTGCGGATTTTTGTGGATTTGCACCTTCAGGAACTGGTCATTGTACATGAGAAATAGAGAGAGAGGGACAACTCCTGGCTTAAAAGAAGCTAAACTCCTGTCTACGTGGAGCCACCCTTAGCCATCAAGCAAACCTGGAATCCAGTGGCCATGAGAGTTGGAAGGGATCCCAGAGGCCACCTCGTCCAAACTCCTCATTTTATACCTGGGGAAACTGAGGCCCAGAGAGGGAGGCTGGCCTTGCCAAAGATCACAGTCTGTTTGGCAGCAAAACCAGGACCAAAAGCCAAGGCCCTTAGCCAACTGGCATCAGACACGCAGCTCTCTAAGTACAGTCCTTGGCACTGCTTTTGCAGCAGCACTTTAAAAATGAGGTCCGGTGGCAAAGTGAGAGCAAAGAGCCTGTCTAATTGACTTAGACAAGAGGAGGAAATGATGGGTTTTGTAATTGCCGGAATCGCACTTCTAACCTTCTTTACACGCTCATGGGCTGAGAGTGTGCTCACTCGGCAGACTTCTGTTCCGATGCAATGAAGCCTTGCTCATTCCAGCTCTGCTGAGGACCTGGGTCTGGCCCAGGGCGAACAGGTGTGAGGTGGGAGGCCCAGGCTGGACCAGCTCCAGCCTCAAGTCCTGAAGAAATCCTCGGGAACAGGCAAGAACTTGGAGCCCACAGTCCAGGCGGGGCCATCGGGGCCATGCTGCTTCCTGGTACTTGGGCTGCTGGCCAAACTCCTGCAGTCAGAATCTCCAGGTGACAGTTTGCCTGACGCTGTGTACCAGGGCCCCGCCCCAGGCTGGGCCCCTCCAGTACTGGGAGCAGGCTGGGCCAGCAGAGGTTGGGGGCTCCACGGCCCCAGAAGCCAGGTTAGGGGGGAAGACTGGCAGCTGTATTCTGGCACCACTGTGCCAAGGATACGTCAGAGATGGCCAGGGGCACAACTGGACTAGCTGTCCCTGCCCCCCAGGCTCTTGGGGACACCAGGCCAACACGTGCAAACATAAAGACACCTCAGACTCACGGTGGGCGCTGGTGGAAAAGCCAAGGGTGTGTGTGTGTTTGTGTTTGTGTGTGTGTGTGTGTGTGTGTGTGTGTGTCTGTGTGTGTGTGTGGAGAAGCCCCTGGTTCCGGTTCTAGCTCCAGCATTAGCTGGAGAGGCTTTGATCTTGAGCAGGTCACGCCACCTTCCCAGTGTCGATGTCACATTGGTTAAAACGAGGGGCCTGCTCCATGAGACTCCCTGGAAAAGGGGGTCCTCAGGGCTGCCATTTCACTTCCCCACGAGGATTGTCTTCTTTGTTGGTGGTGGGGGTGGGAGATGAGAGGACCAGCTCAGATGGTGCTGGAACTTGGGCCAGCATCGACCCCTTCATGTATTGTGCAGCCCCCTTTGTTCTGAGGGGTGGTCAGACTGAGACCCCCAACACCCTGTCTTGGTCCCTGGGAGGGGGGGCTCCTTTTACTCTGACTAGTGGAAGCAGGATGTTGGGGAGCACAGGCATGGAGGTAGGTGGCATACCTGGCTTCCAGATGTTGGAGTGCCCAGCTCAGCTGGAACTCATGTAGCCCCGGTGGATCTGGAAGGGAAAGATAGGAACAACTCTTCCTGGGCGTGTGGGGCCGCTCTGACTGCTTAAAATGGGTGTGAAAGCGGGGGCTCTCCTGGAAGGGGACCAAGGACACCCTGCAGTCTGTGTACAGGAGTGTGGGTCCACCCTGGAGCCGCCATGGCACTTGGCATTGCCTACCAGGTACTGGTGCGGATGTGGGGGTCATTGATGTAGTTCCCCCAGATTCTATAGTCAGTCTGGTCCCAGGACTCAGAGGGGGCTCATCTGTCATCAGGACCTCCTGGTGGCCTTGCCAACCCCAGGCAGGGCCCCTTCTCTGGCCAGATGCTGCTCCTGTGACTGGGGCAGCCCAGGCTCACGGCTTCTTCCCCGTGTCCCTCTCCCAGTGCCTCGGAAGTCTCTCCGCTGACAGCTAGCTGAGGACTTCACACCTCATTGAAAAGTCGCCACGATAATTACCAGATCATTAACGGGGGATTTTGAAAAGGGACTTTAAAGCGTCTCTCCCAGAATTGCTAAGACAGGTGTAAAAATCTATCTGGGCAGAGATACAGGGATGTTGGGGACAGATGGGTAGGTGTTAATGAAACGGTGCTGAGCAGCACCATGGACAGGTAACCTTCCAACCCAGCTTGGCAACAACCTGTCGGTGGAGAGACCTGAAGGTTTTAGACAAAACACAAAACATACAGACTTTGTGGCTCCTCTCACACCTTAATAAGGAACTTGACCTAAATCCCTCAAAGCCCAGTGCCAAGTTCATAAACAATAAATATAAACAAAACTTCTTGCACCACAGGCTTCATGATTAATTTTGCTAATGAAGGTTAAAGAAAAGCAAATGCCTAAATGCTTGTCCAGATAGGCAGATAAACTCTCCTCCTATCAAAAATCCCACAGGAAGGAAGATACAAATGGCTATGTCTCACACAGGCAGACTATGCCTATTCCAGGCCCGCACTTGACTGAAACCTTAACACGCCTGTTGCAGCATGATACGACGTGAACACTGTTTGAATGGTTATCCAACCCTCCCCTACCTGGGGGCCTTGTTTGCAGAGGTCCTTGCCCATTTGCACCTGATCTCTGGGCAACAACAGCCTCAAGTTCAGATCTGCATCTTCCTGCCATGGTCTAAGTCAGTGGGTTCATCCTGGCTGCATGTCGGAATTCTAGGGACTCAGTTGTCAGGACTCTCCCCCTCCCCCCTCCCCTCCCCCTGATATTTGGAACCAGAATCTCTGGGGACAAGGAGCTGGCACCCATGTGTTTAAACAGCCATCCAGATGATTCTTATGCAATCTTTAGAGTAGTCTGGGAACTACAGGGGCTGAAAATATGTACTTTTTGTGAGTTTTTTTTTTTTTTTTTTAAATATGCAAAGCTACCTCAGAACACAACTGCTTTGAAATGTTGCCTGTGGGTCCTCGGCAATGTTACCTCCGAGAGGCTGATTCCCGAGACGCACTTCCCAGATGCCAGACGGAAATGGGAGGCACGCACAGGAGAGTTTGGGCTCGCGGTGACCATCTTTAGCATCGTGCGAGCATCTGTCTGGCACCTTGGAGGCCGGCGAAGCAGCGTGTGACGCAGCCAGCAGCCGTGGTGCTTCACACGGGGAGTGTAGCACACGCTTCCTGGGACTTGATGCTATCCGGCTATGGCTGGCTAAAATGCCACTGTGTCCACTCGTGCGTGAGACCAAGCGTGCTGTGTTGGTGAGCCTAGATGTGCTGGTCCAGCCCAGATTCCCTGCCTCACTCCTGGGCCATGCAGCCTGGGGCTGCCTTCTGCTACAACTGTGGTGGGAAAGGACGAGAGGAAGGGCTGGGCAACCCTAGAAGGGATGGGTGATGGGCAGGAGGTAGTGCCAGGGAGGAAAGTGTCACCAGTTAGATGGGGATCCACAGCTTGGGAGACCCTCTGTAACACACAGACTGACCTGCTTCCCTCCCCACCCGAGTCCTTCATGGGGCTGGTTTCAACTTGACATATCTCTGGCCGGTCTTGGGGCACGCCCATTTCTCTTGCCTGTTTCTGGCCCTGATTCTGCGACTTTGAATTCAAGTCCCTGTCCTGTTGTCTTTGCCATAGGGTGTCACCCACCTCACTCAGCCCTGATCCATTCTTACCCCCAGAGTCCCACCTGCTTGAGACTGTGGGTGGGTCAGCTTTGAGGGCCAGTACAGCAGAGCCCAGAGTCCTTGCAAGGACACCTCTGTCCTCAGCCTGGTCCAGATCCTCCTTTATACACATGCCACTCCTCATGCTCTTGAGCAAAGCATACACCCCATTCCTGGCCCACGTCCCTCTTACCTAGGTCTCTCCACTCCTCAGAGACCACTGACACTCATAGGCCAGGGCAACCTGGCCAGCAGGGAAAGGAGAATGGAAAGAGCCACAGAGGGAGGAGGGGGAATAACCTTCCCAAATGAATGTCTCAGTGACCCAGCTTCAGCATTAAAAACAAATAGCCAGAGATTAGATTCTGCAGGCATAAGCCAATTACATGCAAATTTAAACAAATCATATGCAAATTACCCATGTGACTCTGCCCCGGATTGCATCTGTTTGGCTGGGTCTCAGGAGCAGGCGAGTAGAGATCACTCCAGATGGAGGGCAAAGGAGCAGGTGAGGAGGAGGGTGGCTTCCTCAGCCCCAGCTGCACACCAGGGGAGTTTCCGCATGCCCTATGCCCGGCAAGCACTGCTTGTGTGGCTTCCGACTGCCTGGCAGATGGTGAGGTGAGTGAGAAGCAGTGACTCCGCACTCCAAGGATCCTCTAGAGGAGTCAGGACACAAGCAAGTAGACAGAGGTATTCACAAGGTCTTGGAAAAGCATTGATGGTGATGTGTGTAGGACGCTGTGGGGACACAGCAGGCCATCCCATCAGACTGGGGCATCAGGCAGCCTCCTGGAGGCAGTGATGCCTGAGCTGAGCTTCGGGGGATGAATTGGAGATACTAAGTGCACGAGGGATTGTGTCCATGGCCGCCTGGCACCCTTGGGAGAGCAGCGCCAGGAGGGGTGCACAAGGTCAGGGAAGGAGAGGATGGGGTGGCTGAGATTCAGGAGTTGGATCGTCAAGGGTTTCAGCACTGCCAGGCTAGCATGGCTCAGTGGTTGAGCATTGACCTATGAACCAGGAGGTCACGGTCGAATCCTGGTCAGGTTGCATGCCCAGGTTGCAGGCTCAATCCCCAATAGGGGCCATGCAGGAGGCAACTGATTGATGATGTTCCTCTCTCAGCAATGTTTCTATCTCTCTATCCCTCTACCTTCCTTTCTGTCTAAAAATCCATCTATAATAATAAAAGCGTAATATGCAAATTGACGACTGTCCGGATGACCACGCTGTGACACGCACTGGCGCCAGGTCACCCAAGGCAGGTGCGATGCGATTGGTTGGGGGGCCCCCCCTCCCGCCATCACCCCATGATCGCCCGCGGAGGGAGGCCCAGGCCACTGGCCAGCAGGGCGATCAATGGGAGGGGGAGGGGTCCACAATCCATTGCCCCCAAGAGGGAGGCCCAGGCCACCCTCTGTGGGGCGATCGATGGGGGAGGGGCTCTCGACTGTGAGAGGGCGCAGGCCAGGCTGAAGGACCCTCCCTCCCTGAGTGCATGAATTTTGTACACCATGCCTCTAGTAAAAATATATATTTAAGAAATATCACCACCATCATCACCATCGTTGGAGCTGCCACAACGATGGAGTGCTCGTGACATTTGTAATCCTCATCTGAGCCTGGCCAGATAAGAGCAGTGACGTCACCACATGGGCCTCTCTTTTCTGGAAATGACTCCAGGACCTTCAGGGGTCACAACCATGAAAACAAGTTCCTGTCGCTACGGGGACTTCCAGGTGTGCCCACCTGCACACCAGATCTACGTCTGCTTAAAAACACAGGGTGGGAGGGAGGGGGTGTTGGATGACCCCGTTCTGGCCTATTCAAGGCTTGGAAATTGGAGACAGAGGAACTTTTCTTAAGAAAAAGAATAATTCTCTTCCAAGAACACAGTGAAATGTAATGGATTCAAGCCAGAGCTAGGATGTTGTAAAATTGGGAAGAGAGTACAATTTTCCTACAGCTGAAAATTTAAATGACCTCAGCTCCAAGCACCCGGTTCTCTTGGGTTTTGATGAAATCAGGGTAAAGTGGATCAAGGATGGAGATAGTTTATTTTATTTTATTTTTAAAATATATTTTATTGATTTTTTTTTACAGAGAGGAAGGGAGAGGGAGAGAGAGTTAGAAACATTGATGAGAGAGAAACATCAATCAGTTGCCTCCTGCACACCCCCCACTAGGGATGTGCCCGCAACCAACGTACATGCCCTTGACTGGAATTGAACCTGGGACCCTTGAGTCCGCAGGGCAATGCTCTATCCACTGAACCAAACCAGTTAGGGTGGGGTTAGAGATAGTTTAACAGGGAATTCAAAGTCACCCACTCACACCCCATCCCGGTGAAGTGAAAGAGAAATGTAAATCCAACCCAACAGCAAGCTTTGGGCTAATGTCCAATATTAGCTGGATGATGTCCCCAAACAGTTTCCTCTGGGCCTGTCACGCTTTATCCCTTAGTTTTACATCCTATAGGACTTTAAAAGACGACTTAGTCCTTTTCATTTGATATTCACAAGTACCCTGTGTGTGACATCGAGGGCAGTAGAGTCCTCATTTACTAGATCCATTGGTGATACACCCAAGATCTCAAGCATTTCTTCCAGCTTTCAAATGGTGCATTATTTCTCTCTTCTACAAGAGGAAAGAATGAGGGCATTATTAAAGCCTTGGGCACCGGGGCACATGCACACACTCTCTTCACTGAAGTTTATGAAGTTGGCGTTGCCAATCTCTGGCACCTCCCAACATGCTATGGGCAAGCAGGATTCTCACAGTGCTCCAAGGGGCATGCTAATGGGATCTCTCTCCAGCGTGCAGGGATAAAGAAACACTGAAGCATCATCCGGGCTCCCAATTCCAGGAAACATTGCTCGTTTGTTCCTTTGCACACACCAGCCTTTAAGGAAGAAAGGTCCTCTACGTGGACGGAAACCCTGCACTGGTTTCTGCAGTGGCTTTGAGTCACCGGCTTCCTGGAGTGGGCTGAGTTCTTTTCTGTCTACAAGAAAGGCTCTGCCCTTGCGTGTTAGACTCACCTTTTGTTACTGCTTGTGCTGTGCGCTCCTGGCTCATTCGTCAGCATGGGGCTCTGGTTTTATTGGAGGGCAACCAACTAATTCAGGTCAAACTGGAGAGTAACTGTGCAGGCCTGAGCCCCAGAAATCCACATAACTGGGTTTGACCTGAACTTGCCTTCCAGGTGGAAAGTGTGGAGCTGTCTGTGGAATAAGACTGTAGGGCTCTGTGGGAAGGGGAGGCCCCAGTTCTCGAAAACACCCCCGCAAATCGGTTAGAGATTCATTTCTTGAGTCCTGTAAGGTGGGCATGGTGGAAACAGCCTCCTCACCCACAAATGAGAGATTCTAGTCCTCTGTTTGAATCTGGGAGAAGAGGATACTGAGGAACTGAAGCGGGGGAGAGGGTAGGAGGGGCAGTAGAAACAAAAAAGACACTAAAGGAAGATGCTGAACTCCACACTAGTTTATACAGACCCAGGGATACATTAGATCTGTCACCCATTTACTCTCTGCTTACAGGAAAGGCAGGCTAACAGGAGGCAGGAATGCAGGGTTTAACTTGCTCATTTCTTTTTTTTTTTTTTTTTAATTGACTTTAGAGAGAGGATGGGAGAGGGATAGAGAGATAGATGCCTCCTGCACGTCCCCCACAGGGGATCAAGCCAGCAACCCAGGCATGTGCCCTGACTGGGAGTCAAACCGGTGAGCTCTTGGTTGGTTCATGGGTCGGCGCTCAACCACTGAGCCACATCGGCTGGGTTCTTCTCCAGTTTTAAAGATGGGAAAAAAATATATATATATGAGCTGATTATTGAAAGAAAGGCAATCGTGGAATAACAGGATTCCCTAGGGCTGCGTAGCATAAGAGGGCCATGCAACGTAAAAGGAGCACAGTGAGTGGAAATGCATTGGTTAAGAAGAGTTCCAGGGACCAAGATGGTGGGAAAAGACAGCATTCATGAGAGAGTCGTGTTGGAGCAGAGGACTGAAAAGTTTTAGGAGGTGTAGGGGGCTAGAGAGAGGACAACAGGAGACTCGAATAAGTTACTAAGGCCTAAATGAGACCCTTGATATCTTTGAGAGAAACATGCATTACGGTTAAAACTCTTATCTGCATGGAGCTTAAGGGTGACACCCCTTCCATACTCCACAATGATGCTTGGGACCCAGGGCGAAGGGAGACTCACAGCTCTGGTCTTGGTACTCTGCCAGCTGTGTCCACCGTCTTTCCAGCCTGGACATGCCCAGCAACTGGGTCCCTGGCAGGAAACACCCTGTTTATTAATCTATTTTTATTCACTTGCCCGTAAACCTCCCAGCAGGAGACCATGCCATTAACTTGTCTTGGTGAGACTTAGCCAGAGAGACGCAACTTCTGTCCCCATGATTAAGCCTCCCCCACAACTAAAATATTGATCTTAATTAAGGAATAATACATGGGGAGGGCGCTAGGAAAAGCGGCAGGAGGCAGCGGAGACAACAGGCTTTTGTGAGAAGAGACGATTTCAGTTCTGTTTGCTCACGTTGCCAGTATTTTTCCCGACTTAGCGTAGCGATGAGCAGTTTTATTTTTCTTCCTTAATATCTTGGGGGAGGGGGGAATACCCACAAAATACCTTAACCCAGAGAAACAACCAGCCCGACACCCAGACAACTGGATCATCCTGTCTCTTCAGCAGCTGCTATTAATGGGTGTTAAATCAATGCCATTGAACCCCCGGACTTCCCAGAGCAGACATGTCCAAATGCCTGGCTCTGAGGAAGGGGGCGCTGGAAGGTGGACCAGCCAGACCTGGGCCCGTGAGATGGTAACCAAGCAACAGACATGCAGTCTGAAGGGGACGGCAACCAGGGGCATGTGGCAGGACAGCAAGCAGAATCCAAGACGGCAGCCTCGCAAGTAAGAGGTCCCAAGGCAGAGAGTTCAGAGGGCCAGGTAAACAGGAGGGAAGAGCCGGGTTACTCGAGGTGAGGAATCCAGACAGCCGTGGGAATTTCTGCTTCTGCGGCAGCAACCAAATGACCTGACCATGAAATCCCCGTGGTACAGAAGCCAGCTCCCAGCCCACGGAGGAGCTGCCCATATACTTCCCTTTAAGGATGAGACCACTTTAATACTCATTAAACCACACACAGAACACGTAACAAAGGAAGCTAGACAAAGCTTAGTGGTCACTAGGCGTGTGAAACAGGCCGCAAATGTTTTAGTCAATGGGGAAATGGTTGGCTCAGTGGATAGAGCATCAGCCTGAGGACTGAAGGGTCCCAGATTTGATTCCGGTCAAGGCCACATGCCTGGGGCAGAGGTTCGATTCAGCTGATCAGTGATTCTCTCTCATCATTGATGTTTCTATCTTTCCCTCTCCCTTCCTCTCTGAAATCAATAAAAATATATTTACACACACACACACACACACACACACACACACACACACACAGAACAGTACAAAACTAATCCATGGTGACAGAAATCAGAATGTGGCCGGGGGTAGGGCAGGTGACTGGGAGGATGTGAGGGAATTTTCCAGGATGATGAAGTGTTCTATATCTTGTTTGGGGCGGTGGTTTCCAAGGATGTAGACAGTTGTCAAAACCCATCAAGCAGAATACTTAAGATCATGGCACTTGGCTGCGTGCTAATTATATCTCAGTGAAAAAAGGAAATGCATAGGCAAATGGAGTTTCTAGGTTGAGGAGGATGATACAAAGCTCACGTACAGTTACTTCTGCTTTTACTTCCAATGACAGACATTATTAATTGATTTCAGAATTCTGTACCTTGATCCTCAATGGGGCATCAAAAGACATCTTGGTGTAGATCTCCAAGCAGCCACTATCAATCCACCAATCTGTTTCCTTCCAGATCTTTTCCCATTCATATAGAATCATGTCGTGTGTGTATTAAATATGGTGGACATCGGTTGAGTGAACCCATCCAAATCCATCCCATCTTCTTCTGAAATAACAACCAGATTTCCCTTGGGGGGACCCCACCCTCATCCCAGCTCTCATTATAGCCTATGAGGCTCAGTCAGGGGGACTGACCCTACCTCCTAGAACAAGGGTTGGGACGTGACCTATGAAGCATCTCCCTCCCCCAGCCCTTACTTCAGTTGAGCCATCTGCTCCATCCGGGACGGTGGCAGGTACCCTGGAGGTCTTTCTTCTGGGATTGCTAGGCTGGAGGATGTGAGACCTGTTTGAGCTGGTCCAGCACAGGGACCGAGCTGCGGCAAAGCTCCAGCTCCTCCCCGGGACTTCAGAATTGTAGGAGCCAATTCATTTCTCCTTTTTGCTTAAACGTTGAGTCTCAGCCACTTATAAGAAAATAACTATCTGAGTCAGATAATATGCATATGCACAGTGATTTAAAAAGCACAATTGGCATCATAACGTCTATATTGGTCATTAACTTGATTGAAACAATTCTTTTACTTAAATAACATCACCCTTACTTCCCATTTCTGCAGAGACCACCTTCTGTTTCTCAGTGCTGCGCACTAGCCACTGTCTGAGTCAACCACAGTTTATTTAACAGGTGATGGGGACACCCTTTAGTTTTGATTTTAAACAATTTGCCTCATTATTGGTGTAGTTTTTAAAGAAACACATACACTTGATCAAGATGAAATTGAACCGCCCCTAGAAAGGTCTAAGATGAAAAGCCATCTGCCATCACCCCTTTCCCAGGCCCACTTTCATTCCCCAGGGGCAACCACTTCCAGGAGTTCCCAGTTTTCCTTTGTGTGTATGTGTGTGATTGCTTATCGACGTCTTGTGTTTCTTTTCCATCTCTCAGCAGCCTCAGATGCGGAGGCTGAGGGCTTTAACACACTTGCCCTACTTCCCACCACCTCCCATTCTGTTCTGTAAAAACAATAGTTTTCCCTGCGAAAGAAATGTGAGCTGCACTATAACCCTTTTATTTACGTTTTCTTTCTTTTTTTTTTTTTAATTAATCCTCTCCTGAGGACATTTTCCCATTGATTTTTAGAGAGAGTGGAAAGGAAAGGAAGAGTCAGAGAGAGAGAGAGACATCGATGTGAGACACATCCAGCGGTTGCCTCCGGCACACGCCCCCGAGCCTGCAACTGAGGAATGTAAATTGAACCCAGGACCCTTCAGTCTGAGGACTGAACCTCTATCCACTGAGCCAAACTGGCTAGGGCTTTACTTTTTATAAATTAACAACTTAAGTTAATTTAGACTCGAAAGGTGGTCGATTTTCAGCTTTATCCCCATCCCTCCCTGAGGTCGTATCTAAACCTCCAAGGCTGGCAAAGCTCTCTTGAAGAGAGAAAAGACCCCTCATCCTTCAGCCCACCATGGCCTCCGTCCTTCCTGTGGGCTCCTCCCTGTGCACAGGTGCTGGCGGTGAGCCAGCAGGAGTTAGTCGTCCAGGGTCCCCTGGCTCCGGCTGCCTGCGTGGTTGAGATGCCCCTCACCGTGGTGTTTTCCCAGGTAATCAGGGCTCGAGGAGCCCGGCAGACTGGCCATTCCCAGATGCTAAGGCAAGGAGGACTTTGCCTAGGGGGTGGAGCCAGCCCTCCAACGAATTTTACTCCTGGAAGGCGCTGCCTGTTCTCTCTCAGTTTGACTTCCGTGGAGTCAAACTCTGTTCTGCGTTGCTACTTTCTTAGATCCCTACCTGGCCCAAAGCTCTTCCCAGGAAGGTAACCTGCTTTCTTTAGAGGTTTTATTCAGGAGGAAGCCACTGCTTCAGGTGTGTATGCTCCATTTACAGGGGGAGGAGAAGAGGGGAGAGGAAATAGAGAGGGCTGACTAGGCCCAGGGTTGCAAAGGAATGGTCCTGACAATGGCTCCCTAGCCCACATCTGGGTTCATATTTGTTCGTTTCAAATTTGGAAACTTCTCAGGGGTTCCCATGGCAATGCTGTTTTTACATGTGGTATTTAAGACTATTGTTCTCTCGGTCTCATTTTCAAAATATGTAACTTTTTTTCTTTCTCTAAAGAATAATGAGGTTATTGATGTAAAATTTCCATTACCAAGAACTGATAAATGTCAACACTGATACGTAACCCAAGGATGTAGAGATAAATCCTAAAATTATCCAGGAACTCACAGGGTAGAAGGGGAAAACAGGCAGATGAATAAGGAGAGGAAAGTGCTTTGATGTTTATAGTGAGTTCACTGGGGACTCAGAGGAAAGGGACATTCATTCTAGCTGGGGATCCTGGAAGGGATTTATAGGAGAGGTGTTTCCTGGGAAATGAGTAGAGATTTTCCATGCGGGCAAGGCGGTGCGAGGCATTCTGCCCCAACAGAGAAGTAAGGAGGTAACGATTCCCAGAGGAAACAGTTGCGTGGGAAAAGTCACCTTTACCTGTTAGTTTCTTCTTTCATCTCAGATGTTCATTCTGGGGTATTTTACTTCTTCCTTAATTACATCCCTTAAGGGTTTCTTTTTAAAAAAAATATATATATTATTGATTTTTTACAGAGAAGAAGGCAGAGGGATAGAGTTAGAAACATCAATCAGCTGCCTCCTGCACACCCTCTACTGGGGATGTGCCTACAACCAAGGTACATGCCCTTGACCAGAATCGAACCTGGGACCCTTCACTCCACAGGCTGATGCTCTATACACTGAGCCAAACCAGTTAGGGCCCCTTAGGGGTTTCTTTAGTAAGGATTTGTTGGTGGTAAATGATCTCAATTTATATTATATTCAGTTTATATTACCGAAAAAGTCTCTATTTAACTTCTTCTAGAAATAGAGTTGTGTTGGCTTTGCAAATCTAGTTGAAAGGTTAAAAGTTCTTTTATAAGAGTTTATTGGAACAAAACTGAAGACATATGCCAGGGAGCAAGATCTCAATTGCTCCACTAGTTGATGGTTATTTTTATCAGCACTTTGAAGACATTATTCCTCTGTCTTCTGGCTTCCATAATTGATATTGGAAAGTCAGATGTTAATCTTTACACCTTTGTGGGAAATCTATCTTTTCTTTCAGGCTTCTTTTAAGACCTTCCCTTTGTCTTTGGCATTCTGTAGTTTTACTATGATGTGTATGGGTATGGCCTTTTAATGATTTATCCTGTTTGGGTTTGTTTTTTTTTGTGGGGGGGGGGAGATTTCTAAATATGAGGATTACTCAATTTTGCAAAATTCTCAGTTACTATTTTTTAAATATTGCCTCCCCCCACCCCACCCATCCTCTCTATTATCTGCTTTTGGAACCTTGATTACTTCTATGTTGGACCTTCTCACTCCTTTCTTTACTTTTCCTAACCAGAGTTTTCTATATTTTTGCCGCTTTGATGCATTCTGTGTAATTTCTTCAGATTTATATTTGAGTTCACTGATTCTTTTTTCAGCTGTGTATATTTTGCTTTTAAACTCTGTCATAAATATTTTAATTTATATTATATTATTCATTTCTAGAAGTCTTGTTTGGTTCACTTTTATGTACATCTGTTCATTTTTATAGTTTCTTGCTTCTTACTTTTAAATTCTATTTATTTAGTCATATTAAAATAATTTTTTATTTGATCATTCCAATATCTAATATTTATGAGTAACTCCCCCACCCCCTGCTAACTCTTACTTGTCTATTTGGGTATTTTCTTGTTTTATATCGTGAATTCATATATGATGGAACTTTCCCTGTATGAATTTTATGAAGCCTGGGTTGAGGGTACATGCTTGCCTCTGTCAGGAGTTTTAGGAACTATAGACCCAGGCCCCTCTAAAATTAAATTCTTACCTTGGGATTTTTGGTATATTTCAGTGTAGGAATCTATACTAGGGTTGCTCAGTGGCCTTGACATCTCATGGGAAGCTTCTCCTCCCCCAATTACATTGGTTCTGAGTCACTGTTTCTTGCAGTCAGCCCCTGATAGGCAGGCTGGCTTCTACTTCAGCCCTTTCTCAGGCTGCACCCCCTTTGATGCCTGGATTTATGCAAGGTTTTGCTGCTCTGGATCTATGTTACTACGAAGGCTGGTTCTCCTTTCCTACTCCCCAAACCCTCACCTCAATCTGCTTCTTTATAAGGACACTCTGGCTCACTTTTCTCTAAAAATGACCTCAACCTGTGAAGTGCTTTGGGGTTCTTATTTACCTTCAAAGGCTGGTGTTCCTACTGATTTCTGCATCATAGGTGATCCCCTTGCTTTACTTTCTTGCAGATTATTTTATTGCTATAAATGAGATCGTGTGTGTGTGTGCAGCATGTTAAGATTTTTTTATGTAGACGGTCCCAGGATGTTCGAATTGTTTACTTCTCTTCCTCAGGCATTTTAATTTTCTTTACATTGGTATCTTGGTATTTTTCATTTGCATTAAAATGATTATGATAAGTTCTTCTTTTATAATAGCAATTTGATTTTTGAGCCTTCTATTTCTTACTGTTTGTAATATTTTTATTAATTTTTTAATGGTATTGTTTTTGTCTTCAGTTTGTTTTAATTCTGAAAGATCTGTTTTAATTTCAGTCTATTGATTTATCAATTCACATTTCAGTTATTGTCTCATTGACTTCATTGAGTTCTTTAGGAGCACTCATGTTCTGTTTTTTGAGTCATATTTTCCTTTAGAATATGTTCTTCAACTACCTTTTGCATGCTTTGTTCTTTTTTTTTTGTTGTTCTTTTTATTTATTGCAGTATGTCTCCATAGTTTGAATGTGGACAGCTATATTCTGTGAGATATTCCCTACAAGCATTTGTTCTATCTACTTTTCTGTAACCCAAGAGTGTGGGCAAAGATGATTGTTCTAATTCACTGTGGAGTCACAAGAAAGTATATCCCTTCACTCCTCAGTGGTGTTTCTACTTTCTTATTCTACCCCCCCCATCTCCCATCCAAATAGAAGATGAAAAGAAAAGGTCACTTCTCTCCAGAATAGGCCTATGAGTAGAATTCTCAGGATTCTGTTGACTCACCAGAGCTACGTGTAGGAGGTATGCTGCACTCCATCATCATCTGAGTTATTTTTCCCCCTTTGTCACCACTTCCTGAATTCTTATGTCATTAGATTATGCCCTTGTCTGGCTCCTACTGGTAAAATTTTCTGGTTTGCTCCTTCCTTCCTTCCTTCCTTCCTTCCTTCCTTCCTTCCTTCCTTCCTTCCTTCCTTCCTTCCTTCCTTTATTATTTTTTACTGTTTTTGTCACTTCCTTAGGTATTAGAGGGGAAAGTTTCTGTGATTTTATTTCACTTTGTCAACTTAACCCAACCTCATCTGTTTTCCATCTTCCAGAATTCTCAAATTTTCTATTAGCTGTAAGCGACCATTATTGTTTTCCAGCACTTTTATAATTTCACTAGAGGCCCGGTGTACGGATTGGTGCACTGATGGGGTCCCTCAGCCTGGCCTGTACCCTCTCGCAATCCAGGACCCCTCAGGGGATGTCGGATTGCTGGTTTCAGCCTGATCCCCACAGGCCAGGTCTCTAGTATGCATATAAGATCTTTGGTTAACCTCTTCTCACCCTCCCCTCTTCCCTCTGAGATTCATCAGTCTGTTCCATGTTTTCATGCCTGTGCATTGAGCATCTGCCCCCTGGTGGTCAGTGCATGTCATAGCTACTGGTCAAACAGTTGAAGGGTCGAAAGGTTGCTTGGGCTTATATATATATAGATTCCTCAAAAACACACACACTCTCTCTCATGCACACGCACACAGTCACACACTCTGCTTGGGGAGCAGCATGTATAAAGAACATGTGTTTTGACTGAGGTGCCCATTTACTTAGGGAAGTGCATCAGCTTTTGGCTGATATGGACTTTTACACACCACCTTGAGAAAGGTTTCCTGTGAACTAAGGTAATACTCTCAGGCAAACTGCTGTTCTTCTCTACCATACAACTGGCTAATGTCCTAAGTTTAGGAGTAAGATTCATCAGGACTTCTTAAACAGAGAAATGTCAGAGTTATCACTGTTGGTGCATGAGGACATTTTTCTGGGGACAGAGGTCTTAGCTTTCATTAGACAACCTCTCCAAGTCTCTGTTCCCTCATCTGTACAATAGGGATGATACTGGCAATACTCATAGAGTCATTATGAGGATTAAATAATGGAATTCTTGTTTACTTTAGGAAAGCATTTGGCATAAGGTCTAGAACAGGGGTGGGCAAACTTTTTTTTTTAAAATAAATCTTTATTCAGATTATTACAATTGTTTCTCCTTTTTCCCCCCATAGCTCCCCTCCACCCGGTTCCCACCCCACCTTCTGCCCTTACCTCCCCCCAACTGTCCTCATCCATGGGTGTATGATTTTTGTCCATTCTCTTCCTGAACCCCCCCATACCCCTTTCCCCCTGAGAATTATCAGTCCACTCCCTTTCTATGCCCCTGATTCTATTATATTCACCAGATTATTCTGTTCCTCAGGTTTTTAATTCACTTGATTTTTAGGTTCACTTGTTGATAGATATGAATTTGTTGTTCATAATTTTTATCTTTACTTTTTTCTTCTTCCTCTTCTTTAAGAATACCTTTCAGCATTTCATTTAATACTGGTTTGGTGGTGATGAACTCCTTTAGCTTTTTCTTATCTGTGAAGCTCTTTATCTGACCTTCAATTCTGAATGATAGCTTTGCTGGGTAGAGTAATCTTGGTTGTAGGTTCTTGCTGTTCATCACTTTGAATATTTCTTGCCACTCCTATCTGGCCTGCATGGTTTCTGTTGAGAAATCAGCTGACAATCTTATGGGTGCTCCCTTGTAGGTAATTAACTGTTTCTCTCTTGCTGCTTTTAATATTCTCTCTTTGTCTTTTGCTCTTGGCATTTTAATTATGATGTGTCTTGGTGTGGTCCTCTTTGGATTCCTTTTGTTTGGGGTTCTGTGGGCTTCCTGGACTTGTAAGTCTATTTCTTTCACCAGGTGGGGGAAGTTTTCGGTCATTATTTCTTCAAATAGTTTTTCAGTATCTTGCTCTCTCTCTTCTTCTGGCACCCCCATAATTCTGATGTTGGTACGCTTGAAGTTGTCCCAGAGTCTTCTTACACTATCTTCAACTTTTTGGATTTTTTTTTTCTTTTTGCTTTTTCGGTTGAGTGTTTTTTGTTTCTTTGTATTTCAATTCTTTGACTTGATTCTTGTGTTCCTCTAGTCTGTTGTTGGGTCTCTGTATAATATTTTTTATTTCAGTCAGTGTATGTTTAATTTCTAGTTGGTCCTTTTTCATATCTTCGAGGGTCTCGTTATATTTATTGGCCTTTTCTAGGATATTCTTGAAAAGCCTTATAACCGTGGTTTTGAATTCTATATCCAGTCGTTTGTTTTCCTCCATTTCTTTCGTTTGTGATCTGTTTCTTTGACGCCGCATTTTCACTGCTTCCCTGAGTTGGTAGGATAGATTTATGTGCTAGGTTTCCTATATGGGCCAGTGGGTCGGCCTCCCCAGTTAACCTGAGGTGGACACTCTTGGTGCACCTCTTTGTGGACTGTGTGTACAGCCTTGTTGTAGTTAAGTCTTGATTGTTGTTGGTATCACTGGGAGGAATTGACCTCCAGGCCAGTTGGCTATAAGGATCAGCTGTGTCTACGCTGGGAGAAGTTCGGTGCTGGAGACAGCCTTATAGATTAGACTTGCCAAATTGCAATAGCCTCTGTGCTCAGCTTGGATGGGGTGGAGTCTCAGGGCGGAGCAGACAGTCTTGGCTTCCAGTGAGCCTTGCCCTTGCGCGCGTGTGCGCCTGCAGACCTCTGCCTTCCCTGGCTCCCGAGTCTCCGCCCGAGAGTCCAGATTCCCCCCACAAGAGCGTGGGTCCCCAGGGGCTCGCCTGGAACTGGGGTTCAGTGCAGTCAGAACTGGGGCTCAGTGCAGTCAGGAGCTTCTGACTCCCTTCCACTAGGGAAAGCCTGTGGCAACCTCCGCAGCCTTTGTGCGCACTGGCATGCGCGTGCCTGCAGACCTCTGCCTTCCCTGGCTCCTGAGTCTCCGCCTGAGAGTCCAGATTCCCCCCACAAGAGTGTGGGTCCCCAGGGGCTCGCCTGGAACTGGGGTTCAGTGCAGTCAGAATTGGGGTTCAGTGCAGTCAGGAGCTTCTGACTCCCTTCTGCTAGGGAAAGCCTGTGGCAACCTCTGCAGCCTTTGTGCACACTGGCGCGCACGCCTCCAGAACCCTGCCTGCCAGGGCTCCCCCGGGTCTCCCCTGGGTCTCCGAGTCTCCGGGTGCCTTTCTCTCTACCTGACAGTCCAAACTCCCCCTGTATGAGCCTGGGTCCACAGGGTTTCGCCCAGGACTGGGGTTCAGTGCAGTCAGAACTGGGGTTCAGTGCAGTCGGGGGCTTCCTTCCCCCTTCCACCAGAGAAAGTCAGCCAGGCTCTCAGCCACCCTTCCTCTCTGCGCGCACAAAGGCCCTTTGCCGTACCTCCAATTCTCTGTGAGCTTTTCTCTTTCCTTCTAGTTGTAGAATTTTCACTCAGCCAGCTTTCCTGTGGTTCTGGATGGTGTCCGTTCTGTCTTTTAGTTGTAGTTTTGAAATTGTTGTGCGTGGCAGCAGTTTAGGTGCTTACCTATGCCGCCATCTTGGTTTCTCCTCGGTGGGCAAACTTTTTGACTCGAGGGCCACAATGGGTTCTTAAACTGGACCGGAGGGCCGGAACAAAAGCATGGATGGAGTGTTTGTGTGAACTAATATAAATTCAAAGTAAAGGAGCGGAGGGGAGAGCAAGAGAACCCTCCACTCTTTCGGCTCCGCGGGCCGGATAGAACAGCCGAACGGGCCGTAGTTTGCCCACGGCTGGTCTAGAATGTAGTGAGTATAATTATTATTCTCAAAGAAGCCCATGTCCCCCAAATTTTAAAAATGATTGCATACAAAATTTTTCTTCTTATTTTCTAGTGCTGAAATTGTATTGCTAAAATCTAGTAGCTTAACCAACAGTTTCTTATCCCTCCCTATTATTTTGAGTCGGGCTCAGCTGAGCAGTTCCTACTTGGGGTCTACTATACAGTTGCCATCAGATGTTGGCTGGAGTCTTCAGAAAGCTCCACTGGGTTGGCCATTAAGAACTCATCAACTGCCGAAACCGGTTTGGCTCAGTGGATAGAGCATTGGCCTGTGGACTGAAGGGTCCCGGGTTCGATTCCGGTTAAGGGCATGTACCTTGGTTACGGGCACATCCCCAGTGGGAGGTGTGCAGGAGGCAGCTGATCGATGTTTCTCTCTCATCGATGTTTCTAGCTCTCTATCCCTCTCCCTTCTTCTCTGTAAAATATCAATAAAATATATTAAAAAAAAAAAAAAGAACTCATCAACTATCTCATGGGTGGTAGTCAATTCTGGCTGGTGGTTGAGAACTCAGCTGTGGCTGTCATTTATTGCGCCTACACATGGCTTTTCCCCATGACTGGGGGCTTCTCACAGCATGGGAACTGGGTCCCAATGGCAGATACCCCCAAAGCAAACTTTCTAAGAGACCCAGTCATGAAGCTTCAAAACTGCTTATGATCTAAGGGAGTGAATACTGGGAGGTATGAATCCTGAGAGTCTTGGTTCATTAATAGGGGGAGGGACAATTTTTAAAACTAACTATCACATTTTAAGGTCTCTTCCAGCTCTAATATTCCACAATGACGTTGTGATAAACTGCTCTCTGTGCCTCTTAATATATCAGATACCTTCATCTGTTTTATCATGTCATCCTCATACTCACCTCTTGAACTCCCGTTTGGAAGATGAGGAAAGTAAGTCACAGACATATCAAGTAACTTGGCCAGGGTCCTGTAACTCCAAGACCAGCACGCTTCACCCTGGTGGTTTGTCAATAAGAACTGGAGTGCTGCCATCTGTTGAAGCCCATGATCTTAGCATGAATCTGGGTCCCCAGAGGAGGCTGAACAACATGCTTGTTAATGAAACAAAAGTCTTTTCTTTGACAACTCATCAAAAGATAGGATCGTTTGAGTTCATCTCCCTGGTGTGGGTCACAGGACTGGAGAACGCCAACAGTTTTATTTACTGAGCGTATACAAGACAGGAAAACGTCTCTCCTTAAACAGTCGCCTCTGAGAAGTGTAAACAGGGCGCACTGGGGCAGCTTCCCAGCCGCCCTCCTTTGCCGCCGACACCCACGCTTTGCAGGGACTCCATGTATCTACACTGTGTGGTCACAGTGGAGGATCTTGACAACCGAGCAGACCCACAATTAATCTTTTCCATCATCAACATCTAGATCACCTCCAGCTTATCTTCTCTGAGCATGTAGCTGCCCACACAGACACAGGCAGCATCAACCACACACCCCTAAAAACACCCATCCACAAAAAACTCGTGAAAATGAAGTGACATGACTGAAGCTAATGCCTCTCCCAGGGCATTGTGGGAATTTGCCTGGCCTACTTTTGAGGTCGCCCAGCCCTGTCTAGGTGGAAGAGGAAATCCTGGAGGCTCTGAGTTTCCTTTGATGGTCTCCCTTGAACAGCTGCTGTTCTGCCCAGCACTTTACAGTTTATAAAACCCTTTCACATAGCTGGTCACATGACACTCACTCCCTGGAGACCTTGAGAGTTGGGTATTACCCTTATCTCAGTGGAGAGGAAGTAGGTCTGAGGGAATGCAGAGAGAGACAGAGAGCAGAGGTGGGGAGAAATCGGCAGCACTCACATCCCACTTTGGTCCTGTCTGCTAAGGCAAAGAGGGGCCTCACCTGGACCCATGAGTCTAGCTCACATATTGAATACGGTCAACTTAGTTGAGTGCACAAGTTCCTGAAAAAGCTAATGAAAAAGAGGAAAGTTTTCCAGGTGGAGTGTGTCTCTTCTCCTTCTTTCTTCTAAACCCCTCTTTCCCTTCCTCAGGCAAATTTGTCTTTCATGTATCCAGAGCCCCTCAGTTCCCCTTAAGCAATTCACTCCTCGCACTGAGCTCCAGATGTGGCTACAGGGGGAGATTAGAATGTTGCTCTCTCTAGGGAAGGTGGGGACACCGGGGTGAGGACTACATGCTTGTTTCACAAATGTGGGGTCAGGACTTCATTTGGGGTGGCCTGGGCTGGTGGTTATTCATTCCAGGCCTGGCTCTCTCCCTTGCTGCTGCCACTGCTGTGTCCCAAGGGAGAAAGGCTTTGTCTCCCTCTATCTCTTGTTGTGTCTTGTACACGTGGGCACTTCAGACTTTGGCTGGAAGCTAATTGATGTTCTCTGCCCCTTTGCCAAGGACGTGGTTGATACTCTGATTTCATTCAACCCCTCTGTCCATGATAGCTACAGCTGATTTCCCCAATAATCCATCCAAGAAGAAAATACCTTGTTTCCCCCAGGCAAGCTCAGTCTCAGTATGAGAAAAGTCTCTTCCTGCCGTAAGCATGACTCCTGTACCCCTGGCATAATTGTGGCAAGGAGAATTGGACTTTTTTCTATCCCTACAAGAGTTGCCAAAGTGGCTGCAAATGGCCATGCTTACAGCCATCTGCACGGGTACTAGTGTTAGAGAAGACCGGAAAAAAACCAAGCCACGCTTAGAGAAAGGGAGTTACATTTTAATAAGTGCAGGGCCAGAGAAAAATGTGCCTTTCAAATTCTGGCCCCCCCCACATGGAGGAAACCTTTTCTATTTATACTTTCCCTAGCTCTTTTTTCTCCCAAATTTGGAATGAGACTTCCGGGCCTTCTGGGAAAGAGGGCCTACGTGCTGAGAAGGGGCCATGAGACCATATCTCAAGGCCTGGCCTGGTGTCAGCACTGACAACTCTGTCTGGGGCACAGTCCACGGCCTCTCTGGAATGGGAGTAGTCTTATTTTCCTTATTATTTAAGCAAGCAAGCGTTTACAGAACCCAAAATAGCAGGGTTAACATTTCAAACAGCAGTTTTTATATAAGATGGATGCTTCACTAGAGTCTTCTTTTTTTGATATTTTGTTAATCCATTGATTTCTAGAGAAAGTGGAAGGCAGGGAGGGAAAAAGAGAGAGATTAAGAGAGAAGAGAGAGAGAGAGAGAGAGAGAGAGAGAGAGAGAGAGAGAGAGAGAGAGAGAGAGAGATATTGACTGGTTGCCCCCCACACACCCTGACTGGGGTCAGGGATCAAACCTGCAACCCAAGTACATGCCCTTGACTACGAATCGAACCCAAGACCCTCCAGTGTATAGGCCAGTGCTCTAACCATTTAGCAACACCAGCCAGGGCTAGAGTCTTCTTGATTCCAATTCACTGTGGCACAGTGGCTGATGCATAAGTGGTGAACACCTGCCCCCTTCGACTCTTATTTATGATAATGTCGGCATTGATCTCATTAAATAACCATCCCTCATCAGCTCTTTTTTTTTATTTTCTCCCTCCCTCTTATTTCTGACCTCATCTTTGTAGTTTGACCCATTCTTTGTGATCTTTGTACATCCCTTGTAATTACCAAGTGGATGGGTTCTTTGATGATAGATTCTTTATACCGGAGAGGAACAAGACATTGAAAGTCTCCCCTCATCCCTACAAAGAGCTGCGGTTCTGTTTACATCAGTCCAGTTGCGATCAGAAAGCACTGAGCACCCAGATGAATGCTCTAAACAGCTTCTGTGTGGGTGGGCAAGGCAATTAAAAGCTAGACATGCTCAAGTCTTTGGGTGGATGGCTAGGTGATAAAAATGCTGTCAACACATCCAAGGAGGATTCTGCCAGCTTTTGTTGGAAGAACAGAAATATCATGTCTGCAAAGGAAACTCTCAGCTCTTCATCAAGTCTAATGCCAAACCCAAGAGGGGTATTCATGGAAGCAGAGGATGGGCACGGAGCAAACAGCAGGTGGCTTCGTGTTTACAGGACAGCCAAGAGCTACCCATTAAAATTGGGATTATGCTACAGAGCTTAAAAAAAAATCTCTAAATTTTTAGATGGAAAAAGAGATGAGTTGCTTTAGGATGTTGCTAAAGGTCTCCTCCAAGAATTGTGAAGGGCCCTTCCATACTAACTGGGCCTGCAGCTTGGAACTGCTCATTGTCATGACCTCTTCGCTGACCCTCTTTGATGTACCAGGAATGTTGCCATGCACTTACTAACTCATCGGACATTCACAGCAGCCTACAAGCTATGTCACCTATTATAATTAGCTTATTTTATGCTGAATAAACTGAAGCAAGCCTAACTGTATAAGGTCTGAGCTGAAACTTAGAGAGGGGACGGAGATTGTTAGAGTGACATACTCAGAGCGGTGGAGTGGGGATTTGAACCCAGGTGGCGTGGCTGCAGAGTTTAGGCCCTTAACTACTAAGCCATGCTAACTCGACTTTAACATGCATTGAGCAGCTTCTCTGTGCACATGTTTTCCAGAAAGGTGTTGCCTTGCCCTGGAAGTATGAGCAATACGGGAAATATAGCCTAGTAGCCACATGCTAGGAAGAAGAGGAGAGGGGATCGGTGACCATTGCCGGCCCAGAGACCTCTCAGCAGAGGAAAGGGGATTGGACTGGAGACGGGACTCCTACTAGTGCTCTCTCTGTCACTGTCACCGGCTGTATGACTCTGGGAAGTCATCACTGTTCCCAACCTCACTGCCCACCTCAGTAAAATGAAGGGGTTGACGAGCTGTGTCAAAAGCCCTAGCCAGCCCTAATCGGTTTGGCTCAATGGATAGAGCGTCACCTGTGGACTGAGAGGTCCCAGGTTCGATTCCGGTCGAGGGCATGTACCTTGGTTGCAGGCACATCCCCAGTAGGAGGTGTGCAGGAGGCAGCTGATGGATGTTTCTCTCTCATCGCTGTTTCTAACTCTCTGTTCCTCTCTCTTTCTCTCTAAAAAATCAATAAAACATATTTTCTTTTAATTTTTTAAAATATATTTTTATTGATATTTTACAGAGAGGAAGGGAGAGGGATAGAGAGCTAGAAACATCGATGAGAGAGAAACATTGATCAGCTGCCTCCTGCACACCTCCCACTGGGGATGTGCCCGCAACCAAGGTACATGCCCTTGACTGGAATCGAACCTGGGACCCTTCAGTCCTCAGGCCGACACTCTATCCACTGAGCCAAACCGGTTTCGGCAAAACATATTTTTTAAAAAATAAAAAAGTAAAGCCCTAGCCAGCTCTCATGTTGACTCTGACTATGCCAGTTGCCTGGTTATACATTTGCTTAGCACAGGTGTTTAAAACATTATTTTCATCCTTTCTTCGAAAGACAGGCCACCTGGAAGGCCAAATCTGACAGCTGAAAGGAGAGTTGCTTTGGCTGGAGGGAGACCAGAGTGGGGCTGGGGGTCCGTGTCCTTGGCCTGCTCCCACTTTCCCGCGGTGGGGCCTCTATGGACATTACTCCAAACTCTCAGCGTGGTGACTCATGGAGGAGGAGTCCGTTGAGCTGGGGTGTCACAGACCTCACTGTGTGGCCCAGGTCCCACCCTGGTCCTCTCCATTTTCCTGCAGCCCTCCCTAGGCGGGAACGTTTTGTTAAATAGACATCACATTCACTGCCCCCGCTTCATCATGCTCCTGCCCCTGTCACTGGGTCCCCTCCCTGGCCTGGAGACTGAGGTCAGAGTTCATGTGGTGTGAGCACCTAGGGGCTGGGGTGATGGAGTTGACATGCTGTCTGGCCCCTTAGCGGGCAGTTCTCCTTCCATCAAGTCTGAGAAATCAGATCTCAAAGGCCCCCACCTGCCCTGCAATCCTGGTCTGTCCTCCTGGTGGCAGCTCTGGAGAAGGGAACGAAGCCAGGCCGAAAATCCTTGGTCTGTCCACTCCGTCCTGATTCCCACACATCCGACCTGGAGGTGAAGATGAGCTCTGGCCTCCAGGGCCGCCTGCCGTTGGAAAGCAGCCGGACAGTTGCTCACACACTTGTGCTGCTTCTGAGTGGATGATGCCTGTCTTGCACAGCCCAGTCCGGATGGTCCCCTGTGCAAATGGCAGCTGGTGCGATGCGACCCTAATTGGAAGAGGACCCAATTAAGTGATTTCTCAAGAGCTGTTTGCAGGTTGGTGGTTCCCTCGGACTTCAGTGCAGGCGCCGTCACAGCTGCTGGCGCCAGCTGCGGGTTCTGAGTGGCCCAGATTTCCAAGTGTCCTGTCCTCGTGGAAAGGCTGCCACGGTGGCTGTGCTGCCTGCCGCCGGGAGGGAGGACGCTGAGCCGTGCCTCCCACGTGTGCTGTTCCCATCCTGGGTAGCACTGACGGGCGTGAGGCTGTCCCCTCTGCAGGGGACAGACAGTTGGGAGGCTCCCTGGGGAGCAGTGCTGTTTTGAAGCTTTTCCAGAATTGGTTGCTTAGAGGACATTTAAAAAAATATGTATGTTTTTATTGATTTCAGAGAGGAAGGGAGAGGGAAAGAGAGAGAGAGAGAAACATCAATGACAAGAGAGTCATTTATTGGCTGCCTCCTACATGCCCTCACTGGGGACTGAGCCCGCAACCTGGGCATGTGGCCTGGTCAGGAACCCAACTGTGACCTCCTCTTTCATAGGTTGACGCTCAATGATTGAGCTGCACTGGCTGGGCTTAATTGTGGGGTTGTCAGTATTAAGAAGAGTAAGCCTATGTCATGTATATTGTTCTTACCAAGTTGTAAAGGGAAAAGCGATCTCAGATTTCACTCTCTCCTTGGGGTCTCCCCTGGAATCGAGGGCCTGTTAAGAGGAAGAGGAGGAGGGGCAAGGAGAAAGCACTTGGTGCAGAGCCGGGCGGGCACACAGGGGGCGCTCCGCAGAGGATGGGTGTGGACTGCCCTTGCAGATGCCCACCCCAGGCGATCCCCTCCTGTGACCACAGCGACCCTGTGCTGACCACCAGGATGAAGCTCAGAGCTGCTCCCACCTCCCCTCCCCGCCTCCCACTTCATTCCTCTTTCTCTACCTGGTCCCCATGGGTGCGGCCCTGCTTGGATTTGCCTCTTGGTTTTCCTTCAGCCGAACTACAGACAAGCTGCCCGGTTTACAGCAGCCTGATCTGCAAAAGCCCCACCCAGAATCAGGTCCTGGGTCCGAGGACTGCCCCTGGGACTGCTGCAGAGGGTGGGGGCCCGGGTGGGTGGAGAGTGAGGTCCCTGCCTCCAAAGAGAGCCTGGTCCAGGCTGGCCTGATGCATTTGGGCGCCCCACCAGGCAGATATTTTTTAAAAATTCTTTAATGGGAAGTAGACAGAGAGAAATTTTCTGCTTTAAAAAAACAGCCTGCGGAACGAGCCTTTTACCCTGTGTCCCCAGAGCGACTTCTCCAAAGCTTTGTTGTGAGTTCTCCATGCTGCAGTCACCGGTGACCTGTCCTCACCTTTGAAAATTGTCTCTTTATTGCACTTTCCACAAAGCATCTTATTTGATTTTGCTGCCTTTCATGGTCTGAAACCTTAGCTGATACAGTTTTGTTTGGAATTTTCCCAAGAGCTATTCACCCTTTCAGAACATCGTGTCGCTGACAGCTCAGCCCCGGAGGTATGTGAGTCGCTAATTCATCTCACCTTCCGCCTCAGTGTGCCTTTCTGAGCGCCACACTCGGGTCTGTGCTGACGATGTTTCCTCGCCTAGTGTTGCTCGGGCATTTACTGTTGAACTGAATGCTGTTTCCTTAGACAAATTCCTTTCCTTTCGCTTCTTCTTTTTCTTGCAGCTAGGGCATTGTGGTCATTGTTTTCCAATCATGTGTAGGGGTACATTTTCACGTTCCCGACAGCAGAAAGGGATGCTACAGAGGTAAGTCACTGTGGCTCGAAGCTGGAGAACCGGGGCTCAGTTCTGTTCCCAGCTCTCCCTCCTCTCCCCTGCGGGACCCCTTGCTCTAGTCCTGTTTGACTTTTTATTACTGAGTTGTATGATGCTCAATTTTCTTTCTATTTGTTTATTATTTTTATTTTTTAAAATAAATCTTTATTGTTGAGATTATTACAGTTGTTCCTCTTTTTTCTCCCCTTAGCTCCCCTCCACCCGGTTCCCACCCCATACCCCTCACTGTTCTCATCCATAGGTGTACGATTTTTGTCCAGTTTCTTCCCGCACTCCCACACCCCTTTCCCCCCGAAAATTGTTAGTCCACTCTCTTTCTATGCCCCTGATTCTATTATATTCATCAGTTTATTCTATTCATCAGATTTTTTATTCACTTGATTTTTAGATTCACTTGTTGATAGATATGTATTTGTTCATAATTTTTATCTTTACCTTTTTCTTCTTCTTCCTCTTCTTAAAGAATACCTTTGCATTTCATATAATACTGGTTTGGCCTTGATGAACTCCTTTAGCTTTTTCTTATCTGTGAAGCTCTTTATCTGATCTTCAATTCTGAATGATAGCTTTGCTGGGTAGAGTAATCTTGGTTGTAGGTTCTTGCTGTTCATTACTTTGAATATTTCTTGCCACTCCCTTCTGGCCTGCATAGTTTCTGTTGAGAAATCAGCTGACAATCGTATGGGTACTCCCTTGTAGGTAACTAACTGTTTTTCTCTTGCTGCTTTTAATATTCTCTCTTTGTCTTTTGCTCTTGGCATTTTAATGATGATGTATCTTGGTGTGGTCCTCTTTGGATTCCTTTTGTTTGGGGTTCTGTGCGCTTCCTGGACTTGTAAGTCTATTTCTTTCACCAGGTGGGGGAAGTTTTCAGTCATTATTTCTTCAAATAGGTTTTCAATATCTTGCTCTCTCTCTTTTTCTGGCACCCCATAATTCGGATGTTGGTACACTTGAAGTTGTCCCAGAGGCTCCTTACACTGTCTTCATATTTTTGAATTCTTTTTTCTTTTTGCTTTTCGGGTTGGGTGTTTTTTGCTCCTTCGTATTTCAAATCTTTGACTTGATTCTTGCGATCCTCTAGTCTGCTGTTGCATCTCTGTATATTATTCTTTATTTCAGTCAGTGTATGCTTAATTTCTAATTGGTCCTTTTTCATATCCTCAAGGGTCTCACTAAATTTATCGGCGGTTTCTAGAAGATTCTTGAAAAACCTTATAACTGTGGTTTTGAACTCTGTATCCAGTCATTTGCTTTCCTCCATTTCTGTCATTTGTGACCTGTTTCTTTGTCTCCGCATTTTGGCTGCTTCCCTGTGTTGACAGAGTGGCCTTGTGTGCTAGGTGTCCTATAGGGCCCAGTGGCTCAGCCTCCCCAGTTACCTGAGTTGGACACTCTTGGTGCACCCCTTTGTGGGCTGTGAGCACAGTCTTGTTGTAGTTAAGCCTTGATTGTTGTTGGTATCACTGGGAGGAATTGACCTCTAGGCCAATTGGCTGTGAGGATCAGCTGTGTCTACAATGGGGGAACTTCTGTGCTGGAGATACCCTTATGGGACAAGACTTGCTTCAGTGGGCCTTTGGTGCTCACTGAGTCTGCCCCCTGAGTGTGTCTCTTATGGATCTGAGGAGTTGTAATCTAGATGGTCCCACTCTGACCACTGGGTACACTGGCTCTTGGATCTCCAAGGAGGTGCTAATTTAGCCTCTGCCTGAGGTCACCCAGCAGGAGCTATGGAGAGATCTGCAGATTCCTCTTATTTGTTTGGGGTTTGGAGGTGCCCAGATGAGGCCCAGCTGTGAAGCAATGCAAGCTGCTGTGGGGCCTGGGGCCTTCTTTTGGATGTTCTGGGTCTCTCTGACCCAGCTGCAGTTTGTTAGGTAATTTTAGATTGGAAAGGGCCAGGCCATTCATATGCAAAAGTCTCTGGGCACAGCTTGGGTGGGGCGGGGTCTCAGGGCAGAGCAAACAGCAATGGCTTCTCGGCAGCCCTGCCCTAAGAGGCCCCTGGGTCTCAGTGTCCCACGGTAATCGCTGCAAGCACCTCTGAGAGAAAGCCGCCCTCAAGTTCTGCCTGATGCCAGACAGTCCAGTTTCTCCCCGTATGAGTCTGGGTCCCCAGAGTCCTGCCCAGAACTGGAGTTCAGTGCAGTCGGGAGCTTGTGTCTCCCTCCCAACTGAAAAAGACTGCTGCATACCCCGTTGCCAGCCCTTTCCGCACACGCCTCCGTACCTCTGCCTTTACTTCCTCACCTCCTCTGAATCTCAGTGTACTTTTCTCTTTCCTTCTAGTTGTAGAGTTTCCACTCAGCCAGCCTTCGTGTGGTTCTGGATGATGTCTGTTTTGTCTTTTAGTTGTAGTTTTGAAGTGGTGTGCGAGGCAGCAATTTCAGGTGTTTACCTATGCCGCCATCTTGGTTTCTCTCTGAAGTTCAATTTTTAACAGATAAATTTTCCCTCCTCCGGGGAATGAGGCCTGATTAGTCTCAGCTGCTTTATCTCACTGAGAGACAGATTTAGTAAGACTAACATTCAAAACGTATCAAATCAAAGCCACGCTGACCATCCCAAAGTCACCTCTGTGCATTTTAAAACCAAAAAAGGATTTGTGATCTGAATCCTAAACATGGTTACCATGACTTTTACCTCCCTTTTGCGAGAACATAATGAACATGTAACAACATTTGTGTAGGAAAACACTCACATAGAAGCTGACCGGCACGTGCCTTTTCTTTTCTAACGTCAACTACAGTTCGGTGATCACACACACACACACACACAGAACATAGAGAAATCGATTGCAGCGATAAATCCCTCAGTTTCTTGATACTCCGATGGGTCATTGAGTAAGAAAATCCTTACATCAGAAAATGTACCTCTCAGCTCAAGTTCCTACAGTTTCTGATTTTTACATAAAGTCCTAAATATGCCCGGGAACCCTTAGATGTAGTTCATCCGTGCGCCTGTGCGCCATCCAATTCTCTACCACAGTCCACAGATGGTAACTATTATTGACTCACACTAATTTAATAATAGTTACTCTCTGTAGACAGTGTGCCATGGACTCTGAGTCCATTCTCTCCTTTAACCCTCACATAAACCCTGAGAAAGGTGACTGTTATTATCCCTACCCTCAGGTGTGGAAGCCAAGGGTTACAGAGGAGCAGTGACTAACCGCCCTCCCAGCCGCAGGGCCAGGGCCAGGTTCAAACATCAGGCACTATCTCTCCTTCCATGTGTCCAGCTAGAACACAGTGGCCCATGCTCGGTGGCCCCTGTGCTGGGCACGGCAGGCTCACCCCCTCTTTCTGGTCTCTCGCCCTGTTTGACGCGTTGGAAAGCTAACCCCGCATTTCGTAGACTTCTTGGCTGGGGATCTGAATGTGAACGAGGGTCTGCCCATGAGATGCTCCCATGCCAGATTAGGAAGCTGTGGGTTATGTGTCCCCCGCAAATACATGCTGAGTCCTAACCTCCAATACCTGGGGTTGTGCCTTTGCAAAAAAGATACAGAGCCTGGCGGGAAAAAAAATCACTTCTCACGCTTTGGTCATCTGTCCTCGAGGAAATTCCTGAAGAAATTCTTTTCTTTTAAAAAAAAAATATTTTATTGATTTTTTACAGAGAGGAAGGGAGAGGGATAGAGAGTTAGAAACATCGATGAGAGAGAAACATCCATCAGCTGCCTCCTGCACACTCCCCACAGGGTATGTGCCCGCAACCAAGGTCCATGCCCTTGATCAGAATAAAATCTTGAGTGCACAGGGCGACGCTCTATCCACTGAGCCGAACTGGGTAGAGCAAGAAACCCTTTTCTAACACTCCAGGTGCCACCGAATTTACTTCCATGTGGCAGAGTCCTCGGGAAATCCTCCCAGCGGCTATCATAGCACTGCTTCGTCCCTGGCCAGCGCTCTGGACCACCTGGGCCTCCGGCCTCCGTGGCTCAGGGGAGCCACCACGTTTCCTCCAAATCCGGGAAGACTCAGGCTTGATTCACAGGCTGCTCTTGACTACTGGCATCATCCTTGCAGACGGAGGCTGTAATTATACCAATCACTCCGCCAGAGAGACCTGGAGTATCCCCATGATTAATGGAAGAGATTCATTCAAAGCATGAGATGTTTCATTTTCCAGTTGGGTGTACAAGCAAAATACCGCCGAAATGTAGCCTCCACCACTCCAGCTGAAACGCCTCAGCGGGTTTCCTTCCACTCCCAGGCGACTGGAAGCAGCAGGGGTGTTTCCTCAGGATCCAGTTATATTCAGGCTGAGGTGGGCTGGGGGCAGGAGGGAGTCATTAGAGGTCATTAGGGAACAGGACCCTGTGTTTGTCAAGTTGCAGCCACAGCACTTGGCCCATAGTAGGTGCTGAGACATGCTTGCCTGGCGTTCGACAAGTTTTTGGAATATCTACTTTCAAAAACCACTTTATATAAGTTCACTATTGAAAACTTGGACATTATAGGAGAACATGTAAGAGAAACTGAAAGTCACCCATAATCCCACCAGCCACAGAGAACCTTTGCTGGCATTTTTGAGGATCTACCTCCATCTGTTTTGGGCGCACACGAAATATTCTGCTTTTCAACGTTTTTACTTTATGATGTGCAGAGTATTAGGTAGTGCGGGTCAACACATAACGGAGCACTAGCTGTGCACCAGGACCAATTGCCCAGGCTCTGCAGGTACTGTCTCATTTAATCCTCCCAAGTCCTAGGAGGAAAGATACTTTCAGCTCTCCCTTTTCACAGATGAGGACCTTGAGGCACAGAGGTGTTCAAACAACCAGCTCGGGGTCATGAGCTAAGACGCAGGGGAGTTAGGATTCAAACCTTGGCAGCCTGGCCACAAGGCCATGCTCTCAGCCGCCACCGTGCCGGGCTCTGGTTTCCAGCGCCAGCCCTCCCATTCATGAGCCGTTGATCTCGAGTAAGTCCCTGGCCGTTCACTTCACAGCCTGTGTCCATTGTGTAGGCCTGGCCCCAAGGCACGCCAGGCAAGCATGTCTGAGTACCTACTATGGGCCAAGTGCTGTGGCTGCAACTTGACAAACGCAGGGTCCTGTTCCCAGGAGTCTCAAAACGTGGTAAGGAGACAGACACCATTTCCTGAAATCATGGCATAGCCAGGGACTTCATGGAAAAGCTGCCACAGGGCATCCCTCGGGCAACCGTGCTATTGGGGTGACCCCGAAAGCTGGCCGGCAGCACGGCTTTCAACTCCTGAACACGGCGGTGGGGAGAGAGGGGGCTTGCTCTAGACAGCTGTGGATCCCCATGGGGTCGACCTGGCCAGGCCAGCGCAGTAGCGATACTTGGAACCAGGCAGTGGAAGAGCTATAGTCCTGGGAGGTGCATTGGTTGCCATGGTGCCCAGATACCAGGAGGGGACCAGCGAGAAAGGAGCCTTTGAGCCTCTGCTCCCTCAGTAGGAAGACATCCTTAAGGGGAGGACACACCCAGGCAGCATTCAGGGCCCAATTGCAGCCCCAGGGCGGCGGCGGGGGGGGGGAGGACACCAAGGGGACAGCATTTCTGCCCACAACCCGCTCTCACACAGGGGTGATCTGGGAAGGCTGAGCTTTGCGTGGCAAGGATGCTCAGGGTGGCTGATGTCATACTGGCAGCCGAGTGACACCAGGCACAGGCTGGGCTGCCTCTCCTGTGTTTTCCCTCCTTCAACTGTCCGACTGTGCAGACGAGAGGACGTGGGAGCTGTGGGAAGGCTTTGAACAGCTGAGAGCAGCAGGCCAAGCTAAGAGGGCTGTAGGTGTGCTCTGCCTGCGGAAAAGTAGGTCATGTTCATTAATGCCTGTCTCATGAAAAATGAGCTCGCCCCCCTCCGGGCTGTGCCTGGGCTGGGTCCCTCTCTCGTTGGAGAAATAGCAGCATCTGGGAAGCGTCAGCTGGTGGTATTTTCCTGATAGGATAGCCATGACCATGGCCCCCCTAGGCATGTCCTCCCGGTGGACCCGGGGTGGAGAGGGTTTGGTACAGGGTCTCGCTGAATCCACACAACAGATCACGAGGGCCTGGGAGACGACTTAAAATGGTCTTGGTGAGGTGGGCAGCCTTTGCAGAAGTTTGACTTGTTTTTTTAACTTAGGTTTTAAAGAAGTACTCTGGCTGCTGAGTGGAGAACAGACATGGGGTGGTTAGGAGCAAAAGTGGATGCGGGCAAACACGTTGGATGTGGGGTGTCCAAGGAAAAGGAGCCGGGACAATTTTCAAAGTGCCCCTGTGTGTGTTACCAGTCTTCCACAAGCCCTGGGAGGTGGCCAGGACTTCTTTTCATCGATGGGGACTCTGAGGCCCAGAGAGAAGGAGCTTGTCGCCCGTGGCAAATATTATTTCCTAGGCCCATGTCAGTAGCTGTGTGAGAGTCATTTTGTCTCATTTCTTGTGTTGTTGTTTTTTTTAATTGATTTTTTTGTAGAGAGAGAGGAAGGGAGAGGGGGAGAGAGGTAGAAACATCAATGATGAGAGAGAAGCATCATCGATCGGCTACCTCCTGCATGCCCCTTACAACCCGTGCAGGTGCCCTGACCAGGAACCGAACCAGTGACCTCTTGGTTCATGGATTGATGCTCAACCACTGAGCCACACTGGCTGGGCTCTTGTGTTGAGAGAGCCCAGGAAGGAGGGCTGTGCAGGGGACCTGGGCTGAGGCCAGCAAAAAAGCAGCAAGGATATGAAGGCAGGGTGGATGGGGCTGCGGTTGGAGCTGTCTCTGCAGCCCCGCCCCTCCTGGCAACTGTCCTTCACCATCCACAGAATGGCCCTGATGTCAGCACCATCAGCACCGTCCTGCCCTCGGGCGCCGGGCTGCAGGGAGATTCCACTCAGCACCTTCTCATGGAGGCCTCAGCACGAGTTGTCCACGATGCGCAGAGGTCCCCTGGCTTCAGAACCAATGGGGAAGCCCAGACCCTTGGAGGTAATCCAGGGAGGAAATGGGATAAAGGTGATACCTGCTGGGCGCTCCCACACTGCAAACACCACAAGACATCTTGTCACCCAGTTTACCCGTCGGGGTCCTGGCTGGGACAGGATCCAGCCATTGTGGTTCCAGAGACTTCCATCAAGGGGCTATTGACAGGCTCTGGGTGGGTTAGGGAAACCCAGAGACCACCCCCTAGAGCAGGGGTCCTCAAACTACGGCCCGCGGGCCACATGCGGCCCGCCGAGGACATTTATCCGGCCCTCCGGGTGCCACTGCCTGTCCTGCTTAGCAGCTGACTCGTCCCGGGCCCGCAGTGCGCATAGGAATTTGTTCATAGTTTTTTTTTTAAACTATAGTCCGGCCCTCCAACGGTCTGAGGGACAGTGAACTGGCCCCCTGTTTAGAAAGTTTGAGGACCCCTGCCCTAGAGAGACCAAAAGGAGGAAAAGCTCTTCTGGGAGCCCTGTGAACTGGAGTGTGAAGGAGGGCCCACCCACCAGCGCTGAGGTCATGGGGTCACAGCTGGGGCCAGGGCACGAGCGGGACAGAGAAGATCTGCTCTGGCTCTTGTCCCCCGTGTCTCTGCCCGTGCCTCCCGTTGGCCAGCCCAGCCAGCACCCCCGGGTGCAGTCCTCAGGACCAGCCTCCTGGTGCGCAGGGCAGGGCACAGACAGGTGATGGGTGAGTATAACCAGCGCACCAGAGGCGCCTTACCCCTGGGGAGAGGTGTATTGAAACGCCTGGCTGATTGTTCATTACTGCCTTCTCTAGACTCATGCTTAAGCGGCAGCTGGAGAAAATCAAGTTGTCGGGAAAGAACATCTCGGTAGGAATAGTGATGAGGTACTAAAACCCAGAGACAGTAAAATCCAGACTCTTGAGGGCTTTTCAAAACAGACTCAGATAATCATTGGCTTCAGATGTCGGAGATGTTCCAGAAGGCCCGGGGTAGATGGCAAAGCTTTGAAGTCGTTTCTAGCCGGAGTATTAACATATACGATGCGGTCGTTTCCAAAATGACATACATAGTTGTGATATAATGGAAATATAAGTCATTTTCCCATGCTAATGACAGACGAGAATGTAAACCGGACTACAACTATGTAACCCTTCTCAGGGTGGACGCATCTTAATAACTGGGATGGTGCGGGTGAGCCTCAAAACCCTCGCAAATTCAAAATAATTAGGATGCTTCGAAACCCAAAGGCATTCATTATACACTGCGACTAAATCCATTGCCTGCTTAAATGTAATTTTTTTTAAAAAATTAATAGTTTTGCTATTCCTCCTTTTCCCCAACTAAAATCTAGATTTCCCCGGGAGACCGGCTGGCCTTTTCATTTAAGCAGAATTTGCAACTGATCGTAAAGTCAAAGATCAATGCTTAACCAACACCAAGTCAACCTGGAAATCTTTTTATTTTCCTGAGCTGTTCAGGCGGCCTTTCTGATAACACCACTCACTCAGTGTTGGCATGGGAAATGCACCCTAGGATCCATCTGCTTTCCCTCCCAACACCAGGCAGGGGAGGGGCACAAAGCTGGGCCAGGAGTCTGACATCATGAGGCAGGGGGCCTCATGACGTCACTAGTCTGTCTGGTGAGGATGAGATGGGCTGTGGGCCTGGAGGGCACCTTTCATTTTTCGCCCATGTCCCCCCTTTCTCCTCTAACAGGGATTTTCTGAGAAGGGATTTTCAATAAGGGTTTGCGCTTGGGCCCCTTCTAAGGAGCAAGGATTGGGGTTGTTGGGTCAGTGCCCTTTGCTTTGTAGAATCCAGGAAATGGGTAACTGGGAAAGCCTGAAGCTTAGGTGTGGCTGTGCCCTCGAATCGATGTCTAACTCTGAGGAGGCAGAGTGGTCAAGTTGAGCGGTAGAATCAAGAGTCAGAGAAAAGCCGAGGGAGGAAGGTTGGGAAAGGGAGACAGGGAGACCAGATCCCACCTGGTCTTAGTTGAAAGAGGAGGTCTTGGTCGAGAGGCAGGCGATTGGAAGGAATTCAGCCAGAGGTGTGTCCATTATTTCCAACCACTGACCTGGTATTGATTGCAGTGCATCCTGTCCTGCAGCGGGGTCCCGTGGAGCCCTGGGTTCCTGTGGTTTCATTTTCTTTCTTTGTGAGGGGAAGTGGAGGTAACCTGGTCCTCTCCAACCTTTTAATTCTTTCTCCTCCCCCACCTCCTCCCAGACTTTGCTCTGCCCTTCACCCACATCCAGTGTTCACTGGCTCCCTCCTCATCGAGTCCCTCTCCTCTGCCCGTAAACATGCCCAGATCGCCTGCCCTTGAGAAGATTATGCCATGAGAAGCTTGCCCGTCTAGGCTGCTGACCTGTCACTCTCCTTCCCTCTCTGGATTCCTCTTCCTCTCACCCCAGGCTACTCTGCATCATGAGTCTCTCCATAATCCCTTCCCAGCACAGAGACACCTCATAGGGCCTTGAGAATGTTGAGTGGGACCCTGGCCTGTTCATTTCCCCACTCTCCCTGCTTCATGGGCCTCTCCCTCCCTACCCTCCCAACTCCTCAGCCCTCTCAGCTCCTGCTCTGCCCTCTCTGCCCACTTCCCTCTCTCCTTGCACCAGGCTGGCCCACACCACGCCAAACACAGAGCCCAGCCCAGCTTCCGGAGAGCTCGGCCTCCAGGCCTCCATGTCTCTCCCCGCTCATTCCTTTCCATCCCGGCCTCTGGCCGCTGCCTTTGGTCCTCAGTAACGTGCCTTTCCTTCTGGTCACCCAGGTCCCAGCTGTCAGACCCCGACTGTGCTCAGTCCTCTCCTTGTGGTTCCTTTGGCCACTTTTAGCCCTGCGCTCACACTTCTTGGAATTCTCTCCTCCCAAGTTTCCTTGGTGTTTCTCAGCTCATCTTCTCTCTGTGGGAGCCTCTTTTTATATCCCTTTCCCCCTAATTATAAATACAGCCTGACGCTCAGCACCCAGAAAAAGAATATAAAAATATCACACTTGGGCCGATTTTACAAAAACACGTGACTCTGTGAACGCTTGGCTGGATCTCCCACAAGTGAGTGGCCCTGGAGTTTCCGCTACATTTGCGCTCTTATAAATCTTCCTCTCAGCACATGTGGCCACAGGAAGGCCAGACCCCACAGGGAAGTCATGGAGGGCCTTTGGGCTCCACAGGTCATGCCATGCAGGGGTTCGGGTCAAGCTGGTCTAGATCTTAGGGGCTGGCTGGCTACTGACCACTGGGTTATAATCACTTTCCTAAACTCAAGAACAAAGTCTAATCTCAGAGGAGGAGAGACAGGTTGAAGGGGGTGCTACCGGCAGCTGAGGTCAGATCCTGGAAGGGCGAGTCAAGAACCTGTGTTTATGGCCGGCATGGAGGGAGGATGACCACACACCTGCAGGGGGACAGGAGCAAGCTCTTTAAAAGCTCTTCAAACCTTATTAGAAAATTGCGATGGAGAGATCCCCTGCCCTCCCACTCCCAGGGCACACGGTAAAATCTTTCCTGCACTGATTACCCTCATTTTGGAGCTCGGAAAGAAGCTAATCAGAGGGCCAGCGTTGCACAAGCCACTTGGAGTGCAATTTAGCATTCAGCATGATGAAGGGAGCCATGGGCGTGCTTATAAAGCAGCATTCCAAGCAATTAGGGCTGGAGTGAAGGGCCTCTACTTCGGGGAGGGCGGGCACACAGGGGCACAGCTCACCACCGTGCTCAGCAGTGCCCACCTCTGCACACCAACCAACAGGGAAAGCCACCTTCACTGCATTCCTACGTGTCCAGCAGCGTCTCTTATAATCCTCACAGCAACCCATCACCGCGAGATGGGTGCATTAGTTTCCTAAGGGCACAAATTACCACACACAGAATGGCTTCCATAGGTGGGCAGCCTAGAGTGGGTTTCTCTGGGCTAAAATAAAGATGTCAGCAGGACCGTGTTCCTTTCTGGAGGCTCTGGGGAGAATTCATTTCCTTGCCTTCCCAGTTTCTAGAAGCTGTACACTCTTGGCTCATGGCCACCGTCCATCTTCAAGACCAGCAATGCCGGTGACATTGTGACATTGACTCTCTTACCTTCCTCTTCCACATTTAAGGGCGCTTGTGATTACTGGGCCAACCTGGGTAATTTGGGATAACCCCTTTAAGTTGCCTGATAAACAACCTTACTTCCCCTTTGCCATAGACTGAGTGGCCAGATTATTATGATCTCTGAACACATAATAATCTAGCCACTCAGTGTATATCCTATATAATAAAAGGCTAATATGCAAATTGTCCCCGTGACCAGGAGTTCAACCAGCAGGCAGGCAGCCAACCGCCCATGTCCCCGCCCCCTGGCCAGGCTGGCTGGACCCCACCCATGCACAAATTCATGCACCGGGCCTCTAATATATATAGAGAGAAGACCTCAGTATTAAGCAAATAATACTGAGTGGCCAGATTATTATGCATTCAGAGATCATAATAATCTGGCCACTCAGTGTATAATGTAACCGATTCACACATTCTAGGGATTAGGGAATTAGATGTGGACATTTTGGGGCCATTATTCTGTTTCCCAGGATAATTAATGTATTTTCCAGGTGAGGAAAATGAGGCGAGGTTGTGTGACTTGCCCAAGGTCACACTGCTGATGAGCAATGGAGTTGGCATTCATGGAGGCCATTTGATGCCAGACCCTGTATTCTTAACCGTTAAACTAATCCTTCCCTGTTCTTTCATTCAACATGTTAGGGAAGGCCTGTGTTGATAGAAACAGAGAGATTTGGGGTAAGACAAAGGTAGCAAAATACCCACAGAAAAAAACTCAGTGGTGGGGGACACCGTCAGGGATTGCTGGTGCTATGGACATGTAGGGGTGGGAGAGGCATAATGTGCACCCCAGAACCGACTGAAATGGTGACCATCTGTGTTAGGTCACAAGAGACCTGGGTTCAAATCCCAGCTCCGCCACTTATATCCGTGTGCCTTCCAGCCAGTTGTTTGACCTCTGGGTTTCCTCATCTGCAAAATGACAATGACAGAACCCACCCGGTAGGTTTGCTGTATCAACTAACATAGCACAGGTGTGCTCCCAGCTGTGCCTGGCGCACAGACAGCGTTCTGTAAGTGCTGCTGCTCCTCCTCCTCTCTCCTTGGCCCCTCCCCCAGGAACCCTAACTTCTCATGTGCAAATATTAGCACTGAGATTTCTGCGTTCTGAGGAAACAGATGTGGGGAAGCTGAAAGGAACAGGCAGGAGGACAGGACCTCTGCTGGCATCTGTCTTGGAGAGCCCACATTAGATGTAATTAGGGAAAATGGCTCTGTGGTTAACACAGATTTTAAAAACACTCTATCACCCTTTCCTTCCATTTCCTTCCTTCCTTCCTTCCTTCCTTCCTTCCTTCCTTCCTTCCTTCCTTTCTACCTCTTTCCTTAATTTTTTTTAGAAAAGGTTGGAGGAGGAGACCTAAAATGCCCACTTGAGTTAGAATTTTCTGGTTGCAAGCAACAGAATCCGACTCTAACTTAGGTGAAAGTTGGAATTTGATGGGAGAACATGGGGTGGCATAAAAAGGAGACAAAGCTGAACACCTGGGTCTCAGGAAGACAGGAGTCGGGCAGCTGTGGATCTTCTAGACAGATGAAGGACCGGAGGGCCTCATCAGGGCAGTGATGCCCTGAGCAGAGAGAGCTCTTCCCACCTGCTCCCAGGCTTGGCACTGGGTCCACGATCCATCTTCCTGGGAAGCAGGGTTACTAGCCTCACAGGGGATGCTTGCTGGCCCCTTGTCCCCGCAGGCAGGGCACCCTGACTGACTGGCCCTCCAGATCATCTCAGAAGGGCAGGATGGTTTCCCAAGAGAGAACAGGACCGTGGAGACAGGGGAACGGAGGCTGGCAAGACCCCATGGGCAGCTGTTACTACAGTTGTAAATGCCTCTCATCCCTAGCCCCTGCTTCAGGATACTTCATTCATTCAATTTGTACTGCAAAGTATCATTTTTATGTCTATTACCTAAAAAACAAACCAAAAAACAGGGAAAGAAAAGCTTCATGCTTCTTGGTGCTTGCAGAGAGAAACACTTTATGCATGTTTTATGATGGGGCCAACCGAGTTTGGTCAAGATGGGATCCTGAGCGGAGTGACCCCCTGCTGTGCCATCATCAGGACCAGTGAGGAACCAAAGACCAGTCTGGTTCAAGCCCACACGTTACAGCTGGGACAGTTCTGAGAGGCTCAGCCACCTGCTCAAGGTCACCTAGCGGTTCAGAGGCAGGATCACCGCTGCTTCTTTCCATTAAATAATCTAGGCCAGTGGTCGGCAAACTCATTAGTCAACAGAGCCAAATATCAACAGTACAACAATTGAAATTTCTTTTGAGAGCCAAATTTTTTAAACTTAAACTTCTTCTAATGCCACTTCTTCAAAATAGACTCGCCCAGGCCGTGGTATTTTGTGGAAGAGCCACACTCAAGGGGCCAAAGAGCCGCATGAGGCTCGCGCACCGCAGTTTGCCCACCATGGGTCTCTAGGCCTTTGGGGTCCATCCAGAGGGCAGGCAATTCTTATCCGTCAGGCACAGCATTGCCCCTTCCTGGACCAGGATATGAATGGCGCCTCCTGGCGGTGTGATAGGTGTTGAACCCAGCACCCTGGGTGGACTCCTGGGCAATGGGGAGCACGCCCTGGCTGCTCCTGAGTTGTGTGCCCACCCGCCCGGGAGAGCTGGCACCAGGCTGGGAGTCCCTTGACTGTCAGCTGCAGGGCTTAAAACAGGGGAAAAGGAGAAAGAACAGAAAGGCCCTCCAATCTCTGATCTTAAAGCACAAGGCGAATTTCTCATTTTGAGAGAATCAAAGCCCAAATCCTTCTTACCCAGAGACCAAAGGCAGAGACAAAGTTCAAGAGAGTTTTTTTCCTTTCACTGTTGGATCTTGTTTGAAAGGAAAAGAATTTCTTTCGCAGAGAGATGAGGGTAACGAGAGTCCCTTGGCATTGAGCTTCGGAGCCTGGTGTGTCCCCGGGCTGTTTCAGGGCATAGTTGGCAGGTCCTCTGAGCGGGGTGTGTGTGTGTGTGTGTGTGTGTGTAGAACTGGAGAGGGCTTGGGTTTCCAGAAGACGTGGGTCTCCTGCGGTCCAGTGACGTCCAAGCAGGTCCTGTGGTCCTAAGGAGGGCAGAGCGGGGCCAGCAGCTCACATCGGAGCCATTTCTGCGGGGAGCCTCCGCACCCTACCTCCAGTCTCTGGGCCCCATTGTCTTGCCCTAAAGTAGTTGGAGCCTCAACCCAAACACCTCATTTTACCTGTGTTACAGGTCTAGGCTGTCTTTGCACGCCAGGCTTTTCCTCATGAACCGCCACTTGAGCTAAAAACAAAACAAAATAAACCAAGACCAACTAGCAAAATGGAGCAAAACCAATAAGGATATTTCACCAGGAATATCCCTGTGGGTCATTTTTAAGCCCAGACACACATTGCTTCTGGACCACGTATACCTCACTTTTTCTTTCTGATACCTGTAGCCAGCAATTAGGGGGAGGTTTTCAGAGCATTGCTCAAACATCATTTTACCCCATGCTATCTCCAAGAAAATAGGACCTAGCACCTGGCATACATTAGGTGTTCAAAAACCATTTGTTGAATGAATGAATGAATGAATGAATGACAAATTCTTCCACTAGAATTTGAACCCAAATGCAACCCAAGCCAGTCATGCTGATGCCCAGGGAGTGGGTCGTTCCTCAATGCTCCTTGACTACCTCTGAGGTGGGTACGGTGGGTACAGTGGGCACAGTGTGAGAAGGAATGAAGAAAATAGTGTCTGGCCACTGTGGCTCCGTAGTTGAGCATTGACCTATGAACCAGAAGATGATGGTTCGATTCCTGCTCAGGGCACATGCCTGGGTTGCGGCTTGATTCCCCAATGTGGGGCGTGTAGGGGGCAGCCGATCAGTGATTCTCTGTCATCATTGATGTTTCTGTCTCTCTCTCCCTCTCCCTTCCTTCTGAAATCAATAAAAATATATTTTTTAAAAAAGAAAGAAAATAGTTCCCAGATCACCACCCTGGAGGACTTGACTGTGTGGTGGCCACAGCCACCTGGTGACTACAAGGTGCCACAAGCAGGACGGCCAGCAGAGAAGGAACCTGGGCCTCTGACACCAATGTCATGCCTAAGGTCTCTCAGGCTTGTCTTCTGCCTCTTGTTATGTCAAATAACGACAGACCAGGTGCGGCCTTGTTATGGCTGACTCACCACTATCTTATTTTACAGAGGAAGAAACGGAGGCCCAGAGGGACAGCCATGTGACCAGGTCTCAAAGCTAACTAATGGCCGAGTGACACAGAAGACCGCCCTCCCTCCTAACACAGGCCTCATGCTATTATGCCACAGATTCTAGAATCTTCTGCCACTGCCCCGCCCCCATCAGCCCCAAGCCTTCTGTAGTCAGCTGCATCTAAGGAAGCCCATGTGACCTCAATCCAGCAGGCAATAGTTTACCTAACTAAGCAATTACGAGCAGGAAGGCGCCGTCTCCGGAGACCACCTGTGGTTCATGATGTGTGTTTATAACCGCTCCCTGGCTGTAGTGACAGACGGCGGGGGCTGCTGGGACCTCTGGAGGCAGGTCCCGCTGAGCCACCGTGGGGACTGTGGCCGTGTCTGCTCACAGAACCCGAGGTCTGCATTTGGATGATTAGCTCCCTATGATGGTCAGATCCATGTCTCCTGGGCCAGAAGGTCTGTGTTTTTTGCCTAAGGGAAGACGAACAAGACCCTGTGGAGATGCCCAGCAGCGGTGACCGTGTGAGCCAGCGTGGGGAGGCCCAACAGTGTGCTGGTGGACGAGGCAGAGAAGAGCCTGGAAGGAAATACGCTGGGTTTTCCTGCTTTCCTCCCACGCAACCACCCACCCACTCCCACACCCCCGCACGGGGTTGCAGATTTGCTCAGAAGCAGGCCGCAGCGGGCTTCTGGCATGGCACCCTCTGGCACAGGCAACTGTGAACAAACTCAAGCTGGAAAATTCAGAAAGAAGACAGCGTGGGAAAAGCTGGGTCCAAATGGAAGCCACTTTCATCGCGGACACAGAGCCTTTGCTGCTGTTACCTAAGGGTTAGTCCCGTAGCTCAGACTCACGGGCAGTAATAGTTTAGCATCAAGGCAGCTATCCTTCTCTCCCGAGAACCCCCGAAGAGGCGACTGCTGCGGTAAAGGTGCCCCCTGCCACATGCCTGCCCCTCAGCCAGGCAGAGCGGTGCTGATCTGTGGGTGAGAGGCACCCCAGCGTTTTCCCTCAAGGCCGGTGGAAGGGTGAGGTCCTCCTGGGCAAGTGTGGGGGCTTGTGTGCCTTCCTGGCTCAGGGGCCTGCTGCCCTGAGTGGCTCTGTGGAGAGAGTGGTAAGTGCATGGGGGTAGGAGACAGAGTGTGGGTGGTCTTGTACAAGTGGGATTGTGTGTGTGTGTGAGTATTTTTTTTAAAAAAAACACACGTGTTTAATTTTTTAAAAACATTTTTCTTGATTTCATAGAGGAAGAGAGAGGGAAAGAGAGATAGAAACATCAATGATGAGAATCATTGATCGGCTGCCTCCTGCACACCCCACACAGGGGATTTAGCCCGCAACCTGGGCATGTGTCCTGACCGGGAATCAAACTGCGACCTCCTGGTTCATAGGTCGACGCTCAACATCAAGTGTTCAGTTGTCATGTGCGGCTCGTGGCTGCCATACCGGACGGTGTGGGTGGCCCTGCTCGGTTTCTCTCTAGTTTTGTGGCCCTGAGAGAATGGTCTGTTCTGAGCCTCAGTGTTGCCATCTGTATAATGCTGTTCATAACGGCCCAGCTCATGGCAGTGGTTCAGTGAGTGTCCGTGCAGGGCCCCCTGGGGGCCCGATCGGTGCTGCTAGACTGGCTTGTATGTGGGGTGTTGGAGCTGGGTCACACTGGTTCACAAAGCCAACGGGGAAATAGTCAGGAGTTTTGTGTTTAATCATTGGTGTGTGTTTCTAATTGCCTGACTTCTGGTCTCAGCTTCTGACTCTACAAAATGGGAGGGGAGCCCGGCCTGTGCGGCTCAGTGGTTGAGTGTTGACCCCTGAAGCAGGAGGTCACGGTCACATGCCTGGGTTGCAGATTCAATCCCAGTAGGGGGCCTGCAGGAGGCAGATGATCAATGATTCTCTCTCATCATTGGTGTTTCTACCTCTCTCCCTCTCCCTTCCTCTCTGAAATCAATAAAAACATATTTTATATGATTTTTTTTACAGAGAGGAAGGGAGAGGGATAGAGAGCTAGAAACATCCATGAGAAACATCGATCAGCTGCCTCCTGCACACCCCCTACTGGGGATGTGCCCGCAACCAAGGTACATGCCCTTGACCAGAATCGAACCTGGGACCCTTCAGTCTGCAGGCCGATGCTCTATCCACTGAGCCAAACCGGTTAGGGCATATTTTTAAAAAAGAGAGTGGAAATGTGCCTCAAGGCCCGGCCCCCTCTGGGGAGCTGTGAGAGTGCGTTTGAAGACCCTAAAGGCCCAGATACAAACAAGGCAACCTCAAGGCTGTGGGGTGGGGTAGGGGGTGGTACTGCAGGCGCACGCTGGGCCCTAGGGGACTCTATTCTGAGGCTGACATTTCGCTGTCTGGAGAATCGGATTGACACCCCCTCCTGCCCCCTGAAGTGACAGGAAGCCCAAAAAGAGCCCAGCATGCTACCCCATCCGCTGTCACCTGGCTTCCTGGAATGCTGGGGACTCTGGAGTAATTCCCAAATCAATGCATGAAAAGCAAAAACAACACAGCTGGTGATTCTGGAAACATTTCTCAAAAATGCAGGCAGGGAAGGGAGCTGGGGCCTGACGTTTCCAGATTTCTGTCACCCTTCTTTGACTGGAGTTGACAGAGTGTGTCACCCACCAGAACCGGCCTGGAGATGAAGGGCTGTAAGACTCCAGCCCAGCCCACAGGGACACCCTGCCCTACCCGCTCCTGACCTTCCTTCTGTGGGCCTCGTCCTCCTCCAACCCCACCTCTTTTTGTCCAGCCCCAAAGATATGGTCTTTTTAAAAATATATGTATTTTATTGATTTTTTACAGAAAGGAAGGGAGAGGGAGAGAGAGAGTTAGAAACATTGATGAGAGAGAAACATCAACCAGCTGCCTCCTGCACACCTCCTACTGGGGATGTGCCCGCAACCAAGGTACATGCCCTTGACCGGAATCGAACTTGGGACCCTTGAGTCCGCAGGCCGACGCTCTATCCACTGAGCCAAACCAGTTAGGACAAGATATGGTCTTTTTTGCTCCTGCCCATAGGAACCCACGCCTTGTCTCCCACCAGAGTCCCTATCTCCTGCCCGTTTTCCCAGGGACCTCAGCCTTAACCTTGGCCACTGACCAGGTGGGATGAGGAGACCCCACAAGGGCTGAAGATCTTTTCCCAGTGAAGGGCCTCCAAGTTTCTTGAGATGTTTAAATACGTCAATATTAATAGAGACTTTTGAAGTGGAAGGAAAATGCCCACATTAAAGGTGGTCAAAATGCTGAAGAACACTTCATTCCAGCCAAACTCAGAAAGCAGCAGGGTAGGAGGACAGATTCTCCTTAGCAACGATCTGGCCAATTACCTCCACTCCACTGCCTGGATCCTCCCCGCAGAGCCGAGGGTCTTCCCAGTGTCTCTTCCCTGCCCCTTAGGGAAGATAATTAACATCTGAGCAGAGGTCTCCAAGGGACACCTGTCTGTTTTTCTATCCAGTTCAGTACGGTTTCTGACAATGACTTTCACAATGTTTTTTCAAATGTAAGTTTCTTGATGGTAAAAGCAAAGCCTCATTTTAGAAAACGTTTAAAATAGGGAAAAGAAAAGAAAATCACTGGTAATCCCTGGCACGCTAACACAGCCACTGCCGTCATACTGGTGCTTTTCCTTGCAGTCTCTGTCCTTGTAAATACATTTTATTCTGATATTGTGATGCTTGTCTCATCCTGGTTCCCCAGGAAGCAGAGTCGGAGACAAAGCTTTCTGTGCACGTATTTATTGAGAAACATTCTGGGGAGCAGGAATGAGGAAGCGGGAAGCAAAGCAGGCAAGAAGATATTATGGGATTGGCTACAGCCAAGTGCAACTGGGTGCTGGATCCAAAACCACCTGAGGAACCATATGAAGGCCTTCCATGGTTTGGACAATTGTTACTGTGCTGTTTGCCGACGTCTGATTTCCTGTTTCTCTCATTCCTTCTACATTTAGTCATTGGAATTCTTCTGTAAAGAACTGTCCCTTCTCCTCCTTATTTACACCAACACAGACCCATGGATCTTTTCCTTATGGGTTGAATCCATTACTATGATTATTTGTTGCTCAAATCATCTTAGATTTGGCCATTGGGAACTCTCTCAAATTGGTTCCTGTGTGTGTAGAAGTATTTTTTATTTTTATTTATTATAAAAGTAACATATGCCTGGGTAGGGGGTACATGGGACCTCTCTGTACTATTTTTATCAACTTCTTATAAATCTATAATTATTTCCAAAAAAAAGATTTTTTTAAAAGTAATGTATGCTCATCGTAAATAACATTTTTTTCAGGAAATTCAGAAAAATATAAAAATGATGACCTCATCTCTTAGGCTTCATTTCTGTCTGATATTCTGAAATATTTCTCTCCAGACTTATTCCTTGTTGTTTTAAATGGGATCATAACACAATGGTGGCAATTCTGAGCACCAACCTCTAGTGCTGTGATAGAGAGGATACAGGCCAGAGAGACAGGGGCTGTTAATAAAAGGGTAACACCACCAGCCCTGATTATGTGTCAACTACATAATCCTGCCCTCCTGGTGCGTGGCCTCATCTGACCCCTGCCCCAGCCGGGCAGTCTTGATCAGAGAGTGTATTGGAGGGTCTCGAACTAGTGAGTCAGGGAGAAAAGGTATCAAGGTTAGTTAGTAGAAAGAGAATTACAGCCAGTAAATTCAGGAGAATGAACACAGGTCAGGTGGACTTAATGCAGAGAGAGAGAGCGAGAGAGCGAGAGAAAGAGAGAGAGAGAAAGGTTATTAGAGGAAGAGAAAAAGCATTTAATTTTTATATTCTTGTTACCAGGAAACAGAGGCAGCCGAGAACTCAGTGGGTGTTTAACCAACACACTTAAGGTTTTAGGTCAAGGATGGACTTCCCGCCTCCACTCAGGGTTGCCCTGACAACCTCCTTCTGATATTGACATTATGGTGAGAAAGAAGGAAAAGCAGGCAAATGAAGAAAATGCTCATCAGAGGCGGACGATCACCAGGTCGGGCTTGCTTCATCTTGGGGTGGTGGGCTGGGGTTGAGGGAGAAACCTGGGAGAGGCGGAGGGTTTTGGGTGGGTGCTGCAGAGGCCTGAGGACTAGAGGGAGAGTTGGGGTTTCCTGTAGAGCAGTGGCCTTGAGCGTGCATGCTAGAGATGTCAGAAATTTTGGTGCCCTGGCCCACGTACTCGGTTGGTTGGGCATTGTCCCGTGTGCTGTAGAGTTGCCAATTCAATTCCTGGTAGGGGGCATGCAGAAGGCAGCCAATCGATGTTTTGCACTCTCTCTCTCTCTCTCTCTCTCTCTCTCTCTCCCCCTCTCTTTTCCTCGCTCTCTCTCTCAAAAATCAAAAATATTTTTTAAAAGAAATTTTGGTGAAACCATTCTGTGTAAATTAAATCTCCATGGTTGTATATCCTCATTGACTCCCCTGCTCTTTTCCAATTTTCCAAGGATACTTAGAAGGAAACCCCAGTACCTCAGGCTCAGGCAATGGTAGCTACTCAACTCTCCCAGCAGGGTTTGGATCACCACGTCAGCTTGGGGCTTAGACCCCTCTCTCCTCTTCCATCACGAGGAGGATTGGACCATCAGAGGAGGGGGTGAGGATGGAATAGGGAGCCCATAGTAGTTACTACTCCCTTCTCTTTCCAGATAGGGAAACTGAGGCGGAGTCATTAAGTAACGCGCCTAAAGTCACAAAGCTAAGAAGTGTCCAGGGTTCAAGCCCAGGACCAATCAAGTCAAATTATTTGCTTGGTAATGACCTCATTCCATGATGCACTCAGTGGTGACTGCTGACTGGGACACCTGTACATGCCCCCTCCAGCATGGTGCCTCAGGGTTGCTGGCTGCATGGCCGCTCAGGCCTAGAGTAAGTGGTCAAGAGACAGAAAGTGGAAACCACTGGTCTCTTAAGGTCCAGGCCTGGAAACTGGCAGAGAGTCACTGTCATTTTCTATTTGTCAACATGGTCGACAGAGTCTGTCATCCCCAGATTTAAGGGAAGGGGACATATACCCAACTTCTCAGTGAGCAGGATGCTTTGTGGCTCTCTTTGAACTCAGAAGCCTCATCCACTCCTTAACCTCACTGATGGGGAGATCCTGAGCCTCAAGCCAGCTGTGGTAGAGATGAGATTTTGAGGGGTGAGTGTATTTTGCATGAGTGAGAAATGTAGACAATCTGAGGCCAGTGGGTGGGTTGTAATACATCCTGGACAATCTGTTTTTGAAGTCCAGTCAGCCCCATGGAAAGCCCATTTGGGGAGAAACCTGGCCCCCACCCGCACCCCAACAGCCCAGCTGAGCTCCCAGCCCACGTCAGCACTCACCTGCCAGCTATGTGAATGTGCCATTTAGGAAGGTTTGTTCCTTCTGCCCCTGTTGAGTGCCTTAGCCAACACCATCTGGGATGACATGACATTCAATAAGGCACTGAGATGTTAATGTTTTGTGTCAATTTGGCGGGTGCCCAGATATTTGGTCAAACATTATTCTGGATGTTTCTGTGAAGATAATTTTCGGTGAGATTAACATTTAAATCAGTAGACTTTGAGTAAAGCAGATTACCCTCCAGAATGTGGGTGGGCCTCACCCAATCAGATGAAGGCCTGAATAGATCAAAGACTGACCTCCCCCAGCAAGAAGGATTTTGCCAGCAGATGGCCTCTGGGCTCAAACTGCAACTCTGAGCTCCATGGAGCTCCAGTTTTTGATGAGTGCTAGTAGTTCCTCAGCTATTAAAAAAACTGTTCCATGGTCAGTTGTGTTTAGGGAAATGCTTGTCCAAACTATGCTTAAAAGGTCTCGGTGCTGCAGAACTTCTCATCTCAGCCATAATTCGCTTTCCGTATAGCACATCTGGAGCCTTGAAGAGGCTGATCTGGGCTTATCGTGAGCTTCCTGACAGTGACTCTGTATTCTGTCTTGAAAGTGGGCCATCCTGTTAGGTTTCCCTTCCTTTAGAGCAGTGGTTGGCAAACTGCGGCTCGCGAGCCACATGCGGCTCTTTGGCCCCTTGAGTGTGGCTCTTCCACAAAATACCACGGCCTGGGTGAGACTATTTTGAAGAAGTGGCATTAGAAGAAGTTTAAGCTTAAAAAATTTGGCTCTCAAAAGAAATTTCAATCATTGTACTGTTGATATTTGGCTCTGTTGACTAATGAGTTTGCCGACCACTGCTTTAGAGCAAGCATGTCATATTCAAGGGCTAACACAGGCCAAATAAGAGGCATGCGACCCATGGGCCGAGAGTTTGACATGCTTGCTTTAGAGTGTCTCATTTATGGGAAAAAGGGATCTTCTTCTTGGGTAAAGGGAAAGTAATGGCCCAGCTGGCATGGCTCAGTGGTTGAGTGTTGACCTATGAACCAGGATGTCGCTTGTTTGATTCCCAGTCAGGGCACATGCCCAGATTGCAGGCTGGGCTTGCAGGCTCGATCCCCAGTGTGGAGCGTGCAGGAGGCAGCCAATCAATGATTCTCTTTCATCATTGATGTTTCTCTCTCTCTCTCTCTCTCTCTCTCTTCCTCTCTGAAATCAATTTTAAAAATGTATATTTTTTTTAAAAAGGGAAAGTGATGCATCGCTTTGCTCTCTTCCATCAGCGTGGCACTGTGGACTGGGAAGGAAGACTGCCGTCTGAGAGCCAGTGCTCTCCCTTAGGCCTCCCCCAGCTGCCCCTTCCACCAGGAAGTTTGGACCACTCTCTTAGATATTCTAGAGCAAAACCAATATATTATTTATACCCTTTCTGCTGGCAAAGGATGCTAAGGAGATGCTAATGCATACATTATTATAATTTCAGTGCAATTCCTGGAAGACTGTTTGCTTTGGGCCATTGTCTCTGCCCCCTACTGGCCATGGGAGGAAGGGGTGGCAAAGGAGCTGAGGAACTGAAGACTTCCTTCATGACTGTGGAGGCCAGAGGACTCCGGAGGCAGCTCCTCTGGCTTCAGGCTGCCCATCTTCCTCCACCTAGTTTTGGGAATGTGAAGAGTGAACATCTGGAAGGCTGTTTTCCAACTACACAAGCAGGACAGCACTCAACTCACCTACTCCAGGATGCCTTTCCTGATGTATCCCTACCCGCTGAGCCCTCTTCTTTCTCTCCGGGTTGAGAGTGGGTCCCTCCTCTGGGTTCTGAAGTCCCTGTGCTTACCCCTGGCTCAGATCATGGGAGGGTTCAATCGTCTGTCTCCACTGTTAGAGCCTGAGCTCCTGAGAACATGCATTCAGTGTCTTCCTTCTCTTTAGCTCCAGGACCAAAGAGGCTGCTTAGTACCTGCAGAGTGTTCAGATGTTTGATGGGTTGGACTGAATAGTTCACATGTGGTTAGTTCCATTCAGAAGGAAACTTGGTTATTTTGATAGGGATTAGTCTTTGCCTTTGGATCTGCTAAGCAAATTTAATATGTAAACAAAACTCAGGTAGAGAGATTTAAACACGCTCATAAAAAAAAAAAATATTTTCCAAATACTTTGGCAGCCTCCATCTGAGGCACAGTTGGCTAACTTCAAATGATTTAAATGTATTTATTCAAGTTCAATAGGACCAATCTCTATTTGGCAAAACTCTAATTCTTGTTGGCTTTTACTATATTGCCTTCAGAAGTCGCCCAGCCAGTGTGGCTCAGTAGTTGAGTATCGACCATGAACCAGGAGGTCACGGTTTGATTCCCGGTCAGGGCACATGCCCGGGTTGCAGGCTCAATCCCCAGTGTGGGGAGGGTAGGAGGCACCTGATCAATGATTCTCTCTCATCATTGATGTTTCTATCTCTCTCCCTCTCCCTTCCTCTCTGAAATAAATTAAAAATATATTTTAAAAAGAAGTAATTCATTTTCACTTCCCCTTCCTTCCTTCTTTCCTTCCTTCCTTCCTTCCTTCCTTCCTTCCTTCCTTCCTTCCTTCCTTTTTCCCTTTTAATTAAAGTTTTCTTATTCAAGCTTCCCACTCATTCAGATGGGCCCTTGAATGTGAGGTCACGTGTCTTGTCTTCACTTCCGAATTGTCTTCATGTTGCAATTGACTGTCACAGCAGAGCTATCAGCTCTTTGCTACTCACAGTGTGGTCCATGGGCTGGCAGCATGAGCATCGCCTGGGAGTCTGATAGAAATGCAGAATCTCAGGCCCTCCCCAGTCAAATGATCGCTGGGTGATTCATATGCATGTACCTGTTTGAGAAGCAGAGGTTTAACCAACCTGGACTATGTCCCTGTCCCACACCATATAGCTGAGATGGGGGTGGAACCAGAAGAAAAGTCCTGAATACATGCCTCTTTGCAATTTATCAGCGCTCAGTAGCCTCCACCATCACTGCACACTAGGTCAGTTTCCTTGCACCCTCCCCCACCTCTTGAAGTCATCAAGCTACATGCTATTGGACAGGGACTGCACTTACATGGTGCCAGGCACTGTGCCCGCTGCTTTACACCTGTTCTCTAGCTTAATCCTTACAAGAATCTGTGAGCTAGGTGCTGCGCCTTCCGCTGTACAGATGAGGAGCCTGAGGGTTGGGCAGGTGAAACAGCTTGGTTGCTGCCACCCAGCTTGGCACAGTTCCTGGCCTGTAACAAGATGTCCATGATTGAGGGCTGTTATCTTTCTTCGCATTCTGGGGACTGTTCAGTTGACTGATAAACTTTGTTGTGGTGGTGTCATCTTCTGTTTTCAACCCTGGGGACTCTAGAATGGCATTTCCCCATCCTGGGCCTATATCTCACTCCTGCCCCACCCTGAGGCTTCCTCCTCTTTCTTCTCTACAGTCTTCTTCTCATTTCAACTTCTTCTCTGCCTCCTCCTCCTCCTCCTCCTCCTCCTCCTCCTGCTCCTCCTCCTCTTCCTTCTTCTGTGGTCAAGCTCTTGAATCCAGCTCAGCTCCTTTTTCTTCCTTCCCCCTCCCTTCCTCCTTTCCTGCTGGGCTCCGGGTACAGAATTTAGGTGATGACAATGGTGAGAGTGATGGTGATTTTGTTGTTGTTATAAGTCTGGTCAGCCAGAATTTTCAGTGCCTTCTCCTCCTTTAATCTTCTCATCTTGTACCTGGATGGGAAGGGTGAGAAGGAGATCATTCGCCATAAGAATGTGAAGTTCTGCTATGAAAGGCAATCAATTAGGAAGAGAAAGGCTGGCTTGTCTTATAGATTTAGAACCTTTATGGGGGAGGGGGAGGGACCTGAAAGGTCATAAAGACTACAGGGACTGTGGAGGGAGGGAAAAGAGGAGATGAGAAAGAAGGGACTCCAGGCTGCTCCTCAAACACAGATCCTGATTGTTCTGAAAGGTGGCTGGTAGGAAAAGTATACATGTTTGGCACCATCCTCTCTACTTGGGGTGTGTTTGTCGTTCGTCACTGGGAAGCCACTGTCAGGTGAAGGATGCTCTGATAAATCCTAGCCACTGCAGGATATTGAGGGGGCAGTGACATTATCGTTATCATGGCTGTGGACCCACCAGTTCCTAAGCCCTTCCACGTGCCTAGCACTTGTTAAATTCATTCCATACACAGGCCCTACCCCTCACACATTGAGCAGAGTAGGAAACTAAGGTGAATGCTCTCTGTCTGCCATAGAATTTGGGCTATAAAACACTAAACTAGATTTTGGGAGTGACACATGATTTTCTGTCCCCTGTATATAAAACAATAGTGCTCATCCAGGATCAGAGGAGCAAGATCATTGACTTAATTAATTTACTGTCTCCTTAGGAAGAGAGATATCGTGCACATAAAGTCAAGGGCTAATTAACTCTACAAGAATACAAGAGATGTCAAAAGGTGGTTTGATAAAATGCCAAGTTAATGGCAGAGATGTTGGATAGGATCTTATGAACGTTTATGTATTAAAATTGCAGATATCCAAAAGATGAACAAGATACATTTCATATATTTGCAAGTAAACATATGTTACCTAGAGCCCACTTTCAGACCCACAATAATTAATTCTGCCTTTTTCATTCAGGTCAGATGTAACACAACTGTTTTATACCTTCAGTATTTCTTCAAATAGGATTATCTTTTTCCAGAAGCCATCACAAGGCCTAAGAAGATTTGCAACAATGGGAAGGATTTTTTTCTTCCCTATAATGAATAGATTAAAGGCTTAATCCCAAGGTCTGGCTCTGTGTCCAAGCATAATTGTCCTGTGAGTTGCTCCAAATGGTTTTTTTCATGTACACTCAGGAACTGTAAAGTCATTTTTTGAGGAAAAACCACAAAAATTTATTAGAAGTCAACAGAAGAGGTTACTTTCATCTAAGTTTGTATCCAGGAAGGGGTGCCCCAAATGAGTACTTTTTAATATCAGGTTCTTAGGAAAATACTGATATTACTCCAGGCTGCTCAAGGCCAAGATTGCTTTGTGGCAACTTTCAGAAGGGCATCTACTTCCATTTTCTTGGTGATTGACCGCTGGGGGATACATGCCAAGATCATCATGAGTCTTTTGGCCCATCAGTGCTAGGCTTAGCTTCCAGGTCAGCAAGAACTGTTAATGAAAATTATCCACGACATTTGTTAAAGTGGTCACGTCGCCTCTTCTTCTGTCTCGAATTTCCCCTGCCTCTCTCTTATAAAGACACTTGAGATTGCTTTTGGGGCCCACCAGGATAATCAATCTTCTCACATCAAGATTCTTCACTTAATCACATCTGCAAAGTCTCTTTGCCATATAAGGTTCCAGGGATTCGAACCTATATATCTTTGGGGCCATCACTCAGCCTACCACACAAGCTAATAGCAAAAGGGACACTGAAACCTATCATAAAGAGACAAAAAGGCCCTTAGGACCCCACTGTCCCTTGAATTGTCACAGGAAATAGTTTGGGACAGCGGTCACCAACCTTTTGGACCTCACAGACCAGCCGTGGTCCACGGACCACCGGTTGGCGACCGCTGGTTTGGGAAATATTTTTCTAGTTCTTTCTATTGCATACACTAACAGATGTATTGCTTTTATTTCCTTTCCTTTTAAAAATAAAAAAATGGGATACCTTCCTACACAGCCCAGCAATTTGTCTCTTTCATTTAATAATGTGTCTTTGCAGTAAGCTCTTTAAGAGGGAAAGGGATTTACTTTCATGGTGCTGTCTTCTTTGATGTAAAAATAGAAACTTTCCAGTAAAGCAAGTGACTTTTAAAAAAATTCCATTTGAAATAATCTCCCAGAAACGTCAATGTTTTAATTCGTAAGAGAAAGGAGATTTCGAACCAAAATAAGGGTAGAGGCTACTTAGACCTTAGTGTTTGGGGGAAATTAGAGAAAGGGCCCTTTAGTTATGCATGGATGCAGCGTGACATACGGGAAGGTTAACTAGCCTGTTAATGTGAGAGTGCATGTTTCCATGGTATCAGTTCAAATTAAGCATCTATGTGACCTTAGCAAGCTGGATCCAATCTCTGGGCCTCAGGGTCCTCACCTTTGAAGTGAGAGTATTGGACTAGAAGTTTTTTAAAGCTCCTAATGATCTTCCATTGTGCAATTTTGGAAAGGTACTGCCAATATTCTAGTAGGCTAAGAGACCCTGTTTGAATAACAGACCTTTTACTAACTTGCTATGAACTTGAGCTAGACCAGGGTTGGGGGACGTCTAGACCAAGGGCTGTCTAAGGCCTGGGAAATCAACTGGTCTGGCCCTGCCAAGTCATTAGGGGTGAGTTAATGAAATGTTTGACCAAATATAGCAGGCTAATTTTTAAGTTGATAATTTTGTATGGCCCTCGAATGGTATAAATATCCAAATGGCCGTTGGCAGAATAAAGGTCCCTCACCCCTGAGCTAGACAGTCAGCTCCGTTGGGCCTCAGTTTATTCATCTGTAAAATGAGCAGGCTGGACTAGAGTGTTCTCAAGATCCTTTCTAATTCTCACATTCTAAGAAAATGAGTCTCAAACTTCAGTCTGCCTAAGAATCCCCCGAGGATTTTATTAAAATGCAGCGTCTGATTCAGTAGGTCTGGGGTGGTGTCTGAGATTCTCCATTTCTAGCAAGTTCCCAGGTAAGACATGCTGGTCTGGAGATTGCACTTTGAGTAACAAAGCATTTGCATTTTGAAATGTCAGGAAACTCTTAAAGACTTGGGCATTAGTGAAAGATTACCGTGTGTCTGGTGGAGTGCTGGTCTGGGATTAACTGGTGTTATAGGCATGTACAATTTGCTTGTCTTTTATCCAGCTCTGTAAGAGTAGATGTGAAATACGAATAGTAATGGGATGAATTTTGTTTAATTGATTTCAGCCCTGAAGCAAAAGATGGCTCCCAAACATTCATTTTACTTGTCCCGTAGGCTATCAGCCCCTTTGCACAATTAGCAAATTCGTTTCAGCATTCCTGATTGCCCACATTTCTTCAAAACCTCTTTTATTTTATTTTTAATTTTTAAAATTTCTTTATTGATTTCAGAGAGGAAGGAGAAGGAGAGAGAGATAGAAACATCAATGATGAGAGAGAATCATTGATAGGCTGCCTCCTGCACACCCCTTACTGGGGATTGAGCCGGCAACCCAGGCATGTGCCCTTGGCCGGAATCAAACCTGGGACCCTTCAGTCCGCAGGCTGACGCTCTATCCACTGAGCCAAGCTGGTTAGGGCTCAAAACCTCTTTTAAACAGGTTTTATCTTTGCAACTCACTCATCGATTCATTGATTTATTAATAGCAAGAAACACTTGCCCCAGTGGGGAGGTTGCAGGGTGGGAAACAAACTCCTCTGGAAAGTGGGTCAGGTATCATGCTTTCCTGACTCCCAGCCAGCTATCACCTGAGGAAGTTCGCTTTACCTCCAATCTAGGCTGGGTAATTCCCCTCCCAGGGCTAGAAGGTCACGGAATATGGGGGAAGAAGATGCCTTAACCATCCTCTGGCCCGGTATCAAAGGGGTGAGAGACCTGACCAAGCCCGGAGGGGGCTGTAGCTGGGATTTGAACCTGACCTCAGGACTCCTCCAGTGCTCTTTATATACCCCGTTTATTCTGGGGCCACTAAACTGATGGCTCTCATAGGTCTGCTGCATTTGTTAAGAGTTGGACCCCCGTGTGGGTGGAAGGGGGGTGGGAGAGGTCAATGGGGGAAAAAGGGGACATATGTAATACTTTCAACACTAAAGATAAAAAAAAAAAAGAATTTGATCCCCACCCGGCTGGTGAGGCTAAGTGGTTGAGCATGGACCCATGAACCAGGAGGTCACCGTTAGATTCCCCATCTGGGTTGCCTGCTCAGTCCCCAGTATGGGACTTGCAGGAAGCAGCTGTTCAGTGATTTTCTCTCATTGTTTCTCTCTCTCCCTTCCTCTCTGAAATCAATTAAAAAATATATATATATAAAAGAATTTGACCTCCAAGGTGTCCAGAGTTTCCTGATGGGAGACAGGAGGTGGAGGACGGGGCTTGGGGCGGTCCCTAGGAATGAGGGGCGGTGCCTTGGGCGACGGGGCGGAGCCTAGGGCTGGGGGCGGGGCTTAGGACGGCGGGGCGCTCCCTGGGGCTGAGGAGCAGAGCCTGGGGCTGCCGCGCGGACAGCCCCGCCCCACGGGCTGCAGGAGTCGGAGAGTACAAGTTGCACCAACCCGGCCCCGCCCCCGCCTGTCTGTGACTGTAGCAGTCGCTATCGATAAAGTTGTTGTTCTGCCAACATGGCGGCGCCCATGGAGACTGGCCGGGTCGTGTTCGCCTAAGGTGGGAACCGAAGCATAAGGCGCCGCACAGGCCAGAACCTGTGAGCAGGTAAACCCCTGAGCGGGGCCAGCGGGACAAGAGACGAGGCCCGATCTCCTCTCCCCGGACCGGGAGGTTCCGAATTGCTGGGAGCAGGAAGGGAAGCTGCAGACTGGGTTAGGTGGTCTCGGAGCCGAGCCATTTCCGAACTGGAAAAGTCTCAGATTCGCTGGGAGAGTCTCTGAGATCTGGGTCTTGTCAGGCTCTTTGAGCGATAGACCCCGCCGACAGCTCTGGACCCTTCCCCTGAAAAGCGCACGTGTGCACATAGGTTTGTACTCCAGTTCCTCTCCCGCCGCTCCCCTGCCCCAGTTGGTGCCTGGATCTTTGCTCCCTGGGCTGGGGGTTTGGACTCGGTGAAAAGCCATCCAGTGCCTCTCTGGCCCACAGCATGTCAGGGCTCGAAGGGCCTCAGCGATCATTTGGGTTTAACCCCTCGTCTTAAGGAGAAGCTGAGGTTCCAGACACGAACTCATTTGCCTGAGGTCATACAGGAAATAAGTAGTTGCAAAAGCCCAGATCTACCTTATTAGTAGTAGGATTTGTGTTTGGTCTCCAAACGTGGTCCATTAAGATTCATTTCCCCAGGTACATTCTCACACACCTTCTTTTAGGTGCACCCAAATGCCTTCACATGCTTCCTCTATGTGTTCTGTTGCTTTGCCTGTCATCTAGGTTTCTCTGTCCATAAACGGTTGTCAGTTTGGGTCCAGTTCTCAGGCCCTCCCTCCATGGGTACATGCCACTACTCCCACCATTCTCATCAAACTGAACCTTAAGCCCCACGTGAAGCGGGGAGGATTACCGAATATGGTGGAAGAAGAGACAAGATTCCAGACGTCTGGGTAAAGAACTAGATAAGACCGAGATGAGGAAGGAAGGTGCCATGCTGATCATAAATGCAACACACAGGCCACACCTTTCACACTTACCCTATGGGCATAGTCCTCTAATAAAACGGCTGTCCTGGTCAGGAAGAGGCAGTGCTTCGGTGGTGAGTGGCAGAGAGCAGGGCCTGGGAAGTAAAGGAAGGGAACTCGGCTGAGCTCCGAAAGTTCTATAAGAAATCATAGCCCTGCTTGGCCAGTGTGCTCCGTGGTTGAGCATGGACCTATGAACCAGGAAGTCCTGGTTCTGTTCCAGGCCAGGGCACATGCCTGGGTTGTGGGTTCAGTCCCCAGTGTGGGGTGTGCAGGAGGCAGCCGATCAATGATTCTCTCTCATCTTGATGTTTCTCTTTCTCCCTCTTCCTTCCTCTCTGAAATCAATAAAAATATATTTAAAAAAAAGAAGAGAAACAAAGTATTAAAAGAAATCATAGCCCTGAGTATACTATGTGCTAAGTCTTGAGGACCCTCTAACACAGGGGTGGGCAAACTTTTTGACTCGAGGGCCACAATGGGTTCTTAAACTGGACCGGAGGGCCGGAACAAAAGCATGGATGGAGTGTTTGTGTGAACTAATATAAATTCAAAGTAAAGGAGTGGAGGGGAGAGCAAGAGAACCGGATAGAACAGCCGGATCCGGCCCGCGGGCCGTAGTTTGCCCAAGGCTGCTAACACAAAGGGTCTGAACTTTTCTTTGAGTCTTGACGCATTTTCCCGTATTGCTCCCCAGAGAGGTAGAATCAATTTACATACCCACCAGCACTATATAAAAATGCACATTTATGATTTCAGAGAGGAAGGGAGAGGGAGAGAGAGAGAGAGAAACATCAGTGATGAGAGAGAATCATTGATCAGCTGCCTCCTGTACGCCCCACACAGGGGATCGAGCCCACAACCCGGGCATGTGCCCTGACTGGGAATTGAGCCGTGACCTCCTGGTTCATAGGTCAATGCTCAACCACTGAGCTACGCACGTTTCTTTTTTCCTGCAAAAAGCTTTATTGTTTCATTTGGTCCAATGCATGGGAGAGGACTTCAGCGTGGCTAAAAGAATGGCTAGTAGTTTTGGTAAGAGGCTCAGATAAAAGCCAGACACCAGGGGAATGCAGAGGGGCCTCTGAAAGGCCTCTGGGCTCTAAAGGCTCCTGGTCGTGCTTGAGGGTGAGCCCTTCATACTTGAGGGTGAGCCTTTCGAAGAGATTCTCACCCAGTGCAGTCTGGGGCGGGCCAGCCTGCTCATGTGTCGCCCATCTTCTTGATGAGTTTCACCTCCTCATCCAGGAAGTGGTTCTCCAGGAAGTCGCAGAGATGAGGGTCCGTGCAGGTAGAACCCAGGGCATGCAGCTCCACAAGGGCCTGCTTCAGGTTCCTCTCCCGGCCAGCGGCTTCCAGGGCGTCCTGGGTTTTGCCCACTCATCCTGGGAGGCTTCAGCACGTCCTGGAAGAGAACGCGGCCGCTGCGCTGGTTTTGCAACTTTAAGAGATGCTCAGCGCCCTCGTGCTTCTTTTCCGCCAACTCTGGGAAGAAGTGGCCCATGCCCTCGAGAGCCACATCGCCCTCAAGAGCCACATCGCCCTCGAGAGCCACATCGTCAGGGTTGAAATAGAAGCCCCGAGAGAGAGGTAGGTGGGAGGCCCACAGATGCAGGTTGGCCAGGTGTTGACCGCAGCCTCCACCTCGGTGAAAGAATTCTGATGAATTTGGGAGCTCATGGTTGTTCGGCAATAAGGAGTTAAGGTAGAAGAAAACCCGGTGTGTTGGCTGGTTCCGGAGGTGGTTCTGAAGTTGGTGACTGGATGAGACGCAGGAGGGTGGCTGGAGGCTGGAAGAAGGGGCGTCCTTGGGTCTGTTCTGTCCAAAACAGTCAATCCGGGCCCGCCGAGGGCACTGCCCATACACATTTTTTTTGGTTTAACAGGTTTTTGCCAACCTGATAAGCAAAATATTTCATTGTTGTTTTAATTTGCATTTTTGATTAGTTGTAAAGTTGATCTTTTTCCATATATTTATTAGCCATTTGTATTTACTCTTCTCTTTTTTCCTCTACTCATTCTTAAAATTAGGTTTTTAATATTTCTCTTCTCACATGTGACTCTATAGATTAAGATAAGCTTTTTTGTTGCAGTTTTTGTAGTATCCTCTCAGCTTATTTTTTGCTTTCTTTTTTTGTCAATGGTGTTTTTGATATACAGATGTTTTAGATTTTAAGAGAGATTATTAATATTTTTCTTTCTGAATTCTTCCATTGCTTTATTCTCGGGACAGAACATCCTGCACTTTGTAAAGAATTACTAAGTACTTATCCACAGGGTGGGGCAAAGGTAGGTTTACAGTTGTGAGTACGCAACACAGTTTATTCTTATTTCCTTTTTTTTTTTTTTTTCAAGGAAAATATACAGGCTGTATTTAGGCAATAGGATTAATGCTTCCATAATAATGATAGTTCTTGAATAATAATATATCACATTACAAGGTTGCCTTCCAAATCTTGGAGGCACTCCTGTTTTTATTTTATTTTTTATTTTTTTATTTTTTATTTTATTTATTTATTTATTTTTAATTAAATCTTTATTCAGATTATTACAATTGTTTCTCCTTTTTCCCCCCATAGCTCCCCTCCACCTGGTTCCCACCCCACCTTCTGCCCTTACCTCCCCCCCCCCCCCCCCGCACTGTCCTCATCCATAGGTGTATGATTTTTGTCCAGTCTCTTCCTAAACCCCCCATACCCCTTTCCCCCTGAGAATTATCAGTCCACTCCCTTTCTATGCCCCTGATTCTATTATATTCACCAGATTATTCTGTTCCTCAGGTTTTTAATTCACTTGATTTTTAGGTTCACTTGTTGATGGATATGTGTTTGTTGTTCATAATTTTTATCTTTACTTTTTTCTTCTTCCTCTTCTTTAAGAATACCTTTCAACATTTCATATAATACTGGTTTGGTGGTGATGAACTCCTTTAGCTTTTTCTTATCTGTGAAGCTCTTTATCTGCCCTTCAATTCTGAATGATAGCTTTGCTGGGTAGAGTAATCTTGGTTGTAGGTTCTTGCTATTCATCACTGAAAATTTCTTGCCACTCCCGTCTGGCCTGCATAGTTTCTGTTGAGAAATCAGCTGACAATCGTATGGGTGCTCCCTTGTAGGTAATTAACTGTTTTTCTCTTGCTGCTTTTAATATTCTCTCTTTTTTGCTCTTGGCATTTTAATTATGATGTGTCTTGGTGTGGTCCTCTTTGGATTCCTTTTGTTTGGGGTTCTGTGCACTTCCTGGACTTATAAGTCTATTTCTTTCACCAGGTGGGGGAAGTTTTCTGTCATTATTTCTTCAAATAGGTTTTCAGTATCTTGCTCTCTTTCTTCTTCTGGCACCCTGATAATTCTGATGTTGGTACGCTTGAAGTTGTCCCAGAGGCTTCTTACACTATCTACAACTTTTTGGATTTTTTTTTTTTTTTTTTTTTTTTTTGCTTTTTTGGTTGAGTGTTTTTTGCTTCTTTGTATTTCAATTCTTTGACTTGATTCTTGTGTTCCTCTAGTCTGTTGTTGGGTCTCTGTATAATATTTTTTGTTTCAGTCAGTGTATGTTTAATTTCTAGTTGGTCCTTTTTCATATCTTCAAGGGTCTCGTTATATTTATCAGCCTTTTCTAGGATATTCTTGAAAAGCCTTATAACCGTGGTTTTGAATTCTATATCCAGTCGTTTGTTTTCCTCCATTTCTTTCATTTGTGATCTGTTTCTTTGTGGCTGCATTTTCACTGCTTCCCTGAGTTGGTAGGGGAGCATTGTGTGCTAGGTTTCCTATATGGCCCAGTGGGTTAGCCTCCCCAGTTAACCTGAGGTGGACACTCTTGATGCACCCCTTTGTGGACTATGTGTACAGCCTTGTTAAAGTTAAGTCTTGATTGTTGTTGGTATCACTGGGAGGAATTGACCTCCAGGCCAGTTGGCTGTGAGGATCAGCTGTGTCTACGATGGGAGAAGTTCAGTGCTGGAGACAGCCTTATAGGATTAGACTTGCCAAATTGCAAAAGCCTCTGTGCTCAGCTTGGATGGGGTGGAGTCTGAGGGCGGAGCAGACAGTCTTGGCTTCCCGTCAGCCTTGCCCTTGCGCGCGCGCGCGCCTCCAGACCTCTGCCTTCCCCGGCTCCTGAGCCTCCGCCCGAGAGTCCAGATTCCCCCCCGCAAGAGCGTGGGTCCCCAGGGGCTCACCTGAAACTGGGGTTCAGTGCAGTCAGAACTGGGGTTCAGTGCAGTCAGGAGCTTCCGACTCCCTTCCACTAGGGAAAGCCTGTGGCAACCTCCGCAGCCTTTGTGCACATTGGCGCGCATGTCTCCAGACCCCTGCCTGCCGGGGCTCCCCCGCGGCTCCCTCAGGTCTCCGAGTCTCCGGGTGCCTTTCTCTCTACCTGACAGTCCAGACTCCCCCTGTATGAGCCTGGGTCTACGGGGTTTCGCCTGGAACTGGGGTTCAGTGCAGTCGGAACTGGGGTTCAGTGCCGTTGGGGGTTTCCTTCCCCCTCCCGCCAGAGAAAGCCAGCCAGGCTCTTAGCTGCCCTTCCTCTCTGTGCGCACAAAGACCCTTTGCCGTACCTCCAATTCTCTCTTTCCTTCTAGTTGTAGAATTTCCACTTAGCCAGCTTTCCTGTGGTTCTGGATGGTGTCCGTTCTGTCTTTTAGTTGTAGTTTTGAAATTGTTGTGCGAGGCAGCAGTTTAGGTGCTTACCTATGCCGCCATCTTGGTTTCTCCCCTCTTATTTCTTATTTATTAATTATTTCCATATGAACAACTGTAACCCTATATTTTACCTACCCTTTATGTTTCTGTCTTGTTTTATGGTATTTTTTTTTAAAGAGCACTTGACCTTATTTATTTATTTATTATTATTATTATTTTTTTAAATATATTTTATTGATTTTTTACAGAGAGGAAGGGAGAGGGATAGAGAGTTAGAAACATCGATGGGAGAGAAACATCGATCAGCCGCCTCCTGCACACCTCCTACTGGGGATGTGCCCACAACCAAGGTACATGCCCTTCACCAGAATCGAACCTGGGACCTTTCAGTCCGCAGGCCGACGCTCTATCCACTGAGCCAAACCAGCTAAGGCTGTTTCATGGTATTTTTAAAAAAATTCTTTAATTTATATGGGATTTACTGTGGTTTATGTTTGAGGTTTCCCACCATTCCTTGAATAATCTGTCACTTTGTAATCTACTTGTTCTTTTTTTCTTTATGAACTTGAAGTTCTTATATACCTAGATCGGTTTCAGGATTCTCTAGTCTATGTAAAGGAAAGGTTTGTGTAAAGGAAAGGTTATTAGAGGTTATTAGTGAATCAGGTATTATGTAAATGTTTTAAGAAAGCATGTTTGTAAATGCATTGTTTGTAATTTGGTTCATAGAATAAGTGAGTTGTAGAGACAGGATTAGAATTTTAAGTGGAAGAATGACCTTCATATTGCTCCTGTTGGTGAGCTGTTTGCATTCTTTGCTGTTTCATTTGTCACAATGGCTAACCATCATTCAAAGCAAAAGCTTGCGAGGCTACAGTTAGAGTGAGTTTGTATTTTTATAATTTGCTCCTTGCCATTGTTTGTTTGAGAGGGTGGTCCACTGTGTTCTTAGGGAATGCAGCCTAGGAGAGAGATGGCAGGCATCTCTCTTGTGTGCCCTCTGTTAAACTGGCTTTCTTTGGTTTGCAAAGACATGGAAATGCTGACTTAGCAAGAGAACCATAAAATCCACGAACCCTGTAGGTAGTTCTAATTATGTAGACATCCAACCCCTAATAATCAATGCAATTGCCTTAGTTGTACAAAGTGTCTATATATTAGGTTGGTCATATGGAATTGCTGATATTCAACTGATTTCACATAGTTCACTATTATATCTATAGCCACATCTACTCACTTTAAAATAGGCAAGCCCAATGGATAGGGAGTTGTTGTTTTTTTTTAGTCTGTTTCTGATTTCACCCCCAAAGAAGTTGAGATGTGTTAAATACAGTGAGAACTGGTATGTCAGGAACCTTGGCAGACCAACTTGTAAAATGCTAACACTGTGATGCCATTTTATGTGAGTGTGAAATTCGCTTTTATAAGCCTGCAATGAACCCTGTTGGCAACATCCGTGTACCTCTGTGAAATGGGGCCAATCCTAGTAGATGTGGGAAACATTCTGAGAGAATCAAAGAACACTAGCTTAGAGTGTCATTTCCTTCCTCCCTCCCTTCCTCTCTCCCTTCCCCCCTCCCTCAATCCCTCCCTCCTTCTCTCTCCCTTTCTTCCTTCCTTCCTTCCTTCCTTCCTTCCTTCCTTCCTTCCTTCCTTCCTTCCTTCCTTCCTTCCTTCCTTCCTTCCTTTCTTTCTTTCTTTCTTTCTTTCTTTCTTTCTTTCTTTCTTTCTTGGTTTTGAAAGATCTGTTATGAAAATACTATAGCACTTCTCAAATGCTGTTATGCAAGAGGGAAGAAAGTTTATTTATTCATAAATCATAAATATCTGATGCACTGTCACCTCAACCTTTTGAGTCGTGATAAAACATGAAACATCTTCCATGAGTTCATTTCTGGAATTCAGCTTTGGAGAAAAGCACTTGAACGTTTAAGTTGAATTTTGAATCGCAGCTGGATGTCCTGATGGGCCCCCACCTATGGGTTGGATTCCAGAAAAACCACTGTTACACATATTGTATATTGTTTGTGGTTTCTTATCTCCTTTTCTCTGCCAGTGCGTAAGGGCCAGGACAGAAGGGACTTTGTGTTTGTTCACAGCCGTGTTCCCAGTGCCTACAGCTGTGTGGCACTCAATGCAGATTTGGTAAAGGAATGAAGAACTAAGTGAATAAGCAGTCTTCTAAATAGTGGTTATTTCCTGGCTTAGCCTACCGAGTATCTTGAACTCATAATATATTTGAAAAATGCTTATAATTGCTCAGAGTCTCTGGTCCTCCTTGAAGGCCTGTGTTCAGATCTCTTCCGATATTTGAGCCTAAGGCCAAGCTAAGATATGCTTGGAGCTCTTCTGAATCCTGGATGATGGGAAGCGAAGCCTGCTGGGCAGACCCTGGGCTGGCCTACAGAGAAGGGAGGGAGGGCTCTGCTGTCTCCCATGCAGTGTGTGAGGCTGTGGTAGGAGCTGGCCCAGGCAGTGGTCTCCATTTGTCCCTGGCGGGAGGGTGGTGGGGTGGGTTGTATCTTTGATGTTCGGAAGCATCGACCACCTTTATATTTTCCATTAAAAAGTTTGTGCTTAAAAATAAATAAATTAATTAATTAATTAAAAAAAAAAGTTTGTGCTTAGCCTGGCCAGTATGGCTCAGTGCTTGAGCATCGACCCATGAACCAGGAGGTGGCGGTTCGATCCCAGTCAGGGCACATGCCCGTGTTTTGGGCTCCATCCCCAGTTAGGGGGCGTGCAGGAGGCAGCCAATCAGTGATTCTCTCATCATTGATGTTTCTATCTCTCCCTCTTCCTTCCTCTCTTTGAAATCAATAAAAACATATATATTTTTTAAAAATTTGTGTTTGGCTCAATTGAACTTCTAAAGCATTCTTTTCAGGGAGAGAAATCATTAGAAGAATAAGAGGAAAGCCTGCGAGGGGGCAGGGAGCCCTGGGCTGTGCTGAGTGGAAGGCCAGGCTCAGGAGGGGGTTCCAGGCGGCTCACCAGTGCACTTTTTCCCCTCTTTCAGGGCCTCCCACCTTTTGAAGAATGGCTTCTGCTTGGCAGAGACTGGGTTTCTATGTCTCTCTTCTGAAAAGGCAGCTAAATGGTGGGCCAGATGTCATCAGTTGGGGAAGGAGAGTCATTCCAGGATGTAAAAGAGGAATTTACAGTGCCACAGGCCAGTGGACGAAAGAGTATACGCTGCAGACAAGAAAGGACGTTGAGAAATGGTGGCATTCACGGATAAAAGAACAGGCCTCCAAAATTTCTGAAGCTGATGTGAGTATCCTGGGAGATTCTGAAAGGGTAAAAAAGAGGGGTTAAGGGCTTGGACTCTGAGGTTAGACTCCCTGGTTCAAGTTATTAAGCACTAGAGGCACGGTGCATGAAATTTGTGCACTGGGGTAGGCTGGGGTCCCTCAGCCCGGCCTGTGCCCTCCTGTAGTCCAGGAGCCCTCTCGCAGTCTGGGACCTCTCGCTTCTTACCACCCGCCTGCTTGCTGCTCTTCACCACTCGGCTCGCGGCTCCTTAGCACTGCCGTGGAGGCGGAAGAGGATCCCACCACCACTGCTGCGCTCACCAGCCGTGAGCCCGGCTTCTGGCTGAGCGGCGCTCCCCCGGTGGGAGCGCACTGACCACCAGGGGGCAGCTCCTGCATTGAGCATCTGTCCCCTGGTGGTCAGTGTGCATCATAGCGACTGGTCATTCTGGTTGTTCCGCCATAAAGGTCGCTTAGGCTTTTATTATATAGACTAGAGGCCCGGTGCACGAAATTTGTGCACAGGGTGGGGGTGTCCCTCAGCCCAGCCTGCACCCTCTCCAATCTGGGACCCCTCGAGGGATGTCCGACTGCCCGTTTAGGCCCGATCCCACTGGGATCGGGCCTAAACGGGCAGTCGGACATCCCTCTCACAATCCAGGACATCCCTCTCACAATCCAGGACTGCTGGCTCCCAACTGCTCGCCTGCTTGCCTTCCTGATTGCCCCTAACTGCTTCTGCCTGCCAGCCTGATCACCCCCTAACCACTCCCCTGCCAGCCTGATTGATGCCTAACTGCTCTCCTGCCAGCCTGTTTGCCCCTAACTGCCCTCCCCTGCAGGCCTGGTCCCCCCCAACTGCTCTCCCCTGCAGGCCTGGGTCCCCCCCAACTGTCCTTCCCTGCAGACCCAGTCACCCCCAACTTCCCTCCTCTGCTGGCCTGGTCACCCCTAACTGCCCTCCCTTGCAGGCCTGGTTCCTCCCAACTGCCCTCCCCTGCTGGCCATCTTGTGGTGGCCATCTTGTGTCCACATGGGGACAGCCATCTTGTGTGTTGGAGTGATGGCCAATCTGCATATTACTCTTTTATTAGATAGGATAGAGGCCTGGTGCATGGGTGGGGGCCAGCTGGTTTGCCCTGAAGGGTGGCCCGGATCAGGGTGGGGGTTCCCTTGGGGCGTGGGGCGGCCTGGGCAAGGGGCCTGTGGTGGTTTGCAGGCCGGCCATGCCCCCCGGTGACCCAAGCAGAGGCCCTGGGATCTGGGATTTATTTATCTTCTACAATTGAAACTTTGTAGCCTGGAGTGGAGCCAAGCCTTCTGCTCGCTCCGTGGCGGCAGCCATTTCTGTTTGGGTTTATGTATCTTCTATCATTGAAACTTTGTAGCATTGAGTGGAGGCCTGGCCCAGCAAGGGCAGGCGGAAAGCTTGGCTTCCTCCATCGCCGGGGAAACCCAAGCCTCCCTCCTGCTTTCTGTGGCCGCAGCCATCTTGGTTGGGTTTATTTGCATATTCCCTCCTGATTGGCTGGTGGGCGTGGCTTGTGGGTGTAGCGGAGGTATGGTCAATTTGCATATTACTCTTTTATTAGATAGGATGTGACCTTGAACCAAATGACTGAATCTCTCTGTGCTTCAGTTTTCTTACCTAAAGTGAACAGTGCCCGCTGTCCCTGGGACGGTTGTGAGGGTAGATGTAATGAGACAAGGCTAGTGCTTAGAAGAGATTCAGTGTGGTGCGTGTGCACGCAGGTGCACGAAGACAGCACCACACCAGACATTCTGGAGCAGGATTTACTGGAAACTCATCAAGACAGGAACCATAGCAGGCGCCAGGTTCTTCCTGGTCCATTGCAGAGTGGGGCAGCACACAGGGTTCTGGCAGGGTCAGGTATGAGATTCCAGAAGTGGCACCTGGGCCCCTCAGCCAAGGAACTTTAAAGTACCTTCCCCTCCCCTGGCATGGCCTTGGCCTCCTGTGGGAACTCCTTTCACGTCCCGCGTGGTTCAGGGTTCCGGTTCAGGGTTCGGGTTCTGGAGAAGGTGCACACAAATGAAAAGAGACTTGGAAAAGTATTAATTTGGGAATATTGAGGGCCAGGCGGGAGCCCACCTCTAGTGGGAGGACTACCACCTGCTCTGGCCTTGCTATCCCTTTTATTGAGACTATGGGATACGCGCATAACCTTTAGGCAGGAAATTCCAATAACAGAAATTTACATAGGAGAAACAGAGGTGGAGGCTGCTTCAGCTAACAATGTTTCAACTAAACAGTGAGTGATTAGCTCCGACCTTTCAGAGCAATTAAGGTTGACCAGCCTTCCGGATTCCCTTTCCACATCTCTCTATTAGTGGGACAATGATCGGTTTCCGGCAGCCTCCAACCCTGTTCTGTCACCTCACCATCATGGTTTGGGAGGTACCAGCCCTTTCCTTGTATGATCTGGGGTTGGGGTCTAACCTGGCATTAGCAGCTGTATGAGTTAGTGGACCCTTGGCTTCTGGTCCGGATGCACCAGTCCAGGCTCTACCTGAATTAATTGTCTGAAGTGCTTGGCTGTAGCCGTATCCGTGGAGCGCTCTGCTGTAGGCTGGCTGCTTCTCTGGGAGGCCAGCCTGCTGGGTACCAGGCTTGGATGCGTTAGCCATTACCGCTGGCGAGAAAGTCTGACATTGAGAAAGGCATAGCATATAACAAGTGACATGACAAAAAGGAAGGTTTGAATGTAATGTGTAAATGTGCGATGCAAGCCTAACTCTTACTCATTAGGAAGTGACAAGTCTTCCTGGTAACATGATCAGACTAATCTAACTTAATATATTTTGGAAACAAACTTAGGGAGCAGTTTAATTCGTGTTTTTTTTTAAAATATGTTTTTCTTTATTTCAGAGAGGAAAGGAGAGGGAGAGAGGGATAGAAACATCAATGATGAGAGAGAATCATTGATCGGCTGCTTCCTACATGCCCCACACTGGGGGTCGAGCCTGCAACCTGGGCATGTGCTGCTCTGACCAGGAATCAAACCATGACCTCCTGGTTCATAGGTCGATACTCAACCACTGAGCCACACCGACTGGGCAGGGTGCAGTTTAATTCTAAATAAGGAGCTTAAACTTCAATGTTTGCTTTTGGTTTAGATTATAATTTAGTGACTTTCAAACATTTTGAAGTTGTATCTTACTGATTTTGTGACATCTCATTCTTAAGTATATGGTTTTTAAAAAATTAAGTGGATCAAAATAAACTATTCTATATAATAAAAGGCTAATATGCAAATTGTCCCCTCAACCGCAAGTTCGACCAGGGGACGGGGCCAGCTGGCCAACCGCCCGTGGCCCCTTCCCCTGGCTGGACCAGCCCCATCTGCCCAGCTGGACCCCACACATGCACGAATTCATGCCTCGGGCCTCTAGTGTTTCAATAATTGGGTAAATAGCTTTGGAAATATTGTGGATGGGCCCTGGCACTCTGTCGGGTTCGAGGGGGGATGATGTAGTGGAGAGAGCACCTGGCGAGGGTCTGGAGCCTCGCAGTAAAGGACTGGCTCTGCCCCAGAATTCATGCGAGCTTGGCAACATCATGAACCTCCTTGATCTTCACATTCCTCACATTATTTATCTCACAGAATTGTTTTGAAAATCAAATGGGGAAATGTGGCTGAACACATTTTACAAACTGAAGTGTTGTGTAAATGAAAGGTACAAGGGGAGAAAAATGTGTGGTGTGTCTTGTCAGGAACTGAAAATACTGCTGGATGCTGGTGGATTCGGAAGCACTTATCATGGACTACACTGTAGCAGGAGCTACAGTTGAAACCCACTCAAATGATTTTCTAGAAGTTGAATATTTTGCCATCATCATCCTAATTATCATCACCCTAAAAAGAACTTCCATTTAATAAGCATATTACTGTGTGTCAGGCACCATCTGTCCATTTATTTTCTTATTTAATCCTGAAATAACCCTGAGGGAGGTATTGTCCTCATCTTGGGGATAAGAAAACGGAGGCTAGGAGGGAGGTTTGGCAATTTGTCCAGATGCACAACTCACCTGTGGCAGAGCCAGGATTCAGACCCAGTCATCTTTTTAAAAAATATACTTTTTTATTGATTTCTGAGAGGAAGAGAGATAGAAACATCAAAGATGAGTGAGAATCATTGATCGGCTGCTGCTTCGTGCACACCCCACACTGGGGATCGAGCCCAGAAACAGGTATGTGCCCTGACTGGGAATCTCACGGTGACCTCTTGGTTCATAGGTCGACGCTCAACCACTGAGCCATGCCAGCCGGGCCCAAGGATATTTTTTCCATTGATTTCTAGAGAGAGTGGAAGGGAGGGAGGAGTGGGAGACACACACACACACACACACACACACACACACACACATTGATTGGCTGCCTCCAACATGCTCCCCTGCTGGGCTGGGGAACCTGTAACTGAGGTACATGCGCTTGACCAGGAATCAAACCTGAGACCCCCGCCTCTATCCAAGGTCTGATGCTCTAACCACTGAGCTCACCTTTGATTTACAGGTTGTAAACTGAGCCCAGAAAGACAAAGGAATTTGCCTAAGGTCTCACAGCCAGTGGCAAAGCTGGGACCAGAACGAGGGCTCCAGGTTCCTGTTGAGTGCTCCTTCTCTCTGCCATCCTCCCTTCCTCCCAGCTCGGAGCCAGGTCTATAAAGAGACAGAAATTATCTCTCCCCTGACGTGAGAAGCTGGCAAAAAGAATAGGACCTATTTATAAAGACCGTCCTTTTCTTGTTGCTTAAAATATTAATTTCCTTTAAAGGTTTAAATTCTTAACTTTTATATAATTATGAAAATTTCCCTTTCAATTACATTCCTGCTTGGTTATAACATAAACTCCCATAATTCCTTCTCTTCTTTCCACCCACAGAGGATAGAATGCATTTAATTGTCACAGAGGAAAATGACTTAATTCACACAGAAAGCAAAAGGCAGGGCAGGCAGTAAGCTGAATACCTTTTCTGCAATAAAAATATCCATGCATATTAAAAGCTTTTGCTGGCAGTACTTTTCTATATATCTTCTATAAACTCAGTTTTGGTGTTTGGCTTAGCTACTATATAATGAATCACTCGATTTTACATAAATTTAAGCTTTGTTAAACAAACATACAAAAAGGAGATGCTAATGAAGTTATATGTGGAAAATGTTTGGGGCAAGATTGATTGTTAAACATAATATAAAATATATTACTATAATAAAAACAAGGTGATTATAATAAAAGAAAAACAGGTTTAATGTAAAAACTTTACCATGAAAAACTAGAAATATTTTATAGCAAGGGTTTTCTTGTGTGTTTTCTTCGGGTCCCAAGAACTTTGGCCCAGCCAGTGTGGTTCAGTGGTTGAGTGTCGACCTATGAACCAGAAGGTCACAGTTCGATTCCTGGTCAGGGCACATGCCCAGGTTGCAGGCTCGATCCCCAGTGTGGGGCATGCAGGAGGCAGCTCATCAGTGATTCTCTCTCATCATTGATGTTTCTATTTCTCCCTCTCACTTCCTCTCTGAAATCAATAAAAATATATTTTAAGCCCTGACCGGTTTGGCTCAGTGGATAGAGCATCAGCCTGCAGACTGAAAGGTCCCAGGTTCGATTCCGGTCAAGGGCATGTACCTTGGTTGCGGGCACATCCCCAGTAGGAGGTGTGCAGGAGGCAGCTGATTGATGTTTCTCTCTCATCGATGTTTCTAAACTCTCTATCCCTCTCCCTTCCTCTCTGTAAAAAAATCAATAAAATATATTAAAAATATATATATATATTTTAAAAAAAAGAACTCTTTAACAGCTCTTTAACACATTCCCTAAAAATGAGTAGGGAGGATAGTTTGCTTATTTCCTGAGGTCTTGTTCCTCCTTTGAGAGCCTTGTTTACAAGCTGAGAGGATTATCTGTCACTTGTCTTCTTAAAGAAGGTAATTCTTTTTTTTAAAAAAATATATTTTATTGATTTTTTTACAGAGAGGAAGGGAGAGGGATAGAGTTAGAAACATCAGTGTGAGAGGAACATCGATCAGCTGCCTCCTGCACACCTACTGGGGATGTGCCCGCAACCAAGGTACATGCTCTTGACTGGAATCGAACCTAGGACCTTTCAGTCCGCAGGCTGATGCTCTATCCACTGAGCCAAACCAGTTAGGGCAAAGACGGTAACTCTTGAGCCTCCACTGATTCCTGAACCTCCGGTCCTCACCCACGTTCCTGAGGTTTTCCTAAGAGCTATGGATGCACAGTTTCCAATTAAAGAACGCTATCAATGTGCTGCTTCCCACCCATCTGTTTACATCAACAGCATTTCAAGATGGTTTTCTAATCTGTGTAGACTAGTTCCAGACTCCTTAATCCCCTTTTCTTCCTTCAGGTATCTTGACTTGACTGCCCATCAGTCATTTCTGGAGGAGGGGCAGGGAGAAAAATTCCACGCTAGTCTATTTTATGTCAGCAGCTCTGTTAAAAGTTTAACTTCTTGCCCTGACGGGTTTGGCTCAGTGGATAGAGCGTCGGCCTGCAGACTGAAGGGTCCCGGGTTCGATTCCAGTCAAGGGCATGTACCTTGGTTGTGGGCACATCCCCAGTAGGGGGTGTGCAGGAGGCAGCTGATCAATGTTTCTCTCTCATTGATGTTTCTAACTCTCTCTCTCTCTCCCTTCCTCTCTGTAAAAAATCAATAAAATATTAAAAAAAAAAAAAAAAGTTTAACTTCTTGCCCTGACGGGTTTGGCTCAGTGGATAGAGCGTAGGCCTGCAGACTGAAGGGTCCCGGGTTCGATTCCGGTCAAGGGCATGTACCTTGGTTGCGGGCACATCCCCAGTGGGAGGTGTGCAGGAGGCAGCTGATCGATATTTCTCTCTCATTGATGTTTCTAGCTCTCTATCCCTCTTCCTTCCTCTCTGTAAAATATCAATAAAATATATTTTAAAAAAAAAGTTTAACTTCTTTGCTGAAAGGAAGTTTAAAGCAAGGGGTCAGATGAGATTGGAAAGAATCTGATTTCTGGTTTCTTCTACTTCCCTGGTTACAGTTGGCTGTGTCAACGATCAGGCATGCAAACACTAGCAAAATATGCAAATCCCCTTCCCCCCACATCACAAAGGAATGGTTATGAATATTCTGTTTTGCATTTGTTTTCATTAGTTTGTGGGAAGCAAAGCCTTAGAAGACTCTAGTGGAGCTCTAGGAAGGGAGTAAAGACAGAAAGGGAAAGACAGAAGGCAGAAGAAATAGTGTAATATCACATGGTCCCAACCCTTAGCGACTAAGCAGAAGCAGTTACTGTCTTTCTTCCTTGGAGCTCCTCTGCCCCTTGGGAGGATGTAAGGGTGGGCAGGGGGAGCGTGCCATCGCCTGGACAGGATTGGTGGACTTTGCTGGGAAAATGCCCAGTTTGCATCATGGGGACAGTTTGCTAAGAGTTCTACAGAGGCCAGTTATCAGGCTTTCGGAGCACAAAGGCCCACAGATATCCAATAGTTATTAATTTTGCTGGGGGATTAGTGGGGGAGATGATCAAACCCGATCACTGCCCTTGAACAACAGGCCCCCATAAGGAATTAGTTACGTGCCGACCACCTTTCCTTTGGAGCCTCATCCCTCATGTGCACGGACTTGTGCCAACACTCACCATTTTACCGATGGAAGAACTAAGGTGCCGACGTCAGCGTCCCCATGAGGACTTCCTGCCCTGTGTTCATTCTGTTGGGATGCACGTCCAGTTCTCTGTGTTTCTCATGGTGAAGCTGCACCTTGGGAAGCTGGAGAGTTAGTTATACAACCCTGGCCTGAGGCCGCCTGCAGATCTCCCCTGGGAAGCCACAGCCTTCAACCTTCACTGGCTAAGATTTCCCCACTATCTTCCCATTTCAACTTCTTCTGTTAAAAGAATAAGCTCCCAACACAATGAGGAACCCAGGACCCAAACTGGTGCCTTAGGATACTGGTCCTCCTGCTAACCCAAGTCTGAGTGCAGCTCAGGATTTCGGAAGGGCTCCGTGTTTGAGATGTCACATCCGGGATTCACTAGAACTTCATTTGGAAAAACACAGTTTGCTGAGATCTAGATAGAAGCTGTCTTAAAGAGAAGCTTTTGAAAGAGAGAGAAATAAAAAAAGATTAAAAATATAGATGAGTAATTAGCACTTCGAGGGTGTTCGGCATCATTTTGGACATTCTTTAGCTCAAACCAGAGCTTTGAATTTGGGTTTTTGACATTTTTTGTCAACTTCTATTATGGGAACAGTGTTTTCTAACGGACACGTTTTACAATGTTAAACAATTACCTTGCCGAAACCGGTTTGGCTCAGTGGATAGAGCGTCGGCCTGCGGACTGAAGGGTCCCGGGTTTGATTCCAGTCAAGGGCATGTACCTTGGTTGCGGGCACATCCCCAGTAGGGGGTGTGCAGGAGGCAGCTGATCGATGTTTCTCTCTCATCGATGTTTCTAGCTCTCTATCCCTCTCCCTTCCTCTCTGTAAAAAATCAATAAAATATATTTAAAACAAAAAACAAAACAAAAAAAAAACAATTACCTTGAGGAAAGTGCCCACTGTTATGTGCAGGCAGGTCCCCAGTAAATGCTTAATAATACTCATCATTTTCCTTCCTTCTTTCCTAGAAATCGAAGCCCAAGTTTTATGTGCTCTCCATGTTTCCCTACCCATCGGGCAAGCTGCACATGGGCCACGTGCGTGTGTACACCATCAGCGACACCATCGCCCGGTTCCAGAGGATGAGAGGGATGCAGGTAAGGGCAGTGCTGCCGGACAGCCCGTGCCCGCCTCCCTCAGAACAGTGAGAACGTTGGAACGTGTGTTCAGGGCAAATGCAGAAAACCACTCAGTTAAGATGAGGTTCGCTTTGAAGATAAACAGGACAAGCTCAGTGTTTCCTTTTATGAATGGGAAGTTATTATAATGAAGCATCTGGATTAGTTGGGTGTCAGGTGTTGTGCTAAGGATGGAGATGGGGTGGGGTGGAGTGGGGTAGCCACAAATGTGGGTAACACATGATATCTCCCCAGGAAGGAGTTCTCCGTCTGGTGCTGTGAAACACATACTGGAATAAGTTTTTTTTTGTGTGTTTTTTTTTTAAAATATATTTTATTGATTTTTTACAGAGAGGAAGGGAGAGGGATAGAGAGCTAGAAACATCGATGAGAGAGAAACATCGATCAGCTGCCTCCTGCACACCTCCCACTGAGGATGTGCCCGCAACCAAGGTACATGCCCTTGACCGGAATCGAACCCGGGACCCTTCAGTCCGCAGGCCGACGCTCTATCCACTGAGCCAAACCAGTTTCGGCAAGTTTTTGTAAGGAAAAGACATTTGGGGAGGAACAGCTCTGCAGGAGTTGGGAGAGTCTCCACTAAAGAGGGACCACCTGACATAGATCTGGGGGATGCAGTGAAATTTGCCGGGAGAGAGGAGGAGGAGGAAGAAACTTGTTGGCTGATGTGGGTCAGTCCCCTTCTCACTACTGCCGGTCAGCCCAGAGCCTGCTCTTTGCTCTTTGCTGACATGAGGTGGGGATAATCGTAGCACCTTCTTTAACTACTTACAGAGAGGCGGGATGGACGGAGGGTCGTGAGCAAGGATCTCTGAACCAGATGGCCAGGACTCAAAGGCCAGCTCTTATCCCTTCCTAGCTATGGACCGTTGACGAGTCATTTAATTAACTTCTCTGAGACCTAGTGTTCTCTCATTTGTAAAGTGGAGATCAACTAGTACCTGCCCGTTGGCCTGGAACAAGGGTTCAAAGAGGGTGGCAGTGAAGCCCTTGGCATATATACCTGGCACGTGGTGGTAACAGTAAACATTGCACTGCCAGGGGCGGCTGGAATACGCTCACACCAGCGCCCGAGAACCCGCTGTGCATCTCTGCCCCATCTTGTGTTTATTACAGTAACCGGCTCCCCCACTGGTGTGATTAACGGGTCGGGGCCTGAACAAATGATGTCCGCCGCCCCCCAGTCCTTCGTAAAGATTTTCTTTTAGAAAGATGAGTGCCTCCTTGTCACAGTTGGTTTGAAAATTTATGCCAAACTGACATTGGCAGCAAGAAGTATTCCTAAAAAGGAAGTCAAGTTGCAACGCCTCTTTGTCACTGGAAGAGTTAATAACGTCGTCCTGTCAAACGCTGAGATTTGTGTCCTGCTTGAAGCCGGCCACAGGTGCTTGTCTCCCTGGTTTATGCCAGATGCCGTCTCCCCCAGACACCGCTCTCCATCTTTCTGCTGTGTTTATTAGAAAGGCGGTGTGGAATGAATTGGCCCTTTGCCTGAAGAATAACTCTTTATTTAACTGTGATTCTTCAACTAGATTTTTTTTTTTTTACTTACCCAAGTTATTTTAGACAGTTAGCAAATGCAGGCAAATTGTTGAAGATTAAGCTTCTATAGCAAAACTGAACATTTATGGTAAAGAAAGGGAAGCCCGTTAGCAGGTAGGTGGTTGGTGTAGGGGAGGGTGTAGGTGGGACTCTTAATTCCTTGGATGCATGAGACATTACAGAGAAAGCTCCAGGCAGGGCCCCAGGCCTAGAGGTCCCAGGACCCAGGTAGGCAGCTCAGGCCCAGAAGACAAAACAGAGGCCCAAGGTCAGGCTGGCTCAGGAGTTGGACACCTAGGTTTGAACCCCGTCCTACCACTTTCTAGCTGAGTGACCCTGCACGCGTCATTTAATGTCTCGGAATCCCACTTTCCTCATCTTTGCAACAGGGATAACAGTAGTTCCTCCCTCAGGGGGTTGTTGTGCAGGTTAAATGAGTTAGTGCATGTGTCTGGCACATAATAATCCCTTAATAGGTGGCAGCTGTGATTATTATTTATCCGGATCTGGTTTACTCTGGGGAGTCATTCATCTCCATGGAATAGCTGAATCCCCGCTCTCTGCTGTCTGGAGCGCGCTGCATGAAGTTGCCTTCTGAAGAGCATCTTACCTGCACATCATTGCCTGCAACCTGTGTTAACCTACGGCTGGATCGGGTTAAAACCACTATTTGTTATGTGGTTTATTCCAGTGTCTTAGTCTGTGTGATCAGCAGGTGCCTAGAGTTCTCTTTGTTCTTCCATTTCAGATGATAAGCTCTCTTTTGGGGGTATCTGCCAGGTTCCCTAAAATTAACTTCTTGTTAATTTTCAGAGCTCATATTTAAGTCAGATCATCCCAAATGTTACTGCCAGATTTGGTGAAAATTTGTCCTGCCATTTTTGTGATATGGCAAAAGAGAAACAGAAATGTCAGTGTAAAAAAAATTGCCAACAGTGTGAAAGCCTGTTGAGTTTCCTGTTGTTTTAAAATCCTTCTTTCCCAATGTCAAGTCTAGTCTCAGAGAGAGAGAGAAAGAGAGCAGGATTGGTTTCAGGTCAAGTTCAATGATCCTCACGCTAAGGAGGGAAGGAATATCTAACCTAGAATAATTGGGTCTGACACATATATTGATTAATTCTTTCAATAAATAGTCATTAAATACCAGCTTTATTCTAAACACTGGGCTTTCTGCTGCATTAAATACAAACCCTGAGCAACACGGGAATTAGGGGCTACCCCACCTGCCCACTGCAGTTGAAAATCTTAGCATAGCTGTTAAGTCTCCCAAAACTAAACTACAATCATCCCTCGGTATGTGTAGAGGATCGGTCCCAGGACTCCCATCGATACTGAAATCCACAGATGCTCAAGTCCCTTGTATAAATGCTGTGGAACAATGCCTAGTCAGCCCTCTGCATTGCAGTTGGTTGAATCCATAGATGCCAAACCCAGTAATATGGGGTGGGGGCTGACTGTATATTTATTGGAAAAAAGTCTGTGTATAAGTGGACCTTCGCAGTTCAAATCCACATTGTTCAGTGCTCAATGTATTGGAGTCTTGGGTTCAAAATTAGTCAGTAGGCCCAAGGAAAATTCAGCAAGCTCTGCCTTTTTCTGTAACTTGTTAATTTGTTGGTTGGTTTGCTTTGTTCTTAAGTGGAAATTGTGAAGCAATTCTCAGGCACACTAAGAACAGCATTATGGGAAGTAAAACATATGGGAGTGACCCGTGCACAAGTCTGCTCTGTTCAGGGTCACCGGGGACCTCCATGGGTGTGACTCTGCCCATGAAATGCCTTACCCATTCCTGCCTCCTGGAAACACCGCTCTCCAGGTCTCTCTGCTGCATCTTGGCTTCTTCCTCCCAAAGTACTCCACACGTTTTTTCTGCTCCACTTTGTCTTTGCATCTCTATCAAGGAGAGGAAGTCCCCCCCACCCCCCGCCCTTATTCCTAGTTTGCTGAGAATATTTATCATGCTGGGTCACCTCGTCCAATCGCTGTCTAAAGTGTTGGTGCCGATGAAAACTCCTGCCAGCAGTGAATGACAGTGAATGACATTTCTCACTAGCTTACATCCTTGCCATCACTTAGTAATGTTGGGCTTTTTAGTCTTGCTAATTTGGTATACAGCAAATGATACCATCTGATTGTGCTTTTAATTTCCATTTTCCTGGGTGCCGTCCTGGTGAAGCTGAGATATTTTCGTGTCTATTTAAGTTTCCTCTTCTCTGATTGGCTTGTTCACATTCTTTGCCAACTTGTGTGTCTTTTTCCTATGGCTCCGTACGACTTCTTTGTATAGTCGGGATTTTTGATTCATCTCCCAGGCTGTGGTTCCCCCTTGCCTTTGAGCCGGCCAGACCACAGACTGTAATTGGAGATTGAGAAAAGGCAAGAACGATGATTTGGAAAGTTAGAGTTTGCTTTTACTTTGGTTTCCTCCTATCGTAGCAAGTAAGTCGTGCAGAGGAGAGTTGAGCCAAGACTGTAACTGATCACTGTGGTCCCTGTGCTCTTGTAGTTCCTGGAGATGGGCCCAAATCCAGGACCGCCGCTGTTCTTTTTTTTTTTTTTTTTTTTAACTAATCCTCATCTGAGAATATTTTTCCATTCATTTTTAGAGAGTGGAAAGGAGGGGGAGAGACAGAGAGAAACATCAATGTGAGAGAGAAACGTCAATTGGTTGCCTCCTGCACATACCCCCATCAGGGCCAGGGATCAAGCCTGCACCTGAGGTACGTGCCCTTGACCGGAATCGAACCCAGGACCCTTTAGTCTGCAGGCCGATGCTCTATCCACTGAGCAAATTGGCTAGGGTGTCCCTGTTCCTTTGGGGAAACTGAAGTCACAAACAGCTGACCAGACTGTGGACACACAAGTAGATCACATGTGGCCTTGACAAATGGAAGCTCGGGGGCTTGAGGGTGACAAATCGATCAGGAATCGGGCTTTAGTCAACAACAGTGGCTGACCGCCTCCCACCTCAGATTGGTTGCAAAGTTCCTGTGAGATAATCAATGAGAAAACCCTTTAAAAACTCTAATGCAGTTTTCCTGTATAACCCAATTAACAGGAGCACTAGTAAGGTGGATGTGGAGCAGGGGCTGCTGTAAGCCAGAGATCAGTTACCCCCATTCAGGAATCGGAAACCGCTGCTCTGCCGTCCATCTCCGTAAACCCACACAGTGTCTGGTGACACATTTACAGCTCAGCTCCATATGGTGACTTTGTTGTGTTTTCATCTGTCGTATGCACAGATGGTTGGAAAATAAAATTACCCTCCTCCCATCTCGGCTGGTCTCCCCAGCACCTTCTGGGCCAGATTAAAGCATCGGGTGATTAGCATCACCATGCCAAGTCTCCCTCACAGACTTGGGCTAATTTGTCTCAGGCAGAAAGCCTCCGGGCGCTGCCCCAGTCGAGTTTTCTGTTCCCGCCTTTTTGCTGTTCCCTGAGGAAGAGGAAAGACATGGAGGTGTCTGGCAGCTGCGTGATCACCACGTAGTCACCTGCGAACATCAGGAAGTGAGGGGAGTTCTTAGCGCGTGAACCATCATATATGTTTCATCTGTTTCCAGTTTGCCCCTCAGCACACAAGTTGGCCCTGAGTTTTCAAATATGCACATCTCTGCAGCGGCTGGAAGTGGAGAGTAGGAGCTTATCCTCTCAGATGCAGTTTGAGGGAGAGAATGAATTGCTGGTCCAGGGTCTTGACTGGGAACTGGCTGACCTCGGCCTATCACATCCCTCACATCCTCAGGGGAGGTCTCCTGCTTGGGCCTCCGTGCTGTCACTCGGACGTTTTTTACCCTGAAGTATTGGCTTGAATTTGATCCCCAATCTGTAATTGCGGTGGGTTATTACACTTGCTAGACAAAAGGAAATAATGGTGTTTCGCATTTCTTAGAAATAAACTATTGTACCTACTCCAGAGAAACCATGGCACTCTCTGAAAATAGCAGTGTTTGGAGAAGCAATAACCATGGTTGCTGTCAATTAGAAGCAGAGTTGGTTTCAGATCTCAAGTGTTGTTTTACGAAGACAGGGAGAGACAGCCGATCACTCCTAGGAAACCCGTTGTGCTCCTCTCTCCATTGGGAACCAGCCCACCAGCTGCCCCAGCTTCCTGGTCTCCCTCCAGAGTCTCGTAACTCAACTCCTTTGATCATATTTCCTGTGTTGGAGGAAGAACTGTACCTTTTTAAAAATAAACATTTATTGATTTCAGGGAGAGGAGGGGAAAGAGAGATAGAAACATCAATGCTGAGAGAGAAACATCCATCAGCTGCCTCCTGCATACCTCCTACTGGGATCGAGCCTGCAACATGGGCATGTGCCCTGACCGGGAATCGAACCCTTATCTACTGGTTCATGGGCCTATGCTCAACCACTGAGCCACTCTGACCGGGCAAGAACTGTACCTTTGTTCTTTTTTTTTTACTTTTGAAAGAAAAGTATTTTAAAATTGAACATAAAATTCCATATTCCCCCTTGAAAATACATATGCATATATAAGACTGCAGTCTCCTTTGGCCACTCCCTGCCTCACCAGGCCCTTCTGGGCAGTAATCCCTGATGCTTTCCAGTCCATCCCTCCAGAGCCTTGTCTTACATTGTCATATGTAGCTGTGCTGTCTCCTGTGTCCCTTCTCCTGGCCACCTTGCTGTCCATCCTGCCCCAACCCTGAGATGCTGGTGGCTATGCCTGGAGGGAGGCAGGAGGGTGAGGCGTGATCATGTGACTGTCCACACCAGAGGCTGGCCTAGACCCGCTCCCAGGCCACATCTCCTGGCCAGCTCTGGTCTGACCTGCCAGGGCTCCGATCCCTGTGTTTGCCCTTCATCAGTAACTGGTCCCGATTCCTCTTTGATGTCTCAAGTCCTGGGAGATTTTGCAGTCCTACTGGTGTTCCTGTGCTGGTTCTTGGCCAGTTTGCTGTCAGACCCATCCCCTGCTTTGCTTTGAATGGCAGAAGGGCAGACCCCTTGAGGCCACGTTTTACCAGGCTCTGGTGTCAGCTGGCTTCTGGCTGGTTTCGGGCAATAAGAAATTCTGGCCAGAGGAGGGGCAGGAGGAAAGGAGAAGCCAGGGAATTGCTCTCTGGCCCGGGTAGTGCCTCCTTCATTAATCCAGTTCCGTCTGGGCAGACCTGCCTATTTCAGCTTGTGCAGCCGATCTGGGCCTTTGAGCTCTGATAACTCTGCTTCCCCCTTCCAGCCTTCCGTCCAGAGGCGGTGGTGGCGGCCTGCTCTTCTCAACTTCTGGCTTGCTTTGCTGTCCGCTTGGCTTCTCACTCAATTTTAAGTTCTTAGAGTATTTGTTAGAAGAAGAGCTAGAAATGATTTTTCATGCTCTGGAAGTTTATTTTCTAGATTTGCTGATTTCAGCTGCTAGGACTTTTTTTTGTTAATCCTCACCTGAGGATATTTTTTCATTGCTTTTCAGAGAGAATGGAAGGGGGGGGGGGGAGAGAGAGAGAGAGAGAGATCATCCTGGCCAACAACCCTGAGATGCAGTAATGAAAACACCAACTCAGGGTCATCTACCTTAGATGCCTTGGTGTGTAACCTGCTAAATCCTCGGTATGTCAGAGGTAGCTGGCTGGCTTCCCAGAGCACATTTTGAACTCACCCAGGAAGGGACAGGCATGTTAGTAGAAGAGAATGCCTGCTCATCACCCAGAGAGGACACTGATCTAGGTCTTCACCGTCCGCCCTGCCTGACGCTTCCCTTCTGGTCCTAGGTCATCAACCCCATGGGGTGGGATGCGTTCGGACTGCCTGCCGAAAATGCCGCCATTGAGAGGAATCTACATCCAGACAGCTGGACGCAAAGGTGTGTTTTACAGACATTCAAACACCCGTGTACGTGGATTCCCATAGTTCGTATGTTAAGGTTTTTTTTTCTTCAGTGGATTTTATACACTAAATGCCTGGCTTAACTCTGTGCAGAATACAGACATACAAGGTGGGGCAAAGTGGGTTTACAGTAGTTTGTATGGAAAATAATACAATAATTAATAATTAGTAATACAAGAGTAAACTCTGTTTCGCATATTACTTTTGCCCGCCCCATGTGGATGGGCCAGGAGTGCCCATAGCAAAGGAGCTGCCCACCTGAGTGGCCAGAGGAAGGGCCCATTCCAGGGCCAAAGACCTTTGTGGTTTCTAGTAGATCCTGTCTGAGTCCAAAGAGTCAGTATCTTCCAATATGCTGGCATTTTCATCAATTCTTAGTGATATATATATTTTTAAATATATTTTATTGATTTTTTACAGAGAGGAAGGGAGAGGGATAGAGAGCCAGAAACATCGATCAGCTGCCTCCTGCACACCCCACAGTGGGGATGTGCCTGCAACCAAGGTACATGCCCTTGACCGGAATCGAACCTGGGACCCTTCAGTCCGCAGGCCGGTGCTCTATCCACTGAGCCAAACCGGTTAGGGCACTTAGTGATATTTTGGGGGCCAGGGCAAAACGACACTTAGAGCCCTTTGCAATAGGCTTTCCCCCTTTCCCTTCCCGTTCTCAAAGGGTAGTTTGTGTAGGGCTTTCCCCCTCTCTAACCCAAACCTTCCCTCTGTTTCACAGTAACATTAAGTCCATGAGGAAGCAGCTTGACCGCCTGGGTCTGTGTTTCAGCTGGGACAGGGTAAGTTGGCCCTCTTACGGAGGGTCTTTGTGTATTTATTTTTTAAACATGTTCTTATTGATTTCAGAGAGGAAGGGAGCGGGAGAGGAACATCAATGATGAGAGAGAATCATCGATTGGCTGCCTCCGGGCACGTGCCCTGACTGGGAATTGAACCATGGCCTGGTTCATGGGTCGACGCTCAACCACTGAGCCACGCCGGCTGGTCTGGAAGGTCTTTGTTGTACTGAAGGTCCCGATTGCACGGCGACCGTGACAGTACATCACATGCTGCCTCTTGGGTTGGGAGAAGGGAAGGGAGGGAGGCAGAGCAGGTCTCCACAAATGAAAAAGTATCCCCTGTGGATAATTTGTCTGCAAACAAGTAATTTTCTGTGAGATTAAGCTAAGAGTGTTAGCGTCTTAAGCTTCACAGTCGGCTGGGGTTGATGTGGTGACACCTTTGCGCGGGGATTTCTGCTGTTCTCAGCGATAGTTGAACACGACTTTTGGAATCGATGTGGAAGTGATTAAATATCCACCCGTCTTGTCCTTTTAGGTGATTAGGTGTTAAGTTGATTTATTTACCTTTTGTTCCAAGTTTGGAATTGAGGTTTACAAGAACCTGTTATGATTCTGTCACAAATAACTTGTCGAGTCACAGGAAGTTGCCAAGATAGTACAGAGACATGTACCCTTCCCCAACTTCTCCCAGTGATAACATTTTACATAACTTCAGACTAATATCAAAACCAAGACATCGACACTGTGCACTACTGTTTTTTTTGTTGTTTGTTTTTTTTAAATAAATCTTTATTCAGATTATTACAATTATTTCTCCTTTTTCCCCCCATAGCTCCCCTCCACCCATTTCCCACTCCACCTTCTGCCCTTACCTCCCCCCCACTGTCCTCATCCATAGGTGTATGATTTCTGTCCATTCTCTTCATGAACCCCCCATACCCCTTTCCCCCTGAGAATTATCAGTCCACTCCCTTTCTATGCCCCTGATTCTATTATATTCACCAGATTATTCTGTCCCTCAGGTTTTTAATTCACTTGATTTTTAGGTTCACTTGTTGATAGATATGTATTTGTTGTTCATAATTTTTATCTTTTTTTTTCCTTCCTCTTCTTTAAGAATACCTTTCAGCATTTCATATAATACTGGTTTGGTGGTGATGAACTCCTTCAGCTTTTTCTTGTCTGTGAAACTCTTTATCTGCCCTTCAATTCTGAATGATAGCTTTGCTGGGTAGAGTAATCTTGGTTGTAGGTTCTTGCTATTCATCACATTGAAAATTTCTTGCCACTCCCGTCTGGCCTGCATAGTTTCTGTTGAGAAGTCAGCTGACAGTCGTATGGGTGCTCCCTTGTAGGTAACTAACTGTTTTTCTCTTGCTGCTTTTAATATTCTCTCTTTGTCTTTTGCTCTTGGCATTTTAATTATGATGTGTCTTGGTGTGGTCCTCTTTGGATTCCTTTTGTTTGGGGTTCTGTGGGCTTCCTGGACTTGTAAGTCTATTTCTTTCACCAGGTGGGGGAAGTTTTCGGTCATTATTTCTTCAAATAGGTTTTCAGTATCTTGCTCTCTCTCTTCTTCTGGCACCCCCATAATTCTGATGTTGGTACGCTTGAAGTTGTCCCAGAGTCTTCTTACATTATCTTCAACTTTTTGGATTTTTTTTTTGCTTTTTGCTTTTTCGGTTGAGTGTTTTTTGCTTCTTTGTAATTCAATTCTTTGACTTGATTTTTGTGTTCCTCTTGTCTGTTTTTGGGTCTCTGTATAATATTTTTTATTTCAGTCAGTGTATGTTTAATTTCTAGTTGGTCCTTTTTCATATCTTCGAGGGTCTCGTTATATTTATCGGCTTTTTCTAGGATATTCTTAAAAAGCCTTATAACCGTGGTTTTGAATTCTATATCCAGTCGTTTGTTTTCCTCCATTTCTTTCGTTTGTGATCTGATTCTTTGATGCCGCATTTTGACTGCTTCCCTGAGTTGGTAAGGTAGATTTGTGTGCTAGGTTTCCAATATGGCCCAGTGCGTCTGCCTCCCCAGTTAACCTGAGGTGGACACTCTTGGTGCACCCCTTTGTGGACTGTGTGTACAGCCTTGTTGTAATTAAGTCTTTATTGTTGTTGGTATCACTGGGAAGAATTGACCTCCAGGCCAGTTGGCTGTAAGGATTAGCTGTGTCTATGCTGGGAGAAGTTCGGTGCTGGAGACAGCCTTATAGAATTAGACTTGCCAAATTGCAATAGGCTCTGTGCTCAGCTTGGATGGGGTGGAGTTTCAGTCTTGGCTTCCTGTCAGCCTTGCCCTTGCGCGCACGTGCGTGCCTTCAGACCTCTGCCTTCCAGGCTCCCGAGTCTCCGCCCGAGAGTCCAGACTCCCCCCACAAGAGCGTGGGTCCCCAGGGGCTCACCTGGAACTGGAGTTCACTGCAGTCAGAACTGGGGCTCAGTGCATTCAGGAGCCTCTGACTCCCTTCCACTAGGGAAAGCCTGTGGCAACCTCCGCAGCCTTTGTGCGCACTGGCGCGCACGCGCTTTCAGTCCTCCGCCTTCCCCGGCTCCCGAGTCTCCGCCCGAGAGTCCAAACTCCCCCCCGTAAGAGCGTGGGTCCCCAGGGGCTCGCCCGGAACTGGGGTTCAGTGCAGTCAGAACTGGGGTTCAGTGCGGTCGGGGGCTTCCTTCCCCCTTCCGCCAGAGAATGTCAGCCCGGCTCTCAGCCGCCCTTCCTCTCTGCGCGCACAAAGACCCTTTGCCGTACCTCCAATTCTCTGTGAGCTTTTCTCTTTCCTTCTAGTTGTAGAATTTTCACTCAGCCAGCTTTCCTGTGGTTCTGGATGGTGTCCGTTCTGTCTTTTAGTTGTAGTTTTGAAATTGTTGTGCGAGGCAGCAGTTTAGGTGTTTACCTATGCCGCCATCTTGGTTTCTGCTGTGCACTACTGTTAACTGAAGTGCAAACCTTGTTCAGATTTCACCAGTTCTTTTATGTAAGCATTGTGTATGTGTGTGTGTGTATTTAGTAGTAGTCGTTCTACGTAATTTAATCCCATGTATAGATTTGATGGAGAAGTCTGAGGCCAGCCCCACTTGTTTCTTTGTAATACAGTGATCTTTCTACTGCCTTGTTGATACTTTTCTAAAAAACTATTTCCATTGATTTCAAAGAGGAAGGGAGAGGGAGCGAAAGATAAAAAAAAAACATCAGTGATGAGAGAGAATCATTGATCGGCTGCCTCCTGCACACCCCACATTGGGGATTGAGCTCGCAACCCAGGCATGTGCCCTGACTGGGAATCAAACCACGACCTCCTGGTTGAAACTCAACCACTAAGCACGCCGGCCAGGCTGCCGCGTTGTTGGATTTTTTTCTTTCTCTGCCCTTTGCCCTTTAAAAGTTTCACCGGTTGTAGCTCAGTGTAGATCCTTTCACGTGAATTTCACCCAGGACTTGGTGGCCACCCCGGGGGCAGTTACAGCTGTTTCTCAGGAACACTGCCGATGGGGTGCTCCGTTCTGACCGCCGTTCTCATCATCTTCTCATGATTTTGGTCTCTTTGTTTGAAAGAACTTCTCATATTTGCTTTCCACATCACTGACTCAGTTTCTGTAGAATCAATGTTGCTTTGCATGGTTTCTAATGCATATATTAATCTTGCTATTGTATTTTTAGATGTATTATTATTTCTCCTTTTCTCCTTTGGTTCCGATGTTCTTTCCTAAGTCTCTTGGCCAGATGCTTTTTTTTTCCTTCTTCTTTTGCTATCTTATTTCACCTTCACAGACCCAACATGTTCAGAAGTTTTCTTGAGGATACAAGGAGATGCTCATGAAAATTGTTTTTGCTGCCTTTAAGAAATATATATTTTTAAAATATATTTATATTGATTTCAGAGAGGAAGAGAGAGGGAGAGAGAGATAGAAACATCAATGATGAGAATCATTGATCGGCTGCCTCCTGCACGTCCCACACTGGGGATTGAGCTTGCAACCCGGGCATATGCCCTGACTGGGAATCAAACCATAACCTCCTGGTTCATAGGTCGACACTCAACCACTGAGCCATACTGGCTGGGCTAATAATCTTTTTCATGAGTTTGGATGCCATGTTCTCCTTGTTTGTTACCAAATCTTTTTTGTAGACCCTTGTGGGTTTCCCCCCTTTCCTAAGTGGGCTCTATCAATTTATCAGTTTAGGGATTCCTCAGTCTGTTGTCATCTCTACATTTATTTCTTGCTGGGTTTGGGGAATCCCTTCTCCTGGTGCATCACTCTCTTTGGTTTGATCTTTACCCAGAAGTGAGTTGTGGCATCACAGATCCCTTGGACCATGACTACTTGAAGTGCTCCTGAGCCCCTACAGCCAGGGGTGTCCAGTTCGTGGGCTCTCCGTCTGCCCAGAGCCCATTGTCTCCTCTGGACCTTGCCCTTTGGAACAGGGGTTCCAGAGCTGTTTTCCCCAAGAACCCAACCTGTTCTTAAGAACGGGAGATGCTGTTTGGCTTATGGTATTTTTCTTCAATCTAGTCCCATCTGCCAAAATTCCTTGACATTTCTGGCATGTTGATGGCACTGTCTGTTGTTCCCAGTGCTGGTGCGATCCCCGCGCCCCCTCCCACCCTCTTTTTAGTCTGTCGGTGACTTTAACAGGAGTGATGGAAACAAGTTTAGATGTGTGTGTTCTTGATGCCCTCCTGTCCACGAGTCCACAAGTGCTTTTCAATTGAACCTTGACAGTCTGCTTGGTTACATGGAGCAACTTGACTAGGCAAATCTGTGCCCTTTGCAAGGTAACATTCCTAACGTCTCATAGAAACCAGATAAGTCAACAGATGGCTAGCTGACAATAAGCAGAATATTTAAAAAATAAGATGGCTCAGAAATGTTATCTTCCTCCCCCAGGTGGAGAAAGCCAACTTTAAAACCGGGTTTGGCCCCGTTCTTCCTTCCTTTCCCTGGGAGGTGATCCCTGTGGGATGGTCCAGCTCTTGAGCTGCATTCTTACCTTTCAGAAAAGGCTTCATTCCCTGGGTTAAAAAAAAAAAAAATTACGTTTCTGGAAATTAATGTATTTGTGGGGAGCCAGAAAGCCCATTGACAACACTGTTTCTCTTTGTCAGGTATTACTCCCAAACAGCTGGTATAATTTTTTTCTTTTCTTTTTTTTAATCTTTATTGTTGAGATTATTACAGATGTCCCTCTTCCCCCCCACCCTCACTATCCCCCTCCACCCAGTTCCCACCCCAGGCCTTCACCACCTATTGTCTGTGTCCATAGGTTATGCATATAAGATCTTTGTTTAATCTCTTCCCACCCCCCAACCTCCCTTCCCTCTGAGAATCATCTGTCTGTTCCATTTCCATGCCTCTGATTCTATTTTATTCACCAGTTTATTCTTTTCATTCGATTTCTTATTCATTTATTTTGATTTTGATTTGATTTGATTTTTTTTCAAGATTTCATTTTTTTTTTTCTCTTCTAAGTATATTTTTATTGGTTTTAGAGAGGAAGGGAGAGGGAGAGAGAGCCAGAAACATCAATGTTGAGAGAGAATCATTGATCGGCTGCCTCCTGCATGCCCCCCACTGGGGACCAAGCCCGAAACCCGGCCATGTGCCCTTGACTGGAATCGAACCCAGGACCCTTCAGTCCACAGGCCGACGCTCTAGCCACTGAGCCAAACCAGCTAGGGTCATTTATATTGATTTTTAGATTCAATTGTTAACAGGTATGTATTTGTTGCCATTTTGTTGTTCAGATTTTTCATGTTTTTCTTTTTCTTCTTATTCCTCTTCTTAAAGAATACCCTTCAACATTTCATATAATACTGATTTGGCGGTGATGAACTCTGTTAGCTTTTTCTTGTCTGTGAAGCTCTTTATCTGACTTTCAATTCTAAATGATAGCTTTGCTGGGTAGAGTAATCTTGTTTGTAGGTCCTTGCTATTCCCATCACTTTGAATATTTCTTGCCACTCCCATCTGGCCTGCATAGTTTCTGTTGAGAAATCAGCTGACAATCGTATGGGTGCTCCCTTGTAGGTAACTAACTGATTTTCTCTTGCTGCTTTTAAGATTCTCTCTTTGTCTTTAGCCCTTGGCATTTTAATTATGATGTGTCTTGGTGTGGTCCTCTTTGGGTTCCTCTTGTTTGGGACTCTCCGTGCTTTCTGGACTTGTAAGTATATTTCTTTCACCAGGTCGGGGAAATTTTCTGTCATTATTTCTTCAAATAGGTTTTTACTATCTTGCTCTCTCCTTCAGGCACCCCCATAATGCGAATGTTGGTATGCTTGAAGTTGTCCCAGAGGCTCCTTATACTATCTTCATATTTTTTGGATTCTTTTTTCTTTTTGGTCTTCTGGTTGGGTTTTTTGTTTGTTTGTTTGTTTGTTTGTTTTGTTTTTGTTGTTGTTGTTTTTTGCTTCCTCATATTTCAGATCGTTGATTTGATTCTTAGAATCCTCTACTCTACAGTTGAATCCCTGTAGATTATTCTTTATTTCCGTCAGTGTATGCTTAATTTCTGACTGGTTCTTTTCCATTTTTTGGAGGTTTCTAGAAGATTCTTGAGTCACCTTAAAACCATGGTTTTGAACTCTATATTCAGTATTTTGCTTTCTTTCATTTCTGACATGTTTCTTTGTGTCCGCATTTTCTGCTTCCCTGTGTTTGTTTCTATGAATTGAGTAGAGCTGCTATGTCTCCTTGAGTTGGTAGAGTGGCCTTGTGTAGTAGGTGTTCTATAAGGCCCAGTGGCTCAGCCTCCCAGTCACCTGAACTGGGCACTCTAGGTGCACCCCTTTGTGGGCTGTGAGCACAGTCGTGTAGTTGAGACTTGATTGCTGTTGGTGTCACTGGAGGAATTGATCTCCAGGCCAGTTGGCTGTGAGGACCAGCTGTGACCACAGTGGGAGAGGTGCTGTGCAGGAGACACCCCTATGGAGCAGGACTTGCTTCAGTGGGGCTTTGGTGCTCACTGAGTCTGCCCCTGAGTGTGTCACTTATGGATGTGTATAGTTGTAATCTGGTATGGTCTGATACTGACCACTGGGTACACTGGCTCTTAGGTCTCCAGGGAGGTGCAAAGTCAGCCACTGCAGAGATATTTGCAGATTCCTCCTTTTTGTATTGTGGTTTGGAAGTGCCCAGATGAGGCCCAGCTATGAAGCAAGGCAGGCTGGTGCTGGGTCTTGGGCCTTTTATTGATAGGTTTGGGGTTCCCTGACCCAGCTGCAGCTTCTTTGGGAGATTTTACCTGGAGCAAGAAAAGGCCATTCATATGCAAAAGCTGCTGCAGTGTGTGTGTGTGGTGGGGGTTGTAAATTGGATGAGGCGGGGTCTTAGGGAATCACTAGGGCGGAGCAAACAAATGGCTGCCAGTCAGCCCTGTGACCAGGGAGGTCCCAGCAGAGGAACAACGATCCCTGGGAGCACTTCATCTGGGAGAAAGCCGTCCCTGACACGATGCCTGACAGTCCAGCTCCCCCTTGTATGTGTCTGTGTCCCCCAGGCCTTGCCCTGGTGCTGGAGCCCAGAGGAAGCAGGACCTTGTAAGTTCAGATCGTGGTGCTGGCCTTTTAAGAGGAACAGCTGGGTCTCCAGCAGCCTCTGTGTCACTGAGCCCCAATCCGCACTGGTTTTCACAGCCCATAGTTCTTACTGCCCGTAGGGACTTATTTTCCCAGCTCTGGAACCCTGGGCTGGGGGTCTGGTGTGGGGGCTGGGACCCCTTGCTCCCCCGGGCGGCCTCTGCAGAGACTATCTCCCTCCCGATTAAAAAAGCGGCACAGGTGGCTTGCCGGACCAGCCTGATCCACGCCTCCACACCTCCTGCCAGTCTCGGTGTGCTTTCTTCTTTACTTCTCTAGTTGTAGGACTTCAGCCAGCTTTCCAGTGGTTCTGGATGATGGTTGTTCTGCGTTTTAGTTGTAATTTTGATGTGGTTGTGGGAGGCAGAGAGTACAGGCGTTTACCTATGTCGCCATCTTCAGATCTCCAGCTGGTGTAATTTGGAGAAGATAGAAAGTAAGAAACTGAAAGTTAAATGTGAGTAGCTGAACATCTACTGAGGGAAGAATAAAGAGGAAATAAAATTCCGAACTGTGCAAGGACAGAGGGAATTGTTTCTTCGTGGGGCACTCGCTCTATGGAGTCATTGGCGGCCTTTCTGAGGAGAAGGTGTGGATTGCACTTGACTCTCGTGGGTTCAGGTTATGGCCTTGGTGATCATGAACTGGTCCTAGGGAATGGCCCGATGAGTTCCACAAATGACAAATGACAGAGTTAGCTTCTAAGTTGTCTGGTGTGGCCCATCGAGGCAGGTCTGTCTCTGCCTTCGCCCTCTGCCTTCTCACCAGGCTCTGGTGTCTAAGCTGGTTCTGGACTAGGCCTTGGCTATGACTCTTGATGGAAGTAGATTTGGGGGCCTAGTTTTTATCGGGAATCATCTGGATAATTGTTTTGGGAGCAATCCCTAGGAGTTCCCTTCAAAATCGGACAAGCATAAGAAGAAAAATATGCCCTGGCCGGTGTGGCTCAGTTGGTTAGGCCTTGTCCTGTGCACAGAAAGGTTGCGGGTTGATTCCCAGTCAGGGCACATTCCCAGGTTGCAGGCTCAATCCCCAGTAGGGGCCGTGCAAGAGGCAGCAGATCTATGTTTCATTTTCACATTAATGTTTTTCTCTCTCCTTCCCTTCCTCTCTCTGTAAATACCAATTTTTAAAAATCTTAAAAAGAAAAAGAAGAAAAACAAAGTCTAAACTACACAGGATTCAACTTTATGCCGGTGGACTCTGCCAGAAGAGGTTTTATTAGTGGTTTATAATGCTCGCTGAGCCACCCCCAAACACTCACACTCCAGTATAAAACCAAAACAAAGCAAACCATATTCCAGGACTGGGCATAAAGGATGTTTGGACTAATTCAGCTTTTCTTGTTCTCCCTTATTTACATAATCAAAATTTGACTGAGTTTGCTGAGTTTCTTTATTGTGGAGCTCTCAGGAATTTTTATTGATACTCCTTTTCATTGGCTTTTACATTCCCGTGTCTGACCTCCTTCTCATGTTTTTACCTCTGGTCTCCGTGCATGTCGGTGCCCGGTAGTAACACTGATGGCTTCACCCAGGTCAAGGCCAGGAAACACAGGGATTGCTGCCCCTTAGCTGTGCCCTCACACTCTCCCCACGGCGTGTGGGCTGGAGGGCAGGGGGTTCCCCCAGGGCCGTGGAAGAGGCACATCAGAACCGCACCCAGGACTGCTCCCCGGGCAGGCTTTCGGTGACCGTGAGCCTTCCAAGTTTTGCCAACGGTGCTGCACAGGCTGCATGAAGCAGGGAGGCCGCGGAGGGGGTTCGGGGCTCCCCACCATCTGCATTGACCTCTGGGCTTCTGGTTCTCTTGCTTTCTCTACATCTGTCCTTCCTTTCCCCTCTTACCATTCCTTGTTCTCTCATCCTTTTGCTCCACTCACCAGCTTTCCTTTTCCTCTCTTTCTTCCGGTCTCTTCTTTAAGATAGATTTTTTTTATTTCTGAAATTTTTCAACTCATACTAAAAAAGGGAGACTAATACAGGGAGCCCCCAAACACGAATCCCCCGGCTTCAACAGTTGCTATTACACGGCCAATCTTATTCCATCTGCAACCTTCATTCTGAGCTATTTTACAGCAGGCCCCAGACATCACATAACTTCATCTGTAACGAGCTCAGTACACATGGCAAAGATGAAGGCTTGCTCCTCCCTGCCTCCCTCTCGCCCTCCCTCCTCCCTTCCTCTCTCCTTCCCTCCCTCTCTTCCTTCCTTCCTTCATCACAATTCTATTAAGCCAAAACAATTAATGATAAAACCATATAAAAGCACGGAATGGTAGTCATTTTGCAAATTTCCCTGGGTGTCTTGTAAGTATTTCTTTCCACCAGCGCTTGGTTTGCATGCACTTCTGCTGGTCTTTGCTGAGCCTTCTCCTCCCCACCCCGTGTTGTTATCATGGTTTGGGAATTGTACTCTTTTCACCCAAAATACACAAGCTATTTGGACCATCCCTGCATGAATTTATTTCCATGATTCGTATGATTTTTGTGATTTGTATCATTACAAAGTGAAAAGTATTATTGCTTCAAGGCCCTTGCTACCTTGGCATTTTAATTACATGGAGGACTAGATGTCTGACAAAGGATTAAACTACGAGAAACAATGAGGGTGCTAGGAATAGGAATATATATGTTTTATGTTTTTTTATTTTCAAAGAATTCAAAGAATGGCTTAAAACAAAAAGAATTTGGGGGCACGTGAGTGCCTGGAAACTCCCCTTGTGAGAGCTGGGAGCTCTGGTTGCCTTGACAACAGTAACAGGTCCTGATGTGGTTGACTCTCCGAGTCCCCTTCCAGGTCCTTCCAGCGTGAAGCAGTGTGTCTGGCAGACTCCTGACTCTGGGTTACTCCTCCCTCAGAATCAGAAGATAAACCTTTTTCTGGAGGTTTTCCTTGATCGATGGGGTGGGGGTGGGGGCGGGCACCTTTGTTTCCACTGAGGTGAATGGGCAGCTTATCTTTTAGGGCTCCCCTGTTTCCAGGAAGTTGGTGCTGGGGCCTGAGGTGTCACTCAGAACTGCAGTCCTCTCGGGGTGGGGACCGTATGTCATCTTGAACACATGGCACACGTGTCGCTGACTTCAGACTGCGCTGTGCCAGCTCAGGGCTGACCAGCCTAAAACCTGTGGTAGAGGTTTTCTCTGCCCCGGCCAGGAGTGCGTTCTTAGACTCCTCAGCCCTCACTAGGTCTTTTGGGGCCACCCGGTCAATGTGGCTCCTCAGGGAAGAAGTCTGTTCTGTCCCCGGTCCCCATAGGCGGTCACGAGCCCCGTCGGTGACTGAGAATGATTTTGACTTCTGAAGTTGTGTGTCCTGGTTTTGAAGAATGCCTAACAGCCTGGATTTGTCTGATTGGTTCTTCAGGCATTAGTTCCAGTTGCTATGGCTGCGAAACAAATGAATTGTTTGATTTGTTGTCTTAATTTGCAACCTCCACTCTGAACTATTTGCAAATTGATGAACAGCCTCGTGTTTGTAAATAGTGAAACTTAGAGTAGGGATGGGGAACGAGCCAGGGCAGAAGGGTGACAGGAGGCTAACTGGCACTTTTTAAATATATATATATATCTATCTATCTATCTATCTATCTATCTATCTATATATATATATATATATCTTTGTTGATTTCAGAAAGGAAGGGAGAGGGAAAGAGAGATAGAAACATCAATGGTAAGAGAAAATCACTGATTGGCTGCCTTCTGCATGTCCCCCACTGGGGATCAAGCCCGCAACCCAGGCATGTGCCCTTGACCAGAATCGAACCCAGGACCCTTCAGTCTACAGGCTGACACTCTATCCACCGAGCCAAACCATCCAGGGCTAACTGGCACTTTTAATGAGGTGTTTACAATATTAGACTGAAAGTTATGGATGGTTTACTCTGGCGTATCCCACTGGGTTTCACATGGTTTTCTTTTTTTTTAATCCTCACCCAAGAATGTTTTTCCATTGAATTTTAGAGAGAGTGGAACAGAGAGAAAGACAGAGAGAAATATCACTGTGAGAGAAACACATTGACTGGTTGCTTCTTGCACTCGCCCCGACTAGGACCTGGGCTGGGGAGGAGCCTGCAGCCAAGGTGTGTGTTCTTGACCGGAATTGAACCCGAGACCCTTTGGTCTGCAGGCCGATGCTCTACGCATTTAGAAAACTGGCTAGGGCTCACATGTCTTTCTTAAAAGGTAAATTCACTGAAGAGATGTCTAATCACCTTGAAGATGAGCCATTCCTGGATGAGTTATTCATAGCGTCGGATAGCCCCAAGTGAACTTTTCAAATAACCTTTCAAACTTACTGTCAAAACATATCTTTTGTTTGAGAACTTTTATGTGAAAGTCCATTTCAGGTAAGTCTGAAATTTAATAACTTTTCTTCTGATAAGATCCTGGAAGATCCCAGGGAAACTGGCAGATGGCCCAAGGACAGTGCCAGCGACACAGATTTGCAAGGAAAGAAGAAATCCAAGGTGGAAGGGTGAGGAATGAGACCCACCCCTTCATGTGAGCACATGCACTTGTCAAGGGGGAAGGACTGTGGTGGCCAGCCTTGGAGATGACCAGCTGTGGAGAAACTGGATGAAGTCACCAAGGGACAGTGTGGAGAGAACAGAGGCCCAGGATGTCTTGGAGCTGGGGGTCAAGAGACAAAGAGGATCCGAGAGCAAGTCCTGGGGTTGGAGTAGAGTTGAAGTAAAATGGTGCTGTAGAAACCAGGGGAGGAGTGAATTTCCACAAAGAGGGCAAACAGTAGCCACTGGAAAAAGGAGAAAAGGGGCTCGAAAAATCCACTGATGATCAAGTTGATTACAAAAACCAGCTTTGGGGAAGGGAATCTAGGAAGATGGCAAAGGGTAGGAAGTACCAGGAATCTGTCTCCCCACATGACACCTGCTCTGGCAGGCTGTGTCTGATAGAACCATTTTGGATCTTTGGAGTCTATTGAAGGCTTGCAAGTCCCAGGGGAAGACTTGAATGGTAAATTGCAGTGAGTTTTGGTCCATTGCAGCTCTTAGCTCAGTGTAGGCCGCCAGTCCCTTACCCTGAGCCCCATGGTAGGCAGCGGTGCACAAGTTCCTGGAGCAGCTTACACATAGCTTGCAGGGGCCAGGGGGTGCACTAGGACCCCATCCTCCAAACATCGGGGATCTACGTTCTCTTTGCTGGTTGTTACTTCACTTTATAATGGCCCCCAAGTACAGGAATAAAGATGCTGGCAATACATATATGCCAAAGAGAAGCAAAAAGTCCTTCCTTTAAACGAAAAGATGAATACAATACAATAGATACTTAGAGAGAGAGAGACCACATTCACATAACTTTTATTACAGTATACTGTTATGATTGTTCTATTTTATTACTAGCTATGCTAATCTCTTGCTGTTCCTAATTTATAAATTAAATGTTATCATAGGTATGTACGCATAGGAAAAACATAGTATCTTTAGGTCTCGGTACTGTCTGTGACTTCAGGCACCCACTGAGGGTCTTGGACCGTATCCCTTGCAGATAATGGGGGACTACTGTACCACTGAAGTGTACACTTAAAAATAGTTAGGATGGTAAATTTTATGTGCATTTTACCACAATAAAAAATTAAAGGAAAAAAGTAACAGGCTTTGGCGTGTGAAAATAAAAGCTGGAAGACTTTCCCCAGTACTGTTCCAGGACACGCTGA